>NW_027361702.1:1662500-4062500 GCF_039654945.1 Dendrobates tinctorius
ACAGCAGTGCCATCGAGCCTGTCACATAGCGCTGAGATATCAGTGGGCCTCACACAATCCAAAAGTGTCCAGTGTCCAAAAGTGTGTGCAGATATTCAAAATCTCCCTTATCCTCTAGTCACTTTTGTCACAGCAGTGCCATCGAGCCTGTCACATAGCGCTGAGATATCAGTGGGCCTCACACAATCCAAAAGTGTCCAGTGTCCAAAAGTGTGTGCAGATATTCAAAATCTCCCTTATCCTCTAGTCACTTAGGTCACAGCAGTGCCATCGAGCCTGTCACATAGCGCTGAGATAACAGTGGGCCTCACACAATCCAAAAGTGTCCAGTGTCCAAAAGTGTGTGCAGATATTCAAAATCTCCCTTATCCTCTAGTCACTTTTGTCACAGCAGTGCCATCGAGCCTGTCACATAGCGCTGAGATATCAGTGGGCCTCACACAATCCAAAAGTGTCCAGTGTCCAAAAGTGTGTGCAGATATTCAAAATCTCCCTTATCCTCTAGTCACTTAGGTCACAGCAGTGCCATCGAGCCTGTCACATAGCGCTGAGATAACAGTGGGCCTCACACAATCCAAAAGTGTCCACTGTCCAAAAGTGTGTGCAGATATTCAAAATCTCCCTTATCCTCTAGTCACTTTTGTCACAGCAGTGCCATCGAGCCTGTCACATAGCGCTGAGATATCAGTGGGCCTCACACAATCCAAAAGTGTCCAGTGTCCAAAAGTGTGTGCAGATAATCAAAATCTCCCTTATCCTCTAGTCACTTTTGTCACAGCAGTGCCATCGAGCCTGTCACATAGCGCTGAGATATCAGTGGGCCTCACACAATCCAAAAGTGTCCAGTGTCCAAAAGTGTGTGCAGATATTCAAAATCTCCCTTATCCTCTAGTCACTTTTGTCACAGCAGTGCCATCGAGCCTGTCACATAGCGCTGAGATATCAGTGGGCCTCACACAATCCAAAAGTGTCCAGTGTCCAAAAGTGTGTGCAGATATTCAAAATCTCCCTTATCCTCTAGTCACTTAGGTCACAGCAGTGCCATCGAGCCTGTCACATAGCGCTGAGATAACAGTGGGCCTCACACAATCCAAAAGTGTCCACTGTCCAAAAGTGTGTGCAGATATTCAAAATCTCCCTTATCCTCTAGTCACTTTTGTCACAGCAGTGCCATCGAGCCTGTCACATAGCGCTCAGATATCAGTGGGCCTCACACAATCCAAAAGTGTCCAGTGTCCAAAAGTGTGTGCAGATATTCAAAATCTCCCTTATCCTCTAGTCACTTTTGTCACAGCAGTGCCATCGAGCCTGTCTCATAGCGCTGAGATATCAGTGGGCCTCACACAATCCAAAAGTGTCCAGTGTCCAAAAGTGTGTGCAGATATTCAAAATCTCCCTTATCCTCTAGTCACTTTTGTCACAGCAGTGCCATCGAGCCTGTCACATAGCGCTCAGATATCAGTGGGCCTCACACAATCCAAAAGTGTCCAGTGTCCAAAAGTGTGTGCAGATATTCAAAATCTCCCCTGTCCTATAGACACCTTGTACCTTGTTTTACATTACTATATAGTTTGTTGGATTTTGTCTACATTTCTACCAAAAATGAGGAAGGCTGGTGGAAGAGGCCGTGGAATTGGGCGGGGGTTGGCAGCTGGTAATGATGGTGTTGGTGGTGGATCTGATGGTAGTGGCAAGAGCAAAATAGGACCGAATGCAGGAGGTGCTGACCCTGCGTCATCGTCTGGCTACATAAGGCCTCGAACGCTTAGTTTTCTAGGAGTTGGCAAACCGCTTTTAAAGCCAGAGCATCAGGAAAAAGTTTTGTCTTACATTGCTGACTCAGCCTCCAGCTCTATCGCCTCCTCTTCTTCAGTTGTAAAAAGTAAAAGCACTGAGTCGTCATTGGAGGCTCATGTTCATGAACCACACCTTTCCTTGTGTCCTTCACCCCAACCAAGATTGAAGGATGACGCAGGCCATACTACTGATTACTCCATGGAGCTGTTTTCACATACCATGCCTGGATTATCAAGTCAAATGGTGAATTACCCAGGCCAAGATGAATCTGACATGGAGTGCACTGATGCACAGCCGCTGATGGATGATTCTGCTGGTACATTCACTCAGAGCACTACATTGTCCTCGCAGTGTACAGAGCCAGATTCTGACCCTGATGAGACTCAGGTGCCCCTTCCCGCACACTATACCACCATACACGGTGACACAGAGGAAGGTGCACATGACATAGAAGAGGAGGTGATTGGTGACCCAGTTGTTGACCCAGATTGGCATCCATTGGGGGAAGAGGGTGCTGCTTCCAATTGCTCAGATGAGGAGCATCCACAGCAGACATCGACATCGCAACAGCTGTTATCTGGCAGGCCCGGAGCACTCCAAAGACAGGTTCCAAACATCAAAAGAGTTGCTGGACAGCTTGTCCAGAGGGTCAAAAGATCACAGCGTGCTAGGCCGCAAAATGTCTGCCAAAGTAGGAAGAGTGCAGTGTGGCACTTTTTTGAACAAAATCCTCATGATCAGGCCAAGGTTATCTGTAAGAAGTGCGCAAAGACCTTTAGCCGAGGGAAAAATCTGAAAAATTTGAATACCAGTTGCATGCTTAGACATTTAACCAGCATGCACTTGCAAGCGTGGACACAACACCAAACCTCAAGTGCCACATGTGCAACTGATCACAACGAAGGTAGTCAGCAACGCTACATTGTTTCCCCCACTGTAAGCCCACCGGTTAGCACAGCAGCAAATGTTGAGGTGTCGTTGCAAGACCACAGCAGTCAGGGAATCCCACTGTTATATCAACGAAAGACTGATTCTAGGCCATCAGAAAGAACACCAACTCCATCACCATCATCAACCCTCTCTCAGTCCACCCTGTCCACCGCTACTTCCACCATATGCAGCTCTCAAGTCCAGCTCACCCTCCCAGACACTATGAGTACGGTAGGTCAAGAAAGTACTCAGTCTCTCAACCGCGTACACTGGGTTTGAACGCCCACATTGCCAAACTAATCTCGTTTGAGATGATGCCCTTTCGGTTGGTGGAAAGCACAGCTTTCCGCGAACTCATGGCCTATGCAGTACCACGCTGTGACCTACCCAGTCGCCACTTCTTCTCTCGCAAAGCCATCCCAGCCCTCCACCATCATGTGAAAGACTGCATTGTCCATGCACTCAAGCAGTCAGTGAGCAGAAAGGTGCACCTCACAACTGATGCATGGTCCAGTCGGCATGGCCAGGGCCGTTACGTGTCCATCACTGCGCACTGGGTTAATGTGGTGGATGCAGGGTCCACAGGGGACAGCGGTGGTGGGACAGTGTTGCCTAGCCCACGGTATAGGAAACAGTTGGCTGTAGGCGTTCGACCCTCCTCCTCCTCCTCCTCCTCCAGAAGCGAAAGCTCGTCCACTAGAGCGCAGTCGTACGAGCACTCCATCTGCAGCTGCCACTGTTGCACACGATGTGTCCCCCTATCGAGCAGCTAGTGGAAAGCGTCAGCAGGCTGTGTTGCAGATGATGTGTTTGGGCGACAGACACACCGCCGAGGTGCTGGCCGAGTACTTGAAGCGACAAACTGAGTCATGGCTGGGCAGTGTACATCTTGAGGCAGGCAAGGTAGTTAGTGATAACGGCCGTAATTTTGTGGCAGCCATAGCCCTTTCAAAACTCAACCACATACCTTGCTTGGCTCACACCTTGAACCTGGTGGTGCAGTGCTTCCTCAAAAATTATCCGGAGTTAACAGCCCTGCTCCATAAGGTGCGAAGGCTGTGCGCGCACATCCGCCGGTCGCCTGTACACTCCGTTCGTATGCAGAAGCTGCAGCGATTGCTCCACCTTCCCAACCACCGCCTCATTATCGACATTGCAACAAGGTGGAACTCCACCCTGCACATGGTGGAGCGGCTGTGCGAGCAGAGGCAGGCCATAATGCATTTGTGGGAGGATACACGGCCAGGCACTTTGAGAGCAGACATGGAGTTGACAGGTGTGCAGTGGTCGAAGCTGAAAGACCTTTGTAAAGTCCTTCAGTGTTTTGAGGAATGCACACGGCTGGTAAGCGCAGACGACGCCATCCTAAGCATGAGCATCCCACTTATGCGTCTGCTCATGCAAACTTTGACGCACCTTAAGGAGCAGGCGTCTGCAGCCAATGTTGATGAGGAGGAAGAGGAGGAGGGAATCCTTGATGACATTCAGCCATTGTCTGCTCAGGGACCTCTCCTGGACGAGGTGGAGGAAGAAGAGGAGGAGGAGGATGATGATGGGGATGATTACTTAGGGGAGGAGGATGCATCTCGTGGGGCAAGTGAAAATGTTGGCGTGGCAAGGTCTGGTACAGGGTTTGTGCGTGACTGGAGGGATGTGGATTTGCCAGAAAGTGCTCCTCCACCCAGCACTCGCAGTGCATCATTGACACCGGGAACATTTGCCCACATGTCAGATTATGCCTTGCGGATCCTAAAAAGGGACCCCCGCATTGCCAAAATGATGAACGATGATGACTACTGGTTGGCCAGCATCCTGGATCCACGCTATAAAGGCAAATTACAAAACATCATGCCACAGGAGAACCTTGACCTAATATTGGCTAATAAACAAGCAACTCTGGTAAATCGGTTGCTTGAGGCATTCCCAGCACACAGCAGCGGTGATGGTTCTCACACGAGCCGTACGGGCCGGGGGCAGCTTGGCAGAGGTGTTCATGGTGCACACAGCAGAAGTGGCGTTGGAGACAGGGGTTTCATGACAATGTTGTGGACTGATTTTTCAAATACCGCTCACACAACTGGTAATACTGCATCGATGGAAAGTGACAGGAGACAGCAGTTGTCAACTATGGTTACAAACTACTTTTCCTCCCATATCGATGTTCTCCCACACAGGTCATTCCCCTTTGACTATTGGGCCGCTAAACTGGACACCTGGCCTGAATTGGCCCAATATGCCTTACAGGAGCTCGCTTGCCCAGCTGCAAGTGTGCTATCGGAAAGAGTCTTCAGTGCAGCTGGATCAATCCTGACAGAAAAAAGGACCCGTCTGTCAACCCAAAATGTGGATGATCTAACCTTCATTAAAATGAACCACGCATGGGTTTCCAAGGATTTTGTCCCACCTTCCCCTGATGACACATAGGGTGACAGAAAAATGGCTTGCTTTGGTCCACCTCTTCCTGGTACTTCACCTATTTCGCCTTTTGCATCAGCTGAATGTCCAACATCAACATATGCCACTTTCTAAAACTCCCTAACTGTGCTGCCTCCCCCCCCATGGCCGGGGTAACCACCTAGCGCACGACACCGTGCGAGTGCCGTTGCCCTGGACAGGTGGGTAGGCCGACTCTTGGGCGCGGGCACTGGCACAGGGTCCCTCATAGTGCAATCAAGTGTCTCTGACGGTGGTGGTGCACACCCGCCGTCAGACACACCGCTGTACTATGAGGGGCCCAGTGCCAGTACCGACGCCCACGAGTGGGCCCCCCTTGCTTGGGCAGGGCCCCAGCATTTGCAATCTTTACCTCTCCCTGCTCCTCCGCTGTGTAATCTGGGCCGTCAAATCCATACTGTGCCTGACACCATCTGAGCCTGCCTCCTGATGTATAGACATATATTTTGAATGTGTACGCTATCCATACATGTTATCCGGGGATACGGTACCCTTTCTAACCTTTGTGCAATCACGTGCAATCCATACTGGGCCTAACACCGTCTGAGCCTGCCTCATGCTGTATAGACATATATTTTGAATGTGTACGCTATCCATACATGTTATCCGGTGATACGGTACCCTTTCTAACCTTTGTGCAATCACGTGCAATCCATACTGGGCCTAACACCGTCTGAGCCTGCCTCATGCTGTATAGACATATATTTTGAATGTGTACGCTATCCATACATGTTATCCGGTGATACGGTACCCTTTCTAACCTTTGTGCAATCACGTGCAATCCATACTGGGCCTAACACCGTCTGAGCCTGCCTCATGCTGTATAGACATATATTTTGAATGTGTATGCTATCCATACATGTTATCCGGTGATACGGTACCCTTTCTAACCTTTGTGCAATCACGTGCAATCCATACTGGGCCTAACACCGTTTGAGCCTGCCTCATGCTGTATAGACATATATTTTGAATGTGTACGCTATCCATACATGTTATCCGGGGATACGGTACCCTTTCTAACCTTTGTGCAATCACGTGCAATCCATACTGGGCCTAACACCGTCTGAGCCTGCCTCCTGAGACATATATTTTGAATGTGTACGCTATCCATACATGTTATCTGGGGATACGGTACCCTTTCTAACCTTTGTGCAATCACGTGCAATCCATACTGGGCCTAACACCGTCTGAGCCTGCCTCATGCTGTATAGACATATATTTTGAATGTGTACGCTATCCATACATGTTATCCGGTGATACGGTACCCTTTCTAACCTTTGTGCAATCACGTGCAATCCATACTGGGCCTAACACCGTCTGAGCCTGCCTCCTGAGACATATTTTGAATGTGTACGCTATCCATACATGTTATCCAGGGATACGGTACCCTTTCTAACCTTTGTGCAATCACGTGCAATCCATACTGGGCCTAACACCGTCTGAGCCTGCCTCATGCTGTATAGACATATATTTTGAATGTGTACGCTATCCATACATGTTATCCGGTGATACGGTACCCTTTCTAACCTTTGTGCAATCACGTGCAATCCATACTGGGCCTAACACCGTCTGAGCCTGCCTCCTGAGACATATATTTTGAATGTGTACGCTATCCATACATGTTATCTGGGGATACGGTACCCTTTCTAACCTTTGTGCAATCACGTGCAATCCATACTGGGCCTAACACCGTCTGAGCCTGCCTCATGCTGTATAGACATATATTTTGAATGTGTACGCTATCCATACATGTTATCCGGTGATACGGTACCCTTTCTAACCTTTGTGCAATCACGTGCAATCCATACTGGGCCTAACACCGTCTGAGCCTGCCTCCTGAGACATATATTTTGAATGTGTACGCTATCCATACATGTTATCTGGGGATACGGTACCCTTTCTCACCTTTGTGCAATCACGTGTAATCCATACTGGGCGTGAGAACGGCTGGCGAGCTGTTAAGCAAGCTACAGCACCTGTCCAGACAAGTACAGGGATTCCCTAGCGAGGAGACTTATTTGATTGTTTTCAATGTTGGGACAGCAATTTTTGGGGAGCACTATACTCTGGAGAATGATAGATGGGGCCCACCATACACTGGAACATTCCAAAGGTGGACATCAGACACTGGAGCAGCATTTACAGGGCCCATTATACACTAGAGCATTAGAAATGGGGCCCATTATGTTTGGAGCATTATTTGGGCCCATAAGACAGTGGAGCTTCATCCATGGGGACCAACATATACTGTAGCATTATGTGGAGCTCATCATATACTGTTTCAAACATTATATGGGACCAATGATTCTGTATGGAGAAATAGATGGGCCTCGTCATGAGATGTAAAAAGTGAGGTATTTTTCATTGGACTATACCGCTATTTCTCTGCCGTATCGGAGCATGATGAGTTGTGGTATGTGTTAAAGGGGCGCTCTTTCGCCCAGGGCACATGAAAACCTGGAGCCAGCCCTCCCCCCCCCACAGTTTGTAGCCAAATAACCCCCATTTTTCAGTGCGTAACTTGTATTATGAAGTTAATTAAGGTTGACAAGCTTAAGAAAGAAGAATTGATGCTTTTGGCATTCAAATGGGCACTGTAGGTGTGTTTCCTGTCCTCCTCTCACTGCCGACTTTTATTCCCCATTGACTTACATTGGGTTTCGTGTTTCGGGACGACCCCGACTTTTCCCTATAATCGGACGATCTTGCTCGACCCGACTTTTGGAAAAGTCGGGTTTCACGAAACGAAACGCGACCCTAAAAAACCAAAAGTCGCTCAACTCTAGAAATGAGTTCTGCGTTGCTTTCTTGTCTTCTCTGTAAACATCCACAATGCTCCTAAAAGCAAGGAGACAATAAGCCACTTTTATGAGGACAGGAAAACTGGGGACAAGGACATTTCTGCAAGAAAGTGGGAAAATCTTGTATCCACAGACTATAAGCGAGGGCAGCTAAGCGGAGCAGGGGCTGCATTTCATGCGTAGGGCTGCAGATAAGTGCATAGTTAGACAAGATATCATAGTTTGTGATACATGTGTAATTGTATTTGTTTGGGGTATTGTCTGTTTGTGTTCCTGTTAAAAAAAAGGATCTTGTGTCATGTGAATTAAGTGTTTGGAGTGTTGGTGGTAGGGAACTCAATAATAAAGAGGCCAGACAGGTGTTGGTGACAGGGGATGCTATAATTAGGGTCATTTGCCGCCGAGACCGTGAATGCCAAACAGTGTGTCGTCTGCCGGTTGCTCGGGTACAGCATATTGCGGATCGGATAGACAGATTGCTGGGTGAGAAAAGGAATGTCTAGTTGTCATGGTACAATATTGGTATGAATGACAAAGTTAGAGGGAGGTGCAAGATCCTTAAAAACGATTACAGGAAATTAGGAGAGAAGCTGAAGGCCAGCACCTCAAAGGTGGTGTTTTCAAAAATACTGACAGTGCCACGAGGGTCACTAGAAAGACAGCGGGACCTTAGGGAGATAAATAAGTAGCTTAGAAATTGGTGCAGGAAAGAGGGGCCTTCTTCTCTGTTGGCTACAGGCTTTATGGTAGGGACAGGCTGCACCTCCAGTGGTGGATTATAATGAGGTCAATCTGGGCAGTAGCCCAGGGCCCAGTGGTGTGGGGGGGCCACCAGCCCAGGGAAAATTGCCCCATTATAATCCGCCACCATAGCGCCACGCCCCCCCATGTACCAACCCTTTCCTCCCCCTCCCAGACCCACTGGCAACCACAGCTCCAGCCCCTCACTGATAAATCCCTGCTCTGTGCACACAGGACCTTTGATGAGGTCACAGGAGGGGAGGAGTCAGGGATCACATGATCAGGGGTTTTAGTCGAAGGCCCCTGATCATGTGACCACTGACTCCTCCCCTCCTGTGACCTCATCACAGGTCCTGTGCACACAGCCATCAATGTATTGTATGCGGGACTCTGCTGTGCTGGTTGTCATGGTGCTGGATGAGGGAAGTATGTGTGGGGTCAGGAGGGGTTTACAGGGTGGGTGTAGCTGCGTGTGTGTGCGAGGTGTACGGAGCAGAGCCACAAATGTGCGAGGTGTATGGAGCGGAGCCGTGTGTGTACGAGGTGTACGGAGCGGAGCTGCGAATGTGCGAGGTGTACGGAGCAGAGCCGCATGTGTAAAAGGTGTAGGAAGCGGAGCCCTGTGTGTACAAGCTGAGCTGTGCATGTGCGAGGTGTACGGAGTGGAGCCGCATGTGTGTACAAGGTGTACAGAGCGGAGCTGCGTGTGTGTACGGAGCGAAGCCGCGTGAGTGTACGAGGTGTACGGAACGAAGCCCTGTGTGTACAGAGCTGAGCTGCACGTGTGCAAGGTGTACGGAGCAGGGCTGCATGTGTGCGAGGTGTACGAATCGGAGCCACGCGTGTACCGAGCGGAGCCGCATCTGTGTATGAGGTGTCCGGAGCGGAGCCGCGTGTGTGTATGGAGCGGAGCCGCGTGTGTCTACAAGGTGTACGGAGTGAAGTCACGTGTGTACGAGGTGTACGGAGCGAAGCCGCATGTGTGTACGGAGCAGAGCCGCGTGTGTACGAGGTGTACGGAACGGAGCCCTGTGTGTACAAAGTGTACAGAGCTGAGCCATGTGTTTACGGAGCGGAGCCTCGTGTGTACGAGGTGTATGGAGCAAAGCCGCATGTGTACAAGGTTTACAGAGCAGAGTCATGTGTGTACAAGGTGTACAGTGCGTGGCTGTGTGTGTATAAGGTGTACGGAGCAGAGCTGCATGTGTACGAGGTTTACGGAGCGGAGCCATGTGTGTACTGAGTGGAGCCATGTGTGTGTGAGGTGTACGGAGCGAAGCCATGTGTACAAGGTATACAAAACGGAACAGTGTGTGAATTAGGTGTGTGGAGCTATGCGTGTACAAGGTGTATGATGGGGAGCATTCATACCTCCCAACCGTCCCAGATTTTGAGAGTCTGCCCCACTGCCCCGACCGGGAGCTTACTTTTCTCACAGACACAGGAGTATACGGCGGAGCCCCAAGGAGCACTTGAAAACTCGCACGTGACATTCCATCGGAAGTGACATGCTGGAAGCTGACCGGAGGAGATTGTAACGGAACCATGGAGGTGGAGCTCCCCACGGGGCCTGGGGGTACTCGGTACCGGGCCCGTTGACTTCCATGGGGGACGGTGTCACGGCGGCGGCGACCCGGTCCGTGGCCCAGAGGCGTCCAGTAATAAAATAGGGGAAAGTTGTGTGGTATTTATGTGGTAAAAAAAATGAAAATAAAGTTATTAGATGGTGAAATACGTGACGCCACCTGTGGTATTCTATGAAAATGAGGATGAGTGACCTCATGGAGATCAACATCCAACACTGTGGAGACACCATCACATGTTTCTCAACGCAGTGATGCTAGAGCAATGCCCCCATCCCTTATGGGAAATATGCAAAAACATGTAAATCAACAGCCGCGGAGACACCATCACATGTTTCTCAACGCAAGCAATGACTAGCCAGGTCTTTCACCGGGAAGGAACAACCACGGGAAGGGCAGTCTCCAATGAAGGAAACCACCTATGCCAAAACATGGTATCCATCCACAGACAGCCGTTTTTTTAGGTATTGCCCCTCATCAGTGTAGAGTAGGAAACTGGCTAGTAGGAGCAATGCCTAGTAAAAGACTGTGAAAATGAGGATGAGTGACCTCATGGAGATCAACATCCAACACTGTGGAGACACCATCACATGTTTCTCAACGCAGTGATGCTAGAGCAATGCCCCCATCCCTTATGGGAAATATGCAAAAAAATGTAAATCAACAGCCGCAGAGACACCATCACATGTTTCTCAACGCAAGCAATGACTAGCCAGTAGGGATGGGCGAATCTACTCGTTAGGACTCGTTACTCTGCGAGTAGTAGGGGACTCGCAGGAGTCGGTACTCTGCGAGTGTCCAAGCGATTACTCGCACAGTAACGAGTCCAATACAAATCAATGGCAATCCTAGTTTTTTCAGAGTTTAGTACAAGCAATCCTAGTTTCTTAGCGATTTTGTGTCCCCCTGCTGACACAAAATCGCTAAGAAACTAGAATTGCTTGTATTAAACCCTGAAAAAAAAAAATAGGAGTCTTAGGCTGGTCGGTCTCTCTCTCTCTCTCTCTCTCTCTCTCTCTCCCAGCACAGGAATCGCTGCAATACTCGCATCCACATTCATTAACATTGGACTCGCTAGACTTGCAACGAATAGCGAGTTTCCGACTCGGACTCGTTACAGTCTAGCGATTCCGAGTATTTCAGGATTCGCCCATCCCTACTAGCCAGGTCTTTCATCGGGAAGGAACAACCATGGGAAGGGCAGTCTCCAATGAAGGAAACCACCTATGCCAAAACATGGATGTTGATCTGTCTGTGGATGGATACCATGTTTTGGCATAGGTGTCAAGGTCACTCTCATTGGTCAGAGGTGACTGTCAGGTGACAGTGGGCGGGGCTACCTAGGCTGTGAGTATAAAGACTGAGATAAGCTTCTAGAAGCTTCAGTCAGCCAGGGGAGCTCGCTAGTAAGGAGGCTCTGCTGCCCAGTGGAGAGCCCTCAGAGAGAACCAGACAGTAGAGACGGTCACGGGGGGTGACCAAGGCACACAGGAGCATCAGACGGAGACAGTCTGAGCAGAATAGGTACCGGTGTACTCTGATCGGGGAAACGCTGTGGTGGAAGTGCCTAGGGCAGCCCTCAGAGAGCACCAGACAGTAGAGACGTCACAGGGGGTGACCCAGGCACACAGGAGCATCAGACTGAGACAGTCTGAGCAAAATAGGTACCGGTGTACTCTGATCGGGGAAATGCTGTGGTGGAAGTGCCTAGGGCAGCCACAGTGAGGTGAACCGCAGAGGACACCACGACGGTGACACAGAACAAGTACAGGTACCCGGGTCTGTGTGAGAAGAAAATTGTCAAAGTCCTGTCATGAACTGTGGAGGTCGTCAGGAGGGTGTGAATAAAATACGGACCTGTTGAATACGCTTTCCTGTGTCACTCTCCAGTCTGTCTGCATCAAGAAGTGGGTCACCCCCCCCCAGCCTGTTGGATCAGCACCACCTAAGCACAGCACACCTTCCCCGCCTATCAGCATCATCAGCATCATCACCTCCTATTTGCCTTCCCTCGCCGTCACCCCTACATTTGGCGTAGTCGGCAGGATCAATTGCCGCCAATACAACATCTTCAGCGGCAGGCCTGTCACCAAGTGGCAAAGGCCCCAAGTTGTGTGGGGTGAAGAATTGTTTGGTTGCTGTACCCTGTGGATTACAAATATAAAAAAAAAACTGGTACCAGCTTCGGCATCCACTACAGCCGCACCAATGTCACTGTCAAAGCCGGCTGTGGCCTATTCACCATCGGAGCCTGCGGCCGCTTCTATTCCGCCCTCAACCTCGACCGCGACCCGCCCACCGGACTCTGTGGCCTATACTGGACCCTCCGCCTGGGTTGAGGAGGTGATTGAAGGAAAAAAGGCTAGAGAGAGGGAGATCTGGGGGCTGCTGCATGAGAAAAGAGAGGCTGGCATGTCTGTTCCACGATCATGCGGGCGGCTGGTAAATATGGACACTGACAAGGGCTATGGCTTTATTAGAGACAACACCGGCTACAAAGTTTATCTAAACATGGCCTCCATCAGACACGGCCGGGTTCCTCAACCGGAAATTTAGTCTCCTACTACATGGAGTATTGCTCCCGCAGCTATTACGCGGTAGCTGTCACCGCCTACCCTGAGAGGTACAAGCCTCCATAAAAGGACGCGGACTCCTGGGTCTCGAGCTTCAGGGACACACGAGGCCCAGAGGTATTTTTGGCATCCCAGAGACTCCACGGCTGTGGAGTCCCCCTGTTATGATGAGACATCGGCCGCCAGGAGGTGGCCCGGAGTACTTACCACATTGAACTGCGGGGACTGTAGTGCATCATTGCACAATGAGGGGACTGTTCCGCATCCCCGTAGGAAACATATCCTCCTGGTGCATCAGGGATGCCTAATGAGAGTGTTTTTTTAAAGGAAGGGGGCACCCCTGTCTTAATCTGGTTGACATGTTTTTTTTGTGTGTGTAGTTGTGTTTAAAAAATAAAAGAGTGAAAGAAAAAAAAAAGAGCTGTGTTTTGATAAAAAAGTAGTGAAACAAATGTGGAAAACTGTGTAGTGAATTTGAAATGTTAAAGTGTTATTTATTTTAAACAAGAAAATGTATATTCAGCAGATCCCGGGTACAAAGAGTATGACAACCACGACTTGTCCAGGTTGACAGGACGATGGAAGAAGAAGAAGACAGACAGACCGGTTACATGAGTAAGGAGTCTGTGTGACAAAGGGGTCTGTGTGACCAAGGGTCTGTGTGACAAAGGGGTCTGTGTGACTGAGGGTCTGTGTGACCGAGGGTCTGTGTGACCCAGATGCCGCCCATGAGAGTGCCAGGTCTCTGACACCACTTTCACCCCAGGACGAGATTGGCGAGGACGACAATGGTTAAAGGAAGGAGGAATGTGGGGAGGATGACCTGACAGAGGCACTCAGATCAAGAAAGAGGGTGCTGTTGTGAGTTCATTTTCCCCTTCGTCACTGAGGTCTGGTGAACTCCCTATTCTGGTGAAGGAAGGTAGTGAGCCTGATTATCAGGCACCTGGGACTAATGAGGATGACTGGCTGAGTGGAGTCACTGACTGGATATAAGGCTGCCGACGCCCTTCTGCCCTGCGGGTGATTTCTCTGTGGACTCCTAGGACACCAGTCTGATTCCTGCTTCCCTAAAGCTAAGTTTTCTGCTTTGGCTTTTGCATTTAGGTTTTGTTTTTGTTTTCCTTGCTTTTCTGGATTCTGCCATTCCCTGCTGGGGTGAGCTGAATCTCCTTTTGCCTGTTGCTCTGTCTTCAGAATATTCCTGAGTACTGACATAGCTTTTTTGAAGCCTAGCGTCTTCAGGGCCTTTTTCACTGTCAGTCTGTTGGCTCTTATTTTCATAGGGTTTTCACGGATTGCAGACAGCAGCCTTCCTGTCCTTTCCTATCTAGGTAGTTTGGGCCCCGTCTTTGCTCAGTCTATCTTTCTGTCTGTGTTAGTGTTTTCATCTTGCTTCACAGTCATTATATGTTGGCGGCTGCCTATTGCTTTGGGGTCTGCTCTGGGGCAGTTTAGATTTCCCCTTTCTTTCTGTAGGCCTATTTAATTCTCCGGCTGTGATCAAGGGGTCTAGGGCATCGTAGGAACCCCCCACGGCTACTGTTAGTTGTTGTGATAGGATCAGGGGTCTGCAATCCGATAGCTGCCAACTGCTCTGGTTTTCTGGACTTAGCTAGAATTTCTGTTTTTGCCTCCTACGGTGACTCAATCATAACAGGGTGCCATATTGAGAGTGACCGTTAGAGGGCAGTGGGGAGCTTGTAAAGGGTAGTTATATAATGGCCATGAGAGAGGTTATGTAACTGCCAGAGGTCAAGGTCACTCTCATTGGTCAGAGGTGACTGTCAGGTGACAGTGGGCGGGGCTACCTAGGCTGTGAGTATAAAGGCTGAGGTAAGCTTCTAGAAGATTCAGTCAGCCAGGGGAGCTCGCTAGTAAGGAGGCTCTGCTGCTCAGTGGAGAGCCCTCAGAGAGAACCAGACAGTAGAGACGGTCACGGGGGGTGACCCAGGCACACAGGAGCATCAGACGGAGACAGTCTGAGCAGAATAGGTACCGGTGTACTCTGATCGGGGAAACGCTGTGGTGGAAGTGCCTAGGGCAGCCACAGTGAGGAGAACTGCAGAGGACACCACGACGGTGACACAGAACAAGTACAGGTACCCGGGTCTGTGTGAGAAGAAAATTGTCAAAGTCCTGTCTTGAACTGTGGAGTTCATCAGGAGGGTGTGAATAAAATACGGACCTGTTGAATACGCTTTCCTGTCTCAGTCTCCAGTCTGTCTGCGTCAAGAAGTGGGTCACCCCCCCCAGCCTGTTGGATCAGCACCACCTAAGCACAGCACACCTTCCCTGCCTATCAGCATCATCACCAGCATCACCTCATATTTGCCTTCCCTCGCCGTCACCCCTACAGTACTACAAGTGGATCTATGCAGTATAGGTATTTCTGATGACCTGACCTGTTCTCTGGTGTCTATTGTTGGTGCACTAGTGACTACGCTATAAGTAGACTTGTGTAAGATAGGTATTCTAGACTGCCTTCTCTCTTCTCCTAGACTCACCATGAGATTGTCAGATTCGCTGTTAGCAGGGGACAGATTTCCGCATTCCTCTGCAGATGTGGTATCTGTTACTGGAGCCATTTTATTATGAGTCTTTTCTTCATCTGGTGCAGTAGTCTGATGAAAGGTTAGTACTGGTACTACTATTGCCTGATTTACTTGTGTCCACGTCTGAGGAAATTCTCCAAGTATAGTTTGAATCTTTTCTTCCACCTCTACTATGGGTTGTGGAGTGTCTTGGACTTCTTTCTTGTCCTTCAATTGATCAGGGCACATCTTTAGATGATCTCTTGAGACTGCTTCGAAGGTTTCTCCTCCATCTTTGCTGATGATACATATTTGGTGTTATTAAAGTCTGAAGGTATCACAGTGTATGGCTCTGCTACCCACTGGTCATCTAGTTTGTGAACACGTCTCTTTCCTTTAAGTACTTGTTCTCCTGGTGTCAAGGGAACTTCAGGGGCGTGTTGGTTGTAATTTCTTTCCTGTCTCTGTCTTGCTTGGGACAAACTTTTCTCCACACATTCTTGTACTTTGCGGTATTGTTGTTGCCGCTCTGTATTCCAGTCTGCATCTGGTGATGTTGTCTCAGGTGTTAATACTCCCATGTCCAAATCAATGGGTAACTTGCCAGGTCTTGCTCTCATCAAGTAGGCCGGAGTGCAATTTGTAGAGTTTACCAGTATATGATTATATAGATCTACCAGATCTGGCAACTTCTCTGGCCACTGGTTTCGTTCTTCCAGAGGTAAGGTCTTCAATAAGTCAATGACCACTTGGTTCATCTTCTCACACATGCCATTTGTCTGTGGATGGTACGGCGTCATTCTGATTTTCTTGCAACCGTACATGTTACAGAACTCCTAGAACACTTCTGCCTCAAAGGCTGGACCTTGGTCGGTGAGCACTTGTTCAGGGTATCCGTGCGGTCGACAAAAGTGCTGCTGTCTTTGCTGTATGGTCTTTAACAGGTACGACTACCAAGAACCTTGAGTAATGGTCCACGATGGTCAAAGCATAGGTGTAGCCATTCCTACTCGGAGATAACTTCACGTAATCCAAGGCTACCAGTTCAAGCGGCTGTTTTGTGATGATTGGCTGTAATGGGGCTCTCTGGCTTTTTCGGTCTTTTCTACGCAGGTTGCATGGGCCCCATTCTCGGCACCATTTCTCATTGGAACTCCTCATGCCAACCCAGTAGAACGTTTCACGAAGTAGGATCTCCAACTTCTTCCAACCAAAGTGTCCTGCTCCATTGTGGTACACCTCTAAGACCATTGGTGCATCCCTCTTCGGGACTACCACTTGCCAGACCAGTTCATGTGTGCACGAGTTGATGTTCCTCCAACACAGTTTACCCTCGTAGATGAACAGCTTGCCTCTTTCCTTCCATAGCTGCTGTGCTTCCTGTGGATCATCTGGACCAGGGTGTGCATCAGCTTGTGCCAGCCACTCCTTTGGTCCTTTGGACTCCTGGGTCACTGTCTTGTGTCTCTGCCCACTCTTGATGGGGTAATGGATTCAGCGTTACCTCTCGTATGACAAAGTGCTTATTCCTTACTCCTTGAGAGTGCTGGGCTGCAATTGGACGATGGAAGGCTGGTAACTCGATTTCTTCGAGTTCTTTTGGATCTTCTCCCCCGTCTGGTGAATTAGGCATTCTGGACAACGCATCCGCATTAGCGTTCTTATGTCCTGCTCGGTACTTGATGGTGAACTCGTAGTTGGACAGTCGGGCCATCCATCACTGCTCAAGTGCCCCAAGCTTTGCCATTTCAAGGTGGGTTAGCGGATTATTGTCCGTGTAGATGGTGAACTTTGCGGAAGCCAAGTAGTGCTTGAAGCTCTCTGTTACTGCCCAGACTATGGCAAGGAACTCCAGCTTAAAGGAACTGTAGTTGTCGGGGTTCCTATCTGTGGGACGAAGCTTCGTGCTGGCGTAGGCAATCACTCTCTCTCTGCCTTTCTGCACTTGTGAAAGCACTGTTCCCAATCCCACGTTGCTGGCGTCAGTGTAAAGTACAAATGGTTGGTCATAGTCAGGATAGGCCAGGACCTCATCTCCTATGAGGGCCAATTTCAACTTGGTGAAGGACTTTTCTATCCTTTTGTTCCACTCGAACTGAAGATTTTTGTTCTTGGCCTTCTTGGATTGGCCCACAAGAAGATCTTGCAGCGGCTCTGCTATGTTGGTGAAGTTCTTGATAAATCTTCGGTAGTAGCCTACTAATCCAAGAAATTGCCTCACTTCATGGATAGTGCTGGGTCTTTTCCAGCCCCGGATAATGGTGACTTTGTCAGGATCGGGTGCCACACCTTCCGCGCTCACCACATGGCCTAGGTACTGCACCTTGGGTTTCAAAAGGTGACATTTGGACGGCTTTATTTTCAGGCCAAAGTTTGACAGGGCTTCGAATACCTCGGCTAGGTGCTTCAAATGGTCTTCATAGGTTGTGGAGAAGACGATGATGTCATCCAGGTACAGCAGAACGGTTTCAAAGCTTTTATGTCCAAGGCAGCATTACATTAACCGCTGAAATGTTCCTGGTGCATTGCTGAGCCCGAAAGGCATGTAGTTAAACTCGCAGAGGCCCATTGATGTTGTAAACACTGTCTTCTCTTTGTCTGCCTCTGCCACAGGAACCTGCCAATACCCACTGGTGAGATCTAAGGTAGAGAAATAATTAGCAGTTCTCAGTGCAGCTAGTGATTCCTCAATTCTAGGCAATGGGTACGTGTCTTTATGTGTAATGCTGTTAATCCGCCTGTAGTCTACTCTACATACATTCTCATAGTACCGTCTTTCTACTTAATGAGGACTAATGGAGCTGCCCAGGGGCTACAACTATCTCTGATTACCCCAGCCTCCTTCATCTCTCGTAACAGACTCTTGGCACATTGGTAGTGTGCTAGGGGTACAGGCCGATGCCTCTCTTTAATGGGTGGATGATCTCTGGTGGGGATATGATGTGGAACCCCTTTTGCCTGCCCAAAATCTAGAGGATGTTTGCTGAAGACCCGTTCAAATTCTCGAGCCACCCGGTAAGCCGCATGCTTTTGGTGCGAAGGGGTGGAGTCAGTGCCTACATGTAGCTGCTGACACCAATCCTCCTGCTGCCCTTCAGAGCCATTCTCTTCCACCTTGTCAGATGGAAGCAAGGGTTCTAGTGCCTCTATTGCATTGTTACTGACGGTGAACAATTTAGCAAGGGTGGCATACCGGGGTATCTGGACCTCTCTCTCCCCACAATTTAAGATTCGTATTGGTACTCTCCCCTTGCAGACATCAACTACCCGTCTGGCTGTCAGGATAGTGGGTCTACTATCAGAGTACATGGATTCTACCAGGGCTTGGTAATCTTGACCCCTTAGGCCTATTACTGCCTGACACCAAATTAACATTTCACTTCTGGGAGGTACTGCAATGGGGAAAGGATCACTTACTCTGACACTGCCGACTTCTCCACCAGACAGCTCTACCTGTTGTCTCTGCATCAGGGCTCTGATCTCCTTTTGCAGGACCCATTGCTGACTGGAGCTGGCGGTCTCAGCTACCTGTTGTAACAAAACAATAATTTCTCCAAGACAATTTTCAATTACATTAGTGCCTAAAGTGATCATAGGCTGGCATTCTCGTTTGTCAATATCTACTATTATCAAACCTTGCGATTGCAATTCTACTCGGCCAATCTTGATGGTCACCTCTTTATACCCCATCTGAAGGCAAGGGCTGACCATTGCTGGCAAAAATGGTAAGGTCTTTATCTGGGCTACAAGTAATGTCTGAATCTGCCCAGTACTGCTTAAAAAGAACATATGGTATCGTTGTCACCTGGGAGCCAGTGTCCAGTAAAGCGTTCATTGGAAAACCGTCAATCACGACAGGCAAGACTGGTCGTCCTCCTACATACTTGTCTCGCCAATTTGGTGGGCCTGGTCGTCTTACTCCTGGGGGTTGGCCCTTTGCCCCAGGGGTTGCTTGTTTAAATGACAGGATCTCGCTAGGTGTCCCGCCCTGTTGCAGTGGTGAAAGATGGGCTGTCCGTCCTCGTCGTAGCGATCGCTGTCTCTTCCTCTGGTCGGTGGGATCCTCTTCTGCTGTCGCCACGAGACGTCTTCTGGACTGGAGGCCAGCTGGATCTTCTTCTTTGGAATCACTTGCAGGGACTGCACAGTTTTTGTGAGTGTAGCCACACTTTTAGTTAGTTCCTTGACTTGGAGATGTAAGTCTGCAGCAGAATCATCATCTTGTGATGGCTTGTCAGTCTCAATAGAGGTCTTTTGAAAGGATGCTGTCTCCTGCTGGTATGCAATTGCAGGATGCTTAGAGGGCTCTGTGCTGCTAAGGTTCGGTTCACGCAGCACTCTGATGGCTCTATTCTTAAAGTGTGCAAAGTCCAATTCAGGATTTTGTAGGGCCATTATGCACAGCTGTGTCCTTTGATTGTTAGACTGGAGTCCCTCTATGAACTGCTCTGTTAATAATCTATCTTCATCTTGCACGCTCTCAGGATCAACCTGCTTTACGGCCTGTAGTGCCTCCTGAAGATTAAGGGCATAGTCCCATGTACTGTCCTGCACTCTCTGTTTGCACCCAAAAATCTCATTTTTATCTCTGTTGCAGTACGGGTATCAAAAGTGTCTTTCAGTCTGGCTGATTTGTTTGACAGTTCTTTTAACAGTGTCCGGACAGGACTTTACTTCCCTCTGAGCCGCACCAGTTAACTGGCCAATGAGGATACTGACTTTTTTGCTTTCTGACAGGGGGTACACTTTGAGCAAACTACATAGTCTTTCTTTAAAATCGCTCAGGGTGTGCGACTCCCCTGAGTACTGTGGTAACCAGGCCGCTCCTGGTATATATGGCATTGATAGCGGCATTATTGAGGCTGAGGCTGCGACCGCCACTGAATTTTCACCCGCGTTGGACATTTTCTTCCTGTTTTTTTCACTTGCTCACAATAGAGCACAGCTCCAGCTTCACTGCCACGCCCCTCTCTGCTTGCACGCACTGTGTGACGCAGTTATGGCGGTAATTTGAAAGCGCATTAAAGTCTCTAGCACTCAATTTAATAAAGTCTATGGCGCACAGTACCCAGCTTTGCCAGGCTCCTTTACCCAGCTTGGCTAGGCTCACTAAATCCTGTTCGTGACGCCAGTTGGAGTGCCCCGCGGGGCCTGGGGGTACTCGGTATCGGGCCTGTCGACTTCCATGGGGGATGGGGTCACGGCGGCGGCGACCCGGTCCGTGGCCCAGAGGCATCCAGTAACAAAATAGGGGAAAGTTGTGTGGTATTTATGTGGTAAAAAAAAATGAAAATAAAGTTATTAGATGGTGAAATACATGACGCCACCTGTGGTATTCTAGTCAGAGGTGACCAGCGCTGCGGTGTTGCTTCTCTGGGATGGATGTTGGGCGCAGCTATGATGTTGTAGCTCTCCACAGGTAGGGCTGTAGTCCCAGGGCAAAGATGTTAAATAAATAGTAAAAGTGGCTGTAAACGTTGGGGTGCAGATAAATGAGAGAAAGACACAGAGAGGTGCAGTTTCTTTACCTTTTACTGGTAATAGGTTGCAGTCCAGAGTACCACATACAGGTGATGGAATGAGTCCCCATCACCTGGAGGCATTCAGGGGATCCACCTTGCCAGGTGGGGATTTAGGAACTTCCTTTCTGCACTTTGTGTGTGGGTCTCCGCTGTATATAACTATGCTGCGACCCTCTATTCGTGATGGTTTCACTAACCTGTACTGCTGTCAGCGTGAGCCTATTCCACGGGTACCGTTCTCTTCACCGTCGGCCATGGGCTCCTTATCCACTGCCGTGCCCTCAGGTGTTCAATGTGTACAATCCCCTGTACTTTCAGATTCGGCTATCAGGACTTACAGCTCCTGTCACCCTAGGACTCTGATGTCCCTTTTCTCTTTTTTAGCGCTTCACTTAGGGGTCTGCTATATGCAGTATTTTAGCTTCCCTAGAGTCTCTCAGTCTCTCCTCTTGTCCTTTCCCTCTTCACAGATCAGCTCACTGTCTTCATCTGACAGGATCTTCCAGAAAGATCTCTTTACCTCATGTCCTCACGTTTAACTGTCATTATCATTTCTCCTCACAGTTCACAGCTGTTTCGTTTCCATGATAACTCACTCAGCTGACTTCTAGCTGACTCCCCAACTCCCTCTGCTGGCCAGAATTTATCAAGCATCTCCCTTTTCTGACTTACAGCAGGAAATTGTGATTAAATCTTTGCTGCCTGGCATGGGGGTCCCTTTCTGCCTCCAAGCATGACTTTACCCATTAGAGGGAGGTAATGTCACTGTGACAACCGGACTCTGGGGTGTCACAGAGGCAATTCAGGGAATTCTTCAGATCATCACCATGTCCTCCTCCTACAGCGCGGACAGCGGGATTGCCTTGGACTCGGGTATGTCTGCCATTTGAGTGGATCATGATATGTCCTGCACCAGGAGGCTCAGGTGGGCACTACAATGTGAGCCGGGCTGGTATAGTATCTTTATAGAATCTTTCTTTCTTTCCCCTCTTTCCTTGACTTTCTTTCTTTCTCTCTGTTCTTTCTTTCACTTTCTGTTTTTTCTTTCCCCTCTTTCTTTCTTTCTCTCTCTCTCACTCTGTGTTCTTTCTTTCCCCTTTCTTTCTTTCTTTCTTTCTCTCTTTGTTCCTTCTTTCCCCTCTTTCTTTCTCTTTCCCTCTCTGTTCTTTCCCCTTTCTTGCTTTCTTTTTTCTCTCTCTGTTCTTTCTTTCCCCTTTCTTTCTTTCTCTTTTTCTTTCTCTCTCTGGTCTTTCTTTCCCCTCTTTCTTTCTCTCTCCCTCTCTGTGCTTTCTTTCTTTCCCCTCTTTCTTTTTTTCTCTCTCTGTTCTTTTTTCCTGTCCCCTCTTTCTTTCTCTCTGTTCTTTTTTCCTTTCTCTCTCTGTTTCTCTCTTTCTTTCTTCTTCCTTCTTTCTCTCTCTTTTTTTTTCTTTTTTCTCTCTGTCTGTTTTTTCTTTCTTTTCCTCAGTACTTTTTAATGTGCCCACAGTACCAGCCACTGTGCCCATAATGCCAGCCACTGTGCCCTCAGTACCAGTCAGTGTGATCAGCAGTGCTAAATGGGTGTGGTTGGGGCATGGACATGGGTGCGACTAGTTGTGAAATGGGTGTGGTCGGTGGGCTGGCAACCAATCATCATAGAGGAAGTCATCTGTTTCCATCAACCTTGTTATATGTGGGCAGTTGGCACCTCTAGTAAGGTGGGCACGAGATAGCAGGTTTTGTCACCTCTGCCTCACACATAATTTACTATGAGGTGTACATTTCTTATTTGGCCTACTGAGAGAAATGTTTTGACCAGTTGAAAGTTATACAACCTGAGGATTGTGCATGTGTGCGCTGCCCGCATGTAGTAATGTGTGTTTGTGTATATATATATATATATATACAGTGCAGACCAAAAGTTTGGACACACCTTCTCATTCAAAGAGTTTTTTTTATTTTCATGACTATGAAAATTGTAGATTCATGCTGAAGGCATCAAAAGTATGAATTAACACATGTGGAATTGTATAATTAACAAAAAAGTGTGAAAGAACTGAAAATATATCTTATATTCTAGGTTCTTCAAAGTAGCAACCTTTTGCTTTGATTACTGCTTTGCACACGCTTCAAGAGGTAGTCACCGGAGATGGTCTTCCAACAGTCTTGAAGGAGTTCCCAGAGATGCTTAGCACTTGTTGGCCCTTTTGCTTTCACTCTGTGGTCCAGCTCACCCCAAACCATCTCAATTGGGTTCAGGTCTGGTGACTGTGGAGGCCAGTTCATCTGGCGTAGCACCCATCACTCTCCTCCTTGGTCAAATAGCCCTTACACAGCCTGGAGGTGTGTTTGGGGTCATTGTCCTGTTGAAAAATAAATGATGGTCCAACTAAATGCAAACCAGATGGAATAGCATGCCGCTGCAAGATGCTGTAGTAGCCATGCTGGTTCAGTATGCCTTCAATTTTTAATAAATCCCCAACAGTGTCACCAGCAAAGCACCCCCACACCATCACACCTCCTCCTCCATGCTTCACGGTAGGAACCAGGCATGTAGAGTCCATCCGTTCACCTTTTCTGCGTTGCACAAAGACATGGTGGTTGGAACCAAAGATCTCAAATTCATGGACACACTGAGCATTGGGTGTTTTTTACCTCAGTATTTGTGAGGCATCGTGCACACATTGCGTATTTTCAGAGTTTTTTTACCTCAGTATTTAACCCCTTCCTGCCCCTTGACGCACCGTATGCGTCATGAAAACTAGTGACTTCCCGACCCCATCACATGACCGGGGGGGCCCACAGAGTCTAAACAGCCCGGGGCCTTGGCTACACTTAATCCTCCCCTGTGCACCTCAATGGGGAGGGTGCAGATGTGCTGGGGGAGAAATGGTCAGATGGATGGAGGAGCTTTTATCCTGGGGGTAGGGAGGGTAGTTGTGCTAAAAAGAGGATATATAGAGTAGACAAAGAGATTGAGACAGTAAGGGGCAATGTGGATTTAGGGGGGATGGGACATGCAAGGAACATAGGATGGTGAGGAGTATTAATAAATGTGCTAATAGTATGAAATGTCTGCTGGCAAATGCAAGAAGTCTTGTGAACAAAGTGGTGGGCATTACAGAAACCTGACTGGACGACAGCCATGACTGGATGACAAGCATAGAGCATTACCATACATTTAGAAAGGACAGTAAAGATAAACCAGGTGGAGGGGTGTGCATCTTTTTAAAATCCACCCTAAAACCTGGGCTCAATGAAGACATTGGGGAGAGTTACAGCAATGTAGAGTCACTATGGGTAAATGTACATGGGGACGGCAATAATGGAAAGCTGCTAATTGCTATAGGCCTCCTAATATAGAGAAACAGGTAAAGAAGGAAATGTTACAACAAATTAAAAAGGCAGCAAATAATAATAGGGTCCTTATTATTGGAGATTTTACCTCTCCAGACATTTAATGGGGCATAGTATCTTCTGGTTGTGCTAAAAGCTACAATTTCTTATCCACAATTCAAGACAATCTCAGCTGTTAGATGAACCAACCAGGGGAGGTAATCTGCTGGATCTGGTCCTGTCAAATAGATCAGATACAATTTCAGATCTACAGGTCAGGGAGCATTTGGGAAGCAGTGACCATAATATGGTAAGTTTCAATGTCATTTTCAATCAAACATTCAAATAACATATTGTAATGTAATATTCAATAAAACATTCAGTAAAATATTCAATGAAACATAGGCCGGTTTAGGGAATCCTGCATTGAGCAGGATGTTGGACAGGACGACTCCGGAGGTCCCTTCCAACTCTAGCATTCTATGACGTATAAAATGTGATAATGAAAAGTTTCTGACTTTGCTTCTGAATTTCCTCTGAAGTAAAGGCATGCCTGGCAAATGAAGTTGCAACTTATAAAGTATAATATCTAATATATAAAGCACAATGTGGGTGTGTATGTATGTATGTATGTATGTGTATGTCCGGGATTGGCATCCGCACCGTCGCAGCTACAGCCACAAAATTTTGCACAGTCACACGTCTGGACCCTGTGAGCGTCATAGGCTATGTTGTGAGGCAAAATTTTAACCCCGTGCGTTCCAATTTGTGGCGCCCCTGAGGCTCAGTCTCCACAGAGGTACTGCACCTCCTCCTGAGGTGTGGTGCCCCACCATCCAGGTAAGTTGGAGGCTCCTGACCACGCTCCAACACCTGCATCCCACACAAGACGGTAGTTCAGCAAAGCCACATTGCAGCTCCCTGCTTGGAGTGTAGCAGAGCACCTTTGGTGGCTCCCTGCTTGGAACATAAAACGTGCTGGGAGGCGGGTGGAGTTAGAATACATAAAAGAGCAGGAAGGTTTGGGATTTGAGGTCAGTCGGTCAGTGGAGAGGAGGAAAGAAGATCCCTGGGAGAGGGATGGAGGAAGGAGGTTCTGCAGCAGATCTCAGTGACCTGGGTCTGCTGGCACGGGAAAGGAAAGAAGGAGAAATACATTGAACTGAAACCTGATCTTCCATAAGAAGGAAAGACTAGTACGGAACATAGGAGTAAAAGGGAACAGAGAGGACGTGGGTTAGTGGAAGAACCCTGCCTAGAAGTTCTAAGCACAAGGCCGGGGCCCGGTCCCCGAGGTTGTATGGATACTAATGGTCCTACAGCAGACACCGGTGGAGTAGTGGGCTGTAAATGCACTACTCCCATCTAAGACTTGGGGGCACAACAGCGACATTGATAGTGAGCCGGGACTCAGGAGTAAGGAGTCCCCGAAGCAGGCTACAGCTGTCTGCCATACAAGTAGAGTTCTTGGGAACATCTGTCAGGAGGCACTCCAGTGTAACTCAGTACTAGGAGTACTTCACACCAAAGGCGCTATAAGAGGAGACGTTCAGAAAGGCACATGTTGGCGGAGTGTTGGAAGGGAGCAATCCATCTGGCCTGGAGGTTGATTGAGTCCCTGACCCGGAGGACACAGCACGGAAGCAGGCACCTGTGTGTACTACAGACTGTGAGTAAAGCTTTGGAACTACACACCTGGTGTCCTCCATTGATTCTTGCGCCAACGCACCCAGCACCGCTACATCTGGGTACCAGCTTCTACACCGCTTGTGCCTCTCCTCTTCCCCTACATCTACACTGCCCTGGGGCTACAGCTGCACCTGTGGATAGCTTCACCATCTTGGCTGCAACACACCACCAGCCCCAGAGGATCTGCACGCAGCGTCGGCTCAACATCTCACTTGCCGAACAACACAGGTGGCGTCACGAACTATTCCATTAACTACATTCCATCATTCAATCTCCCCTAATACTTGGGCGCCCAGGGCCACGGACCGGGTCACCGCTGCTGTGACACATCCCGCCGACACCGGCCCGGTACCGAGTACCCCCACGGCCCTGGGAGGGCAACCCAAATTCACCAAACAATTTTGCCCCTATCTACATAATGGGGAAAAAGTGTATGTATGTATTGGCATCTGCACCGTCGTAGCTACAGCCACAAAATTTTGCATAGTCACACGTCTGGATCCCGAGAGCGTCATAGGCTATGTTGTGAGGCGAAATTTTAACCCCACTCATTCCAATTCATCAAACAATTTTGCCCCTATCTACATAATGGGGAAAAAGTGAAAGGAAAAGCGTTGGAGGCAAATTGACAGCTGCCAGATGTGAACAAGGGGGAGTTAAAGAATGAGCGCGATGGCGCCAAAGAGTATATGCCATTCAGTTGCTAAGGTGGGGCCCTGACATGGGATACTCACCACACGGGGATATGAACACAAACAAAATGCCCCACACACTACCATGTGCTTCAACACATGTACCACCCTCAGCACATATTTCACCACACATACACCAACCTCGCCACATAAAAGTCGAAAAACAAAAGGCGCCACTCAAAACTTGCCACTAGAGTTGAGCGAAACTGGTCAGTCAGATTAAAAAATCGCCGACTTTGGCCAAAGTCGGGTTTTGCTGATCGAAACCCGACCCTAGCGTGAGGTCAGCCATGAGGTTGCCGATCAGCGTGCCAAAGTCGCGTTTCAAATGATGCTTTCAGCGCCTTTTCTCACCCAATGATGGAGGACGCACACTGTGGGCAATGCGATGACATGCGCAGCGGCCAGCACCCAGCACCATCTTAGAGAAGGGCATTGAAGTGATTGGCTGGCTTTGTGTGGCGTCACAGTGGGTATAAAAGTCTGTGAACGCCGACCACCATCTTACTTCTGCCGATCTTACAATAGGGAGAGGTGCTGCTGCTGATTCTGAACAGGGAGAGCGTTAGGCAGGGAAGAAGAAAAAAAAATCTACTTCTGCTGATAGCGCTTTCACTGTACAGTTAGTGTGCAGTGAAAGGGGAGGATTTTTGTTGTGTGCCGCATCGCTGGTGGTTATTAGGCTGCCTTTTAAGGCTACCTGCTAGCTGCATTGCTGTGTGCATACTGCTGTTCAAACTGCTTTTTTCAAAGCACTCCAACTTTTATTATTTTGTCCTGGTGAGTTGCTGAGCGTTCATTTTTTCACACACCGTCTAGCGGTGTATGCTCCTCACACACTACCATGTACCGGCTGGTATCACGGACAAATAGAAGCTGTCTGGATGTGACTCTGGAAGAAAAAGCCGAGGAGTTTGTCCATTTTTCCAGACCTACAACTTAGAGTTGTGTCCGTTTTTCAAACAGTTTCGTATATCTGCTGTTTGATTACAGTCAAAACGAGACAGAGACAGTGTGTGTCAGTCCGTATACAAATACACGGAGCTTGACAATTTTACATACACACAACGTACAGCGGTGTACGCTCCTCACACACTAACGTGTACCACCTTCTAGAACAGACAAATAGAAGCTACCTGTGTGAGACTCTGGAAAAAAAGCTGAGGAGTTTTTCTGTTTTTCCAGACCTACACCTTAGATTCGTGTCCATTTTTCAAACAGTTTTGTATATCTGCTGTTTGATTACGGTCTAAACTAGACAGAGACAGCGTTTGTCAGTCCGTATACAAATACACGGAGCTTGACAATTTTACATACACACACCGTACAGGTACAGCGGTGTATGCTCCTCACACACTACCGTGTACCGCCTTCTAGCCCGGACAAATAGAAGCTACCTGTGCATGACTCTGGAAAAAAAAGCCGAGGAGTTTTTCCGTTTTTCCAGACCTACCCTTTAGAGTCGTGTCCGTTTTTCAAACAGTTTCGTATATCTGCTGTTTGATTACGGTCTAAACTAGACAGAGACAGTGTGTGTCAGTCCGTATACAAATTCACGGAGCTTGACAATTTTCCTTACACACATCGTATAGAGCTGTCCGATTCTCCAACAGTATTGTATATCTGCTGTTCGCATTACAGTCACATCTATACAGAGTCAGCGTGTGTGTGTGAGACACTCCATAAATACATATACGGAGATTGTTAGTTGCACAAAAATCATATACAGCTGTACACTTCTGATACAGTTCCGTATATCTGCTTGTTGGATTACGGTCCAATACATACTGTGAGAGTGTCTGTGACTAACATAATATATACGTTGATTTAATTTGTTTAATACACCTTACACAGCAGGACGCTCCTCATACAGTACCATCTCTTGGCATTCCAAGGTCAGGGACAGTGTTTGTGCGTGACTGTAGGGATGTGGATTTGCCAGAAACTGCTCCTCCACCCACCACGGGCAGTGCATCATTGACACCTGGAACATTGGCCCACATGTGCGATTATGCCTTGTGGATCCAAAAAAGGGATCCCCGCATTGCCAAAATGATGAGGGATGAAGACTACTGGCTGGCCAGCATCCTCGATCCACGCTACAAAGGCAGATTACACAACATCATGCTACAGGAGAACCTAGAGATAATATTGGCAAACAAACAAGCAACTCTGGTAAACCGTTTGTTTGAGGATTCCCAGCACACAGCAGGGGTGCTGGTTCTCCAACGAGCCATAGTGGGCACAATAGAAGAGGTGTTCGTGGTGCACACAGCAGAAGTGGCGTTGGAGACAGGGGTTTAATGACCATGTTGTGGAATGATTTCTCAAGTACTGCTTACATGACTGCTAATACTGCATCGATTAAAAGTGACAGAAGGCAGCAGCTGTCAACTATGGTTACAAACTACTTTTCCTCCCATATTGAAGTTCTCTCTCACAGGTCATTCCCCTTTGACTATTGGCCCTCTAAACTGGACGCCTTGCCTGAATTGGCCCAATATGCCTTACAGGAGCTCGCTTGCCCTGCTGCTAGTGTGTTATCTGAAAGAGTCTTCAGTGCTGCTGGATCAATCCTGACAGAAAAAAGGACCCGTCTGTCGATCCAAAATGTTGATGATCTAACCTTCATTAAAATGAACCATGCATGGGTTTCAAAGAATTTTGTCCCACCTTTCCCTGATGACACATAGGTTACCAGAAAAGTGACTCGGTTTTTTCCTCCTCTTCCTCGGACTTGCCCAATTACGCCCTTTGCAGCAGCTGAATGTCCAGCCAACACATCTACATATGCCAATTTTTAAACCTCCCTAACTGGGCTGCCCACCCCTCCCCCAACGGCTGGGATCAAGATCTGGCACACCCGGGCAAGTGCCGTTGCTCTGAACAGGTGGATGGGCTCACTGATGGCCGACGGCAATGGCACAGGGCCCCTCATAGTACAATACAGTGTCTCAGACGGTGGGAGGGCCCACTTGCCATCAGACACACCAGCGTACTATGAGGGGCCCTGTGCCAGTACCGTCAACCATGATTGTGGCCCCCTGCTTGGTCATGGCCACAGCACTTGCAAGTTGCAATACTTACCTCTCACTGCTCCACCGCTGTGTAGTCTGTGCAGTTAAATCCTTCACAGGGACGGCCACTAGAAATTTGGTGTATTGATCAATGATGGTTAAGATGTAGCTATGGCCTGTCCTGCTGGCCTCTACCTTCAGATGATCAATGGCTACTATTTGAAATGGACGTCAACTTACAAGCGGATGCAGTGGTGGTTTATGATCATCTTTCACAATTGTGATAGTCACAGACGTATGACATTTCTGCCACCATTTTTCAATGTCTCCTCTCATGCCAATCCAATAGAATCGCCTACGGCCTGTGGCTTCTGTCTTTTGCACTCTATAATGACCAGACACATCATGATAGGCAGTTAGGACCATGGGTACATCTCTCCCTGTGATCACAATTTGATGGAGACGAGTAACGGTGATGTGATACACGCTACTGCGATAAAGCAATCCTTTCTTCACAAAGAACCTTTTTCGCTTTCTCCACATACACCATAATTGAGGGTTTGCATCGCCTCTGCAACATCTACCGGGAGGTTTTCCAACGATGAGTAATTCCAAAATTTCTGCTAACACTCGACTTTGCGTCTATACTTGTATCCATGTAGTTTCCAGTAGCGGAGATTCTTGACTGGCTTACTGAGATTAAAATATATACGAAGATTTAAAAGTACCACAACACTGTATACTGGTGTACGCAATGAATACCTTTCCCTTTTTCTACTTTTGTAATTCTGGTGTAATACATAGTAAACCTGTGAGTGTCTGTGCCTGACTCCGGAAGTACAGACGGAAATTTAACCCTAGACTGGACACACCAGGTATGTGTTGATACAGTACCTTGTTTCAAAAATTTGTATTAAGGTATCATCTGTAGGATAACCAACTGTGGGGGGGACCCTCTTCTTGCCGCAGACAAACACGAGACTGAGACAGAGTTTGTATTGAACAGGTCCGTTTTTAGTGCTCATCCTTCTGTCGACAACAGCCATTCACCACAGCCGTTTCACATTTCTCTGTACACAGGCTCCGGTACCTTCACTTCCTTTGTAACTATAATCGTGGCATCCTCTGTGGCTCTTCCACTGTGGCTGGCCTAGGCCCAACCACCACAGTGCTGCACGAGTCTGAGCACACCGCAAGTATGATAGCCCCAGGCCGTCTTCGTCTGCAGGTACCGCCCTCTGGGCCACCCCCCCCATGACCGCCTCAACTGTCAGTCCTCTCTGGAGCCTTTCCACTGTCTCTACTTCCTCAGCAGAACTTCCTCTTTACTGAGCTCCCTTCGCTGATTGACTCTTCCAGAACTTAACCCTCAGCCTTTTATACTTCCAGTTCTGGTAACTCCGTCCACCATCACCTAACAGTTTCTCTGACCAATGGCAGTTATTCAGTCCCACTCCTACTCTCTCCACAGCTAAAACACTGCGCTCTTTTTCTTTATCTTAGCAGTTTCACACCTACACTGCGCTACACCTCTGCTTCTCACTACAGGCTGGTTTGTCTGTCAGTCCACCTTTCCTACATCATCCATAGTGAGTGAGCATGTGTGGGTTACGCTTTCTATATATGGTGAATCGGAGAAACAAATTTTTACACTATACTCAATACAGCTTGTATCTTGTTATACTGTACCTTTGTTCGACATTTAGCATTACGGTCAAATCCATACTATGTAAGCGTCTGAGAGTGACTACGGGACTATTTATATGGAGATTTCAATTGTAGCATAAAAAATATATACTTGCTGTCTTGTTATCCAGGACCTTTTTTACAACATTTTTTATTATGGTCAAAAACCAAACTGAGTGAGCATCTGAGGGTGACTACGGAAATATATACCAATATTTTCAATTTGGCCAACACTGCATACAGCAGAACGCTTCTGATATAGTAACCTTTTTAGCTATTTAGATTCTGGTGTAATCCATATTGAGCCTGTAAACGTCTGTCTGTTACTCCGGCAATATATTTGGATCTTTAAGATTACCCCAACACTGTATACAGCTGTACGCTTGTGTTATATAACCCATTTACAGCTTTTCATATTCTTGTGTAATCCATACTGGGCCTGAGAGCATTTGTGTCTGCCTCCTGAAATGTATACGGAAAATCAGAATGTTTACACTATACTATATATACCTTGTATCTGGTGATACTGTACCCTTTTTCAACTTGTTATTTTATTGGGTAATCCATACTGAGTCTGTGAGCATCTGTGTATGCCTCATGAAATATATACGGAGATTTACTGTTATCCATAGACTGTATAGAGCTGTACGCTTCTGATACAGTACTATATATCTGCTGGTATTTTGGGTCCATTTTCAAAAACATGAGGAAGTCTGGTGGAAGAGGACGCAGATGTGGGTGTGGAGGGCCACCTGGTACTGATGGTGGTAGTGGTGCATCTGCTGGTAGTGCCAAAAACACGATAGCAGCTAAGGCAGGAGGTGTTGAGCCAGTGTCATGGTGTAGCTCTGGAAGGCCTGTAAGGCTCCCTTTTCTGGGAGTAGGTAGATTGCTTTTAAAGCCGGAGTATCAGGAACTGTTTGCGGCTTACATTGCTGAAACAGCCTCCAGCTCTATCACCTCCTCTTCTGCAGTTGTAAAAAATGCAAGCACTGAGTCGTAACTGCAGGCTTCTGGTCAGGAGCAACCCCTTTCCTTGTGTCCTTTACCCACACCAAAAGTGAAGGATGTGCAAGCACACACCTCAGATTACTCCATGGAGCTCTTTTCACATACCATGCCTGGGTTAGTTAAAAATAGGGCCCATCATGTACTGGAGCAATGTAAATGGGGCAGATCAGACACTGGAGCAGCATCTAAGGGGCCCATTATACACTGGAGCATTACAAATGGGGCCTGTGGTGTAGTTACCACTATGTCAGCTAGGGGGCGCTGTGTGGGTGTCCCAGGACGGGTGTACAGGCACATTCAGTGTGGTAACAGGAGCAGGGTCCTAAATGACCATTATGGGTCTCAAGGTGGGTGGCCTTGGGATGCAGGCTCCAGGGTGCATTGATCAGCAGAGGTACTGCTGATCTTTCTGTTACACTGGGTCAGGGAAGCCTGTGTGTGTCTATACAACCTTTAGTGATAAGCATAGTAAGGAAAAGAATCCCATCAGTAAGATATAATACTCCTTCATCAACAAAGGAAACATATATCAGGATTGAATCTAGGATGTACATGTATACAAGGATAATCGCAAATTACTTTAATTACAGAGAAAAAAAGGGCGATCAAACAAATCCAAGGAGACTAATTATATATGAAAATTATAAACAGATCTTTATTGTATTAAAAACAGGAAAATGGGACAGGGAAGTGAAGTCAGAAAATTGACCATGGCAGCACGCAGGCGACCAAGTGGGGCATGCAAGAGGTGCAGAGACCAAATGGAAATACCGGTACCAAAACAATAACTAAGATGACATAATTACAAAAACATAATGTACCGGTTCCAAATAGAGCAATTATAAGGCCAAACAGGATACATATATAGATATAAGCATTGTAGGCATTGTGATAAGAAGTTCAGTAAAAAATCTCATTACCTGTTTGGATAATATGAGGTGATCCACACCAATGCAACCCCCCCCAGCCCCCTCCCCTACCCCCGCCCCCCCCCCACACCAATGGGGGGGGTTGCATTGGTGTGGATCACCTCATATTATCCAAACAGGTAATGAGATTTTTTACTGAACTTCTTATCACAATGCCTACAATGCTTATATCTATATATGTATCCTGTTTGGCCTTATAATTGCTCTATTTGGAACCGGTACATTATGTTTTTGTAATTATGTCATCTTAGTTATTGTTTTGGTACCGGTATTTCCATTTGGTCTCTGCACCTCTTGCATGCCCCACTTGGTCGCCTGCGTGCTGCCATGGTCAATTTTCTGACTTCACTTCCCTGTCCCATTTTCCTGTTTTTAATACAATAAAGATTTGTTTATAATTTTCATATATAATTAGTCTCCTTGGATTTGTTTGATCGCCCTTTTTTTCTCTGTAATTAATCCTTTAGTGATGTCATAGCCATGTGATCACCTGTGGGTGTGGTTACAGGGCTATGTAATTGAGGTGTTTGGCACATGTGAGAGAGTGGGGAGGGAGTCTGTCTGAGTGTGGACAGACTTCCATGTGTCCAGGTGGGACACTACAGAGAGTGTATATGGGGAGGACTACAGCTCCCAGCATGTGCTGAGACTCTCAGTCCGAGTCTGAAGCCACGGACATTTCTGTTCCTTTGCCTGAGCTGAAGGTTACATTTCAGTGATATGCTGAGTTATGCTGCCTTGTGGGTTTATGAAGTTAATAAACCACATGAACTTTGGGAAAACCTGCCTCATAATTGTCTCCCGCTGCACCTGAGCGAGTCACATCCCTACAATTGGTGACAGACTGCGGGCAGCGACTCCCAGAAGCACGTGTGGCAGTGCTGTCAATTCTGAACCAGGAGAGCAGACGGTCTGACAACCGTGAGTAATACTGACCGAGGTCAGAGAAAGTGACTATGAATATTTGTGGGATACCTCTGAGGAGAAGAGGCATCCGGGAAACTGTGGGGCTGACACAGGTAACAGACAGGAGTCTGTGTTGCACTGACCTGGGTCAGTGAGAGACTGTGTTCCTGGAGGGGTCAGTGAGCAAGGTCCTGGAGGGTCAGTGTTGGGAGGTTCTGTGAGAGGAATCGGATCCCTGGATCACGTGGTATGACCTTGGACCTGGTGAGGTGTGTGTTGGGAAGTCTCAGGTGGAGACGGATATCCTGAAGAGCACTCGCTGAGCCCCTGGACCTGGTGAGGTCGGTGTGTTGGGAGACCCTGGGAGGAGGGTCGGCTCCCTGAATAGCACCCGGTGTGCCCTGTGTGTTGGACGTTCTCAGGTGGAGGCGGTACGTCCTGAACAGCACACGGACAGGACATGTGAGAGACTGTGCATGTGTTTTTTTTTTTTCCTCTCTTTTCCTCTGCAAAACCTGAAGGCAGATTGCTGTGGCTCAGAGCAGTCACGAAGGTTTTTTTTGCAAGGCAGATTGCTGTGGCTCAGAGTGGTCACGAAGGTCTCGCAGCACAGGGACCTGGTGTTTTTCCTCTTTGATCATTGGTAGCAGACGCTGTCTGGCTACACCATCCTGCTGCAGCTTTATGGAGTGTAACTAAGCCGATACAGTAGTTGTGGCTTTACACAACTATTAAGGGTGAGTACCCTGTATTATTGCTTCATAACCGATTATACCTGCACTGGTAAGGCCCTATGGGCGCACTTTTGTGGTTTTTTTATCTTTGAGGGTGACAAGCAGCTTCCAGTAACCCGGCGGGGTTACGAAGGTGACAAGCGGCTTCCGGTGGATCAGCGGGTCCACGAAGATGGCGCAGCAGGAGCTGCAGTGACACCAGCCGCTGTGTGTGTGTGAACAGCAGCCGGAGGTGCCGGTGATCGGTGACAGCAGGAGCTGTGGTGGTGCCAACAAAGACTTGTGTGGTATCGTTAAAAGACAAACTGTACTGTGTGAACTGTGGCATAAGAAGTTCTGCAGAACGGACATGGGGAAATCCCAAAAGGGAGTGGTAACCTAAAAAGGGGTGGAGTCCCAAAAGGGGCGGTGACCCAAAAGGGAGTGGTAACCCAAAATGGGGTGGAGACCCAAAAAGGGGCGGTGACCCTCAAGGGAGTGGTAACCCAAAAAGGGGTGGAGTCCCAAAAGGGGGCGGTGACCCAAATTGGAGTGGTAACCCCAAAAGGGGTGGAGTCCCAGGAGGGGGCGGCAACCCAAAGTGGGGTGGTAGTCCAGAAAGGGGCCAAGTGTGAAGAAATGACAGCACTGGGTGACTCAGTAGGTATGTCTGGAGTACCGCAGTGTATGTGCAGGTCTTTTTCAGAATGTGGAATATCCTTTCCGGGTAGTAATGACGGGCCACAGATGTGTACAGTGATGCTGCACCGGGAAGGAGCCTTTGGTCGGCTGGAATCAGAGAGTCAGGTGACTCTGACAGGAACTCCTCTCGTTTTCTCTCTGACCGAGAAAAACGTCAGGGTTCGCTGTAAACACGGGGTCACGGTGAACTACGCAGTAGACAGAGTAGTGTTTGAGGGGACCAAAGGTGGTGAGTGACAAGGTAGTGGGATACCACGGGACTTAGTCTATGCCTGGGAGAGGGGCCGGGACTTTGTTTTGTTTGATGACGTTTGGTCGGAAGATGGAGATGCTTCGACTGTGGGGCCAGCGGACACTGAGATAGTGACGGCTCCTGACATAGACAGGTCAGACGTAGAACTGACTCGAGGAAGAAGTACATCTGCCCAACTGACGGACCTGACATCTCCTGATAAGACAGATGGTGGGCTGGGAGATGAGACGACTGGACTAGACACATTGGTGCTGGATGGTAACTGGAGGGTTCACTCGACTGGTGTGACTGACCCAGTGGTACCCTTTGACGATATAATTAAAGAGGTAGTGGTGAGACACGTGCTGGCCAAAAGAGAACAAGATCGTGAGATTCAACTGATAAAGGAGACTGTAACAGAACATGTCAAACGGGAAAGAGTCCTAAGGCAAGCAGCTGAGCACAGAGTGGATGAGCTGGAGAAGGAAGTCTCTGAGCTCAGAGGTCACCTGTCAGCGTGTCGAACTAGGAACAAAGCTATAGTGAAGGATATGGTGGTGCTCAGAGAGGCCCAAGAGAAGCATCAACAGGAGATTCTCAGGAGAGAGGATCAGCGTCGGTACCTGGCAGAGGAGCGAGATAAAGTTCTGCAAGAACTCAGTGGAGTAGTAAAAGGTCTTCTACGGGAGTGGATGGGCGAAGACGTACAGTGGCAGTGCCCGACTGATAGCAAGGCAGAACTGCCAAAGCCCATCTTGGAAAAGGGTCCTGAGGACTGTAAATCTCAGGAAGATGGTGAGCCAAGAGCTGCACAAGACAGTCACCCAGTCTTGGCAGATACCTTGAGGGAAGGGTCCGTGGGGAACCCAGAGCCATCTGTCCAGGATGAGAGTAAGTCCATGACCTTCAAGTGCGTGATGGAGGTACCCGAAGACGTGCGAGAAGCGTGTGCCAGCGAAGGTGTGCATGAGACCTTTAAAAAGGCAGTAAAGGCCTATAGTGTGAGCTGGGCACCAGAAACAAACCAGTTGGTGATACTGGCAGAAACGGAAGACACAGAGAGAAGGGTGGCTGTCCTGAAGGAGATGCACCTACAATGTCTCCGCACGAAACAGATGCTCGTGGAGCGTAATAGGAAAGCCGCTCGACGTCTGGAGCTTGCAAGGGAAGCTCAAAGTCGGCTGGGCTTTGTGGAAGACATAATTCCGGTACCCAGAAATCTGGTGGGGAAAGTCGTTGGCAGACTTGGAAAGGTGATGCAGGAGATGGTGAATCGATCCAGTGTGAAGAGAGTGAGGATCCCACCGGCTGCTCAAATCCAAGTCGCTGTTGAAGATGACATGGTTCCTGTCATTGTGGTTGGTTCGGTGGAAAACAATGGGAAGCTTCGCATACTCCTGGAATATCGGGTAGCGTACCTGAAGGAGATTGAGCAGCTAAGATAGGATCGACTGCAGATGAATGAGCAGATAGAGAACGTCAGGTGGCATCCACCTCCAACCCAAGGTGTAAGGACCCGAAGGGATCCTCCAAGGAATGAAAGGACAGGTAGTCGAAGGCAAGAACGTCGAGAGTCCGCAAGTGGCTGGTCTAATCTTAGTAACATAGGCACGAGACTTGGTGGTGGACATAGCGACAGAGGGTCAGACTCAGACCAGCTAGTTGGCCCAGCTGGACGTGGGACTCATGACCGTGCGAACTGGGAAAGCCAGCCAGTGAGAGAAAGGTCGCGTGATGGAGCACACTGCAGACAGGTGGAGACTAAAGAGTGTCTGGTCACACTGACGGACGTTGACGGGAAGGCCAAAGCCCAAGGCCGAGATACTGACCGCTGGGGGCAGGGGAGGCCTAACGTAAATATGCAGTATGACTACTGAAACAGACGGAGATGGTCCTCCCGACTGGTAGGGCAAGGTGACATGGGTGCCAGGTCTCAAGATCCCTGGGTGATGTCATGTGTTCAACCCCACAAGTTTGAACAGAGGGGGGAGGTATGTGGTGTAGTTACCACTATGTCAGCTAGGGGGCACTGTGTGGGTGTCCCAGGACGGGTGTACAGGCACATTCAGTGTGGTAACAGGAGCAGGGTCCTAAATGACCATTATGGGTCTCAAGGTGGGTGGCCTTGGGATGCAGGCTCCAGGGTGTATTGATCAGCAGAGGTACTGCTGATCTTTCTGTTACACTGTGTCAGGGAAGCCTGTGTGTGTGTCTATACAACCTTTAGTGGTGTCATAGCCATGTGATCACCTGTGGGTGTGGTTACAGGGCTATGTAATTGAGGTGTTTGGCACATGTGAGAGAGTGGGGAGGGAGTCTGTCTGAGTGTGGACAGACTTCCATGTGTCCAGGTGGGACACTACAGAGAGTGTATATGGGGAGGACTACAGCTCCCAGCATGTGCTGAGACTCTCAGTCCGAGTCTGAAGCCACGGACATTTCTGTTCCTTTGCCTGAGCTGAAGGTTACATTTCAGTGATATGCTGAGTTATGCTGCCTTGTGGGTTTATGAAGTTAATAAACCACATGAACTTTGGGAAAACCTGCCTCATAATTGTCTCCCGCTGCACCTGAGCGAGTCACATCCCTACAGGCCCATTATATATGGAGCATTATTAGGGCCCATAATACACTGGAGCATCATCCATGAGGCCCATCATGTACTGGAGCATTGTAAATGGGGCAGATCAGACACTGGAGCAGCATCTAAGGGGCACATTATACACTGGAGCATTACAAATGGTGCCCATTATATATGGAGCATTTTGTGGAGCTCATCAGATACTGTATAGAACATTATATGTGACTAATTATTTGGTATGGAGAAATATATGGGGCTCATTATTCTGTATGGCGCACAATGTGGTGGCCATAACACTGTATGGAGTAATATACTGTCCTGTTTTTGAGCTATTGTACAATTTAAAATAGATCAGTCATGTCATGTAAGCAGTGAAGTATGTGTCATTGTGCTATACCTATATTTCTGTGGCGTATCGGAGCATCATGAGTTGTGGTATGTGTTAAAGGGGCGCACTGACACTCTTTGGCCCAGGACACACAAAAACCTGGAGCCAGCCCAACCCCCCCACAACTTTAGCCAAATAACCCCCAGTTTTCAATGCGTAACTATTATTAGCAAGTAAATTAAGGTTGACAAGCTTCAGTTATAAGAATTGATGTTTTTGGCATTGAAATGGGCACTGTAGGTGTGTTTACTGTCTTGCACTCCCTGCCGACTTTGCTTCCCCATTGACTTGCATTGGGTTTTGTGATTCAGTCGGCCTCCGACTTTTCCCTATAGTTGGCCGATTTCGTTCGACCGGACTTTTGCGAAAGTCGGGTTTCATGAAACCCGACTCGACCCGAAAAAAGGCAAAGTCGCTCATCTCTACTCGCCACGCTGTCCCAGAGCTGTTTAAAAGATGAAAGCTGAGCTGTGATTGGTTGCTATCAGCAACAGTTTTCTTTGTAGACAGTTGTGGTAACTGAGGCCTATTATTCTTATCATTTCTATGGTGTTATCGTCCTTCTGTAAAGTTGGAAATAACACAATTTATTACCGTGCTAACACAGACTGCAGGGGGAGCCCAGTATCACACAGGATAGGATTAGATACACGTCTCAGCAGTAAGTATCACACAGGATAGAATTAGATACACAGCTCAGCAGTCAGTATTACACAGGAGAGGATTAGACACATGGCTCAGCAGGCAGTATCACACAGGATAGGATTAGATACACAGCTCAGCACACAGTATCACACAGAATAGTATTAGATACACGGCTCAGCAGACAGTATCACACAGGATAGGATTAGATGCATGGTTTTTATGTGCAATATAATCATTATAATTTGAATATAGCTAACCACAATTGGTTACTATGCCCAGGCAACGCCGGGCTCTTCAGCTAGTAGAAAATAAAAATCCTTGATCGTGAATGCATTTAAAATGTTTCCCTCTGCAGGGCACAATGCCAAAAAGTCTGGTACAAAAAAACATGAACTAGCCGTAGGAGCGAGGAACTCTGGATACAGCCATGTAGAGTCGCAAGGATCGACAATCCATATATAACACTATCGATGTAATAAGAGTGTTGCAAGCTAAAATTTACAATTGTAATGGTACACCAGCATAAGAAATTATGCCATTATTACCCCCTTCTATCGTTCCCAAACCAACACAAACACCAGAAATCTTTTCCACCTCAAATACGTGCCCTTGACGCCCACCACTCAGCTCCCTCTCTCTGGATCACTCTGGAATGCCCGCTCCATCTGCAATTAACCCCATGTGATTCACGACCTTTTCACCTCCCACAATTTTTCCTTCCTTGGCATCACTGAAATATGGCTGACACCCTCCAACACCACCTCCCCTGCTGCGCTATGCTATGGCGGCCTCCACTTCACCCACACTCCTTGCCCTGGCAACAGTCATGGTGGAGGAGTGGGCCTTCTCCTTTCTTCCAATTGCACCTTCAACCCAATTCCACATCTTCCCTCCCTTGTCCTCCCCTCTTTTGAAGTCCAATCTGTCCGCATCTACTCTCCCTACAACCTCCAAGTGGCTGTCATATACAGACCTCCATGCCAAACCACTGCCTTCATTGACCAATTCTCTACCTGGCTCCTTCACTTTCTCTCTGCTGACATTCCCACCATCATCGTGGGTGACTTCAACATCCCCATTGACACTCACCAGTCAGCAGTCTCAAAACTCCTGTCGCTCACTTCATCTTTTGGACTTACTCAGTGGTCCTCCTCAGCCATCCACACAAACGGGCATACATTAGACCTGCTCTTCACCCATCTCTGCTTCCTATCTAACTTCACAACCTCCTCTCTCCCTCTATTTGACCACCATCTACTCACTTTCTCATCACTGTCCTCCTCACCTGTCACCCAGCAACATGCGTACCCCCGCAGAAACCTTGCACATCTAGACACTCACATACTTTCTGACTCTATCCTACCACTGTCCTCCATATCTTCACTCCACAACACAGACACTGCCACTAGTTTCTACAATGCCACTCTTGCATCAGCCATTAACTCGATCACCCCTGTCATGCATAGCAGAGTGCAACGAATCAATAGACAACCCTGGCACAATAACACCACTAAAAAGCTTCGGAAAGCATCCAGAATTGCTGAACGGCGCTGGTAGAAAACGCATTCCCAATACGAGTTCACTGCACTCAAACAAGCAACACTTGCATTCAAATCAGCTCCCACCTCTGCTAAACAGGCCTACTTTACATCCCTTGTATATTCATTACCCCACAACGCCAAACAGTTGTTCAATACTTTTATCTCCCTCCTCCACCCACCACTGCCCCCTCCAACTTCCCTAATCTCTGCTGAGGACTTTGCCGCGCACTTCAAAAACAAGATAGACCAAACACGGCAAGTCTTTATTATTCAGCCACCACAACCCCTTTGAATATCAGACTAATGCCCAAACCCCATAACCTCCTTATCCAGCATCACTGAAGGGGAGCTTGCTCATCTTCTCTCCAAATCACACCTCACCACTTGTGCACTCGACCCCATCCCATCCCACCTCTCCACAACCTCACCACCACTCTTATCCCATCCCTAACCCACCTCTTCAACCTATCACTTACTTCCGGTACCTTCCCTTCTGCTTTCAAACATGCCACAATCACGCCTATCCTTAAAAAGCCAGCTCTCGACCCAATAGCCATGTCCAGCTATCGCCCAATATCGCTGCTCCCATTCGCTTCTAAATTCCTGGAACAGCATATCCACACTGACCTTTCCTCCCACCTCTCATCTAACTTGCTCTTTGACAATCTACCATCTGGTTTCTTTCCCCATCATTCCACTGAGACAGCCCTGACCAAAATTACCGATGACCTAATTACAGCCAAAGCTAACGGACAATACTCTATACACCTCCTTCTAGACCTGTCCTCTGCTTTCGACACAGTTGACCACTTCCTCCAACTACAGATCCTCTCCTCCTTTGGCATCAAAGACCTCGCCCTATCCTGGATCTCCTCATACCTTTCAAACCGCACATTCAGCATCTCCCACTCCCACACTACCTCCTCATCCCACCCTCTCTCTGTTGGAGTTACCCAAGGTTCTGTTCTAGGACCCCTAATCTTCTCAATCTATACACTTGGTCTGGGGCAACTCATAAAGTCCCATGGATTCCAGTACCACCTTTATGCTGATGATACTCAGATCTACTTCTCTGGCCCAGACGCCACCTCTCTGCTGTCCAGAATCCCGGAGTGTATATCAGCCATATCCTCCTTCTTCTCCTCTCGCTTCCTCAAACTCAATGTAGACAAATTTGAACTGTTCATCCTTCCCCCATCTCGCAGATCTTCCTTACCCAACTTATCTATAACAATTGACGACATCACACTTGCCCCCCCCGAACCAGAGGTCCGCTGCCTCGGAGTAACCCTTGACTCTGCCATGTCCTTCAAACCACACAACCAAGCTCTATCCACCTCCTGTCACCTCCAGCTAAAAAATATTTCCAGAATCCGTCCCTTCCTCAACCCTCATTCTACTAAAATGCTTGTGCACACCCTCATCATCTCCCGCCTCGACTATTGCAACATCCTATTCTGTGGTCTCCCTGCTAACACCCTCGCACCTCTCCAGTCCATCCTTAACTCTGCCGCCCGACTAATTCATCTCTCTCCTCGCTACTCCTCCGCTTCTCCCCTCTGCAAATCTCTTCACTGACTCCCATTCTCTCAGCGTATCCAATTCAAATTAATAATACTGACTTACAAGGCCATCTATAACCTATCTCCCATATGTCTCTGAACTAATCTCCCGATACCTTCCCTCACGTAATCTCCGGTCCTCTCAAGACCTTCTCTCCTCCACACTTATTCGCTCCTCACCCAACCGCCTCCAAGACTTCTCCTGAAGAGCCCCCATCCTCTGGAATTCTTTGCCCCAACACGTCTGACTATCAACCACAATCGGATCCTTCAGACGGAACCTGAAAACCCATCTCTTCTGGAAAGCTTACAGCCTGCAATGATCCATGATGTCTCCTCACCACTACTGGAACTACTGCCTCACCATCATTGGAGCTGCTGCAACCCCCCAACCTACTGTCTCCTTCCCCACCATCCTGTAGAATGTAAGCCTGAAAGGGCAGGGTCCTCTCTCCCCTCTATATTAGTCTGTAGTTTTTTTGTTTACTGTAAGTGATATCTGTACTTTGTATGTTATCCCTTCTCATGTACAGCACCATGGAATCAATGGTGCTATATAAATAAAGAAGAAGAAGAAGAAGAAATAGAGGAAAGTTCTCAATCCCTTAAATGTACAATCAGATCAAGTTTGTACTTCTGTGGATTTTTTCATAAAAGCAAATGGTCACAGTCAGAAAAATGTTTTCCATTCATCACCTTTGTATAAACTTAAGGATAAAATGGTCCCAAACTGGAGCAGCTCTCTTGCATTGGTTGTCCACACGCCCAGAAGAAACTTTGAAAGTGAAACCCAAGGTAAGGCGGAAATTTGACCTGCCAAAAGGACTCTAAACTTGGCACTTGAAGACCAGTAGACAACCACTGCAACAGAGTTGGGGATTGTAAACTGCTATTCAGACTTTGAGTATTTGTTCGTGTAAATAACCCAGATAGTTTGGGCACCTAGAAATGCCCCTGCTGTCCTTCACAGGTTGCAACTTTATTTGATTTATTGGGCAGTGTTATTTGGGTTGTAGCATATTGTAACACTTCATCACTGCAGCTTTTTTTTAATACTGTGGTCCTAATTCATTGTTTGCATATTTAAGTCATTTTCTTTTTGCTTGGTGGTATTTGTTGTTGTTTTTTGCACCACATTTTTGAAAAAGGAGTACCCAGCTCATGATTTGCTCCCAAAGTAAAAAAAAATGCTCTTTCTTTTTGTCTTTTTATAGTGGAATATTTCTCAAAATGACTTATAAATTGTTTCAAAATATCTGGGGTACACAAAATTGGGGCTAGGGGAGGCCTGGAGTACATTTGCGCCAAGTATTGCAACTTTTTGAAAATTCTAAATTTAATTGTCTGAAAACCAAAAATTCTTCCCACAATGGCAAACATAAAATACAGGAGGACGCATAAAAACCAGACTGTTGAAATGGTGTAATTGAAAAGAAGAATTGGGTACAAATTATAAACAGGAGAAAGCAAAATCCTGAGAATAAAACAGGTGAAAATGCAATAATAAATTGTATTCTACATTATAAAAGGGATACTATATACGTTCTGCCCAGGGCACCATCCCACCCTTGAGGACCCTGCAGGTGAGCAATCTCCAAAACCTGCAGGAAGCTTGCAGAGAGTTTGGACTAATCAAGTATTGACTCTATAATACAATATATAGCACCTTTTTCTCAGCATCAGCAGCCAATAGATAGAATCAATCCATTTTATCAAATAGTTTTGTATTCTGGTTCAGAAGTATCAGCTGAAATGTGGACACCAAATAATGTTCTGAGAATTTGTCATCCGATGTCACATTCTGGGACCAAAATTCAGGTAGTGATTCATAAGTTCTGTATCCATGGTCTAACCGAAGATGACTTTAAGAGAGAAATATACTGAGGCTTTGTCTTATTTATGACTCCTTGCGGAGCACAAAACCATTATCTTTTGACATGGTACAACAATCTGAGGATATATTTTTTTTCAATTACAGTATTCAATTTCAACTACTTCATAACCTATTTGTAGTGTTATCCAGTGTAGACAATTGTCGTGTTAAAGGATGGTTACAGTCAAAACAAATAGCAAAGTAAACATTTCATTTATGGGAAGAATACACATTTTTCATCCACTGATTGTATGAAAATGAAAAACATTTATTGGTTTAAACACAGATATTAGATTGGGGGCGGCCGATGTGCCACAAACTATCAGGTTATCTTTCCAGGATTTGTGGGGGGCAAGGAACAAAATAAGGACATGCAACTTCTCCACTTAGACTACTTTCACACATCAGGTTTTCGGCGTCAGGCGCGATCCGGCGTCGTGCCGGAGCGCCGGATCCGGCAAATATTTCGTAAAACCGGATGTGACGGATCCGTTTTTCTGCCGGATCCGTCTTGTTCTTCACAGACAAAACCGGATCCGTCTCATCCGGTTCATCCGGTTTTTGTTCCGTTTTTCGACGGATTACGCCGGATCCGGTTTTTAAAATCGCCCCTTGTGGCCTTCCGAACGGGATTGGCTACTGAAAAACTATATATAGCATGTTCCTACAGCCCTTCTTTGACAGGTTGGAGAGGAGAAAGTGCAGGTTGGAGAGAAGAGCAAGTTACTGGCGAAGATGGATGTTGTGATTGGAAATATTTTGAAGAATTTGGCGGATTTTACAGCGGAGGCGAATCGTTTGAGGGTGATTGTTCTGGAGAAGGAGAGAGCGAGACAGCAGCGCATCAGGCATCGTAGACGACGTTTGTGGATCCACCCCATCGCAGCCAAGAGAATGACGCGTGGGGTCTATTCTACACTCTGCATGGACCTTAGACGAAACCCGGAGAAATTTTTTGGATATGTTAGGATGAAAATGGAGAATTTTGATTACTTGGTGGAGCGCATTGCACACCTCATAAGAAAAGCGGACACCTATTGCCGCTTCTCCGTTTCACCCGCAGAGCGTCTGATGGTGACTTTAAGGTAAGCCACATTTATTGGATGTGCTCGCATCAGAGCACACTTTCACTGCAATCTTGTTGGTGGTAGTTTGCATCTCCAAGTGTTATAGCTGAGTTTTGGTATGTAATGCTGTTATTTTAAACTAATTGATTGTTTTTTAATTCCCCACAGATTTCTTGCAACTGGAGAATCCCTTTCGTCACTGCATTTCCAGTACAGACTCGGGATTTCCACCATATCTGGAATAGTGAAGTACACATGCCGTGCACTGTGGGACTCCTTAGCTGAAGAGTTTTTACCAGAGCCCACAACAGAGAGGTGGATTGAAATTTCTGAAAAGTTTCAACAGATATGTCAGTTTCCCAACTGCTTGGGCGCTGTGGACGGGAAACATATCCGCATTGTAAAGCCAGCCGGATCGGGATCGGAATATTTCAATTACAAGAAATATTTTTCCATTGTCCTCATGGCCATCGCTGACACGGAATACAAATTTATTGCTGTTGATATTGGGGCCTATGGCCGCTCCAATGACTCTCAAGTTTTCAAACTGTCTGCCATGGGGCGTAAACTGTATGGAAACACCTTCCAGTTCCCACCCCCTAGACCGCTGCCGCAAACATCTGGTCCACCTATGCCATTTGTCTGTGTAGGGGATGAAGCCTTCCAGCTGTCAGAACACCTTTTGAAACCGTACTCTAGCAGAGGATTGTCAAGAACAAAACGCATTTTTAATTACCGCCTCACAAGAGCAAGAAGAATGGTTGAATGTACCTTTGGTATTCTGACAGCCAAATGGCGGGTCCTATTGACTGCGATCAACCTCAAGACAGAAACTGTGGACGAGGTGATCAAAGCTTGTGTGGTACTCCACAATTTTGTTATCTGCAAGGAACCCATTTCCATTGAGGACACCTCTGAAGAAACCACCTTGCAAGATTACCAGGACATTACCACTAGAAGTTCTGTGACTGTTTCAGTAATGAGGGACAATTTTGCACTATACTTTATGTCGCCTCAAGGCAGAGTACACTGGCAGGATGACAGAGTGTGAAAGATTTGTGCCCTTAACCAAACTTGTGTACCAACAGTATATACCTTTGCCAACCAAAGTTGGCTATCTTGTCATGGTCTTACTATTTTTACTTTTAGGCCACAGGTGTGTACCTGGTTGTGTTTTATGCAAAGTATTTCACCTTTTAACAAAAGTTGTGTACATTGTTAGGAAATCACCAACAATAAACACAACTTTTTAGGTGAAATACTTTGCTTCAAACACAACCAGGAACACAACTGTGGCAAAAAGGTCAAATTTACCCACAGTTACAGTGGGGAAAAAAAGTATTTAGTCAGTCAGCAATAGTGCAAGTTCCACCACTTAAAAAGATGAGAGGCGTCTGTAATTTACATCATAGTTAGACCTCAACTATGGGAGACAAACTGAGAAAAAAAATCCAGAAAATCACATTGTCTGTTTTTTTTTAATTTTATTTGCATATTATGGTGGAAAATAAGTATTTGGTCAGAAACAAGCAATCAAGATTTCTGGCTCTCACAGACCTGTAACTTCTTCTTTAAGAGTCTCCTCTTTCCTCCACTCATTACCTGTAGTAATGGCACCTGTTTAAACTTGTTATCAGTATAAAAAGACACCTGTGCACACCCTCAAACAGTCTGACTCCAAACTCCACTATGGTGAAGACCAAAGAGCTGTCAAAGGACACCAGAAACAAAATTGTAGCCCTGCACCAGGCTGGGAAGACTGAATCTGCAATAGCCAACCAGCTTGGAGTGAAGAAATCAACTGTGGGAGCAATAATTAGAAAATGGAAGACATACAAGACCACTGATAATCTCCCTCGATCTGGTGCTCCACGCAAAATCCCACCCCGTGGGGTCAGAATGATCACAAGAACGGTGAGCAAAAATCCCAGAACCACGCGGGGGGACCTAGTGAATGAACTGCAGAGAGCTGGGACCAATGTAACAAGGCCTACCATAAGTAACACACTACGCCACCATGGACTCAGATCCTGCAGTGCCAGACGTGTCCCACTACTTAAGCCTGTACATGTCCGGGCCCGTCTGAAGTTTGCTAGAGAGCATTTGGATGATCCAGAGGAGTTTTGGGAGAATGTCCTATGGTCTGATGAAACCAAACTGGAACTGTTTGGTAGAAACACAACTTGTCGTGTTTGGAGGAAAAAGAATACTGAGTTGCATCCATCAAACACCATACCTACTGTAAAGCATGGTGGTGGAAACATCATGCTTTGGGGCTGTTTCTCTGCAAAGGGGCCAGGACGACTGATCCGGGTACATGAAAGAATGAATGGGGCCATGTATCGTGAGATTTTGAGTGCAAACCTCCTTCCATCAGCAAGGGCATTGAAGATGAAACGTGGCTGGGTCTTTCAACATGACAATGATCCAAAGCACACCACCAGGGCAACGAAGGAGTGGCTTCTTAAGAAGCATTTCAAGGTCCTGGAGTGGCCTAGCCAGTCTCCAGATCTCAACCCTATAGAAAACCTTTGGAGGGAGTTGAAAGTCCGTGTTGCCAAGCGAAAAGCCAAAAACATCACTGCTCTAGAGGAGATCTGCATGGAGGAATGGGCCAACATACCAACAACAGTGTGTGGCAACCTTGTGAAGACTTACAGAAAATGTTTGACCTCTGTCATTGCCAACAAAGGATATATCACAAAGTATTGAGATGAAATTTTGTTTCTGACCAAATACTTATTTTCCACCATAATATGCAAATAAAATGAAAAAAAACCAGACAATGTGATTTTCTGGATTTTTTTTTCTCCGTTTGTCTCCCATAGTTGAGGTCTACCTATGATGTAAATTACAGACGCCTCTCATCTTTTTAAGTGGTGGAACTTGCACTATTGCTGACTGACTAAATACTTTTTTTCCCCACTGTATATACCAGGTTTTGAATACCTTTTGACCTTTGAAATTATTTAACCTTTTTTTGTAAACATATTTCACCGCAGAAAGAAATGACAGACAACCATTGTAAAAGTAATTTAACTTTTATTTAATTTTTTTTTTTTTTTTGTAAAATGTTTTTAAAGTTAAAAAAACTTTTTGAATAAATGTTTGAAAACAAACAAATGGGCATTTTTATTAAAAAAAAACATTACAACTCGGTGTAGTGTGGGGTGGAAATACTGCTGGAGGGGCTGCGGGACACTTCGACACTGGGAGTGTGGAGAGAGGACTAGGATCGTGGTGGGGAAGGAACAGTTAGAGGTGAAGGTGTGGAAAAAGCTACAGAATGGGTGGACATGTGGGAGGCAGAAGAGGTGGTGGGCGGTGGAGTGGAGGGTTGGGCAGGGACTGTAGGAGCAGATGATGTTGATGGCAAGTTGTATGGGGAAGGAGTTTGGTACGGGGCAGGTTGCTGGAAGTGGGGAGATGTCTGGTACTGGGGAGGTTGCTGGTACTGCGGAGTTTGTTGGTACTGGGGAGGTTGCTGGTACTGGGGACGTTGCTGGTATTGGGGAGGTTGCTGGTACTGGGGAGGTGGCTGGTGCTGGGGAGGTGGATGGTATGTAATAGGAGGGGGAGGATGGAAAGTGGCTGGAGGGGGTGCAGGTGGAGGAACTACTATGGTGGGAGGAGGAGGTTGGGAGGTAACGTGCTGGAGAGCACTGTGGCATGAATGCATTACATACATCTGCTGGGTAGGAGAGAGCGTTTCCATGCGCTCCACAACAGACCTGAAAAAGGTGTGGTTTGGCGAAAATCTTGCTTCTGAATGCATGGTTTGCAGAAGTGTCTTCACCTCCAAAATGCTGGAGTTGATCTGCTGAAAGCCTGCGGAGATTTGCTCTGACAAGACTTTTAGACAGTTCTGGAAAGATGCATTCAGATGCAAGAACTCTGGCGCATAAGTCTTTTCCTGACCCCTCTGCCGCTGCCGCCCAGTACCTGCAGGTGTACTAGAGGTGGCAGGGGCAGAAGGGTGGGGTAAAGGGAAAGCGATCTCCTCACCAGCAGCTTCATGTAATGTAGGCGGCCACAATGCTCCTGTGCTGGTGGATGGGACAGATGGGTCGAATGTGTGGGAAGGCTGGGAAGGTGCAGATGTACTGGGGCGGTCGAAGTGTCCCTCGGTGCCGGTCTCCTCAGGGATCGCCTCAGAAGGGTCCAATCATGCAGGCTCCCGAGTGCTGCTCACCGTGCTGTGGAATAAAGAGAAAAAAAAACAATTAAAATAGTGACATGGTATGGCCCTGACTGAAAAAAAAAAGTTACATCTAAACATTTTTTTGTCACATGTGGTGTGTAATATTTACCTTCTGGTGACCATTGTATCCCGGAGGAACGACAGGGCTCGTGCGTACTTGTACTTGCTCCTGCGTCCTCCAGATCCACTCGGGGCCCGCATCTCTTTATTGAACTCCTTCTTGAAACGATCCCTCACAGACCGCCACCGCTTCACAATTCTCTCCCCTGAAACGAGAAAGGACAAAGTGGTTAGTATACAACATCAGTGTTTCCCAAACTCCAGTCCTCATGGTCCCCAGGGGTCATGTTTTCAGGATTTCCAAAGTAAATAGAAATCCTGAACACATGATCCGTGGGGACCACGAGGACTGGAGTTCGGGAAACACTGGTTTAAATCAAGCAACCGGTACTGTATATACTTACGCTCTTTAATCTGGGCCCGAGCATCGAGGTCCTCCCAGCGGTCCACAAGGAGCGAACAGATTTCCTCCCAGAGTCGTCGGGTAACGATAAGGTCAGCATGGCGGCGGTCAGCCATATTCCATAGCGGCTCCCTTTCTCTGACGAGATCGATGAGGTGGTCGACATCAATACCTCCATCCTCACCGTCAGAGTCGGGAGCACGCTGTGAAGGCTGTTAAAGAAAAAGACAAAAATAACATAATTAGCCTCCACAAAAGAAATGAAATAAAAAGTGCAAAAAAACAAAGCAAAAATATTTATACTTACACGCTGGTGACCGCCGCGTTGCTGTCGCCGACGACCCTGGGAGGCACTGCGAGGACCTCTTGGCCGAGCACCAGATTGGGAAGACTAAAGAAGAAAACAAAAAATGTTATGAGTTTGGATGTAGGCATTTGTTTGCTGTGTGTGGTCTGCAGAACATTGTTTTCTATGTGTTGTGTGTAGTGTGATGTTGTGTTTCTGCGTTTGATGCAAAAATCTTACCAATTGTGAGCCCACTCCAGGTGTCTGTCCACCCCTTCCTTCTTCTTCTGGGAGCTCCTCTTCATCTTGTGATTCCTGTTTTGAAATAAAAGGCAATGAATAGACATATATTACAGAGATGATGGATTTTGGAAATAAAAACTTACCGTCAAACGCTGACGATGCAAGGGAGGGCTCCCAGAAGAAGATGTGCTGTCTTCCTGCTGGCCAGACTCCATGGCTGTGGGTGGTGTTACTGCTGCTGCCATTGCTGCTGCTGCTGCTGCTGCTGCTGCATCTCTTGGGCGGCTGTTGAATAAAGAGAAACAAAGGGCCAATGAATATCTTGATATTCCATGGCCCTAGTTTGGAGGAATGGGGGATTTGATAATTACCATCTCTCATCTACTGCTGGACTCCCCTCCCGTTGTTCAGCATGCTGCTCCAATTGGGGTGGTGGTGGTGCTGATGGTGCTGCTGCAGATGTCTCCTGCCTTCTCCTGCACCTGGTTCTTGTCTTGGGTGGCATGTTGGGTGTGGCTGAGGGTCCCACTGTCTTGCTTTTATATATGTGTCTTGTGGGCAGAGCTACTGAGCATGCTCAGACCAAAAAAAACGGATCCGGCCACCGAATCCGGCTGTCGCCGGATCAGGCGCATTGCGGCGCTCATAGGCTTTCATTGTGTGAAAAAGCCGGACACGCCGGAGACAAAAAACGTTACAGTAGCCGTTTTTTCCAGACGCCGGATCGCGACACATTGCCGGATCCGGCGAAAACCGGATGAAACGCATGGCCATCCGGCTCGATCCGGCTCTAATGCAAGTCAATGGGGGGGAACCGGATCCGGCATTGCTTTTCGCCAGATCCGGTTTTTGTCAAAAGCGCCGGATCGCGCCTGAAGGCGAAAACCTGATGTGTGAAAGAGGCCTTAGTGGAGTACAATTCTGCATTTATAGACTTCTAATTCTCAGTCTCGTTACGGCTCTGCAGGGGACATACCATTGGTGCCGCACAGAAGACCAAGAGGTAAGGGGACCACTACCACCTCCAAAGCAGATGAAATTGTGTCCCTTATGATGAGCTATTGGTTAGCAAAGGGTCCATATGTTGTTCTTGCAGAGGAGTCGCTCCTGTGGCTCTGTACAAGCTGGTGAGATAAGAATACAGAGACTTTCTGTCATGGGTTTACAGTGACAGAGAGGAGCCAGAAGACCGCAGCATCTGATTTCTCCTGCTCCTGCACTGAATAGAAGCACTTCACCTTCTTATTAACTGTAAATTTCTTTGGGCAGTACAGGGGTTAATCTGCTCTGCTAAGAGTTCCTGGAAGCTTTCCTGCATTAAGACTCTCAGCTGTGCACTGGCAGCCACTCCCATCTCCTAGATAATGTGGGTCCTGGCTAGCACTTATTGTCAGAGAAACTTATGCTGCAAGGTTGGAGGGTGTTGGTAGTTGTCATTGGAGAAGGCGTATGGTGAAATTATCTGAGACAGTTGCTTGGTTTTGAGTGTGTGATAATTCCCTTTCTTCTCCTACTTTCGTTTATCCCCATCCTCCACTCCCCGATGCATTCTTCTGATATATGTGTGAGTATATTTGTATGATTGCATTTTTCATTATCTCTAAGCATTACCTTAGTCTGATTGGTGTAGTACGGTACACTACTACTTCCCTGGGTGGGGAAAGGGTACAGACTGAGAGTGGATTGAGTCGTTAAGGAAAGGTATGTGGCACCAGCGTCTTCACCATCAGAAGTATTCCGGGGACAGAGTGAGCTAGTGCGCCCCTTAGCTTTAGAGACAGTGAAGAAGCCCTTTCTCCTGGGACACCCGACAACAGTGAGATGTGACTAAAACTGATCAATCTTACATAAGAGTGAGGCGATGGCCGACACTGAGCTTAATTGTCTGCCTAGATGACTGCATCCAGCTAAAGCTCCCACTCAGCAAGCACTTGACAACTTCTTCGGAGACTAATGTCTCAATTTGTGCCTGAGCTCTGTTAGATGGAGTCCCGGTCTGTTCCCTATCTAGCTGAGTGCTGCTTAGTTTACTGTCCATTGGATTTTGATGGAGCAAAAACATATTAGTAATGGGGTCATGCCAGACAACTCCCCTCATGGTACTTTCCTACTGACACATACTTACTTTGTGTCAAACCACTGAGGCGCTAGTCAACAAAAAGTGCAAAAATGAATAATAATCTGAAGTGACCTTTTACTCGCTTCATAAATGATCACTATGAGAGTTTTGGGAACTTTGCATGTTTCCTACCTCTTGTCTATTGCCATTTGCTTTCTTCTATACAATTTTGGGAACAAGAGGATCAATATTAATACTGATACTAGAACATGATGTGACCACGAACATTATCTTCCTGCTCAGAACCTTTTTCCTACACTCTGCTGTTGTCAGGGAGAATATTTGCCTCAGACATTTGGAGCCAGTGCCTTAAGGAATCTGGAACAGTACCGTCAATCTCCAGGAGCCTCCAGCATAAACTCAAACTGTTGTCCTACAAAAGACATCTGCTTCCAAATGATTAATCCTCCAAACACCACAAAGATGAACTTCATAAAAAAGTCTGATGCTACGGTTCTAACATGAGTGATTGAAGCTTGCCATAAATCTTATGAGGGAAAGCGGCAATATGTTTACTTTCCAGCCGCCAGTGTTTCGCCAGACTGCTGGCAGAAACCTTCTCACTTCTCACAGATGTCCATCTAAAGTAAAACCATGAATGCAAGAAGGAGAGATGTGGAGGAGAGAGAAATGGATGTGCTATTAGGGGGAAGGGGTGAGGAGAGACAATATTTTACAACCTGGTGTCAGAGAGGGAGCAGCACATGGGGAAACAGATAACTGGTCAGAAAACAAGACAAACCCTTCTGCTCAACACCAAGAAAAGCCCACCCAGTCCATCAATCTTTGGCATTTGGTGATATACTTATTTTAAATTATTTTATCCTAATTTGAGAGCAGTAGAATGTAGAGACAGAAACCCTGATTACAGTGATGTGTCATGTACTAGGCTGCTTGCTGCAGTTTTGCTAAACTGTGTTATTAACACTAGGAATCTCATGACCTCTGTATAACCCCACCCCCACCACTGATTGGCAGTTTTCTGCCTAAGCACAGTGTACAGAGAAAGCTGCCAATCAGTGGTGTGGGCGGAGCCACAGAGGGCTCAACATTTAGAGAACTGCTAGATCTGCAGCAGATAGGACTGTGATTTGGGTAGCAAAATCATGGTAAAAAATTCTCTTTAAAGGGGTTGTCCGGCATTAGACTATAAGTCTATAAGACTGCAGACTTGTGAATCCTCAGAGCTTACGAACTGCGTGCTCTCACAGGGAAATTTAATACACGACACTATGGGGGCACATCATTCAATTGTGACATGATCACAGGTTGCTATGACAGATGGAGGTCTACTGAAGACCCTTGAGCTTGTCATTATAATGCTCCTCTGAAACTCTGCCTGTGGCGGGCTTCAAAGGAGACCGTGATTTCTGCTATATGGACTGCTCCTGTGGTATCTCTGTATATAGCACAAGCCATCAGACAGTTGCAGCTTCATGTCCCATAAGGGGAATAACAGGAATAATGGAAAGTTAAAAAAAAAATGTTTTTAAAAATATGAAAAAATAAAAATAAAAAACATAAAAGTTCAAATCACCCCCCTTTTCCCCTTCTTAAAAATAAACATATTATAGAAATTTCAAAACGTATATATATATAGTATCATCATGTTCAGAAAAGTCCAATTTACTAAAGTATAACAATAATTTACCCGATCGGGAAACACCGTAATAAAAAAAAATTCAAGAACACCAAAATGACCTTTTCCTGGTTGCTGCAATTTCCCCAAAAAATGCTGTAACTGGCGATCAGAACATCAAATCTTTCCCAATATAGTATCACTAAAAACATTGTCATGCCCTTCAGAAAATAACCTGACACACAACTCCATTGACCTAAATATGAAAGTGTTGATAGAACCCAAAATTTTTTTTGCAAACTTCTGATTTTTTTCTAAAATAATAAAAAAAACTTCACGTCTGGTATCGCCGTAATCATTCTGATGAGCAGAATCATATTTTGAGGCCATTGTAACTAGAAAATGTACATTGTAAAAACAATTCACAAAAAACAATTGTCAGAATTTTGTTTTTTTCCAAATTTCTCCCCACTTGGAATTTGTTTCCCGTTTTGCACTACGCTGATTGGTAAAATTAATAATGTCCAATCAAAAGCACAACTCATCCTGCAAAAAAACAAGACCTCATACGTCTATGTGACAGAAGAATCTAAAAGTTATGGCTCTGGGTAGAAGGGGAAAAAAAACGAAAATGCAAAAATGAAAACTGGCCTTGCCATGAAGAGGATAATATTGTTTCAACTTGTTAAAATGTAAATGGTTTACAATACTAAGCCCCAAAAAGGTTTCATAACAAGAGTCATTCAATCACTGTTCTTAGACCATTTACATGATGAAGCCTCTGTTGAGCAGAAACGCGCTGTGTACCAACCCTATCTGTTCTTAAGGACGAATGCCACTTTTGCAATCTCTCCATTTGGCATGCAGGATCCTTTTCCTGTCTGCAACCGTCGAGAATAAACCTATTTAAAAGAGAAAAAGTGTGTTTTCCACCAATCCGGTTACCAGCTGGAGATGCGTTTTAATTTTGACGTTCAGTCGGGATCGCACCTTTAGACGGATGCGCCTCCGGAATCTATTTTCTATACAATCAAATGGAACTATGGCTATGCCAGGACAAGCACAGTTCCACGCACCACGGACTGGCGGCATGCTGCAATGTAGGATCCCGTTCATCTGTTAGATCCAGCTTAGTGTTGTGCCTACCTGCACAATGCCTCTAGGTGAGCACTCATACGTGTATCACCTACACATACAGTATCTATACATCTTTTACTACGCTTTGGTAGCGCTCCTTTATTTTCTCATTCTAGCTTCCAGCAAAAAAAATCTTCATACTGCACAGCTGAAACTTGTAACGAGGAGATTCTTAGTTGCCATTTTGCTTCAAAAATGCAAAAAAGTGTCATCAAAGTTGTCATCATGGAGCAATCTCATAATGTAATCTCATAGCAGCTGCCGGGGAACAGCTGGGCAGGAAGCGGTGTAGAATATATTCACATTAATGAACTGATTTAACAATTACTGCTTCCTTGCACTATAAGACCTGGCATTTAGCCAGAATTCATTATCATTTAACCCCTTCAGTCATGGCTATTTTCTGTTTTTGCGGTCTTTCATTTTTTTTCCACTCCTTCTTCCAAGGGCCTTAACTTTTTTTCCTGTCGACATAGCAGTATGAGGTCTTTTATTTTGGGCACAAGTTATAATCTTAAATGACACCATTCATTTTATCATGTGATATACTGTTTTGCTTTTCACAGTGTTCGTTATACGGTAAATATTACCAGGCAGATGATTATCATGCATGGTTGTTAGAGGTAGATGATGCCTGAATATCTCAGTCATCATCTGCCAGTAAAAATAAGGGGCTCGGCTTTTGAACCCACATAAAAGTCAGGGATCTATAATAGGACTTAACTGTGTGCCCTATTGCAGAAACGGGGTATACCTATCCATGTCTCCTCCCGTGTTCACATGAAGTATTGCATTCATCTATTATCCTCTATTTAGTGTAACCTCTTGAACATTTAAAGGTTTCCTGTATCGGAATACATGTTGATAGGTAAAGCATCTTTAGGGTATAGGTTTTGCTATAATAAAAGTGAAAGAAAATCCCATGTCAACCAGATTGTAATAATATTCAGAAGAAGAATTTTATATGTTTATATGAGAAATTGTTTCATTTTCTTGTAAGAAATCATCTAAACCTTTTTGTAAACCAACATCCTGTAGTGACCAGCCACAGAGGTAGACAACTGCTCAGATTAATAGTTTTCATGGTGTATAAAAAAAAGCCTTATTCCCTTTGGAGATTAAATTTATCAAGTATTTTGAAAGATTTTACCTGGTTAACTATGCTTTTTATATAGGTCATTCATTCACTTGTATGGAATAGTTATGACTAGGAATGAGCGAAGGTGCTTGGAGATTCTTGGATATGACTCAAGTATCATGGTGCTCGTATGTACTCATTACTCAGTGAGTAATGGGCGGTGCTCTATGTAAAACTCAAATACCCGCCTCTCATGTTTGGCACCTGTTACACAGTCAATAAGCATGCGGGAATTGCCTGCCAGTCACTGTAATGCCTTAGCCATCTTGGTTGTGGCATTACTGTGATTGGCTGGCTATGTCACATCATCAGGGATTATAAAGGAACATTACATAAGACATAAGACAAAGAGATTCTACCCAGCTTCATCACATCTGCTCAGCTCGGATTGGGTAACAATAAGTGGAGGAAGAAGAGGAGGAATAGGAGCTGGTGGCTAACGCAATGTGGATGGACTGAGGATGGGAATGAGGAAGAAGAGATGAAGGAGGAGGAGATGAAGGCTCGTCATCATGGTGGAGACAGGGAAGTGTTGGCTGTATGGACCTAAGCAAATATGGCTAACTTTATGAACCGCTGCCTTTCCCATGACCCTTGCGTTACATTCATCTTGGTCAAAAAGGAGTACTGGTTGTTCACCTTGCTAGACCCACGCTACAAGGAGAACTTTGATTCTCTTCTTCCTGAGGCGAAGAGGTCTTCTAAAATGGTGATATATTGTGGAAAATATGTTGACAAAATTCCCATCAGACAGCATTAGCGGCCGGGAGGTAAGCTTTCTTGCCCAACCAAGGAGGAGAGGCCAGGGAGACACACACCAGGTACAGCAGAGGCAGGGATATACTGTCAAAGGCCTGGGTTAATCTCATGACAACTTCCCAGCATCCAGGCCCTCATGACGGGATATTTTTGACACAGAGGGAAAAGATTGAAAATATGAAAAGATGGTCAAGCAATATCTGGCAGACCAAACCAGCGTACTCCAGAAATTCCTCTGTGACCTTTAGCTATTGGGTCTCAAAGCTGGACACCTGGCATGAGCTGTCCCCCTATGCCTTGGAGGTCTTGTGCTGCCCTGCCACTAGCGTCTTGTCTGAGCAGATTTTTAGTGCCACAGGGGGACCATAACAGACAGAGGCTTTCGTCTGTCAACAAAAAGTGCTGACAAGCCCACTCTGATAGCAATGAACAAAGCCTGGCTTAGACCCGACTTTTACACATCACCAGATTAATAGCAGCACATAAAGTGTGTTTAATGTTCTATATTTGAATGAAACTTACCAGTTGTTGCCTTCAAGGGTCTATGGATGACCTTACTTATATTTTTTTTCCTGGGTATACACTTTGTGCAAAGTCTTTTTGATAGAAGAAGTACCACAACTACACTTTGTTTGCAATAGTTGAATGAGTCAATACAGTTGGTGCCTTCAATGGTGTATGGATGACCCTGCTTGTATTTTCTGGCAGGATTTGCACTTTTGCATAGAATTTATGAGTCTAGGAGTACCAATACGTGACAATTTGAACAAAATGTCTATGAGGCTCTTCTTTAGGTCTGAGTCCCTCTGAGTGTATCAGAGTCCCTCTGAGTACCTAATTTTTGGCAATTCTTGCTTCCTTCATAAATTGCACTGAAATTTAAATTATATTTTGTTAAATCCTTTTTAATGTCATTATTAGTGTTGAGCATTCCGATACCGCAAGTATCGGGTATCGGCCGATATTAGCGGTATCGGAATTCCGATACTGACTTCCGATACTTTTGTCATATCGGATACCGGAATCGGAAGTTCCCATCATGCTATGAGCCTGCTTGCTTTGATTAAGCCAATGGGAATCCTCCGAAGTGTGGGCACATCCTGTTAGGCATGTAGGCATGTTAACTATTGGCATGGCTGTGATTGGCTGCCGAAATGATGTCATGATGCACTATAAAAGCCACCGCAGCCGCCATTTCTGGTTCACTCTGCTGTGAATTCAGTTAGGGACAGGCTGCTGTAGAAGACTGTGAAGGACAGTTAGAAATAGCGATTCCACCAAACATCTAGTGCTTTACCCAGGCTACATAAACCACCACTGTAGCCTTCTTTGCCCTAGCAGCAGTGTTCACAGCTGTCTGCAAGGGCTGTGTGAGTGCAGCTCACGCTGTGGAGTGGGTCCTGCAGCTGTAGGCCACCCAGTGTGATCACTGCTGCCTCATACATCTTTTATTTTTTGAGCTGCATTTTTTACATAATTTCAATCTAGTGTGCTTCCATCCGTATCCATATACGTTGGTTGCAAACACTAGTAGTAGACAGCGGAGCCTTTCTGCAGCCTTTCAGTGCTAGTGTCCACTTTGCTGCACTGTTCACGGCTGTCTGAGAGGTCTCTGACTGTGTGTGAGGGCAGCTCACGCTGAGTAGTGTGTCCTGCAGCTACGTCTGGCTGTAGGACGCTCAGCGTGCGTCAGTGCCTCACACATATTTTTATTTGAGCGCAGCTCATTTTTTCTTCTATTAGTGTGCATCCATCCGTCTCCATCTACGGTGGTTGCAAACACTATATAGGAGTACACAGCGGAGCCTTTCTGCAGCCTGTCAGTGCCAGTGCCCACTTAGCTGCACTGTTGACGGCTGTCTGAGAGGTCTCTGACTGTGTGTGAGTGCAGCTCACGCTGAGTAGAGTGTCCTGCAGCTACGTCTGGTTGTAGGACGCTCAACGTGCGTCACTGCCTCACACATATTTGTCTTTGAGTGCAGCTCATTTTTTCTTCTCCTATTAGTGTGCATCGATCCGTATTCATCAACATTGGTTGGTTGCAAACACTATATAGGAGTAGATAGAGGAGCCTTTTTTTCTGGCTTGTGCCCTGCCGGCGCAGCCAGATTAGTATTACCCAATTTTTTTGGAGCCTCATCTTTTGCATTGTAGGTTACCTGCCTGCATTGTAATAGCTCCAAAAAGTTGGTGATACTATCAGTTTCAATTCTTTGTTCACATACTTTGAGTTTGTTTCCAACAAAGAAACCACAAAAAAAGTTCACCAAACACTACATTTGGAACTTGTGTAGGCCACATCAGCTCCTATTAAAGTGTAGTCCACACACACACACTTCATAAAATTAGTGTTTCTTGTACCTGTAACCAGCTGTTCAGGAATAAGCACACTAAGGCCCCCCTTTGTACTTTTCTGCCTATCTTAAGCAGTCTGGCAAGATGAAGAAGGCAGGGAGTAAGGCGCGTGGGCGTGGAGTTTCAGCAGGGAGAGGACGTGGGGATTCTGCAGGGAGAGGACGTGGGGATTCTGCAGGGAGAGGACGTGGGGATTCTGCAGGTAGAGGACGTGGGGATTCTGGGCCTGCTGCGGGCACCAGTGGATCAGCATCCCCCAGTTTTAGCAGGCAACAGTCCTTTATGCGCAGCTTTGTAGGACCTCAACGTACCCCACTGCTGCGGGAGGAACAAATTGAAGCCGTTGTCGGATGGATGGCAGCTAACGCATCGACTTCAATTACTTCCACAGCCTCTCAGGACCAGAGCACCGAAGAGCAACCATCTGTCTCTTCACCACCTGCCAAAGTGCCCAGGCAGTCAGAGAGACATGGACAGGAGCCATCACAGTCTCTACTTCTGTTCTCGGAATCTGTTGGCTTGGAAAGAGGGGGCCAGCCAAGCAGCATTCCTGAATGTGAAGAAGAGGGAGTATGCAGTGATGCGCAACTTCTTTGTCCCTCTGAATCTGAAGAGGTGAGTGGGCCAGTGCCTATGGTCAGCACACCTCAGTACGCATCAGATGATGACGAGACTCAGTTGGCACTTTCTGGTGTGTACGGTGCTGGCGAGACAACTCCGGAGAAGCAGCTGTTTGAAGAGGGGAGGGAAGATGATGAGGTCCTTGACCCATCATGGCGTGAGGAACAGGAAGGTGGTGGGAGCAGCTCGGAGGAAGAGATTCCCCTACCGGCCAAAACAGGAGGCAGAGGGAGGGGGAAGACTTGGTTGCCTGTACCCTCCACTTCGGCACCCGTTAGGAGCATTCCTCATTCCAAAGGCAAAACGGGCGCTCCCAAGACTTGCAGTGCGTGGTCCTTTTTTGACACAGTTGCAGATGACATTTGCTTTGTCAAATGCAAGCTGTGTCATCAGAAAGTCAAAAGAGGGAGAAATGTCAGCAACCTCAATACCACAAATATGTGGAAACATGTGCGCACCAAGCACGAGTTGGAGTTGCAGAGACACCCTGAAGACGTAGGCCAACGTACAGCACCACCTACCACCTCTTCAGTTCGTGTCGGGGCCTCTTCCTCCAGCTCACACACTGCTGGTTCGGCTTCCTCACAGGATCGCCAAGGAAGAACCTCTGCCACTGTTGTCCGGAGACCCTGTCAGATTCCACCCATAGCAGCACGTTCCCATCCATCACAGCCATCGGTAGCACAGGCATGGGATAAAAGGCACCCTTACTCGGCAAACCATCCCCGAGCACAGTCTCTGAATGCTGGCATTGCCAAAATTTTCTGGCAGTTGAAATGCTGTCATTCAGGCTGGTGGACACTGACACCTTCCGGGACTTAATGGCATTGGCAGTCCCCCAATACAATGTGCCCAGCCGCTTTTATTTCAGCAGGCGAGCCATCCCTGCCCTGCAGAAACATGTTGAGGGCAAAATAAAACATGCGCTGCTAAACGCCGTTAGTAGCAAGGTCCACCTGACCACCGATGCGTGGACCAGTAACCATGGACAGGGACGATACCTTTCCCTCACTGCCCACTGGGTCAATGTTGTGGAGCCGGGTACAGATCTGGAGAGTGGCGCTGTACGTGTTCTTCCAACGCCACGGATTGCAGGACTTCAGTCTGTACACATTGACTCCTCCTCCTACTCAAGTTCCTCAGAAACAGCAGAGCAGGAGCCTGTTACGACCGATATGAGCACAGCCGTGGCCAAACGTCAACAGGCTGTACTCAAATTAATTTCTTTGGGGAATCGAAGCCACACAGCGCAGGAGCTCTGGAATGCTATCAAGCAGGAGAGCGATGTGTGGTTTGGGCCAGCGAATCTCCAGCCGGGCTTGGTTGTGTGTGACAATGGCCGAAATCTGGTGGCAGCTCTTGGCCTAGGCAACCTCACACACATCCCATGTCTGGCACATGTGCTTAACTTGGTCGTGCAGAGCTTTCTGAGGGACTATCCGGATCTTGATGCACTGTTGCACAAGGTCCGCATAGAGTGCGCTCACTTGCGGCGTTCCAGCACGGCAAGATCGCGCCTCGCTGCTCTGCAGCGACGATTTGGCCTTCCGGAACATCGCATCATATGTGACCTACCCACCCGGTGGAATTCAACGTTACATATGTTGGAGCGGTTGTGTGAGCAGCAGGCAGCAGTCATGGAGTACCAGCTGCATCAGGCGCAAACAAGTCGCACTGTGCGCCGTTCACACTTCAGCACCATTGAGTGGGCCTCTATGAAGGACATCTGCCTCGTTTTGCGTGCCTTCGATGAATCCACGCAGATAGCGAGTGCAGATGATGCACTAGTCAGCATGACTGTCCCCCTTATCTGCCTGCTTCAACAAACACTGCAAGCACTAAGGGATGAGGTTTCGGAAGAGGTGGAGGATGAGGAGTCCCAAATGCCATCTGCTTCTGGACAGTCTGCGCTACGTGTTTCCTCACAAAGGCCTAGGCAGGGGACACTTTGTGAGGAGGATGAGGAGGAGTCGATGGAGGAGGAAGACATCTCTCCAGAGGAGGGAGGTACACAAACCTCTACTCAGTATGTACAGCGAGGGTGGGGTGATGCAGAGGGGACAGCCCCATCAGTTTATCCCCTGATGTGTGTCCGGCAAGGTCTCCTGCTCTGTCCACATTCCCATAACCAGTAGTGGGAATGAGGACAGAGCTGGCGAACTTGCCGGACAAACATCAGGTGATCAACTGACGGGACTGAGCACCAGTAACACAGGAACAAGTGTAGATTGTGCTGACGCCACTTCATAGATGTAGCTGGCGGGGTTGGAGGCCAGGGTAAATAGTAGAGGCAGTGGAGCCAGAGGCCTAAGTGGAGCATGGTTAGAATCAGTAGTAGTAAACAACCTCCATAAAAACCGCTGCCCATTGGCCTCTGCATGCGGCATGCGTAATCCTGGGCTCCAACAGCGTCAGTTAGTGTTCAGAAGTGTCGTCTCCACAGAGCCAAACACATTCGTTTAAGTGTTAGTGGGGTTCAGCACTGCCAGCTGTTCCCCTGCTGTTGAGATGGCAAGTCTCCTGCTGCCTACACCTGCCAAAATCCAGTAGGCCCCAGCCTGCTCCTCGCCTAATCCTGGGCTCCAACAGCGTCAGTTGGTGTTCAGAAGTGTCGTCTCCACAGAGCCAAACACATTCGTTAGAGTGTTAGTGGGGTTCAGCACTGCCAGCTGATCCCCTGCTGTGTGGATGGCAAAGTCTCCTGCTGCCTACACAGTCCTACTACTACTGATTTTTAACCGTGATCCACTTAGGCCTGTGCCTTCACTGATTTTCGTATTTCCCCTGTCCTCCAACCCCGCCAGTTAACTACTTATGGGAATGTGGACAGAGCAGGCGACATTGCCGGACACACATCAGGGGATTAACTGACCGGACTGAACACCTGTAACACAGGAACAAGTGTGGATTGTGCAGACGCCACTTCGGAGCTGTAACTGGCGGGGTTGGAGGACAGGGGAAATACGAAAATCAGTGAAGCCACAGGCCTAAGTGGAGCTTGGTTAAAATTAGTAGAAGTCTACAACCGATCTTAAAATTTCTTCAATGCAGCCTTAGCCTGCTCCGTGCTTGTCCCTGGGCTTCAACACAGCCAGTTGTAGCTCGGAAGTGCCGTCCACACGGAAAGAGACACTTGCTGCCGTGTCTCAGTGGGGTTCAGTAACGCCAGCTGTTCCCCTGCTGTGTGGATGGCAGTCTCTCCTGCTGTCTCCGCATTCCAAAGACAGTAGGCCTCTGCCTACACCCTCCTATTTCCTGGGCTTCTACACAGCCAGTTGTAGCTCGGAAGTGCCGTCCACACGGAAAGAGACACTTGCTCCCGTGTCTCAGTGGGGTTCAGTAACGCCAGCTGTTCCCTTGCTGTGTGGATGGCAGTCTCTCCTGCTGTCTCCGCATTCCAAAGACAGTAGGCCTCTGTCTACACCCTCCTATTTCCTGGGCTTCAACACAGCCAGTTGTAGCTCGGAAGTGCCGTCCACACGGAAAGAGACACTTGCTCCCGTGTCTCAGTGGGGTTCAGTAACGCCAGCTGTTCCCCTGCTGTGTGGATGGCAGTCTCTCCTGCTGTCTCCGCATTCCAAAGACAGTAGGCCTCTGCCTACACCCTCCTATTTCCTGGGCTTCAACACAGCCAGTTGTAGCTCGGAAGTGCCGTCCACACGGAAAGAGACACTTGCTCCCGTGTCTCAGTGGGGTTCAGTAACGCTAGCTGATCCCCTGCTGTGTGGATGGCAGTCTCTCCTGCTGTCTCCGCATTCCAAAGACAGTAGGCCTCTGCCTACACCCTCCTATTTCCTGGGCTTCAACACAGCCAGTTGTAGCTCGGAAGTGCCGTCCACACGGAAAGAGACACTTGCTGCCGTGTCTCAGTGGGGTTCAGTAACGCCAGCTGTTCCCCTGCTGTGTGGATGGCAGTCTCTCCTGCTGTCTCCGCATTCCAAAGACAGTAGGCCTCTGCCTACACCCTCCTATTTCCTGGGCTTCAACACAGCCAGTTGTAGCTCGGAAGTGCCGTCCACACGGAAAGAGACACTTGCTGCCGTGTCTCAGTGGGGTTCAGTAACGCCAGTTGTTCCCCTGCTGTGTGGATGGCAGTCTCTCCTGCTGTCTCCGCATTCCAAAGACAGTAGGCCTCTGCCTACACCCTCCTATTTCCTGGGCTTCAACACAGCCAGTTGTAGCTCGGAAGTGCCGTCCACACGGAAAGAGACACTTGCTCCCGTGTCTCAGTGGGGTTCAGTAACGCCAGCTGTTCCCCTGCTGTGTGGATGGCAGTCTCTCCTGCTGTCTCCGCATTCCAAACACAGTAGGCCTCTGCCTACACCCTCCTATTTCCTGGGCTTCAACACAGCCAGTTGTAGCTCGGAAGTGCCGTCCACATGGAAAGAGACACTTGCTCCCGTGTCTCAGTGGGGTTCAGTAACGCTAGCTGATCCCCTGCTGTGTGGATGGCAGTCTCTCCTGCTGTCTCCGCATTCCAAAGACAGTAGGCCTCTGCCTACACCCTCCTATTTCCTGGGCTTCAACACAGCCAGTTGTAGCTCGGAAGTGCCGTCCACACGGAAAGAGACACTTGCTGCCATGTCTCAGTGGGGTTCAGTAACGCCAGCTGTTCCCCTGCTGTGTGGATGGCAGTCTCTCCTGCTGTCTCCGCATTCCAAAGACAGTAGGCCTCTGCCTACACCCTCCTATTTCCTGGGCTTCAACACAGCCAGTTGTAGCTCGGAAGTGCCGTCCACACGGAAAGAGACACTTGCTCCCGTGTCTCAGTGGGGTTCAGTAATGCCAGCTGTTCCCCTGCTGTGTGGATGGCAGTCTCTCCTGCTGTCTCCGCATTCCAAAGACAGTAGGCCTCTGCCTACACCCTCCTATTTCCTGGGCTTCAACACAGCCAGTTGTAGCTCGGAAGTGCTGTCCACACGGAAAGAGACACTTGCTGCTGTGTCTCAGTGGGGTTCAGTAACGCCAGCTGTTCCCCTGCTGTGTGGATGGCAGTCTCTCCTGCTGTCTCCGCATTCCAAAGATAGTAGGCCTCTGCCTACACCCTCCTATTTCCTGGGCTTCAACACAGCCAGTTGTAGCTCGGAAGTGCCGTCCACACGGAAAGAGACACTTGCTGCCGTGTCTCAGTGGGGTCCAGTAACGCCAGCTGTTCCCCTGCTGTGTGGATGGCAGTCTCTCCTGCTGTCTCCGCATTCCAAAGACATTAGGCCTCTGCCTACACCCTCCTATTTCCTGGGCTTCAACACAGCCAGTTGTAGCTCGAAGTGCCGTCCACACGGAAAGAGACACTTGCTCCCGTGTCTCAGTGGGGTTCAGTAACGCCAGCTGATCCCCTGCTGTGTGGATGGCAAAGTCTCCTGCTGCCTACACAGTCCTACTACTACTGATTTTTAACCGTGATCCACTTAGGCCTCTGCCTTCACTGATTTTCGTATTTCCCCTGTCCTCCAACCCCGCCAGTTACAGCTCCGAAGTGGCGTCTGCACAATCCACACTTGTTCCTGTGTTCCAGGTGTTCAGTCCGGTCAGTTAATCCCCTGATGTGTGTCCGGCAATGTCGCCTGCTCTGTCCACATTCCCATAACTACTTATGGGAATGTGGACAGAGCAGGCGACATTGCCGGACACACATCAGGGGATTAACTGACCGGACTGAACACCTGTAACACAGGAACAAGTGTGGATTGTGCAGACGCCACTTCGGAGCTGTAACTGGCGGGTTTGGAGGACAGGGGAAATACGAAAATCAGTGAAGCCACAGGCCTAAGTGGAGCTTGGTTAAAATTAGTAGAAGTCTACAACCGATCTTAAAATTTCTTCAATGCAGCCTCAGCCTGCTCCGTGCTTGTCCCTGGGCTTCAACACAGCCAGTTGTTGCTCGGAAGTGCCGTCTTCACAGAGTAAAACACTAGCTCCTGTGTTTGTGGGGTTCAGTAACGTCAGCTGTTTCCCTGTTGTTTTGATGGCAATCTGTCCTGCTGCCTCCCAATTGACAGCACATCAGGCCTCAGCCTGCTAAATGCTTGTCCCTGGGCTCCAACATCGCCAGTTGCTGCTCATAACTAACTTTGGCACGGGTACTCCCTCCTGCCCAGCTTGGTTCCAGCCCTGCCTGCTGTTTCCAGGAAGTGTCAATGTCAGTTTGCCACCCCAAGTTGCCATGTCGTGTTGCGGTTGGGTTAGCCGAGGCTAGGGTGCCAGCAGTTTAGGTGCTTCCTATGTGGACTGCGGGTTCTGGTAAGAAAGGCTTGTTCCGTAGTGCCAGTAGAACAAGCACCCCCTGTAGGACTGTGTGATTCGGTAACTGCGGCCAGCTTGCGGCATGCCAACTTTGCTTTTCAGGGGTAACTTCAGCTGCCCCTCCGGGTTCCAGCACCGTCAGCTGGTTCTCGGCAGAGCCTTTGGCCTAGGTGCCTCCATCTCGGTATCCGAGTTCCGGCAACGTCTGCTGGTCCTTGGTAGTGCTTTGTAGCACAGGTACCTCCTGCTTAGTAACCGTGTTCCAGCACCGTCAGCTGGTCCTCGGTTGTGCCATTGGCTCTTATTCCTTCTGCTGCCCCTCCGGGTGCCAGCACTGTCAGCTGGTCCTCGCTATTTCCATTTGCTCTTGCAGCTTATGCTACCCATCCGGGTTCCAGCACCGTCAGCTGGTTCTCGGCAGAGCCTTTGGCCTAGGTGCCTCCATCTCGGTATCCGAGTTCCGGCAACGTCTGCTGGTCCTTGGTAGTGCTTTGTAGCACAGGTACCTCCTGCTTAGTAACCATGTTCCAGCACCGTCAGCTGGTCCTCGGTTGTGCCATTGGCTCTTATTCCTTCTGCAGCCCCTCCGGGTGCCAGCACTGTCAGCTGGTCCTCGCTATTTCCATTTGCTCTTGCAGCTTATGCTACCCATCCGGGTTCCAGCACCGTCAGCTGGTTCTCGGCAGAGCCTTTGGCCTAGGTGCCTCCATCTTGGTATCCGAGTTCCGGCAATGTCTGCTGGTCCTTGGTAGTGCTTTGTAGCACAGGTACCTCCTGCTTAGTAACCGGGTTCCAGCACCGTCAGCTGGTCCTCGGTTGTGCCATTGGCTCTTGTTCCTTCTGCTGCCCCTCCGGGTGCCAGTACCGTCAGCTGGTTCAAGAGGACAAAGAACAGGAAGACAACCACCAAGATGCAGAACAACAAGAGAGAGAAGACAAAAAAGCATAAAAAAACAAAGCAGAAGAACATTAAGCATAAGACTAATACTCTGAGCAAATGATATTATCTTATTTATAAGCAGAAGAAGACTAAGCAGTGTATGGGGGTGAGTCCGTTCCTCCTCGTGGTGCCCCTGGAAAAGGCCTGCTGCTGCAGGCCAAACTGAACGCGGACAAATCCTGTTGTAAATCTTTTGTGACAGGCAGAACGGAAGGTGTAAACTTCTAACTTTTCTAGATAACAACTACAGGAATGCCTGACACAAATAAGAATATGATGAAGAAGAATAGGAAGAAGATGAAGAAGTTGAATATGTAGAATAATAATTGTTGAATAAGAAGAATATGAAGAATGTAAGAAAAGGAAGAAGAAGAATGTAAAAAAAGGAAGTAGAAGAATTTAAAAAAAGGAAGAAGAAGAAGAAGAATGTAAAAAAAGGAATAAGAAGAAGAAGGTAAAAAAAGGAAGAAGAATAAGAAAGAAGAAGAAAGAAGAAAGAAGAAGAAGACATACATGTCTGGCAAAATATAAATGAGGCTAACATAGTCAATATCTTTGTAACTCCTAACGTCTTTAAAAAAAAAGTTTAATTCCTGCTATTCCATTTGATTGGGCTAAACCTCTATGGCTTTAATGTCTCCTCCACCTCCCACAATACATTCTACATTATTCTTAGTTGTTTTTCTTCATGTAGAATTAACCTACAAGGAAAGAAAGGGTTTTTTTTAATTCCGATATTTTGGCCCCATTGACTTGCATTGGTTCCCGGTATCGGAATCGGAGATACCGATACTTTTTTTTAAGATCGGCCGATCCATTCCGATCCGATATTTTCAAGTATCGGCTGGTATCGCTCAACTCTAGTCATTATACAATAAAAAAAGTTTCTTAACATTTTTTTTCCTGTAAGATGCAATTTCTTGTTGGTTTGGAATGTTTTACTGTTAGTCCTTAAAGTGAGTAAAAGTGCGACCACATTGTTCTCAGCAACGATCTGAATGGTCTGTTGGAAAAATGCACGGATTTACCTTTGACTCCCATTATACTCGTTACTCGAAATGAGCATGTGGTCATTAGGAATTTGCTCGGATTGAGCAACAATCATACTAGCGTTTTAGTGCTCGTTCATCTCTAGTCATGACACCTTTTAAACATCACTTGACAAGACTAAATAAATGTTGTGGAGGCATTAGGGTCAGAGAGTGCTCTCTTCCACTAGCCTGGCTGTCTTTAGAAAGACCGCACAGGCAAGGCCTCATCCCACTGAATATCCATACTCCTTCCCTGTGGTGATACTTTATTGGGTCACTAATAGTCAACAACATAAAGTACATTTACTGCATGTACACAAAATGGTGCTAATGACAGAGTCTCACCCTTCTGCTGGCTTGTCACGGATTAGAACCTCTGTGATTTCAGGGCATTCGGGGCAACTACCCCAACCAGTAGCACCATGCTTTTGGTTGGCACCCACAGAGAAGAGGTAGCAGCAAGCTTAGGAAATTGACAGAGCACAGCAAAGTATAGATCAAGGTGACCTGATTATCCCAACCTGGGTTCTCAAAACAAATTTGTGGGCTCAGTGATGGGCAGTGGAGTAGATCTGTATTCTACCAGCTGGCGCTGAGGTCCCTGAGCTGACGTCATGTAGAGTCATACTGGTGAAAACAGAAGGGCCCTTTTATATTCTATAGCTCTAATTTCAGGGCATTGACCTACATGATTGGGGTAAGGTGGAGGAAGGTAATCCCTAATTTTTTGATTGTTCAATTAGACTGTATATTTGTTCTGCAAGTTGTGCTTACTAGTACACCTCAAGGGGCTGATGCAATATGTAATCAGCAGGCATTCTACAAATTAACATACAACAACGGTCAATGAACAGTTTTACATGAAACAATGGTTATTGACCCTTGAGCTACTGAAGAAAGGAACAGTATGTCTGGCATAATTAAGAATAATTCACCCCTGCCCCGGGGCTAGATTGACGCTGTGATTTCACAAATGTAACTATTTTAACTTGAGTTAAGTGAATTGAATCAAAATGAATTTTAGGAGATTTGCAGATCCTGGCAAATGTAGAGGCTTTGAAAAATTTCAATTGTCTGCAAATCAATGTTTTTGAAAAATCTTTATCAAACCTGGCACATTCAACTTTAAAGATTTAGTCATCTCTAATGTTTGTCCTTTCCTGCTGTATCCAGTTTTCACCTTCTGACCAGGCCAGATTTTTCAAACCTGATGTGTGACTTTATGTGGTAAAAAGGCGAGGTTCAGACACATATGCTCTAGAAGTAGCCACAGTAAGAATAGATGCTGAGGCATACAGCCACCATATGGACCCACGGTACGGAAACGTGCACCTAATGGTGTTCCTTTGTTTGCAGTGACTCTCTGACTAGGAAAGCACAGTCTACTGCACTTTTCTTTACAGTTAAACAAACAGAATGCTGGCACATACCGGTCACTTAGGTATCCATGGTTACAACCACTAAATAACTGTCATTATATGAGTGGTCATAACCATGGCTACATAAGCTACTGAAATTCCCTGCAAATGCGGTAAGCAACGTAGCGAATTAGAAATTTCTAATTGGAGGTACTGTATTTGCTAATATTATTATACCTACTACATATTGGTATAAGATCTTGGAGATGGAAATACCCCTTTACACCAAGCACTGCTTCCTTTCCTGCATGATCAACATGATGAACATTTACACCATATTTTGGGAACCCATTTCCAATCATACCATCCATGTCAAATGTTGGGAAGGGGCTAATCTTTCTAATAACTTATATTCTCCATACCCCATATCAGATATGTGACTCTTCTTTGGACTATAATTGCACAGTGCAAAGTCATAGGTAAAATAAGAGAACAATGGCAATGATCAAGTGTCATGCTCGCCAAGTCTGTTATGCCGCATGACCCCTGGAGCAGTGTGCAGGCGCACCTGTCGAGCCTGTCATGTCTTGTGTGCTGTATGACCCCTGCAGCAGTGTACATGTGCACCTCACTCTTTACCTGTCATGTCTGTTATGCTGCATGACCCCTGGCGCTGTGTGCACGCGCACCTCATGACTGTTATGCTGCGTGATCCCAGGAGCAGTGTGCACACGCACCTCATGACTGTTATGCTGCATGATCCCTGGAGCAGTGTGTACGCACACCTCATGACTGTTATGCTGCGTGATCCCTGGAGCAGTATGCATGCGCACCTCATGACTCTTGTGCTGCGTGACCCCTTAAGCAGTGTGCATATGCACCTCACCTCTTGGCTGCCTGCCGTTGCTGGTGCGCACTCGTGGTCCACCTCATGGCTATATGCCACTGCTTGTGCGCACATGTGCTACCTCTCATGGCTGTGCACCGTCGTTGGTGTGCACACGCACCTCATATGCAGCATGCCGTTGCTGTGTGCGCACATGTCTCTGCTCTGCCTCCTGTGGTCCTCTCTATGGTCCTGGAGGACCAAACCCAGCAATCCTCTCTACGGTCCTGGAGGACTCCTCTCTATGGTCTTGGAGGACTCGACCATGTGATCCTCTCTATGATCCTGGAGGACTCGACCCGGAAGGCCTCTCCTGGTCCTGACCGGAAGTGCAGGTGCTAATGCCCTATATCAGACGACCCCTTCCTATAGTCGTGGCCTGAGTATCGTGTGGCTTCCCTGCATGGCTGCTTGGTCTGCTCGGTCGCTCCCTGTATTCTGTGCCCCTGCACTCTGCCCTGTTGTGCTTCTCTGCACACGCTCTGTGCTTGTATTGTGCCTCTTGCCCCGTGCCATGTCTTGTATTGTCTATTGTGCCATGTTTTGTCTCTGCTATCCTTAGCCTTATAGTACTTCCTATGTTCTCTGTCTTTGCCTGTTATGCCATGTCTTGTCTTTGCTACTCTTAGCCTTGTAGTACTTCCTATGTTCCCTGTCTTTGCCTGGCTTTCCTATCCTCTGTCTTTTTGCTCCTTTTGCATAAGCTCTGCTTCCTTCTATACTCTGTCCTATGGTGCTCTCTAGCACATTCCCTGTCTAGTCTCAAGGTTTTGCCTTGACCCGGCTCTGGGCTTCAGCCTAGGTTCCGCTGCTAGCTCTATACTCTGTCTTACCCGGCTCTGTGCTCTGGCATACGCTCCGCTTTTCCCTTGTACCCAACTCTGTGCCTCAGCATACGTTCTGCTACCTGTCTGTACTCGGCTCTATGTCTCTGACCCGGCTCTGGACTCTAGCATACTTTCTGCTTCTCTTTCTTGTACCTGGCTCTGTGCTTCTGCCTACGTTCCGCTCCTTGTTCTGTACTTTGCCTAGCCTTGCCTTGCCTTGTTTCTTCGCGCTCCCTTTGCATGTGCATGGCCTTCCCTCGCCCACCTGTTTGTGCCTCAGCCATGCCCGCCTTAGCCGAGCCCGCCTGCTTGTGCCTCAGCTGTGCTCATTGGCAAGTGACTTAGCTGTGTCCGCCTGTTGTGCCTCAGCCGTGCTCACCTCAATCTTGCCCGCCTGTCTGAGCCTCAGCCCGACCAGCTAGCCAGTGCCCCAGCCGTGCTCTGTGCTTCCTTGCACTCACGCTGTCTCTGCACTGTGCATTGCGTGCCCTCTTGGCATGTGCAGGCCTTAGCCTGCTCCTTGGCATACCTCCCCATGCTTCTCTAAAGCACGCGCAGATCCTGCCTTGAACCATGACGTGCCTCTAGCACGCACAGGCCCTAGCCTGTACCCTGGCGTGATCTCTAGCACGCAAAGGCCCTAGCCTGTACCCTGGCGTGCCCTCTAGCATGCACAGGCCCTAGCCTGAACCCTGGCATGCCTCCTAGCGCACAGGCCCTTGTCCTAGCCTGAACCCTGGCGTGTCCCTTAGCACGCACCCTGACTTGGACCCTTGTGTGCCCTTTAGCACACACCCTGTCTTGGACCCTGGAGTGCCCCTAGCATGCACCCTTCCTTGCACCTTGCCTTGGACCCTGATGTGCCCCTTAGCACACACCCTGCCTTGGACCCTGGTGTGCCCTTACCTTACCACACACCTTAGAAGAGTGTATTGCCTTGTTTTGTGTGCCTAACCAATATGAAGTGTGCCTTAGTGTGTCTCCTAACACGCACCATGTCTTGAGCTCTGCCATGCCTCCTTGCCTGAACCCTGGTTTGCCTGCCGGATTCCTGGAACCTGCTGATCGCTGCCAGAGATCCTAAGCCTGATGACTGTGGCCTGATACCCGGAGCTGATGTCCGCAGCCTGATGCCCTGATCCTGTCGATTATTGCCAGCTCTCTGGAGTCCGATGCCACCATGCCCTTGCCTGTACCCAGGCGTGCCACCTAGCACGTACCATGCCATGGACCTTGGCGTGCCCACACGTGGACCTTGCTATGTTTTCCTTGTTATCATGTCTTGCACCTGATGTTACCCGAGTTCACGCTTTAGTGAAGATAACTTGAGACCACACTTTGTCTTGTCTTGTTTCCTGCACGTGCCCTGTTGTCAGACACTAACACATTGTGTCTTCCTTGAGCCGGCCGTCTGGTTCCAGCAGTCGTGGTGGCTCACCTCATTGGTCTTTCCCCTGACACTCCCTGTATAGGGGGTGGTTCCTCACAAGGTCAGCTCGCCCTAGGTGGGTGGGTGCCATGACCCAGAAGGTCCACTAAGAAAAGTCGACTCAGGTGAAGCTGACTCTGTCACATCTAGCTTACTAGCTTGGCACAAATAATGTGGCCGTGTACCCCAAACTGTGGACAAAGGAGAACCCTACAGTAAATGTTTGTCGGTGATGTGATTTTATATATGTTCAGAGCTTTTCATTTTTTTGTCTACCTCCTATTCTAGTCTCATCTTTGTATTCATTCCATCTAGTAATTCTTACACACCAGAAATATCGCTGTCGAGCCGATGGGCAACAATAAGCTTCCTTGCTGGATAAAGAAGATGTTTCAAAGGAATTAGTCTGCATTCAATCTCTGTTACACCATTTACATAACTAACCTAAGACACAAGAACAGTGGATTCGGAGGGATTTGTATGGCAAAGACATTTTGTACATGCACAAGACGTCTGATCCAGAAAAGGCCAAGAGGGACAAGGGCCGCTGCTTCTTTTAATACATGACACAAAGTTACTTTAATTAAACCACAGCTTTTGCACCTTCACATTTGTAAACTGAGTGAGATACATGAAAAAATGAGTTATCCAATCTGGCATGGAAGAAAGTGACAGCTCTGTGCAAAGCCTTGCTATAAACCCCACCTTTGTGATGAAGGATTGCAGACTACGTCAAGCCAACAACAGTGCCCACCATCATTAAGGGTCTTCTGAATAAAGGCACAAATTCTATTAGGTTAGTTCCAGGATCTAATGGAAAACTTTCCCAGGACAGTGTAGACTGTTTAAACCGAGGAAGACAGCTTGTGTTAAAGAAGTTGTCCACTACTTTAACATCGATGCCCTATTACCAGGATCCAGCAATCTTCACCCCCCTGTTATCGAAGCTGCTACTGCCGGACGGAAGTACTTACTTGTGGAGTTTGGCCGTCTACTTGTAGTGGCCGGGGATGGATACTGCACATCCGCCTCCTATTGAATGGAATAGTGGGCGGATGTGCAGTACCCCACGGCAGCCACTACAAGTAGATGGCCAAACTCTGCAAGTAAGTACTTCGGGCCGGCAGCGACAGCACCGATAACAGCTTATCCCCAGCTAATCAGACATTGATGCTCTATCCTGAGGATAGAGCATCAACGTAAAAGTAGTGGACAACTTCTTTAAATGTCAAGTTTTTAAATATTGGCATTTATTTTTCTTGAATTTTTCACTGCAATTCCGTAAATCATCTCAAAGAAGTCTGACTGTATTTTTCTTTTATATTTACCATCCTTTGTCCAAAATGTAACACTGCTAGTTTATGTGTATTAGTATTTCCATATTTGTTTGGCTTTTATACCTAATTTTTATTACAAGCAGAGCTAACCAGACCTCGGTTTACCATTGACATATGGTTGTTCTGGATTATGTTTATTTCCTATTCATAAAAACGATATAAGGCTATTACTTATGCTGAATTTGCTCTTTTCATCTTACTATCCAAACAGACAATAAGAGACAGATGCTGAGGGACGCCACATTGCCGGAACAACATCTGCAAATGTATGTGAGCAGAAAGTGGAATTCCCAAAGGCCCATGGATCTACATAATAAAAGGGACATTTCCACAATCATAAGATGTAGCAGCAAGGGCTCATGAGTACAAGTGTACCATAGTATGAGCCAAAGATTTACACAGGAAGAGGTGAAATTCTGTTACATGGGGGGGTTAGAAAGAGACTTAAGTCAATAGATGGACCATCATAGTCTGTAGCTTGTGAGCAGCGGGGCCATCGCTCCCCTTGGTATCTGTAGAATTTTGTGTTATTCTGTAATGTCTTATCCTGTCTGTACAAGTTCCCTCTGAACCGTAAAGTGCTACGGAAATAAAAAGTTATTATTAGTATCAATTTCAACTCTTTCTGACCACTTATAAATTATCGCCAGAATATTTATAACACACAACGACATTTGTCTTGCTACATCAGAAAAGTGTGAAGAGTATGAAGAGTGAAACATTAAGAGACCACAAGCCCAGCCAAACATGTTGTAAAAGTTATCAGATGCACCCCATTTTCACAACATCCATACAATGATGTATGAAAGGACAGATTTACGCATTAGATAAAACTTGATTGAAAAGGCCAATTTAGATTATAATAATCCATGGTCGGTTGATTTGAAAAATCGAATGATCGCTCTCTTTTTCTCAGTTTGCCAAAAGATGAACTTTCACATTTGTTCAAAACTCTGTCTGGGCATGTTGGATTTTTTCAGCCGATGGTCATCACTAGGTATTAGAGGACCCGAACTGGAAAGTTCGGCGTTCTTACCCTATGTCTAGTGTTCGTTAACAGACCATGAACATTAACTTCTTACTGTATGTCCGGTTTCCTGTTCGAGTCCAGAAGTGTAATAACTAGTGTTGAGCATTCCGATACCGCAAGTATCGGGTATCGGCCGATACTTGCTGTATCGGAAGTCCGATACCGACTTCCGATATTTTTTCAATATCGGAATTCGGCATCGGAATCGGAAGTTCAAAGTTGATTGACAGACTGACGTCATCATGATGCGCGGTGTGTGCGCATCATGATGCGCCGTCATTTCGGGCCTTCCGGGGGTCTCTGCCGGCCTGCCGGGGGGCTGTGCCGGCCTGCCGGGGGGCTGTGTGGACTGCCCGGGGTCTGTACCGGCCTGCCGGGGGGCTGTGCCGGCCTGCCGGTGGTCTGTGCACCCTGTGGGGGTCTGTACCGGCCTGCCGGGGGGCTGTGCCGGCCTGCCGGTGGTCTGTGCACCCTGTGGGGGTCTGTACCGGCCTGCCGGGGGGCTGTGCCGGCCTGCCGGGGGGCTGTGCTGATGTCCGGGGGTCTGTGCAAGCATCGTCCGATGGGACTACAAGTCCCATCGGGCGATGCCTGCTACCATGACAGTGATTGACACATTAGCCAATGATGGGACAGTAGTAGTCCCATCATCCGGCTAATGTGTTAAATGTTAAAAAAAAAAAAAAAATACTACATACATACTACATGCATGCTACATACATACTACATGCTACATACATACTACATATATACTACATACATGCTACATACATACTACATGCATGCTACATACATACTACATGCATGCTACATACATACTACATACATACTACATACATACTACATGCATGCTACATACATACTACATGCATGCTACATACATACTACATGCATGCTACATGCATGCTACATGCTACATACATACCACATACATACACCACATACATACTACATGCTACATATATACTACATGCATGCTACATACATACTACATGCTACATACATACCACATACATACTACATGCTACATATATACTACATGCATGCTACATACATACTACATGCTACATACATACCACATACATACTACATGCTACATACATACCACATACATACTACATACATGCTACATACATACTACATATATACTACATGCATGCTACATACATACAACATATATACTACATGCATGCTACATACATACTGCATGCTACATGCATGCTACATACATACTACATACATACTACATGCTACATACATACCACATATATACTACATACATACAATACATTCATACAATACATACATAGACATACAGTACATATAACATAGAGTAACATACTTACCAATACTTGTCACATTGTTCCCCGAAGCCATTGTCGTGTACGGAATAAATATTAACATAACAAACCACAAAAATACTCACCCACGATCCGAAGCAGTCCACGAGTGTGTCCCACGATGATCTTGGGTAGAGAACTGCAGCATCAGATGATGCTGCCGTTCTCTACGGGCTGCAGGAATCCAATGACGGAAGGTAGGTATCCTTCCGCACTGTATTCCTCCGCCACTTAAAAAAAAAAAGTCCCTAGTCTCACTTTATGCCATTGCTGCGTGGGAAATTCCCACACAGCAATGGCATAAAGTGAGACTAGGGACTTTTTTTTTTTTTAAGTGGCGGAGGAATACAGTGCGGAAGGATACCTACCTTCCGTCATTGGATTCCTGCAGCCCATAGAGAACGGCAGCATCAGCTGATGCTGCAGTTCTCTACCCAAGATCGTCGTGGGACACACTCGTGGACTGCTTCGGATCGTGGGTGAGTATTTTTGTGGTTTGTTATGTTAATATTTATTCCGTACACGACAATGGCTTCGGGGAACAATGTGACAAGTATTGGTAAGTATGTTACTCTATGTTATATGTACTGTATGTCTATGTATGTATTGTATGAATGTATTGTATGTAGTATGTATGTAGTATATATGTGGTATGTATGTAGCATGTAGTATGTATGTAGTATGTATGTAGCATGCAGTATGTGTGTAGCATGCATGTAGTATATATGTAGTATGTATGTAGCATATAGTATGTATGTAGCATGCATGTAGTATATATGTAGTATGTAGCATGTAGTATGTATGTAGCATGCATGTAGTATGTATGTAGCATGCATGTAGTATGTATGTGGTATGTATGTAGCATGTAGTATGTATGTAGCATGCATGTAGTATATATGTGTTATGTATGTAGCATGTAGCATGCATGTAGCATGCATGTAGTATGTATGTAGTATGTATGTAGTATATATGTGGTATGTATGTAGCATGCAGTATGTATGTAGCATGTAGTATATATGTAGCATGCAGTATGTATGTAGCATGCATGTAGTATATATGTAGTATGTATGTAGTATATATGTAGTATGTATGTTGCATGTAGTATTTATGTAGTATGAATGTAGCATGTATGTAGTATGCATGTTGTATGTATGTAGCATGTAATTTTTTTTTTTTTTTTTTTTTTTTACATTTAACACATTAGCCGGATGATGGGACTACTACTGTCCCATCATTGGCTAATGTGTCAATCACTGTCATGGTAGCAGGCATCGCCCGATGGGACTTGTAGTCCCATCGGACGATGCCTGCACAGACCCCCGAAGCCTGCACAGACCACCGGCAGGCCGGCACAGCCCCCCGGAGCCTGCACAGACCACCGGCAGGCCGGCACAGCCCCCCTGGCAGGCCGGCACAGCCCCCCGGAGCCTGCACAGCCCCCCGGCAGGCCGGCATAGCCCCCCGGCAGGCCGGCACAGCCCACCGGAGCCTGCACAGACCACCGGCAGGCCGGCACAGCCCCCCGGCAGGCCGGCACAGACCACCGGAGCCTGCACAGACCCCCTGGCAGGCCGGCACAGCCCCCCGAAAGGCCCGTACAGACCCCAGAGAGGCTGTACAAGGGCAGGAAAGGGTTTTTCTTATTCCGATACCGGAAGTCTCATAGACTTGAATGGGACTTCCGGTATCGGAATCGGCGATACCGATACTTTTTTTAAAGATCGGCCGATACCATCCGATACGATACTTTGAAGTATCGGACGGTATCGCTCAACTCTAGTAATAACGCTTGCAGAAAGGCTGCAGCAGAGCAAATCAACAAGCCTTAAGGTTGTGGGCACTTCTGGATCTATTACAGAAATGTCAAGTAATGGCATTGCTGTGGTTGGACAGACAGTTAAAATAAATAAATAAAAAAACAAACACATGCGTTCCCTTTCTAAAACCAACTGAGGGAAAACAGACATCTGGAGGCTGGCATTTTTAGACTTGGAGAAAGCCAATATCCATGAAGCTATCCAGCTCGCAGCTGTCTGATTTGCCTAAGCTGGTTATTAAAAATAGAGTGGACTCTAAATAAAATAATGTAATAACTAGTTAAAGCAAAGTAGACAACTGCAGGCTAGGCTGCTAAGGGGCCATGTATATTGGCCCCCTCTCAGCCTAATAACACCAATGCTCAGCAGCCTAGGAACGTCACATCTATTAGATGCACCAATTCTGGAGCTCAGCCTCAGGTCTTGCCGCTTGCCCTGGTGCATTGGAAAGCTGGGTAATAGTGTATGGGGTTGATGTCAACTTTGTGATGTCTGCTGATAACTCAGAGGTTACTTATATAGAGACGTCTATAAGACACCCCCATTACTAACTCCGTAGTTAAAAATATTAAGGACACACACAGAAAAGTCATATAATTGCAGACATCACTCTTTGACTATTACTCTCTTTTACCCATTTATTATCATAACAATAAAAAAATCAAAGAAATCCTCACCTGTCCGCCATTAATCCATAATGATGAGGTCCCACGATGATCCTCAACTCTGCTACATACAGATGCTGTGATAAGTGGTGGTATCAGACCACTCACCATACCAGCTGGAACACAGTAAGCTTAGGCTAGTTTCACACTTGCTTTTTTTTGCAGCGCGTTTTTCCTGCAAAAAAACGCATTAAAAAAACGCATACAAATGCATACAAACGCTGCGTTTTTTTCCAGCATTTTAATGCGCATGCAGGAAAAAAACGCAGCGTTTTTGCGCGTTTGTATGCGTTTTTTGTGCGTTTGCGTTTTTTTACAGATTTTGGAAAAACCCCACAAAAAAGAAAATACAACCATTCAACAACACACAAGACCAATGGGACTTCATTGTGGGTGTGGTATGTTAATATATATAGACCTTGTCTACAGTATTCTTCACATTTGCTTGATTCTTCTCGTGACCATGGATCTGCGCTGGAAGAGTTTTCACTTCAACTTGGATTTGGACATCGCGATGGCTCAGGCGTATGCAGTTGCTTGCCATGAACAAAGGAAGAGAGAGAGGCAGCGAAGACGGCGGCGTATGTGGATACATCCGATTGTTGAACTCCGGGAGAGCCGTGGGGCATACCACACCCTCTACAGCGAGCTACGTGCAAACCCGGAGAAATTTAATGATTATATCCGGATGTCCCACGAAAGTTTCATGGATTTGCTTGCTCGTGTCCAACAATCCATCCGGAGACAGGACACACAGCTCCGTCTTGCGATTCCTCCTGAAGAACGGCTACTGGTGACATTACGGTATGTTTTAAAAACAAAGGGGTGTGGTCTGATGTTTTTTTTTGGAAATTTAGTATTCAAAACCTTGGGTAATTAGTTTTCGTGAATGTACTAATATCTTATTTTATAGTTTTTAAAAATAATATACATAAATATTAATTTTACTTCTTTGTCTGTTCACAGATTCCTGGCGACTGGAGAAACCCTATCCTCACTACACTTCCAGTACCGTATTGGAATCTCTACCTTGTCTGGAATTGTTGCTGACACCTGCCGGGCTCTCTGGAATGTTCTTTGCCCAGAATTTATGCCCCTGCCCACCGCTGGAAAGTGGATGGAAATTGCTGACAAATTCTGGACAGTATGCAATTTTCCCAACTGTTTGGGAGCTGTTGATGGGAAACACATACGGATCATCAAACCCCAAAGAACGGGATCTGAGTACTATAATTACAAAAAGTACTTTTCAATAGTACTCATTGCAATTGCGGATGCCGGATGTATGTTTGTAGCAGTGGACATTGGAGCATTTGGCCGTGGTAATGACTCGCAGGCTTTTAAAAACTCAGACATGGGCCGGAGGTTGTATGGCAACCAATTTAATTTCCCTATGCCACGGCCTCTTCCTCACACCGAAGCTCCGCCACTGCCCTTTGTAATGGTTGGCGATGAGGCTTTTCAAATGTGCGGAAACTTACTGAAACCCTACTCCAGCCGGGACTTGGACCACACCAAAAAAATATTTAATTACAGGCTGACCAGGGCCAGAAGAACTGTCGAGTGTGCTTTTGGGATTCTTGTTTCCAGATGGCGAATTCTGGGCACGGCCATTAATCTTAAACTTGAAACAGTCGATGAGGTGGTGAAGGCCTGTGTGGTTCTACATAACTTTGTGATGGCTAAAGAGCACCCGACCTTTGAACTGGACGATGATGCTCCTAACCCATTGCCTGAATTCACTCAGCACACTCTCAGGTCATCCGTTGAAGTTGGCCAAATGAGGGACAAATTTGCGGCCTACTTTATTTCTGATGTAGGACGGGTGCACTGGCAAGATGAAATGGTGTAATGTTGTTGTTTATGGTAATAAAAATCCTTATTTGATACCATTACTGAGTGCACTATATTTTTTAAACTCCAATTAATTAAAAAACTTCCCATGTATAACTGAATTTTTTTATGTTCACACACCTGGGCAGGTAAATACACATATGAGTTAAAATTCAGCATTGCTAGTCTGCGTGAAATATATTGGAATGAGCAAAGCTGCAGGCCATGAATCATGAAACCATTTTTTTTTCAATCGAAAATTGTGCAACTAGTTTAAAACAAAGTATGTGATTTTCTCAAAACACAACCCTCAAAACCCAACCCCAATGAAAGTCCATGGGGAATACAAGTAAGTTACACTAGGCCTTGGAATGACTATACTAGGCCGTGGTATTTCAAATATGAATATATTAGGCCTTGTGCCTACTAGTATATTCATATGTGAAATACCACGGCCTAGTATAGTCATAACAAGGCCACAAGGCCTACTCGATTTTGGCAAACTAGTATCTTGTTTCACAAAACTTGACAAGTTTCAACAGTTTGAAAATAGATTCTAGTTGGTAAAACTAGAGTTATTACACTAGGCCTTGTAATGACTATACTAGGCCGTGGTATTTCAAATATGAGTATAGTAGGCCTTGGGGCTAGTAGTATAGTAATATGTGAAATACCACGGCCTAGTATAGTCATACCAAGGCCTACTGTAATAACTCGATTTTTAACAACTAGCATCTTGTTTCACAAAAAACAAACTGGTGAAACTAGAAAGAAACTTATTTTTTAGACAAGTTTCAACAGTTTGTTTTTCATGAAACCAGATTCTATTTGGTAAAAATAGAGTTATTACACTAGGCCTTGGAATGACTATACTAGGCCGTGGTATTTCAAATATGAGTATAGTAGGCCTTGGTGCTAGTAGTATAGTAATATGTGAAATACCACGGCCTAGTATAGTCATACCAAGGCCTACTGTAATAACTCGATTTTTAACAACTAGCATCTTGTTTCACAAAAAACAAACTGGTGAAACTAGAAAGAAACTTATTTTTTAGACAAGTTTCAACAGTTTGTTTTTCATGAAACCAGATTATATTTGGTAAAACTAGAGTTATTACACTAGGCCTTGTAATGACTATACTAGGCCGTGGTATTTCAAATATGAGTATAGTAGGCCTTGGGGCTAGTAGTATAGTAATATGTGAAATACCACGGCCTAGTATAGTCATACCAAGGCCTACTGTAATAACTCGATTTTTAACAACTAGCATCTTGTTTCACAAAAAACAAACTGGTGAAACTAGAAAGAAACTTATTTTTTAGACAAGTTTCAACAGTTTGTTTTTCATGAAACCAGATTCTATTTGGTAAAACTAGAGTTATTACACTAGGCCTTGTAATGACTATACTAGGCCGTGGTATTTCAAATATGAGTATAGTAGGCCTTGGGGCTAGTAGTATAGTAATATGTGAAATACCACGGCCTAGTATAGTCATACCAAGGCCTACTGTAATAACTCGATTTTTAACAACTAGCATCTTGTTTCACAAAAAACAAACTGGTGAAACTAGAAAGAAACTTATTTTTTAGACAAGTTTCCACAGTTTGTTTTTCATGAAACCAGATTCTATTTGGTAAAAATAGAGTTATTACACTAGGCCTTGGAATGACTATACTAGTCCATGTTATTTCACATATGACTATACTAGCCCTTGGGTTTGTTTTTAACATGTATTTACCCATCAGTGTGTGTGAGCGGCGCAAACAACATTAATGAAACTTATTAATGGTGAACCACAAATGTAAATTTATTTTTTATCACAAAAATAAAACTAAAAATTATTTTTTACGGCGTTTGGGGGCAGATGGTTTCAATTTGGGGGTGTGCAGGGAATATGCAACACTTGCAGTTGAAGACGGTGTTTGAGGGGAAGGGGCAACAAAACTTGTGGGGGAAGGTAGTCCAGTTAAGGGAATTAAAGTAGGAACACTTGTAGGAGAGGAAATCTGTTCAGGTACATTAGTTGTAATGGCATGTCGCCGTAGGCTTGTGTGCCTGGACCGACTTTGGCCCAATGCCCGCCTTGATTGATTTCGCCTTGAACTAGGGGCAAATATGGAATGCAGGTCCCCCGTCTGCTGGTATGGCTGCTGCTGCTGAGGTGGCGGCTGCTGCTGAGGTGGCGGCTGCTGCTGAGGTGGCTGCTGCTGCTGAGGTGGCGGCTGCTGCTGAGGTGGCTGCTGCTGCTGAGGTGGCGGCTGCTGAGGTGGCTGCTGCTGCTGAGGTGGTTGCTGCTGCTGCTGAGGTGGCTGCTGCTGAGGTGGTTGCTGCTGCTGCTGAGGTGGCGGCTGCTGCTGAGGTGGCTGCTGCTGAGGTGGCTGCTGCTGCTGAGGTGGCTGCTGCTGCTCTTCGTTGTCAGTGCTCGTCCTTGCAGGAGGACTGGTGGCGGCAGTGATGGTCCAGGTTTGCAGAGTGGTGGTGGCAGGGCTACTACATGTTGTTGTAGCGGCAGGGCTGTTCCATGTTTGCCTAGTGGTGGCTGAGCTCCACGCATGCATGGGATTGGCGGTGGTGCTCCAGACAGGAGCAGCGCTTGCCATGGTGGTGTCGGTGAAGTGACCAGCTGCACTCAGACTTGTGGTGGTGTAACGGTGGGTGTCCTGGCTTTGAAGAGAGGTGTCCGTGCAGTGGTATGCAGCACAAGTCGGTAGTGAGGTGAAGCGAGTCAATGGTGGCACAGGTGGAAAGGACACCACTGACTGCTGACCATACCGATTATGCTGCATAGCCTGCAAGAAAGCATTGTTGCAGGCCTGCAGCACATTCAGCTGTTGATCAGGACTAAGGTGTTCCGCCATGCCCTTTTCAATCTTACTAAAAAAATGGTGTGCTGGTCTGTTGAGGTCGGCCTCCAGACGGTCAAGGCGCTGTTCTACAGAATTGAAGCGGTGTTCAAAGTGGTTAAAACCACGTTCCATCAGTGCAAAACCGCTTTCAACTCTGTCGGACAGTGACTTGAGGCTGGAATTAAATGTCTCGCTCAAATGCATAAACTCGGGCAAGACATTCCTGTCCAAGGCCCTCTGCCGCTGGCGGGTAGTGCCCACATAACCAGTGGCAGAGACCTGGGACAGGGGAACACCTGATGGCCCAGCTTCCTGGTCACCAGCTGTGTGTGTGTGGGACCTGCAAGGTGCTTCCTGGCTGTCGGATGGCTGGGACGGGTCAGAGGACGTCCGAGGAAGGACCGCTCCAGGGCCAGGTTGCAGGGTGCTGCTCCAGGTGCTGTGGAAGAAAGGAAAATCATTACTACCATGCCTTTACAAGAAGCATCAGCTGTGGATTAGAAAAACACAGATTAATAAAAATAAAAACCCAAAATGTATAATACTTACGATCTTGTGGCAAGGACCGGTCTTAGGAACTGCAACGCGTGATAGTGACGGTATCTAGTTCTGGTCCTTGACGCAGATCCACTGCGAACCTGGCCCTCAGCACGAACATCACTGTTGAAGCGGTCCTTGATCGAACGCCAACGTGTTCGGACTTTGTCCACTGTTGATAAAAAAAAACAGTGCCGTCAAGGACAACAGTCACTGCGTCACAATGTAGCAATACAATACTCAAAGCAGTCACTGTAGACCCCGATGACACTGTTGGGTTTCCTGCTAGAATACGCCTAGCACGAAACCCAACAGTGCCGTCAAGGACAACAGTCACTGCGGCACAATGTAGCAATACAATACTCAAAGCAGTCACTGTAGACCCCGATGACACTGTTGGGTTTCCTGCTCGAATACACCTAGCACGAAACCCAACAGTGCCGTCAAGGACAACAGTCACTGCGGCACAATGTAGCAATACAATACTCAAAGCAGTCACTGTAGACCCCGATGACACTGTTGGGTTTCCTGCTAGAATACGCCTAGCACGAAACCCAACAGTGCCGTCAAGGACAACAGTCACTGCGGCACAATGTAGCAATACAATACTCAAAGCAGTCACTGTAGACCCCGATGACACTGTTGGGTTTCCTGCTCGAATACACCTAGCACGAAACCCAACAGTGCCGTCAAGGACAACAGTCACTGCGGCACAATGTAGCAATACAATACTCAAAGCAGTCACTGTAGACCCCGATGACACTGTTGGGTTTCCTGCTAGAATACGCCTAGCACGAAACCCAACAGTGCCGTCAAGGACAACAGTCACTGCGGCACAATGTAGCAATACAAGACTCAAAGCAGTCACTGTAGACCCCGATGACACTGTTGGGTTTCCTGCTCGAATACACCTAGCACGAAACCCAACAGTGCCGTCAAGGACAACAGTCACTGCGGCACAATGTAGCAATACAATACTCAAAGCAGTCACTGTAGACCCCGATGACACTGTTGGGTTTCCTGCTAGAATACGCCTAGCACGAAACCCAACAGTGCCGTCAAGGACAACAGTCACTGCGGCACAATGTAGCAATACAATACTCAAAGCAGTCACTGTAGACCCCGATGACACTGTTGGGTTTCCTGCTAGAATACACCTAGCACGAAACCCAACAGTGCCGTCAAGGACAACAGTCACTGCGTCACAATGTAGCAATACAATACTCAAAGCAGTCACTGTAGACCACGATGACACTGTTGGGTTTCCTGCTAGAATACGCCTAGCACGAAACCCAACAGTGCCGTCAAGGACAACAGTCACTGCGGCACAATGTAGCAATACAATACTCAAAGCAGTCACTGTAGACCCCGATGACACTGTTGGGTTTCCTGCTAGAATACGCCTAGCACGAAACCCAACAGTGCCGTCAAGGACAACAGTCACTGCGGCACAATACAGAGCAGGGAAATACTCACTAAACGCCTTTTTGGCGGATGCTGTGGCGCTGTCCCAGCCATCCATCAACGCTGCGGCCACCTCATTCCATAGCCGCCGGGTCACCACATTGTCCTTGTACAGCCGGTCACGGCTGTCCCACAACGGCGAACGCTCCTGGACCAGGCTGATGAGCTGCTCATTATCCAGGTAGACGTCTTCATCCCGTTGTGGAACCTAGACAAAACACATTCATTAGAATAATCAAATTTAAATTGACTAAAAAGTTACAAAAAAAGAAACAAAAAAAAGAGTAAAAATAGAAGATAAAAAAAAAATAAAGAACATTACAAATCATTTGATACTTACATTCCGTATCACCACCGGGACTTGGCTTCGCTGCTCCTGCTCTTCGCCCTCACTATTCCCGTCCACAGATGATGATGACGATGTCTGAAAGTTGAAAAAAACGTAAGAGATTTGGAGAAGCAGCAGATATACTTACCAGATGCACGAAAATAATCACCTCACGGTCTGCTTGCGCCAATTCCTGCCGCGATGGGGAATACTCAGATTCTGAAGACATACTGCATGTAAAAATAATAAAAATCATTAGTACATACATAATTTAAAAGGACAGGCATATAATGTAATATACTCACATTCTTTGCTGATATAATGGGTTCTTGGTTGAATGTCTGCTCTTCAATCTGTCTAGTGTAGTAGTGGCAGAGTTTTGGCAGGCACCTCCTTTATATAGACTTTTTTTTTTTGACTTTAGAAGATTCTAACTAGGATAAAAAGTGGACACCACCCAAAAAACGCAGCGCTAAAAAATCGCATACCTGCGCATGCCAGTGCGCACGTATGCGCATCCATAGGCTATAATGGCCATTTTTAGCGCAAAACGTGCGCATACGTGCGCATGCGATTTTTTCAAGGGCCAAAAAATGCAACATGCAGCGTCTGGAAAATACCAACGCACACCCCAAAAAAACGCAGCGCATGAAAATCGCATACATGCGCTTACAAGCGCGCAGGTATGCGCACCCATGTTAAATATAGGGGAAAAATCGCATGCGCACGTATGCGTTTTTTTCCAGCGCTAAAAAACGCAAATGTGAAACCAGCCTTAGCGTGAGAATGCGGCTGATCTGAAGAGCGGTGACTTAATTAAGGTTACAGTTGGTGGTCCTCACCGTAAGCTCTGTGTGAGCCGGCCTTTGAACTGCGGAAACCTTACTGTAAGATCACCTGAGTTCATAGCAGCTGGTTCTCATGCTGCGCAGCGCCAGTGGTGGAATGATGAGCGACCACGAACCCGGCACTCAACAGTTCAGCGCTTGAAGTACCATGAGACATGGTGGCTAAGAACTCAGATAAGAGGGTCTCCTGGCAGCAGTGAGGTCTGAAAATCTCATAACTGGAGTTTTTAGCTGCTAGAACACATGGAGGCTACAGAAATTAATGGGGCTGGATAGGTAAGTGTCACGACTGCGACCACAGACGCGGCCCAGCCGACGCCTCCACGTCGACCGTCCATGATGACGTGGGGGGAGCGTCCCAGGTCGGGACGGAATGTGAACCCACTGGACCACATAGGGTAACCTGGACCTACCCAGACTAGGGAAGGGTAGCGAGCAGGGTCTGTAGCAGCTGAGCATGTGGAAGAGATGGCGACGTGCAGAACTATATGACACCGCACAACTTCAGGTATGAAGACATAAAGTTTACTCAAAAGAAAACATAGTACATGAACAAAACATAGTTATGCCAGGCTCCCGATTCCACACATCAAGGAAAGGTAACAGACGAAGGCATCACGGGATGATCCAGTCCAGGGTCATCTGGCATGGGCATACTAGGATGGCCTCTCTCTCAGGCCTCAGGCGTAGCACAGGCTCAGCATGAGAACATCAGACGCCGACCTCGGATAGACGTCAAACGACGACAGGGGTCATCACGGGTTGATGCAGTCCAGGGTCATCTGGCACGGACATATCAGGATAGCCTCTCTCTCAGGCCTCGGGCATAGCACAGGCTCAGCAGGAGAACATCAGACACCAACCCAGGACAGATGTCATCACAGGGTGGACCCCAGGGAACCAGCAGAACATTGGGACACAGACAGGACAGGAACAGGAACACCGGCATGGCAACACAGGTCATTGGCTGGTTAGATCCAGGCAGAGCTGTCACCGGGAAACAAGGCTGGAGACTCCCTAGGAACACAGGTGGGACTGACTCTGGAACACAGGCTGGACCACCAGGACCACTGAGCAGACATCTGGACACAGGCTGGACAACCAGGACCACAGACCGGACATTGAGACACATCAGGACATTGGGACTCAGGCAGGACATCAGAACACAGGTTGGACACCTGGACATCAGGACACAGGCTGGACATCAGGACACAGGCTGGACATCAGAACACAGGCAGGACATCGGAACTAGAGCCGGACATCAGGGAACAGGCAGGACATCGGGACATCAGGACATCGGACACAGGACATCAGGCCATCAGGACTCAGACAGGACATCTGGACATCAGGATACCAGGTGGATATCAGGACATCAGGTCTCATGCAGGACATCAGGACTCGGATCGCAGATAGAATATCAGAACACTGGCATCGGACTCCGGACATCTGGCAATGATCAACAGGCTCCGGAGATCAGGCTGTGGACTTCAGGCTCCGGAATTGAGGCCGCAGTCATCAGGCTCCGGACCTCTGGCAGCTATCGGCAGGCTCCGGACATCGGGCAAGGAAGAATAGGATTCGGACACCTGGCGGAGGACATCAGGCACAGCACATCTGGAAGTGGTTATTAGACACCAGACATCGGACCGCGGTCATCATGCTCTGGACGAGAGGCCATGGTCATCGGGCTCCGGACATCTGGCAGCGACCTAGAAAGGACCCCAAGTGGTCTAGTGCAAGCCCCGCCAGGTTGGACTGGAACTGGCTGGGGATTGCACCGAATAACAAGCTGAGCACAGAGTTGCGGAAACTCAGTGGACACACCGGACTCCTACTTCCAAGATGAACCCAGGTTGGATCACAGAAAGTCAGTTAGCAAAAATTCACAGTCACTGGGCACAGGGTTCAAGACACAGAAGGACCTCAGGAACATAACACAGAGGACACAGTTCAGACAGGGTCAGGTACAGTAACAGATCCAGGTTCAAGGATTCGGGAAACAAGACACAACAGGAATGGGCCTGGATATGCAGCCTCCAGGAAAGGCGATCTGGGCATTCTGCCCCAGAGCAGGTGAAAAAACAAGACAGGACAAAGGGCATCAGCTATCCCAGAACTGATAGCAATCAGAGCAGGAGCTGAGCACACAAACATACATGGCTAGGTTCAGGAACTCAATGCGAAGCTCTGGCAACACCCCACAGGGTAGGGAAACTTTATACAGGAGCTGCCTCAAAGTGATAGGCTTGAGCAGCTATTCTAGCACACACCCATTCCTCATAAAAGCAAGGGAGGTGTGGCCGCGCGCACCCTAAGCACAGCCAGACACAAATCAGCATTGCAAAGGACACCTGTCAGGAGCTGAAAGCCTGAACACACGTGGTAAGTCATGCACATTGCAGAGGACCTAGAAAACCGTGGATAGCTTTCCACAGCGGCAGCCGGGGACCGCACAAGCAGGTGGTCATGCAGCGCAGCGGAACCACGGGTACGGGTATGCAGCAACATCGGGAACTGAGTAGCATCCATATAGGTAACAGACAACAGTATCTCAGCTAATTAGGGGGAAAGGAGCAAAGGGTTAATGCAGAGACATGCAGAGTAACGCTGGGGAAACAAGGTACAAACACACCGGCGTTACAGTAAGCATGATCATTACTCCCGACATCCTGGCTGGCCTTCGTGAATGTGGCAACTGTTATTCTAGTGTTAAAGGGATGACCCACCACTGCCGACATGGAATGGTGGCGGGCTCCATACACAATGAGCAGTTGTCATGCTTCCTCACATATGCTCCCAGGCATATGCTCATTCTTCCGGGCATATTCTGGCCCCCCAGAAGGTTGCCACTCGCTGGTCCCTGCTTGTGAAGGGTGGGGTGTTGACTTTGAGGAGAGGGGCAGGTGTGTGGCCCTGACTTTAAAGTGTGCTCCATGCTAGGGGACCTGCCCAGGGAGTGGTATCATTGGGAGGCTGGACACTGTTGCTCCCATCGGTAATGCTATTCAGGAGTCACAGGAAGCAGGGTTACCTGGCATCAGCTGTTGCCAAGAGACATGGGATGATATGTCTCATGGTTCAGATATGTGATGGGCGGTTCCTTTATCTCCACCCTCCTTCGCACTTTCTCAGTCTCCCATGGCAGACGGTGGAGAATGGGTGTTTCCTCTGCTTTGTCAGGTGATCCATGAGAGGTAGATTTATACGCTCCATATCCTCTACTTCACTGCTGATTTTTCAGTTGCGTTTCAGTGGTATGGTAGTACTTTGGTGAGTGGTTCTGTTGTTCATCTCTGGCTCGAGTGTTTCTTGCCCTCTGATTCCTATGTCCCTGATTTTGCGCCCTCACTTCCTAGTTAATGTGTTAGATTTGTTTCCACATTATCTGTATAGTTATTGGTATGTTTGACCCAATTGTGGCCAGTGTGTCCAGCCACAAGCCACCCTGAACTGACACCTGACAAGTGCTCTAGTAAAGTCTCCCTGTCAGTGAGAGTAGGTGAAGGGTACCCCAGCCTTTAAGGGTGTGCATAGTATGACGGCTTGCGCCAAGACTGTTTGGCATACTGCTGTTGCTGGCCCTCAGTCCGGTCATCCCATCACTACTTGAGTGTCACAGCAGACCTGACTATACTGTACATGCATACATTTGCCACCGTGTCTTGGCTATCGGCTGGTTCCTGGGTCTCTATGTTTCCGGTGAACCAGGTCACATGACGTGCCCTGGCATCATCAGTCACATGACGTGGGAGCTTGTGACATCCGGGTTCCCTCCCCGGTCTTCTCCTATTGGCCATACATAATTTTTAAACACTCTGGTTCATGTTGTACATCACTCCCTGATGAATGGCTCATTTTGAACTGTGGACCACCCAAGTATTTACAGTTATCCCCATTTGTCTCCTATATTGGTATTTTTTGCGTATATTGATCACTACCATGATTCCTTTGGTACCCACTTGGCATTTTGTAATCTTTTTAATGAGAAAAAAGAGAATGGTCTCGATGGAGCACTGGCATAAGCCACACAAGTTAGGGGGAAGGTAAATGACGAGCCCAGGGCAGCAGCAACCGCAGACCCTCAAGGAGGGACAGTAAATTTAGAGCAATAAACCGCAGTCAGGAGGGCGCCAAGGACGAGATGGAAGTCTGTTAGACCTCTTTATTCCACTAGTGCCTGGTGCCTGGTGTTTTGCTCACACTGCTTATCACATTAGTTAGTGTTCTATATTCCCATATACTGGCTTGTTACTATGGTGTGAATTTCCCCCTCATGTGCTTACTAGGTTTCTATCAGGCATTCTTTTTTTGTTGGCTATCTCATCTCTACTGTGAAAATTTCCACTTTTGAGCATTGATCATTTTTCCTTTTTCTCCTTTAGCGGGGCACTTATCAAGGGTAACTATTATACATATTATACATATCTCTCTCTGGGTCTGGCTAACATACTGTTTCCCCATAGATCTACTATATTGTGGGCATTTTCACACCATTACTAGATATATATGATTTTTTCTGTATATTGATTTTTCTTGTGTGGTCCTTGATTGACTTTTATTATGTCTGTATAATTATTTTTATTTTTCTTTAATATAAGTGCAGACACTATTTTGCTTGTAGTGCCACCATATATCATTTAATGTTCAACAAATGTATATTTTCCTTCTAACTCACGTTTTTGATGTTCAGTGTTCTCTTTTTGATTCACAGTTCTCTTCCGAATGGTCTGCTATTCACTTCTAACCAAATATATAGCACTTTTCCCCCACAGTTGCTTACTATTCCTTTTACGTTGATGTATTTGATTTGCTACGTTCAGTTTGTGTTTGTTCTTGAGTATCACAGCAGTAAATGAAAAATATAAAAGAAATCACAACAGCTGAGCAAAGACAGCGAGCAAAAGCAAGGAAATTACAAACTCGCGACTAACCTGCCTAAATATATCTAATAACATGGGAATATTCTTTAAGATGTCCAGTTTAGGGTTTGAATTGGTTAGTGGGTTTGAATTGATTTTGAGTATTTGTCTGATATTCAAATATTTTGGGGGGTCTGATCTGAGTCTGAACTTATTAAAAGGTCTGATCTTGTAGTTTAAATTGTTTTTTGGGGGCTACTTTATGATTTAATTTAAGGGGCCTTGAATTAAGTCTGAATAATTTAATTTGGGTCTGAATTAATTTTGGGATATATAAGCAAAAGTATAAATTAACTTTGGGGTCTGAGATCTTGATCTAAAGGGAATCTGTTAGCAGATTTTTGTACCCTAAAGTGCGAGAACCTTCCAAAGTGTGAGAAGTATCCATCTGCTAAAGCACCACCCTTGGGAAAAATGGCATCTGCGTGAGATCTCAGGTGAAGGAGTACCATATTTCAAAGAGATTGACATCTCTCCCAGGAGCCACTATTCCCAGAAGTGATGCATGATCAGATGGATAGTCCGGATCTTGCAACATCATCATGATAACTGTGTATGTGACACATGAGCACTGCAGTCAATCAATGGCCGCTGATTGGCTGCAGCGCTCACACGGCATAACAATGTTGGAGCTGAGTATAAACTGTTTAATTGTAAATTAAATACTCCTTTGAGTTTCACCTTTTGAAAATCTGGAAATGCTGCAACAAATCTGTATAAAATTAGGATTTAGAGTGGAGCCTTTGGAATGGGGTTTCATAAAGAAGTCAGCAAGGTGAAATGTGTTGGATCTTGTATGGACTTTTATGTGGATTTCTATCTATGATGATATTCTTTTAAACAGGTTTTAATCTTGTAAGTCTGACATTAAAGGGAAGAGCTACATATCTTATCAGATTCCACGCAGCAATTATTTTCTCTTCATCTATGATTTCTCACATATCGCTAAAGATCATGCAGCGGAAAAGTCAAAGACTGATCTGTTAGAAACCAAAAAGCAAAGGAGAAAGTGCATAGACAATCTAGCTCCAGAGAAGCACCTCATGAAGTGAGAGATGTCTGGAGGAGATGCTGGGCCCAGGTAGGAGTCACTGCATGTTTGGAGATGTGGATAAAGGGGTTGTGTCAGTGAAAGAAAAAAGGTGGCACTGGAGTGCAGGAGGTCCTGCAACTTGCCAAATCCTAATGTTATGTATACAGTGAAAAAGGAGCCCGCTCACTGTATTTTAGGGTCCAGTGTGGCAGGAAGAACAGTCTGACAAGCGCACGAATCATGAAAAGAACTAACAAGGGTTCCAGCTTCTGGTGAAATGATAACATATTCTTATTTTATTAGAACATTAAAACATTTCATGGTACAGCGGGGGACAGGGAAATCCAGTAATCCAGCGTTCTTCATCAAGACCTGTTGGGAAAATGTAAGATTTACATCTGGGGAGACTGATTACTTTAACAGAACCTGTCATTAGGTTAAAATGTTCTTTCTGTTGCTTCCCTGATTATTACATTTTTGTTGTTTTTAAAGAAGCACTCCTCCTCCTTTTCTTCCTCCTCTTCCTCCTTCTCCTCCCATCAAAGTATTTATCATCTTAAAATATTGCAGTCATCATATTATACAGAACTATGTACTTACAATTAGAGATGGGCAGACCCGAACAGTGAAGTTCGGCGTCCGTACTAAACACTTACTGTTCGGGCACGGACACCGAACACGGACTTCACCAGGAAGTCCGTGTTACTGTTCGGGTTCGGCTCCATGTTACTGTTCGGGTCCCGGCTGGCCGAACACTGAGTGTCTGTCACACTGTCATGTGCATGACAGCGCGGCAAACACTGCTTCTGATCAGCGGTGAAATCCTCTCTGCCGGTCGGAGATCCGCGGTTCCCACGCTGTCAAAAGACAGCGATAGCACTCAGCTATGATCGGAGGTATACAGTTTACCTCCAGTCACTGGTGTCAGCTGATGGGACTACTGCTCCCATCATCCGAAACCTGCAGCCACTAATAACAGTGAGAGCAGGAGTGGCGAATGTGAGTATTAATTAGCCGCTCCTGTGCTGTAAATAATAATTTAAAAAAAAACTTTGTGGGTTGCCCTGTATTTTTGCTAAACAACCAGGCAAAACTCACAGCTGGGGGCTGCAATCCTCAGCTGTCAGCTTCATCAAGGCTAGTTATCAAGGTCCCCACGCTGTTTTTAATTAGTTAAATAAATAATTTAAAAAAACTTGTGGGGTTGCACCCATTTTTGACAACCAACCTTGCTAAAGCAGACAGCTGGGGCTGGTATTCTCAGGCTGGTAAGGGGCCATGGATATTGGCCCCCCAGCCTAAAAATTGCAGCCGTCAGCTACCCAGAAAAGGGCTAGCAGGGATGTCACTGAGGTCACAGCAGTTCAGCCCAGCTGGGAACAGAGCCTCAGTGACCAGACTTAACTTCTATGACGTCACCGGTCTCTGAGGCTGCACTTGTAGTAGTTTAATCACCAGTGGTCGTAAGCCTGGACAGTCGCATCTTGGCACCGTCCTGGTTGAAAACTGTTTCTCCCTCAGACATCGATTACGGCATGGGACAGAACGACAGACAGGTATGCTATATGGTTGTTTTTCTTTTGTACTCTTATTACAGGAGAACAAGGCCTTCGCTGGAATTAGGCGTTTAAATAAAAAAGGAAAACTGTTTATAGTGTTATTTCTAATAAATGACTTTATTCTGGCTGTGACTTTATTTACCATACAACTATAGGATTAGTAAAGGATAGGTGTCTTATAGATGCTTCTCCATTACTAAGCTGTGGGCTTGATGTCACCTGACAATACAAAGGTGAAATCAACCCCACAAATATGAACCCCACTTGCCACTGCTACAGGGCAAGTGGGAAGAGCTGGGCAAAGCGCCAGAATTGGTGCATCCTATGTGAATTACTTTCCAGTGTAACTTCCCTATGGGAAAGGGTGCAAAATCAAGTGACTGTCCTATCTATATCTGGAGTTCATAATAACAAATCTGATCATGGTAAACGCCTAGCCAACAGATCAGTATATTAGGCTTTGTCTCAAACCTTGCCTTTACAGGAAAGGTTATAAAGAAAGTGATCATGTACAATCATTTTCATGTTTATGTTCATCAAATGCATGCCAGACCAAATTTAGGAAGCATTGCTCCTCAAGAGCATGAAGTGACGGAGCTAATGGCAGGAGATCAAATTCTCCATGTGCTCAGTACTCTGCAGTGAACTTCTGTACTCTTCATATCCAATTAAGTGTCCTTGTTCAGATATCTACACCTACACAAACACCTTGGCTAAGTGAAGATAGCTGCTTTTTTGCCTGTTTCTAATTATTTCCAGACAGAAATGTATGTCGTGTAGAGCCTGGGGCAAGGATAAACCAATACATTATTAATGTATGTACTCATATTGGACATAGTTTAAAAATTGGTATTTTTTTATCTGAAATGGGGGATATGTGGAAAAGAATCCTTCCTTCTCCAGGACAGTCTTTAGGTTTTTATTTTTATACATTTCTGATTTTTTTTTCATCATTTAAATATTTTTGTAACCACCATAAGAAAAAAGCTAAAAAAAAGCACTAGGGAAAAAAACTTTGCTGCTTTAGTTTTGCCTTAATTATACTATCCTAATAAGTCATGTTGTCAGTTTTTTGTTACCGCACAACAGCGGCATAAAAACAGAACTCAAAAAATAATGTCAGAATTGAATTTTTTTTCCAGTATTTCACATTTAAGTTTTTCAAAATTTTTTAGAAAATTATTTGGTGTCATTCAAAACAAAAACTTGTCTCATAATAATACAGAGACATAATAAATATGATAATCTTCTCTGACCGAGCATGTGTATTGATCAACACAAAGCGCAACATCGACTGAGCATGTGTACCCATCAACACACAGCACGACACCAACTGAGCATGTGTATCGATCAACACACAACAACTGAGCATGTGTATCCATCAACGCACAGCACAACACCTGCTGAGCATTTGTATCCATCAACACACAGCACAACACCAACTGAACATGTGTATTGATCAACACACAGTACAACACCGACTGAGCATGTTTATCCTTGAACACACGACACAACATCGACTGAGCATGTGTATCCATCAACACACAGCACAACACTGAATGAACTTGTGCATCCATCAACACACAGTACGCTGACTGAGCATGTGTATTTATCCACACATAGCACAACACTGACTGAGCATGTGTATCCATCAACACACAGCACAACACAGACTGAGCATGTGCATCTGTCAACACAAAGTACACTGACTGAGCATGTGTATCCATCAACACACAGTATGCTGACTGAGCATGTGTATCTATCAACACACAGCACAACACTGACTGAGCATGTGTATCCATCAACACACAGTACAGTCATGGCCAAAAGTTTTGAGAATGACACAAATATTAATTTTTACAAAGTCTACTGCTTCATTTTTTCTAATGGCAATTTGCATATACTCCAGATTGTTATAAAGAGTGATCAACTTAACAGCAATTACTTGCAAAGTCAATATTTGCCTAGAAAATGAACTTTATCCCCCAAAACACATTTCAACATCATTGCAGCCCTGCCTTAAAAGGACCAGCTAACATCGTTTCAGTGATTGCTCCATTAACACAGGTGTGGGTGTTGATGAGGACAGGGCTGGAGATCAATCTGTCATGATTAAGTAAGAATGACACCACTGGACACTTTAAAAGGAGGCTGGTGCTTGGCATCATTGTTTCTCTTCTGTTAACCATGGTTATCTCTAAAGAAACACGTGCAGTCATCATTGCACTGCACAAAAATGGCCTAACAGGGAAGAGTATCGCAGCTAGAAAGATTGCACCTCTGTCAACAATCTATCGCATCATCAAGAACTTCAAGAAGAGAGGTTCCCTTGTTGCCAAAAAGGCTCCAGGGCACCCAAGAAAGACCAGCTAGCTCCAGGACCGTCTCTTAAAAGTGTTTCAGCTGCGGGATCGGGCTACCAGCAATGCAGAGCTTGCTCAGGAATGGCAGCAGGCAGGTGTGAGTGCATCTGCATGCACTGTGAGGCGGAGACTCTTGGAGCAAGGCCTGGTCTCAAGGAGGGCAGCAAAGAAGCCACTTCTCTCCTGAAAAAACATCATGGACAGACTGATATTCTGCAAGAGGTACAGGGAGTGGACTGCTGAGGACTGGGGTAAAGTCATTTTCTCTGATGAATCCCCTTTTCGATTGTTTGGGACATCTGGAAAACGGCTTATTCGGAGAAAACCAGGTGAGCGCTACCACCAGTCTTGTCTCATGCCAACTGTCAAGCATCCTGAAACCATTCATGTGTGGGGTTGCTTCTCAGCCAAGGGAATGGGCTCTCTCTCCGTCTTGCCTATAAACACAGCCATGAATAAAGAATGGTACCAGAATGTCCTCCGAGAGCAACTTCTCCCAACCGTCCAAGAGCAGTTTGGCGATCAACAATGCCTTTTTCAACATGATGGAGCACCTTGCCATAAAGCAAAGGTGATAACTAAATGGCTCAGGGAACAAAACATAGAGATTTGGGGACCATGGCCTGGAAACTCCCCAGATCTTAATCCCATTGAGAACTTGTGGTCAATCATCAAGAGATGGGTGGACAAACAGAAACCTTCAAATTCAGACAAAATAAAAGCATTGATTTTGCAAGAATGGACTGCTATCAGTCAGGATTTGATCCAGAAGTTGATTGAGAGCATGCCAGGGAGAATTGCAGAGGTCCTGAAGAAGAAGGGTCAACACTGCAAATATTGACTTGCTGCATTAACTCATTCTGTCAATATAACCTTTTGTTAGGCCTCTTTCACACTTCAGTTTTTTACAATCAGTCACAATCCGCCAGGTTTTGAAAAAAACGGATCCTCAATTTTTTTTTGAGGATCCGTTTTTTTTCCCCATTGACTTGCATTAATGGCGGATTGTGACAGATTGCTGTCCGTTGCATCCGTTTTTTTTGAGGATCCGCCAAAAGTTGCTGTCTGTCACCATCCTCAAAGATTTCAAAACGGACCTTGTAACGTTTTTTTCTCTGGCGGATCCTCCAGACACTCATTTAACCCGAAATTCTTCCTTGTAACGTTTTTTTCTCTGGCGGATCCTCCAGACACTCATTTAACCCGAAATTCTTTATGGGTGCCGGACAAAAAAAAAATCTCTCTCTCTCTCTCTCTCATGCAAAAAACTGAAGTGTGAAAGAGGCCTTACTCATAATATGATTGCAATTATATTTCTGTATTTGATAAAAACATCTGACAAACACACATAAAAACCAGAGGCCAGCAGATCATGTGAAAATATAATATTTGTGTCATTCTCTAAACTTTTGGCCATGACTGTACACTGACTGCGCATGTGTATCCATCAACACACAGTACGCTGACTGAGCATGTGTATCCATCAACACACAGCACAACACAGACTGAGCATGTGTATCCAGCATCACACAGCACAAGATTGACTGAGCATGTGTATCCATCAACACACAGCACAACACAGACTGAGCATGTGCATCTGTCAACACACAGTACACTTACTGAGCATGTGTATCCATCAACACACAGCACAACACAGACTGAGCATGTGCATCTGTCAACACACAGTACACTTACTGAGCATGTGTATCCATCAACACACAGTACACTGACTGAGCATGTGTATCTATCAACGCACAGCACAATACAGTCTGAGCATGTGTATCCCTCAACACACAGCACAACACAGACTGAGCATGTGTATCCAGCATCACACAGCACAAGATTGACTGAGCATGTGTATCCATCAACACACAGTACACTGACTGAGCATGTATGTATCTATCAACGCACAGCACAATACAGTCTGAGCATGTGTATCCATCAACACACAGCACGACACAGACTGAGCATGTGTATCCATCAACACACAGCACAACACAGACTGAGCATGTGTATCCATCAACACACAGTACACTGACTGAGCATGTGTATCTATCAACACACAGCACAACACAGTCTGAGCATGTGTATCCCTCAACACACAGCACAACACAGACTGAGCATGTGTATCCCTCAACACACAGCACAACACAGACTGAGCATGTGTATCCAGCATCACACAGCACAAGATTGACTGAGCATGTGTATCCATCAACACACAGTACACTGACTGAGCATGTATGTATCTATCAACGCACAGCACAATACAGTCTGAGCATGTGTATCCATCAACACACAGCACAACACAGACTGAGCATGTGTATCCATCAACACACAGCACAACACAGACTGAGCATGTGTATCCATCAACACACAGTACACTGACTGAGCATGTGTATCTATCAACACACAGCACAACACAGTCTGAGCATGTGTATCCCTCAACACACAGCACAACACAGACTGAGCATGTGTATCCCTCAACACACAGCACAACACAGACTGAGCATGTGTATCCAGCATCACACAGCACAAGATTGACTGAGCATGTGTATCCATCAACACACAGTACACTGACTGAGCATGTATGTATCTATCAACGCACAGCACAATACAGTCTGAGCATGTGTATCCATCAACACACAGCACGACACAGACTGAGCATGTGTATCCATCAACACACAGCACAACACAGACTGAGCATGTGTATCCATCAACACACAGTACACTGACTGAGCATGTGTATCTATCAACACACAGCACAACACAGTCTGAGCATGTGTATCCCTCAACACACAGCACAACACAGACTGAGCATGTGTATCCCTCAACACACAGCACAACACAGACTGAGCATGTGTATCCAGCATCACACAGCACAAGATTGACTGAGCATGTGTATCTATCAACACACAGCACGACACAGACTGAGCATGTGTATCCATCAACACACTGCACAAAACCGACTGAGCATGTGTATCCATCAACACACAGCACACTGACTGAGCATGTGTATCTATCAACACACAGCACAACACAGACTGCGCATGTGTATCCATCAACACACAGAGTATTAGGGAGATATGCACATTACTTTACACTTGATGGTGTTACACAATATAAGAAAATGTTCTAGCATCACTGGATAATTTAACAGCATGTAAATGAAAGTCATTATTAATTTTTTTCTACATAATAATTCTAATATTTAATGATTAAATAACCTGTTCAAAAAATTATTTCAACCTCTTGAGCCAGGGTTGGACTGGCCCACCGGAGAACCGGGGGATTCTCTGGTGGGCCCTAGCATCTGGTGGGCTCTGGCACCTGCTGGCATACAGGGCCAGCAGTTGCCTAGGGCCCCTGCTGCTCCAGGGGCCCCCAGCCAGTGGTGTGTCGCACACCATGCAGCTGCTATGGGGGCCCCTGCCAGCGGAGCAGCAGCCGGTGTCAGGAGGCAGGAGCCCCAGTCCCCGCTGCTAAAGAGAAATGAATATTCACTGCGAAGCAGTGAATATCATTTCACAGTCTCCACCCCCAGAGGCCCCGCCCCCAGCCCAGTAAGCTGCTCTGCAGACTACATCTGTAAATCAGGGCTGGCGCCGCCCTCAGTCCCCTCTGCTACTGACTCACAGCCAGTGCGCGATGACGTCACTACATCGCGCACCCGCTGTGTGTCTGGCAGAGGGGGCAGCTCCTGACACTGAAGCCGGGATCAGCGTGGGAGCGAGGAGAGGTGAGTATTGTGTTTTTTTTTTTTATATATCTATCTCTCTCTATCTGTCTCTCTCTCTCTATCTATCTAGATATCTATCTCTATATCTATCTATCTCTATATATCTCTCTCTATATATCTTTTTCTCTATTATCTATATCTATCTATCTATCTATCTATCTATCTTTCTCTATCTCTATTATCTATATCTATCTATCTCTATATCTATCTATCTTTCTCTATCTCTATCTATTATCTATATCTATCTATCTCTATATCTATCTATCTCTATCTATCTATCTATCCATTATTTATCTTTATATTTATCTCTCTATCTATCTATATCTATCTATCTCTATCTATCTTTATATCTATCTATCTCTCTATCTATCTCTCTCTATATCTATCTCTATATCTAACTCTATGTATCTATCACTCTATCTCTATAGCTATCTATTATCTCTATATCTATCTATCTCTATATCTATCTCTATATCTATCTTTATATCTATCTATTATCTCTATATCTCTATCTCTATCTATCGCTCTATCTATATCTATCTAACTCTATTTCTATCTAACTCTATATCTATCTATATATCTAGCTCTGTATCTATCTCTCTATCTCTATATCTATTATCTCTATATCTATTTATCTATCTATCTATCTATCTATATCTGTAGCTATCTATCTCTATATCTATCTATATATCTCTATATTATTATTATTATTATTATTATTATTATTATTACTATATCTCTATATTTCTATCTATTATCTATCTCTATCTATTATCTATCTATCTCTATATCTATCTATCTCTATATCTATCTTTCTGTCTATAGCTATCTCTCTATCTATCTATCTATCTATCTATCTATCGTTTATCTATCTATCCATTATCTATTTTCTATCTATCTCTATATCTATCGATCTATCTCTATATCAATATTTCCATCTATATCTATCTTTATATCTATCTCTATCGATCTCTATCTATTATCTATCTCTATCTATCCATTATCTACTATCTATCTCTATATCTATCTACCTATTTCTACATCTATCTTTCTATCTATATCTATCTAACTCTATATCTATATAGCATTATACCCTATGAGGGGGCAGCATTATACCCTATGAGAGGGCTACATTCTATGAGATGGCTGCATTATATTCTATGAGGGGGCTGCATTATATTCTATGAGGGGGGCTGCATTATATTCTATGAGGGGGGCTGCATTATATTCTATGAGGGGGCTATATTCTATGAGGAGGCTAAATTATATTCTATGAGGGGGCTACATTATATTCTATGAGGGGGTTGCATTATACTATATGAGGGGGCTGCTTTATATTCTATGAGGGAGGCTACCCCAACTCCTGCTACATAATTAAGATTTGTACTACTTTATATTCTACCCTGATATTAGCGTGTTTTACCGCACAATCGGTGGTCTTGTATTGATCTCTATGTAGCTACATAGTGGGCCCCAAGAATGATTTTCTATGGTGGGCCCAAGGTGTTCCAGTCCGACGCTGTCTTGAGCTAACCCATGATGATGCTTGAGCCTCACAAGAGAAGAAATTCTACCATATTTTGTCCATAAACTTGATCTTGGTCATCTATCTGACTGTCCTTGAGGGGTCACGAGGGAAATATTCCTTTCCCCAGGAGGTATAATTGGCTCCCATTACCCAGTGGGCAAATAGCTAGATGTGAGAATAGATGCACTTTTTTTTAAACTTCGATAAATTACACAAATAAAACAAGGGTCTTTAAAATGAGATGATGTCAGATACTCAAGGTGACATTTTCATTAAATCTCTAAATGTAAAATCACTTATAATGGATAAATAGAATATTTCCACAGAACCCTCTTTTGTCTGTAATATATAGGATTTTAATACAAGTACTAATTTTAAATGATCGCTAAATGAGTTGAGGAAGGTAAAATGTGATATAGAGATTTGCAAACCAATTATTCAACCTATTACATACAGAGGAAGTTTAACATGATACTAAAATCGTTCCTGGACAGGAGCTATGACAGATGTTGGGCAGAGAGCTTTCTGGAGTAATGTTAAGCCACATACTGTAATTGACGCAATTTTATGTCTCCACTGAGACCCATTTAACTCTGCGGTCCTTATGAATTGAATAAAGCCCCAATGTCCTTCGAGCAATAACCATGATTTATACTGAGTGTTATGTGTACACAGAAGGGAATATTCAGACAACACATGACAGCCCTCGAGCAGAAGAAATGATCACGCTGCAATCTAGACCAAACAAATGGTAAAGTTATGCAATGCATGTCTATCCAATAACATATGGATCATGCCCACACCTGTACCCGCCACAACTCCTAATTACTAGAATTAATTAGCTCACAGTAAGCACCAATACAAAATATAACTATTAGAGATGATTGAAACGATTCACTGCACAATGACTTTGGGTCAAATTTCCTGAAATTGCCACACTATGATGATCTTCGGTAAGGAAGAGGCCTCAAACTGCCCCTGGAGCTGGGACCCTAACTATCCCTGTCCCGGGGCTACTCTTAAAGGAAGAGAGGCTGAAGTCTCCAAATTTACTACGCTGCTGTAGAAACCCTTATGTGTCTTCTCCCCCACCCCATGAGGCAAGGGACAGAAATTAAAGGTAAATTAGACACAACAGGGATAACAAAAAACCTCTATCGTACGAAACCACAAACCAACAATAGGGAGGAGGATAGGGACAGGGAGGAATAAACTAAATGGGAAAAGGGAAAAGGAGATACACCCACGTACAACAACAACCTACAGAACACCACAACTCCAACTCCAAACTTCAACTACTTAGATTTAGCACATGAAGACTAATCTCCAATTGGGAGTGTAATAAAGATGGGAAACCTGTGTGTTTAATTATTTCATTAAAAGACTTTATTCTTAATGTGTTCGTGTTTTTTTAACCCTTTCATACTATTGGATTAATAATGGATAGGTGTCTTATTGACACCTCTCCATTATTAACCGGGCTTAATGTCACCTTACAATAAGTGTTGAGCATTCCGATACTGCAATATCGGGTATCGGCCGATATTCGCGGTATCGGAGTTCCGATACTGAGTTCCGATACTTTTAGAATATCGAATACCGGAATCGGAAGTTCCCATAATGCAATGAGCCAGTTTGATTTTATTCAGCCAATGAGGAATGCTAAGAAGTGTGGGCACATCCTGTTATGCATGTTAGGCATGTTAACTAATGGCATGGCTGTGATTGGCTGCTTAAATGATGTCATGATACACTATAAAAGCCGCCGCCGCCATTTAGGGATCACTCTGCTGTGAATTTACTTAGGGACAGGACGCTGCTGTTCTGACTCTGAGGGACAGTTTGAGCTAGCGATTTGCTTTATTGTGCTTTACCCAGGCTACTTTAGCAACTGCTGTGTGGGAAGCTTTCTTTTGCCTTGTAATGCTGTTCACGACTGTCTGCGAGGTCTCTGTGTGTGAGTGCAGCTCACGCTGTAATGTGTTCTGCAGCCACCTCCGATTGTAGTCCGCTCAGCGTGCATCACTGCCTCATACATTGTCCTTTTTTGCATTAGTGCTGCTCATTTTTCCAGATTTCTCCTATTAGTGTGGTTCCATCCGTATCCAGCTAGATTGCTTGAAAACACTATATAGGAGTAGATAGAGGAGCTTTTCTGCAGCCTTGCAGCGCTGTTCACGGCTGTCTGCGAGGTCTCTATGTGTGAGTGCAGCTCACGCTGTAGTGTGTTCTGTAGCCACCTCCGGTTGTAGTCCGCTCAGCGTGCGTCACTGCCTCATACATTGTCCTTTTTTGCATTAGCGCTGCTCATTTTTCCAGATTTCTCCTATTAGTGTGGTTCCATCCGTATCCAGCTAGAAAATTTGCAAACACTATATAGGAGTAGATAGAGGAGCCTTTCTGCTGGCTTGTGTCCTGCAGCCCCAGCCAGATTAGTATTAGCCTATTTTTTGGAGCCTCATCTATTTCATTGTAGGTTACCTTCCTGCCTTGTAATAGCTACAAAAAGTTTGTGATACTATCGGTTTTACATCTTTGGGCACATCCAGTGTCTTTTTGTGAAAAAAAAAGTTAATAAAGTTCACCAAACACTCCACTTTACAGTTGTGTAGGCCACATTAGCTCATATTAAAGTCTAGTCCACACTTAATAAAATTAGTGTTTCTTATACCTGTTAGCAGCTGTTCAGGAATAAGCACACTTAGCCCTTAGTACTTTGCTGCCTATCTTTATCAGTCTACCAAGATGAAGAAGGCAGGGAGTAAGGCACGTGGTCGTGGGTGTGGAGTTTCTGCAGGGAGAGGACGTGGGGATTCTGTGCCTGCTGCGGACACCAGTGACTCAGCATCCCCCAGTTTTACCAGGGAACAGTCCTTTATGCGCAGCTTTGTAGGAGCTCGCCATACCCCACTGCTGCGGGACGAACAAAGTGAAGCCGTTGTCGGATGGATGGCAGCTAACACATCAACTTCAATTAGTTCCAGATCCTCTCAGGTCCAGAGCACTGAAGAGCACCCACCTGTCTCTTCACCACCTGCCAAATTGTCCAGGCAGTCAGAGAGCCCTGGACAGGAGCCATCTCTACTTCTGTTCTCTGAATCTGTTGGCTTGGAAAGAGGGGGCCAGCCAAGCAGCATTCGAGAATTTGAAGAAGAGGTAGTATGCAGTGATGCACAACAGCTTTGTCTCTCTGAATCTGAAGAGGCGGGTGAGCCAGTGCCTATGGTCAGCACACTTCAGTATGCATCTGATGATGAGACTCAGGTGCCACTTTCTGGTGCATACTGCGCTGTCGAGACTACCAAGGAGAAGCATGCGTTTGAAGAGGGTAGTGTAGATGATGAGGTCCTTGACCCATCATGGCGTGAGGTACAGGAAGGTGGTGGGAGCAGCTCTGAGGAAGAGATTCCCTGAACGGCCAAAAAAGGAGGGAGAGAGAGGGGGCAGACTTGGTTGCCTGTAGCCTCCACTTCGGCACCCATTAGGAGCATGCCTCTTCCAAAACCCAAAACAGGCGCTCCCAAGACTTGCAGTGCCTGGTCCTTTTTTGACACAGTTGCAGATGACATTTGCTTTGTCAAATGCAAGCTGTGTAATCAGAAAGTGAAAAGAGGGAAAAGTGTCAGCAACCTCAATACCACAAATGTGTGGAAACATGTGCGGACCAAGCACGTGGTGGATTTACAAAGACACACTGAAGACCTAGGCCAACCTACAGCACCACCTACCACCTCTTCAGCTCATGTTGTAGCCTCTTCCTCCAGCTCACACACAGCTGGTTCAGCTACCTCACAGGATCGCCATGGAAGAACCTCTGGCACTGTTGTACAGAGACACAGTGTCATTCCACCCACAGCACCACGTTCCCTGTCATCCTCACACTCGCAGGCCAGTCTACAGCCATCGGTAGCAGAGGCATGGGAGAAAAGGCACCCATACTCGGCAAACCACCCCCGAGCACAGGCTCTGAATGCTGGCATTGTAAAACTACTGTCCCTTGAAATGCTCTCATTCAGGCTGGTGGAGACTGAGACCTTCCGTAACTTCATGGCATTGTCAGTCTCACAATACAACGTGCCCAGCCGCTTTTATTTCAGCAGGCAAGCCGTACCTGCCCTGCAAAAGCATGTGGAGGGAAAAATTAAACATGCGCTACTAAACGCTGTCAGTAGCAAGGTCCACCTGACCACCGATGTGTGGACCAGTAACCATGGACAGGGATGATATCTTTCCCTCACTGCCCATTGGGTAAATGTTGTGGAGCCGAGTACAGATCTTGAGAGTGGCGCTGTACGTGTTTTGCCAACTCCAAGGGTTGCCGGAATCCAGTCTGTGCAAATTGACTCCTCCTCATACTCCAGTTCCTCTGAATCAGCACTGCAGGAGCCGTCACAGTCTACCTCCACATGGACCCGTGAACGCTTACCTGTTACGACCGATATGAGCACAGCCGTGGCCAAACGTCAACAGGCCATACTGAAATTAATTTCTTTGGGGAATCGAAGCCACACAGCGCAGGAGCTCTGGAATGCCATCAAGCAGGAGAGTGACGTGTGGTTTGTGCCAGTGAATCTCCAGCCAGGCATGGTAGTGTGTGACAATGGCCGAAATCTGGTGGCAGCTCTGGGCCTAGGCAACCACACTCACATCCCATGAGCACATGTGCTCAACTTGGTTATGCAGAGTTTTTTGAGGGACTATCCGGATCTTGATGCACTGCTGCACAAGGTCCGCATAGCGTGCGCTCACTTGCGGCGTTGCAGCATGGCAAGATCGCGCATTGCAGCTCTGCAACGCCGATTCTGCCTTCCAGAACATCGCATCATATGTGACCTACCCACCAGGTGGAATTCAACGTTACATATGTTGGAGAGGTTGTGCGAGCAGCAGGCAGCAGTAATGGAGTACCAGCTGCATCAGGTGCAAACAAGTCGCACTGCGTGCCGTTCACACTTCACCACTGAGTGGGCCTCTATGAAGGACATCTGCCACGTTTTGCGTGCCTTCGATGATTCCACGCGGATGGCGAGTGCAGATGATGCACTAGTCAGCATGACTATCCCCCTTATCTGCCTGCTTGAAAAAACACTGCAAGCACTAAGGGAGGAGGTTGTGGAAGAGGTGGAGGATGAGGAGTCACAAATGCCATCTGCTTCTGGACAGTCTGCGCAACGTGGTTCCTCACAAAGGCCTAGGCAGGGGACACTTTGTGAGGAGGTACACAATGCTCTAGTAGTCAGTATGTAGAGCGAGGGTGGGGTGATGCAGAGCAGGCAGAGATGACGCCTCAAGCAGGGGACAGCGTTTCTTGGCCATTTGGCAGTCTGCAGCACATGATTGATTTCATGCTGCAGTGCCTGAGAAACGACTGCCGCATCGCCCACATTCTCAACACGGCTGATTATTGGGTGTACACCCTCCTAGATCCTCGCTACCAGGACAACTTACAAAGCCTCATAACACCGTTGACCCCGGAGTGTAAAATGCGGGAGTACCAAGACACACTGGTGCATTCCATCATGTTCTCCATTCCACCCGAGAGCAGTGCTACTAGTGCTTTACAAAGCAGCTCAGTGCGTCTAGGCAGTGGAGGAAGCTCTGCACAAAGAGGGAGCAGAAGCAGCCCCTCAGCACAAGGCAAGACCAGTATGGCCCAAATGTGGCAAAGTTTTGTGCCTCCACCACAAATGTCTACACCATCACAGACGGCTCCAGTCAGCAGGAGGCAACGTTTCCATCAGATAGTGACAGACTACATGTCTTGCCCTCTCAGTGTTCTCCCACACGGCTCTTCCCCCTTCAAATTTTGGGTCTCTAAGCTGGATACATGGCCAGAGCTTAGCCAGTATGCATTGGAGGTGCTGGCTTGCCCTGCTGCTAGTGTATTATCGGAACGCGTCTTTAGTGCCGCATGTGGTGTACTAACAGACCGTCGCATTCGACTATCCTCCGATAATGTTGACCGGCTTACTTTTCTGAAAATGAACAAGGCCTGGATCTCGCAGGAATTTGCCAGTCCTCTTCCAGATTAAATAATTGGTTGGCAACAGTATCCAGGTCTCCTGTTGTGTTCATGTTTCCACCACCTGAACTGTAATCCCTGGGCTCCAACACCGCCAGTTGCTGCTCAGAAGTGTTGTCTGCACAGTCAACACTTGCTCCTGTGTTATTGGGGTACAGTAACGTCAGCTGATCTCCTGCTGTGTGTCCGGCAATTTCTCCTGCTCCGACCACACTCATACTACTACAGATATTAAACTTGCTCCAATTAGGCCTCTGGCTACACTCTATTTCTCCTGTAATCCCTGGGCTCCAACACCGCCAGTTGCTGCTCAGAAGTGCCGTCTGCACAGTCAACACATGCTCCAGTGTTATTCGGGTTCAGTAACGTCAGCTGATCCCCTGCTGTGTGTCCGGCAATTTCACCTGCTCTGTCCACATTCACACTACTACAGATATTAAACTTGCTCCAATTAGGCCTCTGGCTACACTTTGTTTCTACTGTAATCCCTGGGCTCCAACACCGCCAGTTGCTGCTCAGAAGTGTCTTTGGCATGGGTACTCCCTCCTGCCCAGCCTGGTTCCAGCACGCCAGCTGTTTCCGGGTAGTGTCAACGTCACTTTGCCTCCAATACGTTGTCCTGTCGTGTTGCGGTCGGGTTAGCCGACTCTATGGTGCCTGAAGTTTAGGTGCTTCCTATGTGGGCTGCGGGATCTGGCAATGAAGGCTGGTTCCGCAGTGCCAATAGGACAAGCTCCCCCTGTAGGACTGTACGTTTCGGTAACTCCTGCCGGCTCGCGGCCTTGTAACTTTTTTTTTCATGTGTACCTTCTGCTGCCTCTCTGAGTCCCAGTACCATTAGCTTGTTCTTTGAAAGTCAATCTTGAATATGTCCCCATGGGTTTCAGTAACGTCAGCTGGTTCCAGGCAGAGCCTTTGGCTTAGGTGCCTCGTTCTCGGTATCCGAGTTCCACCAACGTCTGCTGGTCCTTGGTAGTGCTTTCTGGCACAGGTACCTCCTGCTTAGTAACCGGGTTCCAGTACCATCAGCTGGTCCTCGGTAATTCCATTGGCTCTTGTACCTTCGGCTACCCATCCAGGTTCCAGTACCGTCAGCTGGTTATCAGCAGTTCCTCAGCCTTCTTGTACCTTCTGCTACATTTCCAAGTTGAAGCTTTTTGAAATGGTTTTTGGTAATCACTCTGGATCTCCCTGACGATGACCCTAAAGACGACGACCCTGAAGACCACCCCGAAGAAGACGACGAAACGTCTTAAAAAAAAATTAATTCCTGCTATTCCATTTGATTGGGCTAAACCTCTATGTCTTTAATGTCTCCTCCACCTCCCCCAATACATTCTACATTATTCTTAGTAGTTTTCCTTCATGTAGAATTAACCTACAAGGAAAGAAAGGGTTTATTTTCATTCCGATATTTGTGTCCCATTGACTTGCATTGGTTTCTGGTATCGGCATCGGTGATATCCGATATTTTTGGGGTATCGGTCCGATCCAATCCGATCCGATATTTCCCGATATCGTAAGGTATCGTTCAACACTACTTACAATAGCAAGGTGACATTAACCCCTTTATTACCCCATCAGCAGACAAAAAGAAGAGGTGCTCCAGCGATGAAACAATCCACTGATGTATTAAAAATAGTTTTTTATTTGCTTCTTAAAAACATGAAACAACAATGTGGGTAACACAAGAGGCAGAAATATGACCAACCCATTTCAGCAATTAAGCCTTAATCATGGTATACACATACACAAAGTCATCTAAGTTATATAATCTACCATAGAGTGCATCAGGTGGAAAGTGAATTTCACATCACACATCAAGAAATTAACCCTTCCTGGTAAAGAAGGAAAATAGAAAAAAAATAAATGAATAAAATAGAATAAACATACGTATAACAACCAGGAAAAATAATTAAAAACAAGACACTGAAAAAACATATACCGTATATACTCGAGTATAAGTCAATCCGAGTATAAGTTGACCCCCCTAATTTTGCCACAAAAAACTGGGAGAACTTATTGACTCGAGTATAAGTCTAGGGTGGGAAATGCTCCATAGATTATTCCCCCATATGGTGTCCACAGAAGATGCTCCATAGATTATTCCCCCATATGCTGCCCCCACAAGAAGCTCCATAGATTGTTCCCCCATGTGCTGCCCCCACAAGAAGCTCCATAGATTGTTCCCTCATATGCTGCCCCCATAAGAAGCTCCATAGATTGTTCCCTCATATGCTGCCCCCATGCTGCTGCTGCATGTAAAAATAAAAAAAATGACATACCTCTCCGTCGCTGGGTGTCAGATTCTCACCTGTCCTGCGTCCATGGCTGCTCACCGTTATCTGCCACGTCATCAGTCAGTGACATTCAGACTGCAGGGGGCGTGGCGCGCACTAACCACGTCACCGCACCCTCTGCTGTCTGAAGTCACTGACCGATGACAGACAGCAGCAAGCAGCCATGGACGCAGGACAGGTGAGTATCGCTGTACTTACCCGCCCTGATGCTGTCTCTTGAGCCCCCAGCTTCTCCGCGCGCTCTCTTCCTGCCTTCAGCGGTCACGTGGTACCGCTCATTAAAACTCATGAATATGCGCATATTCATGAGTTTTAATGAGCGGCACCACGTGACCGATGAAGGCAGGAAGAGAGTGCGCGGAGGAGCTGGGGGCTCAAGAGACAGCGTCAGGACGGGTAAGCATGACCTGACACATCCGCCCCCTCCGATCCCCTTTGTATATGACTTGAATATAAGACGAGAGGGGGACTTTCAGCCCAATTTTTTGGGCTGAAAATCTCGACTTATATTCGAGTATATACGGTATTAATGTTGCAATATCAGATCTTGTCTAGAATTCATACTCAATGGGACCCTAGTATTTAGTTTAAAGATCCAATAAGATTCCCTATTGAGGATTTTTCTTTTATGATCTCCTCCTCTCATGGGTCTGAACACCCTCTCTATACCTTTGAATTTACGACACCTAGTATCTCCATTATGTATATACTTAAGATGTTTGGAAACCGCAGAGATATTTGACGCAGTCGGACTATTAGTGTCTGATATATGTCTTCTAATACACTTTTTTAATGGACCACTAGTGCAACCCACGTATTGTAAGTTGCACTGAACACACTCTTTTCCAAAGATTTTATTCTTTTAAACAATGGGGAGAGGGGAAGACGGGGGAGGGGGGGAGGGATGGGAATGGGAATGGGAAGAGAAGGAAAGATAAGGGGAAGTAGGGAAATTACAAGTTGACATCATGTACAGAAAATGCAAAACATGCATTAATGATGTCATTTTACAAACGTATCTTGCCAACGCCTAAATATGTAGAATACAAAATTGTACAATAGAATAATAGCAATGAAGAACATAAAAACACACAAATGAGTATAATGAGTGTCATTACAGATCTAACCTTATGTCAAATAGTAGATACAAGATCAGTTATGTCAGAGGCAAAACTAAAACAGCTTTTCTTATATCGAGATTACTAAGTGTTAAAGGATTCATTCAAGTAATAGGAGTAGGGAAAGTTTGGTCCCATTTAGACCATTTCCTGTAGAAGTTACTGAATTGGCCATTAGCCAATGCGAAATGCAACTCATGGGATCTATGTTGTGCGATCAACTGTAAGATATCCTCAACTTTGGGAAGGAAACGGTTCTTCCAATGGAATGCAATGGAATTTTTTACCACAAGACAAACATGTCTAAACAAACATGACTATATCTTTTAAGGCAGGGTCCAATTCCTCTAGATTAAGGGAAAGTAGGGCCGAGTGAGGTGTGAGGGTTGTGGTTTTGCCTGTAAGTTTGCTAATGATGCGGGAGGAGATCTGCGACCACAAGATATTAACCGTTGGGCAACTCCAGAAAACATGTAGGATGTCTCCCTTCTGACCGCAGTCCCTCCAGCATAGAGGCGAGTTCGTAGTCCCAATATGGGCAAGTCTATTGGGGGTATAGTACCAACGTGATACAACCTTAAAATGGGTCTCCTGCAATGACATGGAGAGTACGGAGTAATATGATAAAGAGAGAGAGTCCTCCCAGTCTTCTACAGTGAAGGAAGAGTTTAAGTCTTTCTCCCAACTCAGCATTGAAGGGCTTTTTGTCAAGGCCATATCTTGGTTGTAGTTATCATAAACAAAGCCATGACTCCAGAAAATACGATGACCACAATTATTTAGTATTTTTATGGATGACTCAGTGAAGTTTAGTTTCTTGTCGAGAAATATTTTTATATTATCCTTAAGAGTAAGGTATTCGAGAAACAGGGACGAGGAGATATTATATGTAGTTTTTAGTGTTTGAAAGGATAAAAATTCCGTCCCATTAAAAATGTCTTCTAAGTTTGATATTTTTAAATCTGCCCAGATGGGGGATAATGAATGGTTAGTCATAGAATAAATGAGTGTTAGGGGGAGTTTCTTAAGGATGGTCGTTTTATGGGATCCTCTCTTTGGTTTAGAGATCTTAAACCAGGCGAGTGCAACAGCTTGAAAGATTGGATGAGCAACAGAGTTTGGAAGGTTGTTAGCTATGGCATTATAGATTATGGATCTAGGGTGCTTATTGTTATTAAGTGTAGACTCTAAGTCAAGCCAAGCCGGGGGATCTGAATCTATTAACCAATGGGCACTTTGTTTAAGTAACAAAGAATAATAGTGGGCTGTGATGTTAGGGATGCTTATACCTCCATTCAATCATTTCTTAAATAAGGTTTGAGTGGCCGTTCTGGGCTTCTTATAGCCCCAAATGAAAGAATTAATCTGTGCCTGTAAGTTAGAAAGATGGATAGAAGGGATAGGGAGTGGTATACTGTACACCTTAAAATGTATAATATTTTTGACAAAGTAAAAAGCTTTATTGTAAGGATCCTTCCCCACAATGATAGAGATCTATCCCTGAAAATCACGCAATCCTTATTTATTAATTCAGATAGTTTTTTAAGGTTGGATTTAACTAACCCAGTGAGGTTACGGTTCACCGTGATTCCCAAATAAGCAAATTCCTTGTCACACCAGTTAAGAGTGGTTACAGTTTTAATACATCTGGTTTGGTCCTTACTGATGTTTAACGGGAGAATGTTAGACTTGCGTTCATTGATTTTAAAATTGGACAATGATGAGAATTTGTTAATTTCTGAGAGAGCCTTAGGGATGGAGATCTCGGGTTTGGTTAAAGTTAGGATAACATCATCAGCAAAAAGACTGATCTTATGATGACGATTTAAGGTGTTTAATCCTACTATTTTGGGTTTTTTTCTGATCTGTTCGGCCAGAGGTTCCATAGCTAAATTAAATAGAATGGGGGAGAGGGGGCAGCCTTGTCTAGTGCCATTTGATATGGTAAGTGGCTCTGAGACATGGTTGTTACAAATTACACTGGCTCTTGGGTCTGAATATAGGGCCATGATAGAGGATGTCAGATTATCATCGAACCCGAATTTTTTGAGTGTCTGCTTGAGAAAACACCAACTAAGTCTGTCGAATGCTTTCTCGGCATCGAGTGACAACAGAGCCATGGGTGTTTTCGAAGAGTTAGCCCATTTTATGGTATTGATGATTCGCCTTGTTGCATCGGCTGGTTGTCTCCCTTTTGTAAAGCCCATCTGATCATTGCTTATCAGTTTAGGAATTATCAGACTTAGCCTATTCGCTATGATCTTAGAATACAACTTAATGTCTGTGTTAATTAGTGAAATGGGGCGGAAGTTCTCTATGGCTTCAGGGTCCCCTTTCATTTTGGGGATGACCGAGATCGAAGCCATCAGCATTTCGGATGGAAACGCTCCCTTTCCTGAGGCATAATTGAACATCTCGGTAAGGTGAGGGGAGAGAGAATTGTTGAAGGCTTTGTAATAGGCGTTGGTTAGTCCATCGGGACCTGGGGATTTGTGAGGATTAAGTTTCTTGATGGTGTCTTCAATTTCAATAGAAGTAAACGGGGCTGACAAGAACACTATATCATCGGAAGATAAAGAAGGCATATTTATTGTTGATAGATAGTTATCAATTTTTTCTAGGTTTTGGGAAAGCGGCTTATGGTCAGGGTTTAAATTATACAGCTTGGCGTAGAAGTTCGCAAATTCATTTGCTATTTCCTGGGGATGCGAAAGTTTAGAGCTACCATTAATCGAGTTAATTCTATTAATTTTATTATGAATTCTTTTGTTTTTGATTCGGTTGGCCATGTACCTCGTGGGTTTATTGAGAGACGTGTAATAGTTATACTTAGAAGATTTTACTATTGCTTCTTAGGGGGAATTCAGCTGAGTCCTGAGTTCTTGTCTTAGTTTAGCAAGTTCTAATTTTAGGGTGGGAGATGGTGAGGCAAGGTTCACAATGGTACTTTCAAGTTTACGGATTGATAGTAGAGTGGCGTTAATTTTTTCTCTATTCTCTTTCTTTAATTTAGACGTAATGCTAATAATGACGCCTCTCACAACTGCCTTGTGAGCACACCAATTAGTGAATGGGTTTGTCACTTCAGTTCTATTCTCTCTAAAGAAGTTATCTAAAGCTTCCTGGATGACAGTCTTATGGATTGGATTATGTAAAATGTTTGCACTACACTTCCAGAGTTTGGCATTCTTCAAGGGAGGACCCAATAAAAGTTTGCCAAAAACCGGAGGGTGGTCAGAAATGGTTCTGTTTCCAATGGAGATTTCCTTAAATCTAGTGAGAGAAAATACATTTGTAACAATCAAATCAATCCTGGATGCGGATTGATGCACCTCAGAGAAATGTGAATATTCCCTCGATGTGGAATTTAAACACCTGAAAGCGTCCAGTAACTCATTTTTATCTAACCATGCATTGAGGTTATCATGATTAGGTCTTGAGCTTGAAGAAGAATCCATAATATTGTTGGGAGTGATGTTGAAGTCACCTAAAAGGAATAAATCACCTCTTTTCACAATAGACACCTTTTTCATGACTTTGTTGAGGAAAGACACTTGATCTCGGTTAGGAGCATAGATATTGACCAGTGTACATACCTGATCATTCAGTCTGCACACCAAGATATGGAATCTACCCCCCTCGTCCTTGTGTTCCTCCAAGGCTTCGAAGGGGATATAACTCCCAATCATTGTCAATACTCCAGCTTTCTTTTTCGAGTTACAGGACTCAAAAATATGCGGATATTTATGATGATTAAAGTAAGGGTGATTCTCGTGTAGGAATTTTGATTCCTGGATACAGGCAATGTCTACACGAGAATCTAGGAGTTCCTTCCAGAGGATATGCCTCTTTCTTGGACTATTCAAGCCCCTGACATTGTACGATGCCACTTTGAAGCTCATGGTTACAATGCGGTGTGACTGACTAAGGTTAGTCTGCAGCGGAGCTACGCTGGATGCTCAAGGAGAAGGTTGCAAACTAGCAACACCAAAACTTATAGAACTTTGCCAACTACCAAACCTTTAGTTAACTTGTTGTCAACTTTGAATTTAGCTGCAATGAAAGGGTTAACACAATAAAGAAATTGTTCAAGCAGTTCAATTACGAAACTACCTCCTTACAACGGGGTCCAGAATGTGGACGGGAAAAAAAAGAGGAAACCTCCAATACGAGGTTAATCAGGCCAAAGCTGCCTGTTAAAACAAGGTAATCTTCCATGGCGAAGGCCTAAGTCATTTGCCGTGGTTAGGTTGAGCTTCCTTAATAGACCTGAGGAAGTCTGCTCCTTCTTCCGGTGAGAACAGAGGTATTGTCCTCCCTCTGTAGAAAACCAGCAGCTTCACGGGGAATCCCCATTTGTAAAGGATGCCTTTCTCCTTCAGTGCTGATGTTATGCTTTTGAATGATCGGCGTAGATCCAGAGTCTCCTTGGAAAGGTCAGGAAACACTTTAAGATCCTTGTGTGGATCCAGGAAAGTTTTGTTGGATTTCAGATAGTTCAGAATCTTCTCTTTAGTTTGATAAAAGTGCACCCTGAGAATGGTATCTCTAGGGACCTCTATAGGGAGCTTAGGAGGACGGGGTAGCCTATGGGCTCTGTCGATGATAAGGTCATATGGTGTTAGATCGGGGATGGCCTGCTTAAAGATATCCTGAATATGGCCCGAAAGTTCATCTTGGGAAATGCTCTCTGGGATTCCTCTAATCTTTAGATTGTTTCTGCGGCCTCTATCTTCGAGATCCGCCATCTTGGTCCTGAGCTTATATGTTTCCGAAGATAGGTATTCCAGGTCCACTGAGTATTCTGACGATCTCTGCTCGAGCTTATGTATCCTCTCCTCCTGGTTTACTAATTTTTTCTCCACCGTCTCGCGGAATTCTTGAAACTGCAAGTCAAGTCTTTGACTTTGAATGTCGAGTTTTTTGTCAAGTAGGGCACTTAACTTATTGAATAGGACCTCCATGTTATCCGAGGTTTGTGATTTCGGAGGAGGAATGTCGAGATCCAAAGTGTAAACACAAGTGTTTCCATCTTGGACCTGCTTTTGGCTGGAGTTGTATTTGGGGAGTAGTCACTAGATTCCAGACTCAGATATCCCTGCCGTATTTGAGTATTTTTCACCATAGGTTCCCGGCATTCTCCGCTTGGCGTTTATGGAGGAGTCCATGCTTTCTTATAATTGGACTTCTGGTACAAATGTAACTTTTCTACCACGATCCGCTTGGTGATAGAGGTCTCTCGGAGGAGATCTAGATCTAATGGGGCTCCGAGCATTGACTTGGTCCCTTGAATGATGTCAGTTGTTAAATGACTTGTCAGATTTCAGAGGGTTTTGAGCTTTATTTAAGGGCGAGGTTAATTTTTTCCCCCTGGTTTTAATGTCGCTCATGATGCTGTAAGAGGATCCACTTAGATGCTGAACCGCAAAAACTTCACCAGCGATCTCAGAGGGATAATAAAGTTGGTCGAGATCTCTGTTGTGACTCCAAACGAGGATGCGCAGAGGGGTCGCAGTGGGCGATATTATTTATCTCAGGATGCGTTCTGCCAGGATCACAGCTGCGATCCCAATGGAAGACGCTCAGGAGAGGTCGCAGGTGTGGTGGAATTGGAGACTGAGATGCGTTCTGAGACTTTTGCAGCGTCACCGTTTATAACGCAGCTGCGATCTCGCGTCTCTGCTGATAAAGAGCGCCGACTCTAGGCAGAGTTATGGCTCTCCAGAAAGTCTATATAAGCTAAGGGGAGGAGGTCGGGGCGATCTGTCGTGTAATACTCACAGCCCCTACGATCTCCCGTGGTGAGCTTCTTTTTGCAGGCTGCAGCGTCTGGACCGGGGTCTCAAGGGAGACGCAGCTGCGTCCCTGATTATGGAACCAGAGGGGAAGGCTGGGTAAGCCTTACAATAAAATGCTGATTCCCACTTGCAGGTTGAGGGTCCTGACTAGCGTCGCTAGTGTGGGTGAGCTGGGAGCAGGTCCTGAAGGGTTGTGGAGTGTTGATTGAGGCTCTGGAAGCAGGGAGGCTGCAGCCCTGGAAGTCCGGGTGGCTGCACAGTGGTAATTTAGTCCGAGGCTTTGCGGCCCAGTGGTGTGGAAGGCCTCAGATGGTTTCTATGCTCCAGGAGGTCCAAAAACGTCGGTTTTGGTGTCAAGATGTTCCTTATAGGGTCAGGGGTCCTTCCTAAAAGGTATCCAGGCAGAATGGCATGAAATAGTTGAGTTGAGAGTCGGGTTGGGAGGTTTTTCTCAGGAGCTCCCTATTCCTAAGTCTCACATGCTAGTGAGCTAGGCCACAACCCTGCACTGAACACACTCAACCAAATAAATTACACCAGTAGTATTGCAATTAATATAACTGCCAATCAAAAAACTTTTGTTAGTAACTGAAGAAGAAAAAAAAAATTTTTTATTGTAATCTGCATGTTCACAGGCTTTGCAGGTTAAATGTCCACATTTATAGAAACCTTTATGCAAAAGCCATGTGGGTTGCGTGGATGCACTCGGTTCAGGAAAAAAGTCAGCTGATAAGAGGGGTGGAATTGTGGTGTTGAATGCTTCCCAGTATCATAAAGAAAATTTAAAAATCCTGGAAGATGTTGATTATTATACTAAACTCAAATCTGATCCAACTACTATTTTTCAGTCGCAATTATTGGAATTATTACAGGAGAGAGTTACAAGTGGGGCACTTGATGTCAAACTTTCTGAATATTTACATGCTGAGAATCCTGGGGGAATGGGCTGACATGTACTTACAACCCCTTGTTTCTACTATTCTGGGTTTCATTAGAGACACTAAGATGTTAATTTCTTCCTTGGATAGAAACAAATGGGACTCCACTTTCTGCTGGCTTAGCTGTGATGTGGTTAAATTTATATTTCTCGATTCCCCATGATATTGCGCTATTTACTTTAAGGTGTTTTTTTTTAATAAATATAGTAGGTACAAAATTCACATCCAGGAATTTCTTATACGTTCTGTTGCTTTATTGTTATCTCACAATTATTTTTCATTTGCAGGGGGGGGGTTTCTGCAGACCAAAGGTGTCACCATGGGAGGGAAATTCTCACCTTCCCTCGCTAACTTGGTTGCTGCAGTTAGGGAGGATTTTTTTCTATTTTCTGAAAATAACATTTTTCATGCCGATATTTATTTTTATGGGCGTTATATTGATGATATAATAATAATATGGACAGGCAGTGATGTAGAGGCCAATGCATTTATGAAGTACATTAATGAAAATAAATTTAATCTGAAGTTCACACATCAAATTACTCAGACACATGTTAATTATTTGGACGTTACCATTACAGGTGATCATGTGGAGAAAAAAAAATTTTCATGCCATATAAAAAACCAACAGCTAGCAACTCTATTTTGAATGCTAAGTCGTGCCATTCCCCACACATCTTACATAATATTCCTGTAGGAGAATTAATTTGGATAAAAAGACATTGTTCTTCTGATGAAATTTATTTTTCTGAAAAAACTAAAACTATTAATAGATTACAACAAAGGGGATATACAAATCGACATTTAAATAGAGCGACATCGATTGTGGACAATATCAATAGAAACGATCTATTACTGGATCGATTTGGAACAACAGACAATGATTCTTTTATTACTTTTTCCACTGAATATAGCCCTCAATATAGGAATATCATTTAAATTATACAAAAATAATTACCCATATTAAATGAAAATGAAAAATTGTCTGAGGTTCTAAAACGATCTCTTATTCGCTTTGTGGCTAAAAAATCGCAAACTCTGGGAAACATTGTTTCTCCCAGCTTTTTTCCTGAACCGAGTGCATCCACACAACCCACATGGCTTTTGCATAAAGGTTTCTGTAAATGATGACATTTAACCTGCAAAGCCTGTGAACATGCAGACTACAATAAAAAAATGTTTCTTCTTCAGTTACTAACAAAAGTTTTTGATTGGCAGTTATATTAATTGCAATACTACTGGTGTAATTTATTTGGTCGAGTGTGTTCAGTGCAACTTACAATACGTGGGTTGCACCAGTGGTCCATTAAAAAAGCGTATTAGAAGACATATATCAGACACTAATAGTCCGACTGCGTTAAATATCTCTGCGGTTTCCAAACGTTTTAAGCATATACATAATAACAGAAAGTTAGTGAGGAAACACTTAGCTAACCTAAATGAATTCAAGTCTCCAGGTCCAGATGAATTACACCCCAGAGTATTGAAGGAGATAGAAGAAGAAATTTTTGAACCCCTCTCCATAATCTTTGAATATTCTGGGAGAATAGGAGAAGTCCCAGAAGACTGGAGAAGAGCAAATGTTGTTCCTATCTTCAAAAAGGGGAAGAAGGTGGACCCAGGGAACTATAGGCCGGTGAGTTTGACTTCTATACCAGGAAAGATCTTTGAACAAATTATTAAACAACATTTATGTCAGTACCTGGATAAGAATGAAGTGATTAAACAGAGTCAGCATGTGTTTGTAACTAATAAGTCATGTCAGACTAACTTAATTTCCTTCTATGACAGAATCACTGATTGGGTGGATCAGGTAAATGCTGTAGATATAGTATATCTTGACTTCAGCAAAGCATTTGACAAAGTATCTCACACAATCCTTATTGAAAAAATGGCTAAGTATGGAATGGAATAGGCAACTGTTAGGTGGATTCATAACTGGCTTAGTGATCGGACCCAAAGAGTGGTCGTAAATGGCTGCACATCCAGTTGGAAGAATGTCTCAAGTGGGGTACCACAGGGCTCTGTCCGGGCCCTGTATTGTTCAACATCTTTATCAATGATTTAGATGAAGGAATTGAGGGTAAACTGATTAAAATTGCTGATGACACAAAGCTAGGAGGGATAGCTAATACTAGAGAAGAGAGAGAGAGGATTCAAAAAGATATAAATAAACTGGAGCAGTGGGCAGCAACTAACAGAATGGTTTTTAACAGGGAAAAATGCAAAATACTACATCTGGGCAATAAAAATGAAAAAAGCATATACAGAATGGGAGGAATAGGTCTAAGCAACAGCACATGTAAAAAAGACTTTGGTATACTAATATATCACAGACTGAATATGAGTCAACAGTGTGATGCAGCAGCAAAAAAGGCAAATGCAATTCTAGGATGTATTAACAGAAGCATACAGTTTAGATCACGTGAAGTCATTATTGCCCTCTACTCCTCTTTGGTCAGACCTCATTTGGAATACTGTGTCCAGTTTTGGGTGACACATTTTAACCCCTTAAGCCCAAAGGGTGGTTTGCACGTTCATTACCGGGCCAATTTTTACAATTCTGACCACTGTCCATTTATGAGATTATAACTCTGAAACGCTTCAATGGATCCCGGTGATTCTGACAATGTTTTCTCATGACATATTGTACTTCATGTTAGTGGTAAAATTTCATTCATATAACTTGCGTTTATTTGTGAAAAAAACAGAAATTTGGCAAAAATTTTGAAAATTTCACAATTTTCCAAATTTGAATGTTTATGCCCTTAAATCACAGAGATACAGCACACAAAAAACTTAATAAATAACATTTCCCACATGTTTACTTTACATCAGCACAATTTTGGAACCAAAATTTTTTTTTGTTAGGAAGTTATAAGGGTTAAAAATTGACCAGCGATTTCTCATTTTTGCAACACCATTTTATTTTTACGGACCACATCACATTTGAAGCCACTTTGAGGGGTCTATATGATAGAAAATACCCAAAAGTGACACCATTCTAAAAACTGCACCCCTTAATGTGCTCAAAACCATATTAAAGAAGTTTATTAACCCTTTAGGTGCGTCACAGGAATTTTTTGAATATTTAAAAAAAAAATGAACATTTAACTTTTTTCACAAAAAAATACTTCAGGTTCAATTTTTTTTATTTTACCAAGGGTAACAGGAGAAATTGGACTGCAAAAGTTATTGTGCAATTTGTCCTGAGTACACTGATACCTGATATGTGGGGGGAACCACTGTTTCGGCGCATGGCAGACCTCAGAAGGGAAGGAGCGCCGTTTGACTTTTTCAATGCAAAATTGGCTGGAATTCAGATCAGACACCATGTCGTGTTTGGAGAGCCCCTGATGTATCTAAACAGTGGAAACCCCCCACAAATGACCCCATTTTGGAAACTAGACCCCCCAAGGAACTTATCTAGATATGTGGTGAGAATTTTGAACCCACAGGGGCTTCACAGAAGTTTATAACGTACAGCGGTACAATTAAAAAATCATATTTTTTCCACAAATATGATCTTTTCACCCTCAATTCTTATTTTTCCAAGGGTAACAGGACCCTAAAAGATATTGTGCAATTTGTCTTGAGTGCGCTGATACCCCACATGTGGGTGTAAATGACTAATTGGGCGCATGGCAGAGCTCGGAAGGGAAGCAGCGCCATTTGACGTTTTTGGCTGGAATTGAGATCGGACACCATGTCGCGATTGGAAAACCCCTGATGTACCTAAACAGTGGAAATCCCCCACAAGTGACCCCATTTTGGAAACTAAACCAACCAAGGAACTTATCTAGATATGTGGTGAGAACTTTGAACCCACAAGGGCTTCACAGAAGTATATAACGTTCAGCGGTACAATTAAAAAATCATATTTTTTCCAGAAAAATGATCTTTTCACCCTCAAATCTTATTTTTCCAAGGGTAACAGGACCCTAAAAGATATTGTGCAATTTGTCCTGAGTGCGCTGATACCCCACATGTGGGGGTAAACCACTATTTGGGCGCATGGCAGAGCTCGGAAGGGATACATTTGACGTTTTTGGCTGGAATTGAGATCGGACACCATGTCGCGTCTGGAAAGCCCCTGATGTACCAAAACAGTAGAAACCCCCCACAAATGACACCATTTTGGAAACTAGACCGCCCAAGGAACTTATCTAGATGTGTGGTGAGCACTTTGAACCCCCCAGTGCTTTACAGAAGTTTATAACGCCCAGGCGTGAGAATAAAAAAATCGTATTTTTTCCACAAACATGATCTTTTAGTCACCAATTTTGTTATTTTCCCAAGGGAACAAGGAGAAATTGGACCACAAAAGTTGTTGTGCAATTTGTCCTGAGTACGCTAATACCCCATATGTGGGAGAAAACTACTGTATGGGCACACGTCAGGGCTCGGAAGGGAAGTAGTGACGTTTTGGAATTCAGACTTTGATGGAATGGTCTGCAGGTGTCATGTTGCCTTTGGAGAGCCCCTAATGTACCTAAACAGTGGAAACCCCACACAAATGACCCCATTTTGGAAATTAGACCCCTAAGGAACTTATCTATATGTGTGGTGAGCACTTTGAACCCCCAAGGGCTTCACAGAAGTTTATAATGCACAGGCATGAAAATAAAAAAATCGTATTTTTTCCACAAACATGATCAATTAGTCCCCAATTTTTTTATTTTCCCAAGGGTAACAGGAGAAATTGGACCCCAAAAGTTGTTGTCCAATTTGTCCTGAGTACGCTGATACCTCATATGTGGGAGAAAACTACTGTATGGGCACACGTCGGGGTTCGGAAGGGAAGTAGTGACGTTTTGGAATGCAGACTTTGATGGATTGGTCTGCGGGTGTCATGTGCGTTTGGAGAGCCCCTGATGTACCTAAACTAATGAAACTCCCCACAAGTGACCCCATTTTGGAAACTAGACCCCCCACGGAACTTATCTAGATGTGTGGTGAGCACTTTGAACCTCCAAGTGCTTCACAGAAGTTTATAACGCCTGGGCGTGAAAATAAAAAAATCATTTTTTTCCACAAAAATGATATTTTTGCCCCCAATTTTTTATTTTCCTAAGGGTAGCAGGAGAAATTGGACCCCACAAGTTGTTTTGCAATTTGTCCTGAGTAGGCTGTTACCCTATATGTGGGGGTAAAACACTGTTTGGGCGCATGGCAGAGCTTGGAAGGGAAGGAGCACCATTTGACTTTTTCAACGCAGAATTGGCTGGAATTGAGATCAGACGCCATGTTGCATTTGGAGAGCCCCTGATGTGCCCAAACAGTGGAAACCTCCAATTCTAACTCCAACCGTAACCCCAACACACCCCTAACCCTAATCTCAGCCCTAGCCCTAGCCCTAACCCTAGCCCTAGCCCTAACCCTAACCCTAGCCCTAACCCTAATGGGAAAATGGAAATAAATACATTTTTTTATTTTATTATTTTTCCCTAACTAAGGGGGTGATAACGGGGGGTTTGATTTACTATTTATGGCGGCTTTTATGTTTGGCAGCTGTCACACGCTAAAAGGCGCTTTTTATTGTAAAAATAGTTTTTGCATCACCACATATTGAGAGCTATAATTTTTCCGTATTTTGACCCACCGAGTCATGTGAAGTCTTATTCTTTGCGGGATGAGTTGACATTTTTATTGGTGTCATTTTCGGGCACGTGACATTTTTTGATCGCTTTTTATTCCGATTTTTGGGACGCAGAATGAACAAAAACCAGCATTTCATGAATTTTTATACACCGTTCCGCGTGCGGTAAAATTGATAAAGCGCTTTTATTCTTTGGGTCAGTTTGGTTACAGCAATACCTTATTTAGGTCTTTTCTTATGTTTGTCGGTTTTATGCAATGAAAACTATTTTATATAAAAAATTATTATTTTTGCATCGCTTTATTCTGTGAGCTATAACTTTTTTATTTTTTTGCAGATGATGCTGTATGTCAGCTCGTTTTTTGCGGGGCAAGCTGACGTTTTCAGCGGTACCATGGATATTTATATGCGTCTTTTTGATCACGCGTTATTGCACTTTTTGTTCGGTGGTATGATAATAAATCATTATTTTTTGCTTCTTTTTTTATTTTTATTTTTTAAGGGGTTTACTAAAGGGGTTAACTAATGGGACAGTTTTATAGGGCGGGTTGTTATGGACGCGGCGATACCAAATATGTGTACTTTTATTGTTTTGTTTTTTTTATTTTCAAAAAATGAATTTATTGGGGAATATTTTTTTTTTTTTACTAATTTATTTAGCGATTTTTTTTTAAATTATTTTTACACTTTTTTAATTTTTTTTTTACTTTATTACATTGTCCCAGGTGGGACATCACTGTCCTGTGACAGATCGCTGATCTGTCACATCACAGATCACTGTGACAGATCAGCGATCTGTCACAGGCACTGCTGCAGACTTCCTCATGCCTGCGCTTTGCAGGCAGTGAGGAAGTCAGCTCCCTACAGGCCCCCGAAGGTCCCCATAGCCAACTTGGATCCGGGGGCCTTTAGGGAAAGATCCCCCCGCAGCAGCGCTGCACATTGCGTTGCCGTGGGGGGTTCAGGGAAGCACGGAGGGAGCCCCCTCCCTGCCGATGCTTCCCTTTAACCCCCGGTACACCGCGATCATGTTTGATCGCGGTGTACAAGGGGTTAACGTGTCGGGGGCGGTCCGTGACCGCCCCTGACACATTGTGCCATGTGTCAGCTGTGATAATCAGCTGACACCCGGCCGCGATCAGCGGCGCTCACCTGATCGCTATGACGTACTATCTCGTCCCTGGGATAGTACGTCTCATGGCAGAAAGGGGTTAAAACAGACATCAACAAACTGGACCAAGTTCAGAAAAGAGCAACCAGAATGGTGTCCGGTCTGCAAACCCTGTCTTATGAGGAAAGGTTGCAGGATTTGGGAATGCTTTGCTTGCAGAAGAGAAGACTGAGAGGAGACTTAAGGCTGGAGTCACACTAACCTGCGCAAAATACGGTCAGTATTTTACATGCGTAATACGGATGACAGACCCCTAAATAGTGCTCCGTATGTCATCCATAATCAAGGTGTGTTCGCGTATTTTGCGCATGTCAGCATCCGTATGTAATCCGTATGGCATCCGTATGGCGAGATTTTCTCGCAGGCTTGCAAAATGGACATATAATGGAGCCCTATGACAGGGTTTCTACAAGACACCTGGTGCGTATTTCTCGCAAGTCACATGTGTGGTCCGTGTGTAATCCGTATTTTTTGCGCACCCATAGACTTGCATTGGCGTACTACGGGCGTAGTACGCTGACAATCGCAGCATGCTGCGAGTGGCACGGAGCGTAGGATACGGATGAGAAATATACGGCTGGTGCGAGGGACCCCATAGAGAATCATTGGTCCGTGTCTAATGCGTGCTTTTTGCGCCTCTCACTCTCCCGTATTCCTCGCCAGTGTGACTCCGGCCTAATAGCTATCTACAAATATCTCAAGGGCTGTCACATTGTAGAAGGATCATCTTTATTCTCATTTGCACAAGGAAAGACTAGAAGCAATTTGGATGAAACTGAATGGGAGGAGACACAGATTAGATATTAGAAAAAACTTTTTGACAGTGAGGGTGATCAATGAGTGGAACAGGCTGCCACGAGAGGTGGTGAGTTCTCCTTCAATAGAAATCTTCAAGCAGAGGCTGGACAGACATCTGTCTGGGATGATTTAGCGGATCCTGCTTTGAGCAGGGGGTTGGAACAGATGGCCCAGGAGGTCCCTTCCAAGTCTACGATTCTATGAGTCTAGGTGTCTTAAATTCAAAGGTATAGAGAGACTGTTCATACCCTTGAGAGGAGGAGATCTGTTACCACGGCTGGTCAGGTGAGGAAAATATCCAGGAGTGGACCCTCTGGATCGTGGCACCGAGGGGCCCCGGGCGAGCTGCCAGGTGGAGCCGACCCCTATACAGGGATCGTTAGGAGCAGGCCAAGGTGTTCGGGTACCACGATAGCCGGTACCAAGAGGGGCGGCTCAGAACGGACTGGAGGAGGAGCACGAGACTGTAGGAGGTAGGACCAGAGTAGGATTGCAGGGCAGGACCAGGGATAGCAGGACGAAGCGGGATCACTGGAGACAGGACCGGAGTAGGACTGCAGAACTGGAACATAGACAGCAGGACAGAACAGGATAACTGGAGACAGGACCGGAGTAGGACTGCAGGACTGGAGCATAGACAGCAGGATGGAGCAGGAACACGGGAGGCAGGACTGGAGCGTAGACAGCAGGACAGAGCAGAAACTCAGGAGGCAGGACTGGAGTAGGACTGCAGGACTGGAGCATAGATAGCGGGACCCACGGAATACAGGACTGCGGGAGTGCAACAGGAACCACGAAAGACAGGACACGAGGAAGCAGGGCCCAGTGTGCTAGCAAACACGATGATCAGGCACCTCCCTCAAAGAAGGATGACCTGATATGCCCCTTTCTGGTCTGCCATTGGTCTGACAGTGCTTCCGGGTCAGGGCATTGCAAGAGCACAAGTCACAGGAGGGAGGCGCGGCTGTGGCCTTTGGCGCATGCGCATTGCATGCAGAGACTTCATAGGCCGCGGACCTGTCAGAAGGGACCGCCGCAGCTGTCGGGAGGCGGGGGGCTGCGGTGCGGGAGCGGAGGCTGGGTGAGTATACAGTGGCAGCATGACAGTACCCCCTCCCCTAAGCCGCCCTCCCCTGACATTAGCAAAAAATCTCTTGAGGATACTGATCCTCAGGACCAAAGCCCCTTCAGTCAATAAGAAAAAGAGTCCTACCTCTAACATTTTTCATGGCGATGATGTCCTCCACCTCAAAGATATTATCGGTACCAACCGGCTGAGAAACAGGATCAGACATGGAGTGGAAGCGGTTCAGTACCACAGGTTTCATGAGAGAGACATGGAAGTTGTTCGGGATCCGGACCGAAGCAGGCAACCTCAATTTGTAGGCGACTTCATTGACACGTCCAAGATTCTCAAGCGGACCGATGTAGCGCGGCCCCAACTTGTAAGAGGGCAGTTTCAACCGGATAAATTTGGATGAGAGCCAGACTTTGTCCCCGGTACGACACGGTGGGGAATCCCATCTCTTCTTGTCGGCATAATTTTTCATCTGGTCAGCGGCCCTCTTGAGTGACTGTTGGTCTTAGCCCAGATCTTGGAAAATTCTGAGGACAAGGCGTTGGCTGTGGGTACCTTGGAGGCAGGGGTTACCGGAATGGGAACACCAGGATGTCTGTCTAACACAATGAAAAATGGAGACTTGGCCGAGGACTCGCCAGTATGGTTGTTATAGGCGAACTTTGCCCAGGGAAGTAGGTCAACCCAGTCGTTCTGATGGGCGATGGAGAAATGGCGTAGGTACCCAGTCAACGTCTGGTTGGTATGCTCCACCTGCCCATTGGACTGTGGATGGTAGGCAGAGGAGAAGTCGAGGGAAACATTCACGAGCTTACAAAGTGCCCGCCCGAACTTGGAGGTGAACTGAACCCCCCGGTCAGACACAATACATTGTGGTAGTCCATGGAGTCTGAAGATCTGATGGATAAAAACTTTGGCCAACTCAGGAGCCGAGAGGAGACCGGACAGAGGGATGAAGTGGGCCATTTTGGAGAAACGGTCCACCACCACCAGGATGACTGTACAGCCAGAAGAACGGGGTAGGTTGGTGATGAAATCCATGGCAATGTGTTCCCAAGGAACCGCAGGGACAGACAACGGGAGTAATAAGCCGGATGGAAGTCGTCGCGGCACTTTGTTTTTAGCACAGGAGGGACAAGAGGCCACGAAATCAAGCACATCTTGGCAAAGCGTAGGCCACCAGTAGTGAAGTGTGATAAGAGCAAGCATCTTCTTGGTTCCAGCATGGCAAGGGTCTTGCCAGGAGGTGGAGAAAGCCAGTTAACTGGAGCCACCGTGATGATTTTAGTGGGCTCAATAATGTGTGAAGGTTCCTCCACTGTTTCGATTGGCTGGAAGACCCTGGATAGGGCGTCGGCTTTGGTATTCTTGTTGCCAGGGTGAAAGCGGAGCTTGAAGTCAAGTCTGGCAAAAAATAAGGACCATCTGGCCTGACGAGGATTGAGTCTCTAGGCAGACTGGAGATAGGCTAAGTTCTTGTGGTCAGAGAAGATTACAAAGGGATGGACAGCCCCCTCCAGGAGATGACGCCATTCTTCCAGGGCCAATTTTATGGCCAACAGTTCAGGGTCGCCGACTGAGTAGTTGCACTCAGATGGAGAGAAGGCCTTCGAAAAGAAGTCACAGGGATGCAGATGACCTGAGGCGGATCTCTGGGACAGTACTGCCCCGGCACCTGTTGAAGAAGCGTCCACCTCAAGAACAAAGGGCTGGTTGCTTTCAGGACAGTGCAACACCGGGGCCGCAGAGAAAGTCCGTTTTAGGGTCTGAAAGGCCTCCTCCGCCTCTGTAGTACAAGAATTGGGAGCTGTCCTTTTTCGGGTGAGAGCGGAAATAGGTTTAGTTATTGCAGAAAAGTGAGAAATTAATTGCCTGTAATAATTGGCAAATCCGAGAAACAGTTGTATCGCTCTTACTCCAACGGGGCAAGGCCATTTAAGAATGGCAGTCAGTTTCTCGGGATCCATCGTTAATCCAGTGTCGGAGATAATGTACCCCAGAAACGGCAGAGAGGTTTGTTCGAAGAGACATTTCTCTATCTTAGCGTACAAGCGATTCTCCCGAAGACGCTGTAACACCAGGCGAATGCTCTTTCTGTGGGATGAGAGATCCGGAGAGAAGACGAGGATGTCATCAAAGTACACGACCACACAGGAGTACAAGAGGTCCCAGAAGACCTCGTTGACAAACTCTTGAAACACTGCAGGAGCATTGCAGAGACCAAAGGGCATGACCAGGTACTCTTAATGGCCGTCTCGAGTGTTGAAAGCCGTCTTCCACTCGTCACCTGAGAGGATACGGATCAGATTATAGGCTCCCCTAAGGTCTAACTTGGAGAAGACCCGAGCCCCTCTGAGACGGTCAAACAGATATGGAATGAGTGGAAGAGGATACCTGTTCTTGATGGTGATCTCATTCAAGCCCCTATAGTCAATGCAATAGTCAATGCACGGCTGTAGAGACCCGTCCTTTTTCTTGACGAAGAAAAACCCGGCTCCCATGGGCGAAGAGGTCTTCCATATAAAGCCTTTGGCGAGGTTCTCCCAAATGTACTCGGACATAGCTAAGGTCTCTGCGGGAGACAGGGGGTAGATTCTGCCCCTTGGATGAGTCGAACCAGGGATTAGTTCAATTGGGCAGTCAAAAGGCCGGTGTGGCGGAAGAACCTCTGCTTCCTTCTTATCAAAGACATCAGCATAGGAACTGTAGGCTGAAGGAAGGCCCGCAAGGTCAGGAGGTGGCCGAGGAGCAGCCGCAAGATGGACAGCAGTCAGGCAGCAAGCTTGGCATGGGTGGCCCCAGCGGAGTACCTCCCCTGACGACCAGTCGAGGACAGGCTGATGAGTCATTAACCAAGGAAGACCGAGTAGAATCGCATGGGAGAGCTTGGGCAAAACATAAAAGGCTATCTTCTCTCAATGTAAGGCTCCGACTTGCAACTCCACTTCCTCAGTGACCAAGGTGACGGTCTCCTATAGCGGTTTGCCATCCACTGCGGCGGGAGGATTACATAGGGTAACCACAGGAATTTGGTACTTGTCCACCTCTTCACGCTGGATGAAGTTACCTGCCGAGCTCGAATCCACGTAGGCCACCTCGGACCCATGTCTCTGCCCTGAAGCCACAAGAACAGATATAGTAAGAGGTTGAGAGGAATAATTTTCACCTAGGGAGGCCTCTCTTACCTAACCTAGATGGAGGAGTTTCCCGGTCTCTCAGGACAGGTGCAGACAAAATGCGATGAACCCCCGCACTAGAGGTACAGGCCTTGTGCCCGTCTCTCCCTCCGACGCAACTCGGCCAACTTGAGGCCATCCACCTGCATGGGTTCGACCGAGGAGGGAGAAGAGGACCCGGCAGGATGGGGACTTGCAGACCAGTTGGAAAGGGAAGCCGGTCTAGTGGACCTCAAGTCTCTCGCTGACTCCCAGGCATGCTCCAGGAAGCGCAGGTCAATGCAGGTGGCCAGCGAGATAAGGTCCTCCAGGGTAGTCGGGGTATCCCGACCATCAAGTTCATCCTTTATTCTGCTCGAAAGACCGCACCAGAATGCCCCTACCAATGCTACATTATTCCAACCAATCTCAGAGGAGAGAGTGCAAAAGCAGATCGCACACTGCCCGACCATGAGAGTACCCTGATGAAGGTTAAAAAGAGACTCGGTAAGAAATACTAACCGACCGGCTCATCGAAAACCCTGCGAAAAGTATCCAAGAAGACCGGAAGTCGAGACAATGGGGTCGTCCCGTTCCCAGAGAGGGTTCAGCCAGGACTGGGCCTCTCCCTCCAGATGGGACATAATGAAGGCCACTTTGGCCCGGTCAGAGGGATATTGCTGAGGCAACCATTCAAAATGGAGGCTACACTGATTTAAGAACCCCCTGCAGAGCTTGGGATCGTCACTAAACCAAGGCGGCTTGGCAATGCGGGGCGTTGGCAGAGCTGTAGACACGGGAGGCGGAGTCGGGATCGCGGCGGCAGACTAATGGACCGACAAATGGCTATCAACAGAAGCCATATAACTCAAAATATGGGCTTGAGTATCCCGTTGTTGTCCCAGCTCCTGTTGAAGACTGGCTAATTGAGTGGCATTTCCAGGATCAGTCACCTGCAGGGCCGACAAACAGGTGTCCATGGGCTTCATGACAGACATGATGCGTCCCTGATTTTCATGTAAAAAGAGCAACTCCTTTTGGGAAGCAGCAGAAGTACCGGCGGGATCCATGGCCTGATTGTACTGTTACCATGGCTGGTCAGGTGAGGAAAATCTCCGGGAGTGGAACCTCTGGATCGTGGCACCGAGGGGCCCCGGGCGAGCTGCCAAGTGGAGCCGACCCCTATACAGGGATTGTTAGGAGCAGGCCCAGGGGTTCGGGTACCACGATAGCCGGTACCGAGAGGGGCGGCTCAGAACGGACTGGAGAAAGAGCACAAAACTGTAGGAGGTAGGACCAGAGTAGGATTGCAGGGCCGGACCAGGGATAGCAGGACGAAGCGGGATCACTGGAGACAGGACGGAGCAGGAACACGGGAGGCAGGACTGGAGTAGGACTGCAGGACTGGAGCATAGACAGCAGGACGGAGCAGGAACTTGGGAGGCAGGACTGGAGTAGGACTGCAGGACTGGAGCATAGATAGCGGGACCCATGGAATACAGGACTGCGGGACTGCAGCAGAAACCACGGAAGACAGGACTACGGGACTGCAGCAGGAACCACGGAAGACAGGACTGTGGGACTGCAGCAGGAACTGCGGAATACAGGACTGCGGGAGAGAAGAGAGTACACGAGGAAGCAGGGCCCAGTGTTCTAGCAAACACGATGATCAAGCACCTCCCTCAAAGGAGGATGGCCTGATATGCCCCTGTCTGGTCAGCCATTGGTCCGACGGTGCTTCCGGGTCAGAGCATTGCCGGAGCACAGGTGACAGGAGAGAGGCACGGCCGCGGCCTACGGCGCATGCGCATTGCATGCAGAGACTCCGTAGGCTGCGGACCTGTAAGAAGGGACCGCCGTGGCTGTCGGGCAGTGGGGGGCTGCGGTGCGGGAGCGGAGGCTGAGTGAGTATACAGTGGCGGCATGACAAGATCACAAAAAAAAAATCCTCAGTAGAGAATCTTGTTGGATCGTTAAACTAAATACTAGGGTCCCATTGGGTATGAATTCTAGACAAGATCTGATATTGCAATATTAATATATGTTTTTTCTGTGTCTTGTTTTCAATTATTTTTCCTGGTTGTTATACGTATGTTTATTTTATTTATTTTTTTTTCTGTCTATTTTCCTTCTTTACCAGGAAGGGTTAATTTCTTGATGTGTGATTTGAAATTGACCTTCCACCTGATGTACTCTATGGTAGCTTATATAGCTTAGATGACTTTGTGTATGTGTATACCATGATTAAGGCTTAATTGCTAAAACGCGTTGGTCATATTTCTGCCTCGTGTTACCCACATTGTTTTTTCATGCTTGTAAGAAGCAAATAAAAAACTGTTTTTAATACATCAGTGGATTGTTTCATCGCTGGAGCACATCTCTTCTTTTTTTCTGCTGATTGCTGACGCCCTGGACTGGGGCGCCTCCGTGCAGAGGACTTCCAGTATTACAGACCAGTATGCTGTGGTGAGCTGACTTTCCTTTCCCCCTACCCTATCTTTTGACTTATTACCCCATATGCCACCCGCTACAGGGCAATGGGAAGAGAGAGGCTAAGTGCCAGTACATGCGCCTTTTCTGGGGTGGCTGGGGGCAGATGCCTATGTCTAACATGGGCAATAAAAGATGACGGCAGGGAAAGTAGTGTCCATTTTATGATTTTACAGCCTAGGGATAGGAGGTCAGAGCACACAGCTCGTTATTACATATAGGGTTAGAAAGGCCTAAATCTGCTTGTGCTCTAACGCTGTGGCACTGAAGAACATAGAAAATGGAAGTGATACAGTAGTTTCAGTCTGTGAATAATACACAGATTCAAGTGATAGGGAGATGCAGGACCTGCAGAGTGTGTGTGACTGTGAATTGACTGATCTGTTATATTCTGCATTACAGCATCTTTAATGTAGCTTTTATATTTTCAAACTTGATGCACTACAAATAGGAAGGGCAGTTTAAGTCAAGTCCCCTCTGTCCTAATTTTTCTACTTAAGAAAAATACTGAAACCAAGGCTTGTTTGTCAGAGAAAGTATGCTTCTTGGCTTATGAGACAGATAAGCCATACATCGTTTCAGTTTTTGCATTTCTTTTGCATTATTTTTTGTAATGGGTAATTTTTATTTTTTTTTCTATGAGGCAAAATCAAAATGTCAACATTTCAAATCATTAAAAGCAGCGGTCTACCTCACGAAATGTGATTTTTTTTTAAGTAACTGGTGTTAATAGTCCAATATTACACCCTTACATGACAGACAAATACAGTAGCTTGTTGCATGTGCTTGCTTATGGGACATGTCACTATTGTACATATTTTTTCATGTCAAGTCTTTTTTGGTAAAAGATCAGGAGGTGTTATTTTTTTATATCTTTAAAAAAAGCTTTATTTTATTTTTTTCATAACTGCATTACTAGTCCAATTTAGCAGCCGTACACCTCATGACAATACTGAGTGCTGTAGACCCCACAATGGTCCTATGTTTATAATTGCTACAGTACTTTCATGACTGTGTTGGGGCAACCTGCTGAGTTTATGTCTAAATGTTGCTGCAGAAAAGCCATAACACTTGTCTTCTCCCTACTTACTGGAAAATGATGTGAATGGTTTAACCCTGGTATTGCTGTGCGATGCCCCACTTGCATTCAGTGTGGGACTAGTGTATACAGCATCGGTCATGACATGGACAATCACTTAGGATCATATTGAACACTACTTTTAAAGAGTGATCTGACGTGTTTTTTTCATCCCCCATTTTCACGTCCTCTTTCTAGGGTTCGTTGTCGCTTTGTGTTACAGGCATGTGAAGAATAAAGCTGCGACATATCGGCTTGATGATTCTCCTGGGAAAATATGTGGATTTCCCTAATGTAGCAGACACCATGGACTTTTGTGGAAACCCAGTTGTACCATGGATCCCTCTCTCCTCATTCTGTGGCGGCACACTGTAATGACTCACATTCTTAGTTGTCAACACTTGGACACTTCCTCTCTGCCCTGGGTCCTCTGTCTTAGAATTGGTATCCCTCAGAGAGATATGGAGAACCACAGAGCTTTGAGGCAGAGAACCAGAGACGCCATCCTGGCAATCTTTCCCACACTCCAACCCTCTAGTTAATGGCTGGTAGATTCCCAGAGGATTAATAATCAACCCCTTCCCCTTAGCTTCCCCAAATTTGGAGACTACTTTTTCTGTTACAGGATTTGCCTTGCTATACTGTCCTTCCATTCAGTAAGCCTGCTTCCTTGGGCTTTCTCCCATTACGTCATGTGGTGGTTTCCATATTGATGGTACCTTTGACAAATGCCCAGAAATGTTTTTTTCACATATCAGCTACCACCCAATTAGGCACATAGGTGATATAATCTCCTGCCCCAACCTCAGGTAAGGATGTTATTTGGGAAACAGTGCGAGAGTCTATAACCACAGTCCCATCACCAAGATTTGAAACATTTGATGCACTAACTCTAATTACATTGGGGGAAATAAGTATTTGATCCCTTGCTGATTTTGTAAGTTTGACCACTGACAAAGACATGAACAGTCTTTAATTTTAAGGGTAGGTTAATTTTAACATTGAGAGATAAAATATCAAAAATAAAATCCAGAAAATCACATTGTATAAATTATATGAATTTATTTGCATTTTGCAGTGAGAAATAAGTATTTGATCCCCTACCAACCATTAACAGTTTTTGCTCCTACAGACCAGTTAGACACTCCTAATCAACTCGTTGCCAGCATTAAAGACAGCTGCCTTACATAGTCACCTTTATAAAAGACTCCTGTCCACAGACTCAATTAATCAGTCAGACTTTAACCTGTACAACATAGGCAAGACCAAAGAGCTTTATAAGGATGTCAGAGACAAGATCATAGACCTGCACAAAGCTGGAATGGGTTACAAAACCATAAGTAAGATGCTGGGTGAGAAAGAGACAACTGTTGGTGCAATAGTAAGAAAATGGAAGAAATACAAAATGACTGTCAATCGACATCGATCTGGGGCACCATGCAAAATGTCACTTCATGGGGTATCCTTGATCATGAGGAAGGTGAGAGATCAGCCTAAAACTACACGGAGGAACTTGTTAATGATCTCAAGGCAGCTGGGACCACAGTCACCAAGAAAACCACTGATAACACTTTACGCCATAAAGATTTAAAATCCTGCAGTGCCCGCAAGCTTCCCCTGCTCAAGAAGGCACGTGTGAAGGCCATCTGAAGTTTGCCAATGAACACCCGGATGATTCTGTGAGCGATTGGTAGAAGATGCTATGGTCAGATGAGTCAACAATTGAGCTCTTTGCCATTGACTCAACTCTCCATGTTGAAATGCTGTCTATGACCCAAAAAAACACCATCCCCACTGTCAAGCATGGAGGTGGAAACATCATGTTTTGGGGGTGTTTCTCTGCTAAGGGCACATGACTACTTCACCGCATCAATGGGAGAATGGATGGAGCCATGTACCATAAAATCCTGAGTAAAAATGAGTTGTGGCTGGGTCTTCCAACAAGACAATGATAATAATACAGCCAAGGCAACAACAGAATGGCTTAAAAAGAAGCACATTTAGGTCATGGAGTGGCCTAGCCAGTCTCCAGACCTTAATCCCTTAGAAAATTTATGAAGGGAGTTGAAGCTCCGAGTTTCCAAGCGACAGGCTCAAAATTTTAATGATTTAGAGATGATCTGCAAAGAGGAATGGGCCAAAATTCCTACTGACATGTGCGCAAACCTCATCATCAACTACAAAAAACGTCTGACTGCTGTGCTTGCCAACAAGGGTTTTGCCAACAAGCATACTTATTTCTCACTCCAAAATGTAAATAAATTTATATAATTTATACAATGCGATTTTCTGGATTTTATTTTTGATATTCTATCTCTCAATGTTAAAATTAATCTACCCTTAAAATTATAGACTGTTCATGTCTTTGTCAGTGGTCAAACTTACAAAATCATCAAGGGATCAAATACTTATTTCCTCCACTGTAACTTCCTGCCACTCATCAGAATGGGAGAAATGCTATACTGACCTCAGGCAAGGATGATTCTGACTCAAACTTATGGTCAATGCTACATCCTGAAACGTAACAGGCAACCATCCTGCCTAAATCTGTGTTCAGCAAAACAGGCACAATGCTTGATCAACTGCACCTTGTTCTCTCAACCCTCTCCGTCTACTTCAAACTAGGAATACCTGAGAAAGAGGCACGGCAGGGCAGATTACTCCAACTCCTCTCAAAGAGATAGTCTTGCCCTCAATTATGTCCTCCGTGCTCACAAGTGCAGGATGTTTAAAGGTAACACCAGCCCCGGTGTCTCTTAAACCCAACATCACCTGATCACCTACAGTGACCAATGACAGGTTATTATTTCTGTCTATTGACCTAGCAAAACAATACTGCAGTGTGCGAAGTTGGGGCTTGTCACACTCCAATGACGGTTGCAAATCTCTTCTTTGCTGGACAGATGGTACTGAGGTGCCTGACCAGATTTCAAACAAAACACCAGAGAGTACCTTGGCTCTCAGTCTCCCAGACAGCGAAGGAACAACAGGTGATTGTGCTAAGGACAGTGCTTGTTCTCCTGGCCACCCTTATGAGGAATGCCCTAGCCTGAAAGTTCCTTTTTTTAGCAGCAGATGCCCGAGTAGCAGTATATCCATCTGCAAGTCTGACGAACTCCTCAGATGGAACAAGTTCATGATCTATCATCTATTACTTCACATACAGAGAGCATAATGAAAGAAATTGTTCCTGAATCATAAGATCCTTCAGTTCATCAAAGCTGTTCATTTTTAATTCTTCAATCCATTTTTTAAAAGTAGCGAAGTGAATAGTTGAGAAACAATTTCACTTTAGATGTCAAGGACACTATGTTTTAAGTGTCTAAACTTTTTTGGTGTGCCTCAGGGTTAATGATAACTTATAGCAGCAATGTGCTTTTGATCATCTCATAATCCTGACCCAAAACAAAGGGAAGATCAGCAAAGGTTTTCCTTCTAGTTTAGGAGTTAAGTTCTGTGCCCAATGGCTGCAGAGCAATTGGTACTCTTTGCATGTTTTTTTCAAAACCCTGAAAGAAGGTGTCGAGGTTTCCATCATTTTCCAAAATAGGCAAATGCTCTAAACCTGGCCTGCTGATCCATAGAATCCTAGAATGTTAAAGTTGGAAGGGACTTCCAGGGTCATCGTGTCCAACCCCCTGCTCAATGCAGGATTCACTAGACCATCTCAGACAGACATCTGTTTGAAGACTTCCATTGAAGGAGAACTCATCACCTCTCATGGCAGCCTGTTCCATTCATTGATCACCCTCACTGTCAAAAAGTTTTTTCTAATATCCAATCTGTATCTCCTGTAATGTCTGGAGAAGCCCCAGGATAAATTGCCACTTTGGCATTTTGTGATAAATAAGTGGGTTTTGGGTGCTGTTTGGGCACTCAGTTTCTAAAAGGTTCACCATCACTAAGCTAAGCTGTCCAAACAATTACAACCGCCTAATATACATTTTACACTCGTAAATAACCACCCCAAACTGCCACCACTAAGGTTTGGCTCAGAAGCGCGGACTCTTAAGGAAGCCTTCAGTTATTCTTTTACTTCTCAATACAAAATCAAAATTAGCAGATGGATTCATATGAGAACGCAAGACAGAGCTTAGTAAATGTAGTTCATTGTCGTCTTTCCCTCATATCGTCTTTCCTCATCATCATCTTTCCTCATATCACAGATCTTCCTTACCTGACCTATCTATCACAATTAACGACTTCATGCTCTTCCCTGTACCGGAAGTCCGCTGCCTCGGAGTAACCTTTGACCCGGCCCTGTCCTTCAAACCTCGCATCCAAGCTCTTTTCACCTGTCGCCTCCAGATCAAAAATATTTTCCGAATCCGTCCTTTCCTCAACCCTCAATCTGCAAAATGCTTGGGTATGTCCTCATCATCTCCCGCCTCAACTACTGCAACATCCTTTTCTGAGGCCTGTCTGCTAACCCCCTTGCACCTCTCCAGTCCATCCTTATCCCTGCTGCCTGACTAATTCATATCTTTTCTCGCTACTCCCCAGCTTCTCCCCTCTGCAAATCTCTTCACTGGCTCCCATTTCCTCAGCTTATCCAGTTAAAATTACTAATACTGACCTACAAGGCCATCTATAACCTGTCTCCTCCATATGTCTCTGAACTAATCTCTTGATATCTTCCCTCACATAATCTCCGGTCCTCCCAAGACCTCCTTCTCTCCTCCACACTTATTCGCTCCTCCACCACCCGCGTCCAAGACTTCTCCTGAATATCCCCAAGCCTCGGGAATTCTTTGCCCTAACACGTCTGACTATCAACAACATTTGGATCCTTCAGACAGAACCTGAAAACACACCTCCTCAGGAAAGCTTACAGCCTGCAATGACCCCGATGCTTCCTCACCACTACCAGAGCTACCACCTCAACCAATGCCGGAGCTGCTGCAACACCCCGACCTACTGTCTCCTTTCCCACCATCCTGTAGAATGTAAAGGCCCTGTCTCACATAGCGAGATCGCTAGCGCGATCGCTGAAGCATCACCGATTTTGTGACGCAACAGCGATCTCACCAGCGATCTCGCTACATGTGACATATAGCGGCGACCGGCCTGCCCGCTGGATATCGCTGATCGTGCTCAAATGTCCTGGGCCATTTTTTCATTGTTCGTATCCCGCTGGCCAGCGTGCATCGCTGTGTTTAATGCCGACGGGCGACCTTGTTGGCGACGCAGAACTCAGGGACGCAGGCAGGAGTCGTCAGAAAAGGTGCTGTGTGACAAGGTACCAACGACCGCCGAGGTCGTTATACAGATCGCCGTCAGATTGCTGTGTCGTTGAAGAGATCTGCCTGTTTGGCAACTTACTAGCGATCATGTAGCGACGCACCAGCGATCCTTACCAGGTCGTATCATTGTCGGGATCGCTGGTGCGTCGCTATGTGAAACGGGACCCTAAGCCCACAAAGGCTTCCCTCTTCCCTCTGTATCAGTATGTGATTGTTAGTTTGTTTACGGTAAGTGATAGCTGTAATTTGTATGTAACCCCTTCTCATGTACAGCACCATGCCGTGGAATCAATGATGCTATATAAATAATAATAATTATGATGAAAATTGTCACAATGCTTAAACAATATAAAAATAAGAAAACAGCAAATGACATAAAATGAAAAGTTGGAAACATGTTTTTTAAAATAAATGAAAATGAACCAGAATCCTAACAGTCACATCTTGTGTACAGGATCCAGTGCCTGAATAAGTCAGAAACCAGATGAAGTCTTCCAATCTATTGATCCCCAAGAAGTTCCCAATATCCAAAGTCTTACACACATTTTTAAAGACCTGGTCATTAGTTACTCATCACCCATCCTGTGATGTCACCTCCTGGTCTGGGTCAGGATGATTGCATTTTATAACTCTTGATGTTGATGCTTTCCCTCCACTTCTAGGTTTCACAAAAAAACCCTATTGTTACACTTATTTTACAATTTCTTTGATACATGTGTCTATTTTTATTGTGTAAAGGTATAGAGCCAAGGCCCAAGATTGTAGATTCCACCAATCACAATAAGTGATATCAGATCTGACCCTGCTCTCCCTCCCTTCACTATCACCTTTGCTCATGCTCATTAGATACTTCAATACAAAAAATAAGGTCAGAGTTTGTTCATTGCCGCTAAGTACATGTGTTGTTTCTTGAAACATGAAGTAAGAATCTAAAAAAGTCTGAATGCCAAATGCAAAAATTGCAAGATTTCAATTTTTCATTTTTAATACAGATTTTCATATGTAAATAAACATTGCCAAAAATATATTTAACACAAAAACCTGCACAATTGATCCATTTCTGATCACAGATGCCATATAAATGGATTCATGCAGAATTCCAACAGATTCGGTCAATGGCTGTTATAAATGCTCCACGGGTTCTGTTGTGTTTGAATTGTGCTGATCTCCTCCCATCCGTCTGGCACATTTTCACTCTTCTTTCTCATCTTTTCTTGGTTTTTAACAACTGTTTAGACAGCATTCAGGATTTCCTGGTTGCGGATTTCCTTTATAGATATGATGCCAGGAATATTGGTGAATATTATATCTCCAGATTTATATTAATGACTTATATGAGATTTATTAACAGTTATTATTTCATTGAGGACCACTGCTCAGAAGTCAGGTACAGTGGAAGGTGGGATGGTGGACGGCGAGTGAACCTCCCAGCCCACATTAACGTCTATATTTTATCATATTTCAGATATGTTTTGTGCTGACATTAGATTGTGTATGGTAGATTATGGCCTACTTCTTCCTTAGTAATGCCTACGCTACCACAGACAATTCGATTAACAGGCACAATTTATAACATTTACAGCTCAATGCAAAGAAGTCTACTCCGGGAAGATTAAAGCTGACTCTCAAGTACTCCCTATATTGTGCCTGGCCATATGCCTTGGGATATTCAATGAAACCATAATCTTCTCTGGAAAAACAGATCTCCATTTACAGACAGCTCATTCACGGTTTCAGGATACTGGATGGCTCAGTGTGGCCTTTGATAGAGATCTAGAAGGTAAATTACTCCTTGAGGAAAGTATATTCAACATCAAGCTCTTCCAAGAGGAATAAACCTATCTCTCCAGGGCCGCCTGTTTGAGGATAAGTCAATGTCGATCCTATAAGGATCTTTGCCACATCACTTAGGTTTTTCAGAACCCGAAAAGCCAAAGCGGCCATCAAGTATATTTTTAATGCCAGTTCTGGAGTTAAAAAATTGTGCAAAAGTAATGCGACTTTTAGCATTTTTGCAAGAGTTTCTAGATCCTCCACCAAAATAGGCAGAACTATGGAAGAGATTGGGTGGAAAGGCACATCGTTTTACCTGTCCATCAAATTCTTGGAAATTCTTACCCCAGAAATATTTCTCCAGTCCCTGACTGATAAGATGCCCCAAACTTATTAAGAGATGTAAGGTTCTTAATGAATGAATGAATGAACGCTAGTCTTACTGAATAAGAGCCAGAGACCTCCATCTAAAATAGGGACCTCCATCTGGATAAGGGATCTCAATCTAAAATAGGGACCTCCATATGAAATAGGGACCTCCATCTAAAATAGGGACCTACATTAGGAATAGGGACCTACATCTGGAATAGGGACCTCCATATGAAATATGGACCTACATGTGAACTATGAACCTCCACATGCAATAGGGACCTACATTTGGAACAGGGACCTCCATATGCAATAGGAAGCTACATCTGGAATAAAGCCATACATATGAAATAGGGACCTGCATCTGGAATAAGGCCATACATATGAAATAGGGACCTACATCTAGAATAGGGACCTCCATATGCAATAAGGACCTACAGCTGGAAAAAGGCCATACAGATGAAATAGGGACCTGTATCTGGAATAGGGACCTCCATCTGGAATAGGAACATACATCTGGAATAGGAACCTCCATATGAAATGGGGCCTTACATCTGAAATAAGGAGCTCCATATGAAATGGGGACCTATATCTGGAATATGGACCTCCATATTAAATAGGGAACTACATCTGGAATAGGGACCTCCATATGCAATAGGGACCTACATATGGAATAGGGACCTACATATGGAATAGGGACCTCCATATGAAACAAGGACCTACATCTTCAGAATATCAATTTAGGAAAAGATGACTGGAATGTGGCACTAAACAAGCACGTCTAGCTTTTGTATTACATATTATAGATTGTAAGTTGTGAGCCGGGCCCTCCTGACTCCTGTATGAGGGCTCCGGAACATAGAGGTGCAACATAAAGATCATTATTGAAACTGGGAAAACAACTGTGAACCAATGTCTGCACAAAATTGAGTACTGAGCATCTATATGAAATCCTAACTACTGACTAACATGTTTAGTTTGATGACCTGCCAACAGGAATTTTAAGAGTTAATCTTCCCTCAGGCTTCTTGTACATTACTAGTGATGGACAGACCCCTGGATGTTCAAGTTCGACAGAACAGGTACAAAAAGTTGGGGTTCGGGTACCAAAACAGTAGCCGGACCAGAACCCGAACCCTGACCCCATTCACTTGAATGGGGGCCCGAACATCCAGTGTTTGCCACGCTGTCAAGTACATGACAGCGCAGCAAACAGCGCTTCTGATACGTGGAGAAATCATCCTCGCAGATCAGAGAGCCGCGGTTCCCACGCTGTCAAAAGACAGCATGAGTGCTCAGCTGTGGTCGGAAGTATAAAGTTTACCTCCAGTCACTGGTGTCAGCTGATGGGACTACTGATCCAATCATTCGCACCTGCTGCCACTAATAACAGTGAGAGCAGGAGGTTATTTTTCATAACCAGACAGGCAAAACTCACGGCTGGGGGCTGCAACCCTCAGCTGTCAGCTTCAACAAGGCTGGTTATCAAGAATAGAGGGGTCCTCACGTCATATTTTTTACTTATTTAAATAAATAATTTGACCCCTTTAATCCCAAAGGTGGTTTGCACGTTATTGACCGGGTCAATTTTTACAATTCTGACCACTGTCCCTTTATGAGGTAATAACTCTGGAACGCTTCCATGGATCCTGGTGATTCTGACACTGTTTTTCTTGTGACATATTGTACTTCATGTTAGTGGTAAAATTTCTTTAATATAACTTGCATTTATTTGTGAAAAAAAATGGAAAATTGGCGAAAAATTTAAATATTTCGCAATTTTCCAACTTTGAATTTTCCTTAAATCACAGAGATATGGCACACAAAATACGTAATAAGCAACATTTCCCACATATTTACTTTACATCAGAACAATTTTAGAACCAAAATTTTTTTTTGTTAGGAAGTTATAAGGGTTAAAATTTGACCAACGATATCTCAATTTTACAACACCATTTTTTTTCAGGGACCACATCACATTTGAAGTCACTTTGAGGGGTCTATATGATAGAAAATACCCAAAAGTGACATCATTCTAAAAATTGCACCCCTCAAGGTGCTCAAAACCATATTCAATAAGTTTATTAACCCTTTAGGTGCTTCACAGGAATTTTTTGAATGTTTAAAAAAAATGAACACAACTTTTTTTTCACTAAAAAATTACTTCAGGTCCATTTTTCTCCAGGAGAAATTGGACCACAAAAGTTATTGCGCAATTTGTCCTGAGTATGCTGATACCTGATATGTGGGGGGAACCACTGTTTCGGCACATGGCAGCGCTCAGAAGGGAAGGAGCGCCGTTTGACTTTTTCAACACAAAATTGGCTGGAATTGAGATTGGACGCCATGTCGCGTTTGGAGAACCCCTGATGTGCCTAAGCAGTGGAAACCCCCCACAAGTGGCCCCATTTTGGAAACTAGACCCCCCAATGAACTTATCTAGATGTGTGGTGAGCACTTTGAACCCCCAAGTGCTTCACAGATGTTTATAACGCCCGGGCGTGAAAATAAAAAAATCATATTTTTTCCACAAACATGATTTTTAGTCCCCAATTTTTTTATTTTTCCAAGGGTAACAGGAGAAATTGGACCCCAAAAGTTGTTGACCAATTTGTCTTTAGTAAGCTGATACCCCATATGTGGGAGAAAACTACTGTATGCGCACAGGTTGCGGCTCAGAAGGGAAGTAGTGACGTTTTGGAATGCAGACTTTGATGGAATGGTCTGCGGGTGTCATGTTGCGTTTGGAGAGCCCCTGATGTGCCTAAACTGTGGAAACCCCCTAAAATTGACCCCATTTTAGAAACTAGACCCCCAAGGAACTTATCTAGATGTGTGGTGAGCACTTTGAACCCCCAAGTGTGTCACAGAAGTTTATAACATAGAGCCATAAAAAAAAAATCAGATTTTTTTTCCACAAAAATGATATTTTTGCCACCAATTTTTTATTTTCCCAAGGGTAACTGGAGAAATTGGACCGGAAAAGTTGTTGTGCAATTTGTCATGAGTAGGCTGATCCCCCATATGTGGGGGTTAACCACTGTTGGGGCGCATGGCAGAGCTTGGAATGGAAGGAGCACTGTTTGACTTTTTCAATGCAGAATTGGCTGGAATTGAGGTCAGACGCCATGTCGCATTTGGAGATCCCCTGATGTGCCTGAACAGTGGAAACCCCCCAATTCTAACTCCAACCCTAACCCCAATACACCCCTAATCCCAACCCTAACTCTAGCCCTAATGGGAAAATGGAAATAAATTAAAAAAAAATATTTTTATTATTTTTCCCTAACTAAGGGGGTAATAAAGGGGGGTTTGATTTACTATTTTTGGCGGGTTTTTATGTTTGGCAGCTGTCACACGCTAAAATATGCTTTTTAGTGCAAAAAATAGTTTTTGCATCACCACATTTTGAGAGATATTATTTTTCCGTATTTTGGCCCACAGAGTCAAGTGAGGTCTTATTTTTTTGTGGGACGCGTTGACGTTTTTATTGGTACCATTTTCGGGCACGTGACATTTTTTGATCGATTCATATTCTGATTTTTGGGACGCAGAATGAACAAAAACCAGCAATTCATGAATTCCTTTTTTTTTTGGGGGGTGGGCATTTACACCGTTCCGCATGTGGTAAAATTGATAAAGCGTTTTATTCTTCGGGTCAGTATGATTACAGCGATGCCTCATTTATATCATTTTTTTAATGTTTTGGTTCTTTTGTACAATAAAAACAATTTTATATAAAAAATAATTATTTTGCATCTCTTTATTCTGCGAGCTATGACTTTTTTATTTTTTCGCTGATGATGCTGTATGGTGGCTTGTTTTTTGCAGGACAAGATGATGTTTTCAGTGGTACCATGTTTATTTATATCTGTCTTTTTGATCGCGTGTTAATGCACTCTTTGTTCGGCGGTATGATGATAAAGCATTGTTTTTTGCCTTGATTTTTTTTTAAGGGGTTCATTAAAGGGGCTAACTAGTGGGAAAGTTTTATAGGGTGGGTCATTACGGACCTGGCGATATTAAACATGTGTACTTTTATTGTTTTTTTTATTATTTACAAAAAAAAATTTATTAGGGAACATTTTTTTTTATTTATTTAGGAATTTTTAAAAATTATTTTAACACATGATTTTTTGTTTTTTTATTTAACTTTATTATATTGTCCCGGGGGGGACATTACTACATAGTGTCAGATCGCTGATCTGACACTTTGCAGTGCACTGTGTCAGATCAGCAGTCTGACAGGCACTGCAGGAGGCTTTCTCAGCGCCTGCTCTCAGCAGGCGCTGAGAAAGCTGCCTCCCTGCAGGACCCCCGCGGTCATATTGGATCCAGAAGCCTGCAGGAAGGAGGTCCTCAGAACAATGCAAGCACACCGCGTTGTTCCGAGGGGCTTAGGGAAGCACGCATGGAGAATCCTTCCTGTCCGATGCTTCCCTTTGCCCCCGTACACTGCGATCATATTTGATCGCAGTGTTCTGGGGGATAATGTGGCGGGAGTGGTCCGTAACTGCTCCTGGCACATAATGCCAGGTGTCAGCTGTGATAATCAGCTGACACCGGGCCATGATCAGCTGCGCTCCCCCCTGAGCGCAGCTCAGTATGTCCAATGTAACAAAGGGGTTAAAAAAACAGCATGGAGTCCCCCTCATTTTTGAAAATCAACCTTGCTAAAGCAGACAGCTGGGGGCTGGTATTATTAGGCTGGTAAGAGGCCATAGATATTAGCCTCCCAGCCTAAAAGTAGCAGCCTGCAGCTGCCCAGAAAAGGTACATCTATTAGAAGTGCCAATTCTGGCGCTTTGCCAGGCTCTTCCCACTTGCCCTATAGCGGTAGCAAGTGGGGTTCATATTTGTGGGTGTAACGATAAGGTAAAAATGACGCAAGATTCCCCTGATTATCACATTGCAGAATCCTCTATTCGCATACTGTGCTTGGCTATGTCAGTGTGCGGGCTTGACCCCTCCTGTTCTTTGCCCTTTCGGCTCACTGGCAGCCTGTAAACTGAGACAGCAGCCACTCACCCCTTTGTTCCTCCCCCACAGCTCACACACACAACCAGTGTAACGTGAATTACTAGTCCCTGGCTTCCCGTCTCCCAGCAGGGGGTCCCTTTGTCTCCAACATTTGCAGCGACTCTCATAGACAATAATGAGAATCTAATCATTTGGTCATAAAAAGCTGCCAGATTACGACAGAAAGATGGAAATGACACATTGGGACGTGTTCCAAATGGGCTTCACAACAGCGGTCCTTGCTAAATTCTAGCACCAACAGAACCAGAGAAATGCATTTCTCCTGAATGGTGTGGAATAACTAGTTCGAGTTTGGCTTTGGATGAATGCCAGTGACAAGCTGGAAAAGATGATACTATGTGCATTGCTATATGAGGTACCCTCTGCGAGTTATGGTTATAAGATTTTTAGCCAGATTGTAACTGTGGAAGCAAAGGGGAGGACTGTCACCAGCCAGCCCCTTTGGTGATGTCACAAGCCCAGACTTATAAGTCTGCAACTGAGCCCCCCCAGGTAGTTGCCGCTTGGGAGCTGTTGCCACAAGACCTCATCCATGAACTATGATGTTTGGTACACCCCCTGCATGGTTCTGCCTAAAATGATCTAAGCAGTATGTAAGTTTCTCTGTTTTTTACATCCCTTTTATTTGTAGTTGAATTGTACATACTGTTATTGTCTCATATCGTGAAACCTTTTTATCTTCTGTAAACACTGCCCATCTTTTGGGAATAAACTATAAAGTTTATTAGTTCAGTCTCTTTGCTCTGTGACGAATTCACGTGCCTGTAAGCTAATTACGCTACTGATTTGGGTTTGCTTCGTACCCATCTTTTAATTTTACATATCAATAAGAGAAATCTGAAGCTGGTAGCAGTGAAATATGTTCTGGCTAGGTGGGTAGCGCTGGCAGTGACCTGAGCGGGTTTTATAAGCTGAATGTGTGGCTGTGGCCAAAGCATTTATAACTCCCTCACTGCAAGCGGGCCTAATAGCCATTGCACAACAAGTAGCCCATCCGGCGACTAAATTTCCTAGGTGTGGTACCCTGACTGACCTGAGGGTAAGGGGGCGCCAGAGAGCTGCAAGTTCCAAAGTGGAACTGGAAAGTGGGATATACATAAAATCCTGACAGCTTGTAACATATTGTGGCATTGGTGGAATAACTAAAATAAACCCCCTGCAGTAAATTGTTAGGGCAAGACTAGCTTGCTGTTTTTATCACATGGTGCCAGCGGTGGGATAACTAAGATAAGCCCCCCTGTGCCTGTGATAGCTGTGTGCAGTCAAAGGTCACACCACTGATCGTGACAGTAGGCTTGATGTCATCTTTGCATTGTTAGGTGACATCAAGCCCATGACTTAGTAATGGACAGGCAACTATTAGACACCTATCCATTACTAATCCTTTAGATGTATGGTAAATAAAGACACAACCAGAATAAAGTCCTTTATTAGAAATAAAACAAAACACACTTTTACTTTTTTATTTAAAAATAACAGTTATATTCACCAAACGCCTATTCCACCAAAGCCCTTATTCTCCTGTAATAAAAATAAAATAAAAAAACAACAATATACCATACTCGTCTGTCTTTCTGTCTCACGCCATAATCCATGTCAGGGGGATAAACAGTTTTCAACCTGTACGGTGCCAAGATGCAACCGTCCAGGCTGCGAACTACTGGTGAATGAACTGCTGTGAGCGCAGCCTTTGAGACCGGTGGTGACATCATTGAGATTACGTCCGGTCACTGAGGCTCCATTCCCAGCCAGGCTGAACTGCTGTGATCTCTGTGAAATCCCACTAGCACTGTGAGAAAAACTCTCACACAAACTCTCACACTGTTAGTGGGGATCTCACCGAGGTCACCGCAATTCAGCCCATCTGGGAACAGAACCTCAGTGATCGGAGGTAACCTCAATGACGTCGTTCGCAGTAGTTGCAGCCCCCAGCTGTGAGCTTTGCCTGGCTGGTTATGAAAAATAAAGGGGAACCCACAAAGTATGTAAAATCCAACATCATATCAGCATATTGTCACCACCGAAGGTTGTTCTGTCCCACCTTCAGTGGAGACAATATGATGATATGAAGTTTGATATTATCTACTTTGTCCAATAAAGGATATTTCTCCAGGGACGGGAAGCTGGATTTCTTCTATTTCTTTTTACCTTTCTTTTTACCTTTCCGCCATAGTCCATTTAATAAAGAGTGTCCCACGGTGAACTCACATGTAGAACAGTCACATCAGGAAATGTAACCGGTCTACATGGCTCTAGTGACACAGTGACAGGAGGTATCCTCCCGCAGTGTATCACTGTGCTGCCGTCAGAAGTCACCTGAGTTGGTGTTGTCACTTGCGGCACCACTGTGTGAGAAAATTCTCACACAGCAGTAGTGCCGTAAAGTGAGACCACAAACTCCGGTGACCACTCAGTGATACATTGCATGAGCCATTATCTCCTGTCATTGTGTCACCGGAGCCATGTGGAACGGTTGCATCTCCTTTGGGACACTCGTTATTTAGGACTACATCAGTTAGGAATCATTTGTGTTAATTTATTATTTTATATTTGTTGCAGGAGATCGAGGGATTCGGGGAATAGGCGATGCAGAAAGTATGGTTAATTAAGATTCAATAAAGGAATCTGTCATTATTTCAAATGAAGGACTTTATTCTGGCTGTGTCTTTATTTACCATATAACTATAGGAATAGTAATGGATAGGTGTCTTATTGACACGTCTCCATTACCAATCTGTGGGCTTGATGTCACCGGACAATGAACAGGTGACATCAACCCCACAAATAATACCCCACTTGCCATCGCTACAGAGCAAGTGGGAAGAGCAAGGCTAAGTGTCAGAATGCCATTTCTGGGGAGGCTGAGAGCTGATGTTTTTAGCCTGGGGGTGGCCAATATACATGGCCCCTTCAAAAGCTATTAATATCATCCCGCAACTGTCTGCATAGCCTTTGTTGGTCCGATTTTATAGGGGCACCCCATATCAATTTTTTTTCTGGGGTTCCCCTGTAAACTAGCCAGTAGTCTAAGCAAACACCTGTGAGCTGATATTAATAGCCTGGGAATCTTTATGGCTATTGGCTCCTTCCCAGAATATTAACATCAGCCCTCAGCCGTCAGCTTTCCCTCTGCTGGTTATGAAAATTACATGGGAGCTCACGCAATTTTTTAAAAATTTTTTGGAAAAATAAACATATTGCGTTTCTCGCACTATAAGTTGGTGTACAAGCACTATATGGCAGTATATGAGCACTATATGGCAGTATGTGAGCACTATATGGCAGTATGTGAGAACTATATGATAGTATATGAGCACTATATGGCCATATGTGAGCACTATATGGCAGTATATGATCACTATTTGGTGGTATATGAGCACTATATGGCAGTATGTGAGTACTATATGGCAGTATATGAGCACTATATGCTAATATGGTGGTATAGCAAATGTTCGAGGAAATATACTGTATATATATTATAATCACTTATTTTTGTTTTGTGTGTGTAGACATTATATACTGCTCAAAAAAATAAAGGGAACACTAAACAATACAATGTACTGAACATGGTATGTAATTATATTATGATCTTCAATGGAGAATGTAAATGAACAGGTTGGACAATGAAATGACATCACAATTCTTTTTTTTTTGTTGTTAAATAATATATATTTATTTAGCTTGCAAATCTGCAGACAAATCCACAGAGAAAACTGCATGAAAATTCGCATTAAATACACGTGGATTTTCAACTGCGTTTTCAGCCAAGAGAGGCAGAATCCGCGCAGAATTTTACAAGGGCAAATCCGCAACGTGCGCACATACACTTATACTTCCAATCACAGCCAAGCGCTCATGCTGTCATTTGACAGCATGGAAACCGTGGATATCTGACTGGCGGGGAGGATTTCACCGCCGATCAGAAGCAGTGTTTGCCTGCTGCCAAGCACATGACAGTGCGACAAACACACGGTGTTCAAGTAGCGAAACCTGAGCAGTAACACAGATTTTCTGGAGAAGTCCAAGTTAGGTGTTCGGTACAGATGCCGAACTTTACTGTTCAGGTTCGCCATCTCTATAAATTACACATTCAATTTTGTGATTGTTGACCCCCTGAGTTCTCTTCCCCTAGTCCTGCACGTGGACTCGTTTGGCTAAAGCTGGATGAGCTGTAACTGCCATGTGAATGGTGAATAGAAGATATTGTGAGGGTGAGCATATATGTTGCCAACTTCCCTCGGGGGCCTAAGGCAAGTCACATGATTCTGACATCAGAAAATGAATCACATGAAAGTGGAAGGTTTGGGCAGGAAAGGAATGAAGGGTCGAGTTAAAACGGTATTAAACATTAGGACCATGGAAATAACACTGGTTACCCCAAAATATCACAAATAAAGGACTAACCTGCACAAAATAGTGCTAAACCATCCGACATGAGAAACTGTGCTCGCAGTACGCTCCGAGCTCTGAACTCTGAGAATAGCACTTTTAGCACATCATTTGCCTTTACGGAACAAATACACCTTGTAAAACAGGACGACCTTGTGCAAATAGCTACTGTATCTGGTTTGTTAAAGCTCCACATATTAAAAGTAAAGAATAAAGATTCATCCTCTAAAGATGAAAATTACATTGGAATTTGGATTTTTGGACAAACGTCTTATATTAACACAGATGCCAGGTTTCAAGGTGACATTGTGAGTTTGTTTTTCCATAACTCCCTCGGAAAGAATTTCCCTTCAGACGATGTTCCTACTTCTAATGACCTGGCTTTTTGTGTCAGCACAGGAAAAGGAATCTGTGTGAAAATAAACTGGCGTATTTAGGTATATACCGCGTCTGCTATAGTCTCGTCTGCAGTAATGTTCCATAGACGTGTGTTGGATAATCCCAGACGCTGAGGTTTATTCCTGCCGTCCTGTACACAGTATGGTCAGATACCAGGCAGTGTCTGCCAGATCCGCGCCGCTGTGCTCCTCTCTGTATACCAGAACATTCCCGCGCTGCTCACTACTGATCTCCTTTTATAGGCTCAGTCAGTGTCGCTGGAGAAAGATCATTTGTGAAATAGGAATGAAAGCAGAACACTTCTGAGAGACAGGTCTCACAAACGTTTTATCGTTCAGTCTATTGTATCGTAATATCAATATAAAGTGTTAAATTGTTATTATATAAATATAAATATGAAGTGTCAGATTATTATGATATAAATATAAAAGTGTCAGATTATTATTATTATATAAATATACTGGGGAAGTGGATGAGGTTTAGCTGCATGCTGAAATCCACACAGCACCATACGTGGAGGAAGGCCGAACAGTATATACTGTATTATGGAATGTTCGATTTGCAACCTTAAGGCTATGTGCACACGTTGCGGATTCACCTGCGGGTTTTTCCGCACCGCAGGTAAAGTGACCTGCAGTTTTCCTGCGGTTTGGCCTGGGGTTTTGCCCTGCGGTTTCACACCTCTACTATAAAGGTGTGAAACTGCTGCGGAATCCGCCCAAACAATTGACATGCTGTGGTTTGTAAACCACAGCAAAACCGCGCGGAAAATACCGCAGCGTGAGCACAGCGGTTTTGAAATGCCATTGGATATCCTTATCTCCATCCCATCCTTGTCTGCATGGCTCCTTATCCCCATCCTTGTCTGCATGGCTCCTTATTCCCATCCTTGTCTGCATAGCTCCTTATTCCCACCATTGTATGCGTGGTTCCTTATTTCCATTCTATTATGTATGGCTCCTTATTCCCATTCTATTATGTATGGCTCCTTATTCCCATTCATATATATATGCATGGCTCCTTATTTCCATCCTTGTCTGCATGGCTCCTTATCCCCATTCTTGTATGTGGAGCACCCCGCAGGGCCTTAGGGTACTCGGTACCGGGCCCGTTAACTTCAGTGGGGGATGTCACAGTGGCAGTGACCCGGTCCGTAGCCCTAGGCGTCCAGTAATTTAATAGAGGAAAGTTGTGTGATGTTGAAGTGTGACGCCACCCGTGGTGTTTGGCAATGAATGGCCAACGCTGCGGTTTTGGTCCTCTGGGGCTGATGGTGACGCAGCAAAGAATGGTCCAGCTCCCCACGGGTAGAGCGGGGGCCCCAGGGCAAAGATATTTGATTAATGGTTCAGATGGCGGTGAACGTTGGGGTGCAGAGAAATAAGAGAAGGACACAGGAAGGTGCAGGTTTCTTTACCTTTTACTTGCAAGTCGTTCAATCCGGGGCACCACATACAGGTGATGGATTGAGTCCGGCTCGCCTGGAGGCATTCAGGGGATCCACCCTGCCAGGTGGGGTTTGAGACCTTCCTTCTGCGCTTTGTTTTCAGGGCCCCTGCTGTTTGTAACTAAGCTGCGACCCTCTCTTGCATGATGGTTTTCTAACCTGTATGGCTGACAGCGTGATCCTTTATCACGGGTACTGTCCTTTTCATCGTCAGCCCCGGGCTCTTGATCTGCTGCCGTGCCTTCAGGTGTTCAATGTCGCTAAGGAACTTGCAGTCCCCTGTACTTCCAGATTCAGCGATCAGGGCAAACAGCTCCTGTTCAGCCTAGGACTCTGGCATCCTTTTTCTATATCAGCTCTTCGCTCTGGGGTCAGCTATACGCGATTTCAGCTTCCCCAGAGCCTCTCTATCTCTGCTCCTGTCCTTTTCCCTCTTCACAGATCAACTCCCCGTCATCAACTGACTGGATCTTCCAGAAAGACCTTTCACCTCAGGCTTAACTGTCTTGTCATCTGCTCAGGCTGCTCACGTTTCCCTGACAACTCCATGTTTGCTCTCTCAGCTGACTACTTGCTGACTCACTAACCCCAACAGCTGGCCAGAATTTATAAGGCAGCTCCCCTTTCTGACCTGCAGCAGGAATTGTCATGTAATCTATATTACCTGGCATGGGGGCCCCCCTTCTGCCTCCAGGCATGACCTTACCCCTTGGAGGGAGGCAATGTCACTGGGACAACGGGACTCTGGGGTGTCACATATGCATGACTCCTTATTCCCTCCTTGTCTGCATAGCTCCTTATTCCCATCCTTGTCTGCATAGCGCCTTATTCCCACCATTGTATGCGTGGCCCCTTATTTCCATCCTTGTATGTATGGCTCCTTATTCCCCTTCTTGTATGCATGGCTCCTTATTCCCATCCTTGTATACATGGCTCCTTATTCACATCCTTGTATGTATAGTAGCTCCTTATTTTCATCCTTGTATGTATGGCTCCTTACTCCCATTCTTGTCTGCATGGCTCCTTATTCCCATCCTGGTGTGCATGGCTCCTTATTCCCATTCTTGTCTGCATGGCTTCTTATCTCCATCCTTGTCTGCATGGCTCCTTATCCCCATCCTTGTCTGTAAGCTCCTTATTCCCATTCTTGTCTGCATGGCTCCTTATTCCCAGCCTTGAATGTATGGTGGCTCCTTATTTCCATCCTTGTATGTATGGCTCCTTATTCCCAGTCTTGTATGCATGGCTCCTCATCCCTATCCTGGTATGCATAGCTCCTCATCCCTATCCTTGTGTGCATGGCTCCTTATTTCCATCCTTGTCTGCATGGCTCCCCAGTCGCTGTCCTTGCATGCCTGGCTCCTTATTCACATCCTTGTCTGCATGGCTCCTTATCCCCATCCTTGTATGCCTGGCTCCTTATCCCCATCCTTGTCTGCATGGATCCTTATCCCCATCCTTGTATGCCTGGCTCCTTATCCCCATCCTTGTCTGCAGCGATCCTTATCCCCAACCTGGTATGTATGGCTCCTTATCCCTTACCCCCATCCTAGTGTGCATGGCTCCTTATCCCCATCCTGGTATGCACGGCTCCTTATTCCCATCCTTATCTGCATGGCTCCTTATTCCCATCCTTGTCTGCATGGCTCTTATTCCCATCCTTGTCTGCATGGCTCCTTATTCCCATCCTTGTTTGCGTGACTCCTTATTCCAACCCTTGTCTGCATGGCTTCTTATTCCCATCCTTGTCTGCTTGACTCCTTATTCCCACCCTTGTCTGCATGGTTCATTATCCCCATCCTTGCATGTGTGGTCCCCCACGAGAAAAGCAGTAAAAAAAACCAAAACATCCTACCTGCCTTCCTTGCGCGCCCTCGCTGTATCTTGCTCCATGTTCTGGTGTCAGCAGCTCCCTGCTCATTAAGGGAATGAATATTCACTGCCCTCCACGCCTATGTGAGTGGAGAGAGGTGAATATTCATTACCTTAATGAGCGGGCACCCATGCTAGCCCAGCAGCTACTGGAAGGCGGCGACTGCAACAGTGCGCGCTTTAAGAGAAATAACTATTTACTGCCAGTGCAATGAATATTCATTTCTCTTTAGCTCCTGCCTCCTGTGACCCGCTGTTCTGCCGCTGCCCTCCCCCGACGTCTTCTTGGACAATGACTCGTGTATAAGCCAAGGGTGGCATTTTCAGTGCAAAAAATGTGCTGAAAAACTTGAGTATATATGGTTAATATGAAGTGTCAGATTATTAATTATTTTTATATAAAGTGTCAGGTTATTATTATAGAGATATGAAGGGTCAGGTTATTATTATTATATAAATATAAAGTGTCAGATTATTATTATATAAATATTAAGTGTCAGATTATTATTATTATTATTATTGTTATTATAAAAAAAAAACAATACTTCCTACTCACCCCTCAATGGGGGTGATCTTTGTTGTCTTTTCTCATTCTCGGGTCCTCTACCAGAGGACTGGGAGTTTGAGGGTTCTGCGCAGGATCTTAGTTGTTCCGAGCATTGCGCTTTTCTGGACAGAGGCTTTTTTTTGCTTGCTTTTCAAAGGCATGAATTGATTCATGTAGAGATGATAGTAGTGTTTTTGATAACGTATTCTAGTGAATTATATTTATAATCATATTTATGCTTATACGTTTAAATATTTTTATGATTGTTCACAACAATGTAACACCATGTATTTAAAAGCTCCTTTTTGATAGAATATAAGTACTATACTGTTATATTACTTTATATACAGCATATAGGTAAACTGAGTCTCTTTAGACGTTACCATGTATATATTTGTCAGGGAGGAGAATACGAGTGACAGATTTCGGGTCCCGCCCTACTAATCCCTTCTAGGAACCTTCATAAATAACAAAGCTTTGAGGTTGTAACACCACTTGATAGTGCTTTTGTATGTTGTTTGTTTTTTTGTTACCTGATGAAGGCTGCCCTGCAAAAATAGCAGTCGAAACGCATAGTACTGTTTTTTAAAAATATTTTAATTTTTTTTTGCTTTTCAGAGAATAAATTAACTTTTATTAATAGATTTTCACTGGAAATGGATGTATTCAAGAAATCCTAAGGTGATTAGCGCCATATACACTTGGAGTTTCTTTTTACGTAGAAGGTTATTATAAAACTGTGAAGTGTCAGAATATTTGATATAAAAATAGTGTCAGTTTATTATTTTATATAAATATGAAGTGTCAGATTTATCTTTACAGATCATTGAATGGTTTTATTAGTATGACTACACAAAGCATTACAGTGTTTATTAGTCTTTCTAGCCACATTTCTGACATTTATCCTATAGTAAGAGCTGCTCTTCTCCACAGGCCCCAAACCATTATCCTATTGTGCATTTCTGTGCTAAAGTGTACTAACAATGCTGTGGGCCTAAGAGAAGGACCCCTATGGAGGGACTAGAAGAAGGATGCAGTGGGTACTGGAGTAACAAGAAGAAGGATGCAGTGGGTACCGGAGGGACAAGAATAACGATGCAGTGGGTATCGGAGGAAAAAGAAGAAGGATGGCTGTGGAGGGACAGGAAGAAGGATATAGTGGGTAAAGGAGGGACAAGAAGAATGATGCAGTCAATATCAGAGGTACAAGAAGAATGCTGCAGTGGGTACTGGAGGGAAAAGAAGAAGGATGCAGTGGGTACCAGAGGGACAAGAAGAAGGATGCAGTGAGTACCGGAGAGACAAGAAAACGATGCAGTGGGTACCAGAGGGACACGAAGAAGGATGCAGTGGATATCAGAGGGACAAGAAGAAGGATGCAGTGGGTACGAGAAGGACAAGAAGAGGGAAGCAGTGGGTACCGAAGGACAAGAAGAAAGATGCAGTAAGTTGCGGAGGGACAAGAAGAAGGATGCAGTGGGCACTGGAGGAACAAGAAAAAAGATGCATTTGGTACCGGAGGGACAAGAAGAATGATGCAGTGGATACCGGAGGGACTAGAAGAACGATGCAGTGGGTATCGGAGGAAAAAGAAGAAGGATGGCTGTGGAGGGACAAGAAGAAGGATGTAGTGGGTAAAGGAGGGACAAGAAGAATGATGCAGTCTATATCAGAGGGACAAGAAGAATGATGCATTGGGTACTGGAGGGAAAAGAAGAAGGATGCAGTGGGTAAAAGAGGGACAAGAAGAAGGATGCAGTGAGTACCGGGAGAGACAAGAAAACGATGCAGTGGGTACCAGAGGGACACGAAGAAGGATGCAGTGGATATCAGAGGGACAAGAAGAAGGATGCAGTGGGTACCAGAAGGACAAGAAGAGGGAAGCAGTGGGTACCGAAGGACAAGAAGAAAGATGCAGTAAGTTGTGGAGGGACAAGAAGAAGGATGCAGTGGGCACTGGAGGAACAAGAAAAAAGATGCATTTGGTACCGGAGGGACAAGAAGAACGATGCAGTGGATATTGGGGGGACAAGAAGAGCGATGCAGTGGGTATCGGAGGAAAAAGAAGAAGGATGGCTGTGGAGGGACAGGAAGAAGGATGTAGTGGATAAAGGAGGGACAAGAAGAATGATGCAGTCGATATCAGAGGGACAAGAAGAATGATTCAGTGCGTACTGGAGGGAAAAGAAGAAGGATGCAGTGGGTACAAGAGGGACAAGAAGAAGGATGCAGTGAGTACCGGAGAGACAAGAAAACGATGCAGTGGATACCAGAGGGACACGAAGAAGGATGCAGTGAATATCAGAGGGACAAGAAGAAGGATGCAGTGGGTACCAGAAGGACAAGAAGAGGGAAGCAGTGGGTACCGAAGGACAAGAAGAAAGATGCAGTAAGTCGCGGAGGGACAAGAAGAAGGATGCAGTGGGCACTGGAGGAACAAGAAAAAAGATGCATTTGGTACCGGAGGGACAAGAAGAACGATGCAGTGGATACTGGAGGGACAAGAAGAACGATGCAGTGGGTACCTTGATGTTTGCTCCACTTATTGTCTCAACAACAATCGAGATGATTTGTCTTTTTTTTTAGTTTAATTTTTTGGATCTTATCCTTACAGAACGTCATGCAGTCACTAGATTATTTCATCAATCATGCTACCAGCTTTCACACAAATGAAGGGAGCCAAACCTAGCTGCTCCAGAGATTTGGATTTCAGTACTTAGTGAAAACTAGACTCCGTAAGAGAGGATACTCCAGGGGTCTTCTCAATAAAGGCAAAAACATCACAGCGTCCATCATCAGGTCTGACCTTCCACAAACCAATGATTAGAGTTTTCTCCGTCAGTTGATCTGGGTTTTCCTTCAATGGTGAGTCTGGTCAGACAGTAATACAATGATCATTCATTTTGCACAAATATGATAGTGTTTGTAAATATTGCAAAAAGAACACAGATAAGCTGCGAGGAGAGAAAACACAATGGAGAATGTGACATATCATCCCACAAAGCTCATACTGCAATATAAGAGGACGATGGTTGGCTGAGCACCAGGAGATCTCACAAATGCGGAGATTCATTAATATTTTTTTGTTTATTGTATATAGCGGTAGCTACTCCTAGTTGGCACCTGTTCACATTATCTTAGCTTACTGACCGAGCACTCCACCCTTCAGCGTGTGGTGGATTTTAATTGCAACATAGTCCTACCTACCCATAAAATCAGACTTGGAAGAGAGGTGTTCACATTTACCCAAGAATTCAGACTTCAGTTTTAGGGCAGAGTCAGACAGCCGTAGAACTCGTGTTTAAATCGCATCACATTGAACGGACTAGCCCGGCACCTCTCCTGACCTGAGCATGACAGTGTGATGAATTACTTTGCAGCTGTTAAGCTCAGGCCAGGAGAGACGACAGCCAGTACGAGTTTTAGGCCGGGGTCATATTTGCAAGTGTAATGCGAGAAACTCACACGAGTCTCTCGCATCAACACGCAACACTACCGCCGGCACTCGGGACTGGAGTGTGCGGCAGTGCCAGGTAATGATGCCAGAGACTTGTACGAGTTCCTCGCATCACACTCACAAGTGTGACACCGGCCTTACGATGCGATTCTCGCACGAGAAATACGGCCGTCTGACTCTGCCCTTAGAGAGGAATTCACATTAGACACGTAAAGACTAGAGTTGAGCGACTTTTGGTTTTTTAGGGTCGCGTTTCGTTTCGTGAAACCCGACTTTTCCAAAAGTCGGGTCGAGCAAGATCGTCCGATTATAGGGAAAAGTCGGGGTCGTCCCGAAACACGAAACCCAATGTAAGTCAATGGGGAATAAAAGTCGGCAGTGAGAGGAGGACAGGAAACACACCTACACTGCCCATTTGAATGCCAAAAGCATCAATTCTTCTTACTTAAGCTTGTCAACCTTAATTAACTTCACAATACAAGTTACGCACTGAAAAATGGGGGTTATTTGGCTAAAGTTGTGGGGGGGGGGCTGGCTGCAGGTTTTCATGTGCCCTGGGCGAAAGAGCGCCCCTTTAACACATGCCACAACTCATCATGCTCCGATACGGCAGAGAAATAGCGGTATAGTACAATGAAAAATACTTCACTTTTTACATCTCATGACGAGGCCCATCTATTTCTCCATACAGAATCATTGGTCCCATATAATGTTTGAAACAGTATATGATGAGCTCCACATAATGCTACAGTATATGTTGGTCCCCATGGATGAAGCTCCACTGTCTTATGGGCCCAAATAATGCTCCAAACATAATGGGCCCCATTTCTAATGCTCTAGTGTATAATGGGCCCTGTATATGCTGCTCCAGTGTCTGATGTCCACCTTTGGAATGTTCCAGTGTATGGTGGGCCCCATCTATCATTCTCCAGAGTATAGTGCTCCCCAAAAATTGCTGTCCCAACATTGAAAACAATCAAATAAGTCTCCTCGCTAGGGAATCCCTGTACTAGTCTAGACTCCTCGTCGTCCCCATCTTCCATCTCACTGCACAGTATTTCAACTTTGCAAGTGCTGTGATCCTGGGCAAGCAGGGGGGGCCCACTCGTTGGCGACGGCACTGGCACAGGGCCCCTGATAGTACGGTGGTGTGTCTGATGGCGGGTGGGCCGAACCTGCACTTTCATCTGCAGCTTCCTCTTTGTCACCGTGTAAGATGGAACTGTATATGGGAAGGGTAACCTGAGTTTCATCAGGGTCAGATTCAGGCCGGGTAGCGTGCGAGGGTAATGTAGTGGTCTGGGTCAATGTACCAGCAGATTCATCGAGCAGAGGCTGGGCATCAGTGCACTTGTGTCGCCCCCAGGAGTACGGTCGCCACAGTGGCATTATCTTCTTCCTAGGGAGTGTGATGTCATGCTTGGGAGCAACGAAGGATCTCTCTAGCAGGTTAACTGATTGGGCGGCGTTATTCCCACGAGTCATGACCCTCCAAACAGCGTTCATGAAGGCAAAGTGTTTGTTTTACGTGGGCAGTATGGTTGCAAAGCTGAACCTTAAAGGAATGTCCAGAAGGGCACCACCAGGAGTGGAGCCTACGGTTAAATTCGACTCCACCTGGGAAACCTCAACCATGCCAGCTACAGAACAGATGCACACATTGCAAGCTTAATCCCGTTAACGAACGAGACTCCGTCATGCCCCGCGGTCCGAGTCCGGCTTACTAGAGGGACACGTGAGGCTATGGCACATGAGATTGGCCAATAACTGGTGTGTCATGCCCTTACATGTCCGTGGCTGCATGTGCGCTACACTGAAAAGGCCAGCGTTTGTCGCTTACAGGTGCAGATAACCCGCTGAACAACGTTAGTGATGGGGATCACTGATTACAATTATTACCCGCGAACAATGATTTCCCAGTAAGTGCAGGTCAACCGCAGTTCCGGAATTAGGCCTAACCGTCATTCCTGAAAAAATGAAAAACTTACGTGTTCAAACCACAGGTGCTGTAGCTTGCTTAACAGCTCGCCAGCCGTTCTCACGCCCAGTATGGATTACACGTGATTGCACAAAGGTGAGAAAGGGTACCGTATCCCCGGATAACATGTATGGATAGCGTACACATTCAAAATATATGTCTCAGGAGGCAGGCTCAGACGGTGTTAGGCCCAGTATGGATTGCACGTGATTGCACAAAGGTTAGAAAGGGTACCGTATCCCCAGATAACATATATCGATAGCGTACACATTCAAAATATATGTCTCAGGAGGCAGGCTCAGACGGTGTTAGGCCCAGTATGGATTGCACGTGATTGCCCAAAGGTTAGAAAGGGTACCGTATCCCCAGATAACATGTATGGATAGCGTACACATTCAAAATATATGTCTCAGGAGGCAGGCTCAGACGGTGTTAGGCCCAGTATGGATTGCACGTGATTGCACAAAGGTTAGAAAGGGTACCGTTTCCCCGGATAACATGTATGGATAGCGTACACATTCAATATATATGTCTCAGGAGGCAGGCTCAGACAGTGTTAGGCCCAGTATGGATTGCACGTGATTGCACAAAGGTTAGAAAGGGTACCGTTTCCCCGGATAACATGTATGGATAGCGTACACATTCAAAATATATGTCTATACATCAGGAGGCAGGCTCAGACGGTGTCAGGCACAGTATGGATTTGACGGCCCAGATTACACAGCGGAGGAGCAGGGAGAGGTAAAGATTGCAAATGCTGGGGCCCTGCCCAAGCAAGGGGGGCCCACTCGTGGGCGTCGGTACTGGCACTGGGCCCCTCATAGTACAGCGGTGTGTCTGACGGCGGGTGTGCACCACCACCGTCAGAGACACTTGATTGCACTATGAGGGACCCTGTGCCAGTGCCCGCGCCCAAGAGTCGGCCTACCCACCTGTCCAGGGCAACGGCACTCGCACGGTGTCGTGCGCTAGGTGGTGACCCCGGCCATGGGGGGGAGGCAGCACAGTTAGGGAGTTTTAGAAAGTGGCATATGTTGATGTTGGACATTCAGCTGATGCAAAAGGCGAAATAGGTGAAGTCCCAGGAAGAGGTGGACCAAAGCAAGCCATTTTTCTGTCACCCTATGTGTCATCAGGGGAAGGTGGGACAAAATCCTTGGAAACCCATGCATGGTTCATTTTAATGAAGGTTAGATCATCCACATTTTGGGTTTACAGACGGGTCCTTTTTTCTGTCAGGACTGAACCAGCTGCACTGAAGACTCTTTCCGATAGCACACTTGCAGCTGGGCAAGCGAGCTCCTGTAAGGCATATTGGGCCAATTCAGGCCAGGTGTCCAGTTTAGCGGCCCAATAGTCAAAGGGGAATGACCTGTGTGGGAGAACATCGATATGGGAGGAAAAGTAGTTTGTAACCATAGTTGACAACTGCTGTCTCCTGTCACTTTCCATCGATGCAGTATTACCAGTTGTGTGAGCGGTATTTAAAAAATCAGTCCACAACTTTGTCATGAAACCCCTGTCTCCAACGCCATTTCTGCTGTGTGCACCACGAACACCTCTGCCAAGCTGCCCCCGGCCCGTACGGCTCGTGTGAGAACCATCACCGCTGCTGTGTGCTGGGAATGCCTCAAGCAACCGATTTACCAGAGTTGCTTGTTTATTAGCCAATATTAGGTCAAGGTTCTCCTGTGGCATGATGTTTTGTAATTTGCCTTTATAGCGTGGATCCAGGATGCTGGCCAACCAGCAGTCGTCATCGTTCATCATTTTGGCAATGCGGGGGTCCCTTTTTAGGATCTGCAAGGCATAATCTGACATGTGGGCCAATGTTCCCGGTGTCAATGATGCACTGTGAGTGCTGGGTGGAGGAGCACTTTCTGGCAAATCCACATCCCTCCAGTCACGCACAAACCCTGTACCAGACCTTGCCACGCCAACATTTTCACTTGCCCCACGAGATGCATCCTCCTCCCCTAAGTAATCATCCCCATCATCATCCTCCTCCTCCTCTTCTTCCTCCACCTCGTCCAGGAGAGGTCCCTGAGCAGACAATGGCTGAATGTCATCAAGGATTCCCTCCTCCTCTTCCTCCTCATCAACATTGGCTGCAGACGCCTGCTCCTTAAGGTGCGTCAAAGTTTGCATGAGCAGACGCATAAGTGGGATGCTCATGCTTAGGATGGCGTCGTCTGCGCTTACCAGCCGTGTGCATTCCTCAAAACACTGAAGGACTTTACAGAGGTCTTTCAGCTTCGACCACTGCACACCTGTCAACTCCATGTCTGCTCTCAAAGTGCCTGGCCGTGTATCCTCCCACAAATGCATTATGGCCTGCCTCTGCTCGCACAGCCGCTCCACCATGTGCAGGGTGGAGTTCCACCTTGTTGCAATGTTGATAATGAGGCGGTGGTTGGGAAGGTGGAGCAATCGCTGCAGCTTCTGCATACGAACGGAGTGTACAGGCGACCGGCGGATGTGCGCGCACAGTCTTCGCACCTTCTGGAGCAGGGCTGTTAACTCCGGATAATTTTTGAGGAAGCACTGCACCACCAGGTTCAAGGTGTGAGCCAAGCAAGGTATGTGGCTGAGTTTTGAAAGGGCTATGGCTGCCACAAAATTACGGCCGTTATCACTAACTACCTTGCCCGCCTCAAGATGTACACTGCCCAGCCATGACTCAGTTTGTCGCTTCAAGTACTCGGCCAGCACCTCGGCGGTGTGTCTGTTGCCCAAACACATCATCTGCAACACAGCCTGCTGACGCTTTCCACTAGCTGCTCGATAGGGGGACACATCGTGTGCAACAGTGGCAGCTGCAGATGGAGTGCTCGTACGACTGCGCTCTGTGGACGAGCTTTCGCTTCTGGAGGAGGAGGAGGGTCGAACGCCTACAGCCAACTGTTTCCTATACCGTGGGCTAGGCAGCACTGTCCCACCACCGCTGTCCCCTGTGGACCCTGCATCCACCACATTAACCCAGTGCGCAGTGATGGACACGTAACGGCCCTGGCCATGCCGACTGGACCATGCATCAGTTGTGAGGTGCACCTTTCTGCTCACTGACTGCTTGAGTGCATGGACAATGCAGTCTTTCACATGATGGTGGAGGGCTGGGATGGCTTTGCGGGAGAAGCAGTGGCGACTGGGTAGGTCATAGCGTGGTACTGCATAGGCCATGAGTTCGCGGAAAGCTGTGCTTTCCACCAACCGAAAGGGCATCATCTCAAACGAGATTAGTTTGGCAATGTGGGCGTTCAAACCCAGTGTACGCGGATGAGAGACTGAGTACTTTCTTGACCTACTCATAGTGTCTGGGAGGGTGAGCTGGACTTGAGAGCTGCATATGGTGGAAGTAGCGGTGGACAGGGCGGACTGAGAGAGGGTTGATGATGGTGATGGAGTTGGTGTTCTTTCTGATGGCCTAGAATCAGTCTTTCGTTGATATAACAGTGGGATTCCCTGACTGCTGTGGCCTTGCAACGACACCTCAACATTTGCTGCTGTGCTAACCGGTGGGCTTACAGTGGGGGAAACAATGTAGCGTTGCTGACTACCTTCGTTGTGATCAGTTGCACATGTGGCACTTGAGGTTTGGTGTTGTGTCCACGCTTGCAAGTGCATGCTGGTTAAATGTCTAAGCATGCAACTGGTATTCAAACTTTTCAGATTTTTCCCTCGGCTAAAGGTCTTTGCGCACTACTTACAGATAACCTTGGCCTGATCATGAGGATTTTGGTCAAAAAAGTGCCACACTGCACTCTTCCTACTTTGGCAGACATTTTGCGGCCTAGCACGCTGTGATCTTTTGACCCTCTGGACAAGCTGTCCAGCAACTGTTTTGATGTTTGGAACCTGTCTTTGGAGTGCTCCGGGCCTGCCAGATAACAGCTGTTGCGATGTCGATGTCTGCTGTGGATGCTCCTCATCTGAGCTATTGGAAGCAGCACCCTCTTCCCCCAATGGATGCCAATCTGGGTCAACAACTGGGTCATCCATCACCTCCTCTTCTATGTCATGTGCACCTTCCTCTGTGTCACCGTGTATGGTGGTATAGTGTGCGGGAAGGGGCACCTGAGTCTCATCAGGGTCAGAATCTGGCTCTGTACACTGCGAGGACAATGTAGTGCTCTGAGTGAATGTACCAGCAGAATCATCCATCAGCGGCTGTGCATCAGTGCACTCCATGTCAGATTCATCTTGGCCTGGGTAATTCACCATTTCACTTGATAATCCAGGCATGGTATGTGAAAACAGCTCCATGGAGTAATCAGTAGTATGGCCTGCGTCATCCTTCAATCTTGGTTGGGGTGAAGGACACAAGGAAAGGTGTGGTTCATGAACATGAGCCTCCAATGACGACTCAGTGCTTTTACTTTTTACAACTGAAGAAGAGGAGGCGATAGAGCTGGAGGCTGAGTCAGCAATGTAAGACAAAACTTTTTCCTGATGCTCTGGCTTTAAAAGCGGTTTGCCAACTCCTAGAAAACTAAGCGTTCGAGGCCTTATGTAGCCAGACGATGACGCAGGCTCAACACCTCCTGCATTCGGTCCTATTTTGCTCTTGCCACTACCATCAGATCCACCACCAACACCATCATTACCAGCTGCCAACCCCCGCCCAATTCCACGGCCTCTTCCACCAGCCTTCCTCATTTTTGGTAGACATATAGACAAAATCCAACAAACTATATAGTAATGTAAAACAAGGTACAAGGTGTCTATAGGACAGGGGAGATTTTGAATTTCTGCAGACACTTGTGGACACTGGACACTTTTGGATTGTGTGAGGCCCAATGAATATCTGAGCGCTATGTGACAGGCTCGATGGCACAGCTGTGACAAAAGTGACTAGAGGATAAGGGAGATTTTGAATCTCTGCACTCACTTTTGGACACTGGACACTTTTGGATTATGTGAGGCCCAATGAATATCTGAGCGCTATGTGACAGGCTCGATGGCACAGCTGTGACAAAAGTGACTAGAGGATAAGGGAGATTTTGAATCTCTGCACACACTTTTGGACACTGGACACTTTTGGATTGTGTGAGGCCCAATGAATATCTGAGCGCTATGTGACAGGCTCGATGGCACAGCTGTGACAAAAGTGACTAGAGGATAAGGGAGATTTTGAATCTCTGCACACACTTTTGGACACTGGACACTTTTGGATTGTGTGAGGCCCAATGAATATCTGAGCGCTATGTGACAGGCTCGATGGCACAGCTGTGACAAAAGTGACTAGAGGATAAGGGAGATTTTGAATCTCTGCACTCACTTTTGGACACTGGACACTTTTGGATTGTGTGAGGCCCAATGAATATCTGAGCGCTATGTGACAGGCTCGATGGCACAGCTGTGACAAAAGTGACTAGAGGATAAGGGAGATTTTGAATCTCTGCACACACTTTTGGACACTGGACACTTTTGGATTGTGTGAGGCCCAATGAATATCTGAGCGCTATGTGACAGGCTCGATGGCACAGCTGTGACAAAAGTGACTAGAGGATAAGGGAGATTTTGAATCTCTGCACACACTTTTGGACACTGGACACTTTTGGATTGTGTGAGGCCCAATGAATATCTGAGCGCTATGTGACAGGCTCGATGGCACAGCTGTGACAAAAGTGACTAGAGGATAAGGGAGATTTTGAATCTCTGCACTCACTTTTGGACACTGGACACTTTTGGATTGTGTGAGGCCCAATGAATATCTGAGCGCTATGTGACAGGCTCGATGGCACAGCTGTGACAAAAGTGACTAGAGGATAAGGGAGATTTTGAATCTCTGCACTCACTTTTGGACACTGGACACTTTTGGATTGTGTGAGGCCCAATGAATATCTGAGCGCTATGTGACAGGCTCGATGGCACAGCTGTGACAAAAGTGACTAGAGGATAAGGGAGATTTTGAATCTCTGCACTCACTTTTGGACACTGGACACTTTTGGATTGTGTGAGGCCCAATGAATATCTGAGCGCTATGTGACAGGCTCGATGGCACAGCTGTGACAAAAGTGACTAGAGGATAAGGGAGATTTTGAATCTCTGCACACACTTTTGGACACTGGACACTTTTGGATTGTGTGAGGCCCAATGAATATCTGAGCGCTATGTGACAGGCTCGATGGCACAGCTGTGACAAAAGTGACTAGAGGATAAGGGAGATTTTGAATCTCTGCACACACTTTTGGACACTGGACACTTTTGGATTGTGTGAGGCCCAATGAATATCTGAGCGCTATGTGACAGGCTCGATGGCACAGCTGTGACAAAAGTGACTAGAGGATAAGGGAGATTTTGAATCTCTGCACACACTTTTGGACACTGGACACTTTTGGATTGTGTGAGGCCCAATGAATATCTGAGTGCTATGTGACAGGCTCGATGGCACAGCTGTGACAAAAGTGACTAGAGGATAAGGGAGATTTTGAATCTCTGCACACACTTTTGGACACTGGACACTTTTGGATTGTGTGAGGCCCAATGAATATCTGAGCGCTATGTGACAGGCTCGATGGCACAGCTGTGACAAAAGTGACTAGAGGATAAGGGAAATTTTGAATCTCTGCACACACTTTTGGACACTGGACACTTTTAGATTGTGTGAGGCCCAATGAATATCTGAGCGCTATGTGACAGGCTCGATGGCACAGCTGTGACAAAAGTGACTAGAGGATAAGGGAGATTTTGAATCTCTGCACACACTTCTGGACACTGGACACTTTTGGATTGTGTGAGGCCCAATGAATATCTGAGCGCTATGTGACAGGCTCGATGGCACAGCTGTGACAAAAGTGACTAGAGGATAAGGGAGATTTTGAATCTCTGCACTCACTTTTGGACACTGGACACTTTTGGATTGTGTGAGGCCCAATGAATATCTGAGCGCTATGTGACAGGCTCGATGGCACAGCTGTGACAAAAGTGACTAGAGGATAAGGGAGATTTTGAATCTCTGCACACACTTTTGGACACTGGACACTTTTGGATTGTGTGAGGCCCAATGAATATCTGAGCGCTATGTGACAGGCTCGATGGCACAGCTGTGACAAAAGTGACTAGAGGATAAGGGAGATTTTGAATCTCTGCACACACTTTTGGACACTGGACACTTTTGGATTGTGTGAGGCCCAATGAATATCTGAGTGCTATGTGACAGGCTCGATGGCACAGCTGTGACAAAAGTGACTAGAGGATAAGGGAGATTTTGAATCTCTGCACACACTTTTGGACACTGGACACTTTTGGATTGTGTGAGGCCCAATGAATATCTGAGCGCTATGTGACAGGCTCGATGGCACAGCTGTGACAAAAGTGACTAGAGGATAAGGGAAATTTTGAATCTCTGCACACACTTTTGGACACTGGACACTTTTAGATTGTGTGAGGCCCAATGAATATCTGAGCGCTATGTGACAGGCTCGATGGCACAGCTGTGACAAAAGTGACTAGAGGATAAGGGAGATTTTGAATCTCTGCACTCACTTTTGGACACTGGACACTTTTGGATTGTGTGAGGCCCAATGAATATCTGAGCGCTATGTGACAGGCTCGATGGCACAGCTGTGACAAAAGTGACTAGAGGATAAGGGAGATTTTGAATCTCTGCACACACTTTTGGACACTGGACACTTTTGGATTGTGTGAGGCCCAATGAATATCTGAGCGCTATGTGACAGGCTCGATGGCACAGCTGTGACAAAAGTGACTAGAGGATAAGGGAGATTTTGAATCTCTGCACACACTTTTGGACACTGGACACTTTTGGATTGTGTGAGGCCCAATGAATATCTGAGCGCTATGTGACAGGCTCGATGGCACAGCTGTGACAAAAGTGACTAGAGGATAATGGAGATTGGATTGATTTTAAAAAAGCAGTTTGCAGAGCAGTGGGTAAACAGCAATGCCAGCCTGTCAGGAAGCCTTAAAAGGCAGCCCAACAACCAACACCACTGATACACCACAATATAGCCTCCCCTTGCACTGCACACACAGTGACTGGTGTGTTGTGCAGGCCAAATTGCTAGCAGCAGAAGCAGTTTTTTTTTCTTCTCAGCAGGACAAAAAAAAAAAATTGGGATTGCTTTTAAAAAAGCAGTTTGCGGAGCAGTGGGTAAACAGCAATGCAGGAATGTCAGGAAGCCTTAGAAGGCAGCCCAACAACCAACACCACTGATACACCACTATATAGCCTCCCCTTGCACTGCACACACAGTGACTGGTGTGTTGTGCAGGCCAAATCGCTAGCAGCAGAAGCAGTTTTTTTGTCTTCTTCCCTGCCTAACGCTCTCCCTACAGAATCAGCAGCAACCTCTCCCTATACTGAGATCGGCAGAAGTAAGATGGCGGTCGGCGTGCACGCCCTTTTATACCCCCTGTGACGCCCACCAAAGCAAGCCAATCACTTGCATGCCCTTCTGAAAGATGGTGGTGACCCCTGCCTATGTCATCACGTTGCCCACAGTGTCCGTGGATCCTGATTGGCTGAAAAAGAGCGCAAAACAAACTTTTGAAACGCGACTTTGGCGCGTAAGTCGCCGACCTTGTGGCCGACCTCATCCTAGGGTCGGGTTTCGTTTCATGAAACCCGACTTTGACAAAAGTCGGTGACTTTTGAAATTTTTCGACCCGTTTCGCTCAACTCTAGTAAAGACCCATCAGTTTTGAAACCACCTTGTCTTTGGGTGAGGGACTTGCATGACTTGGCCAAGTTATGTTATAAGCGTCTCATTTTCCCTAGTATCCGGAAGCAGTATTGCTATCCATATTTCACATTGAGGTGCTTTATCGCTACAGAGTGCAACTTTTATTGTTCATTGTATATGGCGATAGCTGCTCCTAGTTTGCACATGTTCACATTAGCTTGGAAGTGACAGTCAGTCTTTTTGTCGTTATGGCCATGTGAGAGCTTGTTTTTTGCGGGACAAGTTTTACTTTTGAAAGACACCATTGATTTTACCATACCGTGTACTGGAAAACTGGAAAGAAATTCCAAGTATGGTTACATTGCAAAAAAAAGTGCAATTCCACAATTGTTTTTTTTTTTTACCATGTTCACTAAATGCTAAAACTGACCTGCCATTATGATTCTCCAGGTCATTACGAGATTGAGTTCGCAGATAGCAAACATGTCTAGGTTCTTTTTTATTTAAGTGATAAAAAACAAAATCCAAAGTGGTGTAGGAAACTAAATGTCACCCTTTTCTCGAGACCCATAGCGTCTCCATTTTTCATGATCTGGGACTGGGTGAAGGCTTATTTTGTGCGTGCTGAGCTGACGCATTTATTGATACCACCTTGGGGTACATACGATCTTTTGATCGCCTGTAATTGCATTTGATTTCAGACTTGTGGCTGCCAAAAAACGTTATTCTGGCTTTTCAATTTTTTTGAATTTTGTTTTTTTACTTTTCTAAAATATTTTTAAAACTTTTTTTATCTTTTTTTTACTTTTTACTTGCTTCAGTGGTCAGAGTGGTCAAGAGACTTGAAGCTGCGATCATCTGATCACTTATGCTTCACGTAGCAAGGCTTAAGACCTGCTACGTGTAGCAGAAATCACAAGCTCCTCAGGCTAAAAAAACTGAAAAGGAAAGAGCGCAATAGGGTCTTACCCAAGTAAAGATTGATATAAAATCAATTCATTATACTCACCTTATGCAGGAGAGATTCAGACACATAGAAGTAGGTAGTCAGCCTGCTGCACATCCAAAGGGCCACGCCGTGACCACAAATCATCAGATTATAAAGAAGAAAGTTTATGGATTAAAAGTGCGCTGCTTGACAAATCAATCCTTCCAGGTTTTATGAACTGTACTTTTATTTCCCAACGCGTTTTGAAGTCTATACTTCTTCCTCAGGGGATGACATGTCATCCCCTGAGGAAGAAGTATAGACTTCGAAACGCGTTGGGAAATAAAAGTACAGTTGGGAAATAAAAGTACAGTTCATAAAACCTGGAAGGATTGATTTGTCAAGCAGCGCACTTTTAATCCATAAACTTTCTTCTTTATAAGCTCCTCAGGCTGGCGTTCATTGGAGATTCACAATGAGGCTGTGTGCACACGCTGCGGATTTTGCTGCGGTTCCGCAGCGGTTTTGGCCGCTGCGGACCCGCAGCAGTTTTTGCTGCGGTGTACAGTACCATGATTCCCTATGGGAATCAAAAACCGCAGTGCAGACGGTGCGGAATTTTCCGCGCGGATTATCTGCGGTTTTCAATCCGCAGAAAGAATTGACATGTCAATTCTTTCTGCGGATTCTCCTGAGGTTTGCCATCTCCTCTATTGAGGAGATGAAAAACCGCAGGGCAAAACCGCAGAGCAATCCGCAGGTAAAACCGCAGGTCTTTTGACCTGCGGTTTCACCTGCGGATTTTACAAAATCCGCGCGGATGAATCCGCACCTAATCCGCAGCGTGTGCACACAGCCTGACAGTCACGGGAGTCTTCGATTTGCTGCTATGACAACTCATCGGCGCACCACAATATGACGCATTTCTGGTTTGCGAGAGTTTAATGCCGCTGTCAGAGATTAACGGCGGCAATTATCATGTAAGCAGACGTGAGTGGATCGAGATTCCACCCTTGGCTATTAGAGGAACACGACTGTTGATCAGATCAGCTGTCATATGCAGGGAAAGATGCCGGGTCATCGCAGGAGTCTGCATCAAATGCAGGGAGACGTCCTTGGATGTACCCATACATTCAAGGTCGTAAAGGGATAAACAGGGTTGTTCATTTTTGGGGACAATTTTTTTTTTGCACAATTTGCCTCATATAGCCTCTGCATTGCACTGTCCATTGCTGGATGCAGAATCAGGTAACACGGTTTGCTACATTATTTTTATTTTAGTAGCTTTTCTTTGGAGAATCTTCGTAATGACATGCCTTTGCACTTCATGGATTTTTGCTCATCAGAAGATGAATCCCAGACAGTTTTAAATTGGAGTTGTTACATATTTACACGCACCTCCGGGAATGCTCCCAAATTGGCCACTTTGAGGGTGGTTGCCTAGACGTTTTGTTGTCCAGTTCACAGGCCTGTCCTGCCTAAACTGGAATGAGTACCAGGTGAGTATACACTCTAAGATGCATGTCCTGTTATGGCTCGCTCACACTTGCGATGTAATTGGACAAGTGTAATCCGATAAAAATCGTATTGCACTCTGCCGAATGTTATTCTATGGGGCAGCTCACATCTGTGATTATTTTCTCATGCTGATTCGGCATGTGAAAACATCAATGAATCGGATCGCACGCACCCGTATACAGGTGCTTCTCACAAAATTAGGATATCAAATATCTTATTTATTTCAGTTCTTCAATACAAAAAGTGAAACTCATATATTATATAGAGTCGTTACACACAGAGTGATCTATTTCACGTGTTTATTTCTGTTAATGTTGATGATTATGGCTTACAGCCAATGAAAACCCATAAGTCATTATCTCAGTAAATTAGAATACTTTATAACACCAGCTTGAAAAATTATTTTAAAATCCGAAATGTTGGCCTACTGAAATGTATGTTCAGTAAATGCACTCAATACTTGGTCGTAGCTCCTTTTGCATCAATTACTGCATCAATGCGGCGTGGCATGGAGGTGATCAGCCTGTGGCACTGCTGAGGTGTTATGGAAGCCCAGGTTGCTTTGTTAGCAGTCTTCAGCTCCTCTACATTGATGGATCTGGTGTCTTTCATCTTCCTCTTGACAATACCCCATACGTTAAGGTCAGGCGAGTTTGCTGTCCTATCAAGCCCAGTGATACTGATGTTTTTAAACCAGGTATTGGTACTTTTGGCAGTGTGGACAGGTGCCAAGTCCTGCTAGAGAATGAAATTTCCATCTCTTGTCGGCAGAGGGAAGCAAGAAGTGCTCTAAAATTTCCTGGTAGATGGCTTTGCTGACTTTTGCTCTTGATAAAAAAACAATGGACCTACACCAGCAGATGACATGGCTCCACAAACCATCACTGATTGTGGAAACTTCACAATAGACCTCAAGCAGCATGGATTGTGGCCTCTCCACTCTTCCTCCAGACTCTGGGACCTTGATTTCCAAATGAACTGTAAAATTTACTTTCCTTGTGAAGTGTGTCAATGACTGCCTTCTGGACATCTGTCAAGTCAGCAGTAGAGATGAGCGACTTTGCCTTTTTTAGGGTCGAGTCGGATTTCATGAAACCCGACTTTCTCAAAAGTCGAGTCGAACGAAATCAGCCGACTATCGGGAAAAGTCGAAGGTCCGACTGAAACACGAAACCCAATGCAAGTCAATGGGGAAGCAAAGTCGGCAGTGAGTGGAGGGCAATAAACATACCTACATGCCGAACCGGTCTCCCTCTCTCTCTCCCCGGACCCTGCGCATGTCATCTCGTTGCCCACAGTGTACGTCCTTGCTCAGTGGCTGAAAAAAGTCACGTGCAAACATTCTGGGAAATCCGACTTTGGCGCTCGTTTTGCCAACCGCATGGCCGACTTCACGCTGTGGTCGGGTTCGGTCGGCAAAACACAACTTTGCCATAAGTCGGCGACTTATGAATCTGGCCGACCTGTTTCGCTCAACTCTAGTCAGCAGTCTTCTCCATGATTGTGGATCTCACTGAAACAGACTAAGGGGCCTTTGAAAATGCTTATGAAGCCTTATGAGCTGCATATGGTGGAAGTAGCGGTGGACAGGGCGGACTGAGAGAGGGTTGATGATGGTGATGGAGTTGGTGTTCTTTCTGATGGCCTAGAATCAGTCTTTCGTTGATATAACAGTGGGATTCCCTGACTGCTGTGGCCTTGCAACGACACCTCAACATTTGCTGCTGTGCTAACCGGTGGGCTTACAGTGGGGGAAACAATGTAGCGTTGCTGACTACCTTCGTTGTGATCAGTTGCACATGTGGCACTTGAGGTTTGGTGTTGTGTCCACGCTTGCAAGTGCATGCTGGTTAAATGTCTAAGCATGCAACTGGTATTCAAACTTTTCAGATTTTTCCCTCGGCTAAAGGTCTTTGCGCACTACTTACAGATAACCTTGGCCTGATCATGAGGATTTTGGTCAAAAAAGTGCCACACTGCACTCTTCCTACTTTGGCAGACATTTTGCGGCCTAGCACGCTGTGATCTTTTGACCCTCTGGACAAGCTGTCCAGCAACTGTTTTGATGTTTGGAACCTGTCTTTGGAGTGCTCTGGGCCTGCCAGATAACAGCTGTTGCGATGTCGATGTCTGCTGTGGATGCTCCTCATCTGAGCTATTGGAAGCAGCACCCTCTTCCCCCAATGGATGCCAATCTGGGTCAACAACTGGGTCATCCATCACCTCCTCTTCTATGTCATGTGCACCTTCCTCTGTGTCACCGTGTATGGTGGTATAGTGTGCGGGAAGGGGCACCTGAGTCTCATCAGGGTCAGAATCTGGCTCTGTACACTGCGAGGACAATGTAGTGCTCTGAGTGAATGTACCAGCAGAATCATCCATCAGCGGCTGTGCATCAGTGCACTCCATGTCAGATTCATCTTGGCCTGGGTAATTCACCATTTCACTTGATAATCCAGGCATGGTATGTGAAAACAGCTCCATGGAGTAATCAGTAGTATGGCCTGCGTCATCCTTCAATCTTGGTTGGGGTGAAGGACACAAGGAAAGGTGTGGTTCATGAACATGAGCCTCCAATGACGACTCAGTGCTTTTACTTTTTACAACTGAAGAAGAGGAGGCGATAGAGCTGGAGGCTGAGTCAGCAATGTAAGACAAAACTTTTTCCTGATGCTCTGGCTTTAAAAGCGGTTTGCCAACTCCTAGAAAACTAAGCGTTCGAGGCCTTATGTAGCCAGACGATGACGCAGGCTCAACACCTCCTGCATTCGGTCCTATTTTGCTCTTGCCACTACCATCAGATCCACCACCAACACCATCATTACCAGCTGCCAACCCCCGCCCAATTCCACGGCCTCTTCCACCAGCCTTCCTCATTTTTGGTAGAAATATAGACAAAATCCAACAAACTATATAGTAATGTAAAACAAGGTACAAGGTGTCTATAGGACAGGGGAGATTTTGAATTTCTGCAGACACTTGTGGACACTGGACACTTTTGGATTGTGTGAGGCCCAATGAATATCTGAGCGCTATGTGACAGGCTCGATGGCACAGCTGTGACAAAAGTGACTAGAGGATAAGGGAGATTTTGAATCTCTGCACTCACTTTTGGACACTGGACACTTTTGGATTGTGTGAGGCCCAATGAATATCTGAGCGCTATGTGACAGGCTCGATGGCACAGCTGTGACAAAAGTGACTAGAGGATAAGGGAGATTTTGAATCTCTGCACACACTTTTGGACACTGGACACTTTTGGATTGTGTGAGGCCCAATGAATATCTGAGCGCTATGTGACAGGCTCGATGGCACAGCTGTGACAAAAGTGACTAGAGGATAAGGGAGATTTTGAATCTCTGCACACACTTTTGGACACTGGACACTTTTGGATTGTGTGAGGCCCAATGAATATCTGAGCGCTATGTGACAGGCTCGATGGCACAGCTGTGACAAAAGTGACTAGAGGATAAGGGAGATTTTGAATCTCTGCACTCACTTTTGGACACTGGACACTTTTGGATTGTGTGAGGCCCAATGAATATCTGAGCGCTATGTGACAGGCTCGATGGCACAGCTGTGACAAAAGTGACTAGAGGATAAGGGAGATTTTGAATCTCTGCACACACTTTTGGACACTGGACACTTTTGGATTGTGTGAGGCCCAATGAATATCTGAGCGCTATGTGACAGGCTCGATGGCACAGCTGTGACAAAAGTGACTAGAGGATAAGGGAGATTTTGAATCTCTGCACACACTTTTGGACACTGGACACTTTTGGATTGTGTGAGGCCCAATGAATATCTGAGCGCTATGTGACAGGCTCGATGGCACAGCTGTGACAAAAGTGACTAGAGGATAAGGGAGATTTTGAATCTCTGCACTCACTTTTGGACACTGGACACTTTTGGATTGTGTGAGGCCCAATGAATATCTGAGCGCTATGTGACAGGCTCGATGGCACAGCTGTGACAAAAGTGACTAGAGGATAAGGGAGATTTTGAATCTCTGCACTCACTTTTGGACACTGGACACTTTTGGATTGTGTGAGGCCCAATGAATATCTGAGCGCTATGTGACAGGCTCGATGGCACAGCTGTGACAAAAGTGACTAGAGGATAAGGGAGATTTTGAATCTCTGCACTCACTTTTGGACACTGGACACTTTTGGATTGTGTGAGGCCCAATGAATATCTGAGCGCTATGTGACAGGCTCGATGGCACAGCTGTGACAAAAGTGACTAGAGGATAAGGGAGATTTTGAATCTCTGCACACACTTTTGGACACTGGACACTTTTGGATTGTGTGAGGCCCAATGAATATCTGAGCGCTATGTGACAGGCTCGATGGCACAGCTGTGACAAAAGTGACTAGAGGATAAGGGAGATTTTGAATCTCTGCACACACTTTTGGACACTGGACACTTTTGGATTGTGTGAGGCCCAATGAATATCTGAGCGCTATGTGACAGGCTCGATGGCACAGCTGTGACAAAAGTGACTAGAGGATAAGGGAGATTTTGAATCTCTGCACACACTTTTGGACACTGGACACTTTTGGATTGTGTGAGGCCCAATGAATATCTGAGTGCTATGTGACAGGCTCGATGGCACAGCTGTGACAAAAGTGACTAGAGGATAAGGGAGATTTTGAATCTCTGCACACACTTTTGGACACTGGACACTTTTGGATTGTGTGAGGCCCAATGAATATCTGAGCGCTATGTGACAGGCTCGATGGCACAGCTGTGACAAAAGTGACTAGAGGATAAGGGAAATTTTGAATCTCTGCACACACTTTTGGACACTGGACACTTTTAGATTGTGTGAGGCCCAATGAATATCTGAGCGCTATGTGACAGGCTCGATGGCACAGCTGTGACAAAAGTGACTAGAGGATATGGGAGATTTTGAATCTCTGCACTCACTTTTGGACACTGGACACTTTTGGATTGTGTGAGGCCCAATGAATATCTGAGCGCTATGTGACAGGCTCGATGGCACAGCTGTGACAAAAGTGACTAGAGGATAAGGGAGATTTTGAATCTCTGCACACACTTTTGGACACTGGACACTTTTGGATTGTGTGAGGCCCAATGAATATCTGAGCGCTATGTGACAGGCTCGATGGCACAGCTGTGACAAAAGTGACTAGAGGATAAGGGAGATTTTGAATCTCTGCACACACTTTTGGACACTGGACACTTTTGGATTGTGTGAGGCCCAATGAATATCTGAGTGCTATGTGACAGGCTCGATGGCACAGCTGTGACAAAAGTGACTAGAGGATAAGGGAGATTTTGAATCTCTGCACACACTTTTGGACACTGGACACTTTTGGATTGTGTGAGGCCCAATGAATATCTGAGCGCTATGTGACAGGCTCGATGGCACAGCTGTGACAAAAGTGACTAGAGGATAAGGGAAATTTTGAATCTCTGCACACACTTTTGGACACTGGACACTTTTAGATTGTGTGAGGCCCAATGAATATCTGAGCGCTATGTGACAGGCTCGATGGCACAGCTGTGACAAAAGTGACTAGAGGATATGGGAGATTTTGAATCTCTGCACTCACTTTTGGACACTGGACACTTTTGGATTGTGTGAGGCCCAATGAATATCTGAGCGCTATGTGACAGGCTCGATGGCACAGCTGTGACAAAAGTGACTAGAGGATAAGGGAGATTTTGAATCTCTGCACACACTTTTGGACACTGGACACTTTTGGATTGTGTGAGGCCCAATGAATATCTGAGCGCTATGTGACAGGCTCGATGGCACAGCTGTGACAAAAGTGACTAGAGGATAAGGGAGATTTTGAATCTCTGCACACACTTTTGGACACTGGACACTTTTGGATTGTGTGAGGCCCAATGAATATCTGAGCGCTATGTGACAGGCTCGATGGCACAGCTGTGACAAAAGTGACTAGAGGATAATGGAGATTGGATTGATTCTTCTCAGCAGGACAAAAAAAAAAAATTGGGATTGCTTTTAAAAAAGCAGTTTGCGGAGCAGTGGGTAAACAGCAATGCAGGAATGTCAGGAAGCCTTAGAAGGCAGCCCAACAACCAACACCACTGATACACCACTATATAGCCTCCCCTTGCACTGCACTCACAGTGACTGGTGTGTTGTGCAGGCCAAATCGCTAGCAGCAGAAGCAGTTTTTTTGTCTTCTTCCCTGCCTAACGCTCTCCCTACAGAATCATCAGCAACCTCTCCCTATACTGAGATCGGCAGAAGTAAGATGGCGGTCGGCGTGCACGCCCTTTTATACCCCCTGTGACGCCCACCAAAGCAAGCCAATCACTTGCATGCCCTTCTGAAAGATGGTGGTGACCCCTGCCTATGTCATCACGTTGCCCACAGTGTCCGTGGATCCTGATTGGCTGAAAAAGAGCGCAAAACAAACTTTTGAAACGCGACTTTGGCGCGTAAGTCGCCGACCTTGTGGCCGACCTCATCCTAGGGTCGGGTTTCGTTTCATGAAACCCGACTTTGCCAAAAGTCGGTGACTTTTGAAATTTTTCGACCCGTTTCGCTCAACTCTAGTAAAGACCCATCAGTTTTGAAACCACCTTGTCTTTGGGTGAGGGACTTGCATGACTTGGCCAAGTTATGTTATAAGCGTCTCATTTTCCCTAGTATCCGGAAGCAGTATTGCTATCCATATTTCACATTGAGGTGCTTTATCGCTACAGAGTGCAACTTTTATTGTTCATTGTATATGGCGATAGCTGCTCCTAGTTTGCACATGTTCACATTAGCTTGGAAGTGACAGTCAGTCTTTTTGTCGTTATGGCCATGTGAGAGCTTGTTTTTTGCGGGACAATTTTTACTTTTGAAAGACACCATTGATTTTACCATACCGTGTACTGGAAAACTGGAAAGAAATTCCAAGTATGGTTACATTGCAAAAAAAAGTGCAATTCCACAATTGTTTTTTTTTTTTACCATGTTCACTAAATGCTAAAACTGACCTGCCATTATGATTCTCCAGGTCATTACGAGATTGAGTTCGCAGATAGCAAACATGTCTAGGTTCTTTTTTATTTAAGTGATAAAAAACAAAATCCAAAGTGGTGTAGGAAACTAAATGTCACCCTTTTCTCGAGACCCATAGCGTCTCCATTTTTCATGATCTGGGACTGGGTGAGGGCTTATTTTGTGCGTGCTGAGCTGACGCATTTATTGATACCACCTTGGGGTACATACGATCTTTTGATCGCCTGTAATTGCATTTGATTTCAGACTTGTGGCTGCCAAAAAACGTTATTCTGGCTTTTCAATTTTTTTGAATTTTGTTTTTTTACTTTTCTAAAATATTTTTAAAACTTTTTTTATCTTTTTTTTACTTTTTACTTGCTTCAGTGGTCAGAGTGGTCAAGAGACTTGAAGCTGCGATCATCTGATCACTTATGCTTCACGTAGCAAGGCTTAAGACCTGCTACGTGTAGCAGAAATCACAAGCTCCTCAGGCTAAAAAAACTGAAAAGGAAAGAGCGCAATAGGGTCTTACCCAAGTAAAGATTGATATAAAATCAATTCATTATACTCACCTTATGCAGGAGAGATTCAGACACATAGAAGTAGGTAGTCAGCCTGCTGCACATCCAAAGGGCCACGCCGTGACCACAAATCATCAGATTATAAAGAAGAAAGTTTATGGATTAAAAGTGCGCTGCTTGACAAATCAATCCTTCCAGGTTTTATGAACTGTACTTTTATTTCCCAACGCGTTTTGAAGTCTATACTTCTTCCTCAGGGGATGACATGTCATCCCCTGAGGAAGAAGTATAGACTTCGAAACGCGTTGGGAAATAAAAGTACAGCTGGGAAATAAAAGTACAGTTCATAAAACCTGGAAGGATTGATTTGTCAAGCAGCGCACTTTTAATCCATAAACTTTCTTCTTTATAAGCTCCTCAGGCTGGCGTTCATTGGAGATTCACAATGAGGCTGTGTGCACACGCTGCGGATTTTGCTGCGGTTCCGCAGCGGTTTTGGCCGCTGCGGACCCGCAGCAGTTTTTGCTGCGGTGTACAGTACCATGATTCCCTATGGGAATCAAAAACCGCAGTGCAGACGGTGCGGAATTTTCCGCGCGGATTATCTGCGGTTTTCAATCCGCAGAAAGAATTGACATGTCAATTCTTTCTGCGGATTCTCCTGCGGTTTGCCATCTCTTCTATTGAGGAGATGAAAAACCGCAGGGCAAAACCGCAGAGCAATCCGCAGGTAAAACCGCAGGTCTTTTGACCTGCGGTTTCACCTGCGGATTTTACAAAATCCGCGCGGATGAATCCGCACCTAATCCGCAGCGTGTGCACACAGCCTGACAGTCACGGGAGTCTTCGATTTGCTGCTATGACAACTCATCGGCGCACCACAATATGACGCATTTCTGGTTTGCGAGAGTTTAATGCCGCTGTCAGAGATTAACGGCGGCAATTATCATGTAAGCAGACGTGAGTGGATCGAGATTCCACCCTTGGCTATTAGAGGAACACGACTGTTGATCAGATCAGCTGTCATATGCAGGGAAAGATGCCGGGTCATCGCAGGAGTCTGCATCAAATGCAGGGAGACGTCCTTGGATGTACCCATACATTCAAGGTCGTAAAGGGATAAACAGGGTTGTTCATTTTTGGGGACAATTTTTTTTTTGCACAATTTGCCTCATATAGCCTCTGCATTGCACTGTCCATTGCTGGATGCAGAATCAGGTAACACGGTTTGCTACATTATTTTTATTTTAGTAGCTTTTCTTTGGAGAATCTTCGTAATGACATGCCTTTGCACTTCATGGATTTTTGCTCATCAGAAGATGAATCCCAGACAGTTTTAAATTGGAGTTGTTACATATTTACACGCACCTCCGGGAATGCTCCCAAATTGGCCACTTTGAGGGTGGTTGCCTAGACGTTTTGTTGTCCAGTTCACAGGCCTGTCCTGCCTAAACTGGAATGAGTACCAGGTGAGTATACACTCTAAGATGCATGTCCTGTTATGGCTCGCTCACACTTGCGATGTAATTGGACAAGTGTAATCCGATAAAAATCGTATTGCACTCTGCCGAATGTTATTCTATGGGGCAGCTCACATCTGTGATTATTTTCTCATGCTGATTCGGCATGTGAAAACATCAATGAATCGGATCGCACGCACCCGTATACAGGTGCTTCTCACAAAATTAGGATATCAAATATCTTATTTATTTCAGTTCTTCAATACAAAAAGTGAAACTCATATATTATATAGAGTCGTTACACACAGAGTGATCTATTTCACGTGTTTATTTCTGTTAATGTTGATGATTATGGCTTACAGCCAATGAAAACCCATAAGTCATTATCTCAGTAAATTAGAATACTTTATAACACCAGCTTGAAAAATTATTTTAAAATCCGAAATGTTGGCCTACTGAAATGTATGTTCAGTAAATGCACTCAATACTTGGTCGTAGCTCCTTTTGCATCAATTACTGCATCAATGCGGCGTGGCATGGAGGTGATCAGCCTGTGGCACTGCTGAGGTGTTATGGAAGCCCAGGTTGCTTTGTTAGCAGTCTTCAGCTCCTCTACATTGATGGATCTGGTGTCTTTCATCTTCCTCTTGACAATACCCCATACGTTAAGGTCAGGCGAGTTTGCTGTCCTATCAAGCCCAGTGATACTGATGTTTTTAAACCAGGTATTGGTACTTTTGGCAGTGTGGACAGGTGCCAAGTCCTGCTAGAGAATGAAATTTCCATCTCTTGTCGGCAGAGGGAAGCAAGAAGTGCTCTAAAATTTCCTGGTAGATGGCTTTGCTGACTTTTGCTCTTGATAAAAAAACAATGGACCTACACCAGCAGATGAAATGGCTCCACAAACCATCACTGATTGTGGAAACTTCACAATAGACCTCAAGCAGCATGGATTGTGGCCTCTCCACTCTTCCTCCAGACTCTGGGACCTTGATTTCCAAATGAACTGTAAAATTTACTTTCCTTGTGAAGTGTGTCAATGACTGCCTTCTGGACATCTGTCAAGTCAGCAGTAGAGATGAGCGACTTTGCCTTTTTTAGGGTCGAGTCGGATTTCATGAAACCCGACTTTCTCAAAAGTCGAGTCGAACGAAATCAGCCGACTATCGGGAAAAGTCGAAGGTCCGACTGAAACACGAAACCCAATGCAAGTCAATGGGGAAGCAAAGTCGGCAGTGAGTGGAGGGCAATAAACATACCTACATGCCGAACCGGTCTCCCTCTCTCTCTCCCCGGACCCTGCGCATGTCATCTCGTTGCCCACAGTGTACGTCCTTGCTCAGTGGCTGAAAAAAGTCACGTGCAAGCATTCTGGGAAATCCGACTTTGGCGCTCGTTTTGCCAACCGCATGGCCGACTTCACGCTGTGGTCGGGTTCGGTCGGCAAAACACAACTTTGCCATAAGTCGGCGACTTATGAATCTGGCCGACCTGTTTCGCTCAACTCTAGTCAGCAGTCTTCTCCATGATTGTGGATCTCACTGAAACAGACTAAGGGGCCTTTGAAAATGCTTATGAAGCCTTTTCAAATTTTTTTTGACAATTATTCTAATTTACTGAGATGACAACTTTTGGGTTTTTATAGGCTGTAAGCCATAATCATCAACATAAACAGAAATAAACATTTGAAATAGATCACTCTGTTTGTAATGACTCTATATAATAGAGTTGTGGCCAAAAGTATTGATACCCCTGCAATTCTGTCAGATAATACTCAGTTTCTTTCTGAAAATGATTGCAAACACAAATTCTTTGGTATTATTATCTTCATTTATTTTGTCTTAAATGAAAAAACACAAAAGAGAATGAAGCAAAAAGCAAAAAACATTGATCATTTCACACAAAACTCCAAAAATGGGACAGACAAAAGTATTGGCACCCTCAGCCTAATACTTGGTTGCACAACCTTTAGCCAAAATAACTGCGACCAACCGCTTCCGGTAACCATCAATGAGTTTCTTATGATGCTCTTCTGGAATTTTAGACCATTCTTCTTTGGCAAACTGCTCCAGGTCCCTGATATTTGAAGGGTGCCTTCTCCAAACTGCCATTTTTAGATCTCTCCACAGGTGTTCTATGGGATTCAGGTCTGAACTCATTGCTGGCCACCTTAGAAGTCTCCAGTGCTTTCTCTCAAACCATTTTCTAGTGCTTTTTGAAGTGTGTTTTGGGTCATTGTCCTGCTTAAAGACCCATGACCTCTGAGGGACACCCAGCTTTCTCACACTGGGCCCTACATTATGCTGCAAAAGTTGTTGGTAGTCTTCAGACTTCATAATGCCATGCACACGGTCAAGCAGTCCAGTGCCAGAGGCAGCAAAGCAACCCCAAAACATCAGGGAACCTCCTCCATGTTTGATAGTAGGGACCATGTTCTTTTCTTTGAATGCCTTTTTTTCTCCTGTAAACTCTATGTTGATGCCTTTGCCCAAAAAGCTCTACTTTTGTCTCATCTGACCAGAGAACATTCTTCCGAAACATTGTAGGCTTTTTCAGGTAAGTTTTGGCAAACTCCAACCTTGCTTTTTTATGTCTCAGGGTAAGAAGTGGGGTCTTCCTGGGTCTTCTACCATACAGTCCCTTTTCATTCAGACGCCGACGGATAGTACAGGTTGACACTGTTGTACCCTCGGACTGCAGGGCAGCTTGAACTTGTTTGGATGTTAGTCGAGGTTCTTTATCCAAAATCCGCACAATCTTGCTTTGAAATCTCTTGTTAATTTTTCTTTTCCGTCCAAATCTAGGGAGGTTAGCCACAGTGCCATGGGCTTTAAACATCTTGATGACACTGCGCACGGTAGACACAGGAACATTCAGGTCTTTGGAGATGGACTTGTAGCCTTGAGATTGCTCATGCTTCCTCACAATTTGGTTTCTCAAGTCCTCAGACAGTTCTTTGGTCTTCTTTCTTTTCTCCATGGTCAATGTGGTACACACAAGGACACAGGACAGAGGTTGAGTCAACTTTAATCCATGTCAACTGGCTGCAAGTGTGATTTAGTTATTGCCAACACCTGTTAGGTGCCACAGGTAAGTTACAGGTGCTGTTAATTACACAAATTAGAGAAGCATCACATGATTTTTCGAACAGTGCCAATACTTTTGTCCAAACTCTTTTTTATGTTTGGTGTGGAATTATATCCAATTTGGCTTTATGACAATTCTTTTTGTGTTTTTTCATTTAAGACAAATTAAATGAAGATAATAATACCAAAGAATTTGTGTTTGCAATCATTTTCAGGAAGAAACTGAGTATTATCTGATAGAATTGCAGGGGTGTCAATACTTTTGGCCACAACTGTATATGAGACTCACTTTTTGTATTGAAGAACTGAAATAAATTAACTTTTTGATGATATTGTGATTTTGTCAGAGGCACCTGTAAGTCTATGAGGCGTGAAACATCGCACTGCACTCAGCTATCACTCAAGTGCAGTGCCATTCCTGCAGATGCCGGCAATGGAGGAGATGGAAAAATTAATTTTTCCGTTTCTTCCGCAGCTCAGAGAGGATCAGAACACAGAGCACTGACACTCCGCTCACACTCGCAGCAGAGTAGGAGCTGAGGGGCATTAACATATCGCATCAGATGTGATGCGCTGGTGTGTCTCCGGACTTGGCTTGAAGAACACAGGTATCTTTTAGAGCCACACATATCAGGCCATGACATGCCATAAAGCTGTGCGTGTCGCTCTTGGACTGGAATTATAATCATGAAGATGTTCGTTCAGAAAAGATGTGGGATCAATATTCCATCAATATGACAGACTCACCCTCCCATCATCACCACTCAGGATTATCATCTTTCACTAGATACATCTCATGAACATTCGACTGTTAATCTGCTTTTAGCACAATACAATTCAGTATTTCCTTGCCTCGCATACAATATATGATTGGGTTATTTTCTTTTTCATTTGGCATGAGGACGAATTAAATTAAATTATTCTTATTTCAAGTGATTAAGAAATATGTGTGCAATGCTTGGTGCAAACTAATGAACAGGCAAAAAGGGAACATGCACATGCAGAAAAAGAGGCTGCTAGATAATCCAACTATGCTGGTGTACACTATGGCAGAAATAACTTCATGTAAGTTTTTTTAGCGTTTTTCGGTAATTTTCAGGCTAGAAATTTAGCAATGTTAGATCATGATCAGAAGGAACTGATGCACTCATGCAAACAGATCTGTGATAGCTGCAGAATGAGAAGCTTGTGTAAAGACTGAAAGATTGTGCGACTCCACGGCCACCAGATGTCTAATACAAATACTGTATTTCAAATTAAATTATGATTTATGAATGGCAAGTACAGATGTGGACAAAATTGTTGGAAGTCTTAAATTAAAGTAAGAAAACCCCACAATGGTCACTGAAATAACTTAACACTAGCAAAAGTATTTTTCAATTTAAATTTATTTGATATCAATTAATATGAATCAGACATTGCTTTAGAATTTTGATTCAACAGAAAAATAAAATAGAAAACTAATGAAACTGTCCTGGACAAAAATGATGGTAACAGTCACGATTCTTCCGCTCAATGTGGTGAGTGGCAGCTCAGCTGTTCAATCTGGGGCAGGGGTGTGCTGAGCTGTCAGTGTTGTGAGTGACAGTCCAGTCACCCATTCAGGGCTGGGGCATGCCGGGTTGTCAACAGATGTCTCCTGTTCTGAGTGATTCCTTGGCTATTTAGCTGGCTGTCTGCCTCTAATTACTGCCAATTGTAGCCTTAGGGTACCGTTACACTTAAAGATGCACCAGCAATCCCGACAACGATACGACCTTGTCAGGATCGCTGGTGTATCGCTACATGATCGCTGGTGAACTGCCAAGCAGGCAGCTTCACCAGCGATCAGCACCAGCAAGGACACTGGTATCTAAGGTAAATAGCGGGTTACTAAGCGGCGCGTGTCACTTAGTTACCCGATGTGTACCTTAGAAACCTGCACACGCAGCACGAGCACGCAGGTTTCAAAGGTACACATCGGGTAACTAAGTGACGCGCGCTGCTTAGTAACCCGATATTTACTGTACCTTAGATGCCAGCTCTCAGAGCCTGCTTAGAGCGCTGGGAGCCTCGCTGATCGTTGGCTCCCACTGCCACATGCAGCAATGCACGCTGGCCAACAGGAGAGCAACGATCAAAAAATGGCCCAGGACGATAGTGCACGATCAGCGATACCCAGCGGGGGGGGCGGTCGTAAATCCCCATCACACACAGCGATCTTGCTGGCGAGATCGCTGTGGCATCACAAAATCAGCGATCTCGCTAGCAAGATCGCTATGTGTGATGGGGCCTTTAGCTCGGTGGTGCATGTTTGCTTTGTTCTTCAGTGTTCTGTATCTGATTTATTGCTGCCTGATCTTGGACCTTGCCTCTGGCCATCCGTTTGCCTAGCTCCTTTGTCTTGATCGGTTACGTTACTGGAATTCTGACCTTGGACTTTGGCCTGACTATGCCTTTGTCTTACCCCTTTGTTTATGATGAGCCCTCTTGGTATCTGACCCCGGACTTCTTAACTACCCAGCCTCATGGCTTAAGCATGAGACGTGACTAGCCTTAATTTAATATTTTGTTGCACACCATTTTGAGGCAATCACTGCAAAAAAAAACCATTTTATTTAACTCCTAATGAGTAGAGTTGAGCAACTTTGGTCGGATCGGGTTACATGAAACAAAATTTGTTTCAGATGAAACTGGTCCGACTAGGGCAAAAAAAGTCAGAGCTTCGGCCGAAACCCGACCCCAATGCAAGTCAATGGGGAATAAAAGTCGGCATTGAGTGGATGAATGTCATCAGCTCAATGCCGACTTTTATTTCCCATTGACTTGCATTGGGGTCGGGTTTCGGACAAAACTCCAACTTTTTTTTGCCCTAGTCGGACCAGTTTCATCTGAAACAAATTTTGTTTCATGAAACCCGATCCGACCAAAGTCGCTCAACTCTACTAATGAGACTTCTGCACCTGTTCACAGGTATTTTATTCCTCTACTCATAAGAAAACTGCTCCTTGTGTCTGAAGTGTGAAGGTGTCTTCTCCAGACTGCATGTCTCAGCTACTTCCACAGACGTTCGATAGAATTTTGATAGGATTTAAATCAGGGCTCATAGAAGTCTCTTCAGAATAGTCCAATGCTTTGCTCTTAAGCTCCCGTCGCACATAGCGATCTCGCTAGTGAGATCGCTGCTGAGTCACAATTTTTGTGACGCAACAGCGATCTCACCAGCGAGATCGCTGTGTGTGACACTGACCAGCGACCGGCCCCTCTGCGCTATCAGCGCGCTGGTAATTAGGGTAAATGAGGGGTTTCTAAGCAGCGCGTGTCAATTTGAAACTCGATGTGTACCTTAGTTACCAGCGCGCTGATGCAGGGAGCTGGTAACCAAGGTACACATGGGGTTTCTAAGTGACGCGCGCTGCTTAGAAACCCGATGTGTACCTTAGTTACCAGCTCCCTGCATCAGAGCGCTGGTAACTAACGTACACAGCGACGACGCACGCTCGGCTGGTGCTTATCGATGGTGAAGCTGCCTGTTTGACAGTTCACCAGCGATCATGTAGCGACACACCAGCGATCATGACAAGATGATATCATTGTTGGGATCGCTGGTGAGTCGCTATGTGTGACGGGGCCCCAAGTCATTCTTGGGTGTGTTTAGCTGTGCTTTGATCGTTATCCTGTTGGATAGATAAGATAGAGCTTTCTGACACTGGGCACCACATTTGGCTCCAGAATACCTTGATAGTCTTGAGATTTCAAGACACCCTGTCCCAGATGCAGTAAAGCAGCCCACAAAACATAACCAAGCCTTCTACATTTCTAACATTAAGTACAATGTTCTTTTCTTTGTATGCTTCATTTTTGTGCCTGTGTTCGTTAATATTCATTTGGCAAATTCACTTTTTTTATGATTTGCTTTCAACAGTGGTCTCCTCCTTGGTCATTTTCCGTGAAATCCACTTTGACCCAGACAGCAATGGAGGGTGCAATTTAACACTGATGTTCATTGACTTTGGAGTTCACGTTTAATCTTTTTGAAAGTTGTTCTTTGGATATTTAGTTACCATTCATGTTATCCATCTCTTCAATTTGTCATCAATTTTCCTCTTGCGGTCACGTCTTGGGAGGTCAGCTACAATCCCAGAGACCATAAACTTCCAAAAAAGATGTGCAACTACAGTAGAAGGAACACCAAGCCGAGATGGTCTTATAGCCTTTACCTTTAACATGTTTATCTAAAATGTTCTTTCTAATCTCCCTTGACAACTCTTCCCTTAGCTCTCTTAGCTTTTTGTTCAGTGTGATACACAACATGATATTAAACAGCTCAGTGACTACTTTTCACCTTTGAAATGGGCAACTGACTGATTACAAGTTTGTAGACACATTTGATGCTAATTACAGGACACACTTTAACATGTCCCTAGGGTCAAATTAGTTTTAATCTGTTCTCGGGTTTCTATTTTTGTCCAGGCCGTTTTCATTAGTTTTTTAAAACGTTCCTTTGTAACCATAACTCAAAAGCAAAGTCTGATTTTCATTAGTTGACATTCAGTAAAGTTTTATTTAACCCCTTTCTGCCATATGATGTACTATCCCGTCCATGTGCCCTAGGACTTAATTTCCAGGGATGGGACAGTACGTCATAGCGATCAGCGGCGCTCACATGGTGCTTATCACAGCTGACACCCAGCACTATGAGTCAAGGGCAGTCACGGACCGCCCCTGACACGTTAACCCCTGGCATGATCAAACATGATCGCAGTGTACCGGGGGTTTAGGGAAGCATCGGCAGGGAGGGGGCTCCCTCCATGCTTCCCTGAGCCCCCTGCACATCGCACGGCTCCGGGGTCCTCCTTCCCTGCAGGTCCCCGGATCCAATATGGCGGTGGGGACCTTCGGGGGCCTGCAGGTAGCCGGCTTCCTCATGCCTGCAAAGCGCCGACATGAGGAAGCCTTCTGCACTGCCTGTGACAGATCGCTGATCTGTCACAGCGATCTGTGATGTGACAGATCAGCGATCAGTCACATGACAGTGATGGCCCCCCTGGGACAATGTAATAAAGTTAAAAAAAAGTGTAAGAATAATTTATAAAAATCGCTAAATAAATTTTTTTAAAAATTCCCTAATAAATTCATTTTTTGGAAATGAAAAAAAACAATAAAAGTACACATATTTGGTATCGCCATGTCCATAACGACCCGCGCTATAAAAATGTCCCATTAGTTAACCCCCTCAGCGAACCTCTTAAAAAATAAAAATAAAAAACAAAGCAAAAAATAATGCTTTATTATCATACCGCCGAACAAAAAGTGCAATAACGCGCGATCAAAAAGACGGATATAAATAATCATGGTACCACTGAAAACGTCATCTTGTCCCGCAAAAAACGAGCCACCAGACAGTGTCATCAGTGAAAAAAATAAAAAGTTATAGCTTGCAGAATCAAGCGATGCAAAAATAATTATTTTTTTATATAAAATTGTTTTCATTGCATAAAAGCACCAAAACATAAAAAATGACATAAATGAGGTATCGCTGTAATCATACTGACCTGAAGAATAAAACCGCTTTATCAATTTTACCACACGCGTAATGGTGTAAACGCACCCCCCCAAAAGAAATTCTTGAAATGCTGGTTTTTGTTCATTCTGCGTTCCAAAAATCTGAATAAAAAGCGATCAAAAAATGTCACATGCCCGAAAATGGTACCAATAAAAACGTCAACTCGTCCTGCAAAAAATAAGACCTCACATGACTCGGTGGGTCAAAATACGGAAAAATTATAGCTGTCAAAATGTGGTGATGCAAAAACTATTTTTACAATAAAAAGCGTCTTTTAGCGTATGACAGATGCCAAAAATAAAAATCCGCTATATATAGTAAATCAAACACCCCTTTATCACCCCCTTAGTTAGGGAAAAATAATAAAATTAAAAAAATGCATTTATTTCCATTTTCCCATTAGGGTTAGGGCTAGGGTTAGGGTTAGTGCTAGGGTTAGGGCTGAGATTAGGGTTAGGGGTGTGTTGGGGTTAGGATTGGAGTTAGAATTGGGGGGTTTCCACTGTTTGGGCACATCAGGTGCTGTCCAAACGCAACATGGCGTCTGATCTCAATTCCAGCCAATTCGGCGTTGAAAAAGTCAAATGGTGCTCCTTCCCTTCCAAGCTCTTCCAAGCTCTGCCATGCACCCAAACAGTGTTTTACCCCCACATATGGGATATGAGTCTACTCAGGACAAATTGCAAAACAACTTTTGGGGTCCAATTTATCCTGTTACCCTTAGGAAAATTAAAAATTGGGGGCAAAAATATCATTTTTGTGGAAAAAATTATTCTTTTATTTTCACGCCCGGGCGTTATAAACTTCTGTGAAGCACTGGGGGGTTTAAAGTGCTCACCACACATCTAGATAAGTTCCTTATGGGGTCAAGTTTCCAAAATGGGGTCACTTGTGGGGGGTTTCCACTGTATAGGTACATCAGGGGCTCTCCAAAGGCAACATGACACCCGCAGACCATTCCATCAAAGTCTGCATTCCAAAACGTCACTACTTCCCTTCCGAGCCGTGAAGTGTGCCCATACAGTAGTTTTCTCCCACATAAGGGGTATCGGCGTACTCAGGACAAATTGGTCAACAACTTTTGAGGTCCAATTTCTCCTGTTACCATAGGGAAAAAATTGGGGACTAAAATATCAGGTTTGTGGAAAAAATATGATTTTTTTATTTTCACACCAGGGCATTATAAACATCTGTGAAGCACTTGGGGGTTCAAAGTGCTCACCACATATCTAGATAAGTTCCTTGGGAGATCTAGTTTCCAAAACGGTGTCATTTGTGGGGGGTTTCCACTGTTTAGGCACATCAGGGGCTTTCCAAACGCGGCATGGCATCCAATCCCAATTCCAGCCAAAAAAGTCAAATGGCGCTGCTTCCCTTCCGAGCTCTGCCATGTGCCAAAATAGTGGTTTACCCCACATTTGGGGTATCAGCATACTCAGGAAAAATTGCACAATAACTTTTTGGGTCCTGTTACCCTTGGAAAATAAAAATTGAGGGTGAAAAGATCATTTTTGTGGAAAAAATATGATTTTTTAATTGTACGGCTGTACGTTATAAACTTCTGTGAAGCCCTTGGGGGTTCAAAGTTCTCACCACACATCTAGATAAGTTCCTTGGGGGGTCTAGTTTCCAAAATGGTGTCATTTGTGGGGGGTTTCTACAGTTTTGGTACATCAGGGGCTTTCCAAACGAGACATGGTGTCCGATCTCAATTCCAGCCAAAAAAGTCAATGGTGCTGCTTCCCTTCGGAATTCTGTCATGCACCCAAATAGTTGTTTACACCCACATATGGGGTATCAGAGTACTCAGGACAAATTGCACAATAACTTTTAGGGTCATGTTACCCTTGGTAAAATAAAAATTGGGGGTGAAAAGATCATTTTTGTGGAAAAAATATGATTTTTTTAATTGTACGGCTGTACATTATAAACTTATGTGAAGCCCTTGTGGGTTCAAAGTTCTCACCACATATCTAGATAAGTTCCTTGGGGGGTCTAGTTTCCAAAATGGTGTATTTTTTGGGGGGTTTCCACTGTTTAGGTACATCAGAGGCTCTCCAAACGTGACATGGCGTCCGATCTGAATTCCAGCCAATTTTGCATTGAAAAAGTCAAACGGCGCTCCTTCCCTTCTGAGCTCTGCCATGCTCCAATACAGTGGTTCCCCCCACATATCAGGTATCAGCGTACTCAGGACAAATTGCACAATAACTTTTGCAGTCTAATTTCTCCTGTTACCCTTGGTAAAATAAAAAAATTGGACCTGAAGTAATTTTTTTGTGAAAAAAAGTTAAATGTTCATTTTTTTTTAAACATTCAAAAAATTCCTGTGAAACGCCTGAAGGGTTACTAAACTTTTTGAATATGGTTTTGAGCACCTTGAGGGGTGCAGTTTTTAAAATGGTGTAACTTTTGGATATTTTCTATCATATAGACCCCTCAAAGTGACTTCAAATGTGATGTGGTCCCTAAAAATAAAATGGTGTTGTAAAAATGAGAACTCGCTGGTCAACTTTTAACCCTTATAACTCCCTAACAAAAAAATTTTGGCTCCAAAATTGTGCTGATGTAAACTAAAAATATGTAAAATGTTACTTATCAAGTTTTTTGTGTGCCGTATCGCTGTGATTTAAGGGCATAAAGATTCAAAGTTGGAAATTCAAAATTTTCACCAAATTTCCATTTTTTTCACAAATAAACGCAAGTTATTTGAATGAAATTTTACCACTATCATGAAGTACAATATGTCATGAGAAAACATTGTCAGAATCACCAGGATCGATGGAAGCATTTCAGAGTTATGACCTCATAAAGGGACAGTGGTCAGAATTGTAAAAATTGGCCCGGTCATGAACGTGCAAACCACCCTTGGGGGTTAAGGGGTTAAAATTAATTTTGCCAGTTTCATGTTATTTCAGTGACCTTGTGGGTTTTTCTTATATTTACAGAAGGGTAACAACAATGTTGTCCATGTCTGTCATTTAAAATATTTTGAGTTTTGTTTGACTATTTGTTAGAGCCTCAGTCTTTCTTCAAAAAGGAATGTCAAAATATCTTTTTCATGGAGAATCTGACATTAAAAAACTGATCAGAAAGAACCTGCTACCTTCAGTGATCAGCTGTAATTTACAGGGAAATCTAGCAGATTACTACTGAATTGTTTTATTTTATTTTGTGTGCTTTTTAAGAAATAACTTGTCAAGATCAAACACAGTAATTAACAAAAAAATGGTACGAATAAAACATGAGCTCATCTTGCAGAAAAGTGAGCCCCCATCATGCTAAAAAAGTTATAGCTGTCAGAGTCTAGCAACATAAAAACATGTTTTCTCTTAAAAAGAATACAATAAAAGAAAAGAAACATAAAAAAATCAATTTGGTGCCGCCACAATATAATTATATTGCCAAGTTATCATATCAATTATGCCACACAATGGCTGCCACAAAAACATAAAAACAAAACCTCAAAAACAATGTGAGATTTTGTAAAAAATGAAAAAAAATCTAATTTTGATACCCAAAATGGTGGTATTAAAATTCCAAATACAAATAATGTTACATATTGTATCTGTAGGTAACCAGAGATACGTATATAGTTTCCATATCAGGAACACTTTTCTGGGATTCCACAGCAGTGGTAGCTCAAAGGTTCTGCAAAAGCAACCTGCCTCCCGAAAACCAATCCAGCAAAATCTGTGTTCCTAACACCAAATGGCTCTCACTCCCTTCTGAGCCCCAGAGTTTAAGTCCACATGGATGACACTGCTAGAACGGAGAACTGACTTAATATATGGAGTCTGTAAGGGGTCTCTGGAAGCACTAGCTGGGAGCAATGTATTGTACATTAAAGTAGCAAATTGACAATTTTCTATTTGCAAAACCCACTGTGTGCTAGTTTCTGAAAAACACCTGTGCGCGCTGGTACAAATGCACCAAATAAGTTACTGAAATTAGAATAAAATAGGCAGAAGATTACAACATTCCCAGGCTCCAGCACTTTAAAAAATAAGGAATAGAATTTGATGTCTTCCGTATGCAGCATTTCAGGGAATCTGCCTTTTTATCTAAAGTCTGGGATTAATCCCTGAAACATGGCATGCTTGACGACAATTAAAGACTACTCCTTATTCTTTGTCATTTTCTCAAAAAATTGAGTCAATCACCTTGTAAAAGTCTATTGGTGCTGCCATTTTTATTCTGTATCGGTCTAATGCTGAGATCTTTGCATGTATTGCTTTTGAAGTGTAGTATGTGAAATTTCTGTTTGTAGTGCAACCAGGTATTTTCTTCATAGTTTTCTCTGGGGGTGTGAGCTTTCACTCTTTCCTGCCAGCCACTGTTCAGAAGCATCGGAGACTGCTAGACTGCTTGATCCATTGCCGATGTGAGCTAGGGGTGAAAGCGCACACCACCAAAAAAGACTGTAAAGTAAAAATTGGACTGCAAATCAGTTAGAAGAAATTTCATAACCAATATTTGTACCTATTACTTCTTGTTAAAAGAAAGAACAATTGGGGACTGACCATAAATTTATTGGAAAAAATTGATGTTTTCATTTTCATGGCTCAATGCTATAATGTGCTGTGAAACACTTGTGGAGGGTCAAAATGTTCCCTACAACCATAGATGAATTCCATGTGAAGTGTAATTCCCAAAAAATGGGTCATTTTTATGGGTGTTTTCCTGTTCCGGCACCTTAGTCGCTCTACGTATGTGACAAAGTGCCGACAAACTATTTAATCAAGATCTATGCTCCAAAAGCCAGCTAGTGTTCGAACATTCCCTTCTAAGTCCAGCTGTGTCCCCAAACAGTAATGTCTGACAATATATTCGCTATTCCAATACTCAAGAGAAACTATGTTCTAAATTACGGGCTCCTTTTTCTTTCTCTTTTTTGTTTTACATGAATATTTTATTTTTGCTAAATTGAAATGTTTTAAAGAATATAATTTTTCATTTCCATTGTTCAATTTTGTAATAATCCATGAAAAAACTGTGGGGCCAAAGTGCTCACTACATCCTTGATGAATTCCTGAGTGGGTGTAGTTACCACAATTTAACCATAAAAATAGTATAAACCCCCACCGGTGGGACAGCCGCTCTCCTACCGATCAATAAAACTTCATTTTTACTATTATACAATATAACTATTATAATGACAATTATTTACAAATAAGAATCAAATGAAAATGTAGATCTAGTATGTTTGGTGCCCTAATTAATTGCAAAGAAGGTCCCCCAGAATATCGTCCTATAACTGGCTAATGCCTATCTAACAGAGTTTTGACTTTTCTTTCAAAACAAAGAGACGCAGATTAGAATTGTTTTCCCAACATGTTTCACCACTACAGTGGCTTCATCAGAGGATAACGCCTGTGAGCCATATTGCACACTAACAATAGTGTGACTTCATATGCCAAAACATGAAGAGAAATTGTTTTATGAAGAGTGATTTTTTTTCCCTTTCATTCCTTATGAAAAGGAAAAATTTGGGACAAAATCAACATTTTAGTGGGAAAAAGTTACATTTTTTTTAAATTATTTTTTTAAGCAAAATAGAGGGATGCTATTTCTCATTAAAGTATAACCTTTAATTAACAATATTTAAATTGCTATTTCATATAATATACTATGTAACATTAGACAACCATCAACCTAATAAAATGTATTTTACACATCCACTTCTCAATGCAATATTATTCTTTGCTTAAATGAAGGGATAGATTTAGGGTTCCATTCTGGATCAGACTCAATTTGTTGTTGAGGACAGGGAATATGTAATCCGATTATTAAAAAATAATCAAAATATCTCATTTATTATATTTGGAAAATAAACTATGACTATGACTACTCAGTCTACTTACATCTCAATAGAGGGATTACAGGTCATTATTATGTAACATATAAACTTCCCTTTACTTATCATTAGATGATTATTCTTTATTTTATTCATATAATCTCCATATACCAAATTTGTCATCATTTGGATTAATTTCTCTATCACAATCAAAATCCTACATCTCCTTATTTCATCAAGAGCTATTAGTGACTATGCTAGTTTCCTCCTTTATTATTTTTTCATTTGTCTGCCCTTACTACATTGATTAAACAAAGTGAAGAGATAGTGTTCATAATTATTCCTCATCACCCTAAAGTACAATCAAAGTAAGACTATAAATCTCTCTTATATTTTCCTCATTACTCCTAAGTGTTTCGCTGGTATTTGTGATTCATCAGGGAGAGTATTTAGGGGCAGAAGAAAACCAACCATGGTTGGATGTAATTCAATAGGGCCGTTAACATGAGAGGATATTGGTTTATGCAAGCAACGTAACTCATGACTAGCAAACAATGGCAGACAAGTGTTTATACAAGACGAGAATTCTGAATGAAATCATTGAATAATGATCGTTTTGCTCAAAGCAATCACAATTTACCTTATACGATCTTCAAAAAGATGAATAAAATTTTTTTTGATTGCCTACACAATTTTATGCACAATGATTGAGCATTATTGAGCACACCGTTCAGTCGCTCAACCCATTTGCATTACAAAATTATCATGAATGATGAGTCAGTCTCTGAGGAGCAAGTTTGTCCCACTGTGGCTGAGAATGTAGCTGTTATGCCGGCCACTCCCATGCCCTACCCATTACATGTTTCCCTCTACTCCCTCTAGTACCTGGCCATTGCTCTGAGTTGCCTTGTGCTGGTTGTCAGTCATTGGGGGGAAGGGCTGAACTCTGCAGGAATTTTTATCCACTCTGTCCTGCAGAGATTTGTGTCCCTAGCCTATTACCTATAAATATATCAGGCGATTCCACCCTCTACTCCTCACTCAAACATTGGTTCCTTGCCTGCTAGTACCTTGTTCATGTGTATCTTTGTATTCTTTCTCCCGTTATATTATCGACCCGACCTGTTTACTCGCTTTGTTGACATCTCCACTCCTGACTCCAAATTGGAAAAGTGAAAGCATGCTGCCTGCACCGACCTCGCATCATGTGACTTTGCTTCAGTCTTGCCCTCCTGTACCTCGCATTTCCATCTCTGACCCTCCAGTCAGCTGCAGCAGTACTGGGGACTACCCTGGAGTGGTACCTGGAGTGTACAGGCAGCCCAGCCTATCCTCACCATCAGAGACCCTAGTGAATACCAGGTAGACACTTAGTCACACCCTCCGGGGTAAACCAGGCCCTTGACGCAGTGGGTACACACCCACCAGCATTACATTATGTTTGGGTTATGGACCCCACTGATAAATCATGACCTAGAGACCCCAAGTCTAGTGTACAAGTACTGTATGAGGAGGTACACTCACATTGTGAGGGTCACGACCAGCTGATGCTGGCCATCAATGTCATCGCAACCCAGCTGCAGGATCTGTGCACCGCAATGTCCTTCTTGTCTTCTGCTTCTACCTGTCTGGCCAACCCTCCTCTGGATAGTCAGCCTCTCCAAGGAAACCACCTAATGCTCCAGTTTCTGGTGGAACTGCTAAGCTCCAGATTCTAATTCTGTCTCGCGATGATGGAGACCCCAAGGAGAGCTGTGGCTTCATTAATGTTTAAGATCTGCTTCACACTCCATGCTCACCTCTATCCTTTGTATCAGACCGAGATAGTGTTTATGATCTCTCTGCTGTGACTAGCCCTAGGCAAACCCCATTATTTAACGTGGAGGTGTGGAGATCCACAATGTTGGGAGGCTCCTGGTGATGTTCTGTGTGGAATTCGAGGTTCCAGGCCATACCTCCTTAGCTGCTTTGTCCCTGTTGTATCTAAGGCAGAGCACAGATACTGCGGCCCAGTATGCTTTACACTTCTGTACCTTGGCAGCTGAGCTGGCTTGGAACAAAGAAGCCTTGGTTGCGACCTTCTGGCAGGGTCTGTCTGGTTGAATCAAGGAAGAGTTGGCTGGCAGAGATCTACCATCCTCGCTGGATGCCCTTATCCAACCAGCTACTAGGATAGATCTCCACTTCCATGACCAAGCTCAGGATCAAGCTTTGGTGTTTAGTCGTGCCAGCGGACCCCCCAGACTGGCTCCAAACATCCAGTTCCCTCTACTACCACAAATCGCACCCCCTGCAAGTGAGCCGATGCAGGTTGAGTGGGCAAAATTTTCTGTGCAGGAATGACAGCAGAGGTACAGAGAGAACATTAATATGCACTGTGGAGGCAAGGGACATTTTGTTCACCGGTAGCCTGTGTGACCTGAAAACTCTAGCACCTAGGGTTCACAGGAGGAACAACCCTAGGCAAGAGTAATTGCTCTCCAGAGCTACTGACTGAATTTATTTTGACCTGGCAGAAGAGGTTCCTCTCCACTACTGCCCACCTGGATTCCAGCGCCACAGGCAACTTCATTCATCTGGATCTGTTCTATCAACTTATGTTTCATGCTTATCTTTGTATTCTGTCATTGACACAGCCTTTTTATGCGTTTTATATGAGATCCTTTCTGACTCCGGATTTGAAAACTGAAATTGCCTTCCCCGACCTCGAACCGCCTTACTTTGCTTCTGTCTTTCCCTCCTGTACCTCATTCCTGCATCTCTGACCCTCTGGTCAGCTGCTGCAGTCCAAGGGACTGCACTAGAGTGGTACCTGCTGTCTAGTGGTGGCCCAGCCAATCCTCACTATCAGAGCCCTAGTGAAGACTTGGAAGACATTTTGTCATGCCCCTCCAGGGTAAGCCCGGCCAGTGACGCAGTGGGTGCAAACCCACCAGTGGTATAGTAGTGAACTGGAAATCTTGAGTCATGATAGAAACCTTTGCAGAGATGTGAATAGGGCCTGGGGCTGTGAGGTTAACCAGCTTAATTTGGGATCAAGTGGTGGGATAAACTGTTGTACTCATACAAAAGGTAGGATGTAGTGGGGATTTGTGTTTTGGAAAATAGCTATAGAAAGGTCTGCTTGTCTTGTAAGCAATGGCTATGGCCTGAAATAGACTGGACTGGGTGAAGGAGACAGTGGGGCAAGGCCAAGGTGTGAACCCAACCCTACTATAAATGTGTGAGTGAGTGTGGAGTGGGCAGCAAGACAAAGTCTTACAGAGTAAGGTTTTTGAGAGATTTTCTCTGGATACACATTGGAGACCAAGATATCTGTGTGAGACTGTGTGAAGTAACACAGATATGTGGCACAGTCACTGGGAAGGGAACAGAAACCAAGCAATATTGTAACTTTTTAGAATTATCCTTCCAAGGAGTGTAAATGCCAGTAAGACTACTGTGCCACCGAATGTGGCAGCAGCCAAAAGGCTTTGTGTCTTTCAGTGCCCGCGGTTATTTTCAGTAAAGATGAGCTGATGTAATTATATTGGTTTGCAGAACGCATAATCTCCAACAAACATCAACTGGTGTGACGTCATAAAGTGTTACACAGGCCCCCAAGGAGCAATCTGTGCGACTGTACAACCTCCGGCACACAACTCAGCCATGGGTATTGATAAAGGAAAGATGTATATCTTTGTACCGTGTTAGCCAGTAGATAGAAAAATATTCAGGATTGAGAGTCCTCTGTGGTTGATACCTTTTAATGGCTAACTGAAAAGATGGTAACACATTGCAAGCTTTCGAGACTACTCAGGTCTTGTATTAGTATTGTATTAGATTTTGTATTAGTCTAGCCTGATGAAGAGACCTGAGTAGTCTCGAAAGCTTGCAATGTGTTACCATCTTTTCAGTTAGCCATTAAAAGGTATCAACCACTGAGGACTCTCAAGCCTGAATATTTTTCCATGGGTATTGAGCATTAAAGGTAAATTGTGGATTCAGCATGGCTACATCTGCAATCTGGAGCTTAAAAATGTGTGTGACATTAAATTGCTTCAGGCAAACCAAACCTGTTCTGAGAATCACAGACCTGGCACTACATCTATGGAAAATCACAAGTACTTCACAGATCTTAAAGGGGTTTGCCTCATGTTGTCTCTTTTACAAGGAGCAGCATCTACATATCATACACATTTACATGTTTTTTTTATGGAGAAAACTCTTTACTCTTACCTGTCGCTCCTCCATCTCTTCTCTGATAAAGCTTATGTCTACTGCTAGATATCTTGACAGGCACTTATAAGGGTTGCCCACTATTGGACAAACATGGTGTAATCAGTTCAGGTCCCTGATTAAAATACGTTACGGTAATTACCTAAAGACATGGTGAGGCCAGTGTAAAGACTCCTGACGAAGTCCAGTGTAGTGAAACGTGCGACCAGGGGCTTCTGCGCCCCTCTCTCGTGTCTCTGTTCCCAGAGGACTTTATACTAGCCTCACCATGTCTTTAGGTCATTATTTGCTCCTGTTGATGGACTCTACGCACTTTATTCATTACATGTGACCTTTTGTTGTATATTAAGGCATGCTCTGTATGTGACTTTTAGTGATGAGCGAGTATACTTATTGCTTGATTTTTCCCGAGCATGCTCGGGTGTCCTCCGAGGATTTTGGTGTGTTCGGAGATTTAGTTTTCGCCACCTCAGCTGCATGATTTGCGGCTGTTAGCCTGAATACATGTGGGGATTGCCTGTTTCTTAGTGAATTCCCACATGTACTCAGGCTGTTTAGCAGCCGCAAATCATGCAGCTGAGGTGGCGAAAACTAAATCTCCGAACACACCAAAATCCTCGGAGGACACCCGAGCATGCTCGGGAAAACCCGAGCAACAAGTATACTCTCTCATCACTATTGACTTTATTTGCCTGCATTCACACTTGTTACTAATTCTGTACAGCTACATGTCCCATATGGGCTTTTCCAATGTATTTTGTACTTTATGTATGTAACCTGGTATGGATTATAACATGGCGCTTTAGAACCCTGTTCAGACATACTATTGCATCTGTGGGCTCACAGTACCAAGACTTTGATTGTTCCTTACATATTTGTCTGATCAAGTGTGTCTAGTTGAGATTTTCTCATTCAATGTTATCTAGCCAGTCATTTTTCACTATTAATTATATTTGCTGGGAGAACACTTTTTGCGGGGGACTAGTTATGTCTTTCTATCTTTATTTGGATCATAATATTTTTAGTCTTTTAGCAGACTTTTTTCCATTTATATGCACCGATGATTATTTAATAAACTGTTTAATATATTACCTTGATTATTCCCTTCATGTCTTTCCTTAGTTAAAATTCTTTTTACTATAGTGACATTGTTATTATCATCACTTTCATTGAGTATCGACAAACTATTGAAAGAACCAAAAATACATTATCTCGCATATCTTAATGACCACACATCATCTGAATGCCACATTCTGGAAGAGATAGGCGATTCTCACAACTGACAGCACACAATCAATATGAGCACAATAACACATTATACGAGTAGAATGTCAAAATTGTAAAATATAAAAGAAAATGGTCTCATTGGAATAAGAAGTTTCCATCATCTCTGTCCAGCGCTGGAGAGATAAGATATCAACGTCCCTCTTCAGTGACTGGCAGAATAATAGTGTATGCTTTTTATGGATATTTGACAAATGTTTGGTGAATTATATAGAACACCCTATATTTGTTGTTTAATGGGGTGTTCTATTACCATAAACAATAACTGATTACTTTCTTTTTTTTCCTCTTTCCTTTTCCCTTTCTCTCTGTTTTCCCACTATTCCTTCCTCCCCCTTTTTCTTTCCTCCCTTCCGTTCCTCCACTCCTCATTTATATAATCGCCCTTTACTTGTTTTTTTTTCTGATATAATTTGTTTTGATAATTCCTTACTTAATACTGTTAAACCCAATAAAAATGATTTGAATAAGAGATAATTAAAAAAAAAAATACAGAAGTGGTCACTGGTGACGTGTTTCTATTATACTGTTCCTCTACGCCACTCCTGATTTTGGCTACAAATGCTGATGGGAAATACTGACCAATGTGACGTATATGATTACTGCTGTAAGTTCAGGGTCTCAGTGGTCACACACCATGCTGTTGGCTCCTGCATATGCATCTATAGCCCTATAGTGGTTATGTCACTCATCCTTCTCTATGTTCATAAAAAGGAAACCCAGCACATTCTGCTGCACTTTCTTCCACCATCCTGATGGAAAGCACAAAGATACTCAGACGTACTTACATCAATTAGCAGAGAGAAATTAAGGTGGGAAGACCTCCATCATGACAGGAGACTGACAGCTCTCTAATCACTTTTCACCTGCGAAGTGTCCCGTGACCTTCACAGAGATCTCCATGTAGCATGTGATACAAATAAGTGACACATCGCTGGAATCAGGGTTTCTGCCTTTACATCATGCCGCTCTGAGATTAGGTGGCAAAAATCTGATGACAGATTCCCTTTAAGTAATTATGGAGGGAAACAGTAAAAAGACTGCAGCGACATTGAGTGGCTCCGGTTAGAAGCCACAGCATGACCACAGCCTTAAGACTTGCCTAAAAAGACTCCTATTATAAGAAACCACATGATATACGCTAGCTCACAGATCGGTGGGGGTTTAACTTCAGTGTCCAACAGTGATCAGCCAAATAGAGCACCAATACTACTGCTGAATTTCATTGTCTATGAAGTTGAGCGGTAAGGCTTGTCAACTGCCAAGGGAATAAATAGAGCCGAGGTCCGGCATGAGCTCTGCCGCTCTAGTCCACCATGGATAACATTGTTCCATTCTGCCAATCAGTGTGGCGCTCTGTGGTTGCACCTCCATCGATCTATCGGTTATCATAGGAGATACCTTTTCTTCACTGGATAACCACTTCAAAGGGTTTGGCCGACCGAAATAACCATGTAGACTCTAAAGTTAAGCTGCTATTGAATTTAAGGTTTGTGGGTGGTGAGTGAAGGGGTTGAGGGATTCAGAGTAGTTGGCATCACAGATGAGCATGGTGGGCACACCACACAATTGTGGAGCCCACAGACGGCTGCTACAACTTTAATTACCATAATTACTATGTAATGTAGGTCATGTCTTACCTTTAGTTTTTCATACCGATCACTTAATGAAGCCACCTGATGTTCTCTGTGTCTACCAACTAATTTGCATAAGGCACAAATAAGCTGATCGTCAACAGTACAGTACATATTAACCTTCTCATTCTCATGTTCCAGGCAAATAAGTCCACGGAAATGTGCATCTGGCACTGGTTCCACCAGGCGGTGACTGGTAAAAGGTTTCTTGTTAGGGTGGGTTGCACGTAGGCAGCGGTCACAATAGGACACCTCACAAGTGATACATGTCTTCACAGCATCTCTCGGTGGTTCCACCTCGCAGAACTGGCATGGAATCCTTTCTGATGCCATGATCGGGATACTTTTGTAGATTTTGTCTCGATTTTCGTCACCGGGAGAACTTGGCACGCTCAAAGAGGCCTTCTGAAAGCGGTCAATAATGTTTTTTAAAGTCACGTTGCGTTTCAACCCTTCCAAGCCACGATGATTAAGAGCAATGACATATCTGCAGGTTGGACACTGAAAGGCTGGAACAGGTTCCACTATTTCACTGGAAGAATTTCCAGAAACCAGTATACGGTGGGCACAGGTGAAACACAGGCTATGAGCACATGGAAGCAGAAGGGGGTCCTCAAATAGCTCCAGACAAATTGGACAGGTTAGTTCTGACTCCAGTGTTTCCATGTTTGGCTAAACCATTCCAGATTTAGGATATCTTGAGAGTCATTTTTTACCTAAATGAAAGCACATTTTTGGTTTTTAAGAGGATCACATTTTCTGCCAATATCATGCACACTTCTATTAGATATACAGTATAAGATAGTACGCAAAATGCTACAGTGAAAGAATACAATGTACGGCGGAATGATACAAAGACTAAATGTAGATAGTAAATGCAAGGAGTGGCACCTGAAGGTTGATGATGTCTGAACATAGATATTAATGACTAGTCCTTATTGAGAAGTGTACAAATAATGATCCAAGTGCATAATTTAAAAGTAGTTTTCCTACCTGACAACTGAAACCTCTGGTAATCAGTTGTTATTAAGGGTACTTTCACACATCAGTTTTTTCCCGTCAGGCGCGATCCGGCTTTTTTTTTAAAAAAACGGATCCGGCTAAATCTGAAGCCGGATCCGGTTTTTACCCATTGACTTGTATTAGCGCTGGATCGTTCCGCATGGCCTTGCGTTTCGTCCAGTTTTTGCCGGATCCGGCGAAACTTTGTAGTCCGGTGTCTGGAAAAAACGGCAACAGTAATGTTTTCTGTCTCCGGCAAAAAAGCCGGAAACGCTGGATCCGGCAATTCCATTTTTTTGCTACAATTGGAGTCTATGGACGCCGCAGTGCGCCGGATCCGGCAAAAGAAGGATCCGGTGGCCAGATCCGGTTTTTATGTCTGAGCATGCTCAGAAGTTGGCAAACCCCCAGGAAACATATATTATGCCAGTGGGGCCTTTACCCTCAGCCACTAGCATGGAGCCTGCCAAGGAAGCATCCCAAAGGCCATCAAGGCATCAGCCAGCCAGCAGCGGAGGCCGCAAGCAGCAGCAGCTGCTACCAGCAACAGTTGTAGACGGCGGCCAGGATCTAACACCGCCAGCAGCAGCAGACACCGTGCAGCTGAAGTGCTGGATTAAAAACAGGACGAAACGGAAGAAACGGATCCGTTTTTTTTCCGGTTGGCGCCGGATCCGGCACTCCGGCGACACGCTGGATCGCGCCTGACGGGAAAAAAACTGATGTGCGAAAGTACCCTAAAGGGGTATTCGCATGTTATTAAACTGGTGAAGTTAAAGAGCAGACAGCATGAAAATAAGCAAGTTTGCAGTTGCCTTCCTTTTTCTATCTGTTTTCTTTGTTCTGCAATTAGAGCTTTTGTCATTCATAGAGTACAGCTGGTTTCCATGGAGCTCGGCCACTAGTGCCTGCCCAAACACTGGCTTAGTGTGAGCACTAAGTCTAACATTCTAGGAGAAGAGTTAACTACTAACATCCCAGTCAGCTCTCTACAAGTCATTGATTTTTATACAGCAGTTTGTTGCTCACCTCCCCACCTGCTGATATATGCTGCCCGATCAACAGACAGCATGTATCAGACACTGGCTGCATGAGTTCATCCATACATGTTTAACGCTAAAACATTGCAGCATTTCAGAGCAAAACACTTTAAAAGCCGTCAGGGAGAGAGCAGCACAAGAGAGTAGTCAGACAGGCGGATCCCAGACAGCTTCCCTCTGCCTTGAAGTGATAGGTCTCTCACTGCATGTATAGGAAAAGACCTGATAGTCTCTGTCAGCAGGTGGGGATTGGCCACCGATGTCCCGCCTTTATGACTAGTCTCTGGAGCGGATTAATCCTCATTAGCTTTTGAAGTATATTCTGTTGTGAAATGTGTCAGAGTCACACTTACCTGGTTGAGATCACACAGCCAATGCCTGATACTTGCTGCCCGTGGCCACACCGCATGTATCAGCTGTCAAGTTTTCTTCAACATCTCAGAGGATCAATTCAATGAAAGTGACAAATGTGGGGAGGTCCCCAGGATAATGTGAGATCTTGGACCACAACTAACTCACTGAATATGCTAAAATAAAAATCACTGAAAGGGAATCTGTCGCTGATTCCTGGGATATAAATTCTCTGACTGCTGAGCTCTGTATAACACTGCCCACACCACTGATTGGCTGATTTCTGTGTACAATGTGCATAGCTAGAAAGCTGCCAATCAGTGGTCTGGGCGGGGTTACACAGAGCTCATGAATATGGCCGACTACATGGCAGCAGGTTTACTAGTCCTCTACTGTAGTGATAATCTCCTGCTGATAAAACTGTAACTTTATCAAAACTATAGAAAGCAGCCCAGTAAGTAACATATAGCCGGAATCAGGGTCTCTGTCCCTACATTATGCTGCCCACAGAAAAGGTGTCAAAAATCTGGTGACAGATTTTCTTTAAGATTATTGTCAATCTGATCCACATTCAGGTGCTCATGGGATTGTCTATTGCAGGGACCATGTAGAACCGTGACCTCTGGTGAAATCTCAGATATTCACATTCTCCCCTACTTATGACAACTTTTATCTACCTCACCTTATACCAATGAAATGAACCTAAAAATAGGGTGCTTTTTGTAAAATCAACGCCTGTTTCTTTCTACACATGTCTAAAAAGTATACTGTAAAGAGCACAAATCTGCAACTTACACCAGATTTCTGATCCAACAGCAATAGCAAATATGGCCAATTGTCTTTGTCTTGCAAATTGTCTTACAGATGTGATAGGAGACAACAATGTTCTGACTTCAGCATCCGGCGCTGGATTTGGCAGAATGGTTCTCACTAATGCTTTGTAATGAGGTTATATATAAGCCAGAACACGGTGTATCTAAACTGTCAAAGCATCTAAACAAGCTCAGCATAAGGCGTCTGATCCCTGCGCCAAGTATTGCTCCACTGACCACAGATCTGTGTGATGTATTTACACAAAGAGAAGATGAAAAGCTGCACAACAACCAAAGCAAAGTGTAATGCAAAAGTGTAATGCAAAAGTGTAATGCAAAAGTGATGCCATGCAAAGAGGACACGATAGGAGGTGTGGCAGGGCTAAGGGTCGTGTAATCGATGAGAGATATGTGTCTCATAAATGGCTTGTCTCTATAATGTAAGGCAGAAGTAAAGCATACCAGATATTGTTATTGTTTTTGTTTGAAGGACCTGTGGTGAGGTCACAGTCAGGTGACCAGTCAGCTGCTGGGAACGTGGGTGTGGCTACAGCCTTATAATGTGGCCTGCTCCTGAACCAGGGAGCTGTGTGTGGGGAGGACTAAGCCTCCCATGTGTGCTGAGACTCCTGCTCTGAGTCTACAACTACGGACATTGTGTTATTTTGCCTGAGCTAAAAGGCTATTTGTTTGCTGTTACGTTGCCTTGTGCGTTTATGCTGTGAATAAACTGCAAGCACTGTGGAAGAACCTGTCTCACATTTGTCTCCCGCTGCACCTAAGCGAGCCACATCCCCACAATTGGTGGTACACGTGCGGGCAGCGGTCCCAGCAGAGACTTGAGACAGTTGCTGCATGTCCTGGGTGAAGTTTGCAGCGGGGCAACAAGCATTGCCTGGAATCATGGAGGACCTCATGAAACACCTGGTCCAGTCCCAGGCACTGCAGCAGGAAACCAACAAGCTGTTGTTACAGCAGATCCAGCAAAGCCAGCAGGAGCAGCGGCAGCAGTTCCAGCAAAGCCAGCAGGAACAACGGCAGCAGATGCAGCTTCTGGCAACCGCCATCCAGGAGGGCAGGACGAGCGCCCCAACCCCAGGTCGGGCTGATGCCACCGACGTCGAGAAGGCGGTAAGACGCGCATTACAAAAAATGACCCCTGAGGATGATGTGGAGGCCTTCCTGACGGTGTTTGAGAGGGTGGCTGAGAGGGAAAAACTTCAGCCAGAGCGGTGGGCGGAGGTACTGGCCCCTTACCTAACGGGGGAGCCCCAGAAGGCGTACTTTGACCTGACGGTACAAGATGCCAGAGAGTATCCCAAATTAAAAGCGGAAATTCTCGCCCGCTTGGGGGTAACAATGACTACCAGGGCACAGAGAGTGCATCGTTGGGCCTATCACCGGGACAACCCCCCGCGCTTCCAAATGTTTGACCTGTTGCACCTGGTCCAGAAATGGCTGCAGCCAGAGTCGGCTTCCCCTGCACAGATGGTAGAGCGAGTTGTGATGGATCGGTTTGTGCATTCTCTGCCGAGACCTCTACAGACTTGGGTTGCCCAGGGTGATCCCCAAAATGCTGATGAACTGGTTGGGCTGGTCGAGAGATACCAGGGGATGGAAGGTTCCTTGGGGAAGCAGCCCATTCCATATTGGGGGTCCCAGCAGGGGGCGGAGTCACAAAAAGGGGTGGTGCATCCAAGGTCAAAAGGGGCGGGGGAGGCGGTGCCCAAGGTCCCCTCGGGTGTTATTTGCTGGAAGTGTCATGGGCCAGGACATATAGCGGCCCGTTGTCCCCAGACCACCGAGCAGATGGACTGCAGCATGGGACGCCGTAGTTCATACTACGCATATCCAGCTTGCAGTGTGAACTCGCTACCTAACAAGGGGCCACAAGCGTGTCCCGTGAAGGTGAACGGTCGAGCAGTAATGGCGCTTCTGGACTCCGGGAGCTTGGTGACCCTTGTGAGGGCCAGTTTTCCTCTAAACATACTCCCGGGTAAAAAGATTGGTGTTCGGTGCATACATGGCGATGCAAAGGACTACCCTATGGCTAGGGTGAAGATTGAAACGGCGCATGGCACCGAGTCGCATGAAGTTGGCGTTGTTCGAGACTTGTTGCATCCCATAATTATTGGCCGGGATTTCTGTCTGTTTTGGGATCTGTGGGGGATGGGTTCTGAGTGTGCTAGCAAGAGCAGGGAACCAATCCACCCCACTGAGGTATCGCCACCACCAGAGGCAGACGAGTTCCCTTTATGTGTCCTTGTTGGGGATGAAGAGGAAGGGTCCCCTGTACCTGACATCCCGGAGTTAGGGGTGGCCGGGGAGAATTTTGGGACTGCCCAACATAGGGACCCCACACTAAGGGAAGCCTTTAACAATGTCACCGTCATTAATGGGGTTGCACAAGAGCCGGGAGCAGACACAAGGTTTCCCCATTTTATGTTGAGTGGGGAATTGTTGTACCGGGTCACGAAAATAAGGGAGGAGGTGGCAGAGCAGTTAATAGTACCAGGCCCCTATAGACGAAAAGTGTTGGACATGGCCCATTCACACATCTTGGGGGGACACCTGGGGGTGGAAAAAACCCAGGAACGGATTGTACAGAGGTTCTATTGGCCTGGGTGTCACCGGGAAATAGTAAACTATTGCAGGTCCTGCCCGACATGTCAGTTAACTGCCCCCACATCTCATTTTCGGAACCCTCTTGTGCCACTGCCCATTATTGAGGTGCCATTTGAGAGAATTGCCATGGACTTGGTCGGTCCCTTAGTTAAATCAGCTCGGGGCCATCAGTATATATTAGTCATCCTGGACTATGCCACACGCTATCCTGAGGCCATTCCCCTGAGAAACTCCTCTGCGAAGAGTATAGCCCGTGAGCTGGTCCATGTGTTTTCCCGGACGGGTTTGCCGAAGGAGATCCTGACCGACCAGGGGACACCTTTTATGAGCAAGGTGATGAGAGAATTGTGCAGAGTCTTGCAAATTTCCCAGCTGAGGACTTCAGTGTACCATCCACAGTCAGATGGCCTTGTTGAGAGGTTTAACAAGACCCTGAAGAGCATGCTGAGAAAAGTCATAGAGGAAGATGGTAGAGACTGGGATTGTCTCTTACCGTATTTACTGTTTTCTATCCGTGAAGTTCCCCAGGCCTCCACGGGGTTCTCCCCCTTCGAGCTTCTGTACGGCCGGCATCCGCGAGGTCTCCTAGATATAGCCAAGGAAACCTGGGAAGCCGAAGTCACGCCCCACAGAAGCGTCATTGAGCATGTGGCACTGATGCAGCAGAGGGTTGCAAAGGTGATGCCCATTGTTAAAGAACATCTCCGCCAGGCACAAGAGGCTCAGGCCAGGATCTACAACCGGTCAGCCAGAGTGAGGCAGTTCAATCCGGGAGACCGAGTTCTCGTGCTAATCCCGACAGTGGAAAGTAAGTTCTTGGCCAAGTGGCAAGGGCCATATGAGGTGGTGGAGAAACTGGGAGACGTAAACTACAAGATCCACCAACCCGGAAGACGGAAGCCATACCAGGTTTACCATGTTAACCTTATCAAGCCGTGGCAAGATAGAGAGCCAGCGGTAACTCCGTGCTTGCTGGGCAACCTAGAAGGGGAGGTTGGAGCCGTTACCATAGCGGAGACTCTATCGAAGGCCCAGAAGCAGCAGTGCCGGGAGTTACTCCAGAAAAACCGGGACCTGTTCTCAGAGTTGCCGGGGTGCACGAAGGTGGTGGAGCACGAAATTCTGACCGAGCCACATGTGCGGGTGAACGTGAAACCATATCGTATTCCTGAGGCCCGGCGAGAGGTAATCTCCAAGGAGGTGCAGCGTATGTTGAAGCTCGGGGTCATTGAGGAATCCAAGAGCGGCTGGTCGAGCCCGATTGTCCTGGTCCCAAAACCTGATGGTGAATGGAGGTTCTGCAACGACTACCGGAAGCTGAATGAGGTCTCCAAGTTCGACGCTTATCCCATGCCACGCGTTGATGAGCTCATCGAGAGACTTGGACCTGCCAGGTACATAACCACTTTGGATCTGACCAAGGGATATTGGCAGATCCCCATGGCACAGGAAGCCAAGGAGAAGACGGCATTCTCCACACCAGACGGTTGCTTCCAGTATGTCCGGATGCCGTTTGGCCTACAGGGAGCTCCAGCAACCTTCCAGAGGGCGATGGATAGAATCCTTGCACCTCATAAGCTATACGCTGCTGCATACCTGGATGATATCGTCATCTTTACCCCGGACTGGGAGACTCACCTGAAAAAGGTCCAAGCAGTGTTTGACGCTCTAAGAGAGGCAGGGTTTACAATAAACCCGAAGAAGTGTGCCTTGGGGAGAGAAGAAGCCAAGTACCTCGGATATGTAGTGGGGCGTGGCGAGATCAAACCCCAAATCAATAAAGTGGAGGCAATTCAAACATGGCCGAGACCTCTGTCAAAGAAGCAAGTTAAAGCCTTCCTGGGGATTGTGGGATATTACAGGAGGTTTATCCCAAACTTCGCCACAATGGCTGCACCTCTAACTGATCTGCTTAAAGGGACAAAGTCAGTGATGGTCAGCTGGTCCGAAGAAGCAGAGTCAGCCTTCCAAGAAATGAAGGGAGCGCTTTGTAAGCAACCCGTTTTGGTGGCCCCAGACTTTAAACGTGAATTTGTCCTCCAGACAGATGCCTCAGATGTCGGGGTAGGAGCTGTCCTTTCCCAAGAGATACGTGGGGAAGAGCATCCTGTTCTCTACTTGAGTAGGAAGTTGACTTCTTGTGAGAGAAATTACTCAGTTGTAGAGAAGGAGTGTTTGGCCATAAAATGGGCAGTGGACACATTACGGTACTACCTGGTGGGACGGAAGTTTAGGTTAATATCCGACCATGCCCCACTCAGGTGGATGAGGGAAACCAAGGGCAAGAATGCTAGGGTCACCCGCTGGTTCTTAGCCCTACAAGACTTCAGCTTCCATGTAGAGCATAGGGCCGGGAAGCTACATGGGAATGCCGATGCCCTCTCCAGAATCCCTTGCCTGGTAGGTGAAAGTGCCAAGCCCCACGGCTTTAGGCAGAGGGGGGAGGTATGTGGCAGGGCTAAGGGTCGTGTAATCGATGGGAGATATGTGTCTCATAAATGGCTTGTCTCTATAATGTAAGGCAGAAGTAAAGCATAACAGATATTGTTATTGTTTTTGTTTGAAGGACCTGTGGTGAGGTCACAGTCAGGTGACCAGTCAGCTGCTGGGAACGTGGGTGTGGCTACAGCCTTATAATGTGGCCTGCTCCTGAACCAAGGAGTTGTGTGTGGGGAGGACTAAGCCTCCCATGTGTGCTGAGACTCCTGCTCTGAGTCTACAACTACGGACATTGTGTTATTTTGCCTGAGCTAAAAGGCTATTTGTTTGCTGTTACGTTGCCTTGTGCGTTTATGCTGTGAATAAACTGCAAGCACTGTGGAAGAACCTGTCTCAGGCTGGTTTCACATTTGCGTTTTTTAGCGCTGGAAAAAAACGCTAACCTGCGCATGCGTTTTTTCCCCTATATTTAACATGGGTGCGCATACCTGCGCGCTTGTAAGCGCATGTATGCGATTTTCATGCGCTGCGTTTTTTTGGGGTGTGCGATTGGATTTTCCAGACGCAGCATGTTGCATTTTTTGGCCCTGCAAAAAAGCGCATGCGCACATATGTGCACGTTTTGTGCTAAAAATGGCCATTATAGCCTATGGATGCGCATATGTGCGCACTGGCATGCTCATGTAAGCGTTTTTTTGCATATGCGTTTTTTTTTTTTAACCATGGAATTTAGGGGTTTGGGTTGGAGTTAGGGTTAGTTAAGGGGGTTTAGGGTTAGGGTTAGGGTCAGGGTTAGGGTTGGGTTTTGGGTCAGGGTTAGGGTTAAGTATGGTTTGGTTAAGGGTTAGGGTCAGGGTTAGGGTCAGGATTAGGGTTAAGTATGGTTTTGTTAAGGGTTAGGGTCAGGGTTAGGGTTAGGGTTAGGGTTAGGGTCAGGGTTAGGGTTAGGGTTAGGGTCAGGGTTAGGGTTAGGGTCAGGGTTAGGGTTAAGTATGGTTTTGTTAAGGATTAGGGTCAGGGTTAGGGTCAGGATTAGGGTTAAGTATGGTTTGGTTAAGGGTTAGGGTCAGGGTTAGGGTTAGGGTTAGGGTTAGGGTCAGGGTTAGGGTTAGGGTCAGGGTTAGGGTTAGGGTCAGGGTTAGGGTTAAGTATGGTTTTGTTAAGGGTTAGGGTCAGGGTTAGGGTCAGGATTAGGGTTAAGTATGGTTTTGTTAAGGGTTAGGGTCAGGGTTAGGGTTAGGGTTAGGGTTAGGGTCAGGGTTAGGGTCAGGATTAGGGTTAAGTATGGTTTGGTTAAGGGTTAGGGTCAGGGTTAGGGTTAGGGTTAGGGTTAGGGTCAGGGTTAGGGTTAAGTATGGTTTTGTTAAGGGTTAGGGTCAGGGTTAGGGTTAGGGTTAGGGTCAGGGTTAGGGTTAGGGTCAGGGTTAGGGTTAGGGTTAGGGTCAGGGTTAGGGTTAGGGTCAGGGTTAGGGTTAGTTAGGGTTTAGGGTTTGGGTTAGGGTTAAGTATGATTTGGTTAAGGGTTAGGGTCAGGGTTAGGGTTAGGGTTAGGGTCAGGGTTAGGGTTAGGGTCAGGGTTAGGGTTAGTAAAGTCATGGTTTGGGTAGTGTGAGGGGCCACCTAAAAATGTTGGAAAAAAACGCAAACGCGGTAAAAACGCACTAAAAACGCATACAAACGCTTAAAAACGCTGCGTTTTTTTCATGCATGCTCATAAAAATGCTTGAAAAAAACGCAGCAGTTGTATGCTTTTGTATGCGTTTTTTCAATGCGTTTTTTTGCGGGAAAAACGCGCTGCAAAAAAAAGCAAGTGTGAAACTAGCCTCACATTTGTCTCCCGCTGCACCTAAGCGAGCCACATCCCCACAGAGGATACATGCTCCGAGTCAGTACACACAAGTTACTCCATGTTCTGGGAATACAGTGGGCACGGAAAGTATTCAGACCCCTGTACATTTTTCGCTCTTTGTTTCATTGCAGCCATTTGGAAAATTCAAAAAAGTTCATTTTTTTTCTCATTAATGTACACTCTGCACCTCATCTTGACTGAAAAAAAAACAGAAATGTAGAAATTTTTGCACATGTATTAAAAAAGAAAAACCCAAATATCACATGGTGATAAGTATTCAGACCCTTTGCTCAGACCCTCAGATTTATGTCACATGATGTCCATTTCCTTGTGATCCTCCTTGAGATGGTTCTACTCCTTCATTGGAGTCCAGCTGTGTTTAATTAAACTGATAGAACTTGATTTGTAAAGGCACACACCTGTCTATATAAGACCTCACGGATCACAGCGCATGTCAGACCAAATGAGAATCATGAGGTCAAAGGAACTGGCCAAGGAGCTCAGAGACAGAATTGTGGCAAGGAACAGATCTGGCCAAGGTTATAAAAGAATTTCTGCAGTACTCAAGGTTCTTAAGAGCACAGTGTCCTCCATAATCCTTAAATGGAAGAAGTTTCGGACCACCAGAAGTCTTCCTAGACGTGGCCGTCCAGCCAAACTGAGCAATCGTGTGAGAAGAGTCTTGGTGAGAGAGGTAAAGAAAAACCCTAAGATCACTGTGGCGGAGCTCCAGAGATGCAGTAGGGAGATAGGAGAAAGTTCCACAAAGTCAAATATCACTGCAGCCCTCCACCACTTGGGCTTTTATGGCAGATTGGCCCGATGGAAGGCTCTCCTCAGTGCCAGACATGTGAAAGCCCGCATACAGTTTGCTAAAAAACACATGAAGGACTCCCAGACTTTGAGACATAAGATTCTCTGGTCTGATGAGATGAAGATAGACCTTTTTGGTGATAATTCTAAGCGGTATGTGTGGAGAAAACCAGGAACTACTCATCACCTGCCGAATACAATCCCAACAGTGAAACATGGTGGTGGCTGCATCATGCGATGGGGGTGTTTTTCAGCTGCAGGGACAGGATGACTGGTTGCCATTAAAGGAAACATGAATGCGGCCAAGTACATTGAAATCCTGGATGAAAACCTCTTCCATAGTGCTCTGGACCTCAGACTTGGCTGGGTTCACATTCCAACAAGACAATGACCCTAAGCACACAGCTAAAATAACAAAGGCGTGGCTTCAGAACAACTCTGTGACCATTCTTGACTGGCCCAGCCAGAGCCCTGACCTAAACCCAATTGAGCATCTCTGGAGAGACCTGAAAATGGCTGTCCACCAACGTTCACCATCCATCCTGAAGGAACTGGAGAGGATCAGCAAGGAAGAATGGAAGAGGATCCCCAAATCCAGATGTGAAAAACTTGTTGCATCATTCCCAAGAAGACTCATGGTTGTACTAGCTCAAAAGGGTGCTTCTACTCAATACTGAACAAAGTGTCTGAATACTTATGACCATGTGATATTTCAGCTTTTCTTTTTTAATAAATTGGCAAAAATTTCTACATTTCTGTTTTTTTTTCAGTCAAGATGAGGTGCAGTGTGTACATTAGTGAGAAAAAAATGAACTTTTTTGAATTTACCAAATGGCTGCAATGAAACAGAGTGAAAAATTTAAAGGGGTCTTTCCGTACCCACTGTACATACAAGGCTGTGCTGTGTGTGTCTGGACATCAGAACTGACTGAGATACAATCCATATCAGCCACAACTTATAGTGTTGGGTTGTGTACAATGTGCAGAATATCTTCATGCAGCGAAGCACAGCGCAGAAAACAGTATTAGGGCTCATACTCACTTGTGAGAGACTCGCACAATTCTCGTGTGAGTCTCTCGCATGAAAACCTGGCACTGCCACCGGCACTGGGACCGGAGCGTCGGCTGCATAGAAATACATGTAGCCCCATGCTTCGGTCCGAATGCCGGCGGCAGTGCCGGGTTTTCATGCGAGAGACTCACACGAGAATTGTGCGAGTCTCTCACAAGTGAGTATGAGCCCTAAATCTGTAGCTTTCACCCAGCCGGTGAATGAGAATGTGGCCCGGGCAAGGTAATGTGGTATACAGAGGCGTGGGGAAGGCGAATAGTGACTACAAGGGTAATGGACCATGACTGCCATACTGGTATTGATTAGTGGGAGATAGAGACTGATACACAGATATGGAATTAAATAGTATATTCTGAGATAAAAAGATAGACACAAGGGCGGACAGAAAACTGGTGAAACCTATGCAGCCAGGCAGGGGCCAAAGAAGTGAGGGGGGCATGTAAATAGATAGATAGATAGATAGATGATAGATAGATGATAGATAATAGATAGATAGATAGATAGATGATAGATAGATAGATAGATAGATAGATAGATAGATAGATAGATGATAGAAAGATAATAGATAGATGATAGATAATAGATACAAAAATAATAGACTGAAACTAGATAGATAGATAATAGATAAATAGATAATAGATAGATAATAGATAGATAATAGATTATATACATATATATAGATAGATAGAAGATAGATAGATAGATATGGGATATATAGATAATAGATAGATAGATAGATAGATAGATAATAGCTAGATAGATATAGATAGATAGATAGATAGATAGATAGATAGATAGATGATAGATAGATAGATAGATGATAGAAAATTTTAGATAGATGATAGATAATAGATACAAAAATAATAGACTGAAACTAGATAGATAGATAATAGATAAATAGATAATAGATAGATAATAGATAGATAATAGATTATATACATATATATAGATAGATAGAAGATATATAGATAGATATGGGATATATAGATAATAGATAGATAGATAATAGATAGATAGATGATAGATAGATAGATAGATAGATAGATATGGGATATATAGATAATAGATAGATAGATAGATAATAGCTAGATAGATATAGATAGATAGATAGATAATAGATAGATAGATAGATATGGGATAGATAGATAGATAGATAGATAGATAGATAGATATGGGATAGATAGATAGATAGATATGGGATAGATAGATAGATAGATAATAGATAGATAGATAGATAGATAGTAGAAAAAAAATGGAACAGCACATGCAATCAAGTAGGTGCACAGGCCTACCAGCAACTATATAATATACTTGCCAAATATACAGCAATAAAAAATGGGAAGCAGCACTCCAAGTTTAGCAAAAAATATAAGAGTGGACTTTATTAGGCCCACATGGCGTGGTGCAATGTTTGCTTGAAAAATGTTTTTGAAGCTGAAACGTTGCACCACGCCATGGGGGCCTAATAAAGTCCACTCTTATATTTTTTGCTAAACTTGGAGTGCTGCTTCCCATTTTTTATTCCTAGATAGATAATAGATAGATGATAGATAGATAGATAATATATAGATGAATAGATAAATAGATAGATAATAGATAGATAGATAGATAGATGATAGATATATAAATAGATAGATAAATAGATATATAGAAAATTTTAGAAAGATGATAGATACATAAATAATAGATTGAAAAAGGATAGATAGATAGATAGATAGATATTAGATAGATATTAGATAGATAACAGATAAATAGATAGATAATAGCTAGATAATAGATTGATTAGGATCAAGTTAGAAATATTTGGACAGTGACACAAGTTTTGCCATTTTAGCCGTTTACCAAAACATATTTCAGATCCAGATATATAATAAATATGGGCTTAATGTGCTGACTCTCAGATTTAATATGAAGGTATTCACATCCTAATTGGAGGAAGGAATTAAGAATTACAGCGCTTTAATATGTCGCTGCCTATTCTTAAAGAGAACAAAAGTAGCGTATTTGGACAATGAGGTCACAAGCTCTTTACTGGGTGGCATGTGCTATTCCCTTGTTAATCCATCACTCAATAGGTAGAAGGTCTGGAGCTGATTCCAGGTGTGGTATTTGTGTGGCGCCCCTGCGGTCTCAGTCGCCACAGGGTACTGCACTTCATCCAGAGGTGTGGTACTCTGCTCTCAGGTAAGGAAGGGGCATAGCCAGGACTCACACACCAGAATCCAACACTAGTCCTCATCTGGCCAGGGGGGAGTTAAGTAGAGGGTGTGGGTGGAGAAAGTAGAGAAGGGGCAGAGCTTAAGGGAGTGACAGGAGTTAGTGCTGAGGTAAAGAGTTAAATCTTGCCAAATCAGACAAGGAGATTTTCTGGATTTGTTTTCTCATTTTGACTCTCATAGTTGTGCTCTACCTATGATGTCAATTACAGGCCTCTCATCTTTTTAAGTGGGAGAACTTGCACATTTGGTGGCTGACTAAATACTTTTCCCCCCACTGTATATAGATAGATAATAGAGAATAGATAAATAATGGATAATAGATAGATAGATAGATAATAGATAGATAGATAAATAGATAGATAGATAATAGATAGATACATAATAGATACATAATAGATAGATAACAGATAAATAAATAATACATAGATAGATAATAGATAATAGATAGATGATAGATAGATAATTGATAGATAATAGATAGATAATAGATAGATGATAGATAATAGATAGATGATAGATAGATAATTGATAGATAGATGGATAATAGATAGATGGATAAATAGATAGATAACAGATTATAGATACATAGATAATAGATAGATGGATAGATAGATAGATAATAGATAGATGATAGATAATAGATGATAGATAGATAGATAATAGATAGATGATAGATAATAGATGATAGATAGATAAATAATAATAGCTAGATAGATAACAGGGGTAGGTGGCTGTATACAGCTATACATTACCCGTAACTTTCCCAGGGGGCCATACTGGCTCCGGCATCACTCGGAATGAGGGCAGGGGGCTCCGGCTGCCGATGTGCCAGGTGCAGGGTGCAGTGTGGACAGTGGATGATGAGAGGAGTAGTCAGTGGAGACCATCAGTCACTAGTTAGTATGCTGCTGCTGCTCCTGACGTGATCCTTGAGCAGGTGGCAAGCTTCGCCCAGAAATGGCTAGCTCAGCCTCTGTGTAGCCACACTGCACAAACACAGGACGCAGGGAGCAGATCCACTAGAGGGCATCCAGCCCTACACACAGCTGCAGCTCCGGCTCAGTGTCCTCCTGTAGATTGCATACCATCAGCCCTGCTGAGACAGAAGGGTGAGGGTCCCTGCCAGGGAGAGGTCCTCCTGCCACCACACAGTTAGATGCACAGTGTGGCTAGAGCAGGTTGTGCTGGATGATCCCATGTGTTCCCAGAGCTGCTGGCTTCGGTGTCTGAGCCGGGGAGGGGTGACATTCAGAGTAACAGTCAGTGCAGTTACTTCCAGTATTGATCCATCTTCACTCCCACTCCCTGGCACATAGTAAAGTAAGCCAGAACACAGGACAGCTGCTCATACAAGGGGAGAGGGCGCCCCCTGCCCCAGCACACCAGTACTGCAGCGTCCTCCCATCTGCTTTATACACCACAGTCAGGAAACATTTTATTCCAGACATTTGACCAGAAAGATAAAATTGCTTTTGCCTCTGAGATTTCAATAATTTGATTTTGAACCGGAATATAGAATAACACACAAGTAACAAAAGCTGGAAATTTACAACTAACAGGACCTAGATGAAAATACAGAACGCTGCCCAATCCATAACATGGAGGCCCAATTGGCGAAGATATTCCCTTTTACTAGGATTCCTAATATTGTTGGCCCCTCTTATGATTTGCTTTTTTTTAATCCTGGACATTAGAAATTGTGTAGCATTATATAATGCAGGAGAGTCATCCTCTGAGGCTTCTGGACATGGGCACCATCATAGTTTCTTGGGGCACTTACTTTTTTCCATCTATACCCTTGACCTAGGACAACTCATAAAGTCCCATGGCTTCCAGTACCACCAGTATGCAGACAACACTGTTATGATTGGGTCACCGAGGAGGAGAGCAAGACCAAGCTAAGCCACAGAAAACCAGAGAGGTTGGTAACTAAGCGGATTGCAGACCCCTAATCCTATCCACACAACTAGCAGTAGCCGTGCAGCGAATCTACAATGATCCTAGACGCCTTGACCACAGCCGGAGAGCTAAATAAGCCTAAAGCAAGAAAGGGGAAATCTAAACTGCCCGAGAGCAGACCCCAAAGGAACAGATAGCCCCCAAACATATATTGTCGGTGAGACAAGATGAAAACACAAACGCAGGTAGGAAAATAGACTGAGCAAACGATGGGGCCCACACTAACTAGACAGGACAGGAAAGGAAAGACACTGTCTGCAATTGTAGAGGTGAGGGCCGAGCTGGGGGGGTGGTCCCTCTTCTTACCGCGCAGAGACGAAACAGAGACAAGATGGAGGCAAGTTCAGGGTGCAACAGGTCCAAGCTTTATTCTCTGGCCGTCCACTTGACAGCCTCCACAGTATACCGCACTCCAAAGCAATACACTTTACTTTGCTTTCCTTGTCGGCCCTCCGTTTCCAGAGCCGCTTCTCTCACCGTACTTTATACTAAGGACGTGTCTGCACACACCGTCCCCTCCTCACTCGTCGACGCTCCTGACAGGTCCGTCACTGTGGCCGCCTTAGGCCCGTAAACCAGCAGCGCTTCCACTGATCAGTCGTCATGTCAAATACGGTGTCTCACACCCAGTGCCTCGTCCCTTCTGTGGTCCTTCCTGTCAGGACCACCCCCCTGACGTTCTCTCTCCTCAGTCCCCCTGGTTTAGATTCTCCTCACAGCGCACAGACTGTTGCAGCCCTCCTGTCACTGGAGCTCCCCCTGGGAACTGGAACCTTCTGGAACCCTCCGTCAGTATTTATAGCTAACCCGGTTCCTTGAAACTGTCACTCCGCCCCCCATGACCAACGGTTTCTAAAGCCCTAAGCTGATGTCAAGTCCTTTGCTCACACTCCTCCCTGCCATCTAATGGTCAACCCAAGGTACTGCACATCCACTACACTTTCCTAGCTGTTTCCCCACTGTAATGACTGACACCTACCTACACTGTGCAAACCTTTCCTTCTTCACTCTGACTAGTCCGTCCGTCCGTCAGGTCACCTTCCCTACACTCTCCCTTCCTTTGTCCATTGTCGTCCTCGACAATCGTCATCCCTGCCTTCGTCGTTCTGAAGCTACACCTACATTCTGTTGTCGGACCAGCTGTTGAGCTAAACCCACTATCTGCTTGGGCCGAACCATACTGGGAGCAGTATGCTCTGAGCAGCCTACTGCTACTCACCAGCGCGCACACCACATGACGTCTTTCAAATTGGGCTAGGTACACCCATATTATCTCTATGGCGTGTACCTTCCCCTACTCTCCCCTACTGTCACCTTCCACTATTCGGTACGCCATGATCGAGGTCTCTTACCTTCCAGATCATTAACAGCGCCCGCCTTCCTCCTTCAGGGGTGTCCGTGGTGTTGGGGACCTGACCTAGGACGGCTTCCTCACGTCTTCCAACTCATTTTCCTTTCTTTCAATAACATGTCATGGTCAGCGTCCCGGTCTCCCAGACCTCCTCAACTCTTAGATCCCTACCGGATCTCACACTTTCCTTTGGTCCCGCAGACCTTCCCTTACCCGGACCTGTTGCATTTTACTTTGGCATATTATACATTAAACAACTTTATAATAGCACGAGTACCCATTTTTATATATTTTTTTTCATTTTCTTTTGCTTCTAAAGCCAACATATAACAAAAAAAACATTGTAAGTCTTCTTTCTCCCCCCTTCCTTGGACCTGAACACTCCTCCACTTCTCCGTATCCCCGTTCTGTCAAGTTTCTAATCAGCAAATAACATCCTGTAAGAGGAACATACTAAAAACAAACTCAGCACATCAAACATTTTTTTTTTTTAAACTAGAACTGTTCTCCAGAACCTGCACTACAGTGCACCGAACTCTCGACAGTCTACTTCACTACGCAGTGGCTAGTAGTGAAGGACCCCACAGCCGTGGAGCCCCCGGGGATACTGAGGGTGTCCATTCAAGTCCTCTTCTTTTCCATGCCGGCCTCTCCTTGAGTGTGGAGCAGGTTCCACACTTCCTGCTCCCGGGCCTTCTTCTTCCTGATCACCTCCGCTACCCACACGGAGGGAACAGCATGGGCCCTGGAGTCCGGTGGGCGGGACTCCGCTGAGAAAGACCGCAAGACAGAAACGGCCGAAGATTTCTGCGGCCCAGCAGCCGCTGGGGTCAGGTGGCAAATGGGGACAACCGGGTCCTCGGGGGCTGGCGGCATAACCGCGGCCTCAGGACAGGCCGCATCCACTACTTCCAACGGAGTCGGAGTAACGGCCGATTTCAACGATGCAGCTGCTATTAGCAGGGAAAGCGCAGCAGCGTCTTCTTTGGGTGAGCTCTGCACTGGTGACTCCGGGCGGGATAGTTCGGGGACATGAGCGGGAGCCTCGCTCAGCTCCGCATACACCACGGGGCCCGTGGTAACTAGGCCTTCCGGTGCGCAGGGGGCCGCGTGCTGCAGCAGAATGGTGGGGGCCGCTTGCGGAGGCACTGGTAGGGCCGGGGGTACTCTCACCTTCCCCGGCGCTGCGGCCTCCGTCCCATCATCACACGGTTTTCCCCGCAGGCTCCGTTCCTTGCTCCACTGTCCTGCGGGCCTTCCCTCTGGACTCGGGGGCTCCGCTGAGAAGTCCTCTGCTGGTATTGGTGGCGGCCGTTCTCGCTGACTCCGCTCAGGCTCCGCTCCCCGGCTCAGCATCCTGCTGCCTGCCCGTGGTTCTAAAGATGACTTCTGGTGCAGCTCCATCTCTCGCCGCCATTGCCACTCTAGGCGGCCAATGCCCCGACACCCGCAGCGTCTCATACCGTCCGTTGGGCAGCACTCGAATGGCGTCAGACAGCCGCAGCCAAGTTTTTCTTTTGTGCCACTCCTCCAGCTGTGTCGGGCGATGGCAGACCTTTCCACCCATCTGCCAGGGTCCAGGACATGGGAGCGTTGGCCTCCGGGCACATACTGCTGTCCACGGGGGAAAAGTTTTTTGTCAGCTCACCAAACCGTAGCAAATGCGAAGTCTGGAGGAATGCAATCAATCCTGGGCGGTGCAGGGAACTTGGATTCCGGAAAATCTTGTAGGCACAATACTTGGGAGATGTTCCAGCAACTTCGACCAAAGGATGGTTAACCATCCTTTGGGCGAAGTTGCTGGAACATCTCCCAAGTATTGTGCTGTCCACGGGGGTACGTTGGAGGGGACCCCAGTCCATTCAACACGACTGCAAACACTCGGACCTCTCCCCTGCGCTGTAGTAATGCCGCCATCTTGCGCAGCACCTGATGCCGCCCCGGATCTTCTGTCAGCACCACTGAGTCACCACAGCGCTCCCAATTTGTAATCCACAGGTAAGCCAATTGTAATCCACAGGTATTTATAATCCAAGCAGCACAGTCCAAGTCCTTCTCCATCCTTTAAGGCAGGTCTGCCGCAGAAGATGATGTATTAGCGGCGGCGATCCTGCCGACTACGCCAAATGTAGAGGTGGTGGGCCGGACTAGGGGGGTGATCCCTCTTCTTACCGCGCAGAGACGAAACAGAGACAAGATGGAGGCAAGTTCAGGGTGCAACAGGTCCAAGCTTTATTCTCTGGCCGTCCACTTGACAGCCTCCACAGTATACCGCACTCCAAAGCAATACACTTTACTTCCCTTGTCGGCCCTCCGTTTCCAGAGCCGCTTCTCTCACCGTACTTTATACTAGGGACGTGTCTGCACACACCATCCCCTCCTCACTCGTCGACGCTCCTGACAGGTCCGTCACTGTGGCCGCCTTAGGCCCGTAAACCAGCAGCGCTTCCACTGATCAGTCGTCGTGTCAAATACGGTGTCTCACACCCAGTGCCTCGTCCCTTCTGTGGTTCTTCCTGTCAGGACCACCCCCCTGATGTTCTCTCTCCTCAGTCCCCCTGGCTTAGATTCTCCTCACAGCGCACAGACTGTCGCAGTCCTCCTGTCACTGGAGCTCCCCCCTGGGGACTGGAACCTTCTGGAACCCTCCCTCAGTATTTATAGCTAACCCGGTTCCTTGAAACTGTCACTCCGCCCCCCATGACCAACGGTTTCTAAAGCCCTAAGCTGATGTCAAGTCCTTTGCTCACACTCCTCCCTGCCATCTAATGGTCAACCCAAGGTACTGCACGTCCACTACACTTTCCTAGCTGTTTCCCCACTGTAATAACTGACACCTACCTACACTGTGCAAACCTTTCCTTCTTCACTCTGACTAGTCGGTCCGTCCGTCAGGTCACCTTCCCTACACAATCACGCAAAAAACCCTGCAAAAAATGTCCAACACGTCTGATAAAAAATACTGAAGTCGCACAACTTCGCCCACTATATCAGCACTCTGGTATATTCTGAAAGCAGAGCAAAAAGAGGCCAATCTAATAAGGGACAAAAACAAACTGGCACAAGCAGCAACATTTGGATGGAGATTCAGCCCAGCCCCGGCCGGAGCTGGCTGACCACAAAAAACTGAAATAGACAAAACCAGATCAAATGTGAACCATAGCAAAAGAACACTTAGCTAAGCATGCAGGGACTGAGCTGGAAACTAAGACCTCAGGAGACAGGAAAAAATCACCAGCAGGAATAGAGGGAGTCGGCTGTCTTAAATCTAGTCAAAAACTCCAGATCTCCAATCGTCCTCCTCATTATCAGGTGGCAAGCCTCTGTTAATCAGATCAGCTACATTACCTCCACTAGTAACCAGAGGTAGGCCAGAAAGCGAATTCACAACGCGACACTCAGATCTACCATGTCTGGCCCAGATGTCACTTCTCTGCTGTCTATCCCACCTCTTCAAGAAAGCCTGCAGCCTGCAATGACCCCACTACCTCCTCACCACTACCGGAGATATTACCTCAACCAACACTGGAACTGCTGCAACCCACCAACCTAATGTGTCCTTCCCCACCATCCTGTAGAATGTAAGCCCACAAGGGCAGGTTCCTCTCTCCCTTCTATATCAGTCTGTGATTGTTAGTCTGTCTACTGTAAGTGATATCTGTAATTTGTATGTAACCCCTTCTCATGTACAGCACCATGGAATCAATGGTGCTATATAAATAAATAATAATAATCCCAGAATGTCTATCAGCCATATCCTCCATCTTCACCTCTCGCTTCCTAAAACTCAATGTAGACAAAAATGAACTCATCATCTTTCCTCCATCCCACATATCTTCCCTACTCGATCTATCTATTTTGGTAAACAGCATCACGCTTTCCCCTGTATCTGAAATCAGCTACCTCGGAGTAACTCTTGACTCTGTCCTGTCCTTCAAACCACACGTCCAAACTCTTGCCACCTCCTGCCACCTCCAAGTAAAAAATATTAACAGAATCCGTCCCTTCCTCAGCACTCAATTTGCTAAAACTCTTGTACATGCCCTTATCATCTCCCGTCTCGACTACTGCAACACTCTCCTCTGTGGCCTCCCTGCTCACTCTCTTGCACCACTCCAGTCTGTCCTCAACTCTGCTACACTACTCCCCTGTCTCTCCCCTCTGCAAGTCCCTCCACTGGCTCCCAATTCTCCAACAAATCCAGTTCAAACTACTAACACTGACCTACAAAGATATCCACAACCTGTCCCCTCCCTATATCTCTGAACTAATCTCCCAAAATCGTCCCTCATGTAATCTCCCGTCCTCCCAAGACCTCCTACTCTCCTCCACACTTATTCGTTCCTCACACAACCGCCTCCAAAATTTCTCCCAAATATCTGCCATCCTCTGGAATTCCACGCCTCAACACGTCCTATTATCCACAACCCTTGGATCCTTCAAATGGAACCTGAAAACCCATCTTTTCAGGAAAGCTTACAGCCTGCAATAACCATTCTGCCGCCTCACCACCGCCTGAGCTGCCGCCTCATCACCACCAGAGCTGCTGCACCCCCGACCTTCTGTCTCTTCCCCACTATCCCATAGAATGTAAGTCCGCAAGGACAGGGTCCTCTCTCCTCTGTACCAGTCTGTCATCGTAAATTTGTTTACTGTTAATGATATCTATAACTTTGTATGTAATCCCCTTCTCATGTACAGCACCATGGAATTAATGGCGCTATATAAATAAATGATAATAATAATAATAATAGTGGGTACAGGGGCTGCAGTCACATTCTGGCATTGAGCCTGAGGGGCCCAAATGGTGGCTTTGGCTCCTATGAGAACACCAATTATATTATAGGCCGTTGATATTTTGGGGTTCTGCTGAGGATTCTGCAATTGGGCCCAGAAGTTTCAGGTAACACCCCTGCTTCTTGGTATCTGGTATTAGGAATGGGTCTTAGCGTAAGGGCTCATTCAGATGAGCATGTATGGACATGTACTGTCCGAGTAGGAATCAGACAGGACACTAACCAACGTAATTCTTAGGGCTGTTCAGATGAGTCTTTTCACATAGACTGAAAATCCCTGTGAAAACAATCTCAGCGTGCCATATTTGTTTTCACATATTGGATCGCCTACACAAGTCTATGGGTCCGTAAAAGAAATTGGATCCCATAGGAATCATCTGTGCAGCATTAGATTTTTACATTGTCATTATTAACCTAAGAAACTGTATTTGATCATGCACGTTGATGTATCGTCACTAAAAATGTCTCACAGACATAATAAATGGACACATAGATAACAATATGGATGACAATTATATGAGTTTTGTGGGTGAAAATCGGAAGATTTCTCGTAAGTTCATCTCAGCTCCCCAACTCAACTCTTCTGTTCCATCTAATAGCAAAAGCCAAACATCAAATACTGATAAAAGGACGGGCACCGCCACTCTATGCTCACTGACGCCATTGCACAGCTTAGGGACAGTACTGATTGGAGAGAGCAGTTATCCAGACCTGTGGGTGCACTGTATAACTAATCAGAGGCCTGTAGTGTTGATTCTGGTGCTGATGCTGAACCATCATACTAGCAGTCCTTCTAAAGGCTCATTCTGTGCTTTTCTGTTTGTATGAGTTACATTCTGCATTTTACCTAGGGCGGTACAGTTGCACAAGCAAGGAGAGTAGCAGAATACAGCCTCTAGGCAGGGCTTAGGGCTTTGCAGTCCATTGCTAAATATATAGCTGCTGCTGCACATGACCACATTCTTCTTTTGGGGGTGAAAAAAGTGACTATATTGACATCCATAGAGTTTAAAGTGCTTAGTGTTACATTACTGTGGAATATAAATAAAAAGGAGTATTTTTTTCTGGATTCAATTAGTCATGCACACATGTTAATGTGGTTAGTGTTACATTACGGAGGTGTATTAAGCTCCAGAAAACAGTTCAAATTTTTTTTTTTACTGAATTCAGTTAGTCACCCATACAGTTGAACATGAGTGTAATGTAAAACTGGCAAAAATTCAAAAATGTTTTTCTTGATTCAATTATCCATCCATACAGTTTATCATGCTTTGTTTAAAATAAAGGTGGTTTAAATTTTTATAAACCACTTGGCCTGCTTCAGTTAACCAATTTTTTTAGCTCATTAAAAAAATTTAGTTTCAATTAATCCCTTTCCCACCTGAGATGTATCCATACATCCCAGTGCCATGAGCAGTCCCGCACTGCTCGTGGCACTTTAACCCCCTAATTGCTACGATCGATCGAACTTGACTGCAGCATTGTGGGAGCAGACAGAGGGAAACAGCCCCTCTATCCTTGGATCAGAGACCACACGATGTCATTGTGGGGTCCCAATCATTGCAAAAGTGACCCAATGTTGTCATGACACCATCCGGGTCACCAGAGCTAGCAAAGTTGCTAGATCATACGCAGTGCATGATCAGCAAGTTACACCTTGAGTGCAGCGCCAGTTTGCATAGTATAGTGATGCTGCTGAATCCCCATGCTATATACAAGTGATCAGCCTGCAAAAAATGTCCCATAGTGGGACAAAGTAAAAAAGTTAAAGAAAGTTAAAAAAAAGTTTTTAAAAAATTGTAAAAATATAAAAAAAATGCAAAAATAATTAAAAAAATCAAAACATATTGTACCAATAAATAAATATTTTTATGAAAAAAATGTAAACAATAAAAGTACACATATTTGGTATTGCCTCGTCCAGAACAACCCAATCTATAAAACTGTCTCACTAATTAACCCTTTTAGTGAACACCATAAAAAAGCCAAAAAACAATTCTTTCTCATCATACTGCAGAACAAAAAATGGAATAAAACGCGATCAAAAAGACGAATATAAACATGGAATCACTGAAAGCGCCGTCTTGTTCCGCAAAAAACAAGCCATCATACAGCTCCATCAGCAGAAAAAAAAGTTATAGCTCTCAGAATAAAATCAGAGGCTAAACCACTAATGATTCCAGGAAATTTTTACATTCAGAAAGTTAAATGATGCTCCTTCCCTTCTGAGTCCTGCCGTGTGCCCAAAAAGTAGCTTTATGCCTCAAATGGGTATCGGCATACTCAGGAGAAAATTGCTCTACAAATTGTATGGTGAAAATTCTCCTGTTACCCTTATGAAAATGCAACATTTGGTGCTAAAAACATTTTTGTGGGGAAAATATTTTTTTTATTATCACGGCTCAACGTTTTAAACTTCTGTGAAGCACCTGAGAATTCAATGTGCTCACCACACATCTAGATACATTCCTTGAGGGGTCTAGTTTCCAAAATGGTGTCACTTGTGGGGCTTTATCACTGTTTAGACACATCAGGGGCTCTCCAATCTTCTGTTTCCAGCAAATTTTGCATTCAAAATAGTGCTCCTTCCTGTCCGGGCTCTGCTGTCCGCTCAAACAATGTTTTTTCCGCCCATGTGGTGTATCGGCATGCTGAGGAGAAATTGTACAACAAATTCTGGAGTCCATTTTTTCCTGTTTCCCTTGTAAAAATAAAAAAAATAGGCCTAAATTAATTTTGGGGGGAAAAAAGCTAAATGCTAACTTTTTTTTCCCACATTTCAACAATTCTTGTGAAGCACTTGAAGGGTTATTAAACTTCTTGAATGTGGTTTTGAGTACCTTGAGGAGAGCAGTTTTTAGAATGGTGTCACTTTTGGGTGTTTTCAATCATATAGACCCCTCAAAGTCACTCCAAATGTGATGTGGTCGCAAAAAAAAAATGGTTTTGTAAATTCTGTTGGAAAAAGGACTTTTAACATTTATAACTTCCTAACAACAAATGTTTGTTTCAAAAATTGTACTGATGTAAAGTAAACATGTGAGAAATTTTATTTATTAACTATTTTGTGTTACAAATCTCTCAGATTTAAGGGCATAAGAAATCAAAGTATGAAAATTGCAAAATTTTCCAAATTTTCAGCTTTTTTTCCACAAAGAAACACAAGTTATATTGAATACATTTTGCCAGTATCATGAAGTACAATATGTCACGAAAAAAATATCAGAATCAATGGGATCTGTTGAAGCATTCCAGAGTTATTACCTCATAAAGTGACACTGGTCAAAATTGTAAAAATTGGCCTGGCTATTAACATGCAAATCATCTTAAAAGGGTTAATCAAGGAATCTTGGGTTGCTGAGACCTAGCAATTAGAAAATGCATAAAGCTTATGATAAAGGAGGGGAAGTGGAAGTGCAGACGGTGAGAACGTGGGGCAGGTGCGACCAAAAGAGATGAACGACTTTGCCTCCGGGAGGGTCAAGTCGGGTTTCAGACCACCCGACTTTACCAAAAGTCGAGTCGAACGAAATCAGCCAACTATCGGCAAATGTCGGAGTTCCGACCGAAACCCGACCCCAATGCAAGTCAATGGGGAATAAAAGTCGGCAGTGAGTGGAGGACAGTAAACACACCTACAGTGCCCATTTCAATGGCAACAACATCAATTCTTATTACTTAAGCTTGTCAACCTTAATTTACTTTATAATAATAGTAACACATTAAAAACTGGAAGTTATTTGGCTAAAGTTGTGGGGGGGTACAGCCCAGTTAGGGAGGTGGAAAAACTGGCATATGTTGAGGTATAGGCTGGACGTTCAACAGCTGCAAATGAAGGAATTGGAGAAGTCGGAGGAAGAGGAGGACAAAGCGAGCCATTTTGCTTCAACCTATGTGTCATCAGTGGAAGGTGGTACAAAATCCTTTGAAACCCAGGCATGGTTCATTTTAATGAAGGTGAGATCAACTACATTTTTGGTCGACAGCCGGGTCCTTCTTTCTGTCAGGATTGATCCAGCAGCACTGAAGACTCTTTCTGATAGCACACTACCAGCTGGGCAAGCGAGCTCCTGTAAGGCATATTGTGCCAATTCAGGCCAGGTGTCCAGTTTACAGGCCCAGTGGTCAAAAGGGAATGAACTATGAGGGAGAAAATCGATAGGGGAGGAGAGGTAACTTTGAACCATAGTTGACAACTGCTGTCTCCAGTCTGTTGAAATCGATTCAGTGTTACCAGTCGTGTGAGCGGTACTCAAGAAATCAGTCCACAACATGGTCATGAAACCCCTGTCTCCAACGCCACTTCGGCTGTGTGCACCACGAACACCTCTTCCATGTTGCCCAGTACGGCTCGTGGTAGAACCTGCACTGCTGCTGTGTGCTAGGAATGCCTCTAACAAATGGTTTACCAGAGTTGCTTGTTTGTTCGCCAATATTAGCTCTAGGTTCTCCTGTGGCATGATGTTTTGTATATTGCCTTTATAGCATGGATCGTGGATGCTGGTCATCCTTCATAATTTTGGCAATGCGGGGGTCCCTTTTTTGGATCCGCAAGAGATAATCACACATGTGGGCCAAAGTTCCAGGTGTCAATGATGCACTGCCAGTGGTGGGTGGAGGAGCACTTTCTGCCAAATCCACATCCCTCCAGTCACGCACAAACCCTGTACCTGACCTTGGCAAGCCAACATTTTCTCTTGCCCCCTGAGAAGCATCCTCCTCCCCAAAATAATCATCCCCTTCATCCTCCTCCTCCTCTTCCTCTTCTTCCTCTACCTCGTCCAGGACAGTTCCCTGAGCAGACAATGCCTGACTGTCATCAAGGCTTCCTTCCTCTTCCTCCTCCTCTGCTGCAGATGCCTGATCCTTAATGTGCGTCAAAGTTTGCATGAGCAGACGCATAAGTGGGATGCTCATGCTTATGATGGCATCGTCTGCGCTTACCAGCTGTGTGCATTCCTCAAAACACTGAAGGACTTTACAGAGGTCTTTCAGCTTCGACCACTGCACACCAGACAACTCGATGTCTGCCCTCAAACTGCCTGCCCGTGTATCCTCCCACAAATACATTACAGCCTGCCTCTGTTCGCACATCCTCTCAACCATGTGCAGGGTGGAGTTCCACCTTGTTGCAACGTCTATGATTAGGCGGTGCTTGGGGAGGTGGAGTGATCGCTGCAGCCTCTGCATACAACTGGAGTCTACAGGCGAGCGACAGGATGTGCGAGCACAGTCTTCGCACCTTATGGAGCAGGGCTGGTAACTCCAGATAATTATTTATGAAGCACTGCACCATCAGGTTCAAAGTGTGAGCCAGGCAAGGTATGTGTCTGAGTTTTGCCAGGGCTATGGCTGCCACAAAATTACATCACTGACTACCTTGCCTGGCTCAAGATGTAGACTGCCCAGCCATGACTCAGTTTCTCGCTGCAAGTAGTCGGCCAGTACCTCCACGTGTGTCTGTTGTTGCCCAAAGGCATCATCTTTAAAACAGCCTGCTGATGCTTACCACTAGCTGTTCGACAGTGGGACACCTCGTGTGCAGCACTGGCAGCTGCAGATGGAGTGCTCGTACGACTGCGCTCTGTTGACAAGCTTTCGCTTCTGGAAGAAGAGGAGGCGGAGGGTCGAATGCCTACAGCCAACTGTTGCCTATACCGTGGGCTAGGCAGCACTGTACCACCGTCACTGTCCCCTGTGGATCCTGCATCCACCACATTAACCCAGTGTGCAGTAATGGACACGTAACGGCCCTGGCCATGCCTACTGGCCCATGCATCTGTTGTGAGGTGCACCTTTCCACTCACTGATTGTTTGAGTGCACGGACCATGCGGTCTTTCACATGCAGGTGGAGGGCAGGGATGGCTTTTCTAGAAAAGAAGTGATGACTGGGTAGGTCATAGCGTGGGACAGCGTAGGCCTTGAGCTCTTGGAATGCTGCGCTTTCAACCAAACGGAATGGCATCATCTCTAATGAGATCAGTTTGGCAATGTAGGCGTTCAAAGCCAGTGTACGCAGATGAGAGGTTGAGTACTTTTTTGTCCTACTCACAGTCTCTGCTAGGGTGAGCTGGACTTGAGAGCTGCATATGGTGGAACTAGCGGTGGACATGGCGGACTTAGAGGGGATTGGTGATGGTGATGGTGGTGGTGGAGGTGATGGCCTAGATGCAGTCTTTCGTTGGAAAAACATTGTGATTCCCTGACTGCTTTGGCCTTGCGACGACACCTCAACATTTCTTGCTGGTGGTGTGCTAACCGGTGGGCTTACAGTGGGGGAAGCAATGTAGCGTTGCGGGCTACCTTCAGTCGGAGCAGGTGCACTTGTGCTACTTGAGGTTTTGTAGTCCGTCCACGCTTGCAAGTGCATGGTGTTTACATGTCTAAGCATGCAACTGGTATTCAAATTTCAGAGATTTTTCCTTCGGCTAAAGGTCCTTCCGCACTTCTTACAGATAACCTTTGCCTCATCAATAGGATTTTGGTCAAAAAAGTGCCACACTGCACTCTTCCTACTATAGGAAAAATTTTCAGGGCTTGCACGCTGTGCTAATTTGACCGTCTGGCCAAGCTGTCCTGCAACTCTTTTTGTTTTTTTAACACGTTTTTGGACTGCTACGGGCCTGCCAGATAACCACAGCTGCGATGTCGATGCTTGCTGCGGTCCTCCCCCTCTTCTGAGCTATTGCCAGCGGCACCCTCTTCTCCCAATGGATGCCAATCCGGGTCAACAACTGGGTCATCCATCACCTCCTCTTCAATTTCATCTGCACCTTCCTCTGTGTCACCGTGTAAGGTGGTATAGTATGCGGGAAGGGGAACCTGAGTTTCATCAGGGTCAGAATCTGGCTCAGTAGACTGCGACAGCAATGCAGTGCTCTCAGTGAATGTACCAGCAGAATCATATATGGCTGTGCATCAGTGCACTCCATGTCATATTAATCTTGGACTGAGGAATTCAGGATTTCACTTGATAACTTAGGCATGGTATGTGAAAAGAGCTCCAGGGAGTAATCTGAAGTGTGGACTGATGCACCCTTCACTTTTGGTGGGGGTGAAGGACGCAAGGAAAGGTGTTGTTCCTGACTAGGAGCCTGCGCTGATGACTCAGTGCTTGCAGTTTTTGAAACTTCAGAAGAGGAGGTGATAGAGCTGGAGGCTGTTTCGACAATGTAAGCAAAAACCTGTTCCTGATGCTCCGGCTTTAAAAGCGGTTTACCTACTCCCAGAAAAGGGAGCCTTCCAGGCCTTCTGGAGCCAGACAATGATGCAGGCTTAACACCTCCTGCCTTAGGTGCTATTGTGTTTTTGGCACTACCAGCAGATGCACCACCACCACCATCAGTACCAGCTGGCCCCCCTGCCCACGTCCGCGGCCTCTTCCACCATACTTCCTCATGTTTGGGAAAATGTACCAAAGATACCAGCAGATATATGGTACTGTATGAGGAGCGTACAGCTATATACGGTGTAGGGAAAAATTTAAATCTCCGTATATATTTCCGGAGTCACACACAGACGCTCACTCAGTATGGATTTGACCATAATACAAACAGCAGATATACGGTACTGTATCAAAAGCGTACAGCTGTATACGGTGTAGGGAAAAATTTAAATCTCCGTATATATTTCTGAAGTCACACACAGACGCTCAATCAGTATGTATTTGACCATAATACAAACAGCAGATATACGGTACTGTATGAGAAGTGTACAGCTGTATATGGTGTAGGGAAAAATTTAAATCTCCGTATATATTTCCAGAGTCACACACAGACGCTCAATCAGTATGTATTTGACCATAATACAAACAGCAGATATACGTAACTGTATCAAAAGTGTACAGCTGTATACGGTGTAGGGAAAAATTTAAATCTCCATATATTTCCTGAGTCACACACAGACGCTCAATCAGTATCTATTTGACCGTAATACAAACAGCAGATATATGGTACTGTATGAGGAGCGTACAGCTGTATACGGTGTAGGGAAAAATTTAAATCTCCGTATATATTTCCGGAGTCACACACAGACGCTCACTTAGTATGGATTTGACCGTAATACAAACAGCAGATATACGGTACTGTATCAAAAGCGTACAGCTGTATACGGTGTAGGGAAAAATTTAAATCTCCGTATATATTTCTGAAGTCACACACAGACGCTCACTCAGTATGGATTTGACCATAATACAAACAGCAGATATACGGTACTGTATGAGGAGTGTACAGCTGTATATGGTGTAGGGAAAAATTTAAATCTCCGTATATATTTCCAGAGTCACACACAGACGCTCAATCAGTATGTATTTGACCATAATACAAAACAGCAGATATATGGTACTGTATGAGGAGCGTACAGCTGTATACGGTGTAGGGGAAAATTTAAATCTCCACATTTATTTCCGGAGTCACACACAGACGCTCACTCAGTATGGATTTGACCATAATACAAACAACAGATATACGTAACTGTATCAAAAGTGTACAGCTGTATACGGTGTAGGGAAAAATTTAAATCTCCGTATATTTCCTGAGTCACACACAGACGCTCAATCAGTATCTATTTGACCGTAATACAAACAGCAGATATATGGTACTGTATGAGGAGCGTACAGCTGTATATGGTGTAGGGGAAAATTTAAATCTCTGTATATATTTCCGGAGTCACACACAGACGCTCCATCAGTATGTATTTGACCATAATACAAACATCAGATATACGGTACTGTATGAGGAGCGTACAGCTGTATACGGTGTAGTGTTGTGAACTCATTTTCTGGTCTGCTTCTGGTTTCTGGTGAAGGAGCTGTGTTATGAGTTCATTTTCCCCTTCGTCACTGAGGTCTGGTGAACTCCCTATTCTGGTAAAGGAAGGTAATGAGCCTGATTATCAGGCACCTGAGTCTAATGATGATGACTGGCTGAGTGGAGTCACGGACTGGATATAAGGCTGCCGACGCCCTTCTGCCCTGCGGGTGATTTCTCTGTGGACTTCTAGGAAACCAGTCTGATTCCTGCTCCTCTAAAGCTAAGTTTTCTGCTTTGCCTTTTAGCATTTGTGTTTTGTTTTTGTTTGCCTTGCTTTTCTGGATTCTGCCATTCCCTGCTGGGGTGAGCTGATTCTTCTTTTGCCTTTTGCTCTGTCTTCAGAATATTCCCTAGTACAGACATAGTTTTTTTGAAGCCTAGCGTCTTCAGGGCCTTTTTCACTGTCAGTCTGTTGGCTCTTATTTTCATAGGGTTTTTCACGGATTGCAGACAGCAGCCTCCCTGTCCTTTCCTATCTAGTTAGCTTGGGCCCCGTCTTTGCTCAGTCTATCTTTCTGTCTGTGTTGTGTTCTTTCTTCTTGCTTCACCGTCATTATATGTGGGGGGCTGCCTTTTGCTTTGGGGTCTGCTCTGGGGCAGTTTAGATTTCCCTTTCTGTCTTTAGGCTATTTAATTCTCCGGCTGTGATTGAGGGGTCTAGGGCATCATAGGAACCCCCCACGGCTACTGCTAGTTGTGTTGATAGGTTCAGGGGTCTGCAATCCGATAGCTGCCAACCTCTCTGGTTTTCTGGACTTAGCTAGCATTTCTGTTTTTGCCTCCTACGGTGACTCAATCATAACAGAGCTGGGTGTGTTGACAGAGGAGTTGTGAGTTCTCTTTCCGGGCTCCTTCTGTTGGTGGCAGGAGGTAATGAAGCTGATCTAATTAACAGGGACCTGCCACCTGATAATGAGGATGAGGATTGGACATCTGGAGTCTCAGACTGGACAGCCGATTCCCTTTTCCCATGCTGGTGATTTTTTCCTGCCTCCTGAGGTTCTAGTTTCCAGTTCAGTTCCTGCCTTCTCAAGCTAAGTGTTCTCTGCTATTGTTCTCACTTGATTTGGTTTGGTGTATTCAGTTTTTGTGTGCTTAGCCAGCCCTGGCTGGGGATGTGCTGAACTTCCATTCTTATGTCACTGTATTTGCCAGTTTGCTTTTTGTCCCTTATTAGATTGGCCTCTTTTTGGCTCTGTTCTCAGAATATGTTGTTGTTTTTGAGGTTAGGATCAGTGGTCTGCAATCCGCTAGGTTACCAACCTCTCTGGTTTTCTGTGACTTAGCTTAATTTTGTTTTTCTCCTCGGTGACCCAATCATAACAGTGTAGGGGAAAATTTTAATCTCCGTATTTATTTCCGGAGTCACACATAGGCGCTTTCTCAGTGTGGATTTCACTGTAATACAAACAGCAGATATACGGTACTGTATGAGGAGCGTACCACTGTATACCGTGTAGGGGAAAATTTAAATCTCCGTATTTATTTCCGGAGTCACACACAGATAGTCAGCATGTATTTATCCGTGATACCAGCCGGCACACGGTAGTGTGTGAGGAGCATACAGCTCTATACGGTGTGGGAAAAAATGAATGGTCGGTAAGGCTAGTTTCACACAAGCGTTCTTGGGTGCAGTGCAGGGCCGCCACTAAGCCCCGCCCCCGGCCACACCCCTCTGGTCAGTTCCTCCTCTGATCGCATGAGGCTGCATGCAATCAGCATATCCTATATTTAGCGTTGGATACGCTGATCGTGCGCTGGTCTGATTTTGCTGATGCTGCACCCTTTTGGCAGGAATGGATGCTTTTCTTGTGAGTAACAGTATAGAAGGTCATGAATAACATAATATTATAGGTAGATGGTTGACCCAGCTTAGGGGAAGGAATTTTTTTCCCTATGGAGAAAATTGGCTTCTACTCTGTGGGTTTTTTGCCTTCCCCAGGATCAACAATGCAGAACAGCTGCACTAAAAATAGGCTGAACTAGATGGACATAAGGTCTTCCTTCAGCCTTCAAAACTATGTTACTATGTTATGTTACTCTTGAAGGTAGAGAGGCCCGAGTCACTGACCTTACTATGCTTCTGTTAATGTCCTAATGTTTCCCCTCCCCCAGGAGGCCTGGGACAGATATGTTAGTGTATATACACATAAGACAAGCAGGGATTACAAAAAGCAACATAGACACAAAAATACTCACCAAGGGTAGAGAGGAATAAAGAGAAGGATAAGGAAGATACAAACCAAATGTTGACAAGATAATGGAGAAAGCACACCTCCAAAAACAGCATATTGCAATCTCCAGCAGCAACTACGAACTTCCAACTTCTGCACACCAACTCCCAGGAATATGTGACACATTTGTGACAGTACCCCACGTTCTATGAGGGGCCACAGGACTCTTGGGGCTGGGTTTATCTGGATTAATCAAATGAAAGGGCAGTACCAACCTAACGGCATTAACCTCAGTTGCTGGCATCCACATCCTCTCCTCTGGACCATATCCCTTCTAATGTACCAATCAATGATTTTCGCTACCTGAAATTCTAAATTGACTTACCAGTGGTAAAGGTGACAGGACCACAGGTGCAACATATTTTTTATATTTTTTCGTAAAGACCCACGGAAAACATTATGGATCTTGAGAGTTGGAGGAAACTTGAAGCGAATGATTATCGTGACTACCTTATAAGGACCAATAGACCTTGGACCTAGTTTCCAAGAAGAAACTTTCAGTTTAATATTTTTGGTGGACAGCCATACCAACTCATTCACCCCCAGGGTCAGAGCTGACATTCATTTTTTTCAGCCATACATTTGTATTTGTCTCCCATGATCTTTAAATTATTCGGAACCCTTTCCCACACAGATGAAAGCGAAGACGAGAATTTTTCCTCTAAAATTTTGAGATGCAGATATACAGGTACAAACAAATTCCCTGAAGTACGAGCAGGGGGGTCCCCCTGAGCCTTCAATACCTCACCCTCAAGTTCAGAACACACTGCGGAGACGACCACCCCTTTTTGTAAAATAGGGACAGCATCATGAAAAAACAGAATACAACAATCTCCAGCAGCACCTATGAATTCCAACTTCAGTACACCAACTCCAGCAAGACAGGAAGTAAATGTCACTTGGGGCTTAGTCCCACTAAGGCTGTAATACCCGGGGGCCCTGTGATGTCCCTATAACTAGGGGAAACCCTGTCTGACCCTCAACCCAGGGTTTTTGCTGATGGTGCAAATGCCTGAGCCTCCACCCTTTCCTTGTCTCCTGCTCAGCCCTGCACTTAACCCTCCACCCTCCACCCAGTGAGGAGACACACCACCAAAGCCCCCACACAAATAATGACAGACAGGGAGAACTTAAACTGCACCGCGCCGCATACACACAGGACTATACAGTAATGTGAACAGGGCACAACTAAACGCAAATATGGGAAGGAGAAAGGATAACAACGGATCATACAACACCAGATACGAATCTCTCTCTCTGCAACACCTCCACTCCAGACCGGAACCACTTGGTATGAAACACAAGCTATAATCGGCGACGCCCATAGGCCAGCATGACTATTTAAAGACCGTGGGCGTGACTAACCATCCAACCTGGTCTCCAGCAGGATTAACCCCCGAGAGCCTGAAGATCAGGCCGGTGCCACTGAGGCTATAGTGGCTGGAGGTGGAACTACCTCTGCCTGCCGGACGCTGTGGTGTGAACAGCGTCTGACATGACATTACCCCGTCTTCTACGAGGGACCTCCGGACCCTCAAGACTCATAGGACCCGGCTTGTCCGGATGACGACGGTGAAAAGAACTGACCAGCCGATCCGCATGTATGTCTGAGGCTGGAACCCAAGACCTCTCCTCCGGACCATACCCCCGCCAGTGCACCAAATACTGAAGAGTACGGCGTACTACTCGAGAGTCCACTACCTTGGCGACCTGAAACTCTAAATCGCCATCCACCATGACTGGAGGTGGCATCGGCGTCACGTCCACAGAGCCTACCACCTTTTTCAATAAAGCTCTGTGAAACACGTTGTGTATCTTGTACACCGCAGGAAGTTCCAACCGATACGCCACTGGGTTAATGATGGCAGAAATCCTAAAAGGCCCAATAAACCTTGGACCCAGTTTTAAAGATGGAATTTTGAGTCTTATGTTCTTCGTAGCTAACCACACCCATTCACCCACACACAGGTCCGGACCTGGCACACGTCTACTGTCAGCCACCCGTTTGTACCTGGCACTCATGCTCAACAAACGCTGTTTCACCCGCCTCCAGACTGATGACAATTGGGCTCCTAGCTGATCCTCCTCCGGGACACCCCCCGAGTCACCCTGACGTAAGGTACAAAACTGAGGATGTTGACCGTACACACAAAAGAATGGAGACTCTCCCGATGACTCTTGGCGGTGATTATTTAACGCGAATTCGGCCAGAGGAAGGAAAGTAGACCACTCCTCCTGGTTGTCGGACACAAAGCATCGTAAATATTGTTCTAGATTTTGGTTCATGCGCTCAGTTTGTCCATTAGACTGTGGATGAAACGCCGATGAATGTGACAACTTGATCCCCAAACGTGAGCAAAAAGCTTTCCAAAACCTCGCCACAAATTGCGTACCCCTATCAGATACTATGTCCGACGGTACTCCATGGAGTCTGACCACCTCCTTCACAAATACCTGAGCCAACGTCTTAGCATTGGGCAATGAAGACAACGCCACAAAATGCGCCATCTTTGAAAAACGGTCAACCACCACCAGGATGACCGTGTTCCCCGCCGAGGCTGGCAAGTCAGTGATGAAATCCATGGAGATTTCTGTCCATGGCCTATTGGGTACCCCCAGAGGCTGTAGCGTGCCAGCAGGATGGGTACGGGGTGACTTAGCCCTAGCGCACGTGATGCAAGCTGCCACGTATGAGACCACGTCCTGCCGGATTTTGGGCCACAAGAAACGATGCGATACCAGCTCTAAGGTGCCCCTCACCCCTGGATGACCAGCGAGTACCGAGTCGTGGTGTTCCTTCAACACCTTAAGCCGAAGATGCAGGGGTACAAATGATTTGTTGGCGGGAAGTCCTGGTGGTACCTCCTCTTGGGCCTCGGCAATCTCCGCCTCTACCTCCGTCGTGAGAGCCGAGACCACTACCCCTTTCTGGAGGATGGGTACCGGCTCTTCCCGAGGTTCTCCCCCCGGAAAACACCTAGACAAAGCATCCGCCTTGGTGATTTTAGCCCCGGGACGGTAAGTCACCAGAAAATTGAAACGAGTAAAAAACAATGCCCAGCGAGCCTGCCTAGGAGACAGACGCTTAGCCGACTCCAGATAGAGCAGATTCTTATGGTCGGTGATGAATGTGACCTGGTGAGCCGCCCCCTCCAAGAAGTGTCGCCATTCCTCAAAAGCCAGTTTGATGGCCAACAACTCCCTGTTGCCGATATCATAATTCCGTTCGGCCGGCGACAGCTTCTTGGAGAAGTAGGCGCATGGATGCATCTCTCTCAAGGACGAGCCTTGAGACAGTACTGCCCCCACTCCCACCTCCGACGCATCAACCTCCACCACAAAAGGTTTAGACACGTCTGGTTGCACCAGAATGGGGGCTGAAGCAAAACTATTCTTCAGACGCTCAAATGCACGTATAGCCACCTCAGGCCAGCTCGCCAGATCGGCACCTTTTTTTGTCATGTCCGTGGGCGGTTTGGCGATAGTCGAAAAGTGTTTTATAAATTTCCTATAATAATTCGCAAACCCAAGGAACCGCTGGAGTGCTTTCAGACTCTCCGGCCTCTCCCATTGCAGCACCGCTTGCACCTTAGTGGTGTCCATTTTAAAGCCGGCTGCGGACACAATATATCCCAAAAAGGGCAACTCCTGGACAAAAAATAAACATTTTTCCAGCTTAGCATAGAGCTGGTTCTCCCGGAGCAACTGTAACACCTGCCTGACATGCTCCAAATGAGTGTCCCGATCGCTAGAATAAATGAGGATATCATCCAGGTATACAATCACAAATCTCCCCAGGACATGAGCAAATACATCATTAATAAAATGTTGGAAAACGGCAGGCGCGGTGGTCAACCCAAACGGCATAACCAGACTCTCAAAATGACCCTCAGGAGTGATAAACGCCGTCTTCCACTCATCCCCCTGACGGACCCTTATGAGGTTATATGCCCCCCTGAGGTCCAGCTTGGAAAACCATTTCGCCCCCGCTACCTGGTTGAACAAATCCGGGATTAACGGCAAAGGGTAAGGATCACGGATAGTAATCTGGTTTAACTCTCGGAAATCCAGACACGGGCGTAACCCCCCATCTTTCTTCTTAATGAAGAAAAACCCCGTGGCTACAGGCGAGGACGAAGGCCAGATGTGTCCTTTGCTCAGACTCTCCGCGATGTAGTCTTTCAGAGCTTGTCTCTCAGGACCAGAAATATTAAACATCCTGGCCTTAGGTAATTTGGCCCCGGGTTTTAACCTGATCGCACAGTCATAGGCTCTATGTGGAGGCAGTTCTGAGCAACCCTTCTCAGAGAAAACATCTGCGAAATCCTGCAAAGCCTCCGACAGGCTGGGCATCACGGCGGACACACATGTGGCCAAGCAATTGTCTTGGCAAAAACCACTCCATTGTACTATGTCCTGAGTTTTCCAATCAATTACCGGGTTGTGTCTGGACAACCATGGAAAACCCATGACCATTTGTGTTGGGAGATTACGGAGGACCCTACATGTAACCGACTCAGAATGTAGGACCCCAATGTGGAGTTTCACCTCTGCCACAAACTCCGTAATCTCCCCTTGAGGGAGGGGAACAGCATTAATGGTCACCACCTGTATGGGGTGAGGAGGTTTTTCAATCTTAAACCCGGCGGTGTGTGCAAACTCCTCATCTATGAGATTGGTGGCGGAACCGCTATCCACAAACACTGATATTGGTAGCTCTCTGCCCGCGATAATAACCTTGGCAGGGAGCATACATTGAGATACCATCATGGAGGATATGCATACGCTCAGTTGGGTCTCCTCCATACCCTCTGAGCTTAACAGTTTTCCGCCGAAGTGACCCTCTTAGGTAGTACCGGGCAAACGTTAATATAATGACCTCTTTTACCACAGTAGAAACATGCTCCGGGCTTCCGGAATCCCGAAGCGCGACGCTTAACCTGTGCCACGCCAGCAATCTGCATAAGTTCAGGGGACTCATCTACTTCAACCACACTTGCACCTCTGCTTTCCCCCAGAGGTAGCGTCTCCTGTGCCCCCTGATGAAAACGGCGATCAATACGTATCACCAAACTCATGGCAGACTCCAACGATGCCGGAGACTCATACATCAGGAGGGCTTGTTTAACCCTCCCTGACACCCCATGCATAAACTGGCTCCGCAGCGCTGGGTCATTCCACTGTGTGTCTACGGCCCAGCGGCGAAATTCCGAACAATAGTCCTCTGCCAAGCGCTCCCCCTGGCGGAGGGCACGGATTTTAGATTCCGCTAGAGCCAGTCGGTCAGGATCATCAGTAATGACAACACCAGCCCTACCCGCTGGGCCTCATTACCTGAGGAGATTGGCCGCATGCGGAAGTATAACTTGCAGGCCTCCCGAAATACGACAAATTTGCTGCGATCCCCTGAAAAACGTTCTGGCAGCGGAAACTTCGGCTCTGCACCGATACCTGCAGATGCCGTTTGCACTTTCGCTACTACCAGGCTCTGCTGCTGAACTGCCCCTTTCAACTCGGAGACCTGTAAGGACAGCGCCGCCAACTGGCGGGTTATGGAATCTAATGGATCCATGGACTCCTGAAAAAATGTGGGCCGATTATAATGTCACGTGGGGCTTAGTCCCACTAAGGCTGTAATACCCGGGGGCCCTGTGATGTCCCTATAACTAGGGGAAACCCTGTCTGACCCTCAACCCAGGGTTTTTGCTGATGGTGCAAATGCCTGAGCCTCCACCCTTTCCTTGTCTCCTGCTCAGCCCTGCACTTAACCCTCCACCCTCCACCCAGTGAGGAGACACACCACCAAAGCCCCCACACAAATAATGACAGACAGGGAGAACTTAAACTGCACCGCGCCGCATACACGCAGGACTATACAGTAATGTGAACAGGGCACAACTAAACGCAAATATGGGAAGGAGAAAGGATAACAACGGATCATACGACACCAGATACAAATCTCTCTCTCTGCAACACCTCCACTCCAGACCGGAACCACTTGGTATGAAACACAAGCTATAATCGGCGACGCCCATAGGCCAGCATGACTATTTAAAGACCGTGGGCGTGACTAACCATCCAACCTGGTCTCCAGCAGGATTAACTCCCGAGAGCCTGAAGATCAGGCCGGTGCCACTGAGGCTATAGTGGCTGGAGGTGGAACTACCTCTGCCTGCCGGACGCTGTGGTGTGAACAGCGTCCGACATGACAGTAAACTTTCACAGGAGCAGATGGATGAGAAGGAAGAATATGAGCAGTTCAGTAGCAGTTGCAAGATGGAGCTGCATGTCTCTAACCAGCATACAAAGAGTCGTTAACCTCTTCAGCGTCAAAGGAAATGATGTCCATTTAAAATGAGCAACAAAACACGCAGACTAAATGGAAGACCTGAATGAGCAACAAAACGTAATGATCGCCTAACCCTCAAATCTCCCAATAGAATGTGACACACTCGTGACATATTTCATGATTATGGCCTCTCAACCTGCATGCTCCAAGAGGGACAGGAGGATATGATGTGTAGTGATGCACAATACTTAGAGCAACCACAGTCACAAGAAGATGACAGTAGAGTATGTCAAATTTTATATAAGGAGGTAGATGATGAAACACAGTTGCTGATAAGTTAGGTTGTAGTTAAGTCACCAAGTCAGGAGGACGAGGGTGCGGCAGGGTAAGATGAGGTGTTGAATGACAAAGTCAGCAACCCAACCTGGTAAGCTAGCATGCGGAGCGAGTCCAGCAGTGCTGAGTGGGAGGCATCAGCAGAACCAAAACAGGAAGAAAGAGGCTGTGGTGTGACCAGAGGGAGAAGGTGGGCAACTGTTCTGCAGAGCACCAACAATCGTTAATTTCTTCATCGAAGAGTTAGGTGTTCCCCATTATGGGACTTATTTAAAGAGAGTTCTGAGACAAAAAAATGTTCACTTGCCACCTAGGCCAGGCCAAGATCAGCATGGGCTTGACCAATAAGAACCAAGCCATCACCCGCATGATAAGGCACATGTCATCAAAGCACCTGACTCTGTGGGCCGAAAGCCTGGGTTCACAATTGGTGTCAGTGGGTGACACCATTGCCTCTTCCCCTGTCCCAGGTGCTTACCAATCTCCTGTCCATGACACTGGCACAGATGCCTCCTGCCCTATACCTTTCCTTGCATATTCTGCTGCTCCATAATCAGGCACTTCAAAAAATTTGTCTCAGCACAGCGTTCAGCTGTCGCTACCCAGGCTTTGGAACAAAAAAGAAAGTTACGAGCCACCCACTCACAGGCCCAAACGCTAAATGATGCATTTCCAGGCTGTTTGCCATTGAAATGTTGTTGTTTAGGCTTGTAGACATGGAGGATTTCCGCCGACTCATGGTGGTAATCGTGCCTCGATACTCGGTTACCAGCCGCCACTATTTCTCCTAGTTTAGCATCCCCACCTTGTACCAGCACGTGTCCAAAAACATCACCCTTGACGTTAACAACGCACTTATTTGGGATTGTACACTTAGCGACTCGCTCATAGATAAGTGCTTGTGGCCAGGGATGCTACTTTTCCCTGATGGCACAATGGGTGAACATTGTGGAAGCTTGGTCCAAGTCTCACCCTAGCATGGCACGTGCTTCAGATGCAGAGGATTGCTTACCCTACTTCTATCAGGGTTTCCTCCAGCTTCTACACCAGTTCCTGCATCCCCTCTTGCTCCTCATCCTCCATTTCCGATCTGGTATCTCAGAGCACGTTGTCCACATGAGCAGGAAGCTCTACAGCACTGCCTCAGTGAGGCGGCAACTAGCTCTGCTGAAGCTAAATTTGTCTAGGAGACAAACCGCACATAATGGCAGAGTTGTTGAAAGGCTTGGCAAGCTCACACACTTACCATGCTTGGCCCACATGCTAAACTTGGTGTTTCAGCGGTCTCTGAAAACATACTCAGATTTGCCAGAGCTCCAGGTCAAGGTACACTGCATCAGTGCTCATTTCCGCAAGTCAGCTACAGCTGTCGCTGGCAGTACTGCAGCAGCGCTTGCAAGTACCAGTTCACGGATTGGTGTGCAATGTCACCATGTGCTGGAACTTAATACATGCCCTTCATGCTTATAGATAGATGGATTAATATATCTATATATGTGATAATATATATGAATCCAATAAAAATGTAGAGTCCTTGTGGGTAGAGATAAGGGGAGGGGGGGGGAATAATAAATTACTGATAGGGGTTTGTTATAAATCTCCAAAAATAATGGAAGCAACAGAGAATATCCTCATAAAGCAAATAGATGAAGCAGCGACTCAAGTAGAAGTCATTATAATGGGGGACTTCAACTACCCTGAAATACATTGGGGAACCGAAACCTGCAGTTCCAGCAAAGGTAATAGGTTTTTGACAACTGTGAGAGATAATTACCTTTCACAACTGGTTCAGGACCCAACAAGAGGAGGGGCACTGCTAGACCTAATATTAACCAACAGGCCAGACCGCATATCAAATGTAAGGGTTGGGGGTCACTTGGGTAATAGTGATCACAAATTAATAAGTTTTCATGTATCCTTTAATAAGATGTGTAGTAGAGGGGTTACAAGGACACTAAACTTCAGGAAGGCAAATTTCCAACGGATGAGAGATGATCTTGGTGCAATTACCTGGGACGATATCCTGAGACATAAAAATACACAAAGAAAATGGGAGACGTTTATTAGCATCCTGAATAGGACCTGTGCACAATATATACCGTATGGGAATAAACATGCGAGAAATAGGAGGAGACCACTATGACTAAATAGAGCTGTAAGGGGTGCAATAAGAGATAAAAATAAAGCATTTAGAGAATTAAAGCAAGTAAGTAGTGATGAGGCATTAAATAAATACAGAAAATTAAATAAATTCTGTAAAAAGCAAATCAAAATAGCAAAGATTGAGACAGAGAGACTCATTGCCAGAGAAAGTAACAATAATCCCAAAATATTCTTTAACTACATAAATAGTAAGAAGCTAAAAAATGATAGTGTTGGGCCCCTTAAAAATAGTCTGGGTGAAATGGTGGATGAGGATGAGGAAAAATCCAATATGCTAAATGACTTTTTTCAAAAGTACAGTGGGGCAAAAAAGTATTTAGTCAGTCAGCAATAGTGCAAGTTCCACCACTTAAAAAGATGAGAGGCGTCTGTAATTTACATCATAGGTAGACCTCAACTATGGGAGACAAACTGAGAAAAAAAAATCCAGAAAATCACATTGTCTGTTTTTTTTTCATTTTATTTGCATATTATGGTGGAAAATAAGTATTTGGTCAGAAACAAGCAATCAAGATTTCTGGCTCTCACAGACCTGTAACTTCTTCTTTAAGAGTCTCCTCTTTCCTCCACTCATTACCTGTAGTAATGGCACCTGTTTAAACTTGTTATCAGTATAAAAAGACACCTGTGCACACCCTCAAACAGTCTGACTCCAAACTCCACTATGGTGAAGACCAAAGAGCTGTCAAAGGACACCAGAAACAAAATTGTAGCCCTGCACCAGGCTGGGAAGACTGAATCTGCAATAGCCAACCAGCTTGGAGTGAAGAAATCAACTGTGGGAGCAATAATTAGAAAATGGAAGACATACAAGACCACTGATAATCTCCCTCGATCTGGTGCTCCACGCAAAATCCCACCCCGTGGGGTCAGAATGATCACAAGAACGGTGAGCAAAAATCCCAGAACCACGCGGGGGGACCTAGTGAATGAACTGCAGAGAGCTGGGACCAATGTAACAAGGCCTACCATAAGTAACACACTACGCCACCATGGACTCAGATCCTGCAGTGCCAGACGTGTCCCACTGCTTAAGCCTGTACATGTCCGGGCCCGTCTGAAGTTTGCTAGAGAGCATTTGGATGATCCAGAGGAGTTTTGGGAGAATGTCCTATGGTCTGATGAAACCAAACTGGAACTGTTTGGTAGAAACACAACTTGTCGTGTTTGGAGGAAAAAGAATACTGAGTTGCATCCATCAAACACCATACCTACTGTAAAGCATGGTGGTGGAAACATCATGCTTTGGGGCTGTTTCTCTGCAAAGGGGCCAGGACGACTGATCCGGGTACATGAAAGAATGAATGGGGCCATGTATCGTGAGATTTTGAGTGCAAACCTCCTTCCATCAGCAAGGGCATTGATGATGAAACGTGGCTGGGTCTTTCAACATGACAATGATCCAAAGCACACCGCCAGGGCAACGAAGGAGTGGCTTCGTAAGAATCATTTCAAGGTCCTGGAGTGGCCTAGCCAGTCTCCAGATCTCAACCCTATAGAAAACCTTTGGAGGGAGTTGAAAGTCCGTGTTGCCAAGCGAAAAGCCAAAAACATCACTGCTCTAGAGGAGATCTGCATGGAGGAATGGGCCAACATACCAACAACAGTGTGTGGCAACCTTGTGAAGACTTACAGAAAACGTTTGACCTCTGTCATTGCCAACAAAGGATATATCACAAAGTATTGAGATGAAATTTTGTTTCTGACCAAATACTTATTTTCCACCATAATATGCAAATAAAATGAAAAAAAAACAGACAATGTGATTTTCTGGATTTTTTTTTCTCAATTTGTCTCCCATAGTTGAGGTCTACCTATGATGTAAATTACAGACGCCTCTCATCTTTTTAAGTGGTGGAACTTGCACTATTGCTGACTGACTAAATACTTTTTTGCCCCACTGTATTTACACAAGAAAATCCCATGACGGATAACATGATCAGGGATAAAAATTCTCCATTAAATGTCACCTGCGTAACCCAGCAGGAAGTACGGCGGCATCTAAAAATCACTAAAATTGAAAAATTCCCGGGCCCGGATGGGATACACCCCCGAGTACTGCAGGAATTAAGCACAGTCACAGATAGACCATTATTTTTAATCTTTAAAGATTCCATAATAACAGGGTCTGTACCACAGGACTGGCGTATAGCAAATGTGGTGCCAATATTCAAAAAGGGGACAAAAACTGAACTTGGAAATTATAGGCCAGTAAGTTTAACCTCAACTGTGTTTAAAATCCTGGAGGGTTTTCTAAGAGATTGTCATGTCGGACACTATTCACACCACAGCGTCCGGCAGGCAGCGGTAGTTCCATCTCCGTCCACTATAGCCTCAGTGGCGCCGGCTTGATTTTACTCAGGTTATCGGAGGTTAATCTAGCTGGAAATCAGGTGGGATGTTTGGTCACGCCCACGGTCTTTAAATAGTCGTGCTGGCCTATGGGCGTCGCCGATTACAGCTTGTGTTTTATGCCAAGTGGTTCCGGTCTGGAGAGGAGGTGTTGGAGAGAGAAATTCGTAGCTGGTGGCGTATGATCCGTTGTTACCTTTTCGCCTTCCTATATTTTTGTTTTGCTTTGCCCTGTTCACATTACGGTATTGTCTTGTGTGTATGCGGCGCGGTGCGGTTTAAGTTCTCCCTGTCTGTCATTACTGTGTGGGCTTTGGTGGTTTGACGACTCACTGGGTGGAGGGTGGAGGGTTCAGCTTAGGCCTCTTTCACACATCAGGTTTTCGCCGTCAGGCGCGATCCGGCGCTTTTGACAGAAACCGGATCCGGCGAAATGCAATGCCGGATCCGGTTTCCCCCCCATTGACTTGCATTTGCGCCGGATCGCGCCGGATGGCCATGCGTTTCATCCGGTTTTCGCCGGATCCGGCAATGTGTCGCAATGTGTCGCGATCCGGCGTCTGGAAAAAACGTCTACTGTAACGTTTTTTGTCTCCGGCGAAAAAGCCGGACACGCCGGATCCGGCGCGTCCGGCTTTTTCACACAATGAAAGCCTATGAGCGCCGCAATGCGTCCGGATCCGTTTTTTTTGGTCTGAGCATGCTCAGTAGCTCTGCCCACAGGAGATATATAAAAGCAAGACAATGGGACCCTCAGCCACACCCAACATGCCACCCAAGCCAAGAACCAGGAGCAGGAGAAGGCAGCAGACATCTGCAGCAGCAGCACCATCAGCAACACCCCAAATGGAGCAGCATGCTGAACGGGAGGGGAGTCCAGAAGCAGATGAGAGACGGTAATTATCAAATCCCCCATTCCTCCAAACTAGGGCCATGGAATATCAAGATATTCAATGGCCCTTTGTTTCTCTTTATTCAACAGCCGCCAAAGAGATGCAGCAGCAGCACCATCGGCACCACCCCAAATGGAGCAGCATGCTGAACGGGAGGGGAGTCCAGAAGCAGATGAGAGACGGTAATTATCAAATCCCCCATTCCTCCAAACTAGGGCCATGGAATATCAAGATATTCATTGGCCCTTTGTTTCTCTTTATTCAACAGCCGCCAAAGAGATGCAGCAGCAGCAGCAGAAATGGCATCACTGGCAGCAGCAATACCCACAGCCATGGAGTCTGGCCATCAACAGGACAGCACATCTTCTTCTGGGAGCCCTCCCTCGCATCGTCAGCGTTTGACGGTAAGTTTTTATTTCCAAAATCCATCATCTCTGTAATATATGTCTATTCATTGCCTTTTATTTCAAAACAGGAATCACAAGATGAAGAGGAGCTCCCAGAAGAAGAAGGAAGGGGTGGACAGACACCTGGAGTGGGCTCACAATTGGTAAGTTTTTTGCATCAAATGCAGAAACACAACATCACACTACACACAACACATAGAAAACAATGTTCTGCAGACCACACACAGCAAACAAATGCCTACATCCAAAGACATAACATTTTTTGTTTTCTTCTCTAGTATTCCCAATCTGGTGCTCGGCCAAGAGGTCCTCGCAGTGCCTCCCAGGGTCGTCGGCGACAGCAACGCGGCGGTCACCAGCGTGTAAGTATAAATATTTTTGCTTTGTTTTTTTGCACTTTTTATTTCATTTCTTTTGTGGAGGCTAATTATGTTATTTTTGTCTTTTTCTTTAACAGCCTTCACAGCGTGCTCCCGACTCTGACGGTGAGGATGGAGGGATTGATGTGGACCGCCTCATCGATCTCGTCAGAGAAAGGGAGCCGCTCTGGAATATGGCTGACCGCCGCCACGCTGACCTGATCATTACCCGACGACTCTGGGAGGAAATCTGTTCTCTCCTTGTGGGCCGCTGGGAGGACCTCGAAGCTCGGGCCCAGATTAAAGAGCGTAAGTATATACAGTAACGGTTGCTTGATGTAAACCCATGTTTCCCGAACTCCAGTCCTCGTGGTCCCCACGGATCATGTGATCAGGATTTCTATTTACTATGGAAATCCTGAAAACATGACCCCTGGGGACCATGAGGACTGGAGTTTGTGAAACACTGATGTTGTATACTAACCACTCCTTTCTCGTTTCAGGGAACAGAATTGTGAATCGGTGGCGGTCTGTGAGGGATCGTTTCAAGAAGGAGTTCAATAAAGAGATGCGGGCCCCGAGTGGATCTGGAGGACGCAGGAGCAAGTACAAGTACGCACAAGCCCTGTCGTTCCTCCGGGAAACAATGCTCACCAGAAGGTAAATATTACACACCACATGTGAAAAAAATGTTAGATGTAACTTTTTTTTTTCAGCCAGGGCCATACCATGTCAGCATTTTAATTGTTTTTTTTCTCTTTATTACACAGCACGGTGAGTAGCACTCGGGAGCCTGCACGATTGGACCCTTCTGAGGCGATCCCTGAGGAGACCGGCACCGAGGGACACTTCGACCGCCCCGGTACATCTGCACCTTCCCAGCCTTCCCACACATTCGACCCATCTGTCCCATCCACCAGCACAGGAGCATCGTGGCCGCCTACATTACATGAAGCTGCTGGTGAGGAGATCGCTTTCCCTTTACCCCACCCTTCTGCCCCTGCCGCCTCTAGTACACCTGCGGGTACTGGGCGGCAGCGGCAGAGGGGTCAGGAAAAGAGTTATGCGCAAGAGTTATTGCATCTGAATGCATCTTTCCAGAACTGTCTCAAAGTCTTGTCAGAGCAAATCGCCGCAGGCTTTCAGCAGATCAACTCCAGCATTCTGGAGGTGAAGACACTTCTGCAAACCATGCATTCAGAAGCAAGATCTTCGCCAAACCACACCTTTTTCAGGTCTGTTGTGGAGCGCATGGCAACACTATCTCCTACCCAGCAGATGCATGTAATGCATTCGTGCCACGGTGCTCTACAGCAGGTTACCTCCCAACCTCCACCTCCCACCACTGTAGTTCCTCCACTTGCACCCCCTCCAGCCACTTTCCATCCTCCCCCTCCTATTACATCTGCACCCCCTCCAGCCACTTTCCATCCTCCCCCTCCTATTACATACCAGCAACCTCACCAGTACCAGACATCTCCCCACTTCCAGCAACCTGCCCCGTCCCAAACTCCTTCCCCGTACCAAACTCCTTCCCCGTACCAAACTCCTTCCCCATACAACTTTCCATCAACATCATCTGCTCCTACAGTCCCTGCCCAACCCTCCACTCCACCGCCCACCACCTCTTCTGCCTCCCACATGTCCACCCATTCTGTAGCTTTTTCCACACCTTCACCTCTAACTGTTCCTTCCCCACCACGATCCCAGTCCTCTCTCCACACACCCAGTGTCGAAGTGTCCCGCAGCCCCTCCAGCAGTATTTCCACCCCACAGTACACAGATTTGTAATGTTTTTTTGTTGTAATAAAAATGCCCATTGGGTTTAAAACCTTTATTAAAAAAGTTTTTTGCACTTTAAAAACATAAAAAAAAAAAAAATTTAAATAAAAGTTAAATTCGTTTCACAATGGTTGTCTGTCATTTCTTTCTGCGGCGAACTATGTTTTAAAAAAAGGTTAAATACAGGGTATTTCAAAGGTAAAAAGGTATTCAAAACCAGGTATATAACTGTGGGTAAATTTTAGCTTTTTGCCACAGTTGTGTTCCTGGTTGTGTTTGAAGCAAAGTATTTCACCTAAAAAGTTGTGTTTATTGTTGGTGATTTCCTACCAATGTACACAACTTTTGTTAAAAGGTGAAATACTTTGCATAAAACACAACCAGGTACACACCTGTGGCCTAAAGCTAAAAATAGTAAGACCATGACAAGATAGCCAACTTTGGTTGGCAAAGGTATATACTGTTGGTCCAGAAGGTACACAAGTTTAGGGCACAAATCTTTCACACTCTGTCATCCCAGTGTACTCTGCCTTGAGGTGACATAAAGTATAGTGGAAAATTGTCCATGAAACCATCACAGAACTTCTAGTGGTAATATTTCCAATGACAACATCCATCTTCGCCAGTAACTTGCTCTTCTCTCCAACCTGCACTTTCTTCTCTACAACCTGTCAAAGAAGGGCTGTAGGAACATGCTATATCTAGTTTTCCAGTAGCCAATCCCGTTCGGAAGGCCACAAGGGTCAATTTTAAAAACCAGATCCGGCGTAATCCGTCGAAAAACGGATAGAAAAACGGATAGAAAAACGGATGAACCGGATGAGACGGATCCGGTTTTGTCTGTCAAGAACAAGACGGATCCGGCAGAAAACCGGATCCGGCACTTCAGGTTTTACAAAACATTTGCCGGATCCGGCATTCCGGAACGACGCCGGATCGCGCCTGACGCCGAAAACCTGATGTGTGAAAGTAGCCTTAGGGCTGAGCAGGAGATAAGGAAAGGTTGGAGGCTCAGGCATTTGCACCATTAGCAAAAACCCTGGGTTGAGGGTCAGACAGGGTTTTCCCTAGTTCGAGGGACTCCACAGGGGCCCCAGGTATTTCAGCCTTCTTTGACCTAAGCCCCGCGTAACATTATAATCGGCCTACAATATTTTGGTAGTCCATAGATTCCATGACTTCCATAAACCGCCAGTTGGCAGCGCTGTCCTTACAGATCACCGAGTTGAAGGGGGCAGTTCAGCAGCAGGGCCTGGTTGTAGCTAATGTGCAAGCGGCTTCTGCAGATGCAGGTGCAGAGCCGAAGATTCCGCTGCCTGAACGATTTGCTGGGGAACGCAGCAAATTTGTCATCTTTCGGGAGGCCTGCAAGTTATACTTTCGCATGCGCCCTGTCTCCTCAGGTAATGAGGCTCAGCGGGTGGGTCTGGTGTTATCCTTACTGAGTGGGGACCCCCAAGCATGGGCGTTTTCCTTACCAGCTGACTCTGCTACGTTTCATTCGGTTGAGAATGTTTTTTCAGCACTCGGGCTCATTTATGATGATCCCGACAGATTGGCTCTAGCGTAATCTAAAATCCGCGCCCTCCGTCAGGGGGAACGTATGGCAGAGGACTATTGTTCAGAATTTCGCCGTTGGGCCGTAGACACACAGTGGAACGACCCAGCGCTGCAGAGTCAGTTTATTCATGGGGTTTCATGAAGAGTTAAACAGGCCCTCCTGATGTATGAGACTCCTGCATCGTTAGAATCTGCCATGAGTTTGGTTATTCGTATTGATCGCCGTTTGCGTCAGGGGGCGCAGGAGACGCTGCCCCTGGGGGAAAGCAGGGGTGCAAGTGTGGTTGCTGCAGGTGAACCCACGGAACCTATGCAAATCGCTGGGGTATCACATGTTAAGCGTCGCGTTCCTGGGTTCAGGAAGCAAGGAGCATGTTTTTACTGTGGTAAAAGAGATCATTATGTAAATGCTTGTCCTGTGCTACCTAAGAAAGTCGCACCGGCGGAAAACTGGTAAGCTCAGAGGGTATGGAGGAGGCCCAACTGAGTGTATGCATATCCTCCATGATAGTATCTCAATGTATGCTCCCTGCCAGGGTTATTATTGCGGGCAGAGAGCTACCAATATCAGTGTTTGTGGATAGCGGTTCCACCACCAATCTCATGGATGAGGAGTTTGCACGCACGGCCGGTTTTAAGATCGAAAAACTCCCTCATCCTATTTGCGTGGTTACCATTAATGCCGCTCCCCTCCCACAGGGGGAGATTACTGAGTTTGTAGCTGAGGTTAAACTCCACATTGGGGTCCTACATTCTGAGTGGATTACATGTAGGGTACTCAATAATCTCCCAGCACAAATGGTCCTGGGTTTCCCATGGCTGTCCAAGCACAACCCGGTGATTGACTGGAGAACCCAGGACATAGTCCAGTGGAGTGGTTTCTGCCGGGAAAATTGCTTGGCCACATGTGTGTCCGCCGTGAAGTCCAGCCTTCCGGAGGCATTGCTGGATTTTGCGGTCGTATTCTCTGAGAAGGGTTGCTCAGAACTACCTCCACATCGAACCTATGACTGTGTGATTAGGTTAAAACCCGGGGCCAAATTGCCAAAGGCTAGGATGTTTAGTATTTCTAGTCCGGAGAGACAAGCTCTTAAAGACTACATCGCGGAGAGTCTAAGTAAAGGGCACAACCGGCCTTCATCCTCGCCTGTAGCAGCGGGGTTTTTCTTCATTAAGAAGAAAGATGGGGGGTTACGCCCGTGTCTGGATTTCCGGGAGTTAAACCAGATTACAGTCCGTGATCCCTACCCGATGCCTCTGATTCCTGAATTGTTCAACCAGGTGGCTGGTGCGAAGTGGTTTTCCAAACTTGACCTCAGGGGGGCGTACAACCTCATAAGGGTCCGTCAGGGGGATGAGTGGAAGACGGCGTTTAATACCCCTGAGGGTCATTTTGAAAGCCTAGTTATGCCATTTGGGTTGACAACCGCGCCTGCTGTTTTCCAACATTTCATAAATGATGTATTCGCTCATGTGCTGGGGAAATTTGTGATTGTGTACCTGGATGATATCCTCATTTATTCGAGCGACCGGGACACTCATTTAGAGCATGTCAGGCAGGTGTTACAGTTGCTCCGTGAGAATAAGCTCTATGCTAAGCTTGAAAAATGCATATTTTTTTTTCAGGAGTTGCCTTTTTTGGGATATATTGTGTCCGCCGCAGGGTTTAAAATGGACGCCGCGAAGGTGCAAGCGGTGCTGCGATGGGAACGGCCTGATAATCTAAAAGCGCTCCAGCGGTTCCTTGGGTTTGCCAACTATTATAGGAAGTTTATTAAGAATTTTTCTACTATAGCCAAACCGCTCACGGACATGACGAGAAAAGGTACCAATCTCGCTATCTGGTCTGAGGTTGCGGTGCATGCATTTGAGCTTCTGAAAAACCGTTTTGCTTCAGCCCCCATTCTGGTGCAACCGGACGTATCTAAACCTTTTACTGTGGAGGTCGATGCGTCTGAGGTGGGAGTGGGGGCAGTACTGTCACAGGGCTCGTCCTTGAGCAATTAGCGTCCATGCGCCTACTTCTCCAAGAAGCTGTCGCCTGCCGAACGGAATTATGATATTGGCAACAGGGAGTTGTTGGCCATCAAATTGGCTTTTGAGGAATGGCGACACTTCTTGGAGGGGGCGGTCCACCAGGTCACAGTCATCACCGACCATAAAAACCTGCTCTATCTGGAGTCGGCCAAGCGTCTGTCTCCCAAGCAGGCTCGCTGGGCATTGTTTTTTTCACGATTTAACTTTCTGGTGACTTACCGTCCAGGGGCTAAAAACACCAAGGCAGATGCCTTGTCCAGGTGTTTTCCGGGGGGAGAACCTCGGGAAGATCCGAAGATCCGTACCCATCCTCCAGGAAGGTGTAGTGGTTTCGGCTCTCACGACTGAGGTAGAGGCGGAGATTGCCGAGGCCCAGGAGGAGGTACCGTCAGGACTTCCCGCTAACACGTCATTCGTACCCCTTCATCTTCGTCTTAAGGTGTTGGGGGAACACCACGACTCTGGTTAGGGGCACCTTGGAGCTGGTATCGTGCCGCTTCTGGTGGCCAAAGATCCGGCAGGACGTGGTCTCGTACGTGGCAGCTTGCATCACGTGCGCCAGGGCCAAGTCGCCCAGATCCCGTCCTGCTGGCACTCTACAGCCTCTGGGGGTACCTAGTAGGCCATGGACAGAAATTTCCATGGACTTTATCACGGACTTGCCTGCCTCGGCGGGAAACACGGTCATCCTGGTGGTGGTTGATCGATTTTCGAAGATGGCGCATTTTGTGTCATTGCCTTCCTTGCCCAACGCGAAGACGTTGGCTCAGGTTTTTGTGCAGGAGGTGGTCAGACTACACGGAGTTCTGTCGGACATAGAGTCTGATAGGGGTACCCAGTTTATGGCGAAGTTTTGGAAGGCTTTTTGCTCACGATTGGGGATCAAGTTGTCTCATTCGTCGGTGTTTCATCCGCAGTCAAATGGTCAAACTGAGCGCATGAACCAAAATCTGGAGCAGTATTTGCGATGTTTTGTGTCTGACAACCAAGAGGAGTGGTCGACATTCCTTCCCTTGGCCGAGTTCGCGTTAAATAAACACCGCCAAGAATCATCGGGAGAGTCTCCGTTCTTTTGTGTTTACGGGCACCATCCTCAATTTTGTACCTTGCGTCAGGGTGGCTCTGGGGGCGTCCCGGAGGAGGACCAGCTAGGAGTTCAACTATCATCGGTCTGGAGGAGTGTGAAACAGCTATTGCTGAGCATGAGTGCAAGGTACAAACAAGTGGCTGACGCTAGACGCGTGCCAGGTCCGGACCTGTGTGTGGGTGATTGGGTGTGGTTAGCTACTAAAAACATAAAACTCAAAATTCCATCATTGAAATTGGGTCCAAGGTTTATTCGCCCTTTTAAGATTGCTGCCATCATTAACCCGGTTGCTTATCGGTTGGAACTTCCTGCGGTATACAAGATACACAACGTGTTTCACAGGGCTTTATTGAAAAATGTGGTAGGCTCTGTGGACACGACGCCGATGCCACCTCCAGTCATGGTGGATGGCGATTTAGAGTTTGAAGTCTCCAAGGTGGTGGACTCTCGAGTACTGCGCCGTACTCTTCAGCATTTGGTACTCTGGAGGGGGTATGGTCCGGAGGAGAGGTCTTGGGTACCAGCCACGGACATACATGCAGATCGGCAGGTCAGTTCGTTTCACCGCCGTCATCCGGACAAGCCGGGTCCTATGAGTCTTGAGGGCCCTGGGGTTCCTCGTAAAAGATGGGGTACTGTCATGTCGGACGCTATTCACACCACAGCGTCCGGCAGGCAGCGGTAGTTCCATCTCCGTCCACTATAGCCTCAGTGGCGCCGGCTTGATTTTACTCATGTTAACGGGGGTTAATCTAGCTGGAAATCAGGTGGGTTGTTTGGTCACGCCCACGGTCTTTAAATAGTCGTGCTGGCCTATGGGCATCGCCGATTATAGCTTGTGTTTTATGCCAAGTGGTTCCAGTCTGGAGAGGAGGTGTTGGAGAGAGAAATTCGTAGCTGGTGGCGTATGATCCGTTGTTACCTTTTCACCTTCCTATATTTCTGTTTTGTTTTGCCCTGTTCACATTACGGTATTGTCCTGTGTGTATGCGGCGCGGTGCGGTTTAAGTTCTCCCTGTCTGTCATTACTGTGTGGGCTTTGGTGGTTTGACGACTCACTGGGTGGAGGGTGGAGGGTTCAGCTTAGGGCTGAGCAGGAGATAAGGAAAGGTTGGAGGCTCAGGCATTTGCACCATTAGCAAAAACCCTGGGTTGAGGGTCAGACAGGGTTTTCCCTAGTTGGAGGGACTCCGCAGGGGCCCCGGGTATTTCAGCCTTCTTTGACCTAAGCCCCACGTAACAGAGATACTATACTGGAGTATCTGGAGAAGAATAACCTCATGACCCAATATCAACATGGGTTTACAAGGGACCGTTCCTGTCAGACTAATCTGATAAGCTTTTATGAAGAGGTAAATTCATGACTGGACCAAGGGAATGCAGTGGACATGGTGTACATGGACTTTTCAAAAGCTTTTGATACGGTGCCACACAAAAGGTTGATACATAAAATGAGAACAATGGGGATAGGGGAAAATATGTGTAGGTGGGTTAAGAGCTGGCTCAGGGATAGGAAACAAAGGGTGGTTATTAATGGAGCACACTCGGACTGGGTCATGGTTAGCAGTGGGGTACCACAGGGGTCAGTTTTGGGCCCTCTTCTTTTTGACATACACTAGTTTCCTTAATATTGCGTTGATCCAGGGAGCTAGTCTGATTGCCGTATGTGGAGTCGGGAAGGATTTTTTTTCCCCAATGTGAAGCTTACTGTTTGCCGCATGGGTTTTTTTTGCCTTCCCCTGGATCAATATGTTAGGGCAAGTTAGGATAGCATATGGGTTGAACTAGATGGACTTAAAGTCTTCCTTCAACCTTAATAACTATAGATAGATAGATAGATATATCTATAGATAGATAGATAATACCAAACCCGATGTTTAGTAATAAACATAATAAAATGGTACATAAAGAGTTAAATTAAGAAACACGCACAAAATCTGCATTAGGCCGGGGTCACACTTGCAAGAAACTCGCATGAGTCTCACGCTTCAGTACCCAGCACTGCCACCGGCACTCGGACTGGAGAGTTGGCTGTATAGAAATACATGCAGCCACACTCTCCGGTCCTGAGTGCAAGGTACTAAGGTGCGAGGCTCGTGCAAGTTTCTCGCAAGTGTGACCCCGGCCTTACGCAATATATGTTTAATTTTAAAAAAAATTTGAAAAAAATGCCATGCTCCCACACAATTTTCTGCGCCGGAGAGGGAAAGTTAGCAGCTGGGGGTCGATGTTTATAGCATAGGAAGGGGTTAATACCCATGGATCTTCCCAGGCTATGAATGTCAGCCCGCAGTTGTATATTTAGCCTTTACTGGCTATCAAACTAGGGTGACCCCCGCAAAAAATGACATGGAATCCCCCTATAATTAATAGCAAGAAAAGGCTATGCAGACAGCTGAGGGCTGATATTAATAGCCTAGGAAGGGGCCATGGATATTAGACCCCCCCGTGGCTACAAACATCACAAACACCAGCTCACTGCCACCCCAGAAATGGCGCATCTCTAAGATGCGCCAATTCCAGTGCTTAGCCTCTCTCTTCCCACTGCCCTGTAGCGGTGACATGTGGGGCAATATTTGTGGGGTTGATGTCACCTTTGTATTGTAAGGTGATATCAAGCCCAGCTTAGTAATGGAGAGGCGTCAATAAGATACCTATCCATTATTAATCCTATAGTTGGTAAAGGGTTAAATAAACACACAGCCAGAGTAAAGTATTTTAATGAAATAAAACACTACACATCTTTATTGTACTCCTAATTCCTGCAACGCCCTCGATCACCTGTAAAAAAATAAAATAATAAAAATAAAATAATAAACCAACAGTATACTCCTTGTTCTGACGTAATCCATTTAATAATGAGTGTCCCACAATGATCTCCCCTATAGAGATACAACTTTGGGGGTCTAATTTCTCCTTTTACCTTTGGAGAACTAAAAATTTGAGGGCTGAAAGATCATTTTTGTGGAAAAAATATGATTTTTTTTATTTTCATGGCTCTACATTATAAACTTCTGTGAATCACTTGGGGGTTCAAAGTGCACACCACATATCTAGCTAAGTTCCTTGGGGGGGTCTAGTTTCCAAAATGGTGTTACTTGTGAAAGGTTTCCACTGTTTAATCACATCAGGTGCTCTCCAAACGTGACATGGCATCCGATCTCAATTCCTGCCAATTCTGCGTTGAAAAAGTCAAACGGTGCTCCTTCCCTTCTGAGCTCTTCAGGAGAAATTGCACAACAAATTTTGTGGTTCATTTTCTCTTTATACACTTGTGAAAATAAAAAAATTGTTTCCTTCCACGTTGCTTCAGTTTCTGTGCAGCACATAAAGGGTTAATAAACTTCTTGAATGTGATTTTGAGCACCTTGAGGGGTGCAGTTTTTAGAATGTTGTCACTTTTAGGCATTTTCTGTCATGTACACCCTTCAAAGTGACTTCAAATGTGATGTGGTCCCTAAAAAAATTGTTTTGTAAATTTTGTTGTAAAAATGAGAATTTGCTGGTCTACTTTTAACCCTTATAACATCCTAACAAAAAAAATTATTTCCAAAATTGTGCTGATGTAAAGTAGACATGTGGGAAATGTTATTTATTTTGTGTGAGCTATCTCTCTTATTTAAAGGCATAAAAATTAAAAGTTTGAAAATTGCCAAATTTTCAAAATTTTCCCCATATATCCATTTTTTTCATAATTAAATGCAAGTCATATCAAATAAATTTTACCACTATCATGAAGTACAATATGTCATGGAAAAAACAGTCTCAGAAAAAGTGGGATCCATTAAAGTGTTCCGGAGTTATATAGTGACAGTGGTCAGAATTGTAAATATTGGCTTGGTCATTATGGTCAAAATTGGCTCTGCCACTAAGGGGTTAACTACACTTTCAAAATATTTTAATGAGGCCCACCAGTTGTTGCCTACAAGGGTGTATGGATAACTGTATTACCATCCTTATCATTTTTTCCTGGCTTTGAACTTTGTGTAAAGCACTTTGAGTGTAGAAGTGCCACAACTTCACTTTCTTCATTTTTTATGAGGCCCACAATTTTTGCCTTCAAGGGTCTATGGATGACATCACAGTATTACTCTTCTTATTTTTTCATGGCTTTGTGTTGAAGTGCCACAACTACACCTTTTTTTTATTATGAGGCCTGAAAGTTGTTGCTTTCAAAGGTCTATAGATAACTGTGTTACCCTCCTTATGATTTTTTCAAGGCTTTGCACTTTGTGTAAAGCCTTTATGAGTGTAGTAGTACATTGATTACACTTACAAAATATTTGAATGAGGCCTACCAGTTGTTACCTTCAAGGGTCTATGGATGACCCTCCTTTTTTCCTCTCTTTGCACTGTGTGCAAAGCCTTTGCGAGTGTGGAAGTGCCACAACTACACTTTCTTAATTTTTATGCGGTACTCCAGTTGTTGCCTTCAAGGGTGTATGGATTACTCTGCTTTTAATTTAAGGCAGGCTTTGCACTATGCAAACCTTTTATGAATGTGGGAGAACTACAACTACATTTTGTTCACAATATTTGAATGAGATACTTCAGTTGTTGCCTTAAGGGGTGTATGGATTACCCCACTTGTATTTTTTGGCAGGCATTGTACTGTTTGCAGACCTTTTAACAGTATAGTAGTATCACAACTACACATTGTTGACAATATTTGAATGAGATACTCAAGTTGGTGCCTTGAAGGGTGTGTGGATGACCCTGCTTGCAATTTTTGGCAGGCTTTGCACATAATGCAGACCTTTTTTAAGTGTGGGAGTACAAGTGCACTTTGTTCATAATTATTGATGAGCGAACATGCTCGGATAATGTCTTATCTGATCATGCTCAGGTGTTATTGGAGTATCTTGGGCATGCTCGTATATTATGTTCAAGTCCCTGCGGCTGCATGATTGGCAGCTGTTAGACAGCCTCAACACATGCGGGGATTACCTGTTTGTTAGGAAAATCCCCACATGTTTTTTAAAAAAAAAAACTTCTTTATTAGATGATTTGACATATTAATATGCAATCAAATATGCATCAGAAACCATACATTATATGTGTAGATCTTGACAATACAATGTTGGGAATTACCTGTTTGTTAGGAAATCCCCACGTTTTTTTTTTTTTAAATCTTCTTTATTAGATGATTTGATATATTAATGTGCAATCAAATATACATCAGAAACCATACATTATATGCATAGATCTTGACAATACAATGTTGCTCTCATCCACTTTCAATTTAACCTTTTGAATATTACAGCAATACTTCATTCGAACTATATATAGAATTAGCGATGAAACTATAAATAAATATTATGACCTCAAGATCCCCAAATTACCAGCTACATCCTCAAGATTGTACCATATTGTACCTTTAAATGCTACCATTAATTGACTGATCTCTGCTTGTTAATAACTACATTCAATAAAAGTCCTCAATTTTTTGAAAAATGTTTCAGTATTCTTTTGTTTTTGGGATTCTGTATCTATTTTGTAAATCAACATTAGGGATTTTATAGTATCTATCAGTTCTGAAACACTCGGTGGTTTCTTCTCCAGACAGTGTCTCAAGATACATTTCTTAACTGCCAGCAGAGCAATATATACAGCATAGGGAGCACTATGTATTTTATTATTTGAGTCACTTATAAGGCTAATGAAATGAAAATCACATGCCTGTACATTTTTGGGTATCTCAACCTTCCAGATCCTCTGTATGGATTTAATTACCTCGGCCCAGAATCTTTGAATAATTGGGCATTCCCAAAAACAATGTAATAAATTGGCCCTGTGTAGACTACATTCTGGACAACCAGTAAGAACGAGAGCAGGTGCACCATTGTAGGTAAGGTTAAAAGCGTAAATTGCTTGGTGTATCAGTTTATAATGCATCTCTCTCCACTGCTCATTAATCATTACCTTTCTTATTTTTTTCCACCTGATCAGTATTTTGTTACCTAAGTCTTCATCTGGAATAGATTTATACCAGGTTTTAAATATTTTTGAGCACCATGGTGACTGAATCTGGACACAAATATTGTCATAGATGCTGGAAAGCGATTCCAGGTCTGTACTCTGCCCCATCATGGAATCAAAATTGTTTATTCTTTCTACCTTCCCCAGGTTTTTCACCAAATTTGTGTAATGTGTCGTGCTTTGTAGAAATTGTAAATATTGATTATTTTGTAATCCAAATTTGCCCGAAAATTCCGACCAACTCAATAATCTTCCCTCTGCCGGTTGTAAGATATCCCCCAGAACCCAGATTCCTTTTTCCTTCCCTTCCTTAAGAAGTTTATTCTGTGTTCCTTGTGAAAAGTTTGGGTCTTTCCAAATCATCAAATATTTGGAGACACAGAAAGGGAGATTGAACAGTTTCCTAATAGCTTTCCATGCTCCCAATGTGTCTCTGAGCAAACTGCTTGCTTTTACATAGTTCGGTAGATGAGCAAATTTTGTATGTAAGATTGTGTTGAGGTTCAAAGGACTAGCTAGTTCCTTCTCCAGCACTAGATTTGAAAAATATGATGTATCCTGTATCCAGTCTCTAATGGGTCTCATCAAAGCTGCCAAATTATATATTCTAATCAAGGGCATCTGCAATTCCCCATCATCTTTTTTCAAAGCTAGTTTACTGTAAGCAATCCTTGGCCTTTTGCCTTGCCAAATAAACTTAGTGAAGGCCGACTGTGGTTTTTGAAAGTAGATCTACGGGGAGCATATAACCTTATCCGAGTCCGGGAAGGAGATGAGTGGAAAACTGCTTTTATTACTACTGAAGGGTTGTTTGAAAATTTGGTCATGCCTTTCGGTCTGACCAATGCTCCAGCGGTCTTCCAAAATTTCATCAACCACGTGTTCTCTGATTTTATTGGACGTTTTATGGTGGTGTATTTGGATGACATACTGATCTACTCTCCTGATAAACAGGCTCACATTGGTCATATTCGAGCAGTCCTCCAAAGGCTTCGGGAGAACTGTCTCTTTGCTAAACTAGAGAAATGTTTATTTTTTTGTACAGGAACTATCTTTTCTGGGGTTCATTGTGTCTGCTGAGGGGTATCGCATGGATCCTAAAAAGGTGCAGGCCATTGTCGATTGGGTCCAAGCTTGTGATTAAAAAGCTCTGCAGCGTTTCCTAGGATTCGCCAATTATTATCACAAATTTATAAGGGACTTCTCATAGGAGGTTAAACCCCTCACAGACATGACTCAAAAGGGGGCCGATATCAAGAATTGGTCAGCCGCAGCGATAGCGGCGTTTCAGTGTTTAAAAAAATGTTTCATGTCTTCTCCGGTTCTTATTCAACCGGACCCATCTGAACCATTTATTGTTGAGGTGGACGCCTCAGAGGTGGGGGTGGGGGCGGTATTGTCCCAGGGACCTACCACTTTGACTAATTTGAGACCTTGCGCCTTTTTCTCGAAGAAATTCTCCCCTGCGGAGAGAAACTATGATGTTGGGAATCGAGAACTTCTGGCCGTGAAGTTGGCCTTTGAAGAATGGAGGCATTTTTGGAGGGGGCTGTCCATCCTATAACCGTAATTACAGACCACAAGAACCTAGCTTACATTGAGTAAGCTAAAAGGTTGACTCCTAGACAGGCTAGATGGTCACTTTTTTTTTTTTCCCGATTCCACTTCTCTATCACTTTTCGGCCAGGATCCAAAAATGTCAGAGCTGATGCCTTGTCACGCAGTCTAGATCCGTTTTCCCCCCTCCGAACCTCCATCCTCCATTCTTCAGCCCGGGGTGGTGGTGGCAGGTATTTCTAATATGTTGGAACGGGAGATTCGGAAAGCCCAGTCTCTTGCACCACCGGCTAAGCAGGTGGATAAACTTTTCGTACCAGCTCAGTTTTGTCTCAAGGTCCTCCGGGAGTTCCATGACTCAGTTCTGGGTGGACATCCCGGGATCTCGGCTACCCAGAAGGCCATTGCTAGAATATTCTGGTGGTCTTCTTTAGCCTCTGATGTTGGGGAATATGTGTATGTGTGTGATGTTTGTGCCCGTGCGAAAACCCCCCATAACCGGCCGGCCGGGGAATTGGTACCACTGCCAATTCCTGAGAGATCATGGACTCATTTGTCCATGGATTTCATCATCAACCTTCCCCCCTCCAAGGGTAATACCGCCGGTTGGGTTGTGGTGGACAGGTTTAGTAAGCAGGCACATTTTGTACCTTTGGCAGCTCTACCTAATGCGGAAACGTTGTCCAGATTGTTTGTTGAGCATGTGGTGCGGTTGCATGGGGTACCCTTGAATGTGGTGTCTGATAGAGGAGTACAATTTGTTTCCAGATTTTGGAGGGCATTTTATAAGAGGTTGGGTATTGGTCTGTCCTTTTCATCTGCTTACCATCCAGAGACTAATGGGCAGACCGAGCAGACGAATCAGTCTCTGGAGCAAATTCTGCGTTGCTTGACCTCAGCCCAACAGGATGATTGGTGTACTGCATTACCTTTGGCCGAGTTTGCGTTTAACAACCGCATTAACCAGTCTACGGGTACATCTCCCTTTTTCTGCAACTATGGGTTTCATCCTCATTTCGGAGAGTTTTCCCGTTTGGACTCTGGGTGTCCTTGGGCGGATGAGACTATCCAGCGGTTGAGGGAGGTATGGCGGGAGGTCCAGAGTAACATTACGAAGGCCCAGGATAAATATAAGTTTTTTGCAGACAAAAAACGGTCCGCGGGGCCGGTGTTCCAGATTGGGGATAAGGTATGGTTATCTACCAAGAATATAAGGCTCAAGGTCCCCTCTCTGAAGCTTGGACCTAAGTTTATTGGTCCCTATGAAATTACCGAAGCGGTTAACCCGGTGGCTTTTCAGTTGCGTCTCCCGCCATCTCTTCGGATCCCCAATGTTTTCCAAAGGGCCCTTTTGAAACCTGTGAGGTCCTGTTTGGAGGGATCATCGTCTTCCCCATCACCGGTTTTGGTAGATGAGCAGTCTGAGTACGAGGTGGAACGAATTGTTGACTCTAGGTTGGTCCATCGTGCCCTTCAATATCTTGTACATTGGAAAGGCTACGGTCATGAAGACCGGTCGTGGGTTCCTGCTCGATCGGTTCATGCGGATCGGTTGGTCCAGGCCTTTCACGCCAAGTATCCTGAGAGACCCGGGGGTCCAGTGGCCCCCCATTGAGAGGAGGGTACTGTCATGATCCAGGATGGGCTTTGTCTTTGGCCCGTCCTGGTCAGACAGGGGTTAATTGTTTCTGCCTCTCTCTGGCAGAGGGCAGCTATTTAATGCTCACTTGACCTAGGTCCGGTGTCAGTTATACTCCTGCCCTCGGCTGAGTTTGTTGACCTCGCGCATACGTGTGCCTTGTGCCTGATATCTTGCTTGCTTGTTTTGGTTTTGATCTGGTTCTGTCCCTGTTACGAGTTCTGCCTGTCCTTCTTGTACTGCGCTACCTCTCTGTGTATGACTCTCTGCCTGTGACTTGACTATTCTGTGCTCGTCCCTCTGGTACCGCACAGCCCTCTCCTTGTACGAACCCTCGCTTGTCTGACCTGCATTTTCCTCTCCTCTACTACAGTTTCCCTGCAGTAGGTACATTATATCATCTGCAGCAGTAGCACGCTAAGCCCCGCTCCCTGCAGTCACATGATCTAGGTCCTGGGACTCCTTACTATTTTCAGTGCCGCAAGTCCTGTCTGCTTGAAGCGTTACTACTGTATTGGACCCCACGCTCTCCCATAGTGGGGGTAAGTCACCCTGCTCGGCGTGGCAGTTTGCCGACGCTGACAGGGTCCTGACATTTGAGTCCTGACAATAGTATTGGGGTGAATTTGAATCTCCCTAAAGATTTTAGGAGGCTGAACTATTATCTCAGGCCCACTATAGATTACACCTCAATTTAACTGGCTGAAATTGGCTGGTGTATGACAAAGTACAAGGTGTATATAGTATTGTGGAGAATTTGAATCTCCCTAGAGATTTTAGGAGGCTGAACTATTATCTCAGGCCCACTATAGATTACACCTCAATTTAACAGGCTGAAATTGGCTGGGGTATGACAAAGTACAAGGTGTATATACAGTTGTGGCCAAAAGTATTGACACCCCTGCAATTCTGTCAGATAATACTCTTCCTGAAAATGATTGCAAACATAAATTCTTTCGTATTATTATCTTCATTTCATTTGTCTTAAATGAAAAACCACAAAAGAGAATGAAGCAAAAAGCAAAACATTGATCATTTCACACAAAACTCCAAAAATGGGCCAGACTAAAGTATTGGCACCCTCAGCCTAATACTTGGTTGCACAACCTTTAGCCAAAATAACTGCTACCAACTGCTTCCTTTAACCATCAATGAGTTTCTTACAATGCTCTGCTGGAATTTTAGACCATTCTTCTTTGGCAAAGTGCTCCAGGTCCCTGATATTTGAAGGGTGCCTTCTCCTAACTGCCATTTTTAGATCTCTCCACAGGTGTTCTATGGGATTCAGGTCTGGACTCATTGCTGGCCACCTTAGAAGTCTCCAGTGCTTTCTCTCAAACCATTTTCTAGTGCTTTTTGAAGTGTGTTTTGAGTCATCAAGAAGTTTTAAGCCCATGGCACTGTGGCTAACCTCCCTAGATGTGGACGGAAAAGAAAAATTGACAAGAGATTTCAACGCAAGATTGTGCGGATGTTGGATAAAGAACCTCGACTAACATCCAAACAAGTTCAAGCTGCCCTGCAGTCCGAGGGTACAACAGTGTCAACCCGTACTATCCGTCGGCATCTGAATGAAAAGGGACTGTACGATAGGAGACCCAGGAAGACCCCACTTCTTACCCCGAGACATAAAAAAGCCAGGCTGGAGTTTGCCAAAACTTACCTGAAAAAGCCTAAAACATTTTGGAAGAATGTTCTCTGGTCAGATGAGAAAAAAGTAGAGCTTTTTGGGCAAAGGCATCAACAAAGAGTTTACAGGAGAAAAAAAGAGGCATTCAAAGAAAAGAACACGATCCCTACAGTTAAACATGGCGGAGGTTCCCTGATGTTTTGGGGTTGCTTTGCTGCCTCTGGCACTGGACTGCTTGACCGTGTGCATGGCATTAGTCAGAAGACTACCAACAAATTTTGCAGCATAATGTAGGGCCCAGTGTGAGAAAGCTGGGTCTCCCTCAGAGGTCATGGGTCTTCCAGCAGGACAATTACCCAAAACACACTTCAAAAAGCACTAAAAAATGGTTTGAGAGAAAGCACTGGAGACTTCTAAGGTGGCCAGCAATGAGTCCAGACCTGAATCCCATAGAACACCTGTGGAGAGATCTAAAAATGGCAGTTAAGAGAAGGCACCCTTCAAATATCAGGGACCTGGAGCACTTTGCCAAAGAAGAATGGTCTAAAATTCCAGCAGAGCATTGTAAGAAACTCATTGATGGTTACTGGAAGTGGTTGGTCGCAGTTATTTTGGCTAAAGGTTGTGCAACCAAGTATTAGGCTGAGGGTGCCAATACTTTTGTCTGGCCCATTTTTGGAGTTTTGTGTGAAATGATCAATGTTTTGCTTTTTGCTTCACTTTCTATTGTGTTTTTTCATTTAAGATAAATTAAATGAAGATAATATTACCAAAGAATTTGTGTTTGCAATCATTTTCAGGAAGAAACTGAGTATTATCTGACAGAATTGCAGGAGTGTCAATACTTTTGGCCACAACTGTACAAGGTGTATATAGTATTGTGGAGAATTTGAATCTCCCCAGAGATTTTAGGAGGCTGAACTATTATCTCAGGCCCACTATAGATTACACCTCAATTTAACAGGCAGAAATTGGCTGGTGTATGACAAGGTACAAGGTGTATATAGTATTGGGGAGAATTTGAATCTCACTAGAGATTTTAGGAGGCTGACAATGATGTTCTCTGTCCAAGTATGGCAGCAGGCAGCCTAATAACCAGGACTGCTGCACTCACAAAAGGGTGGAAAAATGAACCCTTGGTAACTGTGCAGAAAAGAGGATGAAAAATATTTTTGCTTTTAAAAAAGCAGTTTGCACAGCAGTGTGCAAACAGCAATGCAGCTATCAGGGAGCCTTATAAGGCAGCCTAATAACCAACACAGCTGATGCACAAAAAATATATCCTCCCCTGTCACTGCACACAAACTATTGTGTTGTACAGTGGAAATCGCTACCAGCAGAAGCAGTTTTTTGTTCTTCTTCCCTGCCTAACGCTCTCCCTTATTCAGAATCAGCAGCTGCAACCTCTCCCTATGCTAAGATCGGCAGAAGTAAGATGGCGGTCGGCGTGCACGCCCTTTTATAGCCCCTGTGACGCCACACAAAGCAAGCCAATCACTTGCATGCCCTTCTCAAAGATGGTGGTGACCGCTGCCCATGTCATCGCGTTGCCCACAGTGTGCGTCCTCCATCATTGGCTGAAAAAGGGCGCTGGAAGCATCATTTGAAATGCAACTTTGGTGCTCTGGTCGCCGACCTCATGGCCGACCTCACGCTATGGTCGGGTTTTGTTTCATGAAACCCGACTTTAGCGAAAGTCGGCGACTTATGAATTTGACCGACCCATTTCGCTCAACTCTAGTGGCAATAGATATAGGAACTTGAAAGAAGACTGGAACCAAGAGAAAGGACACAGTGTGCACAGGAGGAACATAGAATCTTGTGACAAAAGGGACATGTAATATGCTGTAATGCAGCAAAAGAATATCAAAGAACACAGGAGCCAAGGTAGGAGTCAGTCATTACCCGGACTTGTAACCAGTCACCTTTGAAACAGAAACACATCATCTGATGTGGATAAAGCAAAGGGTGCAGAGCCTTTATGAAGGAAAGGAGATCTTGACCGTCGAGGCTAAGAGAACGTAGAGTAGAGGCTCGCTTGGAGAAACGGAACTTCAATCTTATGACAGGAGAAACCTCAATGTTGTGACTGAAGGCCTGGATGGAGAAACAGAACCTCGACCTCAATAGAGCAGATAAAGTATGCCTGTGCAGGAGCCGTGGCAGAAGTAAGGCGGAGGACGTCATCTCTTGAAGGTGGGAGGCACCAGACCGGACCACGACACCCACCGCACCTGCCCCCGCCCCCTGGTGAGTATAAGTTAACTCGTTTTTCTTGTCTTTCAGGTAACATCGGGGGCTTATCTACAGCATTACAGAATGCTGTAGATAAGCCCCTGAAGGCTGTGGCCGCGTCTTATAGGCCAAAAATGGAGTGACAGATTCCCTTTAATATTATCATGTTAATGTGTGACCAATATTCGTGTACTGCTGTATGTTACATGTGCTTCATGTGAATATTGATGTTATAGCTATAATTATGTTCATCACATGCAATTGGTTTGTAGCTCAGCAAGGGTGTAATTAAGCCATACAAAGGTTTTGTGAATTTGATAGACAGTGGTTACTTGTTCTCAGGGATAGATAAGCAGAAACATTGGAGAAAGCAATATATATATGTCAGAAATATATATGCAGTGTATCATTAGAGATTTAATGTGGAAAGATTAGTGACATGCTAGGATGGGAATGGCAGACCATTAGGAATAAATCAGAAAAGAGGAAAAACACCAAATATGAGGGCATAATTTAGAACAGCATGTAATTAAGAAAATAACCAAAATATATACTTTATTTATGTAATTGGCAACAACATGGCACAACAAAAGCGGGTGCACCACACAGACTAAAATACATGAAATAGTACAAAAGTTAAAAGATGTGGTCTGGACCAATGTGGGAGTATAAAGAGAAGAGATGTATATGAATGGTAAAGGAATATTCAGTCTGTAGAGACCAATACCTATTGTGAGTATGTAGAAACAGTAAAAAAGAAGAAGATGATGGTGGAAAGTGTTAGGGACCATAGAAAAAATGCAGACTGGTGTGCCATAGTGTGTGTATGTAAAAGTCGGCCAGGGCAGTAGTCGTGGCCGAGTATCTCGGGCATTGTATACCTTGGCCTCCCTCTACAGGAAAACGGGACCTCTTCTCGTGCATGGTACTATCAGTACTCATGGTGCTGTCAGCGTCTTCTCTGCTGTGCTGACTTGAAGTTGATCCTGGATCCCAATGAATAGAGAGACACAATCCAGGGCAACTCTTAAATTTATTTACTTCAGGACACAGCACATCCACATAGTATCCAGCATTTCCATCACAGTAAAGCCGACACATTACTTCATCTTTCCCTTCACTGTTCCTTGCATCACTAAGTGTTTTCACGGGACAGAGCATCTCAGATGGCCCCTCAGTGTCCTCCCTGTAATGCGTCACGACGGTGAAGTGCTCTCCTGCCCGTTTCACCCCAGACTTCAGAGATTCAGCCCACGTAGCTATCCACCACAATCTGGAGTGACCTGACAGTAAACTTTTACTGTGACCTTCAACCTTCCTCTGCTTCCTTCCTTTCCTCTCTACTGCTGGTTCTGCTGTACCTTGAATTTCTCTGTGTACCCCCTGGATGGCTGAGCATAAGCTTCAATGTTACGGGGTAGTTAGGCAGTTCTGGCATGTAGCCCACCTGAGCACACAGGGTTCAGGTCACTATCTCACTGATACAGAAAGACCTTTCTGGCTTTTTCCCCAGCTAACCCTTGCTACAGTTAACTCCTATATGTCCTCCAGCTATGTCTACTATGCAGTGAGCTCAGTGCCCCATCTGGTGGCCATAACACAGTCTGCATTGTCCCTATCATATACATGGTGCAGCAGCAAAACAGCATATTATGCACGGGTGTTATGAATTCATTTTCTCCTTTAACTCTGATGTCTGATGAACTCCCTCTGCTGGTGAAAGGAGGTAGTGAAATTGATCTGGATGGGAAGAACCTGTCATCTGAACAGGTGGAGTGTGATTGGACATCCGGAATTTCTGAGTGGATATAAGGCAGCCGACGCCCTGCTGGTGATCCTTTCTGCTCTGAGCTCTGGCATCCAGTTTAGTTCCTGTCTACTAAAAGCTAAGTTTTTGCTCTGCTATTTTTCCATGAGATTTTGTCTGTTTACTTAGTGTTTGTGTTCAGCCTTCCCTGGTTGGGATGGGCTGAACTCTATTTTTGTCTCTGATCAGTTGATCTCTTTGCTCTGACTTCAGAATATACCTGAGTGCTGATATAGTGATTTTGAAGTCTAGTGACTTCAGGGCCTTTTCTATCAGATGTGTTGGACATTATTTTTGGCAGGGTTTTTTGCATGATTGCAGCCAGCATCTTTTCTGTCCTTTCCTATCTAGTTAGTTGGGCCCCATCATTTGCTCAGCCTGTCTTTCAGTCTGTGTTTGTGTTTTCATCTGTTTTTCACCGACAATACATGTTGGGGGCTGTCTTTTGCTTTGGGGTCTGCTCTGGGGCAGTTTAGATTTCCCCTTTCTTTCTTTAGGTTTATTTAGCTCTCCGGCTGTGACGAGGGGTCTAGGGCACCGTAGGAACCCCCCACGGCTACTGTTAGTTGTGGTGAATAGGATCAGGGGTCTGCAATCCGCTAGCTACCAACCTCTCCGGTTTTCTGGACTTAGCTTGTGTTTTTGTTTTTTCCTCCTCCGGTGACTCATTCATAACACACGGGTAATACAGCAACATAAAATATGCACGATATTACGCAACAATGGTATTAAATATATATATATATATAATAACATGGAGGTTTAAAGGGGTAAGACTCTCAACCCCTTACATTCCTCCTTTATTGTTGTCCCCGAAAATGCTTCGATTATAATAAACTTTTACTATTTTACAGTGAATACTCCACGCAGGGAGAGCAGACATATACAACAGCTCAATATGAGCTATAATTATACAAAGTCAATGTCCACTTCATTTTCTTACATATATATATTCTTTAAACAAGCACCTGTACTGACAGACCACAGCCTACAGTGTCCTATAAAACTCAAACGACCCTCTTTGTTGGGCCAAGGGTACCTTAGGGTGATCCCCTTTCCTTTAAGGAGACCATTCACTATAGCCGGTATGTACAAAGTTGGTGCATAGAGAGAGTCCATTTGTAGCATCCTCAATCCATTCATTTTACTGCACAAACGCGTACCCTCAGGTACGATACCTTTAAGGGAGACATCTCCCTCCCTTTAGCGATAGCACAGTCCTGCGCCTGTTTCCAATATGCAGTTTACTGCTGCAGCCGCATGTGGTCCATCAGTACATGGACCCACACCGGTTAAGAGTCAAGTTCTGCTATTCAGCAGAAGGGGCACAAAGGGTGCAACAAAAACAAAAAAGATAAGTTTTCACACATACGTGCTCAGTAGGACACTACAGCCATTTTGCTCGCCAGTTCAGAGTGTAGCAGGACTCCCTGCCCTGTGGGGACGCAGAACAGTCCTGGCTTAATTTAGGCACAACAGGCACCAAGTCCTTTCATTCAGCAAACAATTAGACACCTTTTCAGTGACACGCTTTCTGTGTCTACTTCTCCAGGTTCCATGCCCGTGAAGGGGCCAAAGAGGACTCTGCAGCCACAGGGTCCTGGTGTTGCCAAAAGACAACAGAAGCAGAGCTGGAGACTGACATCTCTCATGGGACTGACCGTTCCTGACTGGGATCCGCATCCTCTGCAGGGCTGCTGCCGTCCTTCTGACTCAGCATTGCGGCTATAGCATAATAACCCCTGGGACAATCCTCCCTTATGAAGGAGATCCAATCCCCCTCTGCCAGGGGTCTACCATGCTTTATGGAAGCAGCGTTGATGTAAAATTTGGCATCCGTTCCTGCCTCCCGTATGAATCCATATCTTCTCTCAATGTTGGTGTAAATCAACTGGCCATAGGAGCTGTGTCCGGCCATAACACCCTCCCAGTATTGGTGTACCTGAGCCCACACTTCCTTCTCCCTTGCCTTCTTCCGAGCTATAATATCGGTAATCCAAATGTATGGACCGGGGGATGGCTTGAGGCACTGGTTTCCTTTAGAGGCCCGTGACACGTCCGCTGCCAAAACTGCGTTTGACGTGGGCCTGGGGTCGGTGTAATCTGATGGGGAAAGCACCCAGGGTGAGGGCCTGTCATCTTGCTTCAGGGGCCGTGGTTCACTCACCGACTTTGGAGACACTTTCGGGTGCGTAGCATCACCTGCTCCCATCTCACTTAGGCTGGTCCTGACCTCCGTCAGCAACCGCTGCACACTGGCTGCACATAGGCATCCGAGGATTCTGCCGCACTGGCCTTGTTGTTGTCAGATTCCTCTGCTGTGTACCCTATCCCACACTGGCATAGATCTGTAATAGAGCAAAAAAAAAAAAAGGTCAAACCCATAAAAGGGAGCACCTCAATTGCATAAGAAATATATATACCAAATATATGTGTAATACAAAATTTGAATTTTTATTATTCACCAAAAAAATACATACAGAGACAGAACAAAACACATATATTATAAAAACAATTAAAATTGCATCTGTGTGCAAAGGAGACTCAAGACCAAATTCCACACCTCAGTATAAAGGCAATGGCAAACCACAGCAGGCGCCCATAAAAGGCGCTGAATGAATAAATATAACTGGCTTTAGAAATGTATGCCTACATATGTACAAGCATGTATCACAAAAACTTATATAAATATAATATGTGCAAAAAAAATTGCATATATAGAGAGTGACAAATGACAAAATTTAACAATGAGGATACAATACCAAAAGAGGGTCCAACAGCATTAGTGATCAAAAATTAGTTTGAAAAAATATCCAGTTGCTAATATGAAACAATGGTAACCCCTCAAAGGAGGGAATTTTTATCACTGAGTCAAATGTGAAGGACATATGACGAAGAGAAATGTCCAAGTGATGGTAAGACTGAATAAGTGTGTAAAAACACACTAAGGTGCAGAGAAGCTGAGAATCAGGGTAATGGTATGTCCCAGAAACATGAAAAAAATGGAAAAAAAAAAGCCAGCAGCGCCACCAGGGATAAGGGGAGCCAGTGTGTGGGATGAGATCCCATGCGTATCGCCACACAAGAGGTGGCTTCCTCAGGGAAAAATAGCATGGTGTGTTTAACGTTCTGAAGCCATATTTACTCTTTTCAGTATAAATAGCACATGGCTCACCTGTGAGGAGGAGAGAGTCGGCGTACAAGGTGCACAATAGCACATATGCAGGAGAATGACCACAGCCATCTTGTGCATAGGGAGACGATTGAAATAAAGTTGCAATGTGTACATAGAGATACAGAAATCAAAAATTGTCCGGTGCAGCCTGTTCTTCCGGCATCATCTCCTCGGAGGTGGGCATCGTTTCCAGTCCCCGCTGTTTTGGAACTAGCTCCATCTACAAAGGTTCCGTCACTCGCCTAGGTTCCCGCTCTGGCTTCTGACGTTGCGGAAGCTGTTCCTCGTGCCTCCATGACTCCGGTACAGCACACTCCTTTGGCTGACGGTTTGCTGGTGCAATCCCTGGCTTCGGCATGGAGGAACGACACTCCGCACTCTGACGTCTCGGAGGCTCAGGTCCAGGCAGCCTCCAAGGATCCTTCACTGCAGGCATCTTCTCCTCCGGCATCAATTCACTCCACAAGTGCATGGGTCGAACTTTTTCAATCTCCTTTCGCCACCACCATTCCATCAGCCTGATACTCTGGTAGTGGAAAACGCAGCAGTGGTTTATCGCCGCCGTCATCTCTTCTCCTACTGGCGTCAGGCAGCTGAACCCGTGACTTCCTGCTGGGTTCCACCCGTTCTAGGGTGAGGTTGTTTTGGGCCTCTCCACCCATTTCCTAGGGACCTGGTGCAGGGGGCATGTTGTTTCTTCCCTTTTCGGCGTTCCCACCACGGGCGGCCAGACATTGTTGACAACAATCTGTTGGCACCATTACTGCGCCTTCACGCCCACGAAGGGGGTCATTACAGTCCTTTCTGGCGCCAAAGTCTTCCATCTTCATGGCCTCTATCTGGTCACTCACTTTGTCAGACTCAATCACAGTCTTTTACACATTTAGTTCTTAAGTCATTTACTCACAATTGCAGTATCTTCAACCCGCTTTCTTCAGGTAAAACTTGTCACATCCAATTTCTCTTTCTCTTTTATCTCCTCACTGGCCACACTTGAATCTCCATCTCTACCTTGTGGTTCCTCTGCATTGTAAATCCTGCGACTACTACAACTGTAAAGGTCAGCCAGGGCAGTAGTCGTGGCTGATTATCTCAGGCATTGTATACCCTGGCCTCCCTCTACAGGAAAACGGTACTTCCTCTCGTGCATGGTACTATTAGTACTCATGGTGCTGTCAGTGTCTTCCTTGCTGCGCTAACTTGAAGCTGATCCTGGATCCCAATGAATAGAGACACAATACAGGGCAACTCTTAACTGAACAAATTTATTTACTTCAGGACACAGCACATCCACATAGTTTCCAGCATTTACATCACAGTAAAGACGGCACAATACTTCATCTTTCCCTTCACTGTTCCTTGCGTCAGTAAGTGTTTCTGCGGGACAGAGCATCTCAGACAGCCCCTCAGTGTCCTCCCTGTAATGCATCACCACGGTGAAGCAATCTCCTGCCCATTTCGCCCCAGACATCAGAGATTCAGCCCACGTAGCTATCCACTACAATCTGGAGTGATCTGCCCATAAACTTTTATGGTGACCTTCAATCTTCCTCAGCTTCCTTCCTTTGTTTCCTCTCTACTGCTGGTTCTGCTGTACCTTGCTCTTCTCTGTGTACCCCCTGGATGGCTGGGCATAAGATTCAATGTAATAGGGTAGTTAGGCAGCTTGGGCATATAGCCCACCCGAGCACACAGAGGTCAGGCCCCTAACTCACTGATACAGGAAGATCTTCCTGGCTTATTCCCCAGCTAACCCCTCCTAACATTAACTCCTATATGTCCTACAGCTATATCTACTATGCAGTGAGCTCAGTACCCCCATTTAGTGGCCATAAAACAGATTGCACTGTCCCTATCATATACATGGTGCAGCAGCAAAACAGCATATTATATACGGGTAATACAGTAACATAAACTATACACGATATTGCACAACAGCGGTATTAAATACATAAATATGTATAAACCTTATATACTCGAGTATAAGCTGACCCGACTAAAAGCCAAAGCACCTAATTTTGCCACAAAAAACTGGGAAAACTTATTGACTCTAGCATAAGCCTAGGATGGGAAATGCAGCAGCTACTGGTAAATTTAAAAACTAAAAATAGATACCAATAAAAGTAAAATTAATTGAGACATCAGAAGGTTAAACATTTTTGAATATCCATATTGAATCAGAAGCCCCATATAATGCTCCATACAATTCATGATGGCCCCATAAGATGCTCCATACAAAATATGCCCCATATAATGGTGCATAAAGTTCATGATGGGCCCCATAAGATGCTCCATACAAAAATATGCCCCATATAATGCTGCATAAAAGGTTAATGATGGCCCCATAAGATGCTCCATAGAATGATATGACCCATATAATGCTGCATAAAAGGTTAATGATGGCCTCATAAGATGCTCCATAGAATAATATGCCCCATATAATGTTGCATAAAAGGTTAATGATGGCCCCATAAGATGGTCGATAGAATGATATGACCGATATAATGCTGCATAAAAGGTTAATGATGGCCTCATAAGTTTTTCATATATAATGCTGCTGCAATTAAAAAAAAGACATACCTCTCGTCACTTGGGGCCAGGTGCCGGTGTCACCACTGGCTCAGGCCCCTGGCACTTGCTATATTCACCTGTCTCCGTTCCACCTCCACGCGCCGCTGTGTTTTCCGGCTCTCTTCAGAGACTGTTCAGGCAGAGGGTGCACACTAACCATGTCATCGCTCCCTCTGACCTGAACGTCACAGCCAGAGGACACGGAAGACAGCACAGTGCGTTGGTGGAATGGGGACAGGTGAATATAACAACTACCGGGGGCCTGAGCCAGTGGCTACACCGTCACCTGGCCTCATAATGCGCTGGTGTCCTACCCTGCTCAGGACACCGGCACTTGTCCCGCTGCCAAATCCGACCCAGTCAGTAGCCACAGGGACACAGAAAGAGGCTGTAGGGGAGCACACAGAAGATCCGGAGACGCTGGCGACCTCCACCCTGCATCGGTGAAGAAGTAAGTCGGAACCGTGACTCGTGTATAAGCCGAGGGGGGTCTTTTTCAGCCCAAAAAAGGGGCTGAAAAACTCGGCCTATACACGAGTATATATGGTACATACATAATAACAACATGGAGGTTTAAAGGGGTAAGACTCTCAACACCTTACATGAACATGACCACATCTATAGCGTATAAATGCAGTAATGACGATGAGTCAAAGGGGTAAGTATAAGGTTATGACTGGCGCAGAAGCAGGACATCGTATCCGAAATTGCACACAAAAATGTTCATAGTGGTTAGATGATTCAAACAAATAGACAGCATAGAAATCTAGCCATGATAATAAAAGCCAGGTGTGTCAGTAAGACATCAAAGGAGGCAAAAGTTCTCATCATACAAATATAAATGAAGGAATCTGATACATTACCCAGGAGGTCCAGAAATCCAAATTTCATGATACTTTCTTTGTACTGACCTTAATCAATTTGTACTACATCATGTCCATTGGTATCGTCTTGTAATATTGGTGTCATGTTCATTTTATTACATGTTAATTTCCACTTTTTTATATTTTGACCTCCTGATTACCATACATGCCTATTACTTTGTACTTACTATTGCACTATTATATACAGTATGTAAGTATGGTTCTCAGTATTTTGTATCAATTGCACAAATGTATAATGTTGGCTACTCATCGTCATGCTTTCTAGCCTTGAATATCCTGTGATCCTGTGTCTTACTGTTTCTTTTAAAATACTTTTCTTTTCTAATCATATCTAATAAAAGTTATCTTTTATCAAATATATTGATGCCTTGCACTCGTCCTTTATAGTTTTTTTTCTAATTTGTTTGTGCTAATTGGCATACCTACTCCATGCCCATGAGATCTATATAGGTTTACAATAATGTATAATGTGGTAGGTACTGTTGCTACTGCTAAGGTAGCTTCTAAAATAACTCTGATTTACTCAGCTCAAGTATAGGGACAGTATAGGATATAGTTTAGAGTTTAGCATATAGAGCAGATTAGATATTAAAAGTGAAATATGCTTAGTGCATACTGTTAGAGGAAAGTGACTGTAGTTAAGTAGGTGAAAAGTTAAGATTGCACAGCAACAGACTGATGGGGCAGAAAGAGTAAAGAGACACTTAACGATTGGTTTAGCCCACCCTTTGAGGGGTCAGGCCAGTAAAAGGGAACCACTTCCTTGTTTAGTCATTTAGTAGAAGCTAGTGAGAGACAAGGTTGATTTTAAGTGGCAGTGGGTCAGAGGCACCTGAAGTACATATTCTTCTGGCGATATGAGGTCAAATTTTCTGTGGACCTTCTTGCCACGTCTGGGGTCTATCACCCGAACTCGGCACTGAGAAGAGTGCCTTAATCCCTTCCATACAGAGAAAGCCGGATGGGAGCCATGTGAGGGAAACATAGTGGATCTCAGGAATACTGCGGTGCTGGACGGGGAATCCCTAGGATTTACAGGACCTATTAATATAGCTGAACCTAAGTAAATACTTGAAATGTACCGTATTGAAGGAAAAAGAACTGGAGGATGCTATACCCAATATTGCATGTTACAGACTGATGTAATTGAAACAGTAAAGTTGAACTTGTCCTCTGATGTATGTGGGTCTGGTCCTGGAACTGAGGACATCGAGAAAATGAAGTATTTGGCCTGCAAGTGAGTGCACTGCAATGTACACAGCACAACACTTATGGACTGGGACACTGGACTTTATGGAGCAGCAGCTCGCTACCATCATGGGCACCTTACATACAGTTCACTGTTCCACTTATCAATCCAGGACAGATAGATTCATACTGGAACATGAGGATTAAGTGGTAACTAGTGTTGAGCGATACCATCCGATACTGAGAAATATCGGATCGGATTGGATCGGCCTGATACCCAAAAAGTATCGGGTATCGCCGATTCCGATACCGGAAGTCCCATACAAGTCAATGGGACAGAAATATCGGAATTAAAAAAAACCCTTTCTTTCCTTGTACATCCATTTTGGGAGGGGGGAAGAGTGTAGGCGGTGCGTGGGCAGACACTGTGCGTGTCTGTGTGTGCGGGTGGGGTCTGTGCGGGCCTGCCGGGGGTCTGTGCCGGCTGTCGAGGGTCTGTACGGGCCTGCCGGGGACCTGTGCCGGCTGTCGGGGGTCTGTACGGGCCTGCTGGGGGCCTGTGCCGGCTGCCGGGGGTCTGTACGGGCCTGCCGGGGGCCTGTGCCGGCTGTCGGGGGTCTGTACGGGCCTCCCGGGGGCCTGTGCCGGCTGTCGGGGGTCTGTAGGCCTGCCGGGGGCCTGTGCCGGCTGCCGGGGGTCTGTACGGGCCTGCCGGGGGCCTGTGCCGGCTGTCGGGGGTCTGTGCGGGCCTGCTGGGGGTCTTGTGTGTGCAGGCATTGTTCCATGGGACTACAAGTCCCATCAGGCGATGCGTGCTACAATGACAGTGATTGACACATTAGCCAATGATGGGACAGTAGTAGTCCCATCATCCGGCTAATGTGTTGAATGAAAAAAACAAAAAAAACATACATACAACATGCATACTACATACATACTACATACATACTACATATATACTACATTCATACAACATACATACATACTACATACATACTTGATATATACTACATTCATACAACATACATACATACTACATACATACTACATACTTCATATATACTACATTCATACAACATACATACTACATACATACTTGATATATACTACATTCATACAACATACATACATACTACACACATACTTCATATATACTACATTCATACAACATACTGTACATACATACTACATACTACACTCACTGGCCACTTTATTAGGTACACCTGTCCAACTGTGTGTTAAGACTTAATTTCTAATCAGCCAATCACATGGCGGCAACTCAGTGCATTTAGGCATGTAGACATGGTCAAGACAATCTCCTGCAGTTCAAACCGAGCATCAGTATGGGGAAGAAAGGTGATTTGAGTGCCTTTGAACGTGGCATGATTGTTGGTGCCAGAAGGGCTGGTCTGAGTATTTCAGAAACTGCTGATCTACTGGGATTTTCACGCACAACCATCTCTAGGGTTTACAGAGAATGGTCCGAAAAAGAAAAAAAATCCAGTGAGCGACAGTTCTGTGGCCGGAAATGCCTTGTTGATGCCAGAGGTCAGAGGAGAATGGGCATACTGGTTCGAGCTGATAGAAAGGCAACAGTGACTCAAATTGCCACCCGTTACAACCAAGGTAGGCAGAAGAGCATCTCTGAACGCACAGTGCGTCGAACTTTGAGGCAGATGGGCTACAGCAGCAGAAGACCACACTGGGTACCACTCCTCTCAGCTAAGAACAGGCATCTGATGGCTACTTTCAGCAGGATAATGCGCCATGTCATAAAGCTCGATTCATCTCAGATTGGTTTCTTGAACATGACAATGAGTTCACTGTACTCAAATGGCCTCCTCAGTCACCAGATCTCAATCCAATAGAGCATCTTTGGGATGTGGTGGAACGGGAGATTCGCATCAGGGATGTGCAGCCGACAAATCTGCGCCAACTGTGTGATGCCATCATGTCAATATGGTCCAAAATCTCTGAGGAATGCTTCCAGCACCTTGTTGAATCTCTGCCACGAAGAATTGAGGCAGTTCTGAAGGCAAAAGGGGTCCAACCCGTTACTAGCATGGTGTACCTAATAAAGTGGCCAGTGAGTGTACATACATACTTCATATATACTACATTCATACAACATACATACTGTGGGGATGTGACTCACTCAGGTGCAGCGGGAGACAATCAGGAGACCGGTTCTTCCAAAGTTCTTGAGGTTTATTTCTGTCATAAACCATAAAACAGCGTATCACCAAAAATAGCCTCTAGCTTAGGCAAACAAAACATAAACCTTCGTGGTTGCAGACTCAGACCGCGAGTCTCAGCACATGCTGGGAGGTGTAGTCCTCCCCACATACAGCTCCCTGGTTCAGGAGCAGGTCACATTATAAGGCTGTAGCCACACCCACGTTCCCAGCATCTGACTGGTCACATGACTGTGACCTCACCACAGGTCCTTCAAACAAAAACAATAACAATATCTGGTATGCTTTACTTCTGCCTTACATTATGGAGATAAGCCATTTATGAGACACATATCTCCCATCAATTACACGACCCTTAGCCCTGCCACATACCTCCCCCCTCTGCCTAAAGCCGTGGGGTTTGGCACTTTCACCTACCAGGCAAGGGATTCTGGAGAGGGCATCGGCATTCCCATGTAGCTTCCCGGCCCTATGCTCTACATGGAAACTGAAGTCTTGTAGGGCTAAGAACCAGCGGGTGACCCTAGCATTCTTGCCCTTGGTTTCCCTCATCCACCTGAGTGGGGCATGGTCGGATATTAACCTAAACTTCCGTCCCACCAGGTAGTACCGTAATGTGTCCACTGCCCATTTTATGGCCAAACACTCCTTCTCTACAACTGAGTAATTTCTCTCACAAGAAGTCAACTTCCTACTCAAGTAGAGAACAGGATGCTCCTCCCCACGTATCTCTTGGGAAAGGACAGCTCCTACCCCGACATCTGAGGCATCTGTCTGGAGGACAAATTCACGTTTAAAGTCTGGGGCCACCAAAACGGGCTGCTTACAAAGAGCTCCCTTCATTTCTTGGAAGGCTGACTCTGCTTCTTCGGACCAGCTGACCATCACTGACTTTGTCCCTTTAAGCAGATCAGTTAGAGGTGCAGCCATTGTGGCGAAGTTTGGGATAAACCTCCTGTAATATCCCACAATCCCCAGGAAGGCTTTAACTTGCTTCTTTGACAGAGGTCTCGGCCATGTTTGAATTGCCTCCACTTTATTGATTTGGGGTTTGATCTCGCCACGCCCCACTACATATCCGAGGTACTTGGCTTCTTCTCTCCCCAAGGCACACTTCTTCGGGTTTATTGTAAACCCCGCCTCTCTTAGAGCGTCAAACACTGCTTGGACCTTTTCCAGGTGAGTCTCCCAGTCCGGGGTAAAGATGACGATATCATCCAGGTATGCGGCAGCGTATAGCTTATGAGGTGCAAGGATTCTATCCATCGCCCTCTGGAAGGTTGCTGGAGCTCCCTGTAGGCCAAACGGCATCCGGACATACTGGAAGCACCCGTCTGGTGTGGAGAATGCCGTCTTCTCCTTGGCTTCCTGTGCCATGGGGATCTGCCAATATCCCTTGGTCAGATCCAAAGTGGTTATGTACCTGGCAGGTCCAAGTCTCTCGATGAGCTCATCAACGCGTGGCATGGGATAAGCGTCGAACTTGGAGACCTCATTCAGCTTCCGGTAATCGTTGCAGAACCTCCATTCACCATCAGGTTTTGGGACCAGGACAATCGGGCTCGACCAGCCGCTCTTGGATTCCTCAATGACCCCGAGCTTCAACATACGCTGCACCTCCTTGGAGATTACCTCTCGCCGGGCCTCAGGAATACGATATGGTTTCACGTTCACCCGCACATGTGGCTCGGTCAGAATTTCGTGCTCCACCACCTTCGTGCACCCTGGCAACTCTGAGAACAGGTCGCGGTTTTTCTGGAGTAACTCCCGGCACTGCTGCTTCTGGGCCTTCGATAGAGTCTCCGCTATGGTAACGGCTCCAACCTCCCCTTCTAGGTTGCCCAGCAAGCACGGAGTTACCGCTGGCTCTCTATCTTGCCACGGCTTGATAAGGTTAACATGGTAAACCTGGTATGGCTTCCGTCTTCTGGGTTGGTGGATCTTGTAGTTTACGTCTCCCAGTTTCTCCACCACCTCATATGGCCCTTGCCACTTGGCCAAGAACTTACTTTCCACCGTCGGTATTAGCACGAGAACTCGGTCTCCGTGATTGAACTGCCTCACTCTGGCTGACCGGTTGTAGACCCTGGCCTGAGCCTCTTGTGCCTGGCGGAGATGTTCTTTAACAATGGGCATCACCTTCGCAACCCTCTGCTGCATCAGTGCCACATGTTCAATGACACTTCTGTGGGGCGTGACTTCGGCTTCCCAGGTTTCCTTGGCTATATCTAGGAGACCTCGCGGATGCCGGCCGTACAGAAGCTCGAAGGGGGAGAACCCCGTGGAGGCCTGGGGAACTTCACGGATAGAAAACAGTAAACACGGTAAGAGACAATCCCAGTCTCTACCATCTTCCTCTATGACTTTTCTCAGCATGCTCTTCAGGGTCTTGTTAAACCTTTCAACAAGGCCATCTGACTGTGGATGGTACACTGAAGTCCTCAGCTGGGAAATTTGCAAGACTCTGCACAATTCTCTCATCACCTTGCTCATAAAAGGTGTCCCCTGGTCGGTCAGGATCTCCTTCGGCAAACCCGTCCGGGAAAACACATGGACCAGCTCACGGGCTATACTCTTCGCAGAGGAGTTTCTCAGGGGAATGGCCTCAGGATAGCGTGTGGCATAGTCCAGGATGACTAATATATACTGATGGCCCCGAGCTGATTTAACTAAGGGACCGACCAAGTCCATGGCAATTCTCTCAAATGGCACCTCAATAATGGGCAGTGGCACAAGAGGGTTCCGAAAATGAGATGTGGGGGCAGTTAACTGACATGTCGGGCAGGACCTGCAATAGTTTACTATTTCCCGGTGACACCCAGGCCAATAGAACCTCTGTACAATCCGTTCCTGGGTTTTTTCCACCCCCAGGTGTCCCCCCAAGATGTGTGAATGGGCCATGTCCAACACTTTTCGTCTATAGGGGCCTGGTACTATTAACTTCTCTGCCACCTCCTCCCTTATTTTCGTGACCCGGTACAACAATTCCCCACTCAACATAAAATGGGGAAACCTTGTGTCTGCTCCCGGCTCTTGTGCAACCCCATTAATGACGGTGACATTGTTAAAGGCTTCCCTTAGTGTGGGGTCCCTATGTTGGGCAGTCCCAAAATTCTCCCCGGCCACCCCTAACTCCGGGATGTCAGGTACAGGGGACCCTTCCTCTTCATCCCCAACAAGGACACATAAAGGGAACTCGTCTGCCTCTGGTGGTGGCGATACCTCAGTGGGGTGGATTGGTTCCCTGCTCTTGCTAGCACACTCAGAACCCATCCCCCACAGATCCCAAAACAGACAGAAATCCCGGCCAATAATTATGGGATGCAACAAGTCTCGAACAACGCCAACTTCATGCGACTCGGAGCCATGCGCCGTTTCAATCTTCACCCTAGCCATAGGGTAGTCCTTTGCATCGCCATGTATGCACCGAACACCAATCTTTTTACCCGGGAGTATGTTTAGAGGAAAACTGGCCCTCACAAGGGTCACCAAGCTCCCGGAGTCCAGAAGCGCCATTACTGCTCGACCGTTCACCTTCACGGGACACGCTTGTGGCCCCTTGTTAGGTAGCGAGTTCACACTGCAAGCTGGATATGCGTAGTATGAACTACGGCGTCCCATGCTGCAGTCCATCTGCTCGGTGGTCTGGGGACAACGGGCCGCTATATGTCCTGGCCCATGACACTTCCAGCAAATAACACCCGAGGGGACCTTGGGCACCGCCTCCCCCGCCCCTTTTGACCTTGGACGCACCACCCCTTTTTGTGACTCCGCCCCCTGCTGGGACCCCCAATATGGAATGGACTGCTTCCCCAAGGAACCTTCCATCCCCTGGTATCTCTCGACCAGCCCAACCAGTTCATCAGCATTTTGGGGATCACCCTGGGCAACCCAAGTCTGTAGAGGTCTCGGCAGAGAATGCACAAACCGATCCATCACAACTCGCTCTACCATCTGTGCAGGGGAAGCCGACTCTGGCTGCAGCCATTTCTGGACCAGGTGCAACAGGTCAAACATTTGGGAGCGCGGGGGTTTGTCCCGGTGATAGGCCCAGCGATGAACTCGCTGTGCCCTGGTAGTCATTGTTACCCCCAAGCGTGCGAGAATTTCCGCTTTTAATTTGGGATACTCTCTGGCATCTTGTACCGTCAGGTCAAAGTACGCCTTCTGGGGCTCCCCCGTTAGGTAAGGGGCCAGTACCTCCGCCCACCGCTTTGGCTGAAGTTTTTCCCTCTCAGCCACCCTCTCAAACACCGTCAGGAAGGCCTCCACATCATCCTCAGGGGTCATTTTTTGTAATGCGCGTCTTACCGCCTTCTCGACGTCGGTGGCATCAGCCCGACCTGGGGTTGGGGCGCTCGTCCTGCCCTCCTGGATGGCGGTTGCCAGAAGCTGCATCTGCTGCCGTTGTTCCTGCTGGCTCTGCTGGAACTGCTGCCGCTGCTCCTGCTGGCTTTGCTGGATCTGCTGTAACAACAGCTTGTTGGTTTCCTGCTGCAGTGCCTGGGACTGGACCAGGTGTTTCATGAGGTCCTCCATGATTCCAGGCAATGCTTGTTGCCCCGCTGCAAACTTCACCCAGGACATGCAGCAACTGTCTCAAGTCTCTGCTGGGACCGCTGCCCGCACGTGTACCACCAATTGTGGGGATGTGACTCACTCAGGTGCAGTGGGAGACAATCAGGAGACCGGTTCTTCCAAAGTTCTTGAGGTTTATTTCTGTCATAAACCATAAAACAGCGTATCACCAAAAATAGCCTCTAGCTTAGGCAAACAAAACATAAACCTTCGTGGTTGCAGACTCAGACCGCGAGTCTCAGCACATGCTGGGAGGTGTAGTCCTCCCCACATACAGCTCCCTGGTTCAGGAGCAGGTCACATTATAAGGCTGTAGCCACACCCACGTTCCCAGCAGCTGACTGGTCACATGACTGTGACCTCACCACAGGTCCTTCAAACAAAAACAATAACAATATCTGGTATGCTTTACTTCTGCCTTACATTATGGAGATAAGCCATTTATGAGACACATATCTCCCATCAATTACACGACCCTTAGCCCTGCCACAATACATACATACTACATACATACTTCATATATACTACATTCATACAACATACATACTACATATATACTACATTCATACAACATACATACATACATACTACATACATACTACATATATACTACATTCATACATGCATAGTACATACTACAAACATACAACATACATACAACATTCTACAGACATACAACATACATACATACTACACACATACATACTACATACAATATATTCATACATACAACATACATACTACATACATACTACATGTATACTACATTCATACAACATACATACATACTACATACTACATACATACTTCATATATACTACATTCATACAACATACATACATACATAGTACATACTACATACATACAACAGACATACAACATGCTACAGACATACAACATACATACAACATACATACTACATACATACTACAACATGCTACAGACATACAACATACATATGGGTCGCCCCGTCGCTGGCTTCACCCAGGGCTGTGGGGTACTCGGTACCGGGCCGGTGTCAGGGGGATGATGTGTCACAGCAGCGGTGACCCGGTCCGTGGCCCTGGGCCCCAATATCAATGGTGGTGGTGTTTGGTTGTAGTATAAAGTTCGTGACGCCACCCGTGGTATTTGGCAAGTAAAATGGTAGCCAACGCTGCTTGCAGATCCACTGAGACTGATGGTGTGGTGCAGCTAAGATGGTGTAGCTCCCCACAGGTGGAGCTGTAGTCCCAGGGCAGTGTATAGGTGCGATGGAAGAGTAGGGGCACAGGATGGTGTAGATGTTGATACCCCCAATGTAGCGGTGCTGATGCGGGAATGAATGGAGGACACCAGGGCTTGCAGTTTCAAAGCTTTACTCACAGTTCGTAGTGCACACAGGTGCCCGCTTCGGTACCGTGTCCTCCGGGACAGAGGCCCAGCCGACCTCCATGCAAGATAGGGCTCTCCCTGCCAGCACCCCTCTAACATGTGCCTTTGCTGAACGACTCCTCTATAGCGCCTATTGGTGTGAAGAGCTCCAGCACCGTGGTTCTCTGAAGTTCCTCCTGTCAGATATATCTAACAACTCTCTCACTTGTATGACAGACAGCTGTAGCCTGCTTCGGGGACTCCCTTCTCCTGAATCCTGGCTCTCTATCCGTTTCACTGTTATGTCCCAAGTCTTGGATGGGAGTAGTGCATTTACAGCCAACTACGCCACCGGTGTCTGCTGCAGAACCATAAGTGTCCATACAACCTCGGGGACCATGCGCTGAGAACCTATAGGCAGGGTTCCTATCCAACCCACTCCTTCTCTCTGTTCTCCTTCCACTTCATTCTGCACTTGTCTTTCTCTCCCTTATGGAAATGCAGGTTACAGTTCTACGTCTCTCTCTCTCTTTCTCTTCTCTTCCTTCCAGGGACCCTCACTCCTGTCTGAGTTGCGACTGACCTTCTGTCAGCCTGTCTTAGCTCTCTCTGACGGCCCCCTAAGGGACTGACCTTGACTCCCCTCTGGGAGACTGACCTGTCCTTCCCCTCTGGGAGACCGCACTCTACTCCCCTCCGGCAGACTGAACTCTAATTCTATCTTTCCCAGTCTCTTTATACTAACTCCACCCACCTCCCAGCACATCTCGTATTATGAAGCAGGGTTCCACGAAGGGTGCTCTGCTACCCCCAGCCTGAAGCTGCTTGGTGTCCCTGCTGAACTTTCCTGTGTGTGGGATGCAGGTGTTGGAGTGTGGCAGGGAGTTCCCACCTTACCTGGATGGTGGGGCACTACACCTTAGGAGAAGGTGCAGTACCTCTGTGGCAGGCTCAGGGGCACCACACTCCCCCCCCCGTTAAACACAGCATGTCCGCGGGCTGCAAGAAAACAAAGCATACAGCAGAGAAACATACAAAAATTTTATATATGCATAAATATCTTTTCTTACGCTAAGCTTTCTAATATAGGAGGTACTCATCTTAAACGTTACCAACAATCCTATCAAAAATTCTGTTAAACAGTGCAATTCTTACTCTCAAAGTGCTATTCTCTGTAACACATTTCTTTATTACTTTTCTCTATTTTCCGTCACTTTATTCTCAATTTTTCTTTTCATTCTCATTCTACTAGACGCAAGACACTGACCTCACATACTTGGCCTGTCACCTGTCTCTATCAATTCTTCATCTACATTGCTCATCTCTACATCAGACATTCCTAATTCTAGTTACACAAAAGCCATTTCTCAAATATCAACTTTCTTATAAGACACATTATCAAATACATTTTCAATAAAACATTATAAACATTCTTGTAAGTGCTGGACACTGCTTCCAGCCGGGATCTCTTGCAGTGTCCTTTGAGGTAGACATCATTCTTCGAAAAGTGTCCATTCAAAACATCATCTTCGCAAAGTGTCTATATCTGTCAAACACTATCTTCGCAAAGTGTTCCTGTCATGATCTGAATTTGACCTGACAGTTTTAAATTGCACAGGGTGAACTTTTTTTACTTTGTCAAGTGCAATGTGTGACATGATTGCCCCCGGTGGCCAATGGAATTATCACACGTGGTGTTTTTCATTCATAGTTGCTCAGTGGTGGGGAGTGGTATCGCACCTTAGTGGTAGGTTTAATTGTAATTATAAATCAGGTGTGGGGCTCTATAAATGAGTCTCAGGGTATTCAATCATTGTTGGTGATAGTTGTTCATTTGCAACCAACCTTGGTGGTGGAAGGAGCTGGAGAGATTGCTCAGCTCAATCTGTGTTCTGATGTGGAAGGAGTCACCGAAGGGAGTTCTTTGCAGCGCTTACTGAAATTGGTGGCAGCTATTCAGGAGGAAGGCTGCAGTCGGTTGCTTGACTCTGTGCTGGAGCATTTGCACAGAGAGAGCTAAGTTTTCTATTTTCCCTGTTTGTGACTTTCCTTATGTGTGATCTAGTGCAGTGGTGGGATTAGTTTCCGCACCGGCCAATGCCCTAGCGAGGGACTAGGTTCAGGGTGAGTCAGGGCATAAGGTTCGCGTGCGGCGACAGGCGCGGAGCCTGTTTAGGGAACGTAAGGAGTGCAGGGACGCTTCCTCAGGGGAGCTTAGGAGGTCTCCACTTCCCTATTTCCTATTACAGGGCCCACCACTGTAATTGTTCCTGTGTTTCCCCTTATTATTTAAATTCGCCAGCTGGAGGCGGGGTATCCAGTTTTACGTGTACTTTTTAAATTCGCCAGCTGGAGGCGGTGTATCCGGCTGCACGTTCCGGTATTATTTAAATTCGCCCCGCTGGAGGCGCTGTATCCAGGGTCACGTGTGTCATAAATTCGCCCTGCTGGAGGCGCTGTGTCCAGTCACACGTTGATCATTACATTATCACCAACCGTAAAAAAATTTTTTCTGCTGAGCCATGGACCTAATGCAAACCTTTACCCAGGTACTGCAGACCTTTACTGAAGAGATCAGGGGGCTGCGCGGTGAGATGGTGCAGCAACTGCAGCTGTTGGTGGGCTTTGGAGGTTTGATTCAGGCAGAGGCTCAGCCAGAACCCAAGATATCTCTCCCAGACCGGTTTTCTGGAGGGAGAGATCAATTCTTGGTATTTCAGCAAGCCTGTAAATTATATTTCAGGCTGCGCCCTCATTCTTCAGGGAGCGAAGAGCAACGGGTGGGGATCATTATGTCCCTTTTGAAGGGGGATCCCCAGTCCTGGGCCTTCTCCCTGCCGGACGATTCACCATCTTTAGAGTCCGTGGACGAGTTTTTTGCGGCTTTGGCGCTTGTGTATGGGGATCCTGATGGCGTCTCTCTGGCGGAATCCCGACTCCGTAGGTGTAAACAGGGAGCCCGGGTTGCTGAGGAGTACTGCTCCGAGTTTAGGAGATGGGCCACTAACACTCAGTGGAATGACCCTGCACTTAGGAGTCTATTTGTGCAGGGTCTGTCTCCAAAATTGCAGGACACTCTGGTGCAGTACGCCGCCCCCAGGTTGCTGGAGGCCTCCATGTCCCTCGCCCTCCGGGTGGATAGACGCCTTAGGGAAAGACATACACAAAATGTGCCCCCTGTAGTCCTCTCCGGGGGGGAGGACCCCCCGGTACGGTTGGTGGAACCCAGGCAGCCCGGTGTTGTTGGTACAAATAGGGGGTTGCCTGGGGTTCGCCGTGGTGGGGGGGTATGCTTTTCCTGTGGGAAGCCGGGCCATTTCATGGGAGCCTGCCCAGGGCGTGCCAAGTCTCCGGACGAACCGATGCAAGTAGGAGGTGTTAGGTTGTGTTCAGGCCTGCCTACGGTTCAGGGAGTGGTGTCGGCATGTTTTTTCTGTGGGCAGACTGGTCATTTCCTTAAGGCGTGCCCATTACGTGCCAAAATATCTGTGTCATCTCAGAAGCCGCAGACCGCTGGTCGTTTGGAGGAAGGCAACCAGGGAGTGTACATTTCCTCCATTTTGCCCTCCCAAGGTATTATGTCAGCAGAAGTGTTTGCTGGCGGGGTACCGGAGGTGGTACCGGTGCTGTGGACAGTGGAGCAGGGGTTAGTCTGGTGGATGCTCGTTTTGTCCAGACTCATGGCCTGAAGTGTAGGACGCTGGCCCAACCTATAAGCGTCCAGGCCATTAACTCTGTTCCACTGAGCCAGGGGAGCCTTACCCAAGTCGTAGAAAACATCCATCTGCGTATAGGACATCATGAGGAGTCCTTGTCATGCTACGTCTTGGAGGGAATGCCAGTACCTATCGTTTTAGGCTTCCCCTGGCTGAAAAAACACAACCCGGGGATATATTGGCGAGCAAGGGAAGTAGTCAGCTGGGGGCAGTCGTGTGAGGGCTGCTGCCTTGGGACTACTGTCTCTGCCGTCTCTCTTCAGGGGACCCCTTCCTCTCCAGTGAGAGCAGTGATGGTGCGGCGGGAGAGCAGGGGCAAGTTTCAGCCCTCGCCGCTAGCTCACCCTGTGAGAGGCAGACCTCGTGGTGGAAAGGGTTGGAGTGCGGTGTACCCTATGGTGTAGTTCGGGGGTGTGAGTGTGGTGACACAGGGGGACGCCTCTGTTATCAGGTCCAGAATGAGTTCACCAATTTTATGACATAACGAATGTGTGCAATAAACGTTCAGGTCCGGACCTGTGTGTGAACGAGCGTGTATGGGTGCCACCAAAAAACATCTTGTGGAAGTGTGTTGTGGAGCCTGATCAGCTCATAACAAACATACACATACATAAACTCGTTCCCCAGGTTGGCGCTATGGAGATGAGTGATTCCTCCAAAATAAACTTTATTGCCAATACCAGCTGTGTGTTTGTCATAAATTTGAATTCAGGTGATGGTGGGGTGAACTCAGGGTCTGGTCGTCCCCGCTGTAGGGGTTTCCCTAATGAGGGGTGGTCTTGAGGGTCCAGAGGCCCCTCATTAAGGAGGGGGTACTGTCATGATCTGAATTTGACCTGACAGTTTTAAATTGCACAGGGTGAACTTTTTTTACTTTGTCAAGTGCAATGTGTGACGTGATTGCCCCCGGTGGCCATTGGAATTATCACACGTGGTGTTTTTCATTCATAGTTGCCCGGTGGTGGGGAGTGGTATCGCACCTTAGTGGTAGGTTTAATTGTAATTATAAATCAGGTGTGGGGCTCTATAAATGAGTCTCAGGGTATTCAATCATTGTTGGTGATAGTTGTTCATTTGCAACCAATCTTGGTGGTGGAAGGAGCTGGAGAGATTGCTCAGCTCAATCTGTGTTCTGATGTGGAAGGAGTCACCGAAGGGAGTTCTTTGCAGCGTTTACTGAACTTGGTGGCAGCTATTCAGGAGGAAGGCTGCAGTCGGTTGCTTGACTCTGTGCTGGAGCATTTGCACAGAGAGAGCTAAGTTTTCTATTTCCCCTGTTTGTGACTTTCCTTATGTGTGATCTAGTGCAGTGGTGGGATTAGTTTCCGCACCGGCCAATGCCCTAGCGAGGGACTAGGTTCAGGGCGAGTCAGGGCATAAGGTTCGCGTGCGGCGACAGGTGCGGAGCCTGTTTAGGGAACGTAAGGAGTGCAGGGACGCTTCCTCAGGGGAGCTTAGGAGGTCTCCACTTCCCTATTTCCTATTACAGAGCCCACCACTGTAATTGTTCCTGTGTTTCCCCTTATTATTTAAATTCGCCAGCTGGAGGCGGTGTATCCAGTTTTACGTGTACTTTTTAAATTCGCCAGCTGGAGGCGGTGTATCCGGCTGCACGTTCCGGTATTATTTAAATTCGCCCCGCTGGAGGCGCTGTATCCAGGGTCACGTGTGTCATAAATTCGTCCTGCTGGAGGCGCTGTGTCCAGTCACATGTTGATCATTACAGTTCCTTTATGCAAAACCAAGAAAGGGCACCTAAAGAGGTGCAAACTACGGTATTTACAAGATGAGTTCGAATCAATCAGCATCTATGATCTCCTCAGTTCCATTTCAAAAATAACGCTGCCAATCAAAACTGGGCAACATAATGAACAAAAAGGCACAACTGATGCAACAAACCCTCCTGGGTAACGAGATTTGAAATTGAAGAATCTTTTTAATGGTGGTCCCCTCCTGGGGTTCTGGAAACCGAACTGTGACCGCTACCAGACTCTAGGTAATCATGGACGATTTTCAGGTACTCCTCTTCCCAGGGTGTCAAATCTGTAAACTTTAACTTGGGCTGCCGGATAGGTGCAGGTACTGGGTCAGCTGGTTTCTCCGTAACCGGTACAGGAACCGTCTGGTTGGTAGCTGTAGGTGGAGGGTAAGCAACTGGTGAGCTCGGCAGGTATCGGTGGATAAATTCTTTTGGGATGCGGCGGATGTTCAGGGCATACCACCCCCTTAGTCCTTCATGCCGAGTGAACGTCAGGCACTCCCCGGGCTGCAGGTCCCTGTCTGGGTGCCCCCGTCTCAGATGGGGCTCCACGTCCCGCCGGTTGATGAACAGGTCACTGATCCATTTGGGGTCTGCGATAAAGCCAAAACCTCTCTCCCGATTCACATTCAAGACCTGTCCCCACCCGGCTGCATCCCAGGGACCAAGTCGACCAGCACGGGCCCGCTCTTTCTGGTTTAAATCATGGCCCAGCACTGACATCTTCCGTTGCTCCCTCTCCCTGTATTTCACTGCCAACTGCCGCAGGTTAGCCCGACAGTGGGCCTCGGTCTTCTCTTTCTCCTCCCGGGACCTGCTCTCACCCACTGGGGCTCGCGGTACCACCGTAAGGGGTTCAGGTGTCTCCCCCTTGGGGCTAGCATCCCGGTCCCAGATGAGGTCCAACACGACCTGTCCCGCCACCACTACGGGCGCGCACCCCAGGGCCTTCCCATGCACAGGGCCTGCAGTCCTACCTGGGACCTCCTGGCGGTGCTCCGGTTCCATTTCAGGCCCGAAGCGGTGGGCGTGTTGCGGGGACATCTTCTGGAATAATGGGTCCGAGTGCTAGCGTTGGTGAAGTAGGTGGCGGCTCCGGGTCCGCGGGGGCTTCAGTCGGGACCTGCGTGACCGCGACAGGTCCGGGCGGGAGAACGGTCTTAACTCCCGGGTCCTCCGATATTCTCTTCTGGCCAGCGGCACTCAGCTGCATGGACAGCGTGGCTGTGAATATTAACGCTGCCAGAGGAAAGTCCAGTGCAGCGGTAGCCGGTACCGGTTTGACAGGTGCCGCTGGTGTAGGCTCAGCCAGGGCGCGCTGCCGCCTCAGCTCTGCCAGGGCCTTCTGCCTCAGCTGCAGACGGGAGGTCAGTTCGGCGATCTCCGCTTCTAATTGTTGGCGTTCCATGCTACAATCAGGGTTGGAGCCGTCAGCCATGGCGCCAGGGGTATGCACTTCCCCGCGCTCCGCAGGCCTCCTTCCCTTGTTCTCCAAGATGGTGCTCTGGCGTTTCTCTTCCTGCCTTAGCCCCTCTCCCGCCACTGGCTTCTTCTGCCCCTCCTTCCGGGGGCGGCGTCTTCTTCCAGCGCCTCCATACCAAGCCAGTAGCGAACCCCTTGGGGGTGGACCATGTACAGTCATGGCCAAAAGTATTGACACCCCTGCAATTCTGTCAGATAATACTCAGTTTCTTCCTGAAAATGATTGCAAACACAAATTCTTTGATATTATTATCTTCATTTAATTTGTCTTAAATGAAAAAACACAAAAAGAATTGTCCTAAAGCCAAATTGGATATAATTCCACACCAAACATAACAAAGAGGGTGGACAAAAGTATTGGCACTGTTTGAAAAATCATGTGATACTTCTCTAATTTATGTAATTAACAGCACCTGTAACTTACCTGTGGCACCTAACAGGTGTTGGCAATAACTAAATCACACTTGCAGCCAGTTAACATGGATTAAAGTTGACTCAACCTCTGTCCTGTGTCCTTGTGTGTACCACATTGAGCATGGAGAAAAGAAAGAAGACCAAAGAACTGTCTGAGGACTTGAGAAACCAAATTGTGAGGAAGCATGAGCAATTTCAAGGCTACAAGTCCATCTCCAAAGACCTGAATGTTCCTGTGTCTACCGTGCACAGTGTCATCAAGAAGTTTAAAGCCCATGGCACTGTGGCTAACCTCCCTAGATGTGGCCGGAAAAGAAAAATTGACAAGAGATTTCAACGCAAGATTGTGCGGATGTTGGATAAAGAACCTCCACTAACATCCAAACAAGTTCAAGCTGCCCTGCAGTCCGAGGGTACAACGGTGTCAACCCGTACAATCCGTCGGCGTCTGAATGAAAAGGGACTGTATGGTAGGAGACCCAGGAAGACTCCACTTCTTACCCCGAGACATAAAAAAGCCAGGCTGGAGTTTGCCAAAACTTACCTGAAAAAGCCTAAAACATTTTGGAAGAATGTTCTCTGGTCAGATGAGACAAAAGTAGAGCTTTTAGGGCAGAAGCATCAACATAGAGTTTACAGGAGAAAAAAGAGGCTTTCAAAGAAAAGTACACGGTCCCTACAGTCAAACATGGCGGAGGTTCCCTGATGTTTTGGGGTTGCTTTGCTGCCTCTGGCACTGGACTGCTTGACCGTGTGCATGGCATTATGAAGTCTGAAGACTACCAACAAATTTTGCAGCATAATGTAGGGCCCAGTGTGAGAAAGCTGGGTCTCCCTCAGAGGTCATGGGTCTTCCAGCAGGACAATGACCCAAAACACACTTCAAAAAGCACTAGAAAATGGTTTGAGAGAAAGCACTGGAGGCATCTAAGGTGGCCAGCAATGAGTCCAGACCTGAATCCCATAGAACACCTGTGGAGAGATCTAAAAATGGCAGTTTGGTGAAGGCACCCTTCAAATATCAGGGACCTGGAGTAGTTTGCCAAAGAAGAATGGTCTAAAATTCCAGCAGAGCATTGTAAGAAACTCATTGATGGTTACCGGAAGCGGTTGGTCGCAGTTATTTTGGCTAAAGGTTGTGCAACCAAGTATTAGGCTGAGGGTGCCAATACTTTTGTCCGGCCCATTTTTGGAGTTTTGTGTGAAATGATCAATGTTTTGCTTTTTGCTTCATTCTCTTTTGTGTTTTTTCATTTAAGACAAATTAAATGAAGATAATAATACCAAAGAATTTGTGTTTGCAATCATTTTCAGGAAGAAACTGAATATTATCTGACAGAATTGCAGGGGTGTCAATACTTTTGGCCATGACTGTATCTGTCACACAGTAATTCAGGCAGGGCAGGCCCAATACGCTTCACGGTCTTTTCTTAGGACCTCCTATCTATTCACGCCCTTCTCCGCACCAGCGGCCATTTCTAATGTTCATTTCACAGTCTATCAAATCAGGTCTTCTACATATTTTCAAAAATTCAAAGTTCAATAAATTCCAGGCACACAGGACTCGATGTTGTCGGGTCTCGTCATCCTGTTCGTGATGCCAAAATTGGGTCACCCCGTCGCTGGCTTCACCCAGGGCTGTGGGATACTCGGTACCGGGCCGGTGTCAGAGGAATGATTTGTCACAGCAGCGGTGACCTGGTCCATGGCCCTGGGCCCCAATATCAATGGTGGTGGTGTTTGGTTGTAGTATAAAGTTCGTGACACCACCCGTGGTATTTGGCAAGCAAGATGGTAGCCAACGCTGCTTTCAGATCCACTGAGACTGATGGTGTGGTGCAGCTAAGATGGTGTAGCTCCCCACAGGTGGAGCTGTAGTCCCAGGGCAGTGTAAAGGTGCGATGGAAGAGTAGGGGCACAGGATGGTGCAGATGTTGATACCCCCAATGTAGCGGTGCTGATGCGGGAATGAATGGAGGACACCAGGGCTTGCAGTTTCAAAGCTTTACTCACAGTTCGTAGTGCACACAGGTGCCCGCTTCGGTACCGTGTCCTCCGGGACAGAGGCCCAGCTGACCTCCATGCAAGATAGGGCTCTCCCTGCCAGCACCCCTCCAACATGTGCTTTTTCTGGACGACTCCTCTATAGCACCTATTGGTGTGAAGAGCTCCAGCACCGTGGTTCTCTGAAGTTCCTCCTGCCAGATGTTTCTAACAACTCTCTCACTTGTATGACAGACAGCTGTAGCCTGCTTCGGGGACTCCCTTCTCCTGAATCCCGGCTCTCAGTTTCGCTGTTGTGTCCCAAGTCTTGGATGGGAGTAGTGCATTTACAGCTCCACCGGTGTCTGCTGCAGAACCATAAGTGTCCATACAACCACGGGGACCGGGCCCCGGCTGTGCGCTTAGAACCTATAGACAGGGTTCCTATCCAACCCACTCCTCCTCTCTGTTCTCCTTCCACTTTGTTCCGCACTTGTCTTTCTCTCTCTTATGGAAATGCAGGTTACAGTTCCATGTCTCTCTCTCTCTCTTCTCTTCCTTCCAGGGACCCTCACTCCTGTCTGAGTGGCTTCCGCACTCTACTCCCCTCCGGGAGACTGAACTCTAATTCTATCTTTCCCAGTCTCTTTATACTAACTCCACCCACCTCCCAGCACATCTCGTGTTACGAAGCATGGTTCCACGAAGGGTGCTCTGCTACCCCCAGCCTGAAGCTGCTAGGTGTCCCTGCTGAACTATTCTGTGTGTGGGATGCAGGTGTTGGAGTGTTGCAGGGAGTTCCCACCTTACCTGGATGGTGGGGCACTACACCTTAGGAGAAGGTGCAGTACCTCTGTGGTGACTGAGCCTCAGGGGCGCCACACATACAACATACATACTACATACATACTACATACAACATACATACATACTACATACATACTTCATATATACTACATTCATACAACATACATACATACTACATACATACTACATACTACATACATACTACATACAATACATTCATACAATACATACATATAGACATACAGTACATACAACATAGAGTACATACTCACCATCACTTGTCACTTTGTTCCCCGAAGCCAATGTCATCTGTGGAAAAATATGAAAAAAACAAACAAGCAATATACTCCCTGATCCGCAGAAATCCACAGTGTCCCACGACGATCTCCCGTAGAGAACAGCAGCATCAGCTGATGCGACCGCTCTCTAGGGGGCTCCTCCGCCACTGTAAAAAAATAGTCCCTAGTCTAACTTTATGGCAAATGCTGCGTGGGAACTTTCTCACACAGCAATGCCAAAAGTGAGACTAGGGACTATTTTTTTTTACAGTGGTGGAGGAATACAGTGCGGAAGGATACCTACCTCCCGTCATTGTATTCCTGGGGCCCACAGAGAGCGGTGGCATCAGCTGATGCTGCTCTTCTCCATGGGAGATCGTCGTGGGACACTCGTGGATTTCTGCGGATCAGGGAGTATATATGTTGTTTGTTATTTTCATATTTTTCCACAGATGACATTGGCTTCGGGGATCAAAGTGACAAGTGATGGTGATTATGTACTCTATGTTATATGTACTGACTGTATGTCTATATGTATGTATTGTATGAATGTATTGTTTGTAGTATGTATGTAGTATGTATGTAGTACGTATGTTGTATGTATGTAGCATGTTGTATGAATATAGTATATATGTAGTATGTATGTAGTATGTATGTATGTATTATGAATGTAGTATATATGAAGTATGTATGTAGTATGTAGTATGTATGTATGTTGTATGAATGTAGTATGTATGTAGTATGTATGTAGCATGTAGTATGTATGTTGTATGAATGTAGTATGTATGTAGTATGTAGTATGTATGTATGTTGTATGAATGTAGTATGTATGTAGTATGTAGTATTTATGTATGTTGTATGAATGTAGTATAGATGTAGTATGTATGTAGTATGTATGTATGTTGTATGAATGTAGTATATATGAAGTATGTATATAGTATGTATGTTGTATGAATGTAGTATATATGTAGTATGTATGTAATATGTATGTAGTATGCAGTATGTACAGTCATGGCCAAAAGTATTGACACCCCTGCAATTCTGTCAGATAATACTCAGTTTCTTCCTGAAAATGATTGCAAACACAAATTCTTTGGTATTATTATCTTCATTTAATTTGTCTTAAATGAAAAAACACAAAAAGAATTGTCCTAAAGCCAAATTGGATATAATTCCACACCAAACATAACAAAGAGGGTGGACAAAAGTATTGGCACTGTTCGAAAAATCATGTGATGCTTCTCTAATTTGTGTAATTAACAGCACCTATAACTTACCTGTGGCACCTAACAGGTGTTGGCAATAACTAAATCACACTTGCAGCCAGTTGACATGGATTAAAGTTGAGTCAACCTCTGTCCTGTGTCCTTGTGTGTACCACATTGAGCATGGAGAAAAGAAAGAAGACCAAAGAACTGTCTGAGGACTTGAGAAACCAAATTGTGAGGAAGCATGAGCAATCTCAAGGCTACAAGTCCATCTCCAAAGACCTGAATGTTCCTGTGTCTACTGTGCGCAGTGTCATCAAGAAGTTTAAAGCCCATGGCACTGTGGCTAATCTCCCTAGATGTGGACGGAAAAGAAAAATTGACAAGAGATTTCAACGCAAGATTGTGCAGATGCTGGATAAAGAACCTCCACTAACATCCAAACAAGTTCAAGCTGCCCTGCAGTCAGAGGGTACAACGGTGTCAACCCGTACTATCCGTCGGCATCTGAATGAAAAGGGACTGTATGGTAGGAGACCCAGGAAGACTCCACTTCTTACCCCGAGACATAAAAAAGCCAGGCTGGAGTTTGCCAAAACTTACCTGAAAAAGCCTAAAACATTTAGGAAGAATGTTCTCTGGTCAGATGAAACAAAAGTAGAGCTTTTAGGGCAAAAGCATCAACATAGAGTTTACAGGAGAAAAAAGAGGCATTCAAAGAAAAGTACACGGTCCCTACAGTCAAACATGGCGGAGGTTCCCTGATGTTTTGGGGTTGCTTTGCTGCCTCTGGCACTGGACTGCTTGACCGTGTGCATGGCATTATGAAGTCAGAAGACTACCAACAAATTTTGCAGCATAATGTAGGGCCCAGTGTGAGAAAGCTGGGTCTACCTCAGAGGTCATGGGTCTTCCAGTAGGACAATAACCCAAAACACACTTCAAAAAGCACTAGAAAATGGTTTGAGAGAAAGCACTGGAGACTTCTAAGGTGGCCAGCAATGAGTCCAGACCTGAATCCCATAGAACACCTGTGGAGAGATCTAAAAATGGCAGTTTGGAGAAGGCACCCTTCAAATATCAGGGACCTGGAGTAGTTTGCCAAAGAAGAATGGTCTAAAATTCCAGCAGAGCATTGTAAGAAACTCATTGATGGTTACCGGAAGCGGTTGGTCGCAGTTATTTTGGCTAAAGGTTGTGCAATCAAGCATTAGGCTGAGGGTGCCAATACTTTTGTCCGGCCCATTTTTGGAGTTTTGTGTGAAATGATCAATGTTTTGCTTTTTGCTTCATTCTCTTTTGTGTTTTTTCATTTAAGACAAATTAAATGAAGATAATAATACCAAAGAATTTGTGTTTGCAATCATTTTCAGGAAGAAACTGAATATTATCTGACAGAATTGCAGGGGTGTCAATACTTTTGGCCATGACTGTATGTAGTATGTAGTATGCATGTAGTATGTAGTATGTATGTAGTATGTATGTAGTATGTATGTTTTTTTTTATATTCAACACATTAGCCGGATGATGGGACTACTACTGTCCCATCATTGGCTAATGTGTCAATCACTGTCATTGTAGCAGGCATCGCCCGATGGGACTTGTAGTCCCATCGGACGATGCCTGCACACACAAGACCCCCAGCAGGCCCGCATAGACCCCCGAGAGGCCCATACAGGCCCCGGCAGGCCCGCACAGGGCCCTGGCAGACCCGCATAGACCCCCGAGAGGCCCGTACAGGCCCCCGACAGCCGGCACAGGCCCCCGGCAGGCCCGTACAGACCCCACATCATGATGCGCACAGACCGCGCATCATGATGACATCATTTCAGCAGCCAATCACAACCACAACAGTGGCTCATTGCATTATGGCGACTTCCGATTCCGGTATCCGATATTGAAAAAATATCGGTACTCGGTATCTGAATTCCAATACAGCGAATATCGGCCGATACCCGATATTTGCAGTATCGGAATGCTCAACACTAGTGGTAACCTATGGAGACTTGTAAGTCTCTACCAAAAGTGCAAATGAAAAGGTATTTTTTAGTATTTTTAAGCAAAAACGTGAGGAAATTCTTCAACAAGGTGGACTAAACTTTAATTCCAGGAACCCTAATCCATTTTCAACTCCTCCACATCTAAAATCAATGCTATCCTGGAAATGTCCTCATATTTTTCTGCTACGATCCGTATTAACAATAGCCTACTTTATCACTTTGGATCCTAAACAGAACCAGACTTCAGTGACCTTTATGACTCATGCTCTTTGTTCTAGCAATGGAATCATTGATTCAATCAATGAAAGGTACCATCCACAACACTCCGGCTTTTGCCGATGATTTTCTTATCCTCTCCTACCCTGAAAAAGATTTGTGTGTTTTATTACATATTTTTGAGGCATTTGAACTCTACAATTAGCTAAAATCTGATGCTTAGGGAACTAATTTAAAATAGATTCTCTTTTAATTAAATTGCCATTTAAATGGCCACAGAAATACATAATGTTCCAAGGACTTAAATTTTGCCTCACATAGTGGTATCTTATTGAATTTAATTACGTCATACTGCTAAAAGTTACTTGGAATATTATCAAGTATTCGTCAACTACTTTCAATTTATGGAAGGGATAGAAAAATGTTCTCAAAGGCATCAACCTGCCTAAGTTTAAATACATACTGAACATGCTACTTGTTAAAGTATGAATGGCTTTTGCTTCCTATAAAACCAACTCTGTTTTATTTATTTTATTGGAATGATGACAGATCCCATCTAATTTCTGGTACATTGCTGCTCCTAAAAAATTAAGGCGAGAACACTACAAATTTTGTGTTTTATCATAATTCAGCTTTGCTAATAAGAACAGTTGATTAGCTGAGAATCCTGGGAACACCTTTTACCTATTGTTTCCGAGGACAAATCCAAAACGTCTACTTCCTGCTGGATTTGGCATAGAAGTAGAAACATTGATTTCTCATTAAGATGTAAAGACTATTCCAATTCTGTTGAACATACATTTTATTGACTATTCATTGCCTAAAAAAAAGCTGTAATAGCTTTCATTAAAAGAGATTTTATGGGCAGAAATTCCACTCATATAAAAATGATTCTCCAATTTTTTCCCACCATTTACTTTAGCAAATCTTTAAAGAACTAGCCTTGTAGCCTTGACATTCTCGGCAGAGGTCACAGAATGACCATCTATAAAAGTTACATGGACTTTCTCACTGTGTGAAAGTTCAGAAAGAATCTTATAACATTCCCACTCAGTGATACACGACCATGATAAAGACAATAAGTTAGTAACCATCAGTCTCAGACAAGAGCTGGAGATGTAAAGCGATCAAAAGAGAGGGAACTTTCCTACTTGTAAAGTGGCTATTTCTTGTTATCCAACCCTTCTGGTCATAAGTAATTAATCAGTGTAAGGTATTTGTAAGTTATTCTTCACTATCAAACTGGAAAATAAATTTCTCAACCTCAAACTAGGTTAAATAAATAAGCCAAGCAATAAGGTAATCTCATTCTTACTTGCTTGAGCAAAGCTCATTATTACCCACTCTTTGGAGATCTACAAAATTCCCATCCAGGACCAAATGGAAGAGCAAAATTGACTTGAAAAGCTGGCAGCTCTACTCAGACACAAATAACCCTGTACATTGAACGTTTGGCAGTCTTTTTGTAATTTGTCAGTATAGTTTGCCACTATATTGTTAAGGATTCTCTAAGCTGTAGGCTTGGGTGAGCAGCACAGACTGGAGGAGATTAAACAGCAGAGCAAGTGTTAATAGACAGCATATACTATAGCTCATTCAGGACCAGGACAGCAGAGTATGCAGAATGGCAAAAAAACAAAGCAGTGCAATTAGCAATAGATAAAACTGAGTCAAGTGTAAAAATACACATAGAAAAAGTAACTGTATAGTAAAGTGATATCTTCCACTGGGGATGCAGTTAGTCACTGGAATGCAAAGATAAATATGCAGTCAGGGTTCTTCTAGTAAGTGTTGAGTTATTCACAGGAATGACAAAAAAAAACAATTGTAGTCTGGTATCTTCCAATAGGGCAATGGTTAATAGCAGTGAAGCTGCAACTGGGAGTTGTAATACAACCAAATCTTACACTAAAATAATGCAAGAACAAGAAGGCATAGGCCAAAAATACATATAAAATCTCAATTTATTGTTCAAAAATTAAAAATAATAGCAAGACAAGGAAATTTCCTTGTCTTGCTATTATTTTTAATTTTTGAACAATAAATTGAGATTTTACATTTATTTTTGACCTATGCCTTCTTGTTCTTGCATTATTTTAATGTAAAATTTGGTTGCACTATATTGCATTTGAAGGTGGTATCTTTATATTGTGGATGAAACGATATGTATAAACTGGGAGTTGTAGCAAGGAAATGGTTAACCACAGAGAAACATTGAGGTACAGGGAAACTGGAAATTCTCTTGAAAATATGTATTACTTTGATTGCAGAGGCTCAGGGTAAAAAGCACTGAGAATAGCTGGTAACATGCTTGCTGACTGATAGATAAGAAAAAGACCTAGTAAGCTTTACTGAGCTTGGAAATAAGACTGGTTGTAGCATTTGAGTCAGTAATAGCAGAGGAGATGACAGATACCCTGGTGGAGCTCAGCCAAGTAAAGTTGAAAGCAAACATCAGCTAATATTACTTTAAACCCAATAACTAACATGTGTTTAAGTCAGCCTTAAAAGGCATAGGGAGATTATGTCAGAGGAGAAACTGTCCTGGTCTTGAGAAAGGTGAATAACAACTATCCTCAGTAGAACAAAGCACTCATTTCTAAGTACCAAGATTGTGACTCTGTATCTCTGTATATCACTACCACTTCATCCTGTCCCTATGCTAAGTTGAGCAGAAATAGCAAAAAATAATCTTGAACTAGGAGGAAGAGGTATAACTGGAGAAGGTGGATGAGATGGACTTGGCTTTGTAGGTGAAAGAGGCAGAGGAGAAGGTAGCCAACACAATTTTTTGGTCTTTTATATGAGGAGGAGGCACCCAAATGGATAGCAAATAGCAAATAGAGATGAGGATGGCTCGGTGCAGCTGTTATAGTTGTCTTGTTATCTAAAGATATGGGCACATCCTGGGGGACCCATGAAAGGTTCATTTTAAGAAATGTTAGCTTCCCCACATTGGATGTCAATAGGCGCCTGTCTATGATGACACCCCCTGCCATGCTAAACACACGTTCTCCAGGGCAGGCTAGCACCTCCGAAGCATAAAGGGCAAGCTCAGGCCATGTGTACAGTTTGGAGACCCAGAAGTTAAATGGGACAGACCCATCAGTTAGTACGTGGAGACGTGTGGAGATGTACTCTTCCACCATGTTGTTGCTATTACAGATCGTATTACATAGTGGTGCTGGATGCTGTGGAGTGCTCATAAAGTTTTGCCACATTTCAGCCATGTTAACCCTGCTGCATTGGTGACTTCCTCCTCTGCCTTGTTGTTCCAATTAGTCCCTGCTGTAAGATGGGAAAGCCATTAGTAGTTTCACTACCAGGGTGTGCTTGTATTCACACATTTTTTGATCCCTCTCCAGTAATGGAAGTAATCATGGTATGTTGTCCTTCTAGTTGGGATCCAGCAGGGTGGCCAACCAGTAATCTGCACTTTTAACAATACGGGCAGCTAAGCAGTCATTCTGCAGGCACTGGCGCATTTATTGGCTCATGAGTGCCAGGCTGCCCAGAGGCAATAACAAGCTGTCCTCGATGTGGGATGTACTCTGTATCCCATCCCAGCCACGGTCCAGTGATGCCTGTGAGCTCATCTGAGTGCACCCTGCTGTGAACACGGTTGTTCCCCCTCATCAAAATCATACTCCCAAATTATCCTATGGCTGTACAGTTGGGTACCTGGCTGCTGTTGATACAGTAACCCACCCTCTGAGCCATGTGTGGACAACAGGCATGATAATGTTTTGTATTGGCCCTACTCTTACTCCTGCTCCTCTTCCTCTTATGCTAACACCTCATCCATCAATGCCTGAATTGTTTTTTTTCCAGCAGGCATATATAGGGGTATAGTAATGCTTATGATGGCATCATCAGAGCTAGACAAATTGGTGGAATATTCGAAGCAGTGCAACACGGCACAGGCGTCCCTCTTGGAGGCCCACTCATTTGGTGGTGAAGTGGTGTTATTCTGCAGCTCGCACAGTCTCTCCAGCATATACAATGTGGAGCTGCACCTTGTTGGTACATCTCTTATCAGCAGGTGAGCAGGAAGACAGAAGTGATGCTACAGCATGGACAGGTGAGAAGTAGGGTGAGAACGCCACACTGCCTGCACTTTCAGCAGCAGCTCCAACATGTGTGGGTAGTTTTTCAGGAACAGCCTGCTGTTGTTTTCCCCTGGCTGTGCTGAAGTTGATGGTGTAGGTATTCCTGTTACCAGATGAGGAGGCGGTGGAGAAAGTCGTGTAGGAGGAAGCAACCTGGACAGTTACTCATCCAGCAATTCTAGGTAGTGGTAGGACATGAGTTACAATGCTTTCCGCATCTGTTACAGCCACCACTACATTTACCCAGTGGGCAGTTAGGGAGAGGTAACGTCCCTGGACGTGGATATTGGTCTATGTATTGGTGGTTACGTGGACTCATGGTATTGAGCAGTGCATACCTTATTTTGTCCACAACATAGTAACATAGTAACATAGCTTTGAAGGCTGAAGACATTATGTCCATCTAGTTCAGCCCATTTTTAGTGCAGCTGTTCTGCATTGTTGATCCTGGGGAAGGCAAAAAACCCACAGAGTAGAAGCCAATTTTCTCCATAGGGAAAAAAATTCCTTCCCCTAAGCTGGGTCAACCATCTACCTACAATATTATGTTATTCGTAACCTTCTCTACTGTTACGCACAAGAAAAGCATCCATTCCTTTCTTAAATTCATTCAGTGAGTTGGCCATCACCACTTCCTCAGGAAGAGAATTCCAGAGCCTCACTGCTCTTACCGTGAAGAGCCCTCTTCTACGCTGGTGCAGAAATTGTCTTTCCTCCAAACGAAGAGAATGCCCCCTTGTTCTTGTCACAGTCCTTGGTACAAACAGTTCATTGGAGAGATCTCTGTATTGCCCTCTGATATACTTGTACATATATATTAGGTCTCCCCTAAGTCTTCTCTTTTCTAGAGTAAATAGACCTAATTTTGATAACCTTTCTGGGGATTGTAGTGAACCAACTCCATTTATCATTTTAGTAGCCCGCCTTTGAACCCTTTCAAGTTCAGTAATGTCTTTCTTGAGCACCGGCGTCCAAAATTGCACACAATACTCCAAGTGTGGTCTGATGAGTGATTTGTACAGAGGGAGAATTATGTTTTCATCTCGTGTCCCCAGACCTCTTCTAATGCACCCCTTGACCCTATTTGTTTTGTTGGCAGCTGCCTAACACTGGGCGCTCCAATTTAGCTTCTTATTGACTAAGATGCCTAAGTCTTTTTCCATGTCTGATTTCCCCAGCAGTTTCCCATTTAGTAAGTAATTGTAGCATCTGTTTCTCCTTCCCATGTGCATAACCTTACACTTATCTGTGTTAAACCTCATTTGCCATTTTTCAGCCCAATTCTCCAATTTACTCAAATCTGTCTGTAGTTGCAAACTGTCCTCCTTTGTGTTAACTACCTTACATAGTTTTGTATCATCTGCATGTGTGTGTAGGGCAGGGAAAAGTAGTGATGGCTTGGAACAACATACTACGGGACAGCCACCAACATCATTTTTTTTAAACTATCCATCTTCTCCAGTCAGAATGGCAGAGTTTCAAAGGCCAGTAGTTTGGAAATTCTGTCATTCAGGACCGTGGCACATAGGTGGCTAGGTGGGTATCTCTTCTTTCTCCCAAGGGATTTGGGAATGGAAAGCTGAATACTTCCATGGGACGTTTGGGAGATGCTCAATGTCTCTGATGGTGGTGATGCTGTCATATCCTCTCTTTGCAAACAAGAAGGTGGCCCTGTTGATCACGAGCATGAGGAAGAGGCCTACACTGCAGCAGAATAGGGAGCAGAAGAAGGCTCAGATCTGTTAGGCCTTTTAAGGTGCGAATTTCACTGCACCTCGTGCTTGGAATTCACATGGCTCATCATACAGGTAGTGCTCAGGTTCAGAAGATTTATGCCTCTCTTCAGGGTCTGGTGGCACAGAGCGCAAACCACCTGTTGCTTGTCATCAGCACATTCTCTGAAGAAATGCCACGCTAGGGAGCTTTTTGGAACTGTAAGTAGCAGCCAACGTGCTTTCTAGGGGCCAACCACTTTGCATCCTGCTCCTAAGAATGCTTAAAACATGGGGTCTAGAAATCATAACTGGCACGGCAAGAGAGAAGTTGTTTTGGAGCTGGAGGTGCGAGGTTCGGATTAAGGAGGTCAGTTGTCAGTTAGCCTTTGGTCAGTTGCAAAAAGGATTGCATGTGTAAGATAACACTGGTCAACAGCATTTTTGGTGCCAAAGATATTTCATCGAATTTAGGGTATTTTTGGGGTGCTGATTCTGAATATGTCATCAGTTTTGCCAGATTGGCTCAAGTTTTTGAGATTTTTGGTATCTTATTTATAGCACTTGTTGGTAAATGCGACGCATCATCTCATTAATTTCTTTGGATTAGTACTTGAACTGAGCAGTTCTCAATATAGTTTTGTGTTAATTAGTGTTCTAAAAGTTTGTTCATAGCTTGATTTTTGCACTAACTTTATGTTGTTGTCTGTTTTCCAGTGAAAAGCATGAACTCATCATGAAGAAGTTGTCTTAACGATCCAGACTCATTCTGTTACATTTGTGGTGAATATACACTGCCAAAACATAGAAGAAACATAACACACTTCGTAAAAAAAGTGTATTTTGCCTATTTTGGGGTTATGCTTGGGGACCAAGACAAGTTTTGGGCACCACACATAGTGTGCAAAGCATGTATCGAATTATTACGAAAATGGAGCAAAGGACAAAGAAAAAGCTTCAAATTTGGTGTTCCAATGGTGTGGAGAGAGCCAAAAAATCATCATGATGACTGTTATTTATGGTAAACACAGGTACAGGCACATCTTCACAATGAGGGACAGGCCTTCTTGCAGATTCCATGTTACTCCCATTTTCGTTTCTTATGCTTATTGAATCCTTGCACTTGCACTGCACAGAAATAACAGTCATCATGATGATTTTTTGGCTCTCTCCACACCATTGGAACACCAAATTTGAAGCTTTTTCTTTGTCCTTTGCTCCATTTTCGTAATAATTCGATACATGCTTTGCACACTATGTGTGGTGCCCAAAACTTGTCTTGGTCCCCAAGCATAACCCCAAAATAGGCAAAATACACTTTTTTTACGAAGTGTGTTATGTTTCTTCTATGTTTTGGCAGTGTATATTCACCACAAATGTAACAGAATGAGTCTGGATCGTTAAGACAACTTCTTCATGATGAGTTCATGCTTTTCACTGGAAAACAGACAACAACATAAAGTTAGTGCAAAAATCAAGCTATGAACAAACTTTTAGAACACTAATTAACACAAAACTATATTGAGAACTGCTCAGTTCAAGTACTAATCCAAAGAAATTAATGAGATGATGCGTCGCATTTACCAACAAGTGCTATAAATAAGATACCAAAAATCTCAAAAACTTGAGCCAATCTGGCAAAACTGATGACATATTCAGAATCAGCACCCCAAAAATACCCCAAATTCATTAAAATATTTTGGACACCAGAAAAAAAATTTTTTTTCGTTGACCTGTGTAATAGACAAAGATGAGGGAGTAGATATAGGGTGGTGCAGAAATGTGGAGAGCTTTGTGGGAGAGCGTCATAACTTTATATTGCATTCTGTAGTCTTTGGGCAACCATTGTAATGATTGGCACAAGGTGGAGGCATTGTTGAAGTGGCTGGACAGAAATAGGACCCTGGCTGCCACATTCAAGATGGATTGGAGAGGAGAAAGTTTATTTATAGAGAGATCGATCAATGGAGAGTTGCAGTAGTCCAGTGGAGAATGAATAAGGTCGATAGTAAGAGTTTTAGCAGTTTGAAAGGTGAGAAAAGGTCGGATTCTGAAGATGCTTTTAAGATGCAGGTGACATGAGTGAGTGACTGGTCAGATAAATAAAAGAAAGGGAATAAAGGAAACTTCTGTGTCAAATATAACTCCCAGACAGCGGACGTACTCCTGGGAAGTTAAGGTTGAACTCTCCAAGGTAATTTCAATATGGGGTAGAGTTAAGTAATCTACTGATGGTTTGTCCAATAGGGGCGGTATATAGAGCGAAGAGGAGGGGGCCTAGGACTGAGATTAGAGGAACCCCGATAATATGGGGATGGAGAGAGGCGCAAGAGCCTGCAAAAGATACTGTAAAGGAGCGGTCAGAGAGGTTGGAGGAGAACCAGGAGAGAACAGTGTCCTTGAGCCCAATAGAGTGGAGCATAGTGAGGAGGAGCTGGTGATCCACAGTTTCCTATGCTGCAGAGAGATCCAGGAGAATCAGCAGGGAGTAGCGACCATTAGATTTAGCTGTTAATAGACATCAGTAAACTGAGTCTCTACCATTTCTAAGGTAGGGCCAGGATGGAACCCCAGCCAGCAGAATCATCAAAAAGCATAAGAGACTGCTGCGTGACTTGGGGCTCAGACTGCTTGGCTGATTTGCAAGGGGGTGAGGTAAAAGCCGAATGACCATGGTCCTCAGGTACCACAGTGTACTTTCTGCAGTGGACCGGGTTGAAGATAATGCAAAAGAATTGGAGCTACTCTCAGCCTTCCAATCTAACACCTTTTCAACATCTTGTGGCCTCATCATTCATGCAGCGGTATTTGGGCCTACGAAATTACCTGTCTCTTTGTAAGGGGGTGAAGAAGAAGAGGAGCCCAGGGGAGGTTACCTTCTCTGCTCCAAACCCGGAACCACTTAGCCAGACAGCAGGGTTGCCGGGGGGAAGACTTTCTGCCCTGGATGCACTGAACCATGTGACTGCCTCCGGCAAAGAGGAAGTGAAAGGGGCAGTGGACAGGCAGGTGTGCAGGCAGAGGGCACGAAAGTAGAGTGCGCCAGGTATGGAGCAGAGTGTCCCAGAGACAGGGGAGAGCACACCAGAGAGAAAGCAGGCGACCGCACTGCGCTTCCAGAGTGAGAGGACTCCCCGTCAGAGCACTGAGACAGAGATACGAGCCGTAGTAAGAGCTGTATGTGAGTACGTGGACTCGGGAGCCTCCATGACCAGAGGAGTCTTCCCTCCTGAGAGTGCAGAGAAAGTGACCCAAGCGCGCAGCCGCGGTGACTGCAGTGGCAAGCCGAGACCCCTGAGTGTGGCAAGTAAACTGCCCAGTGTGCGTAGCATCGTTACTGCAGAGAGACTGTCAGCCTAATATTGTGATGGTCAACGTGTGACTGGACACACCGCCTCCAGCAAGGCGAATTTCTATCACACACGTGACCCTGGACACACCGACTCCAGTAGGGCGAGTTTAAATAATATAACGTGCAGCCAGATACACCGACTTCAGCAGGCGAATTTCAGAATTACACGTGAAACTGGATACACCGCCTCCAGCAGGGCGAATTTAAATAATAAGGGGAAAAACCAGGGAAACCGATACAATGGAGGACCCTGCGATAGGGAATGGGGATGTGGAGACCTCCTGCACTCCCCTTAGCCAGTCTCTACACTCCTAACTGTCCCTATACAGGCTCCGCACCTGTCGCTGAGCTGGAACCTAAGAACCCTAGCTCGCCCTGCACCTAGCCCCTTCTAATTAAATGGACGGTGCAGAAACTAATCCCACCACTGCACTAAAGCACACATTGAAAAAAGTGACAAACAGGGAAACACCACTTAGCTTTGCTCTGCTGCTCTTGCTCCCAGCAACAGAGTCCACCACCAGAATGCAGCTTTCCTCCTGAATAGCTGACACCAGGCTCTGGCAGAGCTGCAAGGAAATCCCCTCTGTGACTCCTTCCACACCAGGACTCTGACTGTGCTGCAAGGAACTCTCTCTAGCTCCTTCCTCCACCAAGGATGGTTGCAAATGACCACTATCACCAACAGTGATTGCAACACCTGACACTCTTTTATAGCAGAGCCAGAGCAATCACACCTGCTATATAATCACGTGCACTAAACTAAAGTAACCAGTGTGCAATGACCCTAACGGCCACCGGGGGTAAAACTAGAACTGAAACCACCACCACAGTGCAATGACCCTAATGGCCACCGGGGCAAAACTATCTTTAAGCACACAGCTTAAGGGAAAAAAAAAGGTTGCTAGTGCATTTATCTGTCATAATCGAATGGTGACATTAACCCTTTGTTAGATTAACCCACTCGCCACCACTATAGGGCAATGGGAAGCCTACGCATTTTTTAACAACGAATTAACCCCTTAAAATAACAACTACAACTCCAAAATTTTGCACATAAACCCTCATCTGATTATTAGTCAGGGACATATAAAAAAAACATGAAATGAAATGGTTTACTGAATGTAAACCATGTGTCATTTCATGTTGGGTTGGGGAATGATTTGATAGAAGCCGGCAATTTAATTAGCGGCTATTCTGCTATGAAGAACTCTGTGAAATATAAATATATATATATGTTTGTCACAATGACATGTATGTATATATATATGTATTCTTTGTGTATATATCTATTCTTTCGTTTCTTTATTAAACCTGTCAGTGTGAGTTTACTGTATAGCGCACTGAATTGCCGGCTTTTCTAAAAGACACCGGGTGCGTATTTCTCGCAAGTCACATGTGTGGCCCGTGTGTAATGCGTATTTTTAGCGCACCCATAGACTTTCATTGGCGTACTATGGGCGTAGTATGCTGACAATCGCAGCATGCTGCGATTGGCACGGACCGTAGAATACGGACGAGAAATATACGGCTGTTGGGAGCTGCCCCATAGAGAATCATTTGTCTGTGTGTAATGCGTGCTTTTAACGCCTCTCACTCGTCCGTATTCCTTGCCAGTGTGACCCTTGCCTTACAAGAATTCCTGTTAACCATTTCTATTCTGCTTAACTGTTGCATAGCTTTACTTAGCTTGTTATGTACTGTTTTACCATTTACCCTATTACTTTTTACCCCCACTGCTCCTATCTGCGTGGAGAATTTATCCCCTGTAAATAAACCCTTTATCTCTTTGTCTGTCTCTGATCCGTGGCGACATCACCAGTACCTGCACAAACAACTTGCGTGCGCCAGATGACGGTGTTGTATTTGGGTACAGAGCAGGTATAGAATGAGCATGTCCTCTTTGCAGCAGCTACACCACCACCTTCAGCAGCTACACCAGCACCACCACGACCACAACCACCACCCCTATTTTATGCCCTACTCATTTGTGGAAATGGTTTTTCTGCACTCTACTCACAAAGAGAAGGTGGAAAAGTAGATTTATTTTTTTTGCCACACTACTAAAAAAATATTTGTTTCAAATACAAATGGCAATGAGTTGGCTGATGCCAATAATTTATTTCCAATAATACTAATAGAAAAAAAGTGATCCTGAAAAAGTTATTTGGCCTATAAATGGCAACAAGACAGCTGATGCCAATTATTTATTTCTCATGCTACTAAAAACACACAATGGTCATTAAAAATTATTTCTTTTGTCTACAAATGGCAATGAGTCAGCTGATGCTAGTTATTTATTTCTCAGAGTACTAGAAAACATACAGCATTCCTGAAAAATTATTTCTTTGGTTTACAAATTGCAACAAGACTGCTAATGCCAATTATTTAGTTGCAATGCTACTAGAAAATGCACAATGGCTTAAAGGAACAGTACTCTCACAGACGGGTTGGTGCAGAGTACAAACAGTGGCTCAAAGGAACAGTCCTCGAACACACAGACAGGCATGCCAAGTATACACAGCAGCTTAAAGGACAGTACTTCCACAGGTAGGGGATGCAGAGTATACATATCAGCTTAAAGGCACAGTACTCCCACAAGCGAAGTTACAGAATACACACAATAGCTTTTACCAAAGTACTCACACAGATATGAGTTGCATAGTACACACAGTGGCTTTTGCCACAATACTCCCACAGATATTGGTTGTAGAGTACACACAGCAGCTATTGGCACAGTACATCCACAAATAAGGGTTGCAGAGTACACACAGTGGCTTTTGGCACAGTACACAGATATTGATTACAGAATACACACAGCCGCTTTTGCCACAGTACTCCCACAGATATTGGTTGCAGAGTACATACAGCGGCTTTTGACCCAGTACTCCACAGATACTGTTTACAGAGTACACACAGAAGCTTTTGTCACAGTGCTCACACAGATATGGGTTGCAGAGTACACACAGAGGCTTTTGGCACAGTACTCCACAGATATTTGTTACAGAGTATGCACAGCAGCTTTTGTCACAGTACTCCCACAGATATTTGTTGCAGAGTACACACAGTGGCTTTTGACATGGTACTGCCACAAATATGGATTGCAGAGTACACATAGTGGCTTTTGGCACAGTATTTCTGCAGATATGGGTTGCAGAGTACACACAGCGGCTTTTGGCACAGTACTCCCACAGATATGGGTTGCAGAGTACACACAATGGTTTTTGGTGCTGTACTTCTGCAGATATTGGTTGAAGAATACACACAGCAGCTATTGTCACAGTACTTCTGCAGATAAGGGTTGCTAAGTACACACAGTGGCTTTTGGCACAGTACTCCACAGATATTGGTTGCAGAGTGCACACAGCAGCTTGTTATGAATAGGTCACCGAGGAGGAACAACAAAAAGCTAAGTCCCAGAAAACCAGAGAGGTTGGTCACTATGCAGATTGCAGACCCCTGATCTTAACCACACAACTAACAGTATCAATGGAGCGTTCCTACGTTGTTCCTAGATGCCTCATCACCGCCGGAGGACTACATAAACCTAAAGCAAGAAAAGGGAAAACTAACTGCCCCAGAGCAGACACCAAAGGAAAAGACAGCCCCCACACATGTATTGACGGTGGAGCAAGATGAAAACACATACACAGGCAGGAAAATAGGCTGAGCAAATGATGGGACCCGACTAACTAGAAAGGACAGGAAAGGAAAGCCACTGTCTGCAATCTGCCAAAAAACCCTACCAAAAATAATGTCCAACACGTCTGATAGCAAAATTAACCCTGAAGTCACTAGACTTCTCCCACTATATCAGCACTCTGAAATATTCTGAAACAGAGCAAAAAGAGGCCAATCTAATAAGGGACAAAAAGGCAAATTGGCAAATACAGATAAATAAGAGTGGAAGTTCAGCATAGCCCCAGCAGGGGCAAGCTGACCACACAAAAAACTGAAATGACCAACAAGCACAAGTGTGAACATTAGCAAAAAACAAACTTAACTTAAGAAGACTGGAAGAGAGCTGAAGTCCAAGACCTGAGAAGCAGACTGAATCACCAGCAGCAGGATAGGGCGTCAGCTGTCTTATATCCAGTCTGATGCTCCAGAGATCCAATCATTATCCTTCTCATCAGGTGGCAGATCACTACCACTTAAACCAACCTCACTACCTCCTGTCACCACCAGAGGGAGAACGGAAGGAGAACTCTCAACTGGAGGAGCAGAATATGAGCTCATAACAGCAGCTTTTGTCACAGTACTCCCACAAATATGTGTTACAGAGTACATACACTGACTTTGACACAATACTCCCACAAATATAGGTTGCAGAGTTCACACAGCGGCTCTTGGCACAGTACTTTTGCAGATATGGGTTGCAGAGTACACACAGCAGCTTTAGGTACAGTACTCCAACAGATATTGGTTGCAGAGTACACACAGCAGCTTTTGGCACAGTACTCCCACAGATATGGGTTGCAGAGTACACACAGCGGCTTTTGGCACAGTACTCCCACAGATGAGTTGCAGAGTACACACAGCAGCTTTTGACACAGTACTCCCTCAAATATGGGTTGCAGAGTACACACAGTGGATTTTGGTACAGTACTCCAAAAAATATGGGTTGCCGAGTACACACAGCAGCTTTTGGCACAGTGATCCCACAGATATGGGTTGCAGAGTACACACAGTGGCTTTTGACAGAGTACTCCCACAGATATGGGTTGCAGAGTACACAAAGTGGTTTTTGGCGCTGTACTTCTGCAGATATTTGTTGCAGAGTACACACAGCAGCCATTGGCACAGTACTTCTGCAGATAAGGGTTTCAAAGTACACATAGTGGCTTTTGGTACAGTACTCCGCAGATATTGGTTACAGAGTACACACAGCAGCTTTTGTCACAGTACTCCCACATATATGGGTTACAGAGTACATACAGTGACTTTGACACAGTACTCCCACAAATATGGGTTGCAGAGTACACACAGTGGCTTTTGGCACAGTAGTTCTACAGATATGGGTTGCAGAGTACACACAGCAGCTTTTGGCACAGTACTCCAACAGATATGGGTTGCAGAGTACACACAGCGGCTTTTGGCACAGTACTCCCACAGATATGGGTTGCAGAGTACACACAGCAGCTTTTGACACAGTACTCCCTCAAATATGGGTTGCAGAGTACACACAGTGGCTTTTTACTAGAGTGCACAGTCAGAATCTGTCCCTCAATCCAGCTGCATGCTATCACTACTCTAATGACAGCAAAATGGTGGCGGAACTTGTTCTCCAGCCTTTGTACAAACCAGGTCTCATGATGGCACCAGAAGTGCACAAAGTATACAGTTGTGGCCAAAAGTATTGACACCCCTGCAATTCGGACAGATAATACTCAGTTTCATCCTGAAAATGATTGCAATCACAAATTCTTTGGTATTATCTTCATTTAATTTGTCTTAAATGAAAAAACACAAAAGAGGATGAAGCAAAAAGCAAAACATTGATCATTTCACACAAAACTCCAAAAATGGGCCAGACAAAAGTATTGGCACCCTCAGCCTAATACTTGGTTGCACAACCTTTAGCCAAAATAACTGTGAGTTTCTTACAATGCTCTGCTGGAATTTTAGACCATTCTTCTTTGGCAAACTGCTCCAGGTTCCTGATATTAGAAGGGTGCCTTCTCCAAACTGCCATTTTTAGATCTCTCCACATGTGTTCTATGTGATTCAGGAAAGTTGCAATCACTTTCAGGAAGAAACTGAGTATTATCTGACAGAATTGCAGGGGTGTCAATACTTTTGGCCACAACTGTAAATGCTTGTTGATTGGCTTCACTGCAGTCTTTCAACAAGCTTTATTAGTCTGGCGAACCAGAATAGGAAACCGAACGTTCAGTATAAAGTCCTTGTTTAGGGTTTGGTACACTGAACTCTACCTTTCGGGTTTCCTCACCCTATTAATTATCTCCTGTTTTTATAATGCAAAAAAAAAAAGAAACAAAAAGAAACAATAACGCCTTTATTTAATACTAGTGGTACTACTATGCTAGGTTTTGCTGTGGGCAGTCTGGAGTGCATAACATATTATTATCCATAGTCTTCAGTAACTAAATCTACCTAATCTTATTAAGTAGATTAATTCGCTGCTGCAAGCTTGTACATTTTCTGTACACTCCTGAGACACTTGTAAGGCCGGCGTCACACTAGAGAGGAATACGGACGAGTGAGAGGCGATAGAATAATGCATTGCACACGGACCAATGATTCTCTATGGGTTAGCTCCCATCAGCCGTATTTTTCTCTCGTATTTTCTACGGTACGTGCCAATTGCAGCATGCTGCGATTGTCAGCGTATTACGACTGTAGTACGCCAATGCAAGTCTATGGGTGCGCAAAAACATCGGATTACACACGGACCACCCGTGTGACTTGCGAGAATTACGCAAGACTTTTCCTGGTGACAGGAAATGGGCCAATCCATCATCAGGAAGCTTAGACATGCTAATTAGCTCAAAAAGCGCTCCAGACATACAGGAAGTACGCCTCACAGAGTACAGCAGCATGGCACCCTACCAGAATCTGAATGGGGAGCTGCTAATTGCTCTTGTGCATGATCGCCCGGAATTATGGGACCAACGGGATGCACTTTATGCCGACCGGGTAAGAAAGGAGGCTGCATGGAGGCGCATATGTCGTAAAATGTTCCCTGATTTTGGTGATCCTCCACGTGAGGAGCAGCAGGACATAAGTACGTGCACATAAATTATGTATGTCAAATTACCTGCCATCCCAAAAAATGTTATAAGTAGACCCCCCCACATCCTGTGCTTCTGATATTGGGCTCTTGTGTCTTGCAAATTATTTTTGGACACACTGTTTGACCCTGAGAGAATGTTACCCTGTCCCCAAGCTCCTCATAATGCCTAGCAAAAACATTTTAAAGAGTTGCTAATTGCCACATGAGCTACTGTGACCCTGTGCATCTGGCCTGGTTGCACCAATGCTATACAGTCATATGTTAAAGTTTGGGCACCCCTATTAATGTTAACCTTTTTTCTTTATAACAATTTTGGTTTTTGCAACAGCTATTTCAGTTTCATATATCTAATAACTGATGGACTCAGTTATATTTCTGGATTCAAATGAGGTTTATTGTACTAACAGAAAATGTGCAATCTGCACATTTAACAAAATTTGACCGGTGCAAAAGTATGGGCACCTCAACATAAAAGTGACATTAATATTTCGTAGATCCTCCTTTTGCAAAAATAACAGCCTCTAGTCGCTTCCTGTAGCTATTAATGAGTTCCTGGATCCTGGATGAAGGTATTTGTGACCATTCCTGTTTACAAAACAATTCCAGTTCAGTTAAGTTTGATGGTCGCCGAGCATGGACAGCCCGCTTCAAATCATCCCACAGATGTTCAATGATATTCAGGTCTGGGGACTGGGATGGCCATTCCAGAACATTGTAATTGTTCCTCTGCATGAATGCCTGAGTAGATTTTGAGCGGTGTTTTGGATCATTGTCTTGCTGAAATATCCATTCCCTGCGTAACTTCAACTTCGTCACTGATTCTTGCACATTATTGTCAAGAATCTGCTGATACCGAGTTGAATCCATGCGACCCTCAACTTTAACAAGATTCCCGGTGCCGGCATTGGCCACACAGCCCCAAAGCATGATGGAACCTCCACCAAATTTTACTGTGGGTAGCAAGTGTTTTTCTTGGAATGCTGTGTTTTTTAGCCTCCATGCATAACGCCTTTTTGTATGACCAAACAACTCAATCTTTGTTTCATCAGTCCACAGGACCTTCTTCCAAAATGTAACTGGCTTGTCCAAATGTGCTTTTGCATACCTCAGATGACTCTGTTTGTGGTGTGCTTGCAGAAACGGCTTCTTTCGCATCACTCTGCCATACAGCTTCTCTGCCATACTGCAAAGTGTGCTGTATTGTTGACCGATGCACAGTGACACCATCTGCAGCAAGATGATGCTGCAGGTCTTTGGAGGTGGTCTGTGGATTGTCCTTGACTGTTCTCACCATTCTTCTTCTCTGCCTTTCTGATATTTTTCTTGGCCTGCCACTTCTGGGCTTAACAAGAACTGTACCTGTATTCTTCCATTTCCTTACTATGTTCCTCACAGTGGAAACTACTGACAGGTTAAATCTCTGAGACAACTTTTTGTATCCTTCCCCTGAAAAGCTATGTTGAATAATCTTTGTTTTCAGATCATTTGAGAGTTGTTTTGAGGAGCCCATGATGCCACTCTTCATAGGAGAATCAAATAGGAGAACTACTTGCAAGTGGCCACCATAAATACCTTTTCTCATGATTTGATACACCTGGCTATGAAGTTCAAAGCTCAATGAGGTTACAAAACCAATTTAGTGCTTCAGGAAGTCAGTAAAAAGTAGTTAGGAGTGTTCAAATCAAGAAAATGATAAGGGTGCCCATACTTTTGCACCGGTCAAATTTTGTTTAAATGCAGACTGCACATTTTCTGTTAGTACAATAAACCTCATTTGAATCCAGAAATATAACTGAGTCCATCAGTTATTAGATATATGAAACTGAAATAGCTGTTGCAAAAACCAAAATTGTTATAAAGAGAAAAGGTTAACATTAATAGGGGTGCCCAAGCTTTAACATATGACTGTATGCCACCCTAAGTAGAACTCACACCCTAGTAGGCCACATGACTTTGATACTAGTTCAAAAACTTGTTTTCAGCAAATTGTAAGTTTTCATTCTTTTATGTCACATTGCAGTTGAAGATGTGATGAGACGTTGGCACAGCATCCGTGACCAGTATCGCCGTGAGCGCCAGCAGCAGGCAAGAAATGGTTCAGGGGCCCACACAAAGCGGAAAAATCTTTATTTCGACTGCCTCTCATTCCTCGCTCCAATTATGGATCTCAGACCGTAAGTATGACAAAAACACCACATGACACAAATGCTTTATAGGGCCCGATCAAAAATTTCCTTTTTCTACATTTTATATTTAATCACAGAACTCACTCTAACATCACTGAAAGGGAGACAGGGTCTGAATCAGAGGCCATCAATCCTGTAGGTGGAGGGGTTGAGCTGTCTCGACCATCTTGTGAGCTTCCAAGGAGCCAGACCCAAGTCACTTCTCCGGCTCGACCTGATCCTGCTCTAGAACCTGGGCCGCCACCAGAAACACCACCACCAGGAGCAGAGTCACAACAAGGACCGTCAGCTGCATCACCACTTGACATCCATGATGAACAGGGCAACAGCAGCAGCCCAACTGTTTGCCTAGAGGGCTCCCCCCAGCCTGCAGTGCCATCCAGGCAACGTAGACGAAGGCACCATATCCCTGCCACTGATACCACAACCAATGTGGATACAGGGGCCCAAAATTCTCATAACAGAGTTGCCACTGATGATGAGGAGGAGGAGTACTCACGTAGCCTTGCCCATTATCTACATTCCCTTCCCCGTGAGGTGCGGCTACGTGTGCGAGGATCCATTCAGAACCTAATTGATGCAAGTACACCCCCCAATACCCCTTATGTGCTGTTTGAGTTTCTCGAGAGGTGGCAGCTGTCACCCAGGTCTCATGCGTCTTATCCCACACCCCCAAGTGCTTGCTCAATCAGGGTCTGAGGATCCTCCTACACGTGGGCCTACACCTAACCCCCTCCCCCCCCACTCAACATTGGCAACATCATTCCCTAATGTCAGGGTATAACCCAGCACACTAATATGGCCACTTGTTCCCAGCCAATGTTGGAGGCTGGTCCCAATCTGGTTGGGGACGACATGGCCATTTTGGTGGTTTAGACTCACGGCCTACCAGCCTCAACAGGAGAGTCATCTCCAATATAGTGGCCAGTATCCACCTCAAGCCCATGAGCTGGCCCACTACCTCCATCATGGGCAAGAGTATGCCCCCACACAGGCCGAGGGCCAAGGAGGACACACTAGCCATCAGGCAACACAGGCTGGGCTGCTGCCTTCCCCACCCCCTACATACTACAATTTATAACTTTGTGTGTGTTTTTGTGGTTAAATGCTGTATTTTAACATTGGAAAAATTTGTTTGCATTCTAAGGCCAATTCTGGCCATTTTGATAAATAACATAAGGCTTCACAAGGCCTTTAAAAAAAGGATTCATAAAAAGCTTTCACTTTCAATTGTTGTTGTGTTTATCAATGATGCACTTACATCATGACATGCTGCCATATGCTTACACATTGATTTATAAACAGAGAAAAGACATAAGGGGTTGTAATATATATAGTTTCCCAAAGACCAAAAAGAAACATTTACAACATAAACACAGCATGCTCTTGCCAAGACGTTTCCCCCTCAGGTGACATAAAGTAATTTGTGAAAATATCAGGCACTTTGAGCCCAGAGAGCGTTCTACGTTGAGGGTTGATAGGTGGTCTCGCCCTACATACATTGTCTGACCCACGCACAACACCAGCAGAGGAGGAACTATCAGGTATCCTGGTGAAGTTATAGCCAACGCCACATGCTTTAATTACTTCATTTATGTCATGATCTCAGTGCGGGTTTGACTCGCACACGTAGAGTTAATGTCTGGAACCAGTGCTGATGACTGGCATTTCTGGGGTTAAAGGTTGTGATCCCAGTGCAGGCTTACCTGCACACCTGGGGCTATGATTATGGCCTCTCCCTGGTTCTGGGAGAGGCTTCTTATAGCCTCAGGACGCTCCCATCCCCGTCAGTTATACTTTCGCCCTTGGCATTGTGTGGTGACCCCTGAGTGTGTTTGTGCTGTGTTCTGGTTGCTTGATTCTCTGTGTACGACTCGGTCTGTTCTCTGGCTATTGCTTTGGATTCTGCTTGGTACCTTCTATGTCTGTTTGGTTTTGATCTCTGCTTGGCCCCAACTATCCGTTCTGTCTCATCCCTGGTACTTTACTGATATCTCTGTGTATGACCTCCGTTTTGCCTGACTCTGAGTATTTCTGTATAGTGTCCTGCCATCTCTGAAAGCAGGATGCTAAGCCCCGCCCCCTTGCAGTCTCATGACCGTAGGTCCTGTGACTGCTTGCTAAACTTCAGGGTCCACAGGTCCTGTGTATCTGTACTTTCCGGCTGTACCTGACCCCGGGCCCCCCTACAGTGCGGGTGAGTCCCTGCTCAGTGGAGGCTGCACGCCGACGCTGACAGGATCCTGACAATTTACATTTTGTTCACTTAGCTGAATGGCAGACTGGAGTACCTGCCATTTTGGCCAATGAATGCCAAAGGAACACTCCACCAGTCGCCGAGCACGTGATAGGCGCAAGATACAAATTCAGTGCCGGTGGTCCAGGTTGTGCCGGGGATATGGCCTCATGACATTGCGCGTTAACTGAAAAGCCTCATCTGCGACCAAGACATAAGGGACTGATTCTTGAGTTGATCCTGGTAGCTGGCATGGTGGTGGTAGACCCAACTGGTTGTTGCGTAGCCGCCGACCCATAATGGAAGTATTGAAGACTCTAGACTATCTACCCGTCCTTCCATAGGCCCCAATATCAACAATTATAAACTTGTATTGAGGGTCGGCCAGAGCCAACAATACTACAGAAAAGTATTGCTTCTAATTGAAGAATTGTGAGCCAGAGTTCAGCAGCTTACGCACCCGGATATGTTTGCCATCAAGGGCCCCAATACAATTAGGAAAGTGGCATTCCTCCTCAAAGTCCCTTGATATCCTCAACCAGTCTTCCATCCTGGGCTGGGGCATGACGAGTTGATGTAGTGATGACCATATTTGACTACATGTCGACCTAACTATGCCAGAAATGGTAGATCTTCCAATGAGACAATCATGGTGGAGGGCGGCAGAAGACAGGCCAGTGGACAGGAAGCTGAAGAACAACAGAAATGGAACATTTTAGAATGCACAAATTAACAAAACACCAGGTACATACATACCAAACTTGTTAGTGATTTATATCTACTAACACACATATATTTGGTCGCACAATCACTACATGATATTCAGTACTTATTACACATAACATTCTGGTCTGTAAGTTTATATATATCTGGAATAAGATGAGGGCATTAAACTTCGAACCAAATAAAAAACAGAGTTTGGGCAGCACATCATGAACATAGAGAATGTGGTTTTGTAATACATACTGTATTGTGAGTAGAAGTCGCTCCTCTGCAGATCGAGCTTGGCGCATCCTTGTATCCTGAAAGGTTATCCCAGGATCCCAGGGCGCACTGTCTCCAAGAGTAGATCAAATGTTGCAAGGCTCATGCGACAGTATTTGTAAAATTTTTCCGGGTGATCCCGCAGAGAAGAATAGAGGGGCTGAAAATGACCTTTTGTGAGTTGTTGCCTCAAAAGTGGATGGACCCACATGTGTCGCCTCCTCCTCGGTTTCCACAATCACTGGGTATGGCTGGCCAAAGCACCTGGACAAAACCCAGTTGAAGAGAACACGGTCAGTTGGGGTGAACTGAAGGGTGTCAGACATGTTTGCTAACAACCAGCAAGACCTCCACACAAGCAGAGCACCAAAATGGGCAGATTGAAGGCTGCCACCAGATGCTGAGGCAATAAATAGGGTTGCTGCTGATGATTTAAATTATGTACAGGCCTCAAAACCGTTAAATGTCCGTTTTGCAAGACAGTGAGAAAAAAACGGTATACAGATGCCATACGGATTACATACGGATGCTTACATGAGAAAAATACGCGGCCACACCCTGACAACGGATGACATATGGAGCACTATTTAGGGACCATTTATGCTTTTTACGGACGTAAAATACGGTTCGTATTGTTCTACCTTGTGTGTGACTCCAGCCTAACTCAAACCACATCGATCCATTATTGATTATACAACCTTGCTTATGCAATGTTCTGAGTAAAAATAAGAAAGAGCTCACCAGGACCATAATTTATCAGAGGAAGCAAATGCAAATGTAGCATTCAACATACAAAATAAAACTGTATGAAATATTCATCTGCTACAAAACACTTGGTGGAAATGTATTAAGACTGACTTTCATACCCCAGTATTTAACTGAATTGTGCTGGAGCACAATGAGCCTAAGGCCGGTTTCACATTAGCGCTTTTTAAGCGCACGCACGGCCGGGGGTAGCTCCGCCCCCGAGCCGGCTCTCTGCCCGGCGTGCCCGCCCCTTGCTGTGTAGCGCCGCCTACTAGCGGACAGCGGCGCCTGCGATCGGCGCACCCTATCTTTAGCATAGGGTGCGCAGATCGTGCGCAGGCCGTGCGCTAGTTGCGCTTTGACCTGCGCTGCGCACTTTTGACGGTGCGCCGTGCGCGCCAAAATCCGAAAAGTTTGATTTTGTCGCGCACGGCGCACCGTCAAAAGTGCGCAGCGCAGGTCAAAGCGCAACTAGCGCACGGCCTGCGCACGATCTGCGCACCCTATGCTAAAGATAGGGTGCGCCGATCGCAGGCGCCGCTGTCCGCTAGTAGGCGGCGCTACAAGCAAGGGGCGGGCACGCCGGGCAGAGAGCCGGCTCGGGGGCGGAGCTACCCCCGGCCGTGCGTGCGCTTAAAAAGCGCTAATGTGAAACCGGCCTAATTAGTATGGTCCATGCCTCGTAATACATTTTGGCACATGTTTCTGGCTGTACTTGCTCCATTAATCTGTGTAGACTTACTCTCTAATTTAGGGCAATTTCTGGAGTGTTTCCTCCAATTAATCTATAGCAATATCTGATGAGATGAAAATTATTTTTGCAATTCTCTCTACTTTACTGTTCATAAAAGCACTGCAAAAAAGTCTAACCCATTACTATGAATTGCAACTTTTTGGGACTGAATTGTCCATTTTTCTTTTCCCTATAACTTTATAAATGGGTATGTAGTTGGATATTTACATATTGGTAATCATTACCTCTGACTTCCAGCTGCAATCACAAGTGCGAAACCTCATTTGAAGACTGGATCTTGTAAGTATAACACTATGATCAGGGAACTTAGAAGCACCACTCCAGTGCTGAAATTAAAAAAACTCCAGCATGGTGCTTTAAATATTCATCTACCACTTAACACTTCGGAGTAATTTTATCAAGACTGGTTTTCAAACATCAGTCTTAAACTGAAGCATGCTCTAGTACAAGGAGACAAAATAATAAAAAGGTGCATGATTCTAAATAATTGTTGGTGCATCATTCTCGCTGTACTTGCTCTGGAATTGTAAATCTATGTAGATTTGTGCTCTAAGGCTAGTTTCACACTTGCGCCTTTTTGTGCAGCATTTCAAGCGCACATGATATGCATGCCAAAAACGCTTACAAACGCTTATAAACGCTGCTTTTTTTCGTCGCATCATCGTGCGCATTACAACAAAAAACGCTGTGTTTGTATGCGTTTTTATGCGTTTTTCCATGCGCATGGTGTCACAATCACAAGAGGAAAATCTTTGAAAAATTCTTGCAACAGACTCCACCAATGGGACAGCAGTGGGCTTGTGTTATGGGAATTCTTTATATAGACCCAGTTTACAGCTGAATTCTTCACATTTGCTTGGATTTTCTCTTGACAACATGGATCTGCGCTGGAAGAGTTTTCACTTCAACTTGGATCTGGACAGCAGGATGGCTCAGGCTTATGCAGTTGCTTGCCATCCACAAAGGGAGAGAGAGAGACAGCGAAGACGGCAGCGACGGCCTTTGTGGATACAACCGATTATTGAACTCCGGGAGAGCCGTGGACCACACCCTCTACAGCGAGCTCCAGGCAAACCCAGATAAATTTACTGATTACACACGTATGTCCCAACAAACCTTCAGGTATTTGCTTGGTCGTGTCCAAGATGCCATCCGGAGACAGGACACTCAGCTCCGTCGTGCAATTCCTCCTGAGGAACGGCTCCTGGTCACATTACGGTATGTAGTATTGCAAAAACAATACTGCAGTTGCATCCCTCACTATTTATGACACCTAACGCTGTGACTATATTATTTGTAGTATCATCACTGTGGCTTCAGTTTGAACGCAGACAGTAGACATAATAAAGTTTATACAACTAATACAATACCCAGGCCTGGTGTCATGCTGAAGTGAGGACGCCAAATGTAGCTCATCCAGACTTCAGAAGGTTATCACTAGTGTTGAGCATTCCGATACCGCAAGTATCGGGTATCGGCCGATACTTGCTGTATCGGAATTCCGATACCGACTTCCGATATTTTTTCAATATCGGAATTCGGCATCGGAATCGGAAGTTCAGTTGATTGACGGCCTGACGTCATCATGATGCGCGGTGTGTGCGCATCATGATGCGCCGTCATTTCGGGCCTTCCGGGGGTCTCTGCCGGCCTGCCGGGGGGCTGTGCCGGCCTGCCGGGGGGCTGTGTGGACTGCCCGGGGTCTCTGCCGGCCTGCCGGGGGGCTGTGCCGGCCTGCCGGTGGTCTGTGCACCCTGTGGGGGTCTGTACCGGCCTGCCGGGGGGCTGTGCCGGCCTGCCGGGGGGCTGTGTGGACTGCCCGGGGTCTGTACCGGCCTGCCGGGGGGCTGTGCACCCTGTGGGGGTCTGTACCGGCCTGCCGGGAGGCTGTGCCGGCCTGCCGGGGGGCTGTGCTGATGTCCGGGGGTCTGTGCAAGCATCGTCCGATGGGACTACAAGTCCCATCGGGCGATGCCTGCTACCATGACAGTGATTGACACATTAGCCAATGATGGGACAGTAGTAGTCCCATCATCCGGCTAATGTGTTAAATGTTAAAAAAAAAAAAAAAAAAAAAAAAATACTACATACATACTACATGCATGCTACATACATACTACATATATACTACATGCATGCTACATACATACTACATGCTACATACATACTACATGCTACATACATACTACATATATACTACATACATACTACATACATGCTACATGCATGCTACATGCTACATACATACTACATGCATGCTACATACATACTACATACATGCTACATACATACTGCATGCTACATACATACTACATACATACTACATACATACTACATGCATGCTACATACATACTACATGCTACATACATACCACATACATACTACATGCATGCTACATGCATGCTACATACATACTACATGCTACATACATACCACATACATACTACATACATGCTACATATATACTACATGCATGCTACATACATACTGCATACCACATACATACCACATACATACTACATACATGCTACATATATACTACATGCATGCTACATACATACTACATATATACTACATGCATGCTACATACATACTACATACATACTACATACATACAATACATACATAGACATACAGTACATATAACATAGAGTAACATACTTACCAATACTTGTCACATTGTTCCCCGAAGCCATTGTCTTTCCGGAATAAATATTAACATAACAAACCACAAAAATACTCACCCACGATCCGAAGCAGTCCACGAGTGTGTCCCACGACGATCTTGGGTAGAGAACTGCAGCATCAGATGATGCTGCCGTTCTCTACGGGCTGCAGGAATCCAATGACGGAAGGTAGGTATCCTTCCGCACTGTATTCCTCCGCCACTTAAAAAAAAAAAAGTCCCTAGTCTCACTTTATGCCATTGCTGCGTGGGAAATTCCCACACAGCAATGGCATAAAGTGAGACTAGGGACTTTTTTTTTTTTTAAGTGGCGGAGGAATACAGTGCGGAAGGATGCCTACCTTCCGTCATTGGATTCCTGCAGCCAGTAGAGAACGGCAGCATCATCTGATGCTGCAGTTCTCTACCCAAGATCGTCGTGGGACACACTCGTGGACTGCTTCGGATCGTGGGTGAGTATTTTTGTGGTTTGTTATGTTAATATTTATTCCGGAAAGACAATGGCTTCGGGGAACAATGTGACAAGTATTGGTAAGTATGTTACTCTATGTTATATGTACTGTATGTCTATGTATGTATTGTATGTATGTAGTATGTATGTAGTATGTATGTAGCATGCATGTAGTATATATGTAGTATGTATGTAGCATGCATGTAGTATATATGTAGCATGTATGTAGTATGTATGTGGTATGTATGTGGTATGCAGTATGTATGTAGCATGCATGTAGTATATATGTAGCATGTATGTAGTATGTATGTGGTATGTATGTAGCATGTAGTATGTATGTAGCATGCATGTAGCATGCATGTAGTATGTATGTGGTATGTATGTAGCATGTAGTATGTATGTAGCATGCATGTAGTATGTATGTAGTATGTATGTAGTATGTATGTAGCATGCAGTATGTATGTAGCATGCATGTAGTATATATGTAGTATGTATGTAGCATGTAGTATGTAGTATATATGTAGTATGTATGTAGCATGCATGTAGTATATATGTGTTATGTATGATGCATGTAGCATGCATGTAGTATGTATGTAGTATATATGTAGTATGTATGTAGCATGCAGTATGTATGTAGCATGCATGTAGTATATATGTAGTATGTATGTTGCATGTAGTATGAATGTAGCATGTATGTAGTATGCATGTTGTATGTATGTAGCATGTAATTTTTTTTTTTTTTTTTTTTTTTTTTTACATTTAACACATTAGCCGGATGATGGGACTACTACTGTCCCATCATTGGCTAATGTGTCAATCACTGTCATGGTAGCAGGCATCGCCCGATGGGACTTGTAGTCCCATCGGACGATGCCTGCACAGACCCCCGGAGCCTGCACAGCCCCCCGGCAGGCCGGCACAGCCCCCCGGCAGGCCGGCACAGCCCCCCGGAGCCTGCACAGACCACCGGCAGGCCGGCACAGACCACCGGAGCCTGCACAGACCCCCTGGCAGGCCGGCACAGCCCCCCGAAAGGCCCGTACAGACCCCAGAGAGGCTGTACAAGGGCAGGAAAGGGTTTTTCTTATTCCGATACCGGAAGTCCCATAGACTTGAATGGGACTTCCGGTATCGGAATCGGCGATACCGATACTTTTTTTAAAGATCGGCCGATACCATCCGATACGATACTTTGAAGTATCGGACGGTATCGCTCAACTCTAGTTATCACACATGGACAGGAGAATACACATAAGAGGTAAACTGTAGCATCTCTACAGCCTGATAGAAATATATGCAGACTGAAGCGATGCTGCAGGTTAAAACTCATGTGTATTCACCTGCCCAGGTGTGATAGTTATGATGGTTATGATACAAGGGCAGAGTATTGTACATATGGCGTGTATTTTCCCCATCATCTCCTCAGTTTCTCAACACACACTGAATAGAGGATGTGGTTAATTACAAGGTATATCTAGAATCACCTTGCCTAGTTGTATCACAAAATGTTAAATGATGATGGTAAAAACACACCATAGTCAATTACCTTTTGATGATACCTAGCAAGGTAACAATAGATACGCCTTGCACTCAACACCATCCTCTATTCAGTCTGTGTAGCTGACTCGAGAGACTGGTGGGGAAAATACAAGTCATACAAGTCATATAGATTTGTGCTTTTGACTACACATATCTCCAAGACTAACACAAGAAACATGTGTCAGTAATGGAGCTATGTGGTGGCAAAAATGCTAAGTGTACGGCGCAGTGTGTGTACGGCGCAGTGTGTGTAGGCGGCAAAAGACACATTAATGAAACAATATTTTGTGAAAGCAGAATTGCACATTTATTTAAAAAAAAAAATTATATTGAATGACGTTTGGGGGAAGAGTGGGATACTTTGGGGGTGTGGAGAGACGAGGAACGGCTGGAAGTTGAGGAAGGGGTTCTAGGTGAAGGGGCGACTAAAGTAGTGGGGGAAGGGAGCTCAGGGATGGAAACAGAGGCAGGTTGAGAATCATTAGAAGGAGAGGGGGGACTGACAAACAAAGTCTTTTGTTTCTTGCTCAGGAATCACCTGCTTGGACTGACTACCACCATGTGACCACCTTATATTGCTTGCCCACCTGGAGATGGTGGACTGTGTCCGTGATGAGAAAAAGTGGCAATGTGGGTCACCTCTCTGCTGCTCGGTGGTGGCAGTGCTCCTTGAAGGAGAATATGTGGTGTCGGTCCTCCTAGAAGGAGAAGTGTTCTCGGTGCTTCTTGTTGGAGAAGTGGTGGTGGTACTCCTACGAGGAGAAGTGGTGGCAGTGCTCCTCGTAGGAGAAGTTGTGGCGGTGCTCCTAGGAGGCAAAGTGGTGGCGGTGCACCTATGATGAGGAGTGGTGGCGGTGCTCCAAGGAGGTGAAGTGGTGGCAGTACTCCGATGATGAGGAGTGGTAGTGGTGCTCCTAGAAGGTGAAGTGGTGGCAGTGCTCCGATGATGAGGAGTGGTGGCGGTGCTCCTATGAGGCGAAGTGGTGGCAGTGTTCCTATGAAGAGGAGTGGTGGCGTTGCTCCTAGGAGGTGAAGTGGTGGCGGTGCTCCTAAGATGAGGAATGGTGGCGGTGTTCCTAGGAGGTGAAGTGGTGGCTGTGCTCCTATAATGAGGAGTGGTGACGATGCTTCTGGAATGATGAGGAGTGGTGGCGGTGCTCCCATACTGATGCTGAGTGGTGGCGGTGCTCCTAGACGAAGATGTTGTGTCGGTTCTCCGACCAAGAGAATAGGTGGTGGTGGCCCAAGCTGGTTGTGCGGTGGCGGTGCGCCAAGATATTGGAATGGTGGCAGTAGTGGTGCTCCAGACAGGAGCAGCGCTTGCCATGGTAGTGGCGGGGGTGGAGTGTCCAGCAGCACTCGGCATTGGCATGGTGTATTGTTGTGCGGCTTAGCTAGGAATGCAGGTGGCCATGCAGTGGTATGCAGCAGAAGTCGGTACTGTGGTGAAGCGAGTCAGTGGTGGCACAGAAGGGAATGACACCACTGAGTGCTGCACGTACTGATTCTGCTGCATAGCCTGTAAGAAAGCAGTGTTGGAGGCCTGTAACACATTCAGCTGTTGCTCAGGACTAAGGTGTTCCGCCATGCCCTGTTCAATTTTACTAAAGAAATGGTGTGCTGGTGTGTTGAGATCGGCCTCCAGCCGGTCAAGGCGCTGGTCGACAGAGTGGAAGCGGTGTTCCAAGTGGGTAAAACTGCGTTCCATGACTTAAAAACCGCTTTCCACTCTGTCGAACAGTGACTTGAAGCTGACATGAAAGGCCTCGCTCAAGTGCATGAACTTGGGCAAGACAGGCCTGTCCGAGGCCCTCTGCCGCTGGCGGGTAGTGCTCGCATAACCAGTGGCAGAGACCTGGGACAGGGGAACACCTGATGGACCAGCTTCCTGGTCACCAGCTGCCCGTGTTGCTGACCTGCAAGTTGCTTCCTGGCTGTCGGATGGATGGGACGGGTCTGAGGTCGATCGATGAAGGACCGCTCCAGGGACAGGTTGCAGGGTGCTGCTCTAGGTGCTGTGGAAAGAAAAGTAAAACATTACTATCATGCATTTACTAGAAGCATCAGCTGTGGAATAGAAAAGCACAGGTTATTAAAAAAAAATAATAAAAAAAATATAATACTTACGCTCTAGTGGCAAGGACTGGTCTCAGGAAAGCCAACTCATGATGATAGTGTACTTTGTTCTGGTCCTTGCTGCTGAACCACTGCGATCCTGTCCCTCAGCACGAACATCAGTGTTGAAGCAGTCCTTCATTGAGCGCCAACGTGTGTGGACTTTGTTCACTGTAGAAAAAACAAAGAAAAAATGTTATACAATGCACTGATGGCAACATCTGTATCATCACACACACCTGAGTGAACGTGGCAAACATTCAATGCGGCATCACAAAAGAATTCAATACACAATGCAGTCACTGTTGATCCTGATGACACTGGTGTGTTTACTGCAAGAATATATCTTGCAAGAAACACACCAGTATCAATAGCATCAAGAGTTAAAGCATGATCAATGCAGCATTACAATACACAATGCATTCACTGTTGATCCTGATGACACTGGTGTGTTTACTGCAAAAATATATCTTGCAAGAAACACACCAGTATCTACAGCATCAAGAGTTAAAGCATGATCAATACAGCATTACAAATGCCTTTTTTGAAGCTGCAGAGGCACTGTCCCAGCCCTCCATCAACGCTGCGGCCACCTCATTCCAGAGCTGCTGGGTCACCACAATGTCTTTGTACTGCTGGTCACGGCTGTACCACAATGGGACATGTTCCTGGATAAGGCGTATCAGGTGCTCGTTGTCAAGATAGATGTCTTCATCCTGTTGTAGAAATTAGAAAAAAAAAATTATAATCTTGGAAATTGATGAGAATCACATAGAAAAAAAGGAAACAGAAAAGAAGAAAGATATAGAAGATGAAAAACAGGACATAAAAAAAGGAATAGAAAATAAAATTAAAAAAGGGACCTTCAAAGACTTGATACTTACTTTGCATCTCCTCGTCGTGACTTGGCTAGGCTGCTCCTGCTGATCCGCCTCACTTACCGGTTCCGATCCTGAGGTCTGTAAAAGAACACAAATTATTACCCATTTGTAGAGGCAGCTATACTTACACAAAGGCAGCAAAATCCTCACCTCCCGGTCAGCTTGGGCCAGTTCTTCTTGGGATGGCGAATATTCGGATCCAGAAGACATGCTGGAATTAAAAAAAAAAAACATTAGTACATAATATATTTTAAATGACAGGCGCACATATATAGATTTTATAATACTCACATTTTAGTTGCTGAAGCTGTAATCCAAACTTGAGTCTTGTCTCTTGCTGGGTGGGTGTATTCTCTCTTGCAGGGCTTCTTATCTCTTGCAGACTGTCTGTAGAGTGTGGTCTGGCACTACAGACCCCTTCTTTTATGTACACTCCTCCAAAACAATGTTGCTTGTTTAGGGGGTGGATTAAACAAGTGTCTAGACATTGTTTACTCTGAAATAACGCGCGCTCACAAAGCTCTGACGTGCGCACTTCACAGCGCACGTCAGTGACCCCATAGACTCTAATGCAATTTTTTTGCGCATTGTGTGTGCACACGATTTTTTAACGATGTTGGGCGGAACAAAAGATGCAACATGTAGCGTCCGGCACATCTGGTCGCACACCTAGAAAATGTGCAGCGCACGAAAACGCTGAGGCACTCGTGAAATCGCTAGACACTGCGCCCGTCATTTTAAAGATAGGGGACAATTGCGCGTGCGACCAATAGCGCATGATGCGCTGCGTGATAAAATGCTAGTGTGAAACCAGCCTAATTTAGGGTAATTTCTAGTGTATCTCCCCCCCCCCATTAATCTGTAAAAAAAATCTCAAGAGGTGAGTTGTTTTTGCAATACTCTACACTTTACTGTTCATAAAAGTCTAAGCCTAATTTACAGTACTCATTGAAATATTGCAGGTAGTATATGTCAGTGTGGAAAGAAAAACTTTCATATGATGATTTCACACGTTTATTTTCTAAAACGTGACTACAGCTTTTTATACCATTCTTTGAGCTAAAGTCAGAATTATGTTAATTAGTAGAGATAATCCTTTGATATTCAAGCTTCTCAGCTTAGTTGGATTTTCCACAAATATTTAATATGTGATGAATGACTGGACAAAACCAACAGATTACTGAAGTATCAGAGATTCTAGGCTAAAATTGTAAAAATGGTCTAAAAATAATCCCTTTTGCTGGGCATATGCGAGCCTTGCTGCTGTTTATGCTTAGGTGAGGCAAATAGAAGAATCTGTGGATTTTTCTATTGGGGCAAAGTAAATAGTATCCCTGTTTGTGGAGTATTAATACCTTTTTTCTTTGGTAAATAAAAAGCCAAGAGCTTTTTCATAAACCATCCAAAAATCATCCCTTTTTGTAGGAAACACAAACTGGTTAACTGCTTTGAAATTGAAGATGTAATGAATTATCTACTAGTAGAGAAAAAAATCATCCCATTTTGGGGATCTGCAGCACATTTTCTATGCTTTTTGAACAATTACAAAGGCTTTTTTTTAAGCCTTTCAAAAATTTCCCCTCTTTTTAGGGAGCAGGAACAGGTCAGCTGTTTTCAAAATAATGAAGCAGTAGCTTGACAACAATCTGAAGTTGTGAAAAATATTGTCCCTATTTTAGGAGCTGTTTCATGTTTGTGTATCTTAAAGAAGGTATGCTTCCCAGCAACTGTATAACTAAACAACCAACTGGATAAGCGCGGGAGTTAAGCGTCGGCATGCAGTGGAAGCGGCAAAAGCTGCATGGTAGGAATATATGATGGATCAGACAGGGAGATATCTGGCAGTGAAGGGACAGCAATGGCATCCATAGCAACAGCAGATGAGTCAGCTGGCATTGCTGTGCAGTGGCAGTAGCAGCTGCAGAAGCCGCAAGGTACAAAAATTTGATAGGTAATTGAAGAAGATGTCTGGCGGTATAGGTCCAGTAACAGCAGCTCCAACTACAGCAGTACGGCAGTATGGATAATGTGACAGACAGGAAGAAAAAGCCCGGTTGAGTGTAAGCCACTGGCACTGCCAGCAGCATGATAGTGTAGAAGACTGAAAATGGACAGGTAGGCATGAAAATCGTAAGGCCAATGCAATCATTGGCATCAGATGCAGGTAAATGAAAGTTGGCACGTATCCATGAAAAACCTACCAGTCATGCTGAATACCCTCTGTAACATTGCACTGGTGGCTAGATACGACAGTACACCCTTAGTAAACTGTGCCAGTTCTTGTCACTGATCCAATCTCTTGACCATAAGATCATGTCTCAAGGATTCTGCCTGAGAATGGACAGAGTCTAGGTATAACTGTACCTGGATGATCAGCAGGTGAATCTCTGCTAAAGTATGTTAATTTGGCGATATGACAGATAAATAATGCCCAACATGTCAAATATACTGTAGCTGCTACTGCTGCTATATTAACTACTTGTTGTAGCCCTAACCATTGAACTGGTGGTAAAGCAGTGGCTCTGCAAGGAGCGGAGAGGAGTCTCCTGTTAAGTTGTGCAGTCTGATCGCGAACGTTTCACAGAGTAGATAACACAGCTGATCTTGTTAATAAACCAATTTGATCTCCTTTTCAGAAGCAATAAAAATTCCCCCATTTCTATATAGCAAGGGTCTAAAAACATAAGTCATCCATTTGCTTGATGGTAACAATATGCCTGTCATTCAACAAGCATTGCAGCATCTACTGTATATATATAATTGCCTTAAATTTTCCGTCATCCACTTCCGTCTGGATGTCCCCGAATCTCACAATCCACCACGCGATGTGATGGGTATTCCAATATGGCACCCATTAGTGGTACCAGACTCTTCCATAGTACCACCAATGGGACACCGCCGGAACCCCCCACCGCCGCCAGCCCCCCCGCCGCTGGACCAGCTGCCGCCGCTGCTGGACCCGCCGCCACACTCCATCTCCAGCACAGGCCGCAAGCCACGGCCTTTCCTGCCAGCTGCCCGCCGCCACCGCCAGGACCCCCCCGCCGCTGGACCCCCCAGCCTCCACTGCTGGCCTCGCCGCTGGACCCCCCCAATGGACCTGCCGCTGCCAACGAGGGGGGTATAATGAGGGGGGTGTAATGAGGGGGATATAATGAGGGGGGTGAAATGAGGGGGTTATCACACACACATGTACGCACACGTACGCACATACACACACATGTACTCAAATACACCCACGTACTCACATATACACACACACATGCTCACATATACACACACACATGTACTCACATCTCCAGCACTGGCCGCAAACCACCCTCTTTCCTGCCGGCTGTGACTGCACGGAGTTGGGTGGGTGGGCAGGCAGCTGCAGGACACACACATACGTACTCACACACACACATGTACTCACACACGTACTCACACACACATGTAATCACACACACACACATACTCACACACACACATCTACACACACACATGCACACACACGCACACACATGTACACACACTCACATATGTACTCACACACACACGTACACACACACATGTACTTCTCTGCGATAGCATCAGGCACACCTCTAGTATATAATAATGGCCAAAATTGTTGGCAAACTTGAAATTGTTCCAGAAAATGAAGTATTTCTCCCAGAAAATTATTGTAATTTTGAGTTTTGATATACACATGCTTAGTTTCTTTGCCGGTACTGGAACGACACAAAAAAAAAACAGAGGAAAAAAGGCAAATTGGACATAATTTAACAAAAAACCTCAAAATGGGCCTGACAAAATTATTGGCTCCTCTACAAAACCATGGGCAAACAACTTTATTCCAAGCATGCAATGCTAGTTGAAACTCACCTGTGGTAACAGGTGTGGCAATATGAAAATCACACCTGAAACCAAATAAATAATAAGTTGACTCAATCTTTGCATTGTGTGCCTTGTGATGTACCAACTAATGGTATACGGAGACACAGGTATGTATCGCACAGACAGAGGTCTGCTGCGGTCTGAATCCAGGACAGCCTGTTGAGTCTTGTAGTCCCACAATCCTGTATTTTAGTAAAGAGCTGGGTTAACCAGAAAATAAGGGTTAACCAGAAAATGATGGGGGGGACTGGTTAGCCACATACCTCCCAGGGGGTGTGCTCCTGTGTCAGGAAGGTCCTTTATGTTTCCTAATTGCACCACATGGGGTGTTGGCCATGTGTGAGACTGGAGCTGGTTGGAGCTTCTGAGAAATTCTGAGGAATTGTGAACTGACACGCGTCAGATATGGCACTGTGTGAACGTAACAGCCACTGAAATGGACTGCGTTTCAGTGCTTTGATGTTCAAACGCCCTACAGTGGTTTATGGAGGTGTAATAAACCAGGCACAGACTTATGTAAATTACAAATGGCTGCTGTTTGTTTGAATATCGCCACCAACTCGCTTAAGTGATCACTACATCACATGTGGTGGAGAATGCTAGGGGCACTCTTGTAGCCTTGTTGCTAGGGGCAATGGACAAGGCCTACAAATTCGATTGCTGGGGCAATGAGCAAGGTGCACGTCTTCGGGAATCTGCAGCAGTGCAGCCTGGTTGCTAGGGGCAACGATACCGCTGCAACAGCACACATGCAAGCAGGTATCTGGCTGTGGCTTGGCGGGGCCACGAAGATTAAAGCTTCTGGTGGTAACTGGTGGGGTTATGAAAGTTATCAACACCCTTAACCCATGCTTGCTCTGGCTCGGAGGAGCATGCCAGGACCAAGAGTGACAGGAGCTGGGCAAAATGCCCTGTGTGGATCGGTGTTGCAATGTCAGGAGGTCCAGCGACAGCTGTGGGAGGCAAAGCAGCCATGTGTGAAGTGGCTTGCAGTGACAATATAGAAGTGTTCTATCACTCCATGTTCCATGGGCATCTGCAGGAGTCCCAAAAGGGGGTAGTTGCCCAAAAGGGGTAGAGTCCCAAAAGTGGGTGATATCCCAAAAGGGTCAGTTGCCCAAAAGGTGGCAGTATCCCAAAAGGGGGTGGTTGCCCAAAAAGGGGAGGAGCATCCTGAAATAAAAGGGGTGGCGCCGATGGACTGTTGCCAGGGACAAGTGTACTATGTGTGCCCAGTCTGCCATATGAACTACCCACCCAGCAAGGGGCTACGTGGGTGTGCCCTACAGATGAATGCCGAGTGTGTGGTCGGCTGGTCAATTCTGGGAGCTCGGTAACCCTAGTGGGGGCTGCGCCCAATGTATTTGAGATACCCAAAAGGAAGATCGGGGTCACCTGCCTCCATGGGGGCATTAAAGACTATCCGGTGTCCAGGGTGATCCTTGAGACGGCCAATGACATTGCAACCCTTGATGTCGCAGTAGTCCTGAACTTATCCTATCTGGTGATAGTAGGCAGGGACTCTAGGCTGTTTCCGAATTTGTGAGAGAAGAGTGCTCCTCTACAGCAGAAGGATGAAGGGCTCTTTGCTGATGGGGTTGGGTACATTACGGCAGTAACATCTTCCAAAATTGACAGTTCAGACATAGGGGTGACCGGCGGAAGGTATGCATCTGCCCAATGTACTGACCTGATGTCACCTGAAGTGTACCACAGTATGACTGGGCGTTATGGGGAAGCTAAAAAGAGGGGAACTGACGTCCAGTTAGAGAGCAACTTGAGGGTTCACCATACTGTGGGGTGTTACACAGACTCCGGGGGTGACTGTGACTCTACGAAACAAATGGAGTACAGTAAAGAAGAGCCCAACAAAGACGGCAAATCGTCCCATCGCCAAAGAGCAAGGGCCACAAAAAAGCCATCCAAGGGACTCTTGTTGATGATTGGCGGTCAGTTGATGGCGCTATGGGAGAAGAAATCCTGGGAAGTGCTGGGGGAGCAGGAGTCCATGATGCTCAGGAAGAGAAAATCATTGCTGGATCCACCTCTAGGGAGACTGGAGACCAGGACAGCGCCATGGGTGAGGAAGTGGAGAGGGTTGAAGACTCTAAAGATCCTGAAGGGGAAGACCTGGAGGGAGCGAAGACCTTCGAAGGTGGCATGGCTGAGACCCAAGAGAGGGCTGAAGATGACACTGTTAAGACCCAGGTGAAGGCCCAGGGTGCAGAAACGGAGGAAGCCACCAAAGAAGTGAGACCTGAAGCAGGTACCTCTTTGAGTGATGAAAGCTCAACCAGTCCAGAGGATGGAAGAAGCGAGCTAAGCAGGATCAAGGAGACTATACAAGCCCATTTGAAGCAAAAGAAGCTCGGACACAGGCTGCTGAGTGCCTAGTGGGTGCATTGGAATGATAGGTGTCCAAGCTCAGAGGCCGGCTGGCAGAAAGCCAGTTAATGAATACGGCAGCCTTGAAGAAGATGGAGCAGCACATGTCTATTCTGTCCAACCGATTCAAAGAGGTGGAAGTCCGGCGAGAGCCGATGCCGGAAACTGAGCCAGGCGATCATCTCGGTGCAGTGGAGAAGGGTGAGACTCCCTTGTTCAAGTGCCTTCTAGTGGTTTCGGAAGACCTGAGAGAAGAGTGTGCCAGAGAGTCTGTGCATGACGACTTAAAGATGGCCGTGGAAGCCTGTAGAGACAGATGGGGAAGGACGGAGACAGATGGTGCTGGATCATGGGGCAGGAAGGAGACAGATGGGGTAGGAACATGGGGCAGGATAGAGAAAGATAGGGAAGAAACATGGGGAAGGATGGTGCAGATGGTGCAAGATAATGGGGCAGGATTATGGGACATGATGGAAACAGATGGGGCAGGATGGAGACAGATGGGGAAGGATGGAGACAGATTTTGCAGGATCATGGGGCAGGATGAGACAGGTGGGGAAGGATGGAGACAGATGAGGCAGGAAGGAGACACATGGTCAAGAATCATGGGGCAAGATGGAGAAACAGTGCAGGATGGAGACATGGTGAAGGACTGAGACACGGGCGGGATGGAGACAGATGGGGCAGGATGGCGACATATGGTGCAGGATCATGGGGCAGGATGGAGTCACGGTGCAGGATGGAGACACGGTGCAGGATGGAGACATGGGACTGGATGGAGACAGATGGGGCAGAAACATGGGGCAGAATGGAGACAGATGGTGCAGGATCATGGGGCAGGATAGAGACAGATGGTGCAGGATCATGAGGCAGGATGGCTACAGATGGGGCAGGATGCAGACACATGGTCCTGGATAATGGGGCAGGATGGAGACATGGGGACATGGTGCAGGATCATGGGGCAGGATGGATACGATGGAGACAGATGAGGCAGGATCATGGGGCAGATGAGGCACGATCATGGGACAGATGGGGAAGGATCATGGGACAGATGGGGCAGAATGGAGACAGATGGGGCAGGATGGGGAGATCATATGGGGCAGGAAGGTGTTAGGTGTTGGGTTCCTGCAGCGGCACAGCAGGAATCCAGAGCCTCACATTCTGCTGTCTCCCATTCCCCATCGACCGCAGAGGAGCTTGCTCAGCAGCCCCATCATTCCCGACGCTCTGCCCAGACCTGCTCTGTTGGTCTGGCTGTTGCTGCCACCTTCGGGCCAGCAATAGCAATGCAGGCTGTTCAGCAGCAAACCACTCCAGAGGCTAAGTCCTTCCGTTGCTCCACTGAGCATGCTCATGAGACGATCTTCCATTGGAGATTGGGAGTCACATGCACAGGTCCTTCTCCTAATCTGATTGGTCCATCTTAGGGTTCTGGAAGCTTCCGGAAGGTCCCGGCTATAAAAGATTTGCATGGCCGCTCGGCCATGTGCTAGTATAGACTCTAGTTGCTACCTGTGTGAATGATGACGGATGCATGAACCTGCGAATGACTCATTAAGACTCCCCTCCCTCTGATATTACGTGTGTGGATAGGGACTCAGTCATAGAGTCAGCACCAGTCAGTGGCACGCTGCAGGCCACAGTGCATATCTCCACAGAACTAGCGTCCTACTGTGCGCCCCATTGTTGTATAGCGGCTGTGTCAGTCGCCACGCTGCAGTAAGCAGCACTTGTCGGCATCCGCGGTAGCAACGCCGCATGCACGGTAGGTCTAGATGGATACTGACCCTGTGTCTTGGTCCCTAGTTCTCTGACCATATACCGTGTGTGCACTCCGCTGAGACCTGTGAGTCCAACAGGCTCGGTATTTATGTTTATTGCTTTGGCGCCTCTGTGAATCAACAGAGTACGCCCAGCGCACACCGGGTGGCGTTCAACCCACGTGCGATATACCGCCATATTGTGTGTCTGCCATTACCTAGCAGCAGAGTAACACCTTCTGCACGGTGGACCCCGGGCGGCAAACGCACTTTCTATTATTTATTATTTAGTGTATTCCGCCGTCCCTAACAGATGGGACATCACATGGGGGCAGAATGGCTACTCATGAGGGTAAGATGGGAGAACATATGGCTGGAGCAAGGAATGAGACACATGGGGGCCAGGATGAGTATTATTATTACCATAGGGGCTAATTAAGGGATATTACTGCAGTGATGTATTTATTTTATTTTTTGAGGATATTGTTTTAAATGGGAGGGCGGTCCTGTTAGTGTGCAGAGCGACACTATGTAACCTTTTTTTCTTCATCTGGTGTAGTGTAGAAGTTGGGGAAAAAATTAAGTGATGTGCTCTGCAAGCGGTGCTCTAGATAACTGTTATTTCCTGCAGAGACGAGCCCTGGCTGGAAGAAGTGATGGAGGTCTGTTCTGAATGAAGATGAAAAGCGAAGATGAAGGACTTCACCTAGAGATGTCACTGGTGAGTCAGTGTGTTACCTGTACACTGACACTATACACTGTATACTATATACAGAGGTCCTGTGTAGACTGTAACCAGTGATCATTGTATTACCTTTACACTGACACTATATACAGAGCTCCTGTGTACAATGTCACCAGTGATCACTGTATTACCTGTTCAATGACACTGTATACAGAGCTCCTGTGTACAATGTCACCAGTGATCACTGTATTACCTGTTCAATGACACTGTATACAGAGCTCCTGTGTATAATGTCATTGATCACTGTATAACCTGTACAATATATAGAGTGCTCGTGTGTATAGTGTCACTGTTGATCACTGTATTATCTTTACACTGATACTGTATACAGAGTTCCTGTGTATAATGTTACCGTTGATCACTGTATTACCTGTACACTGACATTACACACTAAGTACAGATTTCGTGTGTGGCACTTATGGTGATATTAGTATTGTGGTTTTTTTTTATGGTCAGTGTTGTAGTATTCGGTCACTATGTGACTATGGTGTGGCTCTATTTCTTCCTTCTATGTGGTATTATAGGTCATATGTGGTGGTAATATGTTGCCTGGTCATGGTGTGGCAGTATTTATTCCTTGTATGTAGTATTATTCGGTCACTGTGGTGGTAATATGTGATCTGGTCATGGTGCAGGTGGTATTTGTCCCTTGCATGTGATATTATTGGTCATTTTAAAGATTGAAAATAAAATAAAACTATACCTATTTTGTATTGCACATTTTAACAAATGTTTAATGGGTTAGAGTAGAGTAAGGGCCGGTCAAAAGAGTTTACCTTGTTGTGGTAGCAGATTAAAAAATCCTTTGGCCAAAACAAAAGCTGCTGGCTATGTTTGTGAAATGATGATGAGATCTGATAATGAGTGATTGGGGAGAAGTGGAGTTTTTACAAGAGAGACCGGTGGGACAGTGGACAGTTCGAGGGGTGGAGGCGGGGCTGGGGTGGAGTTTGGGCGGAGTATCAAGGGGGCCCTGAAAATGTTGCCAGTATGGAGCCTCAAAATTCCTAGTGGCAGCCCTGGGTACTATTGTAGGGTGTGGCCTGGCTGACATAAAGACGAGCGCTGTCTGATTGCTGGCTTGGTTGCTTTTCCCACATGAGCAGGTTGCCTCAAGTGCAGATGGAGAGCTGTTGTTCCTAGTCTGGTTTACTTTTCTTTTGCATAGCTTGCAGAGTGCAAGAGCATTATCTGGTGACAACTTGCAAAAGAAATCTCATACACAAAATGTCCACGTGTGTGACTCACATCCACCATGACCAGAGCTTTCAGACATGCATCACTTGCTCCAGAGCTAACAAAGGAAAGGCTGATTTTTCCCAGAATATCTTTCAGCCACACACCACTTGTGCTGTATTTTGTCGAGGCCAACACTTATCTCCTCTGATGACAGCACCTCTTCGTCATCCCTGTTTGGTTCCATGGTTTTGTCCACCAGTGAATCATCATCATTGTCATCCTTGATTCTACTGACTGTTGCCTCTATGTAGGCAATGGCCTGAGCATCTAGCCCTAACACCTGATTTTCTCCTCGAAATTTGGTTTGGTTCAGAGTGCTACTATTACAAGTGCCTATGCACCCACCACCACTGCTCGTAAAGTCAACAATACAACTTGGCATAAAAATTGTGTCCCCCCTGTCCTCCGGCTCCATGTTATCAGAGTACAAAGTCTGACTGTTAATCTCTTACCAAGCAGGTGAAACAGGCTGTTGTTTTCGGGTGGGCATGTTTGAGTGTAATATTGAACTATTGCAACAAGGAAGTATGAAAAAAGTTTTTCACAACTCGCACACTCGAATAAGTTAGATAGCTGCATTTACATTTCTGAAATATGGAGATTTTTCATTTGTCTTGAAAAAATAAAATATGACTTGTCCTTTTTTACATACACAAGCCTTGATTTCAGGATTTTGGTATAATAGCAAAATTAGGCCAGAAGTGTATTAAAATCATTAAACGTTCCCCCTTGTTTCAGTGTGTGAAGAATAAAAAAAATGCTGTTAATTGCAGTAGATCATAGATCACTCACAGTCACTTCACTTGAATCTTTTATTTTTGCAGTCCTTGTAAATTGAATTACAAACAATTTGAATTCGCTAGAACCAAGGAATTTCATTAAATTCACCTTGAAATAAATTTGTTGATGATTAATCTGCTTCTCTATTCAATAGAAAGAAAGTCTCATACGTATGGCTTTGGCTCTAAAATATGCATCAATGGCAGACACTTCAGTTAAAGAAAAACATTGATACAAATTTACTTATCATATCTAATACACGCCTTAATATTGAAATTGTAACACCAAGAAGGAAAAGTCATGCAATTCTGGAAATCACAGGATCAATAAACAAATTAATGATACTCAAATTATGAAAATATAGAAATCAATTTTTCATATCATCTTTATTTATTCCATATGGAGTATAAGCCACGTACAGAAATCCTGGCACTTACACACCTCGGCTGCTATCAATGAGGTTATTAATGGATGTCTGAGCCCTATATGCAGAAATCCTGACACATACCTTGGCTGCTATCAATGAGGTTATTAATGGATGTCTGAGCCCTATGTGCAGAAATCTCGGCACTTACACACCTTGGATGCTATCAATGATATTATTATTGGCTGTCTGAGCGCCACATACAGAAATCCCAGCACTTTCACACCTTGGCTGATATCAATGAGGTTATTAATGGATGTCTGAGCCCTATATGCAGAAATCCTGACACATACCTTGGCTGCTATCAATGAGGTTATTAATGGATGTCTGAGCCCTATGTGCAGAAATCTCGGCACTTACACACCTTGGATGCTATCAATGATATTATTATTGGCTGTCTGAGCGCCACATACAGAAATCCCAGCACTTTCACACCTTGGCTGATATCAATGAGGTTATTAGTGGTTGTCTGAGCGACAAATGCAGAAATCCCAGTGTAAGTACACACATTGGCTGCTATCAATGAGGTTATTGACACTAGGACTACTGGACTCGTGACCCCGACTAGAACTACTGAATGTAGTCATTCTGACTACTGACTTATTTTCGTTTATTTTTAGAGTTTCATTTGTGGTTATTTATTAATAATTATATTTTTTTAAGTGTATTATTATTGTGAGATCCAACAGTAATGCCTTGGAATGTTTTCTTTCTGATTTTTCATATTTTTCTACAGGAAATAACAAAAGTAAACTAAGTAAAACAATAATAATAGACGTTTTACAATCATTTATTATTAAAGTGCACACATATAAACAACAACTCAAGAACAACAAGCAGAGAAAATGACTACTAGGTCAGTCAGTGCTCCTTTCCCCCACCTGAAGAAGGCCGTTGGGTCGATACCGGTTGTACTTCATAATAACGTTTTATTGAGATTCAGCTCCAATTCTACATTTTCCTTCTCCTCCTAAAAAGTACGGCATAATTGCATTTCAGGCATCGTCTTTCATTTACGGCTGTACATTGCCCACACAAAGACTGACGGCAAGTCATACAATAGCTAACAGATCTATTATTTTTGCATTTTTCTTTTATCTGGCAACATTTTTTTTCAAGCATCAAATCTGAAGATGTAGCAACTTGGGACATGCCACCCTTTCCCCTAGATATAATATAAGGACCACTCAACTCTGTAACAAGCTTTTGCAAAAATGCCTTGCTTGACATTTTTTCGGGGGTCATCTCCTTGTATACTATCCAAGCATTTATACCCGCTAAGTCTAAGGTATATTCAAATGCGTGAACAGGCCATCTCCTAGTACTTGTTCTTGTGCTGTATTTGCATGCCATCTGATCTACTACATCTACTCCATATTTTGTTTCATTATAAAACTTTACATTTTCTGGAGTTTTTTTAGCAGATTCAGAAGCAACAAGAACATCGGGATGGACGGAACTCAAAATTATCACATTTTTGTAACATATCCCTGCTGTTCTGTTCGCTACCACTATACAAATATAATGTTCGTTCATTTTTGACTGGACCTATAAAAGTCTTGATGTTTTAGCTAATTTATACATTTTTTCGCAGACTTATACTGCATGTGAACATGGTTGATCATAAACAAATGAAAAATGAAAAAAACACGTAATTTTTATCGTTTTCGCGTCATGAACCATTACATTGCATTATTGCTATATTCATGCATATTGCCCATTTGCAGAGAAATATTCGTTCTAGCTGTAAACTATAACTAATAACATCAAGCTGTATGCAAATATAGTTTTTCCCCCCAAAAAATTGCTGCTTCACACTATACAGTACAAAATAATCGAATAATATGACAATAAAATGTTGTATCTGCTATATACTTGTATGAGTTTTTTGAGCTCTTATGTCTGCATGTGTTCTCTTTGTCTCTTCAGCTGAACTGAAAGTAAACTTACTATCCAGACTACCGTCTACTGCTAGGACCAGAGAAAAACAACACCTTTCTTTAGCATAAGATAAGAGCCTACAGTATTACAAACAAGCTCTTTTCAGTTCAGCATTACACAGTAATAGAACCAGGTAACACAAGGAAAATGTGAAAAGTTGACATCTGAATTGAACTACATCTATATGAACATCAGGGTAAATAAGATACAGTGAAAAAATTATGCACAAAACTTTACAGCAACATTTAGTGACAAAAGGACAGCAAAATATAGTAGGTAGTCAAAATGACTACCTTTAGTAGTTAAAGGTAAATTTTGAAAAAAAACACGCAATTTTTTCACCAAAATTATTTATTGTCACAAAATCTTTTTTCACATCCTATTTGAGGAAAAGTCACCGCGTCTCAAGCCGGAATTCTGAAAAATGTAGTCACAGAAGAGAAATAAAAAGTGCAAGTAGTCAAAATGACTATACCAGTAGTCCTAGTGTTAATGGTTGTCTGAAACCCATGTGCAGAAATCCAGGTACTTGCACACCTTGGCTGCTATCAGTCAGATTATTATTGGTTGTCTGAGAAATCCCAGCACTTTCACACCTTGGCTGATATTAATGAGGTTATTTAGTATTGGTTGTCTGAGGAAGGTTCTGCCACTGAATGCATTTGAATAATCATTAAAATTCACGAGATTTGGTTTCCTTTTTTTCATTATTTGCAAATCAATATGTCTATCGATCTTATGATTCCCGTAATGCCACAAATTTTCCTTCTTGGTGTTGACATTTCAATATTGAGGCATTTATGCGCACAGCGTTAAGTTAAACTAGAAAGTGAAAATATGTGTCAAATGTATCGCAGTGGCTGATGATCGATGATAAAGTTGGACATCTCTAGACACTTTTGCTTAGTTTTAAAACTCCATGTCAATATAAAGTGAGCACTCACCCGTGCCTCTTATCAGACAAGGTACTTCCCATTATTTAAACCACATCCACCTATCAATTGCAGTAATAAAAGTGTAAAAACACCTAAAAAATGGCAAAGGGCATGTATTGCAAATATTAGCACAAAAAATGTGCCGCAATGTGTGTGTAATTATCCATTGCAGTAAATACAATGTCCTGAATTGTAAGGAATTGAATATACTTACTTTCACCCCAGCCCCTTCCCAAAAACTTCAGCACAACTTACAACTACACTTCTTTATAGTTTACTATTGCCTTCAGTTTAATCAACTCTACATGAAAACTAATTGAAATGGATGACCTTAGACCAAGTTCACGATCTGTATGTGGAGAGCAATGTCCGGTCTGACCACGGGTCTCACTGCACGAACCTTTAACCTCATAGACACATACAGTTAGGTCCATATATATTTGGACAGAGACAACATTTTTCTTATTTTGGTTCCAGATATTACCACAATGAATTTTAAACAAAACAATTCAGATGCAGTTGAATTTCAGACTTTCAGCTTTCATTTGAGGGAATCCACATTAAAATTGGATGAAGGGTTTAGGAGTTTCAGCTCCTTAACATGTGCCACCCTGTTTTTAAAGGAATGAAAAGTAATTGGACAATTGACTCCAAGGCTATTTCATGGACAGGTGTGGGCAATCCCTTCATTATGTCATTCTCAATTAAGCAGATAAAAGGCCTGGAGTTGATTTGAGGTGTGGTGCTTGCATTTGGATGGTTTTGCTGTGAAGGAAACATGCGGTCAAAGGAGCTCTCCATGCAGGTGAAACAAGCCATCCTTAAGCTGAAAAAAAAGAAAAAACCCATCCGAGAAATTGCTACAACATTAGGAGTGGCACAATCTACAATTTGGTACATCCTGAGAAAGAAAGCACTGGTGAACTCATCAATGCAAAAAGACCTGGGCGCCCACGGAAGACAACAGTGGTGGATGATCGCAGAATAATCTCCATCGTGAAGAGAAACCCCTTCACAACAGCCAACCATGTGAAGAACACTCTCCAGGAGGTAGGCGTATCAATAACCAAATCTACCATAAAGAGAAGACTGCATGAAAATAAATACAGAAGGTTCACTGCACAGTGCAAGCCACTCATAAGCATCAAGAAAAAAAAGGCTAGACTGGACTATCTAAAAAACATCTAAAAAAGCCAGCACAGTTCTGGAAGAGCATTCTTTGGACAGACGAAACCAAGATCAACCTCTACCAGAATGATGGAAAGAGAAAAGTATGGTAAAGGCATGGTACAGCTCATGATCCAAAGCATACCATATCATCTGTAAAACATGGCGGAGGCAGTGTGATGGCTTGGGCATGCATGGCTGCCAGTGGCACTGGGTCACTAGTCTTTATTGATGATGTGATACAGGACAGAAGCAGCCGAATGAATTCTGAGGTATTCAGAGCCATACTGTGTGCTCAGATCCAGCCAAATGCAGCCAAACTGAATGGTCGTAGTTTCATACTACAGATGGACAATGATCCAAAACATAAAGCCAAAGCAACCCAGGAGTTTATTAAAGCAAAGAAGTGGAATATTATTGAATGGCCAAGTCAGTCACCTGATCTCAACCCAATTGAGCATGTATTTCACTTAAAGACAAAACTTCAGACAGAAAGGCCCACAAACAAACAGCAACTAAAAACCACCGCAAGGCCTGGCAGAGCATCAAAAAGGAGGAAACATAGCGTCTGGTGATGTCCATGAGTTCAAGACTTCAGGCAGTCATTGCCAACAAAGGGTTATCAACCAAGTACTAGAAAAGAACATTTTATTTACAATTATTTATTCTGTCCAATTACTTTTGGTCCCTTTAAAAACAGGGTGGCACATGTTAAGGAGCTGAAACTCCTAAACCCTTCATCCAATTTTATTGTGGATACCCTCAAATGAAAGCTGAAAGTCTGAACTTCAACTGCATCTGAATTGTTTTATTTAAAATTCATTGTGGTAATGTCTAGAACCAAAATTAGAAAAATGTTGTCTCTGTCCAAATATATATGGACCTAACTGTATGTGCCTGTGTTTTCTAGAAACTCAGGGTCAGCCCAGTCATTGCGGTCTATATACAGACCTGTGTGAACTAAGCCTTAGATAGATGATGTCCGAATGCTCATTCAACCAAAATTCAACCAAGAGCTATTTCTCCCCACAGTTAGATCGGCTGCCATTTATAAATTTTCAAAGGCGGGCTCGAAGTGAACGAGACAGTGATAGCAGCTGCATATCTCACAGAAAGGTCAAAAGGATTTGAGATCAAAATACAGCTATTATCTGTAAAGGAAAAGTCGTGGCTGCCATACGGATGGACCGCTAGTCAATCAGAAGACTATAGTTCTGACCAAGTTTGCACCAATTTGAACGGAAGGACTGTACAACTATACAATATATTGTTACATTGACCAATTGGGGCCACATTCTTTACTTTGCCAATTTATACAATTACTTGTCTGCAGAATTATAATTTTGGATGCTCTTTTTAGAAACCGTTTGCAAACTTTATGGCGCTACATAAATTGGTGTAATTTAATGTTTATAGGTGTTACAGATTTGATGGTACAGATGTCTGTAAGCAAGTTTTTTTTGTATGTCAGGTGAGCGAGTGTAATACAGCTACAGCCGGGATTTTAGCAATTAATATATCTGCTGGAGATCCTTCAATTTGGATTTTAAATAAGTTTGCAGTTTTAGGGCAGGATTAAATCAAGATCAAGATTACATTGGGTGAGTTAACGATTTATAGAAGGGAAAGTTATTACTATCGTTACATCTTCCCTTGCTGAAAATTTGCAATTGTGCGGCTTATTTACATTTTTATTCCTTTATTGCGTGAACTTCCACAAACTCAGAAAATATTTTAAGACAACTGAATGTATTATACAAAAAATATGTTTATTTTACAAGTATTTAAATGAAATGTTTGCGTTAGCCAGAAAATGTATAAATCCTGGTGATCATAAGATGCCACAACGAAATGTGATCTGTGGTGGTCCCTTGTACAATGTCCTCTCACAAATGGACTGTGAGGTTCCTTTCTTTTTTTGACATTATCATATGCAGAACATTGAGGACCTAAAGAACAAATGAAACACAGATGTTATGGTTATAAAGCATCACTATTCTCTTATAAATGATGAGCATATGACTTGGCATCCCATTACCATGTGCCATTAGAGTTGAGCGATACCGTCCGATACTTCAAAGTATCGGATCGGAATGGATCGGCCGATCTTAAAAAAAAGTATCGGTATCGCCGATTCCGATACCGGAAGTCCCATTCAAGTCTATGGGACTTCCGGTATCGGAATAAGAAAAACCCTATTTTTGCCTTGTACAGCCTCTCTGGGGTCTGTACGGGCCTTTCGGGGGGCTGTGCCGGCCTGCCAGGGGGTCTGTGCAGGCTCCGGTGGTCTGTGCCGGCCTGCCGGGGGGCTGTGACGGCCTGCCGGTGGTCTGTGCAGGCTCCAGGGGGCTGTGCCGGCCTGCCGGGGGGCTGTGCCGGCCTGCCGGTGGTGTGTACAGGCTTCGGGGGTCTGTGCAGGCATCGTCCGATGGGACTACAAGTCCCATCGGGCGATGCCTGCTACCATAACAGTGATTGACACATTAGCCAATGATGGGACAGTAGTAGTCCCATCATCCGGCTAATGTGTTGAATGTAAAAAAAAATAAAAAATTACATGCTACATACATGCTACATACATGCAACATGCATACAACATATATACTACATGTAACATACATACTACATATATACTACATGCAACATGCATACTACATGCATGCTACATACATGCTACATACTACATACATGCTACATTCATACTACATATATACTACATGCATGCAACATACATACTACATATATACTACATGCATGCAACATACATGCTACATATATAATACATGCATGCAACATGCATACTACATATATACTACATGTAACATACATACTACATATATACTACATGCATACTACATACATGCTACATACTACATGCATGCTACATACATACTACATGCATGCTACATGCATGCTACATACATACTACATACATACTACATGCATGCTACATACATACTACATGCTACATACATGCTACATACATACTACATATATACTACATGCATGCTACATACATACTACATGTTACATACATACTACATATATACTACATGCATGCTACATACATACTACATATATACTACATACATACTACATGCATGCTACATACATACTACATGCATGCTACATACATACTACATGCTACATACATACTACATACATACTACATATATACTACATGCATGCTACATACATACTACATGCTACATACATACTACATATATACTACATGCATGCTACATACATACTACATGCTACATACATACTACATATATACTACATGCATGCTACATACAATACATTCATACAATACATACATAGACATACTGATGCTGCAGTTCTCTACCCAAGATCGTCGTGGGACACACTCGTGGACTGCTTCGGATCATGGGTGAGTATTTTTGTGGTTTGTTATGTTAATATTTATTCCGTACATGACAATGGCTTTGGGGAACAATGTGACAAGTATTGGTAAGTATGTTACTCTATGTTATATGTACTGTATGTCTATGTATGTATTGTATGAATGTATTGTATGTAGCATGCATGTAGTATATATGTAGTATGTATGTAGCATGTAGTATGTATGTAGCATGCATGTAGTATATATGTAGTATGTATGTAGTATGTATGTAGCATGTAGTATGTATGTAGCATGCATGTAGTATGTATGTAGCATGCATGTAGTATGTATGTAGTATATATGTAGTATGTAGTATGTATGTAGCATGCATGTAGTATATATGTAGTATGTATGTAGTATGTATGTAGCATGTAGTATGTATGTAGCATGCATGTATTATGTATGTAGCATGCATGTAGTATGTATGTAGTATATATGTAGTATGTATGTAGCATGCATGTAGTATATATGTAGTATGTATGTAGTATGTATGTAGCATGTAGTATGTATGTAGCATGCATGTAGTATGTATGTAGCATGCATGTAGTATGTATGTAGCATGCATGTAGTATGTATGTAGCATGCATGTAGTATGTATGTAGTATATATGTAGTATGTATGTAGCATGCATGTAGTATATATGTAGTATGTATGTAGTATGTATGTAGCATGTAGTATGTATGTAGCATGTAGTATGTATGTAGCATGCATGTAGTATGTATGTAGCATGCATGTAGTATGTATGTAGCATGCATGTAGTATGTATGTAGCATGCATGTAGTATGTATGTAGCATGCATGTAGCATGAATGTAGCATGCATGTAGCATGCATGTAGTATGTAGCATGTATGTAGTATGCATGTAGTATATATGTAGTATGTATGTTACATGTAGTATATATGTAGTATGCATGTTGCATGCATGTAGTATATATGTAGTATGTATGTTGCATGCATGTAGTATATATGTAGTATGAATGTAGCATGTATGTAGCATGTAGCATGCATGTAGTATGCATGTTGCATGTAGTATATATGTAGTATGTATGTTACATGTAGTATATATGTAGTATGCATGTTGTATGTATGTAGCATGTATGTAGCATGTAATTTTTTTTTATTTTTTTATTTTTTTATTTTTTTTACATTCAACACATTAGCCGGATGATGGGACTACTACTGTCCCATCATTGGCTAATGTGTCAATCACTGTCATGGTAGCAGGCATCGCCCGATGGGACTTGTAGTCCCATCGGACGATGCCTGCACAGACCCCCGAAGCCTGCACAGACCACCGGCAGGCCGGCACAGCCCCCCGGCAGGCCGGCACAGCCCCCTGGAGCCTGCACAGCCCCCCGGCAGGCCGGCACAGCCCCCCGGAGCCTGCACAGACCACCGGCAGGCCGGCACAGCCCCCCGGCAGGCCGGCACAGACCACCGGAGCCTGCACAGCCCCCCGGCAGGCCGGCAGAGACCCCCGGAAGGCCCGAAATGACGGCGCATCATGATGCGCACACACCGCGCATCATGATGACGTCAGGCTGTCAATCAACTTTGAACTTCCGATTCCGATACCGACATCCGATATTGAAAAAATATCGGATGTCGGTATCGGAATTCCGATACAGCAAGTATCGGCCGATACCCGATACTTGCGGTATCGGAATGCTCAACACTATGTGCCATGTTATACACAATATCCAAAAGATATGTCCTGTATGTGTGATGTATTTGCTTCAGAATAATTTAGCCAGAAAATGATTGTGACATTCACATTTTACAGGATTCAGAATCTTCTTTCTAACAATCCATGCAAATGCCTAGTAACATAAGTTACCATTCATGCAATAAAAGCATTCAAAGATTCATAACATTGCCTTTTAATGGACTCTGCTCAAATCTGCATTGGAACCTCCAGTCCAGTTTCTGATATTTTGCCAGATTTTTGGACACCACTGCAGAAAATCCAACGGACCCCATTAGAGTCGATGGCATCCTCAAGAACCAATCATGTCCAGTCTGCAAAAGGTTTGGTTCTACCAAGTTTTCATATTTTTGTTCCAATAAGTGCACACAAATATAGATATACAGTCATGGCCAAAAGTATTGACACCCCTGCAATTCTGTCAGATAATACTCAGTTTCTTCCTGAAAATGATTGCAAACACAAATTCTTTGGTATTATTATCTTCATTTAATTTGTCTTAAATTAAAAAACACAAAAAGAATTGTCCTAAAGCCAAATTGGATATAATTCCACACCAAACATAACAAAGAGGGTGGACAAAAGTATTGGCACTGTTCGAAAAATCATGTGATGCTTCTCTAATTTCTGTAATTAACAGCACCTGTAACTTACCTGTGGCACCTAACAGGTGTTGGCAATAACTAAATTACACTTGCAGCCAGTTGACATGGATTAAAGTTGACTCAACCTCTGTCCTGTGTCCTTGTGTGTACCACATTGAGCACGGAGAAAAGAAAGAAGACCAAAGAACTGTCTGAGGACTTGAGAAACCAAATTGTGAGGAAGCATGAGCAATCTCAAGGCTACAAGGCCATCTCCAAAGACCTGAATGTTCCTGTGTCTACCGTGCGCAGTGTCATCAAGAAGTTTAAAGCCCATGGCACTGTGGCTAACCTCCCTAGATGTGGCCGGAAAAGAAAAATTGACAAGAGATTTCAACGCAAGATTGTGCGGATGTTGGATAAAGAACCTCCACTAACATCCAAACAAGTTCAAGCTGCCCTGCAGTCCGAGGGTACAACGGTGTCAACCCGTACTATCCGTCGGCATCTGAATGAAAAGGGACTGTATGGTAGGAGACCCAGGAAGACTCCACTTATTACCCCGAGACATAAAAAAGCCAGGCTGGAGTTTGCCAAAACTTACCTGAAAAAGCCTAAAACATTTTGGAAGAATGTTCTCTGGTCAGATGAGACAAAAGTAGAGCTTTTAGGGCAAAAGCATCAACATAGAGTTTACAGGAGAAAAAAGAGGCATTCAAAGAAAAGTACACGGTCCCTACAGTCAAACATGGCGGAGGTTCCCTGATGTTTTGGGGTTGCTTTGCTGCCTCTGGCACTGGACTGCTTGACCGTGTGCATGGCATTATGAAGTCAGAAGACTACCAACAAATTTTGCAGCATAATTTAGGGCCCAGTGTGAGAAAGCTGGGTCTACCTCAGAGGTCATTGGTCTTCCAGCAGGATAATAACCCAAAACACACTTCAAAAAGCACTAGAAAATGGTTTGAGAGAAAGCACTGGAGACTTCTAAGGTGGCCAGCAATGAGTCCAGACCTGAATCCCATAGAACACCTGTGGAGAGATCTAAAAATGGCAGTTTGGAGAAGGCACCCTTCAAGTATCAGGGACCTGGAGTAGTTTGCCAAAGAAGAATGGTCTAAAATTCCAGCAGAGCATTGTAAGAAACTCATTGATGGTTACCGGAAGCAGTTGGTCGCAGTTATTTTGGCTAAAGGTTGTGCAACCAAGTATTAGGCTGAGGGTGCCAATACTTTTGTCCGGCCCATTTTTGGAGTTTTGTGTGAAATGATCAATGTTTTGCTTTTTGCTTCATTCTCTTTTGTGTTTTTTCATTTGAGACAAATTAAATGAAGATAATAATACCAAAGAATTTGTGTTTGCAATCATTTTCAGGAAAAAACTGAATATTATCTGACAGAATTGCAAGGGTGTCAATACTTTTGGCCATGACTGTATAGATGTGAAGAAAGCCTAGCTTTGATTGACAGATTTCAAATAGTAACAAATAGAAATGAGAGGACCCCACTGTCCATAAGATCTTACACTCTACAGGAGAGAGAGGACCATAAGAGCTTACACTCTAAAGAAGAGAGAGAGAGGACCACACTGACCATAAGCGCTTACACTCTACAGGAGAGAGAGGACCCCGCTGTGGGTGAAAAGAGCTGGTACCTCTGCCAGCAGCGTTGTCTGAGGGTAATCTTTTCAGCAAGTCTTCCACAATGGCCCTCTGGCATGCATGCACTGAAAATGGCACGTCTGCCTCTGACATGAGAGAAGGAAATTTCTCCCTGTACCATGGGTAAAGAAAGGTGCACAGCTAGTATTTCATGGTGGACAAAATGTCTTTCAGGCAAGGGTCTTAGTAAAGGCATCAGGACTAGTGTTAAGCATTCCGATACTGCAAATATTGGGTATCGGACGATATTCGCTGTATCGGAATTCCGATACCGAGTACCGATATTTTTTCTATATCGGATACCGGAATCGGAAGTCCCCATAATGCTATGAGCCACTGTTGTGGCTGTGATTGGCTGCTGAAATGATGTCATCATGATGCGCGGTCTGTGCGCATCATGATGCGCGGTCTGTGCCGACTGTGGGGGGTCTGTGCCGATTGTCGGGGGTCTGTATTGGCCTCTCGGAGGTCTGTACAGGCCTGTCAGGGGCCTGTGCCGGCTGCCGGTGTTCTGTACGGGCCTCTCGGGGGTCTGTACAGGCCTGTCGGGGGCCTGTGCCGGCTGCCGGTGGTCTGTACGGGCCTCTCGGGGGCCTGTGCCGGCTGTCAGTGGTCTGTGCCGGCTGCTGGGGGCCTGTGCCGGCTGCCGGTGGTCTGTACAGGCTTCTCGGTGGTCTGTGCCGGCTGCCGGGGGCCTGTGCTGGCTGCCGGTGGTCTGTGCGGGCCTGCCGGGGGTCTTTTGTGTGTGCAGGCATCGTCCGATGGGACTACAAGTCCCATCGGGCGATGCCTGCTACACTGACAGTGATTGACACATTAGCCAATGATGGGACAGTAGCATTCCCATCATCCAGCTAATGTGTGGAATGTAAAAAAAAAAAAAACATACTACATACATACTACATTCATACAACATACATACATACTACATACATGCTACATATATACTACATTCATACAACATACATACATACTACATACATGCTACATATATACTACATTCATACAACATACATACATACTACATATACTACATTTATACAACATACATACTACATATATACTACATTCATACAACATACATACATACTTTATACATACTACATTCATACAAGATACATACTACATACATGCTACATATATAATACATTCATACAACATACATACTACATACATGCTACATATATACTACATTCATACAACATACATACTACATACATGCTACATATATACTACATTCATATAACATACATAAATACTACATACTACATACATGCTACATATATACTACATTCATACAGCATACATACATACTGCATACTGTGGTGTAGTGACCACTATGTCTGCTAGGGGGCGCTGTGTGGGTGTTCCAGGATGGGTGTGCAGACACATTCAGTGTGGTAACAGGAGCAGGGTCCTAAATGACCATTATGTGTCTCAAGGTGGGTTGCCTTGGGATGCAGGCTCGAGTATTGATCAGCAGAGGTACTGCTGAGATTTCCGTTACAATGTGTCAGGGAAGCCTGTGAGTGTCTGTGTGCAATAGGACCTTTAGTGAGGTCATAGCCATGTGATCACCTGTGGGTGTGGTTATTGATCATATAAGGTACCTGAGGTCTGGTCACAGAGCGAGAGAGCACATGGATCTGATTGGCCCCTGTGGAAGGTCCCGGCAGGCCTATGTGGAGGAAGGAGTGCAGCCTTCCTGAAGACCACGGGCTGGGGCTGCTGACCCGGGGAGGCCTGTGTATATTAGTTGTATATGGGGAGGACTACACCTCCCAGCACGTGCTGAGCCTCTCGGTCCGAGTCTGAAGCCACGGACATTTATATTCTTTTGTGCCTAAGCTAGAGGCTATTTTGGAGATATGCTGATTTATGGTTTATGGAGAAAATAAACCTCATGAACTTTGGGAAGAACCTGTCTCATGATTGTCTCCCGCTGCAGCTGAGCGAGTCACATCCCTACAATACGTACTACATATATACTACATTCATACAACATACATACATATTACATACTACATACATACTTCATATATACTACATTCATACAACATACATACATACTACATACTACATACATACTTCATATATACTACATTCATACAACATACATACATACTACATACATACTACATACTACATGCGTACTACATTCATACAAAATACATACTACATACATACTACATACATAGTACATACTACATACATACAACATGCTACAGACATACAACATACATGCATACTGCATACATACTACATACATATTGCATACAATACATTCATACAATGCATACATATAGACATACAGTACATATAACATAGAGTACATACTCACCATCACTTGTCACTTTGTTCCCCGAAGCCAGTGTCATTCTCACTGTAAAAAATATGAAAATAACAAACAAAAAAAATACTCCCTGATCCGCTGAAATCCATGCATGTGTGTCCCACGCCGATCTCCCTTGGAGAACAGCAGCATCAGCTGATGCGACCGCTCTCTACGGGGCACCAGGAATCCAGTGACGGGAGGTAGGTATCATTCCACACTGTATTCCTCTGCCACTGTAAAAAAAATAGTCCCTAGTCTCACTTTTGGCATTGCTGTGTGAGAAAGTTCCCACGCAGCTTTTGCCATAAAGTGAGACCAGGGACTATTTTTTTACAGTGGCGGCGGAATACAGTGCAGAAGGATACCTACCTCCCGTCACTGGATTCCTGGAGCCCCGTAGAGAGCGGTCGCATCAGCTGATGCTGCTGTTCTCCACAGAAGATCGGCGTGGGACACACACGCGTGGATTTCTGCGGATCAGGGAGTATATTGTTTGTTTGTTATTTTCATATTTTTCCACAGATGACACTGGCTTCGGGGATCAAAGTGACAAGTGATGGTGAGTATGTACACTATGTTATATGTACTGTATGTCTATATGTATGTATTGTATGAATGCATGAATGTTTTGTATGCAGTATGTACAGTCATATGTAAAAGTTTGGGCACCCCTATTAATGTTAACCTTTTTCTTAATAGCAATTTTGGTTTTTGCAACAGCTATTTCAGTTTCATATATCTAATAACTGATGGACTCAGTTATATTTCTGGATTCAAATGAGGTTTATTGTACTAACAGAAAATGTGCAATCTGCATTTAAACAAAATTTGACCGGTGCAAAAGTATGGGCACCCTTATCATTTTCTTGATTTGAACACTCCTAACTACTTTTTACTGACTTCCTGAAGCACTAAATTGGTTTTGTAACCTCATTGAGCTTTGAACTTCATAGCCAGGTGTATCCAATCATGAGAAAAGGTATTTAAGGTGGCCACTTGCAAGTAGTTCTCCTATTTGATTCTCCTATGAAGAGTGGCATCATGGGCTCCTCAAAACAACTCTCAAATGATCTGAAAGCAAAGATTATTCAACATAGCTTTTCAGGGGAAGGATACAAAAAGTTGTCTCAGAGATTTAACCTGTCAGTTTCCACTTTAAGGAACATAGTAAGGAAATGGAAGAACAAAGGTACAGTTCTTGTTAAGCCCAGAAGTGGCAGGCCAAGAAAAATATCAGAAAGGCAGAGAAGAAGAATGGTGAGAACAGTCAAGGACAATCCACAGACCACCTCCAAAGACCTGCAGCATCATCTTGCTGCAGATGGTGTCACTGTGCATCGGTCAACAATACAGCACACTTTGCACAAGGAGAAGCTGTATGGGAGAGTGATGCGAAAGAAGCCGTTTCTGCAAGCACGCCACAAACAGAGTCGCCTGAGGTATGCAAAAGCACATTTGGACAAGCCAGTTACATTTTGGAAGAAGGTCCTGTGGACTGATGAAACAAAGATTGAGTTGTTTGGTCATACAAAAAGGCGTTATGCATGCGCTGTATTGTTGACCGATGCACAGTGACACCATCTGCAGCAAGATGATGCTGCAGGTCTTTGGAGGTGGTCTGTGGATTGTCCTTGACTGTTCTCACCATTCTTCTTCTCTGCCTTTCTGATATTTTTCTTGGCCTGCCACTTCTGGGCTTAACAAGAACTGTACCTGTGTTCTTCCATTTCCTTACTATGTTCCTCACAGTGGAAACTGACAGGTTAAATCTCTGAGACAACTTTTTGTATCCTTCCCCTGAAAAGCTATGTTGAATAATCTTTGTTTTCAGATCATTTGAGAGTTGTTTTGAGGAGCCCATGATGCCACTCTTCATAGGAGAATCAAATAGGAGAACTACTTGCAAGTGGCCACCTTAAATACCTTTTCTCATGATTTGATACACCTGGCTATGAAGTTCAAAGCTCAATGAGGTTACAAAACCAATTTAGTGCTTCAGGAAGTCAGCAAAAAGTAGTTAGGAGTGTTCAAATCAAGAAAATGATAAGGGTGCCCATACTTTTGCACCGGTCAAATTTTGTTTAAATGCAGATTGCACATTTTCTGTTAGTACAATAAACCTCATTTGAATCCAGAAATATAACTGAGTCCATCAGTTATTAGATATATGAAACTGAAATAGCTGTTGCAAAAACCAAAATTGTTATAAAGAAAAAAGGTTAACATTAATAAGGGTGCCCAAACTTTTACATATGACTGTATGTAGTATGTATGTATGTATGTTGTATGTCTGTAGCATCTTGTATGTATGTCGTATGTATGTATGTTGTATGTCTGTAGCATGTTGTATGTATGTAGTATGTACTATGTATGTAGTATGTATGTTGCATGTATGTTGTATGAATGTAGTATACATGTAGTATGTATGTAGTATGTATGTTGTATGAATGTAGTATATATGTAGTATGTATGCAGTATGTATGTAGTATGTATGTTGTATAAATGTAGTATATATGAAGCATGTATGTAGTATGTATGCTGTATGAATGTAGTATATATGAAGTATGTATGTAGTATGTAGTAGGTATGTATGCTGTATGAATGTAGTATATATGTAGCATGTATGTAGTATGTATGTTGTACGAATGTAGTATATATGTAGCATGTATGTAGTATGTATGTTGCATGAATGTAGTATATATGTAGCATGTATGTAGTATGTATATATGTTGTATGAATGTAGTATATAAGTAGCATGTATGTAGTATGTAGTATGTATGTTGTATGAATGTAGTATATATGTAGCATGTATGTAGTATGTATGTTGTATGAATGTAGTAGATATGTAGCATGTATGTAGTATGTAGTATGTATGTATGTTGTATGAATGTAGTATATATGTAGCATGCACGTAGTATGTAGTATGTATGTATGTTGTATGAATGTAGTATATATGTAGCATGTATGTAGTATGTATGTATGTTGTATGAATGTAGTAGATATGTAGCATGTATGTAGTATGTAGTATGTATGTATGTTGTATGAATGTAGTATATACAGTATGTAGCATGCATGTAGTATGTAGTATGTATGTATGTTGTATGAATGTAGTATATATGTAGCATGTATGTAGTATGTATGTATGTTGTATGAATGTAGTATGTATGTAGTATGTTTTTTTTTACATTCAACACATTAGCCGGAAGATGAGACTACTACTGTCCCATCATTGGCTAATGTGTCAATCACTGTCATTGTAGCAGGCATCGACCGATGGGACTTGTAGTCCCATCGGACGATGCCTGCACACACACACACAAGACCCCTGGCAGCCCGCACAGACCACCGGCAGCTGACACAGGCCCCCGGCAGGCCCGCACATACCTCCGGCAGCCGGCACAGGCTCCCGAGAGGCCCGTACAGACCTCCGACAGCCGGCACAGGCCCCCGGCAGGCCCGCACAGACCACCGTCAGCCGGCACAGGCCCCCGACAGGCCCGTACAGACCACCAGCAGCCGGCACAGGCCCCCGGCAGGCCCACACAGACCACCGGCAGCCGGGACAGGCCCCCGAGAGGCCCGTACAGACCACCGTCAGCTGGCACAGGCCCCCGACAGGCCCGTACAGACCACCGGCAGCCGGCACAGGCCCCTGACAGGCCTGTGCAGACCCCTGAGAGGCCCGCACAGGCCCCGGCCACACACACAGACACACACAGTGTCTGCCCACGCACCGCCCACACTCTTCCCCCCTCCCGAACAGGATGTACAGGGAAAGAAAGGTTTTTTTTTAATTCCGATATTTCTGTCCCATTGACTTCAATGGGACTTCCGGGATCAGAATCGGCGATACCCGATACTTTTTTGTATCGGGCCGATCCGATCCGATATTTCTGCATATCGGATGGTATCGCTCAACACTAATCAGGACATAAACTGTGCTATGTGTGGTAGATTACAAAGAGTCAAATGTTCAATTTTTTTTTATATCACACTGTCATGATCCCAGTGCAGGTTTTGACCTGCACGTCAGGGGTTAATGTATTGAGCTCAGTGCAGGCTTGACCTGCATGCCGGGGGTTAATTATTGTAGCCTCTCTTTGGCTCAAGGAGAGCTTCTTATGGCCCTGGGAAACTCCAATCCCCGTCAGTTATACTTTTGCCTTTGGCCGAGTGTGGTGACCCCTTTGTGCCTGTGCCTTCTGATTGTCTTCTAGCTGGCTTATATGGTTCTGACCCGGTTCTGTCCCCTGTTGTGAGTTTATCTCTTGATTCTGTACTGTTTATCTGCTTCTTTGGTTTCTGACTCATTGCCTATGTCCTGACTAGTCTCTGATTGCCCCTCTTGCGCTGTGCTGCTATCTCCGTGTATGACCCATTGGTTACGTTCTGACTACTCTCTGCTTGTCCCTCTGGTACCATGCTGCCCTCTCTGTGTATGACCCCCATTTGTCTGATTTGAGGATCCCTGTAGTAGAATCCTGCACTTATCTACAGCAGCAGGATGCTAAGCCCTGCCCTCTGCAGTCACATGATCGTAGGTCCTTCACTGCTTTCTACCTTCAGTGACAAAGGTCCTGTGAGCCTGGAGCACACATCTTCACCACTGCTGCCCCGCTCCACAGGTATCTTTGGGCACAGATTTGTACTCAGGACATGCGCACTGGCTCGGTGAGCAAGTGCAGTGCGGTAGTCCTGACATTGTAACCGACCGGGAACATTTTTTTTCTCTCACTTCTGCAGCATGGACCCAATGCATGCTTTATCTGAGCAGGTGAAATGATTGACTCAGTCGCTGTGGAAGCTAAGCTTAGAACACCAAACTCTGATCCAGTCTCAGCGGCAGGTTGCGGACTCGGTTCAGGGGGTGCTTTCGCAGGCTTTCAGCAGGTGGGGAATAGAGATGTCATTTCAGTCCCACCCGAATCTCCGGTTAAGTTGCCAGATACGTTTGCTGGTAACAAAAATGAATTTAGAGCATTTAAGGAGGGCTGTATGCTATTTTTCTCCTTGAGACCCCGCTCCTCTGGGGATGAAAAACAGAGGGTGGGGGTGATTATTTCCCTGCTTAGAGGGGCCCCGCAGGCCTGGGCATTTTCTCTTTCCTCTTCTGCCCCAGAGAGAATGACTGTGGATGCGTTTTTTGAAGCCTTAGGCTAGTTTCACACTAGCTTATTTTCCACGCAGCGCTCGGCGCCGCTAAGCCACGCCCCCTGCCGGCTCCCCATCCGGTCATCGCCGCCTACTATCGCACACGGCTGCATGCGATCTGCACACCCTATCTTTAGCATAGGGTGCACAGATCGTGCGCTAGTAGGATTTTAGCGTGCTCTGCGCACTTTTGAAGGTGCGCCGGTGTGCGCCGAACGCAGCATGTTGCATTTTTGGCGCGCACAGCACACCTTCAAAAGTGCGCAGCACATGCTAAAATCCTACTAGCGCACGGCCAGCGCACGATCTGCGCACCCTATGCTAAAAATAGGGTGCGCAGATCGCATGCAGCCGTGTGCGATAGTAGGCAGCGATGACCGGATGGGGCGGGCAGGGAGCCGGCAGGGGGCATGGCTTAGCGGCACCAAGCGCGGCATGGAAAATAAGCTAGTGTGAAACTAGCCTTAGGGCTTATTTATGATGAGCCCGATAGAGTGCGTTTGGCTGAGGACAAGGTGATGAGTGTCTGTCAGCGGAAGCACTCGGCCGAGTGGTTCTGTTCTGAATTTAGACTTTGGGCAGCTATGATTTCTTGGAGTGATGCCGCCCTTCGGGGGTTGTTCCGTAGATGCCTGTGTGAACATCTGAAGGATGCCCTGGCACTTCATCCTCCCCCTGACTCCCTGGAGGATGCCATGACCCAAGCGGTTCACATGGATCGCAGACTGCAGGCAAGAGGGGTGATGCAACTCGAAACCTTTTAATTCCCCAGTGGAGATGAGACCTGAACTCCTTCTGAGGCTATGGAGGTGAGCTCTGTCACCTGTGAGGAGAAGGAAAGAAGACACCGCTGGGAAAAGCAGTTGTGCATTTATTGTGGGGAATCTGGACATTGGAAGAAGGACTGCCCCTCCTGTCCGTCATCCTCCAAGGTGGCGAGAAAATGACTAGGTCTGGGTAGTAATCGAGGAGGCTACCCAAAACTTCAGGTACCTTTTTCCTCAGTTGAAAAAATTGTGCTTCGGGTGGAACTGGATCTTGCTGATGGTCCTGTTCAGACTACCGCCTTTGTTGACTGTAGCTCTGCTGTTCACCTGATTGATGCCCAGATTATAGCTCTTAATAAGATAGGGACAGTCAGGCTTCAGGACCCTGTTAAACTTGTGGCAATTAACTTGTCCTCTCTTACCCGGGACGGTATCTGTTTCAGGTCTGAACTTTTTTCTCTGAAAGTGGATCCCACTCATGTGGAAAAATTAACTTGTCTTGTGCTAGATAACTTGCCTGCAGGACTGGTACTGGGGATGCCTTGGCTACAGCACCATAATCCTACCATTGATTGGGTGACGGGGGAGATCACTCAATGGGGATGCAAAGATAAATGTTGTAACCTGGGGCCTCTTGTTAACTCTGTTAAAACCGTATCTGTGTTGTCTGTCGGTCTGGAAGGTATTCCGGAGTACCTGAAGGATTTTGAAGACGTATTTTCCGAAAGCGAGGCTGAGGCGCTGCCACCACATAAACCCTACGATTGTGCCATTGATTTAATACCCGGAGCCAAGTTACCTAAGGCACGATTGTTCAATTTGTCCGGGCCTGAACGTCAAGCCATGAAGGAGTACATAGCTGAGAGTGTCCGCAAAGGGCATATCAGGCCTTCTGTGTCACCCGTGGCAGCAGGATTCTTCTTTGTGAAGAAGAAAGATGGTGGTTTGCGGCCGTGCCTCGACTTTCGGGAACTTACCAAGATAACGGTTAGGATTACTTACCCGCTTCCCCTCATCCCAGACTTATGTAACCAGCTATCTGGGGCCCAATGGTTCTCCAAATTATATCTTCTGGGGGGCCTACAACCTGATAAGGGTTCGGGAAGGGGACGAGTGGAAAACTGCGTTCCTCACATCAGAGGGACTCTTTGAAAACCTGGTTATGCCGTTTGGGTTAACTAATGCCCCCCCGCTATTTTCCAAAACGTTATCAACGTTGTGTTTTCTGACCTAATAGGCCATTTTGTTGTCATTTATTTGGATGACATTTTGGTGTATTCCCTGGACAGTCAGTCTCACTTGCAACATCTACAGACAGTTCTCCAGAGACTCAGGGAGAACCACTTGTTTGCTAAATTGGAAAAATGTTCATTTTTCATACAGGAACTGTCTTTTTTGGGGCTGATTGTATCTTGTGAGGGGTTTCATATGGACCCTAAGAAGGTGCTGGCGATCGCAGACTGGGTTCAGCCTCGTGATCTCAAGGGGCTCCAGCGCTTCTTGGGATTTGCGAACTATTACCGGAGATTCATTAAAGGTTTCTCTCAAGTGGTTAAACCACTCATGGACCTTATCCAGAAGGGGGCTGATGTAAAAAATTGGTCAGAACTCGCTAAGGAGTCCCTCTCAGCTATTAAGAAATGTTTCATGTCCGCCCCGGTGTTGGTTCAGCCAGACACGTCCAAGCCATTTGTTGTGGAGGTGGATGCTTCTGAAGTAGGGGTGGGGGCAGTGTTGTCCAAGGGTCCGGCCACTCTTACTAATCTCAAACCCTGTGCCTTCTTCTCCAAGAAGTTCTCATCCACCAAGAGAAACTATGGAACTTCTTGCGGTCAAGCTGGCATTCGAAGAATGGAGGCACTTTTTGGAAGGGGCGGCTCACCCAATCACGGTTATCACTGATCACAAAAATTTGGCATACCTTGAATCTGCTAAGAGGCTTACTCCTAGACAAGCCTGTTGGTCACTTTTTTTTCACGCTTTCAATTCTCAATTACTTTTCGACCAGGGTCCAAAAATGTTAAAGCGGATGCGCTGTCCAGAAGTTTTGACCCGGTGTCTCCCCCCGAGCCGCTGTCCTCCATTCTTTGCCCGGGGGTGGTAGTGGCGGGGGTCTTGTCAGAATTGGAACAAGAAATTATGAGGGCCCAGTCCCTAGCTCTGGCGGCCAGGCTAGGAGATAAATTGTTTTTTCCAGATTTATTGCGGTCTAGACTTCTGCAGGAGTTTCATGAGTCTAGGTTGAGTGCTCATCCCGGTATCACGGCCACTAGAGAGGCAGTAGCCAGGGTTTTTTGGTGGTCTTCACTTGGGTCCGATGTCAAGAAATTAATTTCTGCTTGTGAGGTTTGTGCCCGTTCCAAAAGCTCGCATAACCGGCCGGCTGGGGAACTCATACCTATACCGGTTCCTGATAGGCCATGGACTCATCTCTCCATGGACTTTATTACTGGTCTTTCACCATCCAGGGGCAATACCGTGATCTGGGTGGTGGTGGACAGGTTTTCAATACAAGTCCATTTCATTCCCTTGGCAGCATTACCCTCAGCAGCAACATTGTCAAGGTTGTTTGTGCTGCATGTGGTCCAATTGCATGGGGTACCCCTGAATGTTGTGTCTGACAGAGGTGTGCAGTTTGTGGACAAATTTTGGAGGACATTCTGTAAGAAATTGGGCATCTCACTCTCCTTCTCCTCGGCATATCACCCGGAGAGTAATGGTCAGACGGAACGCACCAATCAATCCCTGGAACAGATTCTCAGGTGTCTGACCTCCACCAGACAGGAGGATTGGTGTGATGCGTTACTGTTGGCGGAGTTTGCTTTTAACAACCGGGTGAATCAATCCACCAACATGTCACCATTCCTGGTCAATTATGGGTTTAATCCTCATTTTGGGGAGTTTTCACGGGTGTATTCCGGTTGTCCAGGGGCGGAGGGATCCATTCAACGGTTAAAAAACCTCTGGGCTGAAGTTTGGCGTAACATCTCTCGGGACCAGGGGAGGTATAAATATTTTGCTGACAAAAAGAGAGCCCCGAGACACATGTTTCAGGTAGGGGAGAAGGTTTGGCTTTCCACACGTAACATCAACTTGCAGGTACCATCAGCTAAATTGGGACCAAAGTTCATTGGTCCGTATGAGATTGTGTAAATAGTCAACGCAGTGGCATTTAGGCTGCATCTACCCGCCTCCTTAAAAATATCCAATGTGTTCCATAAATCGCTGTTGAAATCCATGGGGTCTGTCAAGGAGGACTCCGAGCTTGTTGTTCCTCCAGTGTTGGTGGAGGGTCACTTGGAGTATGAGGTCGGGCATATTGTGGACTCTCGGCGGGTGCGCCGCTCCTTGCAGTACCTGGTCCACTGGAAGGGATATGGACCGGAGGATCGCTCGTGGGTTCCTGCTCACTCGGTACATGCAGATCACCTGGTTTGGGCTTTCCATGCCAAATACCCAGGGAAGCCTGGGGGTCCAGAGGCCCCCCGTTGAGAGGGGGGTACTGTCATGATCCCAGTGCAGGTTTTGACCTGCACGTCAGGGGTTAATGTCTTGAGCTCAGTGCAGGCTTGACCTGCACACCGGGGGTTAATTATTGTAGCCTCTCTTTGGCTCAAGGATAGCTTCTTATGGCCCTGGGAAACTCTAATCCCCATCAGTTATACTTTTGCCTTTGGCCGAGTGTGGTGACCCCTGTGTGCCTTTGCCTTCTGACTGTTTTCTAGCTTGCTTATATGGTTCTGACCCGGTTCTGTCCCCTGTTGTGAGTTTGTCTCTTGATTCTGTACTGTTTATCTGCTTCTCTGGTTTCTGACTCATTGCCTATGTCCTGACTAGTCTCTGATTGCCCCTCTTTTACTGTGCTGCTATCTCCATGTATGACCCATTGCTTACGTTCTGACTACTCTCTGCTTGTCTCTCTGGTACCGCGCTGCCCTCTCTGTGTATGACCCCCGTTTGCCTGACTTGAGGATCCCTGTAGTAGAATCCTGCACTTATCTCCAGCAGAAGGATGCTAAGCCCCGCCCCCTGCAGTCACATGATCGTAGGTCCTTCACTGCTTTCTACCTTCAGTGACACAGGTCCTGTGAACCTGGAGCACGCATCATCACCACTGCTGCCCCGCTCCACAGGTATCTTTGGGCACAGGTTTGTACTCAGGACATGCGCATTGGCTCGGTGAAGAAGTGCAGTGCGGTGTTCCTGACACACCTTTATTACACACACCAACAGCAGACTCAGGGATAATACTGGCAAATAGTGACATTTGCGTATCTATACACAGTTTGTACCAGTCACACATCTGCTAGCTATATATATGCTATTTATTTAACCAATTGTTTTTTTATTTTTATATCGCCTTTATGAGACATGCCAACAGCAGAATCAGGGAAATTACTAGTAAATAGTGATGTTTCCATAGCTCAGCAGCTTTTGCTCCAGTTGCACAAGTGCTTGATAAATATTACCTATTTCAGCAATAGGCAAGGAATATTATTTAGCAATTAGCTTTTAAAAAAAGATATTTAGTATATGCTGGCACTGAGGAATATTATTTAACTGTAAAAAAAAAAAAGCAGTTTTAGTATATGCTGGTAAGCAGGAATTTTATGCAGCTCAAAAAAAATTGGTTTAGTATATGCTTGTACTAACTAATATTATGTGGCTCTAAAAAGAGCTGCTTTGTACATTATGGTAGTAAATGAAACCCTATCTCTCTTCCTAATCCCACAGTCTGTTCCTAAACTATACAGCACAATACAAACTAGCCGAGATCTGCAGCATGTACTTGCAATGATAACATCCAGGTGCTGCCTTTCCCTCTCCCTTGTATTAAATCTCTCCCTTTGCTATCTCCACTTAACAGAGAGTCAATCTTCACCTTCAGTAGCTCTTAAAAGAGCTTTTTGTAATCACAAACTCTCCCTCTACGCTGCTTTCACTCTACCTATGCTCACACTACGCTCTTACTACGTTATTTCTGGCTGCAATGTGCAGGAGATGGTGCCGGCAGCCTTTAAATATCCCCTATGATGCTGTAAAGCCAGCCAATCAGAGTAATGCCACACCAAAGTTGGTGCCATCTTTACTATGATTGGCAAGCCAGCTCAGCATGTTCATTGGCTGCAAATAAAGCACCAAACATGCTGGGTGGGTCACTCGAATATACCGAGGCAAACAGCAAATTACTCACCGATTAATGAATAGCCTGAATAAAGTACTTTCTGTGCGAGTAACGAATAATGCCAAATCGCTCATCACTAATAATAGATAGATACATAGCCATGAAATATTTAATTAGTGCCTTGCATGTGAAGTTTATTGCTCATGTATTAACCTAATAATTAAGTAAATGTATGAAAAAAAATACATGGGGTTCTCCATATTTTTGGTAACCATAAAAGGTAAAACAGACAGATGTGGGATGATATTATCAGTCTGGAAAGGTCTATGGTTATTGTGCCCCTTCCTAAACTAAAAATACCAGCCCGCAGCAGCCCCAGAAGTGAAGTATCACATGAGATCCTCCAATTCTGGTGCTTTGCCCGGCTCTTCCCAATGCCCTGGTTATTGGTAATCTAGTTAATGGGAATTGGGGTTTATGTCACCTGAGAATTGTCAAAATCACAGCTAACATCTAGCCCTGGTGCTATTGTGGCGCCCCTGAGGCTCAGTAGCCACACAGGTACTGCACCTTTTCCTAAGGTGTAGTGCCCCACCAACTAGGTAAATTGGGAACTCCTTTCCACACTCCAACACCTGCACCCCACACACGGGATAGTTCAGCAGGACCACATTGCGGCTCCATGCGTAGAGGGTAGCAGAGCACCTTTCGTGGGTCCTTGCTTCGTAACATGCTGCTGGGAGGTGGGTGGAGTTGATATATATAAAAGGTTGGGAAAGTATAGGATTACAAGTCAGTCTAGTCAGTCAGACGGAGAGTCTGGGAGAGGAAGCCACTCGGGAGGAGTGGGGATCCCTGGAAGAAGGGATGGAGGAAGGAGTGCTGCAGCTGCCTCAGTGACCTGAGCCAGCTGGCACGGAAAAGGAACAGAAGGAGAAAGACGTAGAACTGCAACCTAAGCTTCCATAAGAGAGAGAAGGAACAGTGCGGAACGAAGGAGTAGGAGAACAGAGAGGAGACGTGGGTTGGAAGAGGAACCCTGCCTATAGGTTCTCAGCGCAAGGTCGGGGCCCGGTCCCTGAGGTTGTATGGACACTTATGGTTCTGCAGCAGACACCGGTGGAGTAGTTGGTGTAAATGCACTACTCCCATCTAAGACTTGGGGCACAACAGCAACTGAATAGAGAAGGGAGTCCTCGAGAGAGGCTACAGCTCTCTGTCATACAAGTAGAGTTGTTAGGAACATCTGACAGGAGGAACTTCAGCGTACCACGGTACTGGAGCTCTTCACACTAAAAGGCGCAATAGAGGAGTCGTTCAGGAGAGGTACATGTTGGTGGAGTGTTGGAGAGGAGAATCCTGACTTGTCCGGGAGGTTGATTGGGTCTCTGCCCCAGAGGACACGGCACGGAGGCAGGCACCAGTGTGTACCACGAACTGTGAGTAAAGCTTTGGAACTGCAAGCCCTGGTGTCTTCCATTCATTTGTGCACCCACACCGTCAGCACCGCTACATCTGGGACACCAGCATTCCTCACACCGCCTGCACCTATCCTCCTCTATTGCAATTACACTGCCCTGGGGTTACAGCTTCACCTGTGGGGAGCTACACCACCTTTGCTGCAACACACCATCAGCCCCAGAGGATCTGCACGCAGCGTTGGCTTAACATCTTGCTTGCCAAACACCACAGGTGGCATCACGAACTATTCCATTCCAATAACTACAAACCACCATTGATTTGGGTGCCCAGGGCCATGGACCGGGTCACCGCTGCTGTGACACATTTCCCCCTGACACCGGCCCGGTACCGAGTACCCTAAGGCCCTGGGAGGGCGACCCACTATTAATGGGGAGGTGTCTATCAGCGCTGTGAGAATTCGCTGTTCTCTGCCCCAGGAATGGCATTTGAGTATGCAATATGCATAATCCTGGGCAAAATATGTCTACTGGTCGCAACCTCCCTCCATACAAGTGTATGGAGCAAGGCTGTGCCCCGTGTAGTGGCCGTGACCGTCTTGTGGGTGTTGCCATCTACTGGACACGGCCTTGCCAATACAATCCATTTAGCGAAGTGATGTTCACTAAGTGGGTTCTACCCGGGAGTATGTATGTCACATACCTGTCCGCTGTTCCCGATAGAACAGTGAATCTTCACAGTACACTGTGCGTGCGCTGGGAGTATTCAAAAGTCTTCAGTCAGACAGAGTGATTGCAGACATTTCATTTTAGACCAGACAATCAATTTATGCCTCATTTGCATGTGAATTAATTTTCTGCCAGGGAGCTGATTCCATAAGAAAATGTGTGAAAGAAAATCTTTCAGAAAGCAGCATGACTATATAAAAGTTTGGGGGTGACGTGGGAGATCATTCTGACAGGTTCTATTCAATTTGTTAGAAAACCTCTTGTCCTGTCAATCAAGGCAATCCACAGGTCAAGCCTTGTGTGGCAAAAAGTAGAATACAAAGGGACCATGAACAAAGGTAAAATGGGCATATTGAGTTCCGACACTGCTGGAATGGCATTGGCACGGGAGGTCAGTGTATAAGTGTTTTTATTTTACCAGGGCCAAACGCTCAGATTGAAAAGAGGTTGACCTAGTAATTGAAAACCCCTTTAACTCAAACTCAACCGGTGGCCTTGGAATGAGTAAGTTAAAAGTGCACCACAGCTAAAAAAACAGGCTGCTGTCTGAAATCACTTTTAACCACCCTTTAACCAAAGGTATACAATTATTTCATGTCTTATAGTCCGGTAGTTTACAATGATTTGCCATTTATTTCACAGCCCATTTCCCCCAAGGAACGCCTCTCCTATACCGACTGCATTGTATCTGCAGTATACAGAGCGCACACCATTGCTTGCCTGTTATCACATAGAGGTCAAATGGCACCTGTTATAGAAGCAACTATTAACAGTTCCTGAGTGTGAATCATTCTCCATGTCAGGCTCACTCCTCAGCCAGTCTCAATGATTCACGCTGTAGGAGAAAAGAGCGCAGAATAGGGTCTTATCCGACGAATAAGTTAAAGAAAGTAATCAGATCGCACTCACCTGATATGTGAGAAATAAAGGCACCTAGAATCGTCAATCAGCTGCCGTAGATGGACAGGTCAAACTAGTGACCACAATTGTATTTAAAATACTGGAGATTTCGTGGATTTTTTTGCGCTGCTATATATGACTCAGGAGCAAACAGTTCAGAAAAGAGATGATGGTTTATTCGCCATCTCAACGCGTTTCGAAGTACAAGACTTCTTCCTCAGGAGATGATAGCAATCTCACGAGTTGAGATTGCGAATAAACCATCATCTCTTTTATGAACTGTTTGCTCCTGAGTCATATATAGCAGCGCAAAACAATGCACGAAATCTCCAGAATTTTAAATCCCCAACCAATCTCGTAATTTTACCTGTGTTTCAGGTACAGTTCCAATCTTGACAAAATCAATGATTCCTGTTTCAATCTCAGTACAGTCCACAACAGTGAATTCATTGTCATTGCTATTCTCCTCATCAAGAAGGATTCCATCAACCTGGGAAAATAATGTGCAAATGCATAAAAATGTTATAAAGATTCAGACGAAGAAACTAAGCCTAATAAGGAAGCCTACTCCAAAATTGTTTGTATGTTTAGGATTAATAAGAGGGGTTATTTATTGGGAGATCTAGTCAATCTTTAAGAATAATAAATAAAGTCAGTCCTTCACCAACAGACCCTAGGAACCGAGTGATTATATGATGGAATCGTAAACACATCTATTAATACTGATGCTATGTCTGTCCACTAATTCTTTTTGCTCACTTGAAATATATCTGGAACAAACTGGTATAGTCTATGTCACCTTCCACGTTTCTAGTAGCTGAGCCTCAGTCTGAGTACATTACAAGACAAGCGATGATGACTCCTACTCTTCAAGATTTGTACTTCTTTTTCTCCTCGCATTGTATCTCATTTAACTAAATTCCAGTTTTCACTTTTACATGTATACTTCCTAAAAAAAATTGTGCAAGTAGACTGAATTCTGAAGCTTATTTTCACCTACTTGAAATTCTGTCGAGCAATTTATACTTTGAAATAGCCCTTCATCAAACTAGAGAATTTAGTCTACTATCTTGAATGATCCAAAATATGTTATGTCAAAATGTAAGTTTAGAACCTGTCTGAACATTATTGAAAAAAAATGGAAATATTATGGGAAACAGTTGAACAAGTGATGATGAACAATGAATAATGTCTATCCCATTTGAAGGAACAAGCGTCCGAAAAAGCTTAACCAAAATTACAATTTTAGATGTTAAAAATGAAAAGATCAATGTTCCTAAATATGTATAATGCATATAAAAGGCTTCTTACTGTAACATAGTAGGCACACATGTAAGTAATAGATTATATATATATATATATATATATATATATATATATATACAGTATATATATATTGCTAACATGATGTACAAAGTATAAAATGGTGCTATCAGAGATCGCCAGCCAGCACCAAATTGTGCTTCCATGGGCAGGTTTTACAATAGCTTCTCTAACTATCAAGTCCGAGGGGATCCCTGGCCTATGCATTTTAACACCTGTACAAGGATGTAGATTTACACACAGAACATGGGTTGAGTACTCAGAGTAGCTGCTAGCTGGTGGAGCTGGCTGGCAGGAATAGTTAGGTAACTGAGTCAAAACCAGGAGGTACGGATCATAGTAACTAAAAACTCAGGCACAAGAATAGTCAAGAAACGAGTTCTGGAATCCGGATAATGATTAGAACCACACGAGCTGAGAGCAGGTTTATAGGAACAGTTAATGGAGAAGGATCACTGACAGTGGTAGATTAAGACTCATTAGACTCATTTTTATCTTCAATTTTTTTCTGCAGGTCAATATAATAATACCAAATACAAAATGTATTTATTTGTTTTTTTATTTTTTACCAATTCTACTAAAAGAAAACGCTTTTTTGTAACCATTTTATTTCTCTATAGAACTGTCTGAGGGCTTATTTTTGCAGGACAATTTATAGTTTTTACTGAAATTTTTTTGCACATATTACAGAAAAGCAGGTCTTTTGCTATTTAAATTTGCCAACTTTGCAGAATTTTCCACAAAAATTGGATTTGGGGAAATTAAATGTTTACAAATATCAATGCCAGAAAGCTTGTAATTGATTGGAAAATACCCATGGGGAGAGGAGAGAGAAAACCCAGCTGACCATAAGAACTTAAATTTTACAGGCAAGAGAGAGAAGGTCCCACTGACCATATAATCTTACCCTCTACAGGAGAGAGAGCGGACCTCGCTTACCATAAGAGCTTACACTCTACAGGAGAGAGAGGACCCTACTAATCATAAGAGCTTACACTCTACAGGAGAGAGAGGACCCTACTGACCATAAGAGCTTAGACTCTACAGGAGAGAGACGATCCCGCTGATCATAAGAGCTTACACTCTACAGAAGAGAGAGGACCTCACTGATCATAAGAGCTTACACTCTATAGGAGAAAGAGAGAACCCTGCTTATCATAAGAGCTTACACTCTACAGGAGAGAGAGAGGACCGCGCTGATCATAAGAGCTTACATTCTACAGGAGAGAGAGGATCCCGCTGACCATAAGAGCTTACACTCCACAGGAGAGAGAGGACCTCACTGACTATAAGAGCTTACATTCTACAGAATGTCCATCCCTTTAGGCCCACCAGCTTCGTCACATTCCCCTTCTCCGGTTTCAAAAGGAAAGGTTAAAAGTAGAGTTGAGCGATACCATCCGATACTTCAAAGTATCGTATCGGATGGTATCGGCCGATCTTTAAAAAAAGTATCGGTATCGCCGATTCCGATACCGGAAGTCCCATTCAAGTCTATGGGACTTCCGGTATCGGAATAAGAAAAACCCTTTCCTGCCCTTGTACAGCCTCTCTGGGGTCTGTACGGGCCTTTCGGGGGGCTGTGCCGGCCTGCCAGGGGGTCTGTGCAGGCTCCGGTGGTCTGTGCCGGCCTGCCAGTGGTCTGTGCAGGCTCCGGGGGGCTGTCCCGGCCTGCCGGGGGGCTGTGCCGGCCTGCCGGGGGGCTGTGCCGGCCTGCCAGGGGGTCTGTGCAGGCTCCGGTGGTCTGTGCCGGCCTGCCGGTGGTCTGTGCAGGCTCCGGGGGGCTGTGCCGGCCTGCCGGGGGGCTGTGCCGGCCTGCCGGGGGGCTGTGCCGGCCTGCCGGTGGTCTGTGCAGGCTCCGGGGGTCTGTGCAGGCATCGTCCGATGGGACTACAAGTCCCATCTGGCGATGCCTGCTACCATGACAGTGATTGACACATTAGCCAATGATGGGACAGTAGTAGTCCCATCATCCGGCTAATGTGTTAAATGTAAAAAAAAAAAAAAAAAAAAAAATTACATGCTACATTCATACTACATACTACATACATGCTACATTCATACTACATACTACATACATGCTACATTCATACTACATGCAACATACATACTACATATATACTACATGCATGCTACATATATACTACATGCATGCTACATACATACTACATGATACATACTACATATATACTACATGCATGCTACATACATACTACATATATACTACATGCATGCTACATACATACTACATGCTACATGCATGCTACATACATACTACATGCTACATGCATGCTACATACATACTACATACATGCTACATATATACTACATACATACTACATATATACTACATGCATGCTACATATATACTACATGCATGCTACATACATACTACATATATACTACATGCATGCTACATACATACTACATGCTACATGCATGCTACATATATACTACATACATGCTACATATATACTACATACATACTACATATATACTACATGCATGCTACATACATACTACATATATACTACATGCATGCTACATACATACTACATGCTACATGCATGCTACATACATACTACATACATGCTACATATATACTACATACATACTACATATATACTACATACATACCACATACATACTACATGCATGCTACATATATACTACATGCATGCTACATACATACTACATATATACTACATGCATGCTACATACATACTACATGCTACATGCATGCTACATACATACTACATGCTACATACATACCACATATATACTACATACATACAATACATTCATACAATACATACATAGACATACAGTACATATAACATAGAGTAACATACTTACCAATACTTGTCACATTGTTCCCCGAAGCCATTGTCGTCTACGGAATAAATATTAACATAACAAACCACAAAAATACTCACCCACGATCCGAAGCAGTCCACGAGTGTGTCCCACGACGATCTTGGGTAGAGAACTGCAGCATCAGATGATGCTGCCGTTCTCTACGGGCTGCAGGAATCCAATGACGGAAGGTAGGTATCCTTCCGCACTGTATTCCTCCGCCACTTAAAAAAAAAAAAAGTCCCTAGTCTCACTTTATGCCATTGCTGTGTGGGAATTTCCCACACAGCAATGGCATAAAGTGAGACTAGGGACTTTTTTTTTTTTAAGTGGCGGAGGAATACAGTGCGGAAGGATACCTACCTTCCGTCATTGGATTCCTGCAGCCCGTAGAGAACGGCAGCATCATCTGATGCTGCAGTTCTCTACCCAAGATCGTCGTGGGACACACTCGTGGACTGCTTCGGATCGTGGGTGAGTATTTTTGTGGTTTGTTATGTTAATATTTATTCCGGAAAGACAATGGCTTCGGGGAACAATGTGACAAGTATTGGTAAGTATGTTACTCTATGTTATATGTACTGTATGTCTATGTATGTATTGTATGAATGTATTGTATGTATGTAGTATATATGTGGTATGTATGTAGCATGTAGTATGTATGTAGTATGTATGTAGCATGCATGTAGCATGTAGTATGTATGTAGCATGCATGTAGTATATATGTAGTATGTATGTAGCATGCATGTAGTATATATGTAGCATGTATGTAGTATGTATGTGGTATGTATGTAGCATGTAGTATATATGTAGCATGCATGTAGTATATATGTAGTATGTATGTAGTATGTATGTAGCATGTATGTAGTATATATGTAGTATGTATGTAGTATATATGTAGCATGTATGTAGTATATATGTAGTATGTATGTAGTATATATGTAGCATGCATGTAGTATATATGTAGTATGTATGTAGTATATATGTAGCATGCATGTAGTATATATGTAGTATGTATGTAGTATATATGTAGCATGTATGTAGTATGTATGTAGCATGCATGTAGCATGTAGTATGTATGTAGCATGCATGTAGTATATATGTAGTATGTATGTAGCATGCATGTAGTATATATGTAGCATGCATGTAGTATGTATGTGGTATGTATGTAGCATGTAGTATATATGTAGCATGCATGTAGTATGTATGTAGTATGTATGTAGTATGTATGTAGCATGCAGTATGTATGTAGTATGTATGTAGTATATATGTAGTATGTATGTAGCATGCATGTAGTATGTATGTAGTATGTATGTAGTATGTATGTAGTATATATGTAGTATGTATGTAGCATGTAGTATGTATGTAGTATTTTTTTTTTTTTTTTTTTAACATTTAACACATTAGCCGGATGATGGGACTACTACTGTCCCATCATTGGCTAATGTGTCAATCACTGTCATGGTAGCAGGCATCGCCCGATGGGACTTGTAGTCCCATCGGACGATGCTTGCACAGACCCCCGGACATCAGCACAGCCCCCCGGCAGGCCGGCACAGCCCCCCGGCAGGCCGGTACAGACCCCCACAGGGTGCACAGCCCCCCGGCAGGCCGGCACAGCCCCCCGGCAGGCCGGCAGAGACCCCGGGCAGTCCACACAGCCCCCCGGCAGGCCGGCACAGCCCCCCGGCAGGCCGGCAGAGACCCCCGGAAGGCCCGAAATGACGGCGCATCATGATGCGCACACACCGCGCATCATGATGACGTCAGGCCGTCAATCAACTGAACTTCCGATTCCGATGCCGAATTCCGATATTGAAAAAATATCGGAAGTCGGTATCGGAATTCCGATACAGCAAGTATCGGCCGATACCCGATACTTGCGGTATCGGAATGCTCAACACTAGTTAAAAGGCTTGCTTTTTCAGCTTTGCCTAGTCCCAGTCATAGGCCCCAGATCCTCTTTGGAATGGTTACCATTTAAGTCGATGATCGCCTGCATGCCACTCAGCCTGGTGTCCCTTCCTGCCTTAGCAGCTTCACCCCCATGGATATCGGGCTGTCCTCTTCTACTGCTGCATCAAAACTGCCCTCTAAACAGGAAGTCCTATCACTATACCCTACTGCTCTACACTACTCCCATCTGTAACTCCTCCCAGTCTGGAAAACCCCTTATGCTAACTATACCTATTCAAAGACTCTTATGCCCTACCTCTAGTGTGCCCCACTATTCTAGTCCCACTACTATCCTATGCTATCCCTAATCTTATACACAACACAAATCAAGTGCATACACATTACAGCAACATTACATGAACACATTAACAGTAACAAACACCATAAAACCGCACACGTTTAATATGAACTCTGTGCAAATACGGGGAGGCATATGATGGCCTCTGTCACCTCCTTACACTCCTCCTTCCTAAAATATGGTCATCCCTAACCATAGCGGCACCCGTAAAATACCAATTGCATACTTAAAACATTAATAAAGTAAATTCAGTATTAGACCAACGCTTCTTGCAGGTCAACCGTGACCCCGGTTCCACTCGGTTGGAACCATGGATGCTAAAGAGTTCAAGTTCCTTTAACATGGGTCCAACTGACCCTGGTCCCCTTGCTCCTGGAACCCATGCACACTTTATGCTCACTCGGAACACTTCAGGCCCATGGGCCAGCCCTTTCCTGCTCCAAGTGTCCAAACACTGGAAGTGCATGTAAACAAACACGATAACTCAGTGGCCAGCTCACTATCGCTCCAACAGTCCATATAGTCCTGATCCGGCTCACTTATCGGGTCCTCCTGCTCAGTTATTTCCCCTGTCCCTCCTTTAACAGAGTATGGTCCTTTTAAAACAAGTGTGCTGCTTTTTTGCTCTCAGAGGACAGTTCAGGGTTAAAACAACAACAGTTCAGGGTTTAAACAGTACATAGTCCATCCCGATTGCATAATGTGATTAACCCCTTTGGGGTTTTTGTCCAGCAGGGGATGCACAACCGTGTGCAAAGAAACTTGGAGGAGTGGGAAAAAACAGTCACTTGACTGCACCGACACCTGGTCCTGGTGACACTCAAGGTTCCATGCCCTTCAGGAGATGCAGAACAGTCTCTCATATATTTTTTTCTCAGTGCAAGTAGCACAATCCAACATAACTGGGTCGCCTCTACTCCGTACTGTGCTTGCGACCGGAATAGTGGGACGCGTTCTGACCCTGAATAATAATGAATGTGTGTCCTGAGGATCCGCTGGAGGAAAACTCACCACTGTTTCTCTGACTTCTTTCCTGCCCCAGTGGCTGGCCCAGGGAACTTGGAACCTCCCGCTCTCATGACCCAACTGTGGCTACCGCTTCTTTTAAGGGCACCTCTGCCCTCTGGCTTACTGTAGGGGCTGCGACCGTTGCTGGCGGACGCCGATAATACTGCACCTCCCGCGCCTGACTCTTCTCAATGCAAGACCACATTAACTGCTACAGCATATGGTCCCCGGGGCCCCTCTTCTCTGATAAAGGTCACCCGGTCCCATTCCTGTAAAGGACTCTTAAATGTGATGGACCCGGCATTGATGTAGATCTTGTCTCTGGTCCCGTCCTCTTAGATAAACCTGTACCATCTGGTAGGGTTGAAATATTTGATCAGGCCACGTGTTATCTGGCCGGACATGGTTCCTCCCCTGGGGCGCCGCAGCTCCACTAAAATTCGTCACTCCCGCCATTTTTTCTCTTCAATGACTCCCGCCATCCACTGGGCCTCTTCTGCTATGGGAGCCCGGGGTTCATCCAAGCAGATGCCATGGGGAGAAGCGGAGACCAGAGAAGGTGCCGGGGCAGGAGTAGGGGTGAGGACTGGGGTGAGGGTAGGTATTGCACTCACTGTGACTACATCCAGCTGTAACGGTCCTCCATTGCGTCTGTGCGAACTCAGGATCACAGCCGCGATGGTCCCTCTTTCCATTGCTTCCTCTTTCTCGACCACTGCTTCCGGCTCAGGATTCTCCACATCCGCGGTGCTCCGGCTCTCGACGATCTACCTCACCGGCCGTTTGAACGAGAACTATTCTTCTGGAAGTAGTAATCGATCCTTCCTGGGCTCTGTATCGTCCAGTTCCGCCATCCAACAGCCTCTGGGGTGAGAGTCTAGCTTCAGCTGGTCCATGGACTGCTCCCAGTCCTGCCACCCGATACCTCCGTGGAAGGACATGCTGCGCCGCTGCATGGGGACAGGTAATTCATTTGGCAATGTTGTCTCTCTTCCAGATGCAACATCCACATCCTTCTCTTCTGGACTCTGCCTCTTTGTGGGTGGAGCCCCTTTCAGACGCTTCGCCCGTTCCTCAGAAATTTTATTTTTATATAGCGCTAACATATTCCACAGCACTTTACAGTTTGCACACATTATCATCACTGTTCCCCATGGGGCTCACGATCTAAATTCCGTATCAGTATGTCTTTGGAATGTGGGAGGAAACCGGAGTACCCGGAGGAAACCCACGCAAACACGGGGAGAACACACAAACTACTTGCAGATGTTGTCCTTAGAGGGATTCAAACCCAGGACTCCAGTGCTGCAAGGCTGCAGTGCTAACCACTGAGCCACCGTGCTTCTTCCTTCACCACGCCCATCTCGGGTGGGCACCAGTCACTAGAGGACATGGCCTCGGCTTAGACCGCTGCTTCTGCCAGGCAGGTCTTTGCACCTTTTTCTGTTTAGGATGCCAAAAATGGGTGGCACCACCCCCATCTTTCATGCCACTGACCACCAACTTCATGTCAGTGTTTGCCTCCATCTTTGCCATTTTCTATGCTCCTCGGATCTCTGCACACAAGGCATCGCCATCCTGCCAACTACGACAATTTTGTAAGGTGGCCAGGGTGGTAGTCGTGACAATGAGCTGTAGTGTTCCCACACCTTGGCACCCCACAAATGAAGCATAATGTCCCTTCTGCTGTATGTACAACATACGCAGCAGAAAACTCACATTAATTGCCAGAGTTCCCTCAGCTTCTGTCCTTCCAGCTCCCTATGCACGGGTCTCACAAACAACTCTGAATCCAATGTCCATTCTTAACAGTTCAACTTTACCCTTTAGCAGGATTTTCATTACAGAAGCGGCACAGTGGATACATAGTGACATTCCTAAGGCTTTCCCTGTCTTCCTGGCAATCACTGATCTTCCTCGACAATCCCTGTCCTGGCCTGACAATCGCTTCTCTTCCTGGCCAATCCCTGTCCCGTCCTGGAAATCACTGCTCTTCTTGGACAATCCCTGTCTCGTCCTGACAATCACTACTTTTCCTGGACAATCCCTGTCCTCTCTGAGCCTTTAGGCCCACCAGCATCTTCCTATTCCCCTTGTGAGGTTTTAAAAGGAAAAGGTAAAAGGCTCACCGTCTCAGTTTTGCCAGGTCCCGGTCGTGGGCCCTGGATCCTTTTTGGAATGGTTACAGTTTAAATTGGTGGCTGCCTGCATGCCACTCAGCCTGGGTTCCTTCCTGCCTTAGCAGCTTCACCCCCATCATTATCGGACTGTCATCTTCTACTGCTGCATCATTACTGCCTTCTAACAAGACAGTCCTATCACTATACCCTACTGCTCTACACTACTTCCATCTGTAACTCCTCCCAGTCTGGAAAACCCCTTATGCTAACTATACCTATTCTAAAGGTACTGTCACACTTAGCGATGTACCAGCGATCCCGACCAGCGATATGACGCGGTCAGGATCGCTGGTACATCGCTAAGTGGTCGCTAGTGAGCTGCCACACAGGCAGATCTCACCAGCGACATCGCTGGGGACGGGGGTCGCTACTTACCTGTCACACTAGGCGATCCTGCGTCCTCCCGCTCGGCTCCACGCTCGTCGCTCGTCTCTCCACAGGAAGCGCGGCAGGAAGCTGATGACGAGAAACAGTCCTGGACGTTCTCACGCGATCAGCGATAACCAGCGGGGGAGCGGGTCGTAGGTAAGTATCAGACACAGCAATATCGCTAACAATATCGCTACAATGTCACAAGTTATAGCGATATTGCTAGCGATATCGCTTAGTGTGACAGTACCTTAAGACTCTTATTCCATACCTCTTGTGTGCCCCACTATTCTAGTCCAACTACTATCCTGTGCTATCCTTAATCTCTTACACAACACATATCAAGTGCATACACATTACAGCAGCATTACATGAACACATTAACAGTACCAAACACCAAAAAACCGCACACATTTAATATGAACACTGTGCAAATAGGGGGAGGCATATGCCTTACAGAGGAACCTTTATATCATAAGGAAAGCTTTGGGGGACCAATATACTATATGAAGGCCTGTGGGAGACCAACATGCTATATAGGGGCCTGTGGAGGAGCCATTATATCATAGGGAAAGCTTTGATGGACCAATATACTATATATAGGGGCCTGTGAGGGACCAACATACTATATAGGAGCCTGTGGAGGACCATCACTCTATATAGGAGCCCATGGAGGAACCATCACATCATGGGGAAAGCTGTGGGGCATCAACAAACTAAATAGGAGTCTGTGGGGGACCATTATACTATATAGAGGCCTGTGTTGTGACCATCATACTATATGAATTGCTGCCCCCACAGCAACATACATCATACAGGATGATTCACTCGCTACTTTACCTGCAAAAATTGCTGTAACCCCTAAAAAAGATGGTCGACTGTACTGAAATTTGGGCTGTATATACTTTAGTTCATGAGAAGTGAGAGGGAAATGCACCTCAGCGTCAGCAACAAGAAACATCTTTGCATCGAATGGTCTCGCTGACTTGTCGCCCAGCCGATTGTCTTCACAAGATAGACTTGCTGCACGCAGTTCTGATCGTCGGTAGTTTATGTGTGGTGTTTGCGTTTCACTACTCCCAAATTCCTTCTTCATTTATTAACAATGTACAGATACAGTTTGGAGGAGCAGGTTTCATTGTAAAAACTTATTGTAAAACTCAGTCCTCAAAGAGGAGCCAAAGAAAGTTTCTAAAGAAGTTTGGAGGTTGAAATGCACCATCCAAACTGTGCCTTGTTTGATGACAGAGTAATCTCCAAGAAACTAGCCACCAAGAATGCCTGTTTTAACACCAATGGATTTTTTCCTTCCTTTGGACCCATTTGAAGGGTTGGGTGTACAGTAACAACAGGTAGAACTGATATTACCAATATATGGTCACTGCATGGTGAGAATATCAGTCTTCCTACAGAGCTTTTGGTTAATAATCAGTATGGCAGTATTATCACCATTGTACTGTATATCTGGTGATATTTGTCTGCTATATTCTAATAACATTAAATCTTAAATATTGATATTTTTGGAAATATAGGTAGTAGTATTGAATTCCTGCTGGCAGGCACTATAAGTAATAGACACCCCAATCTAGGGAAGGGAGTGAGGGCAGCATGGGCCTGTGTGCTTTCAAATGCCAGTGCTGAACTTTTGTCCCAGCCCATCCCTGCCTCCGGCTCCTTCTATAGACATTTAGGGGCAGCAGGAGGAGTCATTTGATCCATCTCGTATGCAAATTGCCTCTTCAGAGAGAAAGAGGACTTTTGCTCTACAGCGCCACCTATTGGTAGTAGCGATCACTCTCTATGTCACTCTCCACAAGGAGAAACCTTGACCCATCTCAGAAGACAGATTTGTAGATATTTTTGAGAAGTTTTTGAGAGTGAATAATCAGTGTACGGAAAAAGAAGAAACTGATAACTAATAGTACTTTTTCTTCTAATAAATTTTATTAGAGTTTCTTATCTTTTACTGTGGATTTATAAAAACGAATGAACAGTGCAGTTACTGTGTAATAATGATGGAAAATGATGTAAACCATTACCGTACCTTTCTTAGCAATTTTGTAAATATTTGACCTGGATGAATATGTGTTTCTTTTGCCAATGATCGAACAGCAATAGGCCCAACCTGTAAAAGTAAAAATCATTAAAGCTAAATGCTAAAATTTCGTTTCAATATTAATTATACAATGCTCTTACATTTCTTAAATGGTATAAACTGTACATATATACAAAAAAGATTGGCTACTTGCTTTAAAATATATTTATAAAAATTATTATTAATACACCTCTACTTTGAGTTATGCCGCCTTTTCTGAGGTCTCCTATTGCTCTACCAGCCATAAACAGTCTCCTCTTCGCTGGTCATGTCTTGCTTCCTAACCATGTAACGTCATGCCCGGGGCACTGCACCCACATATTTATTTCCTATTGAGCTCTCCTGTACTTGCTGCCCATGTCCCTGTTTGGTGCACAAATCTGTCTGAGCACCATCATCTTTAAAGCTTCTGTTTCACAAGTTATAATTCCCTGGGCTGACACATGCACAAGTGTATACATAACATTTTCCCCAGCATTAATTGCATACAGTAATTCTGAATGATAAACGAAACATAATATTGCTGTCACTGTTCTCTGCAAAATGTTTAATTTTGCTTTCTATTGGAAAAATAGAGTTAATGGTCTCAATGAGAGACAAACTCTCTCCCAGCCTGAAAAAGGCCAAGTACAATCTATCTCTCTACGCGTTTCATCCAGTTGGCTACTGTAGTGAAGACTTGCCAGAAGAAAAATTACACAGGTTGCACAAAAATTATAGGACAACCTTATGATATGATAGGCTACAAGTGATGGGATGTAAGGTGCCTATAGTGCCTCAAGCTGCTTATGGCAAAAACATATTTTTGTGATATTTTGGTCCCCCTTAGAGGGTGCTTATATATATATTTTAATTATAAAGTTTATTATAAGAGTATTTCTAAAATTAAACTTTTTGGTCGATACCTCTAAACTATCAGTGCTCCTTAATGTCAGATAATTAACACAGTCCAGGAAAATAGTGGAATTTCGGTGAGCTTCTTTGGTATCTGGAGGACTTCACTATAAGGAAATAATGTTTGCATATTCGGCAGGAAAGCTCCCGCTGCATACTCTGAATGTAGTTATGGATCTACTGCACAGAAGCCATTTCTAATTCATACATTCATTGTAGTGAAAGGTTTTATAAGATGAGTGATTTTTTTGGGAGTAGAACTAAATTGTACACAAATTTGCCAAAATGCGGATTATTTTTTGTAGTTCACTTCTGCACAGATTCAGCAAAATGGCAACCAGATGACCACGATTTTGCTTAACCATCAAGGGTCATCCAAAAGTTACAAATAATACTTATAAACACTTTACGGCTCACCTCTCTGATCCCTCTGGGCTTCACTGTTCCTTGTCCAGTCCTTGTTGCAACTTCTTATCACAGCCCTGAGTGGTGAAATCCTGGTCTTCTTCACGCTAAGCTTCATCAGAGCCAGAAGTCCCGAAATAGCGTGAAGACACCAGGGATTTTAGAGCTTGCAATGGTGATGAGAAGATGCAGTAAGAGCTAGACGACAGACGATGAGAAGTGGATTGGCCAGAGAGGTGACAAGGTGAGTTGAAGGATTTTTTATTTTTTCTTATGCTTTGGGTTCTATAGAATTTAGACCACAGAGCCTAAAAGGGAACATTCTATTCATAGAGAATAACTTTGCTGCAAATCAAATTTTCTGGGAAAGTGCACTTAAAGGCCACCAGTAGTTATCGCACTTCACTTTTATAAGGAAGTCTGTGATGTTTTCATATTTGTCCATAAATTAGTGGCCATCCTGTGCAATACTCACTTGCTCAATTATTTGAGTAGTAACTTCATAGTCCGATATATATATAATCACATTTCTTGAAGAACCTGATAGCGAGGAAGAGGTTGCCAGCTGAAATCCATCTAACCAGTCTCCTAACAGATAGACAAGATAAATATATACGTTTGTGCACGTACATTTTAGGCAACCCATCACTGATTACAGATATGTCTCTGGTGTAGAATGCTGGAAGCTTTGAGCTGGTGTGTAAAGATTCCCATTGGGTGGCACCAAAGTCAAGGTGTCCTAGTGGAGTACTAGGGAACAACATGATCTTGATTTGACTGACAGGGGACATAATAATCACCACACTTACTGTTTATTTTAACTTTACTGTTTGACTTCAAATGCCTGAAAAAATAAATTATATGCGCTGGACAACCTCCTTAACTCCATCAACATTACTTAGACAATCAGTCAAAATGGTCGTAGAGCTGAAGTGTGGTTTAGTGAAAGAGTCCTGCCTCCTTGTGAGCTAATTCCAACAAAATCTGGTGTATTCCCAAGACAGAGTTGAGTATTGTAATCAATTAATCGTTTGAGAAGACCCGGCGCACTATCCCGATTCATTTGCAGATACTCCTAAAGGCCTATAACACCATTATTCCCAATTCCCTAGATTATGCTATACCTACTGTATGTGATCACACAGTCGCTGTCATAGATTCTTAGTTAAGAAATCACTGTTTGGAAACATGTTTAGACTGTGTGCACATGTTGCGTTTTTGCTGCCTTTTTGATGCTGTTTTTTCAGTATAGATCTGTCACATAACCTGAAGGGTTTCCTGATGCCAGCAAAGTGACTAGAAACCTAAAGTGTCATGCACACATTGCAGTTTTGGTGCAGATGTAAATTTGCAACATGTCAATTCTATCAGCCCAAGTAAAACTAACGCAGCAAACAACATGTAAAAAATGCACATTTTTGCTTCTTGCTACTCATGTTGTACATTCAAAACCTCATTAAAGCTGTTCTACCTGACTGTTGGAAAGCCAATGTCGTTATAGATATGACTCATAAAACCAAAGTCAATCCCAGAAAGCTGAGCCCAAGGTGTGTTAGCTTTAACATTTCTACCATAAAAGGTGCAATTAATCTTTCAAGGGGCCCTATGAAACCTATGTCAAGCTAGCAGGCAAACAAGAGAAATTCCGGTAACGACTAAGTGAAAGAATAACAGACTTTTGAACAACTGGGGATTCCCCCTGAAACTTGTTGTAACCAAAGATGGCTCCACCTCTGCAATCCATAAAGTGGAAGAAGGAAAAGATCTCCTAAAAGCATGAGGAGCGGAGTCATCACCAGCACCACCTTTGCTTCCACTCCTCAGCATATGTCTTCCATTTGTTTCTTTGTATGTTCTCATTCTTCCATACAACGATTGAGACTACATCTGCCGTATCTTTCAGTGTCGACTTTAAGACTAGAAAGTCGTGGAGAACCTACCGCCCTCAGATACCTTATTCTAATTGTAACTATTGTTACAATGTGTCCTATTAAAAACTGAACATGCTATTTGTAATATTTATAAGTTATAAACCTAGCACTCAACTTTAGGATATTCAGAGGAATATTTATTGTAGTACGTAAAAAAACGTTTCAGTCAAATTTTGACCTTCTTCAGTTACCTACTGTACCAAATACATTGTAATAGGTATTAAACCTATTGTGAAGATTCATGTGCTCTCAATTGGGGTCATCCGTCCTACTGCCTGTTGTAGTATGCTAATAGAGGCCAGTAGATGAGGCAACATATGCACGTATGCTTTTTACTGGGGAGATCCGTCCTACAGCCTTGTGTCAGCCAGTAGATGGGGCAGGATGTGCCTCCAGACACAGTATCCACTGCATGGGACATGCAGTGGATACTGTGTCTGGAGACACGTCCTGCCCCATCTACTGGCTGTGGGATGGATCTCCCCAGTAAACAGCATATGTGCATATATTGCCTCATCTACTGGCCTCTATAAGCATACTACAACAGGCAGTAGGACGGATGACCCCAATTAAGAGCACATGAATCTTCACAATAAGTTTAGTACCTACAGTATTACCACGTATTTGGTACTTTACATAACTGAAGAAGGTCAAAATTTGACTGAAACCTTTTTTTACGTACTACAATAAATATTCCTCTGAATATCATAAAGTTGAGTGCTAGGCTTATAACTTATAACTACTTGGTTTGGGAACCTAACCTTTAGCACCATTACTTAAGCTGTGCTCACGGTGTTTTTCCCTTCATTTGTAATATTTATTCTCCTTCTACTTCAAGGCTTTGCTTCTAATAAACTGATGGAGCAGATCGACCAATTTAGGCCAGGAAAACTGCTCCAGAGATTTTACTATAGTCACAGTCAGACCCATCGCTAGATTCCACAAATATTGAGGCGTCAGCACCTAACTTATGTGGCTTCACATGTCTTGCACAATGTTTAAAGATTCTTAGTAGTTAAAATCATGTTCTTGTTATTCCCATCTGCACCATACATAAGCACACCCCACAATTGACCTATTTATCAGTGATCAGTGGCTGCTCAGTACCTCTGATTCGCCTCTCAGCACCATGTTGTGCACAAACCATGTCACTAATTTCCATTATACAAGATTCCTGGTGCCCTAATCCTGACTGTACACGGTAATAAATACTTATCAGCTGTCTCCTACTACAGATTAAACATCACTTAGAAAGAAATTGCAGAAAATGGGATGAAATGAGTGAATCATTTGAAATTCAAATTAGATCGGAAGACAGTGGAATCTGGAGGTAGATACTTACCCTGCCGCACAAATTACCAGTCCGTTTCCCGAATGTGCGCCACTGGGAATCGCTGACCTCTGATGACCCACATACCAACCCCAAATGTTCAAGGTATGATAATCCATATGATGACGCAGCTGTAGGGCATCATGGAGAAGCCACACAAAACCACATTAGTTCACTTACTGATGATTCAACAGTGAAGGAAACGGTGGTGGTGAAATTTAGATTTTTATGCACATTGCGACTTGTAGCTCAAAGTATTTGATTTTGTGCGTAACTAATCTTTTGGGAACTTTGACTCAAACTCAGTGCTCCACGGATCGATCTGCTCACCTCAAAATTTCAGTGTCATGGCCTGTTTGGAATCTGTGGGCCGGTGATCCAGGGGTTAATACTTGGAGCCTCTCCTTGGCTCTGGGAGGGCTTTGTATGACTGCTATCCAGCTCCACTCCTTGCTAGTTGTACTTTTGCCTTCGGCTGAGTTAGTTGACACCTGAGTGCCTGTGCCTTGTGCCTGCTTTGTTGTCTGATCTCCTGCTTTTGACCTGGTTTACTGTTGTGCTCTTGTCTTCTGATTTGGTACTGTGTATGTGTTCTCCTCGTTTTCGACTTCAGCTACATCCCTGACTAATCTCCTGTCTACACCCCTTGTACTTTGATTGCCTGCATGATTTTGATTCTTGGCCTGATTTTGACTTCCCTCCTGTTTAGCGCTCATCGGCGCCCCTGACCACTTTGCCTTCCAGCAGCTCCCCACCGTGCTCAGCACTCCCTCCGGGAGTGTAGTGACTGGCCCCACCCCGGGTCCACCTCCGGCATTGACGTGCCGCAGGTCCTGCTGGTCGGCGGTCGCGTCTACCCTACAGCTCCCTCTGGGATCTGTGCAGCCTCGTCGTGTCCGACCTGAATTAGGACCCGTGCACTGACCGGTGTATCAGTCACGGGGTCCTGACATTCATTAATACTTACAATATACACTCACTGGCCACTTTATTAGGTACACCTGTCCAACTGTGTGTTAAGACTTAATTTCTAATCAGCCAATCACATGGCGGCAACTCAGTGCATTTAGGCATGTAGACATGGTCAAGACAATCTCCTGCAGTTCAAACCGAGCATCAGTATGGGGAAGAAAGGTGATTTGAGTGCCTTTGAACGTGGCATGATTGTTGGTGCCAGAAGGGCTGGTCTGAGAATTTCAGAAACTGCTGATCTACTGGGATTTTCACGCACAACCATCTCTAGGGTTTACAGAGAATGGTCCGAAAAAGAAAAAAAATCCAGTGAGCGGCAGTTCTGTGGCCGGAAATGCCATGTTGATGCCAGAGGTCAGAGGAGAATGGGCAGACTGGTTCGAGCTGATAGAAAGGCAACAGTGACTCAAATTGCCACCCGTTACAACCAAGGTAGGCAGAAGAGCATCTCTGAACGCACAGTGCGTCGAACTTTGAGGCAGATGGGCTACAGCAGCAGAAGACCACACTGGGTACCACTCCTCTCAGCTAAGAACAGGAAACTGAGGCTACAATTTGCACAAGCTCATCGAAATTGGACAGTAGAAGATTGGAAAAACGTTGCCTGGTCTGATGAGTCTCGATTTCTGCTGCGACATTCGGATGGTAGGGTCAGAATTTGGCGTAAACAACATGAAAGCATGGATCCATCCTGCCTTGTATCAACGGTTCAGGCTGGTGGTGGTGGTGTCATGGTGTGGGGAATTTTTTCTGGGCACTCTTTGGGCCCCTTGGTACCAATTGAGCATCGTTGCAATGCCACAGCCTACCTGAGTATTGTTGCTGACCATGTCCATCCCTTTATGACCACAATGTACCCAACATCTGATGGCTACTTTCAGCAGGATAATGCGCCATGTCATAAAGCTCGAATCATCTCAGATTGGTTTCTTGAACATGACAATGAGTTTACTGTACTCAAATGGCCTCCTCAGTCACCAGATCTCAATCCAATAGAGCATCTTTGGGATGTGGTGGAACGGGAGATTCGCATCAGGGATGTGCAGCCGACAAATCTGCGCCAACTGTGTGATGCCATCATGTCAATATGGTCCAAAATCTCTGAGGAATGCTTCCAGCACCTTGTTGAATCTCTGCCACGAAGAATTGAGGCAGTTCTGAAGGCAAAAGGGGGTCCAACCCCTTACTAGCATGGTGTACCTAATAAAGTGGCCAGTGAGTGTATAATTTTCCCGTAAATTAACCCCTTCATCTTATGAAATCCTAACAAAGCATACAATAAAAAAGTATTACCATCCAAGATACTTTCCGAACATGTAGTAAGTGTAATATTGACTAAAACTGCCAATTAGAAATGTATTATACTTTTTCTGATTCGCTTTGTCACTTACCCCGTGTGCAGAGCATTGCAGTAGCCTAGGTATCTATGGCTACGACCATTCATATAGTGACTGTTAGTCAGCTGTTAGTGGTTATAACCATGGATACCTAAGCTACTGCAATGCCTTGCACATGGGGTAAGCGACTTAGCAAATCAGAAGAACCATACTACGTTTCTAATTGGAGCTACTTGCTAGTATTAACCCCTTTACCCCCAAGGGTGGTTTGCACGTTCATGACCGGGCCAATTTTTACAATTCTGATCACTGTCTCTTTATGAGGTAATAACTCTGAAACGCTTCCATGGATCCTGGGGATTCTGACAATTTTTTCTCGAGACATATTGTACTTCATGTCAGTGGTAAAATTTCATTCAAATAACTTGCGTTTATTTGTGAAAAAAATGGAAATTTGACGAAAATTTTGAAAATTTCGCAATTTTCCTAATTTGAATTTTTATGCCCTTTAATCACAGAGATATGGCACACAAAAAACTTTATAAGTAACATTTGACATATGTTTACTATACATCAGCACAATTTTGGAACCAAAATTTTTTTTGTTAGGAAGTTATAAGGGTTAAAAGTTGACCGGTGATTTCTCATTTTTACAACACCGTTTTATTTTTACGGACCACATCACATTTGAAGTCACTTTGAGGGGTCTGTATGATAGAAAATACCCAAAAGTGACACCATTCTAAAAACTGCACCCATCAAGATGCTCAAAACCACATTCAAGAAGTTTATTAACCCTTCAGGTGCTTCACAGGAATTTTTTGAATGTTAAAAAAAATGAACATTTAACTTTTTTCACAAAAAAATTACTTCAGCTCCAATTTTTTTTTATTTTACCAAGGGTAACAGGAGAAATTGGACTGCAAAAGTTATTGTGCAATTTGTCCTGAGTATGCTGATACCTGATATGTGGGGGGAACCATTGTTTCTGCGCATGGCAGAGCTCAGAAGGGAAGGAGTGCCGTTTGACTTTTTCAATGCAAAATTGGCTGGAATTCAGATCGGAAGCCATGTCACGTTTGGAGAGCTCCTGATGTGCCTAAACAGTGGAAACCCCCCACAAGTGACCCCATTTTGGAAACTAGACCCCCAAAGGAACTTATCTAGATATGTGGTGAGAGCTTTGAACCCACCAGGGCTTCACAGAAGTTTATAACGTACAGCCGTACAATTAAAAAATCATATTTTTTCCACAAAAATGATCTTTTCACCCCCAATTTTTATTTTCCCAAGGGTAACAGGGGTATAAAAGTTATTGAGCAATTTGTCCTGAGTATGCTGATACCCCATATGTGGGTGTAAACAACTATTTAGGCGCATGGCAGAGCTCGGAAGGGAAGCAGCGCCAATTTTTTTGGCTGGAATTGAGATCGGACACCATGTCGCGTTTGGCAAGCCCCTGATGTGCCAAAACAATAGAAAGCCCCACAAATGACAACATTTTGGAAACTAGACCCCCCAAGGAACTTATCTAGATGTGTGGTGAGCACTTTGAACCCCCAAGGGCTTCACAGAAGTCTATAACGCCCGGGCGTGAAAATAAAAAAAATCATATTTTTTCCACAAACATGATCTTTTAGTCCCCAATTTTTTTATTTTCCCAAGGGTAACAGGAGAAATTGGACCCCCAAAATTGTTGTGCAATTTGTCATGAGTACGCTGATACCCCATATGTGGGAGAAAACTACTGTATGGGCACACGTCGGGGCTCGGAAGGGAAGTAGTGACGTTTTGGAATGCAGACTTTGATGGAATGGTCTGCAGGTGTCATGTTGCCTTTGGAGAGCCCCTGATGTACCTAAACTGTTGAAACTCCCCACAAGTGACCCCATTTTGTAAACTAGACCCCCCACGGAACTTATCTAGATGTGTGGTGGGCACTTTGAACCCCCAAGGGCTTCACAGAAGTTTATAACGCCCGGGTGTGAAAATAAAAAAATCATATTTTTTTAACACAAAAATGATGTTTTTGCCCCCAATTTTTTATTTTCCTAAGGGTAACAGGAGAAATTGGACCCCAAAAGATGTTTTCCAATTTGTCCTGAGTAGGTTGATACCCCATATGTGGGGGTAAAACACTGTTTGGGCGCATAGCAGAGCTTGGAAGGGAAGGAGCATCGTTTGACTTTTTCAACGCAGAATTGGCTAGAATTGAGATCAGATGCCATGTTGCATTTGGAGAGCACCTGATGTGCCCAAACAGTGGAAAACCCCCAATTCTAACTCCACCCCTAACCCCAACACACCCCTAACCCTAACCTTAGCCCTAACCCTAGCCCTAACCCCAACCCTAATGGGAAAATGGAAATAAATACTTTTTTTAATTTTATTATTTTTCCCTAACTAACGGTGTGATAAAGGGCAGTTTGATTTACTATATATGGCGGGTTTTTATGTTTGCAGCTGTCGCACGCTAAAATGCGCTTTTTATTGTAAAAATAGTTTTTGCATCACCACATTTTGAGAGCTATAATTTTTCCATATTTTGACCCACCGAGTCATGTGAGGTCTTATTTTTTGAGGGACGAGATGACGTTTTTATTGGTACCATTTTCGGACATGTGACTTTTTTGATCGATTTTTGTTCCGATTTTTGGGACGCAGAATGAACAAAAAACAGCATTTCAAGAATTTCTTTTGGGGGATACGTTTACATTGTTCCGCGTGCGATAAAATTGATAAGGCAGTTTTATTCTTCGGGTCAGTACGATTACAGAGATACCTCATTTTTTTATGTTTTGGCGCTTTTATGCAATAAAAACAATTTTATATAAAAACTAATTATTTTTGCATCGCTTTATTCTGCGAGCTATAACTTTTTTATTTTTTCGCTGATGACGCTGTATGGCAGCTCGTTTTTTGCGGGACAAGATGGCTTTTTCAGCAGTACCATGGTTATTTATATCCGTCTTTTTTATCACATGTTATTGCACTTTTTGTTCGGCGGTATGATAATAAAGCATTATTTTTTGCTTTGTTTTTTATTTTTATTTTTTAAGGGATTCACTAAAGGGGTTAACTAATGGGACAATTTTATAGAGTGGGTAGTTCCGGACACGGTGATACCAAATATGTGTACTTTAATTTTTTTTATTTTTTTTTATTTCCAGTAAATGAATTTATTAGGGAATATTTTTTTTTTTTTACATTTATTTAGCGATTTTTTATAAATTATTTTTACACTTTTTTTTTAACTTTATTACAATGTCCCAGGGGGGACATAACTGTCATGTGACAGATCGCTGTGACTGATCAGCAATCTGTCACAGGCAGTGCTGCAGGCTTCCTCATGCCGGCTCTTTGCAGGCATATGGAAGCCGCCTCTCTGCAGGCCCCCGAAGGTCCCCGCCGCCATTTTGGATCTGAGGACCTGCAGGGAAGGAGGCCCCCGCAGCAGTGATGCACATTGCTCTGCTGCAGGGGTCTCAGGGAAGCACGGAGGGAGCCTCCTTCCCTGCTGATGCTTCCCTAAACCCCCGATACACTGCGATCGTGTTTGATCGCAGTGTGCCAAGGGTTAACGTGTCGGGGGCGGTCCGTGACTGCCCCTGACACATAGTGCCGGGTGTCAGCTGTGATAATCAGCTGACACCCGGCCGCGATCAGTGGCGCTCACCACGTGAGCGCCGCTGTTTGCTATGACATACTTTCCCGTCCATGGGCATAGGGGCCCGGGGCCCATGGATGGGATAGTACGTCAGATGTCAGAAAGGGGTTAATATCATTACATCTACTACATATTGAAATAGGATCTCGGAGATAGGAATACTTCTTTAAAGCTTCATTCATCTGTAGCGCATATCATAATAGACAAAGACAATTATTTATTGAGAGAAGCACATGAGAGGCTAATCAGCATGGGCAAATGGCATACTTGTGGTTACCTAATCTGAAGATCTGAGGTTGTGGATTGTAATAATCACCTTGGCAGGTTAACAATGCAACTATTTTTTAATTCTTATTTCCATGGTCTTAAAGGGAACCTGTCACCCCCCCCCAGGCGTTTTTAAGTAAAAGAGCCACCTTGTGCAGCATTAATGCTGCATTCTGTCAAGTTGGCTCTTTTATTTAGCGTCCCTTCCACCGCAGAAATAATAGTTTATAAAATTGGTCAGACATACCAGAATTTTGACCGAGGGGCAGGTCTTTCCCCCTCTGACACCGACGCCTCGCATCCATCAGTCATGTCCTGCTTATGTCTTTGCTCCCCCTCCACTGTGTTCAATTTCAAATGCTGGCCCCTGCGCTGTAATATATTTTCTTGGGCATGCACAGTTAGCACTGCCTGTTCTCTCACATCACTTCATGGCCTGGCTATCGCGCCTGCGTGGACGCGCTGCCAGAGATCCCACCCCGCAGTGTGAATAAATCATAAGCGACTGGGTATGGGTAGGTCATAGCGTGGGACAGCGTAGGCCATGGTTGAAAAAAGGGTAGGGCATCATCTCTAATGAGATTAGTTTGGCAATGTAGGCGTTCAAGCAAAATGTACGCGGATGAGAGGATGAGTACTTTCTTGTCCTACTCAGAGTGTCTGGAAGGGTGAGCTGGACTGGATGGCTGCATATGGGGGAAGTAGCGGTGGACCGGACGGAGTGAGAGGGGATTGGTGATGGTATTGGTGGTGATGGCCTAGATTCAGTGTTGTGTTGCAAAACCATTGTGATTCCCTGAGTGCTTTGGCCTTGCGACGACACCTCCACATTTAGTGCTGGTGGTGTGCTCAACGGTGGCGTTGGTCTTACAGTGGGGGAAGCGATGGAGCATTGCTGGCTACCTTCAGTCGGAGCAGGTGCACATATGCTACCTGAGGTATTCAAATTTTTGAGTTGTTTACATCGGCTAAAGGTCCTTCCGCACTTCTTACTGGTAATCTTTGCCTCATCAGTAGGATTTTGGACAAAGAAGTGCCACACTGCACTCTTCCTACTATGGTATACATTTTCTGGCCTTGCACGCTGTGCTAAGTTGACTGTCTGGCCAAGCTGTCCTGCAACTCTTTTAGTTTTTGCTCTACGTTTTTGGACAGCTACGGGCCTGGCAGATAACCGCTACTGCGATGTCAATGCCTGCTGCGGATCCTTCTCCTTATCTGAATTATTGCTAGCGCCACCCTCCTCCCCCAATGGATGCCAACCTGGGTCAGGAACTGGGTCATCCATCACCTCCTCTTTAAAGTCATCTGCACCTTCCTCTTTACCTTCCTCTGTGTCACCATGTAAGGTGGTATTGTATGTGGGAAGGGGCACCTGAGTTTCATCAGGGTCAGATTCTGGCTCAATAGACTGCAAGGGCAATGTAGTGCTCTGGGTCGATGTACCAGCAGAATCATCTAGCAGTGGCTGTGCATCCGTGCACTCCATGTCAGATTCATCTTGGACTGGGGAATTCAGGATTTGACTGGATAACCCAGGCATGGTATGTGAAAAGAGCTCCATAGAGTAATCTGAAGTGTGGGCTGCCGTATCCTTAACTTTTGGTGGGGTGAAGGACACAAGGAAAGGTGTTTTTCCTGACCAGAACCCTGCATTGATGACTCCGTGCTTGCAGGTTTCGAATATTCAGAAGAGGAGGCAATAGAGCTGGTGGCTGTTTCGGCAATGTACGCCAAAACCTGTTCCTGATGCTCCGGCTTTAAAAGCGGTTTTCCTACTCCAAGAAAAGGCAACCTTACAGGCCTTCTTGGGCCAGACGATGACGCAGGCTCAACACCTCCTGCCTTAGCTGCTATTGTTCTTTTGCAAGAACCAGCCGATGCACCACCACCATCAGTACCAGCTGCGCCCCCCTGCCCACGTCCACGGCCTCTTCCACCATACTTCCTCATGTTTTGGAAAATGTACCAAAAATACCAGCAGAGAAATGGTACTGTATGAGGAGCGTCCAGCTGTGTAAGGTGTATTAAAAAAATTAATCTATGTATATATTTTGCTAGTCACAGACGCTCTCACAGTATGTATTGGACCGTAATCCAACAAGCAGATATACGGAACTGTATCAGAAGTGTACAGCTGTATACGTTTTTTGTGTAACTAACAATCTGCGTATATGTATTTATGGAGTGTCACACACACACGCTGACTCTGTATAGATGTGACTGTAATGTGAACGGCAGATATACAATACTGTTTGCGAATCGAACAGCTCTATATGGTGTGTGTATGGAAAATTGTCAATCTTTGTCTATTTGTATAGGGACTGACTCACGCTGTCTCTGTCTAGTTTTGACCGCTATCAAGCAGCAGATATACGAAACTGTTTGAAAAGCGGACAGCACTCTAAGGTGTAGGTCTGGAAAAACGGAAAAACTCATCCGCTTTATTTTCCAGAGTCACACACAGAAAGCTTCTATTTGTCCGTGATACAAGGCGGTACACGGTAGTGTGTGAGGAGCGTACACCGCTATACGGTGTCTGTATGGAAAATTGTCAATCTCCGTCTATTTGTTTAGGGACTGACACATGCTGTCTCTGTCTAGTTTTGACCATATTCAAACAAACAGCAGATATACGAAACTGTTTGAAAAGTGGACAGCACTCTAAGGTTTAGGTCTGGAAAAACAGAAAAACTCCTTGGCTTTTTTTCCAGAGTCACACACAGAAAGCTTCTATTTGTCCGTGATACAAGGCGGTACACGGTAGTGTGTGAGGAGCGTACACCGCTATATGGTGTCTGTATGGAAAATTGTCAATATCCGTCTATTTGTATAGGGACTGACACATGCTGTCTCTGTCTAGTTTTGACCATTATCAAACAGCAGATATATACGAAACTGTTTGAAAAACAGACAGCTCTCTAAGGTGTAGGTCTGGAAAAATGGAAAAACTCCTCGGCTTGTTCTTCCAGAGTCACACCCAGATAGCTTCTATTTGTCTGTGATACCAGCCGGTACACAGTAGTGTGTGAGGAGCGTACACCGCTATATGGTGTGTGAAAAAATGAACGCTCGGTAACTCACCAGGAGAAAATAATAAAAGTTGGAGTGCTTTGAAAAAAGCAGTTTGAACAGCAGTGTGCACACAGCAATGCAGCTAGCAGGTAGCCTTAAAAGGCAGCCTAATCACCACCAGCGCTGCTGCACACAACAAAAATCCTCCCCTTTCACTGCACACTAACTGTACAGTGAAAAGCGCTATCAGCAGAAGCAGTTTTTTTTTTCTTCCCTGCCTAACACTCTCCCTGTTCTGAATCAGCAGCAGCACCTCTCCCTATTCTAAGATCGGCAGAAGAAAGATGGCGGTCGGCGGTCACAGCCTTTTATACCCACTGTGATGCCACACAAAGCCAGCCAATCACTTCAATGCCCTTCTCTAAGATGGCTGTGGCCGCTGCCCATGTCATTGCGTTGCCCACAGTGTGCTTCCTCCATCATTGGCTGAGAAAAGGCGCTGGAAGCATTATTTGAAATGCGACTTTGGCACTCTGATCGTCGACCTCATGGCCGACCTCACGCTATGGTCGGGTTTCGATCGGCGAAACCCGACTTTAGCTAAAGTCGGCTATTTTGACTGACCCGTTTTGCTCAACTCTAAATGAGATGCAACGCTAAGGTCTTCCTCTGCTTACTGTCACTGAATGGAAATATTGATTCCTGAAGCTGAGCACTTTCCAGGTGAAATTATTGCACTTAAACTGATGAGCAAGCAAATCTCTAATAAGCCAATAAAATCGACATACTGGTGCTCTGTGCTGGTAAAAGTCTGTGGCAAGCTCCTCACACTCCTCCCCCTCTTACTGATGGAACAACTCCTTCAGCTATGCCTTGCATACATCGGCTGGTAAACTGCCCAACTAAATGCACCTGTCTCCAGAGCTCTGACCTCCAGCCAGAGAGATGGTCACTTGACAACCTGGTAAATGTTGTTCAGGGAGGACAATATCTGAACTGACCAGGATGATGGAAGACATAGTGTCCCGAAGTCCCTGGGCCTCCTCTCTGATGTCATTTTCCTCCCCCAGGTCACTTTCCTTCATGGTAACAATCATTTTATTTTGTGCATTACTCACCACTGGCAGGGGAGCAGGTCCATTACTTCAGGTTACAACATTGGCCCAGTGGCACACCATTCCATCTCATAGGTCGTTTCCCAGCAAGATATCTATCGGTAGGTGCCGGACTACTCCTGCATCCACCATTGCATAACTATGATCTCAGTTTAAATGTAGTCAGGCCCTTCGAATGTTCAGAGTTCCTCCGGCTACATTGACTATCATATAGCTGGTGGGAACAATACATTGGTTCGGAACTAAATGTTCTTTGATAAATGTGACTGAGGCTCCTGAGTCACAGAGCCCCGCTGCCCCCACACCCTCTGACCAGAGCGGCTGCAGATGCTGGTTCATAGTCGCTGAGGTATCCCATTGGCCTTGTACAGCAGTACCCTCTTCTTCTTCCAGTCAGGGTAGTGGGATCCTCTCTCACGCAGCTTTCCAGCCCCATTGCAGCACATTGTTCACCGGTTGGGGATGCGGTTGATGTGGGCTAGAACAATCACGGCATTCCCTGGAAAAGTGTCTCGTCTGCCCACATTTATGACAGCTTAACCCCCCTTGTCCCGATGCTTGGGGGTTTGGGAAACTTTCCCATCTGTGTGAAGACCCAAATCCCCTCAGCTACTCCTTGGACATAAATTGTTCCAACATGAGTATATATATGACATGTTCTGCTTCCTGAGGCCCCCAGTCCATTCTATCCACCGAGTGCATGAAGTACTTAATGTATTAGCAAATTCACGATGCATGTGTGTTTCAATTATCACCTAGGCAGGCTAACAATGAAACTATTTTTTATTCTTTACATCCATGGTGTTTGGTCATGGTCATAGGAATGCCCCCTGCATATAGGAACTAAGACACATATGCCCCCAACAGATGTAGGACAGAAACACTAATGTAGGCCTTATTTATACATGAGATCCAAACCACACCTCTTCCTCTACTGTCACTGAATGGAAACATTTGAACACTTTCCAGGTGAAATTAGTGCACTTAAACTGACGTGCAAGAAAATCTCGATTAAACACAATAAGATCGACATACCAGTACTTAATGCTGGAAAAAGTCCGTGGTTAGCTACTTACACCTAAGAAATGGTCTATCCAGCAATAGAGGAGGATCCAGACACAGCGAACATTGTACACTGTCAGGATCCAGCAAACTGCAGTCACATTGGGCAACTGCAGAAATCTAGCTAAAGCCCGGAAAGCACCTTTGCAAGCAACTTTTATTTATATGTTAATAAATGTTGAAATTTCTCAAATCTATTACATATTACCTATCATAATAAATCATATTTTCTTAAGGAGAAAAGAGTAAAGCCTATACCTCAAAAAAACTATCCAATTTTATTGAAAAACAATAAAGTTGAAAAGATTCTAAACCCTAAATTAATAGCCGGCGCATTCATATAGTACTATGACTCCTCATTACACATGTAAAATCAGTTTGAAGCTAATAGAATTTTCTAAGAATTTCACAAAAAATCTGATTCACCAGAATTCCATATGCTAAAATCTAGACAAATTATGACTGTTGGGCCGTCATTTTTCTTGATTCTTTTTACTTTTTTCACACCTCACCTGTCCTGCTGCAGCTTGATCCCTGTTGGATGCAAATTTCTAGAAATAAAAAATCAAATTGGAAATACTCCAATTGCTCTGAAAATATGTGTTCAACACTCTGATGTCTCCTAGGACTGTATCTAACACCTTTCAATCTCTTTAACACAAACACACTCTTAATAATGTCAAAGAGACCTCACGACTGAAAACAATAGTGACCTGTCAATGAGAAACTGGAAGAAAGTAGCGAGCAGGGAATAGAGAGAGCCAGGAGAGTGGTGAATGCAGGGCTTACTGCAGTAGAATCTCATTAATCTCATTAACATACAAGTTCAAAGGTGGATTTCTCTTACACAGCAAAATGATTTCTATAAGAAAGGTAAGGATTTAGTCAGCATTAAAAGACCTTTATATACTGTAAATTCCATCAGTTTGGGGATTAAAATCTGTATGACGGGTTCTTTTTAAAGCACCATTCAGCGGTTTTTTTTTAGCATCACGCCTGGAATGGTATCACTAATGTATGTTCCCTGCCTGTAGGACTAGCCACCAGGTTCTGTTGTTCTCAATGCCACTTTGGTTTTCCTCCAGTGTTTGCCGTAAGTCGCTTCTCCTTGTAAGACTATGAGTCAGAACGAGGCTCATAGACTCACACTGAGAGGTGGTGACTGTTACCTCTGACTTCTGGTGAGTCAGGAGCTGTGGTCACAAGATGGCGGAGCAGGACTGGCGCGGCACTGGGAAGAGCAGAAGACATCAGCTAGTTAAGCATTGAACTACCGGGAACAGACCTTAGTGATACCACTCCAGCGGTGAAATTAAATAAAAAATGCCGGAGTGATGTTTTAAGCCCTCATCATACTTGGTGTTAGTATTCTTAGAACTAATTAAATCCCAAAAATTTTATATATCTGATTTGCAATATTCTTACAATTACCGAAACCTTTGAACATGGAAGTCTCAAGATCCACCCAAAACATTATAGATCAAAATGTTAACCTAATTTATGAATATGAACCCATGTTGGCCTCACACAAGAATAGCCGCTCATCATTTAACAAGTCCTGGCACTTCTGGTTATTCTCTCCATTTCCTAGACAGATTTGACTAATAGTTTATGTAAATCTTCTTTATAGACTTGGACGCGGCATTAACTTTTACGATAATTTTTGCCCCATTCCGTGATATGTCTGTTGTCACAAAGTGAAGTCTTGACCTGCACAGACTTTACCATGTGTGGAGAGAAAAACATGACAGGGACTGACACATTTCTTACCATACAGTCCTTAATCATAGTCCACATTGATGTTTTGACTTTCAAGCTTAATAAAGACTATGACGATTGAAGTTTTGCTTTGTGTATGGAGAAATAAAATAACTAACCCATGGTGAGTGCTGAAAAGATTTTTTCTCGGTACGATATGTTACAATTCCACCATAAGTTCACAAATAGATTATGTGGACTGATAGTCCATGTGGATGATCAGAAACGCGTCAGTCTCTGTCATGTTTGTCTCTTCATACTGGTGATGCCACTGTTTTTAACGTATTGGGGAAGAAATAAAAGATCATATGTTTATTCAGAACGAGGTGTTGGCATTTGTGGACTCCTGATGGAAATCTACCAAGAAAAGCAGCTGAGCACCAGCTATGGTGAGCTGACGGACTTTATTCCCTTAGTCAATATGATATGATTGGACCACCACTGTCAGGATCAAGTAGGAAATAACTTACCTATTTTAGGCAAAACAAAACCAACAGGATTCGGCCATAAGGCCTCAATGAAGTCCCACATCAATTTGCTAAATAAATTCTTTATAGGTTGCAGTTGTGCTAAACTTGTAATAAAGACAGACATCTCATTGTCTATATTTTCCATACGCATTCTGCAATAAAAATATGAGGTTTGCATTTAATATTTCTTACTTAAGTATTTATATTTGTATTGCTACACAAATATTAAATCTTTTTTCCAAGTTATTTTTAGTTTTTCATAAGTGCAAGAGCAGGGGCTTACATAGAAATCATGGGGCCCCATAGCAGATGTCCTAATTTGTCCCTCCTTTCTCTAAAAAAATAAAAATCTAATGATATTTGATGGGGTCACACAAGAGCATATCTCACAACTTTTCAGCCCCTACAAAATAATTTTGCTCCTATTGAAGCCCCTTAGAATTCCCAGGCACTATATTATCTATTTCATGGCCCCCATAAAGTGTGATGCCAACAAAAGTGCCCTCGAAACACAGTATGATACTACCATAGTGAATTCCTTCACAGTACCCATCACAGTCACAGAATAATGACACTTCCCTACCCCTCCCAAAGTATGATACCCCACAGTGACCCCAAAACACTAAGATGTCCCCACAGTGACCACCAACACAGTATAATGGCCCCCACAGTTCCCCAAACACAATTTGAAAGCCCCTATGCACAGTACTAAGGTCCAGACACAGTCCTCGCACACCATATAATGGCCCACACAGAGTCCTCCATACAGATTGATGTCCCTACATTCAGTATAATGGCCACCACACCCATCAACAGAGTATGCAGTATGATGGACCTCATACAACCCTCTAAACAGTATAATGGTCCCCAAAATAGCCCTCCGAAGAGTATAATAGCCTCCACATAGCCCTGCAAAGAGTATAATGGCCTCCACTTGCCTCTACTCTTTTCCCTGCTATGCTGGTCTCTGCTGCATGTGTTCAGGATCTCTGCACAGGACAGTATTGATGAGACGTCTGGCGCACATGGAGACTGTTGAAGGAGGGAGAGTCAGTTGTTTCTCCCTTTTCCATCATTGCTTTCAACTGTATCTGCATACAGTGTTATGCTGGGTGGGATGGGAGCACGGCGCCGCCACGTGGTCTGCTGCTATTAGTGGTATGCCACTGTGCAAGGGTTCAATATAATGGTAACAGTTAAATATGCAAATAAAAACATATTTTATGCAATTTTCTGTTATCCAACATTGCAAAAAAAATATCAAAAGCCCCATATTTGTACCATATGTAATAAGAAGCTGTGATATCTCTGGAGAACTCCTGCAGGAGGTGCCATTACTGAGGAGAGATTGCCATCTTCTGGCCAGCCAAAATCAAGCGGAACCAAATTTTGCTGGAAGATTTACAGGGGGAGCGGCTTAATGTGCAGGATTGGATCAGATGACCCACAGGAAGGATTTCCCTGATATAAAAGCCCTGCTTGCCAGACTATGATGAGATTTGGCACCAGGGAAGAGAGCGAGCAGACGTGCTCCAGAGACATCGCTGAGACCAGCGTGACAGGCCTCAGTGTGAAGTCTGTTCCATCCAGGTGCTGGTCACCACCTGGGAAGGTCCGGATTCCCCACAAGAGAATTACCGCCTACGCTGGTCAGAGCCAGGATCTGCGCCCTGTGCTGGTCAAGCCTCCAAGGCCTGCCGTTGCCTGTCAAGAGCCGACCATAAGACTACCGCCGATGGTCAAGCCGAGAAAATGTGACAGGCAAGTCCCACTGGTAATTGCCATGAAACAGAGCTAGTGGACAGGGCCATCACTTCCAGCTATCATCTACGGTGGCGGGGTCAGCTGGGACTAGGATTACAGATTGGGAGGGGGCTAGTTGGTTCCTGGGAGGCTCAACAGGTGTCACGCTGGCGCCTTGGCTGGTTGGCGCAAGTGAGGGGGTTGTGGCCCCACTGAGCCACAAACCAGACTACCTTGGAAGGGGCGTGACTAGGACAGCTACCTTGGTCTTCACTGGAGCCTCTGATGGTGAGGTCAGGCTTGTGCGGCAGGTAGCTGCCAGGTGCCACTCCAGGGTGGTGTCTGGCTGTGGCTGCTGATCCCACTGGGGAACAGGAAGCTAGGACAGGTGTGACAGACAGGCAGGTGAGCACGGCTGGTACTCTGGCAGTTGGGCACGGCTGAGACACAGGCAGGCGGCATGGCTGAAACGCTGGCAGGCGGGCACGGCTGAGACACTGGCAGGCGGGCACAGCTGACTGGGAAGGCACAGGGACACGGACAGAAAGGAGTGGTGTATGGAATAGGTAGAGGCCTGGTCACACAAGAAGTGCTGGTACTGGTACGGGAAGGATGGAAATATAGATGGGTATAAAGGAACAGGTTTGGACCTGTTCACACCGGAGAAGAACCGCAAGGCTGCGGTGGGGAGCTGCAGTTAGCAGCAAGAGGTTCTGCAGAAGCAGAACAAAGCAGAACCGCAGGAGTGCGGAGCACAGGTAGAGCCACAAGAATGTGGAGCACAGGCAGAGCCATGAGAGTATGGAGCAGGTAGAGCCACAAGAGTACGGAGCAGGCAGAGCCGCATGAGAAGGGAGCAGGCAGAGCCGCAAGAGTACGGAGCACAGGCAGAGTCACAAGAGTACGGAGCACTTAGAGCCGCAAGAGTAGGGAGCAGGCATAGCCGCAAGAGTGTGGAGCACAGGCAGATGAAGAGGACCCCAGGATAGACACTGCAGGGAAAGGAGCCACAGACAAGGAGACCGAGAGACAGAGGTAGGACAGAGTTCAGACAAGGTAACGGTGCAAGTGCGAGACAAGGAACTGGAACAAAGACATAGAGAGCCATATATACTGCCTCCTGGAGGGCAGAGCACACAGATGTGAGATAAGGCAAGGAACAATAGCACAGGGACCAGGATATACTGTCTCCTGGAGGGTGTCAAGACAGGTACAAGGCAAGGCAAAGAACAAGGACACAGAAACCAGGATATTCCGCCTCCTGGAGGGCAGACGGAGAGGTACAAGGCAAGGCAAGGAACAAGGACACAGAGACCAGGATATTCTGCCTCCTATAGGGCAGCAAGACAGGCACAGGACTAGGAATCAAGCCTCCAGAGAAGGCGAAACACAGGACAGGACCTGGCAACTCAGCAAGACACTAACTGAGTTAAGGCTTTGCTCAGGCAGCTACCACCGGGTGGAGCTGCATACTAGAGGCCTCTTGGGGATTGGCCAGGGATACATTAGACAGGTACAGCCTGATTCCATAAGAACCAGAGAGTGCCAATGCCGCCCCCCTATGTACACAGCCAGGAAGCATGCAGAGAGCAGGAAGGAAACAAGAGGCACACAGCATGGAGCCGGCAGCAGACAGAACACACAGCAAGGCCTGGAGCAGTGAGTAAGTTGGTGTGTGGCCATGCAGTGATGCCGGCAGGGTTGTTACAGTAGGCATTGATAGACTACGTCAGAAAAAGATTTGCGGCCCAGCGAGAAAGCATTGTGACCCCCACTAGAACTAGATCTTTGAGAGAGAACTTACGTGGTGACTTCCAAGACTGGGTGCACCACCTTTTGTGAAAAGAACATTAACGTTAAATAGTGAAAGACTTTCTTGGCTCTTCTAAGCTTATTGTTATTTGTTCTACTGTTGATTTGCATCCTTACTAACACTAATTGTTTAAAGTTACTGAATTATATAAATAGAATTATTTCAATCCTTGACTGTTTCCCGCCTCGTTATCTTTGTTCGTTGCATCCAGGCGCCTTCATTACACTTCCATTCCCTTATTTAACATCTTATGGCTACAAAGACATCAGATTAAAGTTTGACGAGCCTCGTGATTTCAGCATTCTGGTTTCTGGCAGTGGCATTCTCCCCATTTCCAATTGAATACATATAAATGCTTGGCTGAGTTCAGATTTGCTTACTTGGAGAAAATGAGAGAAATAGTTGTAGGACAAAATCACGGGTCTGAGCATCTTTAAACTTGGCTTATTAAAGAGGCCACATCTCAATGAAGTTGTCTGGCCATAGGGTACAAATCTGCACTCACTGCCTTAGGATATGGTCACACAAGCCTTAAGGGTGGTTTCACATTAGCGTTTCAGGGCGCAGCGACAGCCTGCGCATGGCCGCCGCTAAGCCCTGCCCCCTGCCGTACCTCCTCCGGTAGCTCCGGTAGCGCAACCAAATTGCAACAGGTTGCGTTTGGCGCTGGTCGGTGCACCGTCAAAAGGACGCATGTGCTGCCAAACACATACTGCGCTGTTGTGAGTTCATTTTCCCCTTCGTCACTGAGGTCTGGTGAACTCCCTATTCTGGTGAAGGAAGGTAATGAGCCTGATTATCAGGCACCTGAACCTGATGAGGATGACTGGCTGAGTGGAGTCACGGACTGGATATAAGGCTGCCGACGCCCTTCTGCCCTGCGGGTGATTTCTCTGTGGACTTCTAGGACACCAGTCTGATTCCTGCTCCTCTAAGCTAAGTTTTTCTGCTTTGCCTGTTTGCATTAGTGTTTTGTTTTTGTTTTCCTTGCTTTTCTGGATTCTGCCATTCCCTGCTGGGGTGAGCTGAATCTCCTTTTGCCTGTAGCTCTGTCTTCAGAATATTCCTGTGTACTGACATAGCCTTTTTGAAGCCTAGCGTCTTCAGGGCCTTTGTCACTGTCAGTCTGTTGGCTCTTATTTTCATAGGGTTTTTCACGGATTGCAGACAGCAGCCTTCCTGTCCTTTTCTATCTATCTAGATTGGGCCCCGTCTTTGCTCAGTCTATCTTTCTGCCTGTGTTAGTGTTTTCATCTTGCTTCACCGTCATTATATGTTGGGGGCTGCCTATTGCTTTGGGGTCTGCTCTGGGGCAGTTTAGTTTTCCCCTTTCTTTCTTTAGGCCTAGCTATTTCTCCGGCTGTGATCGAGGGGTCTAGGGCATCGTAGGAACCCCCCACGGCTACTGCTAGTTGTGTTGATAGGTTCAGGGGTCTGCAATCCGATAGCTGCCAACTTCTCTGGTTTTCTGGACTTAGCTAGCATTTCTGTTTTTGCCTCCTACGGTGACTCAATCATAACAGAATCACCCGCCCTACCGCAGATCCTAGGGTACTCAATAGCAGGAAAGAATTGTGTTTAAAAAAAAAGGTGTGCGTATATTCTTTCCTCTATATCTCTGAGGCCGTAGGGGGGATTTTTTTTTTTCTCTCAATGGAGATAAAGCAATTGTCTGATCGTGTGGAGCAGCTCGCTGCGGAAGTGCGGGGAATTTCCGCCTACCTTGCTCGTTCGCATGCTGTTGAACCAAAGATCCCTACACCTACACCTGATGTATTTTTTGGGGATCGATCTAAATTTTTGAGTTTCAAAAATAATTGTAAATTATTTTTTGCCTTGAAGCCTAACTCGTCAGGGAGCTCCGCGCAGCAGGTTAAAATTGTCATCTCTTTGCTGCGTGGCGATCCCCAGGATTGGGCGTTTTCTTTGAAACCAGATGATCCTATTCTGACTAATGTGAACGCATTCTTTCAAGCTTTGGGGTTGTTGTATGACGAACCTAATGCTATTGATCAGGCTGAAAAGACCCTGTTGGCATTGAACCAGGGTCGAGATTCTGCAGAGTTGTACTGTCAAAAGTTCCGAAAGTGGGCGGTCCTTACTACCTGGAATGATAATGCCTTGGCTGCTCTCTTTCGGAAAGGTTTGTCAGAAGCCGTAAAAGATACTATGGTGGGATTTCCTGTTCCCTCTGGTCTGGACGATTCTATGTCATTAGCCATTCAGGTTGATCGGCGTTTACGTGAACGCAGGATTGCACGAGAGGTGTTGCCACCGGTTGAACAGACGTCTGAACCTATGCAATGTGATAGAGTTTTGCCTAAGGCGCAACGTCAGGAGTTCAGAAGGCGTAATAAGCTGTGTTTTTTCTGTGGAGATGCCTCGCATGTTGTTTCTGTTTGTCCTAAACGAGAGAAACGCTTTGCACACACGTTTTCTGTTGGTGGTTTTCAACCTAAGTTTCTTCTGGCAATTACTCTGATCTGCTCCCTGTCCACATTTTCCGCCAAGGCTTTTGTGGATTCGGGAGCAGCGCTAAACCTAATGGACTTGGATTTTGCTAAACGTTGTGGATTTCCGATGACACCTCTGCAGACGCCTATCCCTTTGAGGGGGATTGATGCTACTCCTTTGGCTAAAAATAAACCTCAGTTCTGGACCCAGGTGGTTATGCGGGTCGCCCCAGACCGACAAGAAAATTGCAGATTTTTGGTGTTGCATGGTCTGCATGATGCCGTTGTTCTGGGGTTTCCCTGGTTGCAAATTCATAATCCAGTTTTGGATTGGAAATCTGTGTCTGTGGTGAGTTGGGGTTGTCGGTGTACCTTTAGTGAGGCTCCGGTTTTTTCCACCTCTCCTCAGTCGCATGATGTTCCTGACTATTTGGCGGACTTTTATGATGTATTTAGTGAGAATGAGTCTGCGTCCTTGCCTCCTCATAGGAGTTATGACTGTGCAATTGAACTAAGCCTGGGGTGTAAATTTCCCAAGGGTCGGCTCTTCAATTTATCTGTACCCGAGCACGAGGCTATGCGGTCCTATATTAAGGAGGCGTTGGAGAAGGGTCATATTAGACCATCCTCTTCACCCTTAGGTGCCGGTTTTTTTTTTGTGGCCAAAAAGGATGGTTCTTTAAGGCCTTGTATTGATTATCATGCCCTCAATAAAATTACTATTAAATATCAGTATCCGTTACCCCTGATTTCGCATCTATTCTCTAGAGTTAGAGGTGCTTGCTGGTTTACCAAGCTTGACCTCAGGGGGGCGTATAATCTTATCCGCATTAAGCAGGGGGATGAATGGAAGACGGCGTTTAATACTCCGGAGGGACATTTTGAGTACCTGGTGATGCCTTTTGGGCTCACTAATGCCCCTTCTGTCTTCCAGTGCTTCATGAACGATATTTTCCGAGACTTTGTCGATAAATTTTTGATTATCTATCTGGATGATATTTTGATCTTCTCCAAGGATTGGGATTCTCATGTGGAACATATTCGGACTGTGTTCCGGATCTTGAGGGAGAATTCCCTGTATGTCAAAGGATCGAAATGCCTTTTTGGAGTACAGAGGATTTCATTTTTGGGATTTATTTTGTCTCCGTCAACTATTGAAATGGATCCGGCCAAGGTACAGGCCATTTATGATTGGGTTCAGCCCACTTCTTTGAAGGCCCTCCAGAAGTTTTTGGGTTTTGCTAATTTTTATCGGAAATTTATAGCAAAATTTTCTAGTATTGCCAAGCCATTGACTGATCTGACTAAGAAGGGTGCTGATGTGTTGAATTGGTCTCCGGAGGCTGTTGCTTCCTTTCAGGAGCTGAAGCGAAGATTTACCTCCGCCCCGGTTTTGCGGCAACCTGATGTCTCACTCCCGTTCCAGGTAGAGGTGGATGCTTCTGAGATTGGTGCAGGAGCTGTTTTGTCCCAAAAGGATCCTGTAACAGCTAAAATGAATCCCTGTGCTTTCTTTTCCCGAAAGTTCTCTCCATCTGAACGTAACTATGATGTGGGGAATCGGGAACTGTTGGCCATGAAATGGGCATTTGAGGAGTGGAGACATTGGTTGGAGGGAGCTAAACATCAAGTTGTGGTCCTCACTGACCACAAGAATTTGATTTATCTAGAGTCGGCTAAACGCTTGAACCCTAGACAAGCTAGGTGGGCCTTGTTTTTTACACGTTTTGATTTTGTGGTCTCTTTTCTTCCTGGAACTAAGAATGTCAAGGCAGACGCCCTCTCTAGGAGTTTCTTTGCTGATTCTCCTGTGGTGACCAAGCCTGCTACCATCTTAGGCGAAGGGGTAGTTCTTTCTGTCATCTCGCCCGATTTGAGACTTGCTCTGCAAGAGTTCCAGGAGGACAAACCTGAGCGTTGTCCCAGTGGAAAGTTGTATGTTCCTGACCAGTGGAAGAAGAGAGTGATGTCTGAAGTTCATTGCTCTGCATTGGCTGGTCATCCAGGTATCTTTGGCACTAGAGATCTGGTGAGTCGCTCTTTTTTGTGGCCCACATTGTCTCATGATGTCAGGAATTTTGTGCAGTCCTGTGGGACTTGCTCCCGGTCTAAATCTTGTTCTCGTTCTAGTGGGTTGTTGATGCCTTTGCCTGTCACCAGGAGGCCATGGACCCATATTTCAATGGATTTCATCTCTGATATGCCGGTCTCTCAAAGAATGACTGTTATTTGGGTGATTTGTGATAGGTTCTCTAAGATGGTTCATCTTGTACCACTCCCTAAGTTGCCATCTTCCTCTGAGTTGGTGCCCCTGTTTTTGCAACAGGTGGTTCGCTTACACGGGATTCCTGAGAACATTGTATCTGACAGAGGAGTTCAGTTTGTGTCTAGATTTTGGAGGACTTTCTGTTCCAAGCTGGGAATTCAGCTGTCCTTCTACTCTGCTTTTCACCCTCAGACCAATGGGCAGACAGAGAGAACAAACCAGACCTTGGAGTCGTATTTGAGATGTTTTATTTCCGCTGATCAGGATGATTGGGTTTCATTTTTGCCCTTGGCCGAATTTGCTTTAAATAATAGAGCTAGTTCTGCCACTTTGATGTCACCTTTTTTTTGTAACTTTGGGTTTCATCCTCGATTTTCTTCAGGGCAGGTGGAGCCTTCTGCCTGCCCAGGTGTTGACACTGTGGTGGAGAGAATGCACCAGATCTGGGACCAAGTGGTGGATAAGTTATCTCTCTCCCAGGAAAAGACCCAGCGGTTTTCCAACCGACATAGGACCATTGGTCCCCAGTTTAAGATTGGTGATATGGTGTGGTTATCATCAAAAAATATTGCTATGAAGGTGGCTTCTCCTAAGTTTAAGCCTAAATTTATTGGACCTTACAAGATTTTGGAGATTATTAATCCGGTCTCTTTCCGTTTGGCTCTTCCTGTCACATTTAAAATCCATAATGTGTTCCATAAGTCCTTGTTGAAGAGGTTTGTTGAACCATTTGTTCCTGGGGTGGCACCTCCGGACCCTGTATTGGTTGAAGGTAACATGGAATATGAGGTAGAGAAAATACTGGATTCCCGTCTGGCTAGACGGAGACTCCAGTATTTGGTTAAGTGGAAGGGTTATGGTCAGGAGGATAATTCCTGGGTCTCTGCCTCTGATATTCATGCCAAAAGATTGGTGCGTGCCTTTCATCGGGCTCACCCTGATCGCCCTGGTGGCGTGGTTGAGGGTTCGGTGACCACTCCTCAAGGGGGAGGTACTGTTGTGAGTTCATTTTCCCCTTCGTCACTGAGGTCTGGTGAACTCCCTATTCTGGTGAAGGAAGTTAATGAGCCTGATTATCAGGCACCTGAACCTGATGAGGATGACTGGCTGAGTGGAGTCACGGACTGGATATAAGGCTGCCGACGCCCTTCTTCCCTGCGGGTGATTTCTCTGTGGACTTCTAGGACACCAGTCTGATTCCTGCTCCTCTAAGCTAAGTTTTTCTGCTTTGCCTGTTTGCATTAGTGTTTTGTTTTTGTTTTCCTTGCTTTTCTGGATTCTGCCATTCCCTGCTGGGGTGAGCTGAATCTCCTTTTGCCTGTAGCTCTGTCTTCAGAATATTCCTGTGTACTGACATAGCCTTTTTGAAGCCTAGCGTCTTCAGGGCCTTTGTCACTGTCAGTCTGTTGGCTCTTATTTTCATAGGGTTTTTCACGGATTGCAGACAGCAGCCTTCCTGTCCTTTTCTATCTATCTAGATTGGGCCCCGTCTTTGCTCAGTCTATCTTTCTGCCTGTGTTAGTGTTTTCATCTTGCTTCACCGTCATTATATGTTGGGGGCTGCCTATTGCTTTGGGGTCTGCTCTGGGGCAGTTTAGTTTTCCCCTTTCTTTCTTTAGGCCTAGCTATTTCTCCGGCTGTGATCTAGGGGTCTAGGGCATCGTAGGAACCCCCCATGGCTACTGCTAGTTGTGTTGATAGGTTCAGGGGTCTGCAATCCGATAGCTGCCAACTTCTCTGGTTTTCTGGACTTAGCTAGCATTTCTGTTTTTGCCTCCTACGGTGACTCAATCATAACACTGCGCACGGCCTGCATCCCCAGTGATAAAGATAGGGGACGCAGGATGCATGCAGCGTCATGCACCCGTAGGTGGAGCTACCGGAGAAGGCGCGGCAGGGGCGGGGCTTAGCGGCGGTCGTGCGCAGGCCATCGCTGCACCCTGAAATGCTAATGTGAAACCACCCTTACATATGATCAGAGTTTGAGCAGAGTGTTAGCATAGTGTAATTTCTCGGATAAGAGAATCATAACACAGGTAAGGCGAAGATGGAGAACAACATTTCTCCATCATCTCCATTGTGTGAGTCATCCGAGTGCAGTCCAATGTTGTACATGCACTCTTTCACATGGATGGGTGAGTGTAATCAGATTTGCGCTAATCTGTATTGCACCATACAATAATATTGGTCCGAGTGCAATCTTTAAAATATCTGATAGCACTCATCTGATATACACGCTCGTGTGAGCGAGACCTCACAGTACAAGACTGTGAGGATTCACCGATGCCGGCACCAGGAGTGGCAGGTGCGTGACCACAAGTATGCAAGTTCCATACATGCATTCATGTGCCGTTTAAATGTGAGCAGCCTTGCTCAATGCAAATGTATTGAGTGTGGTCTGACACTTCTTGTAATGTGGCTGGAAGTATGCAAATCACATACATACAGTCACATGACTGCCTACTCCTGGTGCCACTACTGGGGAATCCTCACAGTGGGCAGTAAGTGCGCTGAAAGGATTCATAAGTCTGCAGTCAACCGACTGACTGCAGACTTGTACCCTAATGCCCGACCAGCCTTTTACATCATATATGACTTAAAATGTTTCTCTGCTCTTACAGCAACTCATTGCTCTGCACTTCTCAGATCTGCTGCACTCCTCGATCTCTTGATTGTTGCACCTTAGGTGTCCTCCTTTCTTAACACACAGTAACTAACAGAAATAGATTAAGTTCGTACTGCGCAGTCTATTCATATGTAAATCTTCACTGGAGCTTTTAGCTCAGAATCCCCTATAGATGCTACAATTCTGTTAATCTTGTACTTGCTTGGTAATAATTCTCAGATGCTCTTCACTGTCTTACATACATGTCAGAAAAGAGTTTTATCTCTTGTAGCTTTTACTGTACAGAGATCCTGCAGTCTTCACAATGATGGCAGGATTCTTACATAAGGGTATGTTTCCACGGTCAGGAAACGCTGCGGGTTTGACACTGCGTACATCCGCAGCGTCAAACCTGCAGCGTCCAGATGTTACAGCACAGTAGAGGGGATTTCATGAAATCCTATCTCCACTATGCCACTATGGCAGACCTGCGTATTCGCACATGCGGTGCGTTTTTCCAGACTGCAGCATGTCTATTTATGATGCAGGGACGCTCCTTCCCCACAGTGTAAATTTCCCATAGACATTCATTAGATGCAGTAAAACCGCATCTAATGATTAAGTCACATGCGTAATAACTGCGTAAACGCAGCTTACTACGCATGTGTACTAATTAAAATAAGGTCTTACCTCCTCCCAACGCCGGAAGTCCCCGTCCACTGCAGTTCTCGTGATAACTTAGCTTACCCGCGAGAACTGCCGTGTTGCCACGAGAACTGCCATGCACAAAACCGGGGGTTATCTCCGGCCACTAAGATAGTTCTCACTGTCAGCTGACCGTGAGAACTACAGTGTAGGTGACCGCCTAAGATCTCCAGTGGTCATCTACAAGCTCTGCTATCTCTGGATGTCATGCATCCAGATGTAGCAGAGCTGGACTCGTCGTGGGACCCTCATTATTAAAGACTACGTCGGACAGGAAGTATTTGTGTTTGTTTATTTTTTTTTTCAGGAGATGTATAGCTTCGGGGAATTAGGCGTATAATAAAATGGCAAAACTGTGTGGTGTCTTATTTCATTAAAATACTTTTTTCTGGCTGTGTCTTTTTTTAACCCCTCACAAACTATAGGATTAGTAATGGATAGGCATCTTATTGATGCCTCTCCATTACTAATAAGGCTTGATTTCACCTTACAATGAAAGGTGACGTTAACCCCTTATTACCCCATATGCCACCGCTACACAGCAGTGGGAAGAGAGAGGCTAAGTGCCGGAATTGGTTCCATTTCTGGGGTGGCTGTGTGCTGATGTTTGTAGCCAGGAGGTGGCCAATATCCATGGCCCCTTCCTAGGCTATGAATATCAGCCTGCAGCTGTCTGCATAGCCTTTATGGCTATTAATTATAGGGGGACCCCACGTCATTTTTTGGGGGTCCCCCTATTTAATAGCCAGTAAAGGATAAATATTCAGCTGCGGGCTGATATTCATAGCCTGGGAAGATCCATGGGTATTAACCCCTTCCCAGGCTATAAACATCGGCCCCCAGTTGCTGGCTTTCCCTCTCTGGCGCAGATGCCATTTTAAAAAAAAATTCTTTATTAGGGGTCAGACATGAGAAACTCGCACGAGTCTCACACCTCAGTACCCGGCATTGCATCTCGGGACCAGAGCCGCCTGCTCCTGTCAGAGTGCCGGCGGCAGTGCCGGGTATTGAGGTGCGAGTTTCCCCCAAGTGTGACCCCAGCCTAAGGCCTGGGTCAGACATGTAAGAAACTCGCACGAGTCTCGCATGTCAATACCTGGCACTGCCGCCGGCACTCGGACAGGAGAGTGCGGCTGCATGTATTTCTATGCAGCTGAACGCTTCTGTCTCGATTGCTGTCTATCTATCCCATATCTATCTATCTACCTATTATCTATCTATCTATCCCATATCTATCTACTGTATCTGTCTATCTATTAACTCTCTATCTGTCTATCTATCCCATATTTATCTGTCTATCTATTATCTCTCTCTGTCTATCTATCTATCATCTATTATCTATCTATCCTCTCTCTATCAATCTGTCCATCTACAGTTGTGGCAAAAAGTATTGACACCCCTGCAATTCTGTCAGATAATACTCAGTTTCTTCCTGAAAATGATTGCAAACACAAATTCTTTGGTATTATTAGCTTCATTTAATTTGTCTTAAATGAAAAAACACATAAAGAATTGTCCTAAAGCCAAATTGGATATAATTCCACACCAAACATAAAAAAGAGGGTGGACAAAAGTATTGGCACTGTTCGAAAAATCATGTGATGCTTCTCTAATTTGTGTAATTAACAGCACCTGTAACTTACCTGTGGCACCTAACAGGTCTTGGCAATAAATAAATCACACTTGCAGCCAGTTGACATGGATTAAAGTTGAGTCAACCTCTGTCCTGTGTCCTTGTGTGTACCACATTGAGCATGGAGAAAAGAAAGAAGACCAAAGAACTGTCTGAGGACTTGAGAAACCAAATTGTGAGGAAGCATGAGCAATCTCAAGGCTACAAGTCCATCTCCAAAGACCTGAATGTTCCTGTGTCTACCGTGCGCAGTGTCATCAAGAAGTTTAAAGCCCATGGCACTGTGGCTAACCTCCCTAGATGTGGACGGAAAAGAAAAATTGACAAGAGCTTTCAACGTAAGATTGTGCGGATGTTGGATAAAGAACCTCGACTAACATCCAAACAAGTTCAAGCTGCCCTGCAGTCCAAGGGTACAACAGTGTCAACCCGTACTATCCGTCAGCGTCTGAATGAAAAGGGACTGTATGGTAGGAGACCCAGAAAGACCCCACTTCTTACCCCAAGACATAAAAAAAGCCAGGCTGGAGTTTGCCAAAACTTACCTGAAAAAGCCTAAAACATTTTGGAAGAATGTTCTCTGGTCAGATGAGACAAAAGTAGAGCTTTTTGGGCAAAGGCATCAGCATAGAGTTTACAGGAGAAAAAAAGAGGCATTCAAAGAAAAGAGCACAGTCCCGACAGTCAAACATGGCGGAGGTTCCCTGATGTTTTGGGGTTGCTTTGCTGCCTCTGGCACTGGACTGCTTGACCGTGTGCATGGCATTATGAAGTCTGAAGACTACCATCAAATTTTGCAGCATAATGTAGGGCCCAGTGTGAGAAAGCTGGGTCTCCCTCAGAGGTCATGGGTCTTCCAGCAGGACAATGACCCAAACACACACTTCAAAAAGCACTAGAAAATGGTTTGAGAGAAAGCAATGGAGACTTCCAAGGTGGCCAGCAATGAGTCCAGACCTGAATCCCATAGAACACCTGTGGAGAGATCTAAAAATGGCAGTTTGGAGAAGGCACCCTTCAAATATTAGGGACCTGGAGCAGTTTGCCAAAGAAGAATGGTCTAAAATTCCAGCAGAGCATTGTAAGAAACTCATTGATGGTTACCGGAAGCGGTTGGTCTCAGTTATTTTGGCTAAAGGTTGTGCAACCAAGTATTAGGCTGAGGGTGCCAATACTTTTGTCTGGCCCATTTTTGGAGTTTTGTGTGAAATGATCAATGTTTTGCTTTTTGCTTCATTCTCTTTTGTGTTTTTCATTTAAGACAAATTTAAATGAAGATAATAATACCAAAGAATTTGTGTTTGCAATCATTTTCAGGAAGAAACTGAGTACTGAAACAGAATTGCAGGGGTGTCAATACTTTTGGCCACAACCGTATATACAGTAAATTCCTTGAGGGGTGTATTTTATAAAATGGGGTCACTTCTGAGTGGTTTCCATTGTTTAAGCACCTCAGGGGCTCTGCAAATGCAACATGCTGTCAGCTCTCTATTCCAGCCATTCCAAAAATAAAATGATGCTCCTTTCCTTCCCAGCCCTGCCGTACGCCCAAACAGTAATTTTCCACCATATATGGGATATGACGTACTGAGGATAAATTGCACAACTAATTGTATGGTCCATTGACTCTTGTTACCCTTCTGAAAATGCAACATTTGGGGCTAAAGCAACATTTTTGTGGGAAAAAGTAGAATACTCATTTTTTCTTCCACATTGCTTTAATTCATGTGAAGCACCTGAAGGGTTGATACATTTCTTGAATGTAGTTTTGAGGACATAGAGGGGTGCATTTTTTAGAATGGTGACACTTTTGGGTATTTTCTGTCAAATAGGCCCATCAAAAGTCACTTCGGATGTGATGTGGTCCGTAAAAATTGGTTTTGTAAACTTTGCTTGAAAAATGAGATCAACTTTTAACACTTGCAAGTTAATAAAAAAAATGATGTTTTAAAGTTATGCTAATGTAAAGTAGACATGCAGGGAATGTTATGGATTAACTAACCTGGTTTAAGGGCATAAAAATAGATTGTAAGCTTGCGAGCAGGGCCCTCATTCCACTTGGTACCTGTTATGATCTATGTGATTATTGTTATGCTGTAATGTCTATTGTCTGTTCACGTCCCCTCTGAAATGTAAAGTGCTGTGGAAATAAAATGTATTATTATTATAAAAAATAAAATCTTAAAATTACAAAATTTTCACCAAAATTCTGATATTTTCATAATTAAATGTTGGAAATATTGTCCAAAATTTACCACTTTTGTAAAGCAAAATGTGTCACGAAAAAACATTCTCAGAATCAGTGGGATCCGTTGAAGTGTTCCAGAGTGACACTGGTCAGAATTGTGAAATTTTATCTAGTCATGAAGGTGAAAAAAAAGCTTGGGGGTAAAGGGTTTAAAAAGAAAGCCCTGATATGATGATGTGGATGAAAAAAATAAATAAAGTCATAGTCCTGGGAAGGGAAGGCAGAAGCAAAAATCCAAAAACTGAAATTGGCCATATGTGTAAGGGGTTAAAATGACAACTGGGCACTCTCGTGTAATTATATGAATGCTATCTTTTATCTGGTAAGTACAATGTTGTGTGACCGTTTGGTTACATAAAGACAAGTCCAGTGTAAATTTGTAAGCAGAAGTCAGGGAGGAGGGATCTGCAGCTGCAGTTTGTTCCTCTGTGTCAAGCAGCATACAGGGGAAGAAATTTAGTTTGGTTGGAGTGCTTGTTATTTCCATGCAACTAGTGGGTTCTCCTTTGTGACATAAGGACTTGATCGTAATCAACTAGTGACAAGAATAATAATATATCTTTCTCCATGGTTCTCGAGCAGATATAATTTTTATATCCTTTTCTGAATACCAGAAGCACAACTTGAAACATGACCCCAAAACTATCTTGTATCATTCATAGTACAGGTTTCAGATATGGGACAGGGAGACCATTTAGCCCCCTATGGCTCCTATGTCCAGGTCTCAGTGCAGCCTCTCTACCTCGTACAGCAATCCAATGAATATTAGAATTACAACATGCCATATGATATTGAATACGAAGTAAAAGCTTGCTATCATGTATTTCCAGGTGGGGGCAGTATAGCACCATTTAATATTTCTGTTCTCCAAACATTATTGTACTAGCAGTCTCGAATTTCATGGTGTTTAGATCTGAGTTCTTGTTTCTAAAACTAAATTACACTTTCTGCAATTTATTAAAATAGCATTAACTTTTTGTGCCTGAGTCCCTTCTAGCCACCAGGGCTACGTCTACATCCCCTATTTTTCCATTAGAGACAGTAATTTTAGCCATAGGAAGCACAATTTTATATTGATGGTAAGGCTGACCAGATCTAACAAAGTTCCAATTTGACAAATCCTGCGGAAATTGAAAGTTATTCACAAAAAATTCAATGTTCCTTGATATGCTCTTGTGTGCCCACAGATCCCACTCGCCTCACTTCTCACCTGTCTGGCCACCCATGCTGCTTGCTGTCTTCCAGAGTTCTTCGTTCTACTGATTCATGTCCAGTGTCTTCACTCTAGATATGGACTACTGGCAACGACCAGGCCTTCAATGTCCCAGTGCACTGTGTCAGCATGATGCAAGTCGTGGCATCACGATGTTATGATGTACTTTTCAACCTTATAACGCGCAATAAATGTTGAGGCCTGGTCTTGGCCAGAAGTCCCAGCATAGCGGGAGGAATCCGAAGATGCAACAGCAGAAAGAAAGTCACGGAGTACTAGATGGAGGCAATGAGAAGCGTGGGCGGCCAGACATGTGAGGTTATAATTTTTTCTTTATTTGTTTGCCAACCTTCTACAGTTTAGCAAAACGGCGGTGAACTTATAGGGAATGAAATCCGGAGAATACGAATTTTTGAGTACCGATTTTTGTCAAGTAAAATTCAATTCCACTCAAATATATTTAACTATCTCTAAGTCATAGGAAACAAAGCCATACTTGGAGACGTTATGCACGGCATCTGGAAATCGACAAGCTGAAGCGATGAGATATCCCTCATCTGCTGGAATAACACATATACCTCCTGTGTTCATGATTTCTGAAAAATGAGGAAAGAGTTCATTAACTACCATTCTTCAGGGAGCATTTTCATCATAGCTGATATTTAAAAGGGATCTGCCATCAGATAAAAAGTGGCCGGTTTTGGCTCATATTTTATTCCCGTTGCTGCCCTACATATTCTGCTTTTTTTCCTTTTTAAATCCATCTTACTGTTCCAGAAATATGGAGCTCTTTATTTAGGGCTAATTTTTGTGGCCATTATTAAGGAGGCGTAGCTCATAGACTAATTATGTAAAGCAGACTAAGGAAACACCCCCAGCGATTCTTTTGTGCCTCACCCCCTAGTGAAACTATAACTAACTAAAAAGGACCATATCTCCAGAACCATAAGACGGATTAAAAAAAAATAAGTACTTAGGTACTTAGGTGATCAGCAGGAATAGAGTAAGAGCAAAAACTGTCCACTTTTGCCTTGATGACAAGTCCTCTTTATGTGGAATAATATATATGTTCCTAATGCACACTCACCTACTATTTTCTCAATAGATGAGTTCTTCTTAGCAGGAAGTGTGCACGGCATATGACCTTGTAGCAGTGGATTTTTTAGGAAGGGTTCACCCCAAGGCAGATGGGGTGTCTCCACAGTCCCATTAAGTATGGAAGCCAGAAAGCAGTAGAAGCTCACAACACCAAAGAGGACACCGAAAGCAACAGTCCATTCCCATTTCAGAAAAGCCAGCATTTTCAGTAAAATAATTATTAGAAAAACCTCAAAAGTTAAAGAGTTTATGAACCAAACTTTGCTTAGCATGATCATGCAAACCGTGATAAAGCCATGTAATACTAAGAAGCTTATTATCCCCAGTGCTACATAAAACGTCTTCACCGTCACATGTAAACAGAAATATTGCACCGTCCCAAACGTTATCCACCAGATTCCATAAAAGATCAAGGCACTGCTCTCCAGGGTTTTACCAGAAGAAGCAGACAGTAAGCCAGCTATGAGAACCATGATGCCAACCACGATGACCAAAATGAAGGCCGCTTGCGTTTCAATAATGATAGAAAAAGCTGCAAGAGTATTAAATGCATGGCCAATAGCATTCACTTCCTTAAATCTGTAGCCATCAGAATACGGACAAAACAAGATTTTCTTCTGCTTAACATTAAGAAATTGAAGGCAGGAATTCATTATTTCAATGAGACCATGCCTTTGGGAAGTCTGGAATTCCGCCTTTGATAAGTAAAGCCTAAGAAACATATAAAAGCCTGAAGCTATGAAGATAATTAAACTAATCACTTGTGGGGCAATATGGTCAATGCCACTTGGAAGGGTTAAAGAAGCACAGTAAACAGCAAAAAGTAATGTATATATGCCAAAGTAAAGGTTTTTCAGAGACATCATGCAAGCTAAAATGCCAAAAAGGACTGCAAACACAACCACGAATGGGAGGGGAAGCAATGGCTCATTCGACAAGTTGGGCTGATTTAAAAATGAATATCCTTCTGCAAACTTCAGAATGGACGAAAAGCTAAAGAACGCTGCGTTCAGTATGTCGGAGGCACAAAATGACGCCACAGTGACTATGAGTTGGTACATTGCTGACGTGAACATCCAATGAGCATGGCCAAGAAATAGAATCTTAGTAGTTCCCACAAGCTTTCCACAGATGACACTCGATGACACCATATTGGCCATAATCCCTGTCACAATCAGATGGTTTCTCAAGAAATGGTTTTTGGGATGAACACAGTTCTTAACCGGCTGAACAGCTTTTCTTCTCAAGATATTCCAAAATCTTAAAGCCACGAGATACAAACTTACGACTGTCACAATCATAAAGTTACATCCAATACCTGATGGACCAAGTGTTTGTTCATGACACATAGCAAGAACATGGAGGTTCGCAAGGCCAAGCGCAAAGGCCATAATAGGTACGGGCCCTTGATTGTGAAGAGTCCCAACACATCCTATGATTAGAAAAGCACAGGAAATGGCAAGCAAACCAGGAAAAACCCCTTCACAAAACTGATCCGAATCTGAGACGATCCTGTTATCTACTAAGATCTGTAAAATGCCAGAATTGCTCCAGAGAGCCGACACCGTCATGCAGAGCGTTAAAATCAAAGGATCGGGACTGAATTTTTTCTGAATTCCTAAAAGAAAAAGCATGACAAAGAACAGTATGTTAGAGGAATTATGCCGCTCAACCAGTTTACAAAACTATCTGCAAATAAAACATCTGTTATTGGTGTTTTCACCAAAAGTTACTGAAATCATTTACACTTATCTCTGTGTGAAACCTTATTATCAAAATGTACACGTACCAGGGGTAACATGTCGGGAGTGTATAAATGTAGCAGCTGTGAAGCGTGTATTGTGTTGTGTATACGGCACAATAATGTTAGGTTATGTTCACATGTTGCATTATAGCTGCGTTTTTTTTCTGCAAGCGAAACTTGCTCTCTTAATAGTAAAGAAACGTATGAAAAGCAGATTTGCTGCATTGTTGCTGCTCTTTTTTGGTGCATTTCTGCTTTAGTTTTTTTGCTACATTTTTTGGTGCTGATTACATGTATCATTTGTCTCCTGTAACATCATAACTTTAATGAATGGGTTAATCCTGCACTGCCGGTATTAATGATGGACGAAGAGGACGAGTTTCCAGGAATGCGGTTTATTAGTCAACTCATTTCCAAGCTACAAATTTCTTCATCTGGACAAACCACAGTGTTCAATACAAAAGAAACAATGCAGGTATTAAGAGACAGGACAGTCAAGCTAAGGGCGCGTGGGTAACAGTCCTCGGATATCATGTGATCAGAGACCATGCACGGCTCAAAAAGAGTAAAATGTGAAAAAACATTTAAGAAATTTTATAAAATACATTGTGATTGACATATATACAGTTGTGGCAAAAAGTATTGACACCCCTGTAATTCTGTCAGATAATACTCAGTTTCTTCCTGAAAATGATTGCAAACACAAATTCTTTGTTATTATGAACTTCATTTAATTTGTCTTAAAAGAAAAAACAAAAAAGAGAATGAAGCAAAAAGCAAAACATTGATCATTTCACACAAAACTCCAAAAATGGGCCAGACAAAAGTATTAGCACCCTCAGCCTAATACTTGGTTGCACAACCTTTAGCCAAAATAACTGCGACCAACTGCTTCCGGTAACCATCAATGAGTTTCTTACAATGCTCTGCTGGAATTTTAGACCATTCTTCTTTGGCAAACTGCTCCAGGTCCCTGATATTTGAAGGGTGCCTTCTCCAAGCTGCCATTTTTAGATCTCTCCACAGGTGTTCTATGGGATTCAGGTCTGGACTCATTGCTGGCCACCTTAGAAGTCTCCAGTGCTTTCTCTCAAACCATTTTCTAGTGCTTTTTGAAGTGTGTGTTTGGGTCATTGTCCTGCTGGAAGACCCATGACCTCTGAGGGAGACCCAGCTTTCTCACACTGGGCCCTACATTATGCTGGAAAATTTGTTGGTAGTCTTCAGACTTCATAATGCCATGCACACGGTCAAGCAGTCCAGTGCCAGAGGCAGCAAAGCAACCCCAAAACATCAGGGAACCTCCGCCATGTTTGACTGTAGGGACCGTGTTCTTTTCTTTGAATGCCTCTTTTTTCTCCTGTAAACTCTATGTTGATGCCTTTGCCCAAAAAGCTCTACTTTTGTCTCATCTGACCAGAGAACATTCTTCCAAAATGTTTTAGGCTTTTTCAGGTAAGTTTTGGCAAACTCCAGCCTGGCTTTTTTATGTCTCGGTTTAAGAAGTGGGGTCTTCCTGGGTCTCCTACCATACAGTCCCTTTTCATTAAGACGCCGACGGATAGTACGGGTTGACACTGTTGTACCCTCGGACTGCAGGGCAGCTTGAACTTGTTTGGATGTTTCTTTATCCAACATCCGCACAATCTTGCGTTGAAATCTCTTGTCAATTTTTCTTTTCCGTCCACATCTAGGGAGGTTAGCCACAGTGCCATGGGCTTTAAACTTCTTGATGACACTGTGCACGGTAGACACAGGAACATTCAGGTCTTTGGAGATGGACTTGTAGCCTTGAGATTGCTCATGCTTCCTCACAATTTGGTTTCTCAAGTCCTCAGACAGTTCTTTGGTCTTCTTTCTTTTCTCCATGCTCAATGTGGTACACAAAAGGACACAGGACAGAGGTTGAGTCAACTTTAATCCATGTCAACTGGCTACAAGTGTGATTTAGTTATTGCCAACACCTGTTAGGTGCCACAGGTAAGTTACAGGTGCTGTTAATTGCACAAACTGGAGAAGCATCACATGATTTTTCGAACAGTGCCAATACTTTTGTCCACCCTCTTTTTTAAGTTTGGTGTGGAATTATATCCAATTTGGCTTTAGGATAATTCTTTATGTGTTTTTTCATTTCAGACAAATTAAATGAAGATAATAACAAAGAATCTGTGTTTGCAATAATTTTCAGGAAGAAACTGAGTATTATCTGACAGAATTGCAAGGGTGCCAATACTTTTTGCCACAACTGTAATTAAAAGACTTTATTCTTCTTGAAATATAAAAATTAAAATATTCAATTGAAAATTGTGTAAAGATAAAATAAAATGAAATATATGGATGCGAACTAGTCTGTGAGTGTTCATTATTACCATAAGGCCAAGGGCGACGTCGTGAGCTGCTCGTAAAGTGGTAGCAAAAATGAAATGGGAGGAAGAAAAAAGGATTCAAATGTCTGTCTGAGAGACAAAAGAAAAAATTTACATTTGCTGCGTATGAGGGAGTCATATATTTAGCGTAGGCTGGGGGGCAATAAATCTCTCTATATAAATCTGAATGTGTGTGTGTGTATCACCAACCAATCACTAAGCAGCAGAGTGGGACACCAACCAATCACGAAGCAGCAGAGTGGGACGTGGTTGGAGAGCAGGGCTGAGGACGGATACAGCAGGACAGTGCATGGAGAGCGGAGCTGTGAGGAAGACAGTCTTCAGGACAGGGGCCAAATAGTGCCGGCACCCTCCCAGCCCTGTCCCGGCTCAGTCGGCGCTCCCCGTCACCAACTGCGCTGTCCCCCCTCTCCCCTGCAGCTACCCGTAATTTATAGTGTGTGACAGAAAAGAAAAATGAATAAAGGATACAAATATAAATATATAAAAAATGTATAACATAAAATAAAAAATATATATTAGTGTGATATTGATATTAAATTATGTTTATAATTAGATACAGTGTTAAGAAAATAAGTTCACCAAGAAATGTGTAGCGAAGGTGTGGAGTTTAGTGTGTCAGATGTGTAGGTCAGAAATATCTTGTAAAACGCGGGAGCGAAGATTTATACTGGGGTCTATGATGAGAAAATAAATACGAGGTCAGCGGAGTTCACTGGCAAGCGTGGGAAATACCGTACTTAGTATAAGTAGGTCAGAGACAAAAAGGCTTAGAGAGGCTTGTAAGTAACTACATCATGGAAAGAAGTAAAATAATGTAAAATGGACTCAGAATTTGCTATTTCAATTGATATCTTCATAGTATTGCTCAGTCACGAACCTTTCCTTCTGTGACTTCTTACATGATGATCTGTTCGGCTTCCTTCATTCTGATGGCTGACCTAGTTTCTTCAGCCAGGTGATAAGCCTTTCTGTCTCTACCCTACTTATGCTAATGTATTTCCCACGCTTGTCAGTGAACTCTGCTGACCGGGCATTTACTTTCTCATCATATACTCCAGTGTTTTGTAGAAAAAAAGTAGAAATTGTTCCAGCTTCTGGTAAAAGTCAGCTAGACCAATTTTATTTAATTAAAATTAAAAAGTCCAAGGCAGGAAGGCCAAAAAGCGACGCGTTTCGTACATGGTTGTTCTTTGTTAAAGCTTCCTGTGTTTTGCATGATATTTCTGACCTATTCACCTCATACATTAAACTCCACACTTTTACAACACATTCTTTGCTGAACTTAATTTATTAACATTATATATAAATATAAAAATAATTTCATATCAATATTAAACTAAAGTATTTTTTATTTTATACATTTTTTACATATTTTTATTTTTATCCTTCATTCATTTTTATTTCCTTTCACAGGCTATAGATTAATATTTTAGATTCTATTTATTGCCCCACAGCCTACGCTGAATATATGACTACCTTTATATCCAGCATATGTATATTTTTTATTTTTTATTTTGTCTTTCCAACAGACCTGCTAATCATTTTTTCCTCCTCTTCTTTTGTTTTTTTCTACCACTTTACGAGCTGCTCATGATGTGTCGCCCTCGGTCCAATAGTAATAATGAACACTCAGAGACCAGTTCGTATCTATTTCATTTTATGTTATCTTTACACAATTTTTAATTGAATGTTTTAATTTTCTATATATCAACAAGAATAAATATGTTTTTTCACTTTTTACTCTTTTTTGAGCATACGAGAAGGAAAAAACTGGAAGAAGACAAAGCGCATATAGGGTATTTTCTGGTTAGCAATATAAACAGAAAAATACAAAATGTGCTCACCTGATTCGGCTGCGTGCACGCAACCATTTAAAAGGAATATATCACCACGTGACCTATCTAAACTATTAATATGGGCATACAGGTTATAGACTGCTGAGGACAGTACTCCGTGTGTGTCTCATATCAGATGTATTGTTGTGGATAAATCATCTTGTATCACTTTACTGTATATAAATGACCTCTTCCCAGCTCCAGGGAGGATGGTACCTGGAGATAACTCTGCCTCCAGAGCTTGTTTTACTTGAAAGGTAGTAACCAGTGTGATGGTTACAAGTGTTACCAGTGTGAAGTGTAATGGCCGGTCTCTGCTCCTTGATCTCACTGCAGAGCTGTGTGTGATTATAACTGACACATCTACAAGTTCCTCTCAGCTTCCATCTCACAGGCACACAGGGTGGCAATATTGTTACAATTCAACAGAGCTCAGAGAGGCAAAAATGTGTTTGTAAAAAGACAAATTTAATTTCTCCTCTTCTGTATTGGTCACTTGTCTCACTGATAACTACCCTTAATGTAAAATAAGCTCTGGAGGCAGAGTTATCTCCAGGAACCATCCTCCTCAAAGCCTAGAAGAGGTCATTTACAGTTGTGCTCAAAAGTTTACATACCCCATCAGAATTTTTGCTTTCTTGGCCTTTTTTCAGAGAATATGAATGATAGCACAAAAACTTTTTCTCCACTCATGGTTAGTGGTTGGGTGAAGCCATTTATTGTCAAACTACTGTGTTTTCTCTTTTTAAATCATAATAACAACCCAAAGCATTAAAAGTTTTCATACCCCATTTCTAATAACATGTATTGCTCCCTCTAGCATCAATGACAGCATGCAGTCTTTTGTGGTAGTTGTGGATTAGGTTCTTTATTTTTTCAGATGGTAAAGCTCCCCACTCTTCTTGGCAAAAGCCTCCAGTTCCAGTAAATTACTGGTCTGTCGAGCATGAACTATGCACTTGAGATCTCCCCAGAGTGGCTCAGTGATATTGAGGTCAGGAGACTGAGATGGCCATTCCAGAACCTTCACTTTGTTCTGCTTTAGCCAATGACAGGTCGACTTGGCCTTGTGTTTTGGATCGTTATTATGTTGGAACATCCAAGTACGTCCCATGTGCAGCTTCTGGGCTGATGAGTGCAAATTTGCCTCCAGTATTTGATGATAACGTGCTGCATTCATCGTTCCTTCAACTTTGACCAAGTTTCCTTTGCCTTTGTAGCTCACACATCCACAAAACATCAGCAATCTACCTCCGTGTTTACAGTAGGAATGGTGTTCCTTTCATCATAGGCCTTGTTGACCTCTCTCCAAATATAACTTTTGTGGTTGTGGCCACAAAGTTCAATTTTGGTCTCATCACTCCAAATTACCTTGTTCCAGAGGTTTTGAGGCTTGTCACTGTGCTGGTTTGCATATTGTAGTCAAAATACTTTGTGGCATTTGCGTAGTAAGGGCTTTCTTCTGGCGACTCGGCCATGCAGCCCATTTATCTTCAAGTGCCTCCTTATTATGCATCTTGAAACAGACATGGGTTGCGAGTTTGCATATTTTGGCCGTAATATCAACTAATACCTCACATATTTTTGTATGTGCTTTTTGTACTTTATTTTTCAGGGTGCAGTTGGGCCCATTTGGCTCTGTAAACTGTGGTGACTGTTCACATGGGATACATTTTGGATAGAACTTAGCAGCCTACCTAATCAAATAGTATGGGCGTTAATATGCCAAACAACCACCCCGCCATAGATTGGCAGGCTGTGAGTGGTTATCTCATCGACATTTTTGCACCTGTGTTAAATGGGTCCACTACATCCTGTTAGTGCATTTGTTTGGAGGCCTGGGCAGGTAAACATCACTGCCTTTTTTTCTGTTGGTTTTACATCTTGAAACAGCCATACTACTAGTTTTCAGAGAGTCCTGTATTCAGCTGATGTTATTTGTGGGTTTTTCTTTGAATCCCAAACAATTTTACTGGCAGTTGATAGTGGAAATTTTTGTTGTTCTACCTGGCCGTGGTTTTGTTTTTACAGAGCCCCTGATTTTCCATATGTTAATCACAGTTTGAACGCTGCTGACTGGCATTATCAATTCCTTCGATGTCTTTTTGAATCCCTTTCCTGTTTTATGCAGTTCAACTACTTTTCCAGTAGATCTGTTGACAATTCTTTTGCTTTCTTCATGACTCAATCCAGAAACGTCAGTGGCTGGATGAAAGATGCAAGAATCTGTCTGGATCCCGGAAACTCACTCAACTTTTATGCACACACACTGATTACAAGCAAACAGGTCACATGTGAGGATGTTACCTTTAGTAGCCATTCTAACCCATTTGTGTCAACTTCTGTGCATGTTATCAGACCAAAATTGTTCATTTGGATGTTTTGGGTTGTCAATATGATTTAAAAAGAGAAAACACATTAGCTTGATAATAAATGGCTTCACCCAATCACTAACCATGAGTGGAGAAAAAATTTTGGTGCTATCATTCATATTCCTTGAAAAAAAGGCCAAGAAAACAAAAATTCTGCCAGGGTATGTAAACTTTTGAGCACAACTGTATATAAAGTGATACAAGATGATTTATCCACAACAAAACAGCTGATATCAGACCCATAGTGAGGACTGTTCTCATCAGTCTATAGCCTGTATGCCAATATCAATAGTTTAGATAGGTAAAATGTGGTGACAGATTCCCTTTAAATAGCTTAAGGCTGCTGTAGACCCACGAGGATATGAATGCATAAAAAGATGGAACAGATGGGTTGTTCTGCACTGCCGTAAAAGAATGGAGGATGCCAATCCAGTGCTTTATTCGTCAATGCGCAAAGTTTACAGCTTCTTCATGGGGACAACCATGATAAGGATAACAACAGCATGAGCAGATGTAAATAGAAAGGACATTTGAAAAAAAGGCACTTGAAATTAAAAAAAAGGAGGCCAGGAAGATCATATGACCGTATAGTGACATTTCACCCAAGGTCAGCATTTAGAAATCCCATGTTGTGCGAGGAACATTGTAAGGAAATTTTTATGCATCAAAAAATAGTATAAAATGTATTGAAAAGTTATTATCTGAACAGATTGTGCTAAATTGAAAATAAACAACAAAATGAAAATAAATAAACAAAAATGGAATACATGAACTTGAACTCGGCTTTGTATGTTCTTACTGGCAAAAGAAAGTTTGCTTGTCTGTATGAGCCGCACTTCTCATCTGAGTTTTGGTCTTCTCAGAACACTGCTGAAACAGGTGCTGAAATGAGGGTCCGTATAGATCCAAAGTTTGCATAAATAAAGAAAATCGATGTAAATGTACGATGTACAGAATGTCTATGCCTCTGATCACATGACATCCGAGGTCCGTTCACCTACACACCCTTAGGCTGAATGTCATGTCTAGTTATGCTTGCATTGTTTCTTTGCATTCAACACTGTGGGTTGTACAGATGAAGAACTTTGTAACTTGGAAACGTGTTAACTAGTGTTGAGCATTCCGATACTGCAAATATCGGGTATTCGCTGTATTGGAATTCCAATACCGAGTACCGATATTTTTTCAATATCGGATACCAGAATTGGAAGTCCCCATAATGCAATGAGCCACTGTTGTGGCTGTGATTGGCTGCTAAAATGATGTCATCATGATGCGCGGTCTGTGCGCATCATGATGTGCAGTCTGTGCCGACTGCGGGGGGTTTGTACGGGCCTCTCGGGGGTCTATACAGGCCTGTCGGGGGCCTGTGCCGGCTGCCGGTGGTCTGTACGGGCCTCTTGGGGGCCTGTGCCGGCTGTCGGTGGTCTGTGCCAGCTGCCGGGGGCCTGTGCCGGCTGCCGGTGGTCTGTACGGGCCTCTCGGGGGCCTGTGCCGGCTGTCGGTGGTCTGTGCCGGCTACCGGTGGTCTGTGCCGGCCTGCCGGGGGTCTTGTGTGTGTGCAGGCATCGTCTGATGGGACTACAAGTCCCATCGGGCGATGCCTGCTACAATGACAGTGATTGACACATTAGCCAATGATGGGACAGTAGTAGTCCCATCATCCGGCTAATGTGTTGAATGTAAAAAAAAACAAAAAAAAACATACATACATACTACATATATACTACATTCATACAACATACATACATACTACATACATGCTACATATATACTACATTTATACAACATACATACTACATACATACTTCATATATACTACATTCATACAACATACATACATACTACATACATGCTACATATATACTACATTCATACAACATACGTACTACATACATACTTCATATATGCTACATTCATACAACATACATACATACTGCATACATACTTCATATATAATACATTCATACAACATACATATATACTACATACATGCTACATATATACTACATTCATACAACATACATACATACTACATACATGCTTCATATATACTACATTCATACAACATGCATACATAGTACATACTACATACATACTACAAGCTACAGACATACAACATACATACATACTACATACTGCATACATACTACATACAAACTGCATACAATACATTCATACAATACATACTGTGATAAAACACTCCGGGATCGCCTTTGCTGGGGTCAAAGGTCACGTGCGTTCAGCATTAAACTCAGGCGCAGAGCTGGGATTCGTGTATAACTGACACTGGGTCAGGTTTATTAACGGTGAAAGCAATGCAAAAAGGAAATAAAACATAAAACAAATCCTTGCCTGTCCGGCACTAACTAAACAATGGACAACCTAACTACCAACTGGCAGGCTCCTCCCGTCCAGCCAAACCACAGTTGCAGTGGGCACTGCTTCCACTCACGTGTGTCTCTCACACAGACAGGCTCTCTGTGTTCCCAGGCTGAGACACTCACACAACCACCTTGCATCCTTTTATATCCACCTCCCATTATCCATTAGTAAGCAGGTGCGATACTGACCAGACTAGGCCACATAGGAAAGGAATCTGGGCGAGATATACGTGCCCTCATCCACTATTCCCACATGATTCTCACATATCCCCCCCTTCTGCTCAGACCACTCCGGTCAAGCAATGACACCTGCCAAACAGTGCACTCGGGACAGGGCATCTGTATTTCCCATCTGTACCCCTGGGCGGTGCTCCACCGTAAAAGTGTAGGCCTGCAGGGCAAGGAACCACCGGGTCACCCGGCTATTCCGTTCCTTGTTCAAGTGCATCCACTTGAGAGGGGCATGGTCAGTGATCAGCCTGAACTTTCGGCCCACCAGGTAATATTTGAGGGCCTCTAGAGCCCACTTAATGGCGAGGCACTCTTTTTCTACGACTGCATACCTTTGCTCGTGTTTATTCAGCTTCCTGCTGAGATAGAGGACTGGGTGTTCCACTCCGTCCCTCACTTGTGAGAGTACAGCCCCGATACCGGTATCAGAGGCATCCGTTTGTACCACAAACTCACTGCGGAAGTCCGGAGTCACCAGTACGGGCTGAGAGCAAAGTGCCCGTTTTAGGCTATGGAAGGCTTCTTCAGCCGCTAAACTCCATTTAATCATGACGGAGTCTTTCCCTTTTGTAAGATCCGTCAGGGGGGTAGCGATGGCTGCAAAATTGGGTATGAACCGGCGATAATAACCGGCGATCCCCAGGAAGGCTTGCACCTGCTTCTTGTTGACAGGTTGTGGCCAGTCCTGAACCGCCTGAATCTTATCAACCTGGGGTTTAACAACACCCCTCCCAATTACATACCCCAAATACCGGGCTTCTTCTAGCCCGATGTGACATTTCTTGGGGTTCGCGGTTAGACCTGCCTCCCACAGGTCGTCAATCACAGCTTGTACTTTCTGGAGATGAGTCTCCCAGTCCAAGCTGTAAATGACAATGTCATCCAAATAGGCCGAAGCATACCGCCTATGTGGCCTCAAGACTCGATCCATCAGTCTCTGGAAGGTCGCCGGTGCCCCGTGCAGTCCAAACGGCATATACACATAATGAAATAAACCTTCCGGCGTAGCAAATGCCGTCTTTTCTCTGGCAGCCTCCACCAGAGGGATCTGCCAATACCCCTTTGTTAGGTCTAGGGTCGTAATATACCGGGCTTTTCCTAACCGATCTATTAACTCGTCGACCCGGGGCATGGGGTAGGCATCAAATTTTGAGACCGCATTCAGTTTCCTGAAGTCATTGCAGAACCGGATGGTGCCGTCCGGTTTAGGAATTAGCACAATCGGGCTGGACCACGCACTGTGCGATTCCTCAATGACTCCTAACTCTAACATTGCCTTCACTTCTCGGGAAACGGCTTCACGGCGCGCTTCCGGGATTCGGTAGGGCTTTACGTGAACTGTGACACCAGGTTCCGTTACGATGTCATGTTTCATTAGCGTAGTCTGCCCGGGTTTTTCTGAGAAAAACTTTTGGTTGTAAAGTAGAAACTGCCTGACCTCAGTCTTTTGCCGCTCCGAGAGAGTCTCTGCAACCCGTACCTCAGGTACGGTATGTGAGCAGACGGGACGGGCCAGCTCCGCTGACAAGGCAGACCGATCTTTCCAGGGTTTTATCAGATTTACATGATAAATCTGTTCAGGTTTCCGTTTACCTGCCTGGTATACTTTGTAGTTTACTTCACCAACTCTTTCCTTAATCTCAAAGGGGCCTTGCCACTTTGCCAGGAACTTACTGTCCACCGTGGGGACCAGGATCAACACCCTATCTCCGGGTGCAAACGTACGGATCTTGGCGCCCCTATCATAGATTCTTTTTTGGGCTCCTTGAGCCTGTATCATGTGTTCTTTGACGATAGGCATAACAGCCGCAATACGGTCCTGCATTTGTGTGACGTGATCTATCACTGTTTTAAACGGAGTGACCTGACCCTCCCAGGTTTCTTTTGCAACGTCTAACAGTCCGCGAGGACGTCGGGCGTACAATAACTCGAAAGGCGAGAATCCCGTGGAAGACTGGGGTACTTCCCTGATGGCAAAAAGCAAATACGGAAGTAAATAGTCCCAGTTCTTCCCATCCTTGTCTATCACCTTTCTCAGCATCTGCTTCAGAGTTTTATTGAACCGTTTGACCAACCCGTCTGTTTGAGGGTGATACACGGATGTGCGTAACGGTTCGATTTGTAACAATCGGCAGAGCTCCTTCATTACCCTGGACATAAAGGGGGTCCCCTGGTCAGTGAGTATCTGTTTTGGTATACCGACCCGACTAAACACATGCACCAGTTCCTTGGCAATCGTCTTGGTGGCCGTGTTACGCAAAGGGATGGCCTCCGGGTAACGAGTGGCATAATCCAAGATGACCAGGATATGTTGGTGTCCACGTGCAGACCGTGGAAGGGGCCCAACTAAATCCATCCCAATCCTCTCAAACGGGACTTCAATAATAGGTAGGGGTACCAAAGGGCTTCAGAACCGGGACTTAGGTGCAGAGGCTTGGCAGTCAGGACAAGACTCACAATATACACGAATATCGCGATGCATGCCTGGCCAAACAAAACAGTGTAATATCCTTTCGGTGGTTTTCTGGACTCCCAGGTGACCTCCCATCACATGTCCGTGGGCCAGGTTCAGCACCTGCCGCCGGTAGGGTTTTGGCACGACTAATAGTTGCACCGTATCTGCCCCCTTTTTCGCTATCTGATAGAGTAAATCATTCTCCAGAATCATGTAAGGATATGCCAGCCTAGAGCCAGGTTCTACGGGTACCCCATTTATCACTTTTACATTTGTCCTAGCCTGAGAAAGGGTAGGATCCTTTATTTGCTCGCTTTGGAAGTCATCTTTCTGAACTTCTAAATCCGGCAAACGGGGAGGTGGACGGCTGTCGGCCTCCTCCTCTTCCCCGGTCTCCTCCGTATCACCTGTCATGACTGAAAATGGGAACTGCAGGTCATTTCCCGCAGACTCTTCCCCCGAGTCTTCCGGGGAGACATCTTCCAGGGGTTCGAGACCCCCACGCGCCCTGGGAGAAGAATCATGTACACTATTACCCGAGGGCATCAACTGATTCTCCCACAATTGCCAGAAGTGGGGAAAAATCCCGGCCCAGGATAACATCATGCAATAACGCCGGGACGAGTCCCACTTTATGTTGCACAGACCCATAGGAAGTAGTAATGCATATGACCGTGGTGAGGTACGAACAGGTGTCTCCATGCACACACGTTACAGAAAATTTGTCTGATGGTCCAGTCGGGGCTGACACCAGACTGGCCTTCACCAGAGTCACCACACTTCCCGAGTCTAACAATGCCACCACATTTTTGCCATCAACAGTTAAATCACACAAATGTTTTTCCACATCTTTTTGACCGGCATTCACACTCACTACCCGTGCCACCATAGACATGCGGTTTTTAGAGTCTGTGACGTCGCACTGCATGGGTTCAGTAGTGACCGGACAGTTCGCAGCAATATGTCCCATCTCTTGGCAGCGGAAACACCTAACGGGCCCCTTGCTTAGACCATAGTTTGTTACTCTCGGCCTCGCAGTGCGGGCAGTCCCGTTTTCCTCCCCCACTGTCTTAGGGATTTTTCCATCTCCCCTACTCCCTGGAACAGTCTTACCGGTTCCCCGTGGAGATGATAAAGAACGAGATGGGGTAGCGTCATCTCGGAGTCCTTCCGCCACGGAGTAACGTTCAACCAGATCCACCAGTTGATCTGCCGTCGTAGGATTTCCATGGCTTACCCACTTCCTCAGGGCTGGCGGTAGCGCTCTCAAGTACTTGTCCATGACGACTCTCTGGATTATCTCTGGCGCTGTCAACACCTCGGGTTGTAGCCACTTCTTCGTCACGTGGATCAGGTCGAACATCTGTGACCGCGGTGGTTTATCCGGCTGATAAGTCCATTGATGCACTCTCTGTGCACGGACAGCGGTCGTCACTCCCAGCCGGGCCAAGATCTCGGCTTTCAGTTTGTCAAAGTCCTGTGCAGCTTCAGGCTCTAAGTCATAATAAGCCTTTTGGGCCTCACCGGAAAGAAACGGGGCAATCAGGCCGGCCCATCGTGCCTTCGGCCATTTTTCTCGCACCGCCGTCCGTTCAAACGTGGTCAGGTATGCCTCGACGTCATCTTCGGTCGTCATCTTCTGCCAGTACCGACTCACGTGAATCACTCTCGACTCGGCTTCCAGGTTAAGCTCAGGTAAGCTTGCCAAGCGCTGCGCCACCTGCTGGAGAAGCGAACGATCGGTAACTGTCATGTCCACCAACTCCTTCAGCTGGGCCATCATCACCCGATTAGCTTCTTGCTGGACGGCGGTGGACTGTACCAGCGCTTTCACCACGTCCTCCATGCTCATGCTTGCAATGTGATGCCCGCGTTCTCCACCACAATGTGATAAAACACTCCGGGATCGCCTTTGCTGGGGTCAAAGGTCACGTGCGTTCAGCATGAAACTCAGGCGCAGAGCTGGGATTCGGGTGTAACTGACCCTGAGTCAGGTTTATTAACGGTGAAAGCAATGCAAAAAGGAAATAAAACATAAAACAAATCCTTGCCTGTCCGGCACTAACTAAACAATGGACAACCTAACTACCAACTGGCGGGCTTCTCCCATCCAGCCAAACCACAGTTGCAGTGGGCACTGCTTCCACTCACGTGTGTCTCTCACACAGACAGGCTCTCTGTGTTCCCAGGCTGAGACACTCACACAACCACCTTGCATCCTTTTATAACCACCTCCCATTATCCATTAGTAAGCAGGTGCGATACTGACCAGACTAAGCCACATAGGAAAGGAATCTGGGCGAGATATACCTGCCCTCATCCACTATTCCCACATGATTCTCACAATACATATAGACATACAGTACATATAACATAGAGTACATACTCACCATCTCTTGTCACTTTGATCCCCGAAGCCAGTGTCATCTATGAAAAAATATGAAAATAACAAACAAGCCATATACTCCACAGAAATCCATGAGGGTCCCACGCCGATCTCCCGTGGAGAACAGCAGCATCAGCTGATGCGACCGCTCTCTAGGGGCTTCAATAATCCAATGACGGGAGGTAGGTATCCTTCCGCACTGTATTCCTCCGCCACTGTAAAAAAATAGTCCCTAGTCTCACTTTTGGCATTGCTGTATGGGAAAGTTCCCACACAGTTTTTGCCATAAAGTGAGACCAGGGACTATTTTTTTACAGTGGCGGAGGAATACAGTGCGGAAGGATACCTACCTCCCATCACTGGATTCCTGGAGCCCCGTAGAGAGCGGTCGCACCAGCTGATGCTGCTGTTCTCCTCGGGAGATCAGCGTGGGACACGCATGGATTTCTGCGGATCAGGGAGTATATTGTTTGTTTGTTATTTTCATATTTTTCCACAGATGACACTGGCTTCGGGGATCAAAGTGACAAGTGATGGTGAGTATGTACTCTATGTTATATGTACTGTATGTCTATATGTATGTATTGTATGAATGTATTGTATGCAGTTAGTATGTAGTATGTATGCAGTATGTAGTACGTATGTATGTATGTTGTATGTCTGTAGCATGTTGTATGTATGTAGTATGTATGTAGTATGTATGTATGTTGTATGAATGTAGTATATATGTAGCATGTATGTAGTATGTAGTATGTATGTATGTTGTATGAATGTAGTGTATATGTAGCATGTATGTAGTATGTATGCATGCTGTATGAATGTAGTATATATGTAGCATGTATGTAGTATGTATGTATGTTGTATGAATGTAGTATATATGTAGTATGTATGTAGTATGTATGTATGAATGTAGTATATATGTAGCATGTATGTACTATGTATGTATGCTGTATGAATGTTGTATATATGTAGTATGTATGTAGTATGTGTTTTTTGTTTTTGTTTTTTTTTACATTCAACACATTAGCCGGATGATGGGACTACTACTGTCCCATCATTGGCTAATGTGTCAATCACTGTCACTTTAGCAGGCATCGCCCGATGGAACTTGTAGTCCCATCTGACGATGCCTGCACACACACAAGACCCCTGGCAGGCCCGCACAGACCACCGGCAGCCGGCACAGGCCCCTGGCAACCGGCACAGACCACCGACAGCTGGCACAGGCCTCCAGCAGCCGCCACAGACCACCGACAGCTGGCACAGGCCCCCGAGAGGTCCGTACAGACCACCGGCAGCCGGCACAGGCCCCCGACAGTCGGCACAGACCCCGGAGAGGCCCGTACAGACCACCGGCAGCCGGCACAGGCCCCCGACAGTCGGCACAGACCCCCGAGAGGCCCGCACAGACCCCGCCCACACACACAGACACGCACAGTGTCCGCCCACACTCTTCCCCCCTCCCGAACAGGATGTACAAGGCAAGAAAGGGTTTTTTTTAATTCTGATATTTCTGTCCCATTGACTTGAATGGGACTTCCGGTATCGGAATAGGCGATACCCGATACTTTTTGTGTATCGGGCCGATCCAATCCGATATTTCTGAATATCGGATGGTATCGCTCAACACTAGTGTTAACTAATAAACTGCATTCCTGGAAACCGTCCTCTTCTTCCATCATTAATAATGACAGCACATAATTAACCCTTTATTGCATTTCTGATGTTCTCTTAACTGTGGGTCAGCAGCAGCCTTGAGCTTTTATAGTGGCTGTGGTCACACAACCACACCAGGTGATCTGGTGTGGTATACTGAGTATTCTTGTGTTTTTCAAGATTTGTGTAGTGTTCAGATGTTTATCATGTTGGTTAGCTGCAGCTTCACAGCATGTATATAATGTTTTATCACCAGTTTTGTTGAAGTGCCAATAATGTGCATTTAATATTATCGACCATTTACTTTTACTTTTTATTCCTGTGAGTAGTTTTTGTAGGGGCCCCTGGACACTGGTTTGTCCAGGGGTCCAAAATGCTGTTATGATGGCCCTGGTAGTGCCAGGAGACTAGACAGTTGTACCTGGGGTTTGGGTCGTTTCCTCGTTTTCTCAGAGCCCCTTGAACATTTGGCAAAAGTCAGCAAGTATCTACTATATAATTGTCTAATTCTGTCTGTCTGTCTCTCTGTTTGTAACGGAAATCCCGCGTCGCTGATTGGTCGCGCCTGGCCGGCCACAACCAATCAGCAACAGTTGCAGTCCGGCCGTGAATTGGCGTGGAATTCGGATGACACACGCCACCCCTACCGTCGGGAGATATGCGGCGCTAGCCGCTGATCTCTCGACGGCTGTCGCGGGTCATCTCCTGCAGCACGGAGGTCAGCGGCGTCGCAGCCGGGAGATGGCTGGCGCTAGCCAGATTGGCCACGGCCAGCCGGGTGCCGCCAATCAGCGACAGGTGCAGTCCGCCCTCAAATTGCTGCGGGATTTGAACCACACTTTTCTGATTGGTCGCGCCTGGCGACCAATTTACCTGGAAAATCCTGTGTATTCATTGCATTATTCTTAAATCTTCATAAATAAACTACATACATATTCTAGAATACCCAATGTGTTAGAATTGGGCCACCATCTAGTTATATATTACTTCTCACCCCCCCAATGGGAGTGGTCTTTTTTTATTTTTTGTCCTTCCTCATTCTCGGGTCATCTACCAAAGGCCTGGGAGTTTGAGCGATCTGCGCAGGATCTTAGTTGTTCCCAGTATTGTGCTTTTCTGGACAGAGTGTTCAGCTGTTGCTCCTGGGATCTGTTGTAGCCATTCTTCCAACTTAGGGGTCACTGCTCCAACTGCTCCTGCCACCACTGGAATCACTGTTGTCTTCACCTTCCACATCTTCTCCAGTTCTTGAGGCCCTGGTATTTCTCCAGCTTCTCATATTCCTTCTTTCTGATGTTGCTGTCACTTGGCACTGCCACATCTATTATCATTGTCTTCTGATCCTTGTCTACTATCACAATGTCTGGTTGGTTACCCAACACCTGCTTATCCGTCTGGTTCTTGAAGTCCCACAGGATTTTAGCCCTTTCATTCTCCACCACTTTTTCTGGGGTCTCCCACCTGGTCTTAGGGGGTCTTAGCCCATATGCTGTCCAAATGTTCCTGTATACAATTCCCGCTACTTGGTTGTGGCGTTCGGTATATGCTGTTCCTGCTTGCATTTTGCATCCTGCCACTATGTTTTGGACGGTTTCTGAGGTTTATTTGCATAGTCTGCACCTTGGGCTTTGTCTTGTGTGGTAGATTCCTGTTTCTATGGATCTGGTTCTTAGTGCTTGTGTGGTACTCGCAGGTACGCAGGATGCAGTGATGAGACGAAGGCGGAGCAAGCTTACATTCAACCTTTTTATCTGAGTTATAGGGTTAACAGGCAAGCTAACAATAGTTTTCCTCGCAGGGAATTAGACAGAAATACACAGAAACAACCCAATATCAACTACCCATCCGGAGCTGGCAACTATATGACCACGATATGGCCAACTACGGGTCCTGGAATTATTATTAACTACCAACGGCGTGTCACTTATCCTTCTCAGATGTCCAGCAGAGTTGTTGTCCGAAAAGTGTCCATTCGGCATTCAGCCGCTGGGCCCAGTCGGCGAGGAGTTGTCGCAGACTTCTGGCACTCCGACGCCCAGGTATAGAAGGGGCGCAACAGGCCCTAGGAGGGATTCTCAACGTTGGGGTCCCTCATGGAGGCGTGGTGGTGGCAGCCTCGGGCCTTGACATATAGGCCACAGCCGCGGTCTGGAACGGGGCAGTGGCGACAATGGGGTGCAGCGTCTGGGCCCCAGCCGCGGGATGGAGTCGGGCAGTGGCGGCCGCAGGTCGCAGCGCACAGGCTGCAGCTGCGGTGTGGAGTCAGGAAGTGGCGGCCGCAGGTGACAGCATACAGGCCGCAGCCGCGGTGTGGAGTCGGGAAGTGACGGCCGCAGGTGGCAGCGTACAGGCCACAGCCGCGGTGTGGAGTCGGGCAGTGGTGGCCGCGGGTGTCAGCGTACAGGCCGCAGCCGCGGGATGGAGCGGGGCTACGGCGGTTGCGGGTCTCTCTGTCTGGGGCGCAGCCGCGGGTGTCAGGTCTGTGTCACTCCTTCGTGCTGCTCGGTGCCATCTCTCCTTGGACCAGGTGAGCCCCAGTCCTGTCTCCCTGGAAGATGCTGACTTCCTCCAGCTCTCCAGCGCCACCTAGGCTCTTGCTTCCTGCTCCTTCTCTCTCTCCCCTTCGAGTGCCCCCTGCTGGTTCCCTGTGCTCTATTTATAACTGCCCCGCCCCCACATTTTCTAGAAGAGTCCCTGTACGTCATCTAATTATGTCCCCTGGAAACAGTCCCCCTGGGAACCTTGGTGACAGCCCCCTTATTTCCGGCCCGGTTACACAGCGGGGGCTCTCTTTCCTACACTTGCTCTTTTACCGCTATGATTAGTGTCTCTGTGCTGTCTTGGAGTCCAGCTTTCTCCAGCCATAGGTAGGATTTCTCCATGTCGGCCACCTCCATTATCTGTCGATGGTACATTCCATGCACTGGCTTGTCTTGCCGTGGCATTTCATGTTCCTGTTCTTCCTTCCAGATTTGTTGTAATTGCTTCCTTAGGCATTTTCTCAGCATCTCATCTTTTGGTGCCATTTTTCTGATGTATTCCTGGATACTCCTTGTTTCATCCGTGATGGTGGCTTGAATGCTTATCAACTCTCGACCACCCTCCTTTCTGTTGGTATACAATCTTTGGGTGTTAGACATATGTGGCACCCCTGAGGCTCAGTCGCCACAGAGGTACTGCACCTTCTCCTAAGGTGTGGTGCCCCAACGTCTGGGTAAGTTGGGGGCTCCTTTCCACACTCCAACACTCGTACCCCACACACACAGGGTAGTTCTGCACAGCCACAAGCGGCTCTGTACTTAGAGAGTAGCAGAGCACCTTTGGTGGTTCCCTGCTTGGAACACTGGAAATGCTGGGAGGTGGGTGGAGATAGAATACGTAAAATACTGGGAAGGTTTAGAATTACAGGTCAGTCTGACAGAAGGTCGGCGGAGTAGGAAGTCACTCAGAGAGGAGTGAGGATCCCTGGAAGAAGGGATGGAGGAAGGAGTGCTGCAGCTGCCTCAGTGACCTGAGCCAGCTGGCATGGAAAAGTAAGGAAGGTGGGAAGACGTAGAACTGTAACCTAAGTTTCCATAAGAAGGAGAGTCAAGTACGGAACGAAAGAGTAGAGAACAGAGAGGAAACGTGGGTTGGAAGAGGAACCCTGCCTATAGGTTCTCAGCGCAAGGCTGGGGTCCGGTCCCCGAGGTTGTATGGACACTTATGGTTCTGCAGCAGACACCAGTGGAGTAGTTGGCTGTAAATGCATTACTCCCATCCAAGACTTGAGGCACAACAGCAACAGAGATAGAGAGCCGGGAGTGAAGCATCCCCGAAGCAGGCTACAGCTGTCTGCTGTGCAAGTAGAGTTCTAGGAACATCTCTTAGGAGGCATTCCAGGGTTACTAAGTACTGGAGTGCTTCACACCACAAGGCGCATTGGCGGAGTCGTTCAGGAAGGTACATGTTGGCGGAGTGTTGGAGAGGAGAGCCCTGACTTGCCCGGCAGGTTGGTTGAGTCTTTACCCCGGAGGACACGGCGCGGAGGCAGGCACCAGTGTGTGCCACAAACTGTGAGTAAAGCTTTGAAACTGCAAGCTCTGGTGTCCACCATTTATTTATGCGCTAACACCTTCAGCACCGCTACATCTGGGTACCAGCATCCATACCATCCTGCGCCTCTCCTGATCCATAGCACCTACACTGCCCTGGGACTACAGCTCCACCTGTGGGGAGCTACACCATCTTTTCTGCACCACACCATCAGTCCCAGCGGATCTGCATGCAGCGTCGGCTTCACACCTCCCTTACCGAACACCACAGGTGGTGTCATGAACTATTCCATTAAAAACTGCAACCGCCATTGATTTGGGTGCCCAGGACCACGGACCAGGTCACTGCTGCTGTGACACATCCCACTGATACCGGCCCGATGCCGAGTACCCCATGGCCCTGGGAGGGCGACCCACATAGGGTGCCCTGGATGCCCGCGAGAAAAAAATGTCTGACAAGCTCCCTGAGCGTGTGACATCACAATAGCTACGAAGATGAAGAAGGCAGCACCGCCTTTGAAATGCATTGGTTGGTTTCTAGTCCAAACATCGCCCCGTAGCTATTGTGACGTTACACACTCAGGGAGCTTGTCGGCCATTTTTTTCTCGCGGGCATCCAGGGCACGCCACTGGCTGGGGCTTTCCCTGGCTCTGCCCATTGCGACTGCTGCCCCGCTCTGATGCTACCCGCAATCTACACACAAACCACCACCACTGCAAATTCATTAACCAACAGAAAGTATACGGCACCACCAGGTAAGGGCAACATTATTTGATTGTATTTGCAAATAAGGTTTGTTTTTCTTGGTAATGTTCAGGACTAACATCTGATTTGGTGCATTCATTTGTTGGTAGTGATCAGCTACCCATTGGATTATTTGGTTCATACTACTTTTTATACTTGTGCAATATTTGGTGTATCCTCATATCTTTGGATTTGTGCATAAGTGCATCTTTCTTGCATCTTTTCAATTGTTTATTAGTTACTTAGAACTGCTTTGATTTGGCTTTCTTAATTAGGCACATTTTCTCCCTTGAGCACGGTCAGTTTCTGTTTAATATCAGTAGTTTACTGATTTTTCAGGGGTGACACCTACTGACCTTAGCAGCTGACGTTATTTCAGCGGTCTTCTTGCCGATTGTTTAGGTAGCGCTTGTGTGTTTTTTATACAATTTTCTCATTACTCCATTATTAAAAGCCTGCACTCGACCAATCCTGCAACTATAGACCAGTCTCCAATCTCCTCTTCATCTAAAAACTCTTGTAATGCCTTGTCTACTCCCGTTTTGCCCGTTACCTCTCCCTTCACAGTCCGGCTTCCGCCCCCTATATTCAACAGAAACTGCACTCATCAAAGTGACCAATGACCTTCTGACAACAAAATGTAACGTTGACTACTCTTTGTTCATTCCTCTCGACCTTTCTGCAGCTATCGACACTGTTGACCACCATCTCCTACTCTCTAGGCTCCAGTCACTAGGCATTAAGGACAGTGCCCTCAACAGGTTCTCTTCCCTTCCTTCTGATTGCTCCTTCAGTGTTTTGATCACTGGCTCCACTTCATCCCCTCTTCCTCTCACAGTTGATGTACCTCAGGGCTCAGTCCTTGGCCCCCTTCCCTTCTCTCTCTACACGGCCCCAATTGGACAGACCATCAGCAGATTTGGCTTTCAGTACCGTCTTTATGCTGATGACACAACTATACATGTCATCTCCTGACATTACATCCGCTGTACTACAAAACGCCAGTGATTGTCTGTCCGCAGTCTCCAGCATCATGTCCGCTCTCTATCTGAAACTCAAACTCTCCAAAACTGAACTTCTTCTGCTCCCGCCATCTACTAACCTCCCTAAATCTGACATTGCCCTCTTCATGGGTGGCACCATAATAACACCCCGGCAGCAGGCGCGCTGTCTGGGTGTTATGTTTGACACCAAACTCTCCTTCACCTCCCATATACAATCTTTTGCCCGCTCTTGCCACTTACACCTAAAGAACATCTCTTTTCTCTTCCTTTTCTCACCACGGAAGCAACAAAATCCTCACTGTCACCTTGATCCACTCCTGCCTGAAATGCTCTATTAATTGGCCTCCCCCTCACTCGACTTTCTCCTCTCCAGTCCATCCTTAATGCAGCATCCAGGGTCGTCCATCTGGCTAATCTGTACTCAGGCGTGTCCGCTCTTCATCAGTCATTACACTGACAGTCATTCACGACAGGATCCAATTCAAAGTACTTTTTCACACCTACAAAGCTCTCCACAGTGCAGTACCCCCTTACATCTCCTCCTTCATTTCTGTCTATCGGCCTAGCCGATCGCTGCGCTCTGCAAACGAGTTTCGACTAACCTCTGCACTAATCTGTACCTTCCACTCCCGACTCCAAGACTTCTCCCACGCTGCCCCAATCCTCTGGAATGCTCTATCCCAAGAAATTAGGACCATCCACAACTTGCACAGTTTTAGGCGCTCCCTCAAAACACATTTGTTCAGAGTGGCCTATCACGTTCACTAATCAAAGTCATTTTATGTGTAAAGGTACTGTCACACTTAGCGATGTACCAGCGATATGACGCGGTCAGGATCGCTGGTACATCGCTAAGTGGTCACTAGTGAGCTGCCACACAGGCAGATCTCACTAGCGACATCGCTGGGGATGGGGGTCACTACTTACCTGTCACACCAGGCGATCCTGCGTCCTCCCGCTCGGCTCCACGCGTCGCTCGTTGTCACAGCAGGAAGCGCTGCAGGAAGCTGACGACAAGAAACAGTCCAGGACGTTCTCGCGCGATCAGTGATAACCAGCGGGGGAGCGGGTTGTAGGTAAGTATCAGACACAGCGATATCGCTAGCAATATCGCTATAACGTCACAAGTTATAGCGATATTGCTAGCGATATCGCTTAGTGTGACAGTACCTTAAGTGTGTGTGTGTAGCCCATTCACTATCTCTATCTTTCCCCCACTCCCTCAAGATGGCTGGACCATCATTGTAAATACACACCTATACCTTGTATCTCCCCCACCTCATTGTAGATTGTAAGCTCTCACGAGCAGGGTCGTCTTATTTTGTTTTAATTATTGTATTGCTAACGTTGTAACTTATGACTGTTGTGTTTGAAACTGTTAAACTGTAAAGCGCTGCGGAATATGTTGGTGCTATATAAATAAAGATTATTATTATTATTCCGTATTTATGATGTTGCTGTACTGCCATATCTATTATCTGCAAAGAAGAAATGGGCTAAAAATCCTCCACAGTGATGTAAAAGACTCGTCACACGTTATCACAAAATTTTATTGCATTTGTTCTTGCCAATGTTGGCACCACCCGTGATTAGGTTAAGGAGGGCAATTAGTTTTCAGATGAAAGATAAAGGTTTTTTAAGAAGTCTTTATCTTCCAGAAATGGAAGGATCATGCAAAAGCTGCACTTTGTGTTCACTTGTGTTGTCTTTATTTTATTTTAAAATTAGCTGATTGATCTGAAGAATTGAATTGTGGTAAATTGGCAAAAATATAAGAAATTGGGAAGCGGCAAATACTTTCTTACATCACTGTACGCACATGTGACATGGAAGGGGTTATCCACCACTGGGCAATCCCAGCTTTATCAATTAGTGAAAAAAGTCAATATTCACCTCCTATAGCGACGCCGTTTGAGCGATATGAGCGAAGCTGTGTCCAAGAGACGTGACATTGTTGTGCCATGTGCCGGCTGCATGTAATGAGAGCGGACATCCACTTTGATGAAATAGTAAATGCTACATCGGACAAGATGCTGCTCATTAGCTGCAGCCAGCACTTGAAACCACGTTGTCACCTTACTGTCGGAAACAGTGACATCAACATTCCTGGAAGAGCGGCGCTCTATAAGATAAGTATGAACTGTTTGTATTTCAATTCAAGCAGGTTTATCCAGTAGTAGGCCACCCGTTTGAGAATTGCCAAATAAAATTTTTAAGTAATTACAAAATACAAAATAATGAAATGAAATGATTCATATTTACCTATGTGTGCTAAGACTAAGCATAGAATAATAAGTACTGTTCCCAGTGCTGATCTGGTCACAAGGGCTCTTGGGGAGTTGTAATTATATACAGCAAGCAGCATGGTGCCTAGAAAAGCAAAGCAAAAAACACCATAAGCCAATTACAATAAATGTATCACTAAACAATGACTAAACCATAGTATATGTTATTAAATAGGGGTTTTAATTTAAAACATATTCCCCCAAAAAAGCAATTTTTCCCTAATGCATGACATAGGGAACAACTTGCTGATGGCTGGGGGGCTGATCATTCGCACCACAAATGGATCCAAATATCCAAGCTTTAGAACCACAAGAACGTCTTGAATAGAAGTGGGGTGCACATACATGTCCTCCACTTTATTCATTGTCTACAGTTGTAGCTGAATCATACTGCTCGGAGGTGGGGTGGACTTTATCGAGACATTATACTGTGTGAGAAACTTTGTGGTGTCCTTATAATGTGAAGCATCTGTGTGGAGACATCATACTCTGTGGGGGGCTTTGTGGTAGCATGATATTGCATAGGGAGCTGGGAATGGGCATCATACTGCATAAGGGGCTTTATGAGGATATCATACTGTGTGCACTGCTGAGTGGGGACCACTTACTGTTTGGAGGTCTGTATGTGGACATCATAATGAGTGTGGGGCTTTGTGAGGACACGATACTATCTGAAGGGCTGTGTGATGGCCCCATACTGTTTGGAGGTCTTTATGAGTACATCATACTGTGTGTTGAGCTTTGTGGCAATATTGTGGCAACACTGCACTGTGTGGGGGACTTTGTGGAGATATCATACTATTTGAAAGGGCATCATACTGTTTAATACTCCTAAACAGTCATGGTCTCACAAATGAAAATTAGCTGCCCACCCCTGCTTTATCCTATGGGGAATAAACCTTTAAAGGGAATGTGTCATTTGAATATATCCTATTGTTTACAAGTAAAAACACCATAAGTGTGTATGATAATCTCAGCCCAAGATAAGGATCAAGAATAGAATAAGTCCTCAAGCAAAATTATGGGCACGGATATGAAGTTGGAACATTAAAAAAAAAAATAAAATAAATAACAATGATATACAGTTACAAAAATATTTGAATAATGTGTGTGCAATAAATATGATATTTCAGAGCCTAAAAGGGATAATGAAAAAATAAGAAAAGAGGTGTGAAGCTTCTAGACTTGACAATGAGCTTGAAACTGCACTGCACTATCAACTCTTGGAGCATGATGTAAGGACAAGAACAGTCCATGTCTTTTTCAGAACTTGGTCAATTTTTTAAGCAGCAAGGATGTATCAACGCAACTGGGACAGGTGGTCAAGTCTCTACGGTTGGATGTAAATGACAATGCCCTGAACACTCTGTCTGCTCTAAATTCAGGCAAAATAACTCATGCTCCTGCATAAATTCAATAATCTAAAATTTCTTAAAGAAATATAACATCTTGAAGATGGAGGTAGATATGGTCTGGTGAATGCTTGGGCAGTTCAACCAGGGTTTGCAAGATAAGAATGGTCTTACTAAGTGTTACTTGATTTGCAATTTTGAAATGTGATGTATTTCAATGCTACATGTGTTGTGTTGAATGAGTAGTGTAGAGCGGTGTCCAACTTTATCATGTAGCAGGCAAACTGGAGCTTGTATTATTTTGAAATCCGCCATTCACAGCTGATGAAGGACATAGGCTCATTGAAAAGGCTACTAAATGTGTTAGTCGGGATAACTGTGGCATCAAGATGTCATCCCCCTTGTATCTATATTGGAAAAAAACATTTACAAGGAAGCAACAAGGGATGAAGGAAGAACAAGGAGCTTCTGCAGGGTCAATTCTCCACTGGGGATGTTGGGGAATCTATCATAATACAGCAGGATGTGGAAGAAGGGGAGAAGAAAGAGAAGCAGCTGGACATCGAGTTATCCCTGGCACAGGTAGATGACAAGGCCAAATGTAAATGTGAAGTTGATGATGATCATGACAGCGATGAAGAAGTCGGCTATGATGAGCAACTGTCACAGTGGGGTTCAGAAAGAGAACCAACAGATCCCTCTGTCCTGCTGGTGATCATGGCGAGCTTGTTTACATTTATAAAGCCATAATTTTACACCCCTTTAAAAAGGAAAATTGTAGAATTTTTTTTACTTCCAAAAAAGAATCATAACTGGGTCATTAGCAGGAGAAGCTGTGTTCCCTGTTTATCAAAGCTTTCACTGAGCAGATGACTGCTGACCTTACTTTGGACCAGGAGATTTCTCTCAACTTTCTCTGCAGTGCCAATGCTCCTCTGTCTCTGCCAGTGCTACCGCTACAAGTTACCAAGGCGGTGACAGCTGCCAAGGCAGTGACATGATGGACCAGAAGCTGACGATGGACCAGATGTTTTATCTTCACTATGCCAAACTGATAAACATAAGCAAATACGTAGGTGCACCACCTGAACAACCAGGTTCAGTTGTACCTGGACAGTGTTAACCTCTGTGACATGTCAATGGCTGTAAATAAAGAGAAACTTGTAAATAACTCATGAAAGAATAAAGTTATGTTAAAACCAAGCACACTATTGTTTTTCTTGTGAAATTCTCAATAAGTTTGATGTGTCACATGACCCTCTTCCCATTGAAAACATAAAGTTGGGTCCAAAATGGCCAACTTCAAAATGGCCGCCTTGATCACCACTCATCTTGAAAAGTTCCCCCTCCCATATACAAATATGCCACAAACAGGAAGTTGATATCACCAACCATTTAGGTGTATCTATATACATGGCCCACCCTGTATTATATTAAAACTGCTTCCTAAAAAATGGATATTTTTTGCAGGGCTTTTTAAGAAGCCATTATTTCAATTTTCCAAACTGTTGCTACTCCCCACATAAATAATAATCTTTATATTTTATATAGCGCTAACATATTCCGCAGCGCTTTACAGTTTGCACACATTTTCATCACTGTCCCCGATGGGGCTCACAATCTATATACCCTATCAGTATATCTTTGGAGTGTGGGAGGAAACCCACGCAAACACGGGGAGAACATACAAACTCCTTGCAGATGTTGTCCTTGGTGGGATTTGAACCCAGGACTCCAGCGCTGCAAGGCTGCAGCGCTAACCACTGAGCCACCGTGCTGCCCATGAAGACTAAGACACATAAAAAACACACAGTATGACAAACGTGCATAAATACTCTGCTGTAAAATATATGTAACAGTAAGCAGCAAGTGCTAGTAAAAGATGATAACAAACACAGGGTATTTAGTTGATAAGTTTTTTGCAAAAAATGTATACTAAGCCACTCCACCAGGTGACGGTAACCCTTCATGGAGCAGTCCTATCTAGTGTATTAAAACCTTTGGGTGGTATGAACAGTTTCTTACTGACCTGTTCATGATTGCGCTTGTATCATGTGTTTTTAATCCATTAATTTCTTGCTTATGCAAATTTTGGGAGATCCCCGCCTCTCTCTTGTGGGACATGCACATAAGGAGCCATTTTGCCCAGTGTGCCCATACCGTGCAGCGCCTTTCCGAATCCTGCTCATGTAGGTATTGTTCACATGATCAGGTTTTAATACATTAGATAGGTGTTATGATTGGGTCACCAAGGAGGAGAGCAAGCCCAAGCTAAGCCACAGAAAACAAGAGAGAGGTTGGTAAGTAAGCAGATTGCAGACCCCTGATCCTATCCACACAACTAGCAGCAGCCGTGGAGCGTGCCTACGATGATCCTAGATGCCTCTGCACAGCCGGAGAGCTAACTAAGCCTAAAGCAAGAAAGGGGAAATCTAAACTGCCCCAGAGCAGACCCCAAAGGAATAGATAGCCCCCAAACATATATTGTCGGTGAGACAAGATGAAAACACAAACGCAGGTAGGAAAATAGACTGAGCAAACGATGGGGCCCACACTGACTAGACAGGACAGGAAAGGAAAGACACTGTCTGCAATCACGCAAAAAACCTTGCAAAAAGGTCCAACACATCTGATACAAAAATACTGAAGTCGCACAACTTCGCCCACTATATCAGCACTATGGTATATTCTGAAAGCAGAGCAAAAAGAGGCCAATCTAATAAGGGACAAAAACAAACTGGCACAAGCAGTAACATATGGATGATGATTCAGCACAGCCCCAGCCGGAGCTGGCTGACCCTCACAAAACTGAAATAGACAAAAACCAGATCAAATGTAAACAGAATAGCAAAAGAACACTTAGCTGAGCATGTAGCGACTAAGCTGGAAACTAAGACCTCAGGAGGCAGGAAAAAAATCACCAGCAGGGATAGAGGGAGTCAGCTGTCTTAAATCCAGTCTGAAACCCCAGATCTCCAAACATCATCCTCATTATCAGATGGCAAGCCTCTGTTAATCAGATCAGCTCCATTACCTCCAGTAGCCACCAGAGGGAGCCCAGAAAGAGAACTCGCAACCCCTCCATCAACCTGACCAGCTCCACCACCTTCAGCAGTTACCAGAGGTAGGCCAGAAAGCAAATTCACAACAGATAGGTCTGCTCCGTGAAGGGTTACCGTGACGTGGTGGAGTGGCTTAGTATACATTTTTGCAAAAAACGTATCAACTAATTACCCTGTGTTTGTTATCATCTTTCACTAGCACTTGCTGCTTACTGTTACATATATTTTACAGCAGAGTATTCATGCACGTTTGTCATACTGTGTGTTTTTTCTGTGTCGTAGTCTTTATGTGGGAAGTAGCAACAGTTTGGAAAATTGAAATAATGGCTTCTTAAAAAGCCCTGCAAAAAATATCCATTTTTTAGGAAGCAGTTTTAATATAATACAGGGTGGGCCATGTATATAAATACACCTAAATGGTTGGTGATATCAACTTCCTGTTTGTGGCATATTAGTATATGGGAGGGGGAACTTTTCAAGATGAGTGGTGATCAAGGCGGCCATTTTGAAGTTGGCCATTTTGGACCCAACTTTATGTTTTCAATGGGAAGTGCGTCATGTGACACATCAAACTTATTGAGAATTTCACAAAAAAAACAATGGTGTGCTTGGCTTTAACATAACTTTATTCTTTCATGAGTTATTTACAAGTTTCTCTTTGTTTACAGCCATTGCTATGTCACAGAGGTTAACACCGTCCAGGTACAACTGAACTTGGTTGTTCAGGTGGTGCACCTATTTGCTTATGTTTATCAGTTTGGCATAGTGAAGATAAAACATCTGGTCCATCGTCAGCTTCTGGTTCATCATGTCACTGCCTTGGCAGCTGTCACCGCCTTGGTAACTTGTAGCGGTAGCACTGGCAGAGACAGAGGAGCATTGGCACTGTAAAATTAAAGGGGTGTAAAATTACGGCTTTATAAATGTAAACAAGCTCGCAATGATCACCAGCAGGACAGAGGGATCTGTTGGTTCTCTTTCTGAACCCCACTGTGACAGTTGCTCATCATAGCCGACTTCTTCATTGCTGTCATGATCATCATCAACTTGACATTGTTATCATCTTTTACTAGCACTAGCTGCTTACTGTTACATATATTTTACAGCAGAGTATTCATGCACGTTTGTCATACTGTGTGTTTTTTCTGTGTCTTAGTCTTTGGGTGGTGTGAACAGTTTCTTACTGACCTGTTCATTATTGTGCATGTCTCATGTGTTTTTAATCCATTAATTTCTTGCTTATGCAAGTTTTGGGAGATTCCCGCCTCTCTCTTGTGGGACATGCACATAAGGAGCCATTTTGCACAGTGTGCCCATACCGTGCAGCGCCTTTCCGAATCCTGCTCATGTAGGTATTGTTCACATGATCAGGTTTTAATACTTTAGATAGGACTGCTCCGTGAAGGGTATACCGTGACGTGGTGGAGTGGCTTAGTATACATTTTTTGCAAAAAACGTATCAACTAAATACCCTGTGTTTGTTATCATCTGTTACTAGCACTTGCTGCTTAGGGTGAGTGCACACGCTGCGGATTCTGCTGCAGATTGATCCGCACGGATTTTGCAAAATCCGCAGGTAAATCCGCAGGTCAAAAGACCTGCGGTTTATCTGCGGATTAGGCTGCGGTTTTACCCTGCGGTTTATCATCTCTACAATGGAGGAGATGGTAAACCGCTGCGGAATCCGCAGAAAGAATTGACATGTCAATTCTTTCTGTGGTTTAGAAACCGCAGCAAATCCGCACCGTCTGCACAGCGGTTTTTGATTTCCATAGGTTATAATGGTACTGTACACCGCAGCAGAAACTGCTGCGGATTCGCAGGGCCAAATCCGCTGCGGATCCACAGCAGAATCCGCAGCGTGTGCACACACCCTTACTGTTACATATATTTTACAACAGAGTATTCATGCACGTTTGTCATACTGTGTGGTTTTTCTGTGTCTTAGTCTTTGGGTGGTGTGAACAGTTTCTTACTGACCTGTTCATTATTGTGCATGTCTCATGTGTTTTTAATTCCCACACAAAGATAATTTTTGGACCACCGCTTATCATGGCTTCTTCCATGTACGCCGCTTATGTATAAACACTAGCACGACAATCATCTGTCTCGAAAAACGATAATTTATGATCCATTTTGACATTTTAAAAAGCATAAAAAGTATGTCAGTGCAGTGTCTTCTTAAAAATCCTGTCGATTACTAGCAGTTACCATATGTTTACCCATAAGCTATATATGTTTAGGTCTCTTTGACATTACTAAAACCGTGTTCATGCTAAAGAGGTTGAAAGGATTCAATACCATCGTAGAAGACCTCACAGTGTGACACATGTCTTTTTCAGACAATTGGAGGCTTTGTAGTACTTGTGATTTGTGGTTAAATAATTCATTGCAAATCACCTGTTTTTTTTTTTTATAGAAAAATGTTACCAAGTTGACGAATTTGAATTTCAAGAGATTCCCTCATCTCTAATTTGAAGTCTACCAGAATTTTTGCTTAGTCACCAAAATCAGGCTTGGAAAGAAAGAATGGCCATTCAACCCCTGCAATAAGTACTCCAAATTCGTCATAAAAGAGGCGGACAGAGAGGTTAATATTGTATTATCGTCAGTGGAGTTATGTATTAGACAGGCTATTAGACAACTAGGTAAGCTTTCATGGACTACATTTCCTATTCTTTAAGAACAAATTGCAAGCAGCATGTAGATATGTTATTATCAAAACCAAAAGAGTACAGGGGCATCTAACAGTGGAAACACCAGTGACACCTACCATCTACATGATTAAAAATATTTTTAAGAATCAGATTAAACCCAACAGGAAAACCAAGAGTGGAAGATAAAGGAGATATGTGTGAAAGGACCTGTATATACATTGATTTTCACCTGCAACCAGTTGAATTACAATAATTTTTTTAATCATAGAATCCTAGAATGTTAGAGTTGTAAGGGACCGCCAGAGTCATCGTGTCCAACCCCTTGATCAGTGCAGGATTCATTAAACCATCTCAGACAGATGTCTGTCCAGCCTCTGATTGAATACTTCCATTGAGGGAGAACTCACCACCTCTCGTGGCAGCCTGTTCCATTCATTGGTCACCCTCACTGTCAAAAAGTTTTTTCTAATATCTAATCTCTATCTTCTCCCTTTCAGTTTCCTTCCATTGCTTCTCGTGTTTCCATGTGCAAATGAGCCTAAAGATGATCCCTCTAAACAGTGACAGCCCTTCAGATATTTGTAGGCAGCTATTAAGTCCCCTCTTAGTCTTCTTTTTATTGCAAGCTAAACATTCCCAGATCCTATTAACCATTCCTCGTAGGACATACTTTGCAGTCCGCTCACCATCCTGGTAGCTCTTCTCTGAAATTGTTCCAGTTTTTCAATGTCTTTTTAAATGTGGTGCCCAGAACTGGACACAGTATTCCAGATGAGGCCTGGTCAAGGAGGAGTAGAGGGGGATAATGACTTCATGTGATCTACACTCTTTTCTTCTTTTAATAATCCTCGAACTGAGTTTGCCTTTTTTTTGCTGCTGCATCACACTGTTGACTCATGTGCAACGTAATCTATTAGTATACCCAAGCTTCTTTCACATGTGATGTTGCTTAGTTCTATTCTTCCCATTTTGTAGATTTTTTACCTACCCAAGTCAACAATTGGAAGAATGGTCCTGTTTCTGAGTACACTTTTGATAACATTTGATGTAGAGTCATTATACATATTAATATCACTGCAGACTATTTTTATCCAGCCACTTCAAGGAGCTAAATACAGGGTATTTATAAAAATTCTCTCATTTTCTCTTTTTTTACTTTTCATTTATATTTGTAATTCCATTTCCATACATTTGTTCTTCTCCTTTCAATCTTGTAAGACAAGACTAAGGAGGATCAATTTATGACATTTCTAAGGATTCTTGAATTTTGTCACATGGATTCCTATAATTATGTACCCTTTTTTAAATATCCTAATCATAACAATCAGATATGATTATGAGCTATGCAACCTTTATCCATACAAATATTATATAAAATATATAATCATAATCATGGTGGCTAGAGACATATCAATATTTGCCTCCACATTAAGACCCAATTTATAAGAATTGGATTACAGCGTACTGCAACCTACATTTGAATACAACATATTCATTAAACCACTATAAAGAGCATAAAAAGCAATACTGTTTTATTAAACACATTTTTTTAAAAATATATGAAATATTCAATTAATGATGCATGTTTGAGGATTTGTAAAAGAAGATAAATCAAGTATTAACCCCTTCATGACCAAGCCTATTTTGACCTTAATGACCAGGCCATTTTTAGCAATTCTGACCAGTGTCCCTTTATGAGGTAATAACTCAGGAATGCTTCAACGGATCCTAGCGGTTCTGAGAATATTTCTTCATGACATATTGGGCTTCATGTTAGTCATAAATTTAGGTCGATAATTTTTGCGTTTATTTGTGGAAAAAATGGAAATTTGGCGAAAATTTTGAAAATTTTGCAATTTTCAAATTTTTAATTTTTATTCTGTCAAACCAGAGAGTTATATCACGCAAAATAGTTAATAAATAACATTTCCGACATGTCTACTTTACATCAGCACAATTTTGTAAACAATTTTTTTTGTTAGGAAGTTATAAGGGTTAAAAGTTGACCAGCAATTTCTCATTTTTACAGCAAAATTTACAAAACCATTTTTTTAGGGACCACCTCACATTTGAAGTCACTTTGAGGGGTCTATATGGCAGAAAATACCTAAAAGTGACACCATTCTAAAAACTGCACCCCTCAAGGTGCTCAAAACTACATTCAAGAAGATTATTAACCCTTCAGGTGCTTCACAGGAACTAAAGCAACGTGGAAGGAAAAAATGGACATTTTAATTTTTCCAACAAAAATTTTCTTTTAGCATCAAGTTTTTCATGTTCACATGGGTAACAGGATAAACTGGATCCTAAAATTTGTTGGGCAATTTCTCCTGGGTACACTGATACCTCATATGTGGTCATAAACCACTGTTTGCGCGCACGGCAGGGCTCAGAAGGGAAGGAATGCCATTTGACTTTTTGAATGGAAAATATGCTTGAATATTTAGCGGTTGCCATGTCGAGTTTGGAGAGTCCCTGAGTGCCTAAACATTGGAGCTCCCCCACAAGTGACCCCATTTTGGAAACTAGACCACCCAAGGAACTTATCTAGATGCATAGTGAGCACTTTGAATACCCAGGTGCTTCACAAATTGATAGGTAAAAATGAAAAAGTACTTTTTTTTCACAAAAATTTTCTTTTAGCCTCATTTTTTTTATTTTCACATGGGCAACAGGATAAGGTTAGTTTCGCATTAGCATTTGGAGGTGCAGCGGATGCTCGCCGTGAAGCTCTGCCCCCTGCTGCGCCTCCTCCGGTCAGCTCCGCCTATGGGCGCAAGCCCCTGCATACCCTATCTTTAGCATTGAGTACGCAGGCCATGTGCAGGCATGCTTTTGCCACTGCATGCATCCTTTTGACGGTTTGGCGAGCGCACCAAAATGCAACACGTTGCGTTTGGCGCAGGTCGGAGCACTGTCAAAAGGACGCAGGCGGCAAAAGCATACCTGCGCATGGCCTGCGTACCCAATGCTAAAGATAGAGTATGCAGGCCACATGCAGTGGCATGCACCCATAGGTGGAGCTGACTGGAGGAGGCGTGGCAGGGGGTGGAGCTTCACAGCGAGCATCCGCTGCGCCTCCAAATGCTAATGTGAAACCAGCCTAAAATGGATTCTAAAATTTGTTGGGCAATTTCTCCTGAGGTCACCGATACCTCATATGTGGTCATAAACCACTGCTTGGGTGCACGGCAGGGCTCAGAAGGGAAGGGGCGCCATTTGACTTTTTGAAAGGAAAATTAGCTCCAATCATTAGCGCACACCATGTCGCATATGGAGAGCCCCTGTGTGCCTAAACATTGGAGCTCCTCCACAAGTGACCCCATTTTGGAAACTAGACCCCCCCAAGGAACTTATCAAGATGCATAGTGAGCACTTTGAACCCCCAGGTGCTTCACAAATTGATCCGTAAAAATGAAAAAGTACTTTAAAAAAAAAAAATAATAATTTAGCCTCAATTTTTTCATTTTCACATGGGCAACAGGATAAAATAGATACTAAAATTTGTAGGGCAAATTCTCCTGAGTACACCGATACCTCATATGTGGTCATAAACCACTGTTGGGCACACGGCAGGGCTTGGAAGGGAAGGAGTGCCATTTGACTTTTTGAATGGAAAATTAGCTCCAATCATTAGCGGACACCATGTCACGTATGGAGAGCCCCTGTGTGCCTAAACATTGGAGCTCCCCCACAAGTGACCCCATTTTGGAAACTAGACCTCCCAAGGAACTTATCTAGATGTATAGTGAGCACTTTGAACCCCCAGGTGCTTCACAAATTGATCTGTAAAAATGAAAAAGTACTTTTTTCACAAAAATTTTCTTTTAGCCTCAATTTTTTCATTTTAACATGGGTAACAGGATAAAATGGATACTAAATCTTGTAGGGCAATTTCTATTGAGTACACCAATACCTCATCTGTGGTCATATACCACTTTTTGGGCGCACAACAGGGGTCGGAAGGGAAGGACCGCCATTTGACTTTTTGAAGGGAAAATTAGCTCCAATAGTTAGCAGACACCATGTCTCGTATGGAAAGTATGTAGTGTATGTCAGATTGGTGTGTGTAGTGTAGTATATGTCAGGTTGGTGTGTGTGGTGTTTACTACACCACATACATCAACCTGACATACACTACACCACACCACACACCAACCTAACATACACTACGTCAGGTTGGTGTGTGTGGTGTAGTTTATGTCAGATTGGTGTGTGGTGTGGTGTAGTGTACGTCAGGTTGGTGTGTATGGTGTAGGTTATGTCAGGTTGGTGTGGTATAGTGTATGTCAGGTTGGTGTGTGTGGTGTAGTTTACACCACACACACCAACCTGATGTACACTACGCCACACACACCAAGCTGATGTACACTACGCCACACACATCAACCTGACAAACTATGTCAGATTGGTGTGTGGTGTAGTATATGTCAGGTTGGTGTGTGTGTGGCGTAGTGTACATCAGGTTGGTGTGTGTGGTGTAGTGTATGTCAGGTTGGTGTGTGGTGTACCACACACACACCAACCTGATATACACTACGCCACACACACCAACCTGACGTACACTACGTCACACACACACCAACCTGATGTACACTACGCCACACACACCAACCTGACAAACTACGTCAGGTTTGTGTGTGGTGTAGTGTATGTTACGTTGGTGTGCTGTGTAATATACATCAGGTTGGTGTGTGTGGTGTAGTATACACCATACACACACCAACCTGATGTACACTACGCCACACACACCAATCTGATGTACACTATCCAATCTGACGTACACTCTGACAAAATTGTATTGTCAAAGATTCCGAAAGTGGCCGGTCCTTACTAGGTGGAATGATGATGCCCTAGCAGCTCTCTTTCGGAAAGGTCTGGCAGAAACCATAAAAGATGTTATGGTGGGATTTGCTGTCCCCTCTGGTCTTGATGACTCTATGTCATTTGCCAAATTGATCAGCGTTTACGTGAACGTAACACTACACGAGAGACGCTGCCGTCTTTCGAACGAACTTCTGAACCCATGCAATGCGAAAGGGTTTTGTCTAGGGCACAATGTCGGGAGTTTAGAAGGCGTAGTAACTTGTATTTTTTTGTGGGGATGCCTCTCATACTATTTTTGTTTGCCCTAAACAAGAAAAGCGTTTTGCTCACGCATTTGCAGTGGGCAGTGTGCAGCCTAAGTTCCTTTTGGCGATTACCTTGATCTGCTCCTTGTCTACATTTTGCGCTAAGGCTTTTGTTGATTCAGGAGCAGCTCTGAATCTGATGGATTTTCCCTTTGCCAAGCACTGTGGTTTTCCCATGATACCCCTGCGGACGCCTATCCCTTTGAGGGGTATTGATGCTACTCCTTTGGCGGAGAATAAAACCAAGTTTTGGACCCAGGTGATAATGCGGGTCACCCCGGACCACCAAGAGAATTGTAAATTTTTGGTGTTGCATAATTTGCATGATACTATTGTTCTGGGTTTTCCTTGGTTGCAAGCCCATAATCCTGTTTTGGATTGGAAATCTGTGTCTGTGGTGAGTTGGGGTTGTCAATGTGTTCTTAGTGACACTCCTGTTTTCTTCACCTCTCCCCAGTCTCACGATATTCCTGACTATTTGGCTGATTTTTCTGATGTATTTAAATGAGAATAAGTCTGCGTCTTTGCCTCCTCATAGACGTTATGACTGTGCAATTGAGTTAATGCCTGGGTGCAAATTTCCCAAGGGTCGGCCTTTCAACTTATCGGTACCTGAACATGATGCTATGCGATCTTATATCAAGGAGTTGTTGGAGAAGAGTCATATCAGACCATCCTCTTCACCTTTACATTCTGTTTTTTTTGGTGACCAGAAAAATGGCCACAGGAAAAATGCCCACAGGAAAATTCCCCACAGGAATAATGCCCACACGGAAAATTGCCCACATGGAAAATTTCCCACACGGAAAATTGCCCACATGGAAAATTGCCCACACAGAAAATTGCCCACATGGAAAACTGCCCACACAGAAAATTGCCAATTGCATCATCACAAAGTTTCAGATATATGATATTTGAGGTGCAAGGTGAGGATGTTCACATGATATGTGAAAAATGCCCACAGAATATTGCCCACAGACGTGAATACCCACAGGAAAACAGTAGCGAGTTATAGGTGAGATGATCTGCAGGACAGGGGGATAGTATGCAAGTATATGTGAGATGCTCTGCAGGGCAGAAGAATAATTTAGAATTATAGGTGAGATAGGTTAAATGCTCTGCTGGACAGGGGGATAGTATACAGTTATAGGTGAGATGCTCTGCAGAGCTGGAGAATAATATAGACTTATAAGTGAGATGCTCTGCAGGGCAGGAAAATAATATACAATTATAGGTGAGATGATCTGCAGGACAGAGAATAGTACAGAATTATAGGTTAAATGCTCTGCAGAACAGGGGGATAGTATACATGTATAGGTGAGATGCTCTGCAGGACAAAGAATAGTATAGAATTATAGGTTAAATGCTCTGCAGAACAGGGGGATAGTATACAGGTATAGGTGAGATGCTCTGCAGGACAGAGAATAGTATAGTATTATAGGTTAAATGCTCTGCAGGACAGGGGGATAGTATACAGGTATATGTGAGATGCTCTGCAGGACAGAGAATAGTATAGAATTATAGGTTAAATGCTCTGCAGGACAGGACTCTACAAAGTCTTCGACATCCTGGTAAAGAGATGGCCACCAGTAGTAGTGAGATAACAGGGAGAGAGTCTTCTTGACTCCAGCGTAACCGGTAATTTTGGATGAATGTTCCCAGCGTAGCAATCGTTTTCGAATTCTCTCAGGCACAAAGCTTCTTCCCAGGGGTAAGGAAGTCAGGTTGACAGGAGCCATGGTAGTTATCTTGGTGGGATCGATGATATGAGAAGGTTCCTCTTCAGTATCAGTCGACTGGAATGATCTATATAAAGCATTGACTTTAATGTTTTTATCGCCTGGTCGGAAATGGAGTTCAAAGTCAAAACGGGCGAAAAACAATGACCACCTGGCTTGCCGGGGATTGAGCCTTTGCGCAGACTGAATGTATGTCAGGTTCTTATGGTCAGTGAAAATCTTGAATGGATGTGTGGCGCCTTCTAGTAAGTATCTCCATTCCTCCAAGGATAACTTAATGGCCAAAAACTCTTTGTCACCAATGGAGTAATTTCGCTCTGAGGGGGAGAAAAGAAGCCGCAGGTGACGAGACGTCCAGAAGAAGACTTCTGCAAAAGAACAGCACCGGCCCCGGTAGAGGATACATCTACCTCAAGAGTGAAAGGTTTACTAACCTCTGGATGATGAAGTGCTGGAGCAGTGTCAAAAGCTTGCTTCAAGGATAGAAAGGCGTCCTCTGCCTCAGAAGACCAAGCATTAGGGTTAGCTCCTTTGCGGAGAATAGACGAGATAGGCCGAACCAATGAGGAGAAATGGGGGATGAAAAGCCGATAGTAATTCTCAAAGCCAAGGAAGTGTTGAATTGCCTTCACCCCATGGGGTCTTGGCAAATTGAGAATGGCGGACACTTTTGCTGGATCCATGCGTAGTCCAGAGTCCGAGATAATGTACCCTAAGAATGGTACGGACATTTGTTCGAAGACACATTTCTCGATCTTGGCGTAAGGGCGGTTCTCCCTCAAATGTCGGAGTACTTGGCGCACATTCTTTCTGTGGGCAGACAGATCAAGAGTAAACAAGGATATCATCCAGGTAGACCACAACGCAGGAGTACAGCATATCCCGGAAGATGTTGTTCACGAACTCCTGGAATACCGCTGGAGCGTTGCAGAGGCCGAAGGGTATAACCAAGTATTCGAAGTGACCGTCCCGGGTGTTAAAGGCGGTCTTCCACTCATCTCCAGAATGAATACAGATCAAGTTGTAGGCCCCACGAAGATCCAGCTTGGTGGAAATTCGTGCTCCTCTTAGCCGATCAAAGAGCAGCTCTGGGATCAGTGGCAGTGGATACTTGTTTTTGACTGTGATGTCGTTCAGCCCTCTATAGTCTATGCAGGTATGGAGGGAGCCATCCTTCTTTTTGACAAAGAAAAAGCACGCTCCTGCGGGCAAGGAAGAATTTTGAATGAAGCCTTTAGCTAGATTCTCCTGGACATACTCCAACATGGCTTGGGTTTTGGCAGGAGATAGCGGGTATATTCTACACCTAGAGGGTAGAGCCAGGAACGAGGTCAATTGGAAAGTCGTATGGTCGATGTGGAGGCAGAGTCTCAGCCTCCTTGTCGAAGACATCTGCGAAAGATCAGTAAGTTGACAGCAGACCTCCAGGTGCCGAGGACAGACAGGCAGAACCCATAGGATGGATAGGCAGCAGGCACTTCTTCTGACAGGATGGTCCCCAACAGAGTACATCGCCAGATCACCAGTCAAGAGTTGGCTCATGTGCCTGTAGCCAAGGGAGACCAAGAAGAAGCGTATGAGACAAAGTCGACAGGACATAGTGGGAGATCTTCTCTCGATGCAGAGCTCCAATCTGCAGCTCCACTTCTTCGGTGACCTGGGTAACGGTCTCCTGCAAGAGTTTACCGTCGACCGAAGCTATCAGCCGAGGAGTCCCCAGGGATCTGACAGGAATCCGATATTTTTTAACCGCCTCAAACCTGATAAAGTTCCCTGCCGTGCATGAATCCACATAAGCCTCCTTAGAGTAACGTTTGGAACCAAAATTCAGCAAAACAGACATGATCAGGGGAGGAGAGGAATCACATACACCTAGGGAGGCATCTCCTACCTGTCCTAGGCAGAGGAGTTTCCCAGCCTCTAGGGACAGGAGCAAAAGAGTATGGAAGCACTCCCACAGTAAAAACAGAGTCCTTGTGCGAGCCTCTCCTTACGGTGCCGTTCAGCCATCTTAAGTTGGTCCACAGCATTGGCTCAGATACAGAGGACGCAGAAGATAACATGGGTCACAAGTGAGGAGGACTGCGAGTAGACGAGGAGAGAAGAGGGAGTTTTCTATCTCTGTCAGCCTCACAGGTGCGCTCCTGGAAGCGCAAATCAATGCGGGTCTCTAGAGAGGTTAAATCCTCCAAAGAGGTAGGGGTCTCCCTACCCGCCAGTTCATCTTTATTCCGACTGGACAGGCTTCACCAAAGGCCCCTACAAGGGCCTCATTGCTCCAACCGAATTCCGAGGACAAGGTGCGAAAATGGGTGGTGTATTGGCCAACAGCTAGAGTACCCTGATGAAGGTTGAAATGGGACTTGGTGGTAGAAGCCAGACGACCTGGCTCGTCAAACACCCTGCGGAAGGTGCCCAAAAAGGTGGAGAGCTGAGAGACAAGAGGATCATCACGCTACCAGAGGGGATTCACCCACGCTAACACCTCCCCCTCTAAGTGGGAAACAATAAAAGCCACCTTACCACGATCGGTGGGATATTACTGCGGCAGGAGCTCAAAATGTAGTCGGCATTGATTCAAAACCCCCCGACACAACTTGGGGTCACCAATATACTGGGGTGGTTTGCCTAAACGGGGCAAAGGGTGCGAGACCGAGGCTTGGGCAGAAACGAAGGCAACAGATTGTAGGGAAAGGAGTCGGTTATCTACCAATGCCATATAGTTGAGGATGTGGGCCTTGGTGTCGTATTGCTGAGTGAGCTCTTGTTGGAGACTGGCCAGTTGGGAGGCATTCTCAGGGTCCGAGGACTGTAAGGCCGACAAGCGGGACTCCACAGATTTCAAAACGGACATAATCCTAGTCTGATTCTCCCGTAGAGGAGGCCAAGGTACCAGCGAGGTCCATGGCCTGATTATGCTGTAACATGCTGTAACAACTCATGGAGTGGTCCCTCTGGGTCATGATACCAACCCACCCTGGGTGAGCTGACCTAATGAGGACCACCCCCTAAACAGGGAGCGTCAGGGGCAGACCCAGGGGAATAAAGTACCACAACTGCTGGAACCAGGTGGCTGGCTCGAAGGAGGCGTGAGAGATTGTGTCTAGCAGGGTGAAGACGGGGGCACGCAGGGTACAGGAGTGTGCAAGCATGTACACGGGGGCTCGCAGGGTACAGGATAGTGTTGAGCGTGCATAGGGGGCACGCTGGGTACAGGAGTGCATAGAGCGTGTGCACGGGGGCACACAGGGTACAAGACAATGCAGGGTGCACACTAGAAAGCACGCCAGAGTACAAAGTAGTGCAGATAGGGCAGAGTACGAACTAGGAAGCACGCCAGAGTACAAGATAGTGCAGAGCACGTACTAGGAAGCACGCCAGAGTACAAGGTAGTGCAGAGCGTGTAATAAGAAGCACGCCAGAGTACAAGGCAGTGGACCTGAGTACAGAGAGCGTCAATGCAGAGACCAAGCAGGCCTAACAAGGAAGCAAAATGATAATCAGGCCCTGCCTACAGGAAGAGGCTGCCTGATATAGGGAATGCGTGCTGGGACTTCCAGGTCAGGTCCTCCAGGACCATAGAGACGTCAGAATTAGTGCGGATGCAGTCATAGCAGCGGGTTGAGCGCAAGCGCGCCCGATGGGACCCCAGCGCCGGCCGCGAGACCGGAATTGAAGATGTTGGGCAGCGTGCACCAGCTCCAGAGGTGCGCAGTGAGAGCGGTGTAACAATTATGCTCAAAAAAGATAGGTATTGGGTTGCAGAAATATGGCAGAAGATGCTCTAGACTTTTGAGTCAAACTGTAAAATATTTGCCTGTAACAGAAGGAAGTTTGTGGTATAGCAATGAAGGTCAGTAGAAACAGTGATGCATAGTGGAGGCTCCTTGCAAGATTGAAGCTGCAGTTCAGCAAATGGAGTTTGAAATTCAGTCAAAAATCAGCGTCATCTATGCTGAGAAATACAGGCAGATTCTTATCCATCATGTGATACCATCAGGAGGCCTCTGATTGGCTCCAAATGAATTCTGCAACAGGACAACAACCCCCAACATCCAGCCAATGTCATCAAGAACTATCTTCAGTATAAAGAACGAGGAGTCCTGGAGGTGATGATCTGGCCCTGCAGAAACCTGATCTCATGTTTTCCCGTTTGTCTGAGATCACATGAAGAGACAGAAGGATTTGTACAGGCGACATCCACAAAAGATCTGACGTTAGTTCTCCAAGATGTTTAGTGCAACGTCACTGACTGGTTGATTCAAAAACTGTGTGTAATTGGAACTATAAGTATTAATGATGTAATGCTGATTTAAAGGCAATTTTCATTTCTCTTTTGTTTATCGACTTTGCATTACATTAATAGATAAAAATAAACTCTTAAGTCTTCTATGTGTGAACGCATTCTTACTTTGCAGCATGTTTTCTGTATCGCTTCTCTATTTGTGGGCCAATTACAAATGTATGACGAATGGAATTTTGGGGACAAATTCCTCATACCTAGCAAAATTGACTTTCAAATGATCTGCTCATCTTCAGTACATACCTTTGTGTTTTGCTTCATTAAATTGCTGTATTGTTGGAATTCTTTTGTGTGCACACATTATGTTTATTGTAATTCTGTTGTTTTTGGAGTCGCCTAGAAATAAGAAGGTCTCCTCGTCATCACAGGTGGCGATTGTTTATTGTGTGGAACTCTGCCATACAAAGCTGTGATGGTTGATTCACTAATCACGGAGGACATGGAGGCCTTATATGGAAAATACAATATATAGGTCAGGTTATGGGTTCTAGATTTTGGAGATAGGAAGTTGATGGTTTTTTTGTCTTCCTTTGGACTCATTAGGCTATAGGTGTGATCTCAATGAACTTGAGTCTGAAAGTTTGAAACAATGAAATGTAATATAACAGTGAAATTCATGTAAGTGCTTGAATGCTTGAGCAGGCTATGACATTCCGTCATCTTATGCCCTTTCATGTGATGTATATGTATGCCATTTGTTGGGTGCAGGTGTATAGAGGAGTCTCAGGAGCTGAGCCCGCTCTGCTTTTAACCTTCTATGCTAACTATTTTGTATCTACTACCTAAACATCAAGCACAAGAGGACCTCTTAAATCTTCTGGAGGACCTGAGAGGTAACAGACATTAATTAAGGGCACACAAAATAGCTCTTATATCCTACAAAGAAGAGCTTGAACACTCAGCAAGCACGAGCAAGAACATGGGCATTTACAGAAATCCAAAACCTGCAGGCTAGTAATCATACAGTTACAGAAGCGACTGTGATTTTTTAATTTTGTAAAAATAGATACACTTTAACCAATTTGTTAATCTACAAACAAACATGACAAAGCCGACACATTAGTTAAACATTCTTCTATCACAATGCACTGAAACTTAGATTTACAAGTTTTTACAGGCAAACAGTTAATATGATATGATTGTGTTTTCAGTTAGCTTTCAGAAAAATAACATTTTCTGGGTAAAATGTTAATATTTAAAGGGTACCTGTCACCAGATCAACAGCGTCCAGTGTTTGCTAGTTTTCTGTTCCTGCTGATCCAATGAGTATTCCATTTTTTCTGTCTTTTTTGAAGCGACTATATGGGTCCAATGATCTAGGTCTTTTTATTTTCTATTTTTTATTTTCTTTATCAATGTGACATAACTCACAGGATTATCTGTGTCAAATACTGTATTTATGTTGCATTATTACATATTATAAAATCAAGCTGCTTAGTAAATGCTATAAAAATTAGTACTAGACATAAAGGCTAGTATATCTCTGTGCTTGGTTTTCCCTAATGGAGGATTTGGTTTTAATAGAAAAACAGCACGACTGTGTCTAACAATGTCTGAGAATAACAAAGCCCTGTACACCTGGTTGTATGGAGTTCTGAATAAAGAATACAATGCTAACACTTCATTTTTTTGCATGGAATTGGCACAATTGTTTGGCCTAAGGGTTGTGCATGTTGAGGGTGTGCCCCTTTAGGCCAATTTTGGCTCCAAAGGGATTGTCCGGCCTTAGGCTACAAGTCTGCAGTCACTCTGTCACTCTATTTCACTGCAGACAAAGATTACACATTTCCTTTGTATTTTAGCAAAAAAAAAAAAAAAAAAATTATTTATATATATATATATATATATATATATATATATATATATATAATTGCCTTAAATTGTCCATCATCCACTTCCATCTGGATGTCCCCGAATCCCACAATCCACCGCGCTGCACCGGAAGTACGCCGACCGCCATATTGGAATACCCAAGCGATGGGTATTCTAATATGGCACCTGCTGGTGGTACCAGGCCCTTTCACAGTACCACCAGCAGGACACCGCAGGGACCGTCGCCGGACCCTTGCTGCCTGCCCACCCACCTCCGTGCAGTCACAGCCGGCAGGAAAGGCCGCGGCTTGCGGCCTGTGCTGGATACGGGGTGGGGGCTACCTCTGGTGGTGCTGCACCCCATCTCGAGCACAGGCAGCAAGCCGCGATCTTTCCTGCCGGCTGACCACCTCTGCTGCCAGTACCCCCCGCCGCTGGACCCGCCACCACTGAACCACCCCGCCGCCGCTGGTCCCGCCGCTGCTTGCCATGCCACCGGACCCACCTGCCGGACCCGCCGCTGCCTGCCCACCATGTACACACACATGTACACACACACACACATACACACACATACACACACATGTACTCAGACACACGTACACACACATACACGTATACACACATACATATACACACACATGTACTCACGTACACACTCACATACTCACATACACACACATACGTACTCACATACACACACACATGTACTCACATACACACACACACGTACTCACATATACACACACACACGTACTCACATCTCCAGCACAGGCCGCAAACCACCCTCTTTCCTGCCGGCTGTGACAGCACGGAGTTGGGTGGACAGGCAGCTGCGGGACACACACACGTACACACACACACACATACGTACACACACATGTATGTACACACACACATGTACTCACACACACATGTACACAACCATATGTACTCACACACACACAGACGTACACACACACATACACATGTACACACACATATGTACTCACACACACATGTACACACACACATACTCATTTTTTTACATTTTAAAAAATACAAAAGGAAAATGGGCAGTGCAAAAGTTTTAGCACCGATGTAGATGTGTGCACTCATATAGCTTTGACCAAGGTTTCAGACCTGCATTAGCCTGTTAGGGTTATGGCTTGTTCATTAACAAATTAATACGTAAGCTGGCAAACTACCGTCAAAGTTCCTTACACTTGTCAGTCCTACTCTAACATGAAAACCACAGAAAGAGGAAAAAATCCTTTGATAGTGTATTTGTATTGAGGCCTGTCTATACAGGTAAGCATCTCTGCCTGTTTTTGCTTTTTTCTTAAATATTGGAGGTTTCTTTCCTCTTTCTGTGGTTTTCATGTTAGAGTAGGACTGACAAGTGTAAGGAACTTTGACGCAGTTTGCCAGCTTACGTATTATGGCCATGATATTAACCAATACCTTACATATATTGATGTTTTTGTGCACTTTTTATCTTTTCAGGGTGCAGTTGGGCCCAAATGGTTCTGTAAACTGTGGCCTCTGTTCACACGGGATGCATTCTAGTCAGCACTGGGCAGCCCCCCCTATATGGTGTTACTAAGAGGCTGTGAACTATATGCTCTGCATTCCCTGTGTGAACATTGCCACATACGGATATTTTTTTGCACTGGTGTGCCACACGGCCAATCCCTGATTGTAGGCTGGCTGTTTCATTAGGTATTTTTGCACCTGTGCAGTTGCCATTTTACTTGGGTCTGCTGCACCCTGATAGTGTATTTGTATTGAGGCCTGTCTATACAGATAAGCATCTCTGCCTGTTTTTGTTTTTTTCTTAAATATTGGAGGATTCTTTCCTCTGTTCTGTGGTTTTCACATTCACTCATGTGACCTACCCTGGTCACTTTATATGGTCCGTAGCCACGCCCACCAGATTACATGGCTATGACCTCATCACAGGTCCTACAACCATTCATACACATACTGTTCACTATGGGCGTTTTAGACACATGCCCCTGGGTGGATTTGTAGGTGATTGGTCTCACCCGTCTCACCAACCACCTAAAGGCTTCTCCCTGACACATTGTTCCAGAAACCTCAGCAGTACCTCTGCTGATCAGTACATAATCAAGCCTTCATCCCAAGGCCACCCACCTTGGGATACATAACGGTCATTTAGTATCCTACTCCTGTTACCCCACTGGATGTGCCTGTACACCCATCCTGGGACACCCACACAGCGCCCCCTAGCGGACACAGTGGTCACTACACCACAATATATATAAAAATGTATGTATGTCTGTGTGTGTGTGTCAGCCACGCCCACTCCACATAGCCCTGCCCAATCACTAAGCATCTTTCATTTCACCAGAGCTGTTTAAAAGAAGCTGAGCTATGATTGGTTGCTATGAGCAACAGTTTTCCCACTCCACAACACCTCAGCAGACACTGACCAGGTGGGAGAAATCTAGCATCCCCGGGAACATAACCTCCCAGCCATTGTCTGCCCCCCAGAAAGTAGCAGAGAGCACATGACAGAAATGAGTCACCTCCTCCCTGCCCATATACCCATCACGCATCCTCCATCCCATAGTCCAGTGCCCATATATGCATTACACATCCTCCATCCCATAGTCCAGTGCCCATATACCCATCACACATCCTTCATCCCATAGTCCAGTGCCCATATACCCATCACACATCCTCCATCCCATAGTCCCATAGGCACATCTTCCCTTTTAACGGGATCTCCGGTATGGAAGTTAGGGCAAATTCCTCAGTGCTCTGATTCTGACCCCAGGCTTCTTTTAAAGGGATCATTGGTATGGAAGTCAGAGCAAATCCTTCCAGCACTTTGGTTCTGAACCCCGGACTCTCTTTAAGGAGTCCCCAGTATGGTAGTTAGGACAGTTCCATTCAGCGCTCTGGTTCTGACCCCAGGCTCTCTTAAAGGGATCCCTGGTATGGAAGTTAGGGCAATTCCTCTCTGCGCTCTGGTTCTGACCCCAGGCCACTCTTAAAGGGATCCCCAGTATGGAAGTTAGGGCAATTCCACTCAGCGCTCTGGTTCTGACCCCAGGCTGATGGGATGATGTGGGATATTAGTGGTAGTAGTGCGGTGGCTCTTGCTGATGGGATGATGTGGGATATTAGAGGTAGTAGTCCAGTGTCTCTGACGGGATGATGTGGGGTATTAGTGGTAGTAGTCCGGTGGCTCTGACGGATGATGTGGGATACTAAGGGTAGTAGTCCAGTGGCTCTGGCTGATGGGATGATGTAGGATGATGATGTAGGATATTAGTGGTAGTAGTCCGGTTGCTCTGGCTGACAGAATGATGTGGGATATTATAGTGAATGTGGATATGAGGTGTGGGCGGGGCTATACACTCAGCTTTATATACATTGATATAATCATCATAATTTGTTATAACTAACCGTAAAATAACAGACATTTCCAGCAACAGCTCGCGTGACATTGTTATGTCACGTAAGCACTGCAGCCAATCAGTGGCCGGTAAGGGGCTACAGTTCTCACACTTCCATCAGACATCTTTGACTCGTCTGAAAGAAATGTAAGCAAAATATCCCATTGGGGAATGCTGATTGGCTGCAGTGGCATAATGAAGGCATTCAAACCCTGGGTGACCTGGCGCTAACATCACTGGAACGGCATCAGTGTGGGAGGTGAATATCTGGTATTTTCATTCTACACTGAGGAATATGCAGTGGATTTATATCTAATCATATCAATTAGAATAATTTCAGAGCCTTTTCCACCTTTAATGTCATCTATAATCTGTACAATTCAGCTGAAATCTTTTCTGGTAGAAAAAGTAAATATGTACACCCTTCAGCTAATACTTTGTTGAAGTCCTCTTTGAAGGTATGACAGCATTCAGCATTTTTGGGTGTGAGTCTATCAGCATGGCACATTGTTCTTAAAGGTGAAATTCCTCTTCATCTTCAGCTTTTTAGCAGAGGTCTTAGTGTTTTGATGCAAAATTGACTGATATTTGGAACTGTTCATAATTCTCTCCATCTTGAATAAATAACCATTTCCAGCTGTCGAAAAACAGCTCCAAAGCATAATGCTGCCTCTGTTAACAGGTACGCTGGTGTAACAGCGCAGACAATGAGGACACAGTGGTACTTAACAAACAACTATTTATTTGGCTAGCGGAAATATGTATAGACACGAAGTCAAGGGTAATCGTGAACAATGGCCGTACTATCAGTTATGGCACAATCAGAGCACGATAATGCAACAAAACAGGATAGTTACACAATGTTATACATATAACTTTGACCTTTGGAAGTGCATTGAGTTGTAGGTTGGATTGTTGCTAAAGGGAAAAAAAATCTCTTTAACTCTTCTCCCTTGCGAGTGTGAACTAGAGGAGTGTTACCGGAGCGTGAGTGCGAGCGGAAGTACAGTAAGTGTGTGACTTGTGATTCAGTGATTCAGTGACCTTGGATTCAGTGAGTTGACAAAGGAGGAATTAATGAATTGCTGTTTGTATTTTATTAATACTTTGCATTTCTTTTTACTTATCATTTCTGTCTGGTGCAATCCCCATTAAGAATGTGCTCCATTATTGACAATGCCATCCATTGTACATCTTGACACTTGTATGCAATCCTTGATCACCCGGTCGAGGGTGCATACTGCTGTGTGAGATGTGAGCACATTGTGCATTTGGAAGCCCAGATACTGGATCTAAATGTGCAGCTGGCAACACTGAGATCCATAGACAATATGGAAAGGAGTCTTCTGCTGACTGGGCAGACGCTCAAAGGGATAGATGAGGGGGGGGATGCTAGGTTGGAGCTGCAGGACAGTGAAGCAGATAGCTTGGTGACAGTTAGAAGGCGGGGTAGAGGGAAGAGTGCCAGGGAGGCTAGTCCTGATCTGGCACACCCCAATAAGTTTGCTAAGTTGGCTCAGGAATGGGGTGACACTCCCCATTACAGGGGTAGCACTGCTGCAGCAAGGCATGTCCTCTGAAAGCCAGAGCAGAGTCTGCTCCAGTAAGGGGGGAAATAGGAGAGCAGGCAGGCCAGAAAGGTGCTGGTAGTGGTGGACTCAATTATTAGGGGAACAGATATGGCAATCTGTCACAAAGACAGGGATTGTTGAACGGTGTGCTGCCTACCTGGCGCTCGAGTCCGACACATCACTGATCGGGTTGACAGATTATTGGGAGGGGCTGGTGAGCATCCAGTGGTCACAGTGCACATTGGCATAAATGACAAAGTTAGAGGTAGGTGGAAGGTCCTTAAAGATGATTTCAGGAAATAGGCTGCACGCTTAAAGCAAGGACCTCCAAAGGTGGTATTCTCTGAATTGCTGCCTGTACCATGTGCCGCGCCAGAGAGGCAATGGGAGATTGGGAAGATAAATATGTGGTTCAGGAATTGGTGTAGGAAGAAGGGGTTTGGGTTCCTGGAGAAGTGGGCCAACTTCTCAGTTGGCTACAGGTTCTATGCTAGGGACGGGCTGCACCTCAATGGGGAGGGTGCATCTGTGCTGGGGGAGAAAATGGCTAGAAGGTTGGAAGAGGGTTTAAACTAGGGATTGGGGGGAGGGCATTCATTTTATAGGAGGGGAAGATAGTGACCTGGGCACAGATAAAGAAATTGGGGGTGGCATGAGGGGTGAGGTTAGAACAGTTAAGATTTTAGAGAAGAATAGAGGAAATAAGAGATACATAAAGTGCATATATACTATTGACAGAAACCTCATCAACAAAATGGAGGAATTAGAATTAACTATGTTGGAACATAATTATGACAAGGTGGGGATATCTGAGGCATGGCTGGATGAGAGCCATGACTGGGCGATTAATTTACAGGGCTATAGCCTGTTCAGAAATGACGAGGGGAGGGGTGTTTATATGTAAAATCATCCTTAAAACCCATCCTGCATTATAATATATGTGAATATAATGAAAATGTAGAATCTCTGTTGGTGGAGATAAGGGGAGGGGGAAAAAAATAATAAATTACTGAGATTTTTTATAAGTCTACAAAGAGAATGGAAGCAACAGAGAATATCCCCATCAAGCAAATAAATGAAGCTGCAACTCAAGGAGAAGTCATTATTATGGGGGACTTCAACTACCCTGAAATACATTGGGGAACCGAAACCTGCAGTTCCAGCAAAAGCAATAGGATTCTGACAACTATGAGAGACAATTACCTTTCACAACTGGTTCAGGACTCAACAAGAGGGGGGGCACTGTTAGACCTAATATTAACCAACAGGCCAGACTGCATATCAAATATAAGGGTTGGGGGTCACTTGGGTAATAGTGATCACAAATTAATAAGTTTTCATGTATCCTTTAATAAGATGTGTAGTAGAGGGGATACAAGGACACTAAACTTCAGGAAGGCAAATTTCCAACGGATGAGAAATGATCTTAGTGCAATTAACTGGGATGATATCCTGAGACATAAAAATACACAAAGAAAATGGGAGACGTTTATTAGCATCCTGAATAGGAGCTGTGCACAATATATACCGTATGGGAATAAACATGCTAGAAATAGGATGAATCCACTATGTTTAAACAGAGCTGTAAGGGGCGCAATAAGTGACAAAAAGAAAGGATTTAGAGAATTAAAGCAAGTAGGTAGTGATGAGGCATTAAATAAATACAGAAGATTAAATAAATTCCGCAAAAAGTAAATCAAGGCAGCAAAGATTGAGACAGAGAGACTCATTGCCAGAGAAAGTAAAAATAATCCCAAAATATTCTTTAACTATATAAATAGTAATAAACTAAAAAATGATATTGTTGGCCCCCTTAAAAATAGTCTGGGTGAAATGGTGGATGAGGAAAAAGCCAATATGCTAGATGACTTTTTGTCAACAGTATTTACTCAAGAAAATCCCATGACGGATAACATGATCAGTGGTAAAAAAAAATTCTCCATTAAATGTCACCTGCTTAACCCAGCAGGAAGTACGGCAGCATCTACAAATCACTAAAATTGACAAATCCCTGGGCCCGGATGGGATACACCCCCGAGTACTGCAGGAATTAAGTACAGTCATAGATAGACAATTAATTTTAATCTTTAAAGATTCCATAATAACAGGGTCTGTACCACAGGACTGGCGTATAGCAAATGTGGTGCCAATATTCAAAAAGGGGACAAAAACTGAACTTGGAAATTATAGGCCAGTGAGTTTGACCTCTACTGTGGGTAAAATTCTAGAGGGTTTTCTAAGAGATGCTATACTGGAGTATCTGAAGAAGAATAACATCATGACCCAATATCAACATGGGTTTACAAGGGACAGTTCCTGTCAGACTAATCTGACAAGCTTCCATGGAGAGGTAAGTTCCGGACAGGACCAAGGAAATGCAGTGGATGTGGTGTACATGGACTTTTCAAAAGCTTTTGATATGTTGCCACACAATAGGTTGATACATAAAATGAGAACAATGGGGATGGGGAAAATATGTGTAAGTGGGTTAAGACCTGGCTCAGGGATAGGAAACAGAAGGTGGTTATTAACTCCTTTCCTACATTGGACATACTATTCCATCCATGTGACCGGGGACCTTAAGTCCCAAGGACGGAAGAGTGCGTCGGCACATTAAACCCTGGCACACTGCGATCAAACATGATCACAGTGTACCGGGGGCATAGGGAAGAATCACGCAGGTTGGGTGCTCCCTGCGTGCTTCCCTGAGCCCCTCGGAACAGCGCGATGTGATTGGGCTGTTCCGAGGGCCTCCATCCTGCAGGCCCCTGGAACTGCGGGGGCCTTCGGGGGCCTGCAGGGAGGTGGCTTCCTCAGCGCCTGCTGAGAACTGGTGCTGAGAAAGCCTGCTCCAGTGCCTGTCAGATCGCTGATCTGACACAGCGCTGTGCAAAGTGTTAGATCAGCGATCTGACACTAGACAGTGATGTCCCCACCTGGGACAAAGTAATAAAGTTAAAATAAACACCTGTAAAAATAATTTTAAAAATATTCCTAAATAAATAAATAAAAAAAAATATTCCCAAATAAATTATTTTTTTAGCAAATTTAAAAAAACAATAAAAGTACACATACTTAGTATCATCATGTCCGTATCGACCCGCCCTATAAAACTGTCCCACTAGTTAACCCCTTTAGTGAACCCCTTAAAAAAAAATAAAGCAAAAAACAATGCTTTATCATCATATCGCCGAACAAAAAGTGCAATAACGCCTGATCAAAATGACAGATATGAATAAACATGATACTGCTGAAAACGTCAGCTTGTCCCGCAAAAAATGAGCCCCCACTCAGCATCATCAGCAAAAAAACAAAAAAGTTATAGCTCGCAGAATAATGCGATGCAAAAATAATTTTTTATATAAAATTGTTTTTATTGTATAAAAGCGCCAAAACATTAAAAAAGATATAAATGAGGTATCGCTGTAATCGCGCTGACTCAAAGAATAAAACCACTTTATCAATTTTACCACACGCAGAAAAGTGCACACGCCCCCCAAAAGAAATTCATGCAAAAAATAAGACCTCATATGACTCTGTGGGTCAAAATATAAAAAATTATAGCTCTCAAAATGTGGTGATGCAAAAGCTATTTTTACAATAAAAAGCATCTTTTAGCGTGTGACAGCTGCCAAACATAAAACCCGCTATAAATAGTAAATAAATAGTAAATCAAATCCCCCTTTATCACCCCCTTATTTAGGGAAAAATAGTAAAATAAAAGAAAATGTATTTATTTCCATTTTCCCGTTAGGGCTAGGGTTAGGGCTAGGGTTAGGGCTGAGGTTAGGGTTAGGGGTGTGTTGGGGTAAGGGTTGGAGTTAGAATTGGGGGGTTTCCACTGTTTGGGCACATCAGGGATCCTCCAAATGCAACATGGCGTCTGATCTCAATTCCAGGCAATTCTGCAGTGAAAAAGTCAAACGGTGCTCCTTCCCTTCTAAGCTCTGCCATGTGCCCAAACAGTGGTTTACCCCCACATATGGGGTATCAGCCCACTCAGGACAAATTGCACAATAACTTTTGGGGTCCAATTTCTCCTGTTACGTTTGGAAAAATAACAAATTGGGGGCAAAACTATCATTTTTGTGGAAAAAAATATGATTTCTTATTTTTATGGCTCTACGTTATAAACTTCTGTAAAGCACTTGCTGGTTCAAAGTGCTCACCACACATCTAAATAAGTTCCTTGGGGGGTCTAGTTTCCAAAATGGGGTCACTTGTGGGGGTTTCCACAGTTTAGGCACATCAGGGGCTCTCCAAATGTGACATGACACCGGCAGACCATTCCATTTAAAGTCTGCATTCCAAAACGTCACTACTTCCCTTCCGAGCCCCGACGTGTGCCCAAACAGTAGTTTTCTCCCACATATGGGGTATCAGCGTACTCAGAACAAATTGTACAACAATTTTTGGGGTCCAATTTCTCCTGTTACCCTTGGGAACATAAAAAAATTGGGGACTAAAAGATCATGTTTGTGGAAAAAATATTATTTTTTTTTTCACGCCCGGGCGTTATAAACTTCTGTGAAGCACTTGAAGATTCAAAGTGCTCATCACACATCTAGATAAGTTCCTTGGGGGGTCTAGTTTCTAAAATGGGGTCACTTGTGGGGGGTTTTCACTGTTCAGGCACATCAGGGGCTCTCCAAACGCGATATGGTGCCCAAAGTAAAATCCAGGGAATTTTGCATCAAACGGCGCTCCTTCCCTTCCGAGCTCTGCCATGCGCCCAAACAGTGGTTTACCCCGACATATGGGGTATTAGCATACTCAGGACAAATTACACAATAACATTTGGGGTCCTGTTTCCATTGGGAAAATAAAAATTGTGGGTGAAAAGATCACTTTTTTGGAAAAAATATGATTTTTTAATTTTACAGCTGTACGTTATAAACTTGTGTGAAGCCCATGGGGGTTCAAAGTTCTCACCACACATCTAGATAAGTTCCTTGGGGGTCTAGTTTCCAAAATGGTGTCATTTGTGGGGGGTTTCCACTGTTTAGGCACATCAGGGGCTCTCCAAATGCAACATGGCGTCCAATCTCAATTCCAGCCAAAAAAGTCAAATGGCGCTGCTTCTCTTCTGAGCTCTGCCATGAGCCCAAATAGTGGTTTACCCCCACATATGGGGTGTCAGCGTACTCAGGACAAATTGCACAATAACTTTTGGGGTCCTGTTACCCTTGGGAAAATAAAAATTGGGGGTGAAAAGATCATTTCTTTGGAAAAAATATGATTTTTTAATTGTACTGCTGTACGTTATAAACTTCTGTGAGGCCCTTGGGGGTTCAAAGTTCTCACCACATATATAGGTACGTTCCTTGTGGGGTCACTTGTGGGGAGTTTCCACTGTTTAGGCACATCAGGGACTCTCCAAACGTGACATGGCGTCCGATCTCAATTCCAGCCAATTTTGTGTTGAAAAAGTCAAACGGCGCTCGTTCCCTTCCGAGTTCTGCCATGTGCCGAAACAGTGGTTCCTCCAAACATATCAGGTATCACCATACTCAGGACAAATTGCACAATAACTTTTGCAGTCCACTTTCTCCTGATATCCTTTTTTTTGTGAAAGTTAAATGTTCATTATTTGTAAACATTCAAAAAATTCCTGTGAAGCAGCTGAAGGGTTAATAAACTTCTTGAATGTGATTTTGAGCACCTTGAGGGGTGCAGTTTTTAGAATGGTGTCACTTTTGGGTATTTTCTATCATATAGACCCCTCAAAGTGACTTCAAATGTGATGTGGTCACTAAAAATAAAATGGTGTTGTAAAAATGAGAAATCACTGGTCAACTTTTAACCCTTATAACTTCTTAATAAAAAAAAAAATTTGGCTCCAAAATTGTTCTGATGTAAAGTGAACATGTGGAAAATGTTACTTATTAAGTGTTTGGGGGGCCATATTTCTGTGATTAAAGGGCATAAAAATTCAAAGTTGGAAAATTGCAAAATTTTCTAAATTTTCGCCGAATTTCCATTTTTTTCCACATATAAACGCAAGTTATATGAATGAAATTTTACCTCTAACATGAAGTACAATATGTCACAATAAAACAATGTCAGAATCACTGGGATCCATGGAAGCGTTCAAGAATTATGACCTCATAAAGGGACAGTGGTCAGAATTGTAAAAATTGGCCCGGGCATTAACGTGCAAACCACCCTTGGGAGTAAAGGGATTAAAGGAGCACACTCGGACTGGGTCACGGTTAACAGTGGGGTACCACAGGGGTCAGTATTGGGCCCGCTTCTTTTTAACATATTTATTAATGACCTTGTAGGGTGCATAGAGAGTAGAATTTCAATATTTGCAGATAACACTAAACTCTGCAGGGTAATCAATACAGAGGAGTACAATTTTATATTACAGGATTATTTATGTAAACTAGAAGCTTGGGCTGATAAATGGCAAATGACCTTTAAAGGGAATCTGTCACCTTTTTTGGCATTTTTGGCAAGGGGGCATCCTCTACGTCTGGAGGAAAGAAGGTTCAAGCATAATCACAGACGCGGATTCTTTACTGTAAGAGCAGTGAGACTATGGAACTCTCTGCCATATGATGTTGTAATGAGTGATTCACTACTAAAATTTAAGAAGGGACTGGATGCCTTTCTTGAAAAGTATAATATTACAGGGTATATACACTAGTCTCCTTAATATTGCGTTGATCCAGGGAGCTAGTCTGATTGCCGTATGTGGAGTCGGGAAGGAACTTTTTTCCCCAATGTGAAGCTTACTGTTGCCACATGGGGTTTTTTTGCCTTCCTCTGGATCAACATGTTAGGGCAAGTTAGGATAGGATATGGGTTGAACTAGATGGACTTAAAGTCTCCCTTCAACCTTAATAACTATGTTACTATGTTAGAAGATGGGAGGCGCCGGACCAGACCGGACCACCAGTGAGTATAATCTATCTTGCTTTTCTTCTCTTTCAGGCTACATCAGGGGCTTATCTACAGCATTACAGCATTACAGAATGCTGTAGATAAGTCCCCGATGGCGATGGCGATAGCAGCTCATAGGGCTAAAAATAGGTGACAGATTCCCTTTAAAATAAAAGAGGAAAAATTAAAATGCAAAAACAAAAATTGTCTGTGGAAAGAAGGGATAAATATTGTAGGGGAGTAGGATCATTTTTTGCCACTCTTCATTCAATTTGCATTACAGGTCTGTTAAAAAAAAAAGTGCAATGTAAGTGATAATTGAACGACATGGAAACACATAAACTTTTATAGCCTTAGGTCCTTTTATCTTCATTTGTTTTCGTTCAGTATTTGGAGATTTGCTTGTTTTTTTTTTCCTTCTATTCATTGTAGACTGACTGCCCTTATGGTAATTGCACAATTTACACTAAGAATGGAGCAGAACTAGTTTACTAGTGGGCTCAAAGTTTACTTTAACTTTTTCATCACTATTTCTAGAGATACAATCAGTAGATAGAAAACATTATAAGCTGCACACAAGGCAGACTGAGCATTATATACACACACGACATGCAGGCATTTGTAATGCAAAATGTGACTCATTTTCATTAACTTATATTTATTTGTATTATTTATAGGAAATATATTTTTCAAAAGAACTTACCAGAAATCCTGGCTAATGAAATAGTCAGAAACTCAATAATCTCTCCTTCTGGCATTTCTTCGAAATTTGTAGCAGTTCCAATGTAGAAATGTAATATAAAATGTTTCTTTGCACAGATATTGTGCTTAATCCTCTTCCACCTGCTGTCTCGCTCACACGTTAATTATCTGTCCTGCTCTTCTATTATTTCTTTGCTGGGTTTTGCAACAGGCAAAACCTGTCTTAGCTGTCAAACTGTAGAACTGATTGCTTGTTACAGAGCCGGCTATTAAGAGGAGGTCATCTTAAACCCGCCCCAAAAGTAGTTTCTGCATACATTTTCATGCTCTATTTTATAATTACATTACACATCTTCCTTTAGAATCACCAATGTCTATGCATATTCAACCTATCTTTTGAAACATCCAACAGTTAAATAAATTAAAAATCCATGACCTCTAAGAAAGATTTTCTCAGTGACTTAAAACGCATAAAAAAGAAGATAATTGTAATATAATTATATCTTCCAGCATAGTACATGGTACAATTCTGCATTGATATTCATGCTAAACATTTAATAAGTTCTGCCTGGTAAGCAAAAGTTCTTGGCTTCAAGTTGGCACAACGACAACTCATTGCAATCTCCTAATTGTCAATCACAACTATGTATCCTAATTAGAGATGAGGGAACTTCCTCAGATAGGGGTTGCCTAACAAACCGGCAGTCCCTGCATGTGATGCCACTGTCAAACAGTCACGAGAAATGCAGCTGTGTGGAATCGGACATATTTTCAAACATGTTGTCACACAATGTGAAGGAAAGCTAAATGTAACACAAAAGGATAAGGGAAAGGGAACCAAAGACTAGGGAAGAAGGGAGTGGAGACCCCTAGACAGATCTAACGTCACCTGTCTGCCTTATCATCCTTATATTGGTTCCGCACCTATTGCCGAGCAGGATACCTACTCCCTGCCTGGCCCTGGCAATAAGCCCTGGACCGGGAAGGACAGGATGAGCACTAGTCAATCCCCACTACCTCTAAAGACAACTGGGATAGAGAAATTAAACAAGGGGAACACTTAGCTTGAGTAGACTCAGAAGAAAAATCAACATCCTCCAAATTCCAAAGAGGACATGAGCTGACTGCTACAGCTCCAAGCCTGAAAAGGGAAATGCAAATGAAAACATCACCCGCAACTCCCAACAGCAATTTGGGAGTTTTAAACACCCAGATCCAGGTGTGATCATTAGAGCCCGGGGCAGGTGGCCACTATGTCCTAGGGTCTGAAGGATCAGGCAGAAGTCTGCAAAGCAAACTGTTGAGACCTTCTGCAGACAGATGCATGGCAACGGTCTGAAGCCTCTGACACATCCATGACACATGTTCAGATAACACCTTACTGGAGCACGTTCGCTCATGAGTAGTCCTAATCATGACTGGGACAATCAAAATAAAGAATGACAGTAATCCAGGACACAATGGGCAAGTACCAAAATCTGACTTGCAGTGGTAGTGTACATTGCAATGCAAGTATCCCTGACTAATGGATCTGATACCTTTACATAGTAATCAAGAGAATGGGGTCTTTAGCTAAAATGTGTATTGAAAGCTAGGGAAGATGACTGGCAAGGAGCATGTGGGAAGCAACATGTGGCAAGGATTGTTAAAGGGTCGATATTGACTTTTAGGATTGCTAAATCCAATATGTGTCACTGGAGATCAAGTCCTCTCCCTCTCTGAAGAGGCTATTTGCATATTTAAATTCTCAGAGGAGCATTCCAGGGCTTATAGGCCTCCATATGCCCGTTTGGCAGTCTCCTCAACTTTACCCCTAAGAAGATTACATAACATTCAAAATTGGCTACATAGCCACAAGTGTGTTTACAGTGACATATGTCTCAGTAAAGCATGTGAGAAGAAGATGGACTTCAGAAGACTACAGCACGAGCTGTGGTCACTGCAGGACCTTCTTCACTGTGGCTGGGACAAGAGAGAAAAGCAGGAGGAGACCAAGAAGAGCCTGAAAAGGGCACTTTTTGGAGAATTCCAAGTAAATCTTATTCCTTTTCAAAGTGGAGAACCTGAATAAGTGTGAGGAATTTAACTCCTTCTTTTCAAGAAACTCCATGCCGTTCATACGTCCCTGAATGAATTGCAAGTAGTGTTGAGCGATACCGTTCGATACCCAAAAATATTGTATCGGATGGTATCGCCTGATACGAAAAAAATATCGGGTATCGCCGATTCCGATACCGGAAGTCCCATTCAAGTCAATGGGACTTCCGGTATCGGAATTTAAAAAAGCCCTTTATTTCCTTGTTGGCTAATTCTACATAATTGAAAACAAATAAGAGTCATGTAGAATGTATTGTGGGAGGTGGAGGAGACATTAAAGGCATAGTGATTTATTCAAATCACATGGCATAGCATTAATTCCAATTTTTTTTTTCAAGACGTTCGGAGTTAAAAAGATATTGACTATGTTAACTTTTTTATATTTTGTCAGATATGTATGTTTCACAACTTCCATGCTCTTCACCTTCTTTTGTACTTCTCCCACACTTTCTCCTTCATGATCCGCAGCAGTAGCATTTTTTTCATCAACTTTTTCTTCACCTTATTCATCTTCTTCACCTTCTTCCAATTAATTTTTTTTTTCCATTCTTCATATTCTTCTTATTCAGCTATTATTAATTTTCATACGCTATTTCTTCATCTTCTTCCTATTCTTCTTTTTCTTCATTTTCTTATGGTGACAGGCATTCCTGTAGTACTTATCTATAAAAGTTATAAGATTACACCTTACGTTCTGCCTGTCACAAAAGATTTACAACAGGATTTGTCCGCATTCAGTTTGGCCTGCAGCAGCAGGCATTTTCCAGGGGCACCACGAGGAGGAACGGACTCATCCCCATTTACTGCTTAGTCTTCTTCTGCTTATAATTTTGATTTCTTCTATGCTGATTTTTAGTCTTATGCTTAATGTTCTTCTGCTTTTGCTTCTTCTGCTTCTTGTTCTTCTGTCTTTTGTTCTGTATCTTGGTGGTTGTCTTCATGTTCTTTGTCCTCTTGGTCATATTATTTAGGGTCATATTTCTGGTCTTCTTTGGTGTGGTCTTCAGGGTCGTCGTCATGGAGATCAATAAGGATTACCAAAGACAATTTCAAAAAGCTTGATCTTGGAAATGTAGCAGAAGGTACAAGAAGGCTGAGAAACTGGCGAGAACCAGCTGACAGTACTGGAACCCGTAGTGGCAGCAGAAGGAACAATAGCCAATGGCACTACTGAGGAACAGCTGACGGTGATGGACCCCGGTTACTATGCAGGAGGTACCTGTGCTAGAAACCACTACCAAGGACCAGCTGACGTTGCTGGACCTCGGATAACGAGATGGAGGCACCTAGGCCAAAGGCTCTGGCGAGAACCAGCAGACAGTGCTGGCACCCGGATGGGTAGCAGAAGGAACAAGAGCCAATGGCACTACCGAGGACCAACTGACGGTGATGGACCACGGTTACTAAGCAGAAGGTACCTGTGCTAAAAAGCACTACCAAGGACCAGCTGACGGTGCTGGACCTCGGATACCGAGATGGAGGCACCTAGGCCAAAGGCTCTGGCGAGAACCAGCTGACAGTGCTGGCACCCGGATGGGTAGCAGAAGGAACAAGAGCCAATGGCACTACCGAGGACCAACTGACGGTGCTGGACCACGGTTACTAAGCAGAAGGTACCTGTGCTAAAAAGCACTACCAAGGACCAGCTGACGGTGCTGGACCTCGGATACCGAGATGGAGGCACCTAGGCCAAAGGCTCTGGCGAGAACCAGTTGACAGTGCTGGCACCCGGATGGGTAGCAGAAGGAACAAGAGACAACGGCACTACCGAGGACCAACTGGCGGTGCTGGACCACGGTTACTAAGCAGAAGGTACCTGTGCTAAAAAGCACTACCAAGGACCAGATGACGGTGCTGGACCTCGGATACCGAGATGGAGGCACCTAGGCCAAAGGCTCTGGCGAGAACCAGCTGACAGTGCTGGAACCCGGGTGGGTAGCAGAAGGTACACATCCAAAGCAAAGTAGCCAGGCCGCAAGCCGGCCGCAGTTACCGAAACCCACAGTCCTACAGGGGGTCCATGTCCCATTGGCACTACGGATCCAGCCTTCAGTGCCAGTTCCCGCAGCCCACATAGGAGTCACCTAAACTGCAGGCACCCTAGAGTCGGCTAACCCGGCCGCAAGACGACTGGACAACGGATTGGTGGCATAGTGACCTTGACACTACCCGGAAACAGCTGGCGTGCTGGAACCAGGCTGGGCAACAGGGAGTACCCGTGCCAAAGACACTGACGAGCACCAACTGGCGTTGTTGGAACCCAGGGACAATCATGGTGAAGGCCGAGGCCTACTTGGTGGTAGTTTTAGATTGTTTGTAGGCTACAACAGACTGTCAACGTGCTCCAATTAGGCATCTGTCTCCACTCTGTTTCCAGGATTTCACGTGACCACCAACACCGACAGTTTATGCGTACAGCATCCTTCTGCCCAATCCACACGTGTTCCTGTGTTACTGGGGTTCTGTAATGTCAGCAGATCCCCTGATGTGTGTCTGCCACTGTCTCCTGCTCTGTCCACTTTCCCACCGCTTGCAGTGGGAAGGTGGACAGCGCAGGAGACAGTGTCGGACACACGTTGGGGGATCTGCTCACGTAACAGAACACCAGGAACACAGAACCAAGTGTGGAATGCGCGGACGGCAACTGTGAGCAGGAACTGGCGGTGCTGGAGGTCAGGGGAAATACTAGAGACAGTGGAGACAGAGGCCAAATCAGAGAATGTTTAAATCTGAAGTAGTTACAATTTAGAGGCAGCAGCAGTTTGCCCTCCACACAGCTGGGGATCAGCTGACGTTACCGAACCCCACTTACACATGAATGAGTGTTTGTTTCTGTGTGGACAGCACTTCCGAGCAACAACTGACGATGTTGGAGCCCAGGGATAGTCATTTTGTAGGCTGAGGCCTACTTTGAGGCAGTTTAAGATAAGACGTTGTTTGAATTTGGAGGCAGCAGGAGAGTTTGCCGTACACACAGCAGGGGATCAGCTGACGTTACCGAACCCCACTTACACATGAGCGAGTGTTTTGTCTGTGCGGACAGCACTTCTGAGCACCAACTGGCGGTGTCGGAGCCCAGGGAAAATCAGGTAGTAGGCCGAGGCCTACTTGGAGCCAGGTGTAAATCTGAGGTTGTTTGACTGTGGAGGGAGCAGGAGAGTTTGCCATCCACAGAGCAGGGGATCAGCTGACGTTACCGAACCCCACTTACACATGAGCGAGTGTTTTGTCTGTGTGGACAGCACTTCAGAGCAACAACGGGCGTTGCTGTAGCCCAGGAAATAAAGTTCAGGTCATAGAAACATGAACACAACAGGAGACCTGGATCCTGTTGCCAGACAATTATTTATTCTGAAAGAGGACTGGCAAATTCAGGTGAGATCCAGGCCTTGTTCATTTTCAGAAAAGTAAGCCGGTCAACATTATCGGCAGATAGTCGCGTGCGACAGTCTGTTACCACACCACCTGCAGCACTAAAGACACGTTCCGATAATACACTGGCAGCAGGGCAAGCCAGCACCTCCAATGCATACTGGCTAAGCTCTGTCCATGTATCCAGCTTAGAGACCCAATACTTGAATGGGGAAGAGCCGTCTGGGAGTACACTAACAGGGCAAGACAAGTAGTCAGTCACCATCTGACGGAAACGTTGCCTCCTGTTGACTGGAGCCGTCTGTGATGGTGTAGCCGTTTGTGGCGGTCCCACAAAACTTTTCCACATTTGGGCCATACTGGCCTTGCCTTGTCCTGCGGCACTGCCTCTGCCACCTCTTTGTGCAGAGCTTCCTCCACTGCCTCTACCCACATGGCTGCTTTGAAAAACACTACCAGCAACACTTGCGGGGGGAAAGGAGAACATGATGGCCTGCACAAGTGTTTCTTGGTACTCCCGCATTTTTCGCTTCCGGTTCAACTGTGGTATGAGGCTTTGTAAGTTGTTCTGGTAGCGAGGATCTAGGAGGGTGTACACCCAATAATCAGCCGTGTGGAGAATGTTGGCGATGCGGCGGTCATTTAACAAGCACTACAGCATGAAATCAACCATGTGCTGCAGACTGCCAACTGGACCGGAAATGCTGTCCCCTGCTTGAGGCAGCATCTCAGCCTGCTCAGCATCACCCCACCCTCGCTGTACACACTGACTACTAGAGCCTTGTGTACCTCCCTCCTCTGGAGAGATGTGTTCCTCCTCCTCCATTGACTCCTCGTCATCCTCCTCATTAAGTGTCCCCTGCCTGGGCCTTTGTGTGGAGGCACGTTGCGCAGACTTGCCAGAAGCAGATGGCATTTCTGACTCCTCATCCTCGACCTCTTCAAAAAACCTCCTCACTTAGTGCTTGTAAGGTTTTTTGAAGCAGACAGATAAGGGGGACAGTCATTCTGACTAGTGCATCATCTGCACTGGCCATCCGCGTGGAGTCATCGAAGGCATGCAAAACTTGGCAGATGTCCCTCATAGTGGCCCACTCAGTGGTGGTGAAGTGTGTCCGGCGCACAGTGCGACTTGTTTGTGCCTGATGCAGCTGGTACTCCATTACTGCTGCCTGCTGCTCACACAACCGCTCCAACATATATAACGTTGAATTCCACCTGGTGGGGAGGTCAGATATGATGCGATGTTCTGGCAGGCGGAATCGGCGTTGCAGAGATGCAATGCGCGATCTTGCCATGCCGGAACGCCGCAAGTGAGCACACTCTAGGCGAACCTTGTGCAGCAGTGCATCAAGATCCGTATAGTCCCTCAGAAAGCTCTGCACGACCAAATTGAGCACGTGTGCCAGACATGGTATGTGAGTGAGGTTGCTTAGGCCCAGAGCTGCCACTAGATTTCGGCCATTGTTACTCACTACCAAACCTGGCTGGAGATTCGCTGGCACAAACCACACATCGCTCTCCTGCTTGATGGCATTCCAGAGCTCCTGTGCTGTGTGGCTCCGATTCTCCAAAGAAATTAATTTAAGGACGGCCTGTTGACGTTTGGCCACACCTGTGCTCATATCTGGCCTAACAGGCTCATGCAGTGCTGATTCCTAGGAACTAGAGTAGGAGGAGGACTCAATATGTACAGACTGCATTCCTGCAATCCTTGGAGTTGGCAGAATACGTACAGAGCCACTCTCCAGATCTGTACCCGACTCCACAACATTGACCCAATGGGCAGTGAGGGAAAGGTATCGTCCCTGTCCATGGCTACTGGTCCACGCATCGGTGGTCAGGTGGACCTTGCTACTGACGGCGTTTAGTAGCGCATTATTAATTTTTCCCTCCACATGCTTTTGCAGGGCAGGGACGGCTTGCCTGCTGAAATAAAAGCGGCTGGGCACATTGTATTGTGGAACTGCCAATGACATCAAGTTCCGGAAGGTGTCAGTCTCCACCAGCCTGAATGACAGCATCTCAAGGGCCAGTAGTTTGGCAATGCCGGCATTCAGAGCCAGTGCTCGGGGATGGTTTGCCGAGCATGGCCGCTTTTTCTCCCATGCCTGTGCTACCGATTGCTGGTGACTGGCCTGGGAGTGTGCTGATGAATGAGAACGTGGTTCAGTGGGCGGAATTTCACTGGGTCTCTGGACAACAGTGGCAGTGGTTCATCCATGGCGTTCCAGTGAGGAAGCCGAACCAGCTGTGTGTGAGCTGGAGGAAGAGGCCCCAACACGAGCTGAAGAGGTGGTAGGTGCTGCTGAAGGTTGGCCTACGTCTTCAGTGTGTCTGTGTAACTCCACCTTGTGCTTGGTACGCACGTTTCCACATATTTGTGGTATTGAGGTTGCTCACATTTTTCCATCGTTTAACTTTCTAATGACACAGCTTGCATTTGACAAAGCAAATGTCATCTGCAACTGTGTCAAAAAAAGACCACGCACTGCAAGTCCTGGGAGCGCCCGTTTTCTGTTTTGGAAGAGGATTGCTCCTCACGGGTGCCAAAGTGGAGGCTACAGGCAACCAAGTCTGCCCCCGCCCTCTCCCTCCTCTTTTTGCCATTCAGGGAATCTCTTCCTCAGAGCTGCTCCCACCACCTTCCTGTGGCTGAAGCCATGATGGGTCAAGGACCTCATCATCTCCACTCCCCTCTTCAAGCACCGGCTGGTCCTGGGTTGTCTCGCCAGCACCGTACGCACCAGAAATTGCAAACTGAGTCTCATCATCATCAGATGAGCACTGAGGTGTGCTGACAATAGGCACTGACCCACCCGCCTCTTCAGATTCAGAGGGACAAAGCAGTTGCACATCACTGCATACTCCCTCCTCTTCACGCTCTAGAATGCTGCTTGGCTGGCCACCTCTTTCCAAGCCAACAGATTCTGAGAACAGAAGTAAAGATTGAGATGGCTCCTGTCCAGGGCTCTCAGACTACCTGGGCAATTTGGCAGGTGGTGAAGAGACAGATGGTTGCTCTTCAGTGCTCTGGCCCTGGGAGGATGCGGAAGTCATTGAAGTGGATGCGTTAGCTGCCATCCATCCGACAACGGCTTCAATTTGTTCGTCACGCAGCAGTGGGGTACGGCGAGGTCCTACAAAGCTGCGCATGAAGGACTGTTGCCTGGTAAAAGTGGGGGATGCCTGGTCACTGGTGGCAGCAGCAGACACCGAATCCCCACGTCCTCTCCCTGCTGAATCCCCCCTTCCTCTCCCTGCTGAAACTCCACGGCCACGACCACGTGCCTTACTCCCTGCCTTCTTCATCTTGGTAGACTGATAAAGATAGGCAGAAAAGTAAAAAAGGGGTGGCTTAGTGATCTTATTCCTGAACACCTGCTAACCAGTATAAGAAACACTAGTTTGGCTAAGAGTGTGTGTACTACACTTTAATATGATCTAATGTGGCCTAGACAACTGTAAAGTGGAGTGCTTGGTGAACTTTATTTCCTTTTTTTGGGGGGGGGGAAAAAGAAAAAGATGTGACCAAAGTTTGAAAGCTATAGTATCACAAACTTTTTGGAGCGATTACAATGCAGGAAGCTAACCTACAATGCAATTGATGAGGCTCCAAAAAATAGGGTGATACTAGTCTGGCTGGCCCTGAAGGGCACAAGCCAGCAAAAAGGCTCCTCTATCTAATCCTACAGTGATGGCCAAAAGTATTGACACCCCTGCAATTCTGTCAGATAATACTCAGTTTCTTCCTGAAAATGATTGCAAACACAAATTCTTTGGTATCATTATCTTCATTTCATTTGTCTTAAATGAAAAAACACAAAAAGAATTGTCCTAAAGCCAAATTGGATATAATTCCACACCAAACATAACAAAAAGGGTGGACAAAAGTATTGGCACTGTTCGAAAAATCATGTGATGCTTCTCTAATTTGTGTAATTAACAGCACCTATAACTTACCTGTGGCACCTAACAGGTGTTGGCAATAACTAAATCACACTTGCAGCCAGTTGACATGGATTAAAGTTGACTCAACCTCTGTCCTGTGTCCTTGTGTGTACCACATTGAGCATGGAGAAAAGAAAGAAGACCAAAGAACTGTCTGAGGACTTGAGAAACCAAATTGTGAGGATGCATGAGCAATATCAAGGCTACAAGTCCATCTCCAAAGACCAGAATGTTCCTGTGTCTACCGTGCGCAGTGTCATCAAGAAGCTTAAAGCCCATGGCACTGTGGCTAACCTCTCTAGATGTGGCCGGAAAAGAAAAATTGACAAGAGATTTCAATGCAAGATTGTGCGGATGTTGGATAAAGAACCTCCACTAACATCCAAACAAGTTCAAGCTGCCCTGCAGTCCGAGGGTACAACGGTGTCAACCCGTACTATCCGTCGGCATCTGAATGAAAAGGGACTGTATGGTAGGAGACCCAGGAAGACTCCACTTCTTACCCCGAGACATAAAAAAGCCAAGCTGGAGTTTGCCAAAACTTACCTGAAAAAGCCTAAAACGTTTTGGAAGAATGTTCTCTGGTCAGATGAGACAAAAGTAGAGCTTTTAGGGCAAAAGCATCAACATAGAGTTTACAGGAGAAAAAAGAGGCATTCAAAGAAAAGTACACGGTCCCTACAGTCAAACATGGCGGAGGTTCCCTGATGTTTTGGGGTTGCTTTGCTGCCTCTGGCACTGGACTGCTTGACCGTGTGCTTGGCATTATGAAGTCAGAAGACTACCAACAAATTTTGCAGCATAATATAGGGCCCAGTGTGAGAAAGCTGGGTCTACCTCAGAGGTCATGGGTCTTCCAGCAGGACAATAACCCAAAACACACTTCAAAAAGCACTAGAAAATGGTTTGAGAGAAAGCACTGGAGACTTCTAAGGTGGCCAGCAATGAGTCCAGGCCTGAATCCCATAGAACACCTGTGGAGAGATGTAAAAATGGCAGTTTGGAGAAGGCACCCTTCAAATATCAGGGACCTGGAGTAGTTTGCCAAAGAAGAATGGTCTAAAATTCCAGCAGAGCATTGTAAGAAACTCATTGATGGTTACCGGAAGCAGTTGGTCGAAGTTATTTTGGCTAAAGGTTGTGCAACCAAGTATTAGGCTGAGGGTGCCAATACTTTTGTCCGGCCCATTTTTTGAGTTTTGTGTGAAATGATCAATGTTTTGCTTTTTGCTTCATTCTCTTTTGTGTTTTTTCATTTAAGACAAATTAAATGAAGATAATAACACCAAAGAATTTGTGTTTGCAATCATTTTCAGGAAAAAACTGAATATTACCTGACAGAATTGCAGGGGTGTCAATACTTTTGGCCATGACTGTATATAGTGTTTGCAACCAACCAATGACAATGGATGCGGTTGGAAGCACACTAATATAGGAGCAAAAATCTGGCTAAATTAGCTGCAAAAAAAGGACTATGTATGAGGCAGTGACGCACGCTGAGCGGACTACAGCTAGCGGTGGCTGTAGAACACACTGCAACGTGAGCTGCACTCACACACAGAGAGACCTATCAGACAGCCAAAAACAGTGCAGAGAAATGGGCTATAGCACTGAAAGGCTGCTGAAAGGCTCCGCTGTCCACTCCTTTAGTGTTTGCAACCAACGTATATGGATACGTATGGAAGCACACTATACAGGAGAAAAAAAAAGCAGCAATAAAAGAAAAATGTGTATGAGGCAGAGACACACGCTGGGCGGCCTACAAGCAGACGTGCCTGCAGGACACACTACACAGCGTGGGTCTGCACTCACACAGCCCTTGCAGACAGCTATTAAAACAGCGCTGCTGGGCTACAAAAATGCTACAGTGGTGGATTATGTAGCCTGGGTAGAGCAATAGATATGTTTGATGATCGCTATTTCTAACTGTCCCTCACAGTCTTCAACAGCAGCCTGTCCCTAACTGAATTCACAGCAGAGTGAACCCGAAATGGCGGCTGCTGCGGTTTTTATAGTGCATCATGACATCATTTCAGCAGCCAATCACAGCCATGCCAGTAGTTAACATGCCTACATGCCTAACAGGATGTGCCCACACTTCTGAGGATCCCCATTGGCTGAATCAAATCGAGCGGGCTCCTAGCATTATGGGAACTTCCGATTCCGGTATTCGATATGAAAAAAGTATCGGAACTAAGTATCGGAATTCCGATACAGCTAATATCGGCCGATACCCGATACTTGCGGTATCGGAATGCTCAACACTAATTGCGAGACGAGAGTGGAAACAGGTAATATGAGAAGAAGGATATGCATGATGAAGGTCGTCAGTGACTTTTACTGTGACCATTACTCCCACAACCCGCAAGACTACCGAGACTGCAGCTGCTGATAAGTTCCTGTCAGGTATCACTAACCATCTTGACATTGTGGTGTAGTGCAGGATGCCTTTATCCTTTAGGGAAAGAATGGGTATGATACTCTGCAAGCACAAGGAAGAGAGGTTCGTCCCATCACTAATCTGAACTTGGACTACAAGATACGGGCCAAAATGATGGTGACAAGATTGAAAACAGTCCTAGGACGGATAATCCTCCTGGACTAGACCTACGGCATCACTGAACATCACATGTCAAATAGCCTCCTCATATGAAAGATACGGTCAAGTATGTCAAGGCCCACCATGCACATGAAGTTTGGATCTTCAAAAGGCCTTCGACCAGGTTTCCCATGAATTCATGAGCAAGACATTTCACAGGTTAAGTTTGAGTAACGTTTTTTTCTTATGTCCGTCAATTGTAATTTGATCGCTGCAGTATGGTGGTGGTGAACAGCTGGGAGACTGACCATTTCCTGATTATATCTGGGATCAGACGAGGCTATACTCTTTCATATCTTCTTTTTGTTTTGTTATAGAACAAAGCTTCACAGAGCCTTTCCAGCAAAATGGAGTGATCAGAGGGATCATGAGATGGATTGAGTGACCTTTTTTTGAGTGGATCAGAGCTCAGTCCATGCCCTAATCCAGACATGCAAGACTTTTAGACAGGCTTAAAGGGCTAAAGTCAACTGTGGGAAAGTCAGAAGCCATGCTCTTCGGAGAATGGCAGGAGGCTTCCTCCACCCACTTCAACATCCAGCTGGATTTCATCAAAGTTCTTGGGTCTAGTCCAGGAAGGAAGAGGTGGCCCTCAAGTCTTGGGAGGAACTCTTGGTCAAATTGAACCAAAATATTGGACTATGTAGCCTCAGTTACCTCACTTGTGAGGGCAAAGCACTGGTCTTGCATAATGAGGTACTGCCTGTGCTGCAGTACAGGGCTCAGGTCTTGTCTCCTCATGTCACCATGTGCAGTGCAGGGTAATTACGAGGACAGTGTTTCACTTTGTCTGGGGTTCCAAGATAGACAGAGTGAAGCAGACCGTCATATAAAATGGGCCATGCAAGGGTGGAAAGGGCATCCTAGATATTCCCACTCTTCTACCTACCTCCTTTGGTTATGACTGCATTTGATGGACTCTGTGAGTCAAAAGTGGCTCTGTGGGGGGATGGTCCATGTTTTGCTTCTTCCTGCTTCCTCTTTGAAAGAGGCCCAACTGGGACTAGTGGGACAGCTCCAACCCTTACAACTGGACAATGTCCTGGTTCTACAAAGACATTTTCCGGTTTGTGGTGGAATATGAACTGGAGGAACTGAAGCCTGATTTGTGGAAACCAAAGACTATCCACATACTCATCAGAGCCAAGCACGGAGAGGAGAACATTCCAGAACTCCATGCCGGCACATTGAAAGCCATGTGGACTAATGTGTCATCAAACAGGTTGAGCAACGGAAACAAGGACATGTTGTGGATGGCGATATGGGGTGGGCTGCCTGTCTTATCATTCATGCACATCCTTAGCCTTTGCAAGAATCGATACTGTCCAATGTGCCCCTTCATGAAGGAAACATATGTGCCCGTCTTTTCGGATTAGCATTTTGCAAAGTGCCTGTCGGTTGCCCTTGAGGATGCCCTGAGGAATTCTGTCCCCAAAGCAAGCCTATTGTAATATTCAGTACTTTACAGACACTTCCCTGGGGGTCATTTCTTTGGAGCCATCCAGGAATCTTAGTGCCTTATTAACTGTTTTAAGCACGCTATTTGGGTTTCCAGGAACTGGGTGATCTTGAGGAGGGAGAGCAAATCCATCCACAGCCTGCTCAGAGACTATTCTACCTTGTATAGTCCAGATGACGAAGACGAGTATTAAACCCCTTATCCTCCCCCTCTCCCCTCCATGTGTGTTGTCTTTCATTATATCTTCAGGTCTGTGATTTCACCCTCCCTATCCCTTCCTTTCCTTTACCCTTCCTCTTTCGCTGTTCATCGTACTTTTTTGATTGACTCGTTTTTTGTTTCAGCTTGCGTGTTTTCTGTAGTGTAGGAGTCTAATGTATAGTGTAGGTATACCTGTGTGGTATGTTAGATTCTTATTCAATGTACGAATGATGTAAAATAATGTGTTTACTGAGCTGCAGAACAGTATACTGAAACTGTTTTATCGAGTGCTTGACATTAATCTCAGTGGGGGACCCATTGTGCAGGAGTTTTATTGGTGCTTTGTTGTGGTCACTTTAGTTTGAGGCTCCATGCCTATGATATACAGGTGCGTCTCACAAAATTAGAATTTCATCAAAACGTTAATTTATTTAATTTCTTCAATACAAAAAGTGAAACTCATATATTATATAGAGTCATTACAAACAGAGTGATCTATTTCAAGTGTTTATTTCTGTTAATGTTGATGATTATGGCTTACAGCCAATGAAAACCCAAATGTGATTTTCTCAGTAAGTTAGAATAATTACCAAAAAAACACCTGCAAAGGCTTCATAAGCATTTAAAAAGGTCCCTTAGTCTGTTTCAGTAAGCTCCACAATCATGGGGAAGACTGCTGACATGACAGATTTCCAGAAATCAGTGATTGACCGTTCCACAAGGAAGGTAAGCCAAAAAAGGTCATTGCTAAAGAAGCTGGCTGTTCACAGAATGCAATATCCAAGCATATTAATGGAAAGTTGAGTGGAAGGAAACAGTGTGGTAGAAAAAGGTGCGCAAACAACCGGGATAACCGCAGCCTTGAAAGGATTGTTAAGAAAAGACCATTTAAAACTTTGGGGGAGATTCACAAGGAGTGGACTGCTGCTTGAGTCATTGCTTCAAGAGCCACCACACACAGCCGTATCCAGGACATGGGCTACAAGTGTTGCATTCCTTGTGTCAAGCCTCTCATGACCAAAAGACAACGCCAGAAGTGTCTTACCTGGACCAAGGAGAAAAGGAACTGGACTGTTGCACAGTGGTGTTATTAGATTAAAGTAAATTTTGTATGTCATTTGGAAATCAAGGTCCCAGATTCTGGAGGAAGAGTGGTCTTGTGAGAAGCTTGAGGTCTTTTGAGAAGTTTCTTCAATCAGTGATGGTTTGGGGAGCCATGTAATCTGCTGGTGTAGGTCCACTGTGTTTTATCAAGACTAAAAGTAAGCGCAGCTGTCTACTAGGAAATATTAGAGCATTTCATGCTTTCCTCTGCCAACAAGCTTTTTAGAGATGGAAATTTCATTCTCCAGCAGGGCTTGGCACCTGTCCACACTGCCAAAAATACCAAATAGTATCACTGTGCTTGGTTGCCCAGCAAACTCACCTTACCTTAACCCCATAGAGAATCTATGGGATATTGTCAAGAGGAAGATGAGAAACACCAGACCCAACAATGCAGATGAGCTGAAGGCTGCTATCAAAGCAACCTGGGCCTCCATAACACCTCAGCAGTGCCACAGGCTGATCGCTTCCATGCCACGCTGCATTGATGCAGTAACTGATGCAAAAGGAACCCCGACCAAGTAATGAGTGCATCTACTGAACATACATTTCAGTAGGCCAACATTTCGGATTTCAAAATCATTTTTCTAGCTGGTGTTATAAAGTATTCAAATTTACTGAGATAATGACTTTTGGGTTTTCATTGGCTGTAAGCCATAATCATCAACATTAACAGAAAAAAACACTTGAAATAGATCACTCTGCTTGTAATGACGCTATAGAATATATGAGTTTCACTTTTTGAATTGAAGAACTGAAATAAATTAACATTTTGATGATATTCTAATTTTGTGAGAAGCACCTATACCATCTTCCCATTGTAAAGGAACTGTGCAAGATGGCAAGAGCCAGAACCAAAATTCTCAAGTGACCTAAAGGCAATAAACCTTGCTGGTTCTATTCTGTACTTCAGTTGTCACTTTACAATCATGACAATATGGGAAATGAAACCTTTCTCCTTTCACATGGTTAGTATCAAACTGGTTTGTGTATTCTTTGTCCATCTCATTACTTTTGCAGGATCTCCATCACCAGTAATTTTTGGTGGTCCAATCTCAAATTCGGCACGAATGTAGCACATTCGCATTCATGTTCTCTTTCATTAGCAAAGTCAGTCACAGTTCAGGGGGGGGGAGATAGGGGGTGTGTTTGATTGTAGGGGGTGTGGAGAAGTTAAAGGAGCGCCTGAAGAGATTACAGGAGCGGCTAGTACTTTTTTTTTTTTCTCTTAACTTTATGTATGGTGATTCCAGCAATCAATCAGGGCTCAGAAACTATCCACAACGTCATGACACAAGGTCTTTTGTGATTGGATGCTGAAGTCACATGTCCCATTTAGATTGTGCGCCCCATCGGGGACAGTGATGATAATGTGTGCAAAAATGTAATGCGCTGCGTAATATGTTAGCGCTATATAAAATTAAAGATTATTAAGATTATTGTCCCTGGTCATATAAAAAGCGGACATCTTGTTTAACTGGCACCACTTGCTCAGTGTCACAGTGCAGAGAGGTCGCTCCTGCGCTAGTGCTGGTGCTGCTGAAAGTGAACTTGTCCTGTGTGAAATCAATCTTCCAGCATCAAAGTAGATTGTGCAAATACTATATGGAAGTCTCTGGAAGCCCCATTTGCTACTCCCAATTGTTTGTGCTAATACTGTGTTTCAGTGGCACATCAGAAGGCTAGATTTCCACCTAAAAATTATTAGGCCTAATATAGTGTTGCGACCACGAGGCCCAATTAGCTACTCCAAATCGTTTGTGCTAAAACAGTGTTGTTCATTCACACTATCTAAGAAAATAAATAGTGACTGTTCATTTAGTGACAGGTGACTGACAGATGTGGGCCTAAGGTTGTGAAACAATAGAGTACAAGAGGGGAAGGCTACTTCCAACATGAGTGGGAAAAATGGAGATTATGGTGGAGGGGGAATAGGCTTGATGTTCGACGTGTATGTGGGTAAGGTGTTAATGTGAATGAAAACTCAACTAAACAAATACTATCTCATCCTATCCAAAGACCACTGACAACATCTGTTACTGGCCGGCCTGCTTGACTCCCTTTCTTTGGCAGTCACACAGCGGTACACCTGAAAGAGGCTCACAAAGAACATGTGCTTGAGTGGATGACAAGCGCTTCATCCAGTGGCCTCTCCTCCTCTTCCTTCACCTTAACATCAGACACAGTACAATCCTCAGAAGTAACACCCTAATCACCCTAATTTCCCCCTTGTCAAAAAATTCCAAACACCCAACTGACTGTGGGAATTCTGGGAACCTTAGATGGGCCATTCTGAAAAGCTGTTCACACATCGTATTCCATGGGCATCAGAGGTCTGCTCCAAAGAATCACAGAATCCAGAGGAGGAAAGCACCTGCACCGATACCCAAAATTTTTTCAAGTTGGATCAGGTAGGGTCCAAAGTAGGGTCCAATGAGAATTCACACCCTTGTCACCAGACTTTAGCCACCAAGGATGGAGGTGATCCTGATGAGACTCAGATACCATAGGCGCATGCGGACTGTACTGTGGTATCATGGCATGAAGAGGAGGAGGGTGATCCTCGGGATGAAGAGTGTGCGAACAGAGAGGAAGACAATGAGGTTGTAGATCCTACTTGGTGTGAATCCAGAGGTACGCAGCTGAGTAGCTCAGCAGAGGAAGTGGAAGAGGTTACGTTGCGGTTTCCCACACAGACACGAAGTGATGCAACCACAACAAGCACTGCATCCTCAGCCCCAACTCTGGCTGTTGGATAGTACTGATCACGAGTGTACAGTTTGCAGGGGCGGAAAGGGTTGCCTAACGTGGGCATTTTTTGAGACTGCAAAGGATGACTCATCACACGTTATCTGTCAAATTTGCAAAAAAAACTCTGCAAAGGCAAAAATTGCAATAATATGACAAATACATGCATGAACCATCACATGTGTGATCAACTTGCCTTAGTGTGGGAATCTCAAAGTGCTTAAATGCAGTCCAGCAGGCCTTGCCAACCACCTGCTGTCTCGTCAACCCCATCTGCTGCTTCTTTCTCCTCCATCACCATTCCAAGTGTTCACACACAGGTCTCCAGACGCAGAAACTACAATTGTTTACCCTCCACAGTCGGGGTGAGTGAGAATTGGTCAGCTGTTATGGAAGTAGACATGACTGCAGCTTTTGGTCATCTAGCACAGCACATCTTTGTCAATCCACCATAACATCTCCTCCTGCACCTCACTCACAGTCCAGCAGTTTCTCCTGTTCTCCGCATCCCGCCTTCTCTCAGCACTGCAGCCAGCTCTGAGTCCTGCAGTTGTGGTCATGCAAAAGAATGTTTCCTCCTACACATGGCAAAGGTAAGAGCGTGAACTTCACCATCTACAATCTGTTGGCCACAGAAATACTGCCTTTCTGCCAGGTGGATAAAGACGGTTTCCAAAAGTTGATGGCCATTGCAGTCCCCCAGTACCAGTTACCTAGTCACCATTATTTCTCAAAGAAGGCTGTGCCTGCTCTACACCAGCATATCGCCGACAACATCACCAGTTCCCTGAAAAAAAAAACTATGTCTGCCATGGTGCATTTTACCATGGACACCTAAACGAGCAAACATGGGCCGGGGCATTACATCTGGCTGCCTGGGCACTGGTGGTTGAGGGGGCAGGTGGTCAAGGGGATGCTCTACAAGTCTATGAATCCCCAAGGCTTGTGGGACAAACCTCTGTATCTAACAATTCCACCACTGCTTTTGTCTCCTCCACCAGAGCCTTGGCAGGCATTGAGTTCCTGTCACTGCACAGCAGGAATCCCAAGCTTTGTCTTCTGTGGTCTCCCATTCCTCTCCAGCCATAGTGGAGACTGCTCAGCAATTTCTTCGATCCCAGCGCTCTGCTCACACCAGCATTGTAGGTTTGGTTGCTGCTGCCACCTCTGGTCCAGCTATAGCAACGCATGCTGGCCAGCAGCGAACGACTACAGGGACTAAGTCCTCCTTTTGGTCCACTGAGCATGCCCTTGGGACGATCTCTCATTGGAGATCGGAGGTCACATGTTCAGGTCCTTCTCCAGCTCGGATTGGACCATCAGGGGGGTCCCGGAAGGACGCGGCTATAAAAGGTTCGCATGGCCGCCCTGTCATGCGCTATGATAGACGCTGATGCTATAACGCTAAGGCTAGTTTCACACTAGCGTTTATGAGCGCAGCGACGGCCTGTGCACTGCCGCCGCTAAGCCCCGCCCCCTGCCGCGCCCCGCCGGTAGCTCCGCCCACCGGCGCATTACGCTGCATGCGCCCTGCGTCCCCTATCTTTATCACAGGGGGCGCAGGCCGTGTGAAGTATGCGTTTGGCGGCGCATGCGTCCTTTTGACGGTGCGCCGACCTGCGCCAAATGCAACCTGCTGCAGTTTGGTTGCGTCGGCGCACCGTCAAAAAGGCGCATGCGCCGCCAAACGCATACTGCTCACGGCCTGCGCCCCCTGTGATAAAGATAGGGGATGCAGGGCGCATGCAGCGTCATGCGCCAGTGGGCGGAGCTACCGGCGGGGCGCGGCAGGGGGCGGGGCTTAGCGGCGGCAGTGCACAGGCCGTCGCTGCGCTCATAAACGCTAGTGTGAAACTAGCCTTAGTGTGTGTGAGATGACGGATGTATGAGACTGGTGACTGACTCATTAAGATTCCCCCTCCTCTGATACGTATGAGTTAGGGTTCAGGAATCAGAGTAGCACCATAGTTCTAGCACTGCTTAGCGCCGCAGTCTAGTCTCTCACCATTCTCTAGCACCTTGGGGCGTCGGCAAGTACAGGCCTTACGTACCGCTGCTACTGCTGTGTCTGCCAGAGCAGCGCCGCGCTCTGTTGAGTGCGCTTACCAGCACAGTTGTTAGGCTGGTTGATGGTTATCACCAGGGCAGACATTGCATTCGCTCTGAGCGGTGCCACATATAGCAGTGAGCTGTGACGTTAACAAGTCTCGCTTACACGCCGGCTAGTGTGGACTCCGTGAAGTAACAGAGTCCGCCTCTGCAAGCATCGGGTCAGGGGTTACCCGCCGGTGTCCGGCTTTTTCATACTTTACATCTCTCCTCATTGCTTAGCTGCAGGTTATCCCCTCTGCACGGTGGACCCCGGGCTGCGAACGCACCTCAAATCCTATTACCATCTTTATTATTGGGTGTGTTCCGTCAGCCCTTAACAGGCCTCCACCTGTGCTTTTATCCTCTCCCTTAATCAGACATGCGTTGCAACAGGGCAGACTAAATTTCCTCCACCTCTGTACTGTGCAGCCATGGCTCACTGCAATCAGACAGGTTTAAATTAATATGCCTTGGAGATCTCAGTCACACAGCTCAAGAGATGTGGATAGGTAAGAAGGCCGAGTTAGAGCAATGGCTGTCTCCACTAAACCTGGAGCCTGGGGAGGCCGTGTGCAATAATGGTGCAAACCTGGTGGAGGCCCTACGGTGTGGCAACCTCATACACATGCCTTGGCTCAGGTCCTCAACCTGGTGGTAGAGCAATTTATATGCCACTATCTCAGCCAGGATGCGCTACCGCTGAATGCATTTTCGCTAGTTGCTCACTTCCGATGATCGCACGCCGCAGGTCATCGACTTGCATAGTTGCAGAGGTCTCTAGACTACTGGTTAACCATATGATTAGAGATGTTCCAACATGTAGGAATTCCACTCTGCACATGTTGTAGTGGCTGTGGCAGCAGCGACGAGCCCTGGTGCAGTATTATGTCCTTTTGCATAACCTGGAACAATGCAGTCAGGATGTGGTGCACATCATGCTTGCATAGTGCACACAAGTGAAGGACCTCTACACCCTTCTGCACAGTTTTGAAAAGACTACTAATATGGTTAGCGCTGACAATGCCATCATCAGCTTCATTATTACTGTCATCTACATACTGAAGCACAATTTGAATAGTCTCCATGAGGAGGTGATGTTGGAGGAAGAGTTGGAAGCAGAGGAGGATGTGGAAGGGATAACAATATCTCAAATTTCCGGGTGCCATGGGAGGGTGGCTTACAGAGATCAAGGGAGGACTCATGGTACTAGTCAAAAACTGTTAGTGAAGATGCAGGCGCCAAGGAATAAACTGAGGAGGACGAGGTGATGGACGCCCAACAGTCAGGAGATGAAGAGGATAATGATATGCTCTCTGTTGTCCATGGTTGGCAGGAAGGGACAGAAGAAGCAACCTTGAGTGTTACCCCATCACCAACTAAGCATGGACTTGGACCTCATGGAAGCACCCGACACATGAGCGCCTTATAGCTGCACTATCTTCAACATGATGGCTATATTCTTTGGATTAGAAATAGTTCTGACTACTGAGTTGCCACTCTGTTAGATCCATGGTACAAGAGTAAATTTAGCCAGATGCTTCCCCCTCTGGAAAGAGATGTGCACATGCTGGAGTATCAAAATAAGCTTGTAGACAATCATAAAAGTGTTTTTCCCCAATACAGCAGTGAGTCATACAGAGAGCATCCCAGTTGTAGACATCTAACCCCGGGAACACCAAGGCATCATTGTCAAAACATTAGCAGCAGTGTAAGTGACAGAAGCAATTTCTGTGAGTCGTTTAACACGTTTTTTAGACCAGCCTGTGCACCAGCAGAACAGAGAACAAGTCTGTCACGCTGTGAACGACTGGAGAGGATGGTGCAGGAGCATCTGGAGCTCAATATCAATGCCATCAAAGGTGTTTGGACCCTTTTACATTTTGGTCTTCAAAATTGGAAAAGTGGCCTGGGCTCAACTGTCAAACCTTGAAGGTTTTGTCTTGCCCGGCAGCCAGCGTTCTATCAGACCGTGTCTTCAGCACTGCTGGTGGTGTACTGACAGATAAGCACATCAGGCTGTCCCCTCAAAGTGTAGACCGCCTAACTTTCATCAAAATGAACAAATTATAGCTCTCTGATGATGTAGTTTTTAGTGTCATGTATTCATCTCTCATTATTGCAGTCTGTGCCATCTTTGTGGTGTCTTTTGTGCCGGGTGTTGCTACTGCTGCTGATATTATAAGCAATTTTTTGAAATGTGGAGACTCCAAGTTGGGTCTCCATCAAGTGGGTTGCCTGTGGTGGAAAGTGTGTCAGAGATGTGTAATACTGTTTCTACTATGTGGAAATTGATGCCACTTTAGTGCTATGTGACAGTTATTTTTTGAAATGTGGAGACTCAAAGTTGGGTCTCCATCTGGTGGGTTGCCTTTGTAAATAGGGCTCCCAGACAGACAGGCCTGCATGTTCAGTCAACTACCTGTGCTACTATTCTTACATTTTTCTATCAATAAGTAGTCTATGAATCTGATGTTTGTGCCATCTGAGTGTGGATGTAATAAAATAAAAATTGGATGTGTTGCATGAGGTATGATGTCTCCCAGCTAAGAAGGTTTACACTGCTCCATTAACCACCAGGTCCTCATTGAAACTTCAGTTCCAAGCTGTAAATGCTGGACCAGACCCTGATACCTCATGTATGGGACATGGCTAACTGCTGTTGCACCATTTGCCAATTTCTACTGTGAGTCAATCAATGCCACTTTTCATGGTGTTTGCCCCTAATTTTAGCTGTTTGGGAAGCTTTTTGTCACCCCTTAAGGTGTTGTCTATGCGTTTGGTTTTGCCTCCCATTGAATCTAATGGGGTTTAGGTACGTTCATCAAGCAGTGGTCCATTCAGCGAATCCAAGCCGTACTTTAAAAGGTTCGCTCATCTCTATATGTCACAAGCGGTATACCCTTCAGTTCACCTGTTGCAGATCAGGTGAGGAGACATCATATCCATTGTACAGTCTCTGCACTATTTTCTTTACTGCTGTACTTCTGGATATTCTGTGAAACTTCATAATGTCTTGCTAGTGTATTTTCTACTGCTGCTGTGTACTTTTTCTGGCATGCACTTTTTGCAGGAGGATATGTGCTTTCCATGTATTTGCCATAATTTATTCATCATCACAGGGTACAGTGGTGTTGTTTGACTGCAGCACCACTCAGAGCTGTGCAGGAAGCTCATCTACCCAGTGTCGAACATTCCCACTGGAGGACCACCTGAAGCTTGGATATTAATAGAACTTGTGCAAGAAGGTGGAGGAGGACCGCAGTGCCCCTCTCTCCTTTGCATGTGGCCACCCCGTGCACCTTATGTAAATATATTATACTACTACTGTATGTACTTATTGTAGTGCTGCTTAGATGCTGTGCTGTGCAACCTCCACCAGGGGGTGCTGGTGGGGGAGAAAGGTTGCAATAACAGCGGAGCACCACAACGCCACGGTACAGGTGTCACTAGATGGCAGAAGAGTAGTCAGACAGGCCGGGTCAGAAACCAACAAGAAACACAGTACCAGAGGACAGAGCAATACACGTGGTCCGAAATAACCAAGAAAAGTCAGAGCCAATCGGGAGCAGGAATGCCAGAGAAGGAAGACAGACAAACAGATCAGAGGACAAGCCGGGTCAAATATCAAAGGTCACAACATGGAGACCAAGTACTAAGATGAGTGTAGTCACAGGGGAGAGCAGGATATGGACCTAGGTAAATGAGCAGAGAACAAATCAGAGTATAACGGGGTCAGCCTCTCAAGCCGGAGGCAAAAACTATAGCTGATGCTGCCTGCAGGTAGCAGTGGACTGAACTAGCCAGACAGATCCCAAAACAAGGCAGGAAAAGCTAAACCCCCACATGACCAGGCTGGGGAGAAAATAACCAGAAACAAATCCTCACCCGGATCGAGACACTACTGCTGTATTACACTACATTATATCTATATTGTGTATTGTGGGGAGTTTACCCTTTAATTGCCTAGGTATAGAACTAGGTTAGGGAAATTTAAGACATAAAGATGTGGGCTAGGCCAGCAACAGGAAAAAAGGTGGCTGGGAGCTGCTGTTCCCAGTCAGTAGCCTGGGCACGTCTGCCCTTGACAGGTGTGCAACATAGCAGGGACATTGCCAGACACCAAGAGGGGACAAAATTTGTTGGCCTGGACTAAAGAATTGCAAAGAGAGCATTGCCAGACCCCAGGAGGGGAAACAATCTGTTGCCCAGGACTTAAGGACAGTAACACGGGCCCCAGGACTGTGGGGACCCCGCTAAAAGGACTTCAAGCGTCCAGATTCCGGCATGGGGACTTTCGCTTCTTTCAGCCATCGTGGCCATTGTGGGTGCGGCTGCAGATGAAGCTAGGGAAAGAGCAGGACACCAGTGTTCGCACTACGTTCATCTTTGTTATTAAAGTCGTTCTCTCTGTTGGATTGCAAGTTGTGTCTGGGAGCTGTGTCCGTCCAGTCCTTTCTTTCTGTGCAGGGTGCCCGTGGTGTATACTGTGGTGCCCCTGAGGGTTCAGTCACCACAGAGGTACTGCACCTCCTCCTGAGGTGTGGTACCCCACCATTCAGGTAAGGTGGAGACACCTGACCACACTCCAACACCTGCATCCCACACAACATAGTAGTGTAGCAAAGCACCCTTTGGTGGCTCCCTGCTTTGAACACGAAGAGTGCTGGGAGGTGGGTGGAGCTTATTCTGCACCAAAAGAGTGGGAAGATATTAGGATTGGGTGAGTCTGACTAGGTCAGTCTGTGAGAGAAGATCCCCTGAGAGGGATGGATGAAGGAAGTGCTGCAGCACACTTCTGTGACCTGAGTCTGCTGGCACAGAAAAGAGATATTCAGAAAGCCTAAGTCTCCATAAGAAAGATAGCTTTGTATGGAACGTAAGGAGAAGAAGAGAACTAAGGATTAGGGTTAGAGCAGAGCCCTTCCTCAAGTTCTAAGCGCAAGGCCGGGTTCTGGTCCTTGAGGTTGTATGGATACTAATGGTCCTGCAGCAGACACCGGAGGAATAGAAGTTGTTACCACTTTATTCCCACACAAGACTTGGGGGCACAACAGCAACGTGAGTGAGCCGGGACTAGGTAGCAAGGAGTCCCCGAAGCAGGCTACAGCTGTCTGCTGTACAAGTAGAGTTCATAGGAACATCAGAAAGGAGGAACTCCAGTGTAACTCAGTACTGCGAGTACTTCACCATAGGCGCAAGAAGGGAGATGTTCAGAAAAGGCACATGTTGGCGGAGTGTTGGAATGGAGTGCTTCATCTAGCTCGGAGGTTGACTGAGCCCCTGACCCGGAGGACACGGCATGGATGCGGGCACCTGTATGCACAACAGACTGTGAGTAAAGATTATTCCTGCGCCAACACCCTCAGCACTGCTACATCTCTGTGCCTGACACTGCACCATCTACGTCTCTTCCCTATCTCTTCACCTACACTGCCCTGGGACTACTGCCCTGCCTGTGGAGGGCCACAACATCAATGCTGCACCACACCATCTGTCCCAGAGGATCTGTCTGCAGCGTCGGCTTAACATCTTCATTGCCGAACACCACAGGTGGCGTCACGAATCATTCACTCATAAATTTTAATCATCATCCACACGTTCAACCATTCCCCTTTTTCAATGGACGCCCAGGGCCACGGACCGGGTCGCAGCTGCCGTGACATCCCCCATTGAAACCAACAGGCCTGGCACCGAGTACCCCGCCGCCCTGGGTGCAAGGGTGATCCATATACTGACTGTGGCTTTGTTTACTCAGCTGGGACTACCACCCCGAGCCACCTTGTTACACTTGCACCACAAGAATGCAGGAACCCTTGAATATAACCATTTGGCCAGTGCATCTGAAATTGGCCACAGCAAGCAAAATGACATCACTAGATCAAGCCTGCTGGGCTGAGCTTGAGACCACAAGCTGCAAAGACCAGATCCAGACACCGACGTAACATGATGAATTTACTCTTTTTAAATTATTTTATCAGTCATTATTTATGCGGACCCCATAATGTTTATTGGCGAGCTATAGGGCCCCCATATTGCATAGGGCAGCTTTTGGGGTCCAGTACTGTATATAAGGGAGTTAGGCATCATGCTGTATATAGGGGAATTCTTGGTCATCATACCTTAAGTAGGGAAAGTGAGGACCTCACAATTTATGTAGTGAGCCGTAGAGCATCTTACTGAATATAGGAAACTATGTGGGCCCCGTACGAATTACAAGGAGCTGAGTGGGTTCATACTGTATAAAGGGGATCTGTGGGGGACCAATACTGTATAAACTGTATAAAGTGGAGCTGTGGGATATCATCTGGTATATAGCAACTTGTGGGGCCTTCATGCTTTTATAGGAATATATGGGGGCATCAAACTGTAAATAGTGAGCTGAGCGGAGACATTATTTTATACATAGTAAGCTGTGGGAGCCCTATACTGTGTTTATGGAGCTCTGATGGCCCCAAAATGTGTGGCGTATTGTGAAAAAGGAGCTGTGGGGCCCTTATCTTGTGTACAGTGGGTACGGAAAGTATTCAGACCCCTTTAAATTTTTCACTCTTTGTTTCATTGCAGCCATTTGGTAAATTCCAAAAAGTTTTTTTTTCTTATTAATGTACACTCTGCACCCCATCTTGACTGAAAAAAAACAGAAATGCAGACATTTTTGCAAATTTATTAAAATTACAGCCATGAGTTTTCTTGGGAATGATGCAAGTTTTTCACACCTGGATTTGGGTATCCTCTACCTTTCTTCCTTGCATATCCTCTCCAATTACGTCAGGTTGGATGATGAACGTTGGTGGAAAGCCATTTTCAGGTCTCTCCAGAGACGCTCAATTGGGTTTAGGTCAGGGCTCTGGCTGGGCAAGTCAAGAATGGTCACAGAGCTGTTCTGAAGCCACTCCTTTGTTAATTTAGCTGTGTGATTAGGGTCATTGTCTCGTTGGAAGGTGAACCTTTGGCCAAGTCTGCGGTCCGAAAAACTCTGGAATAGGTTTTCATGCAGGATATCTCTGTACTTGGCCACATTCATGCTTTTCAATTGCAACTAGTCATCCTATGCCTTCAGCTGAAAAACACCCCCATAGCATGATGCTGCCACCACCATGTTTCACTGTTGGGATTGTATTGGGCAGATGATGAGCAGTGCCTGGTTTTCTCCACACATACCGCTTAGAATTATCACCAAAAAGTTCTATCTTCATCTCACCAGACCAGAGAATCGTATTTCTCATAGCCTGGGAGTCCTTCATGTGTTTTTTAGCACAACTCTATGCGGGCTTTCATATATATGTCTAGCACTGGGGATATGCTTCCATCAGGCCATTCTGCCATAAAGGCCAGACTGGTGGAGGGCTGCAGTGATAGTTGACTTTGTGGAACTTTCTCCCATCTCTCTTCTGCATCTGTGGAACTCAGCCACAGTGATCTTGGGGTTCTTCTTTACCTCTCTCATCAAGGCTCTTCTCCCACGATTGCTCAGTTTGGCTGGATGGCCAGGTCTAGGAAGACTTCTGGTGGTCCCAATCTTCTTCCATTATGGAGGTCACTGTGCTCTTAGGAACCTTGAGTAATGCCGAAATTCTTTTGTAACCTTGGCCAGATCTGAGCCTTGCCACAATTCTGTCTCTGAGCTCATTGGCCAGTTCCTTTGACCTCATGATTCTCATTTGGTCTGACATGCACTGTGAGCTGTGAGGTCTTATATAGACAAGTATGTGCCTTTCCAAATCAAGTCCTATCAGTTTAATTAAACACAGCTGGACATCAATGAAGGAGTAGAACCATCTCAAGGAGGATCACAAGGAAATGGACATCATGTGACTTAAATATGAGTGCCCAATCAAAGGGTCTGAATACTTATGACCATGTGATATTTCAGTTTCTCTTTTTTATTAAATTTGTAAAAAAAATCTACATTTCTATTTTTTTTTCAGTCAAGATGGGGTGCAGAGTGTACATTAATGAAAAAAAAAGGAACTTTTTTTAATTTACCAAGTGGCTGCAATGAAGCAAAGAGTGAAAAATTTAAAGGGGACTGAATGCACTGCATAGGAAGAAATTAGGTCATCATATTGCATATATGGAGCTATGAAGCATAATAATATTTATATTGAGAAAAAAAAAGAAACACCTAAGAAAAAAGCTCCATTTCAAATCAGCTAATGAATAAAAACATGTTTATTTCAATACATATTAACCCCATTACTTCCAAGGGTGGTTTGCACGTTAATGCCCAGGCCAATTTTTACAATTCTGTCCACTGTCCCTTTATGAGGTAATAACTCTGGAATGCTTCCATGGATCCTGGTGATTCTGACAATGTTTTCTCGTGACATATTGTACTTCATGTCAGTGGTAAAATTTCATTGATATAATTTGCGTTTATTTTTGAAAAAAACGTAAATTTGGCGAAAATGTTGAAAATTTCGCAATTTTCCAACTTTGAATTTTTATGCCCTTAAATCACAGAGATATGACACACAAAAAACTTAATAAATAACACTTCCCATATGTTTACTTTACATCAGCACAATTTTGGAACCAAAATTTTTTTTGTTAGGAAGTTATAAGGGTTAAAAGTTGACCAGCGATTTCTCATTTTTAAAACACCATTTTATTTTTAGTGACCACATCACATTTGAAGTCACTTTGAGGGGTCTATATGATAGAAAATACCCAAAAGTGACACCATTCTAAAAACTGCACCCCTCAAGGTGCCCAAAACCACATTCAAGAAGTTTATTAACCCTTCAGGTGCTTTACAGGAATTTTTTGAATGTTTAAAAAAATGAACATTTAACTTTTTTTCACAAAAAAAATTACTTCAGGTCATTTTTTTTATTTTACCAAGGGTAACAGGAGAAATTGGACTGCAAAAGTTATTGTGCAATTTGTCCTGAGTACGCTGATACCTGATATGTGGTGGGGAACCACTGTTTCGGCGCATGGCAGAGCTCGGAAGGGAAGGAGCGCCGTTTGACTTTTTCAATGCAAAATTGGCTGGAATTGAGATCAGGCACCATGTCACGTTTGTAGAGCCCCTGATATGCCTAAACAGTAGAAACCCCCCACAAGTGGCCCCATTTTGGAAACTAGACCCCCCAAGGAACTTATCTAGATGTGTGGTGAGAACTTTGAACCCCCAGGGGCTTCACAGAAGTTTACAACGTACAGCCGTACAATTAAAAAATCATATTTTTTCCACAAAAATGATCTTTTCACCCCAAATTTTTATTTTCCCAAGGGAAACAGGACCCCAAAAGTTATTGTGCAATTTGTCCTGAGTACGCTGATACCCCACATGTGGGGATAAACCACTATTTGGGCGCATGGCAGAGCTCGCAAGGGAAGCAGCGCAATTTGACTTTTTTGGCTGGAATTGAGATCAAATGTCATGTTGCATTTGGAGAGCCCCTGATGTGCCCAAACAGTGGAAACCCCCAATTCTAACTCCAACCATAACCCAAACACACCCCTAACCCTAATCTCAGCCCTAGACCTAGCCCTAACCCTAACCCTAATGGGAAAATGGAAATAAATGCATTTTTTAAATTTTATTATTTTTCCCTAACTAAGGGGGTAATAACGGGGGGTTTGATTTACTATTTATGGCGGTTTTTATGTCTGGCAGCTGTCACACACTAAAAGACGCTTTTTATTGTAAAAATAGTTTTTGCATCGCCACATTTTGAGAGCTATAATTTTTCTGTATTTTGAACCACAGAGTCATGTGAGGTCTTATTTTTGCGGGACGAGTTGACGTTTTTATTGGTACTATTTTCGGGCATGTGACCTTTTTTGATTGCTTTTTATTCCGATTTTTGGGATGCAGAATGAGCAAAAACCAGCGTTTCATGAATTTCTTTTGGGGGGTGCGTTTACACCGTTCCGCGTGCGGTAAAATTGATAAAGGGGTATTATTCTTCGGGTCAGTATGATTCCAGCTATACCTCATTTATGTCCTTTTTTACGTTTTGTCACTTTTATGCACTAAAAACAATTTTATATAAAAAAATAAGTATTTTAGCATCGCTTTATTCTGCGAGCTATAACTTTTTTATTTTTTCGCAGATGATGCTGTATGGTGGCTCATTTTTTGCGGGACAAGATGACGTTTTCAGCGGTTTCATGTTTATTCATATCCGTCTTTTTGAATGCACGTTATTTCACTTTATGTTCGGCGGTATGATAATAAAGCATTGTTTTTTGCTTTTTTTTTTTTAAGGGGTTCACTTAAAGGGGTTAACTAGTGGGATAGCTTTATAGGGAAAGTCGTTACGGATGCGGTGATACTAGATATGTGTACTTTTATTGATTTTTTTTATTTAGAAAAAAAGAATTTATTAGGGAATATATATTTTTTTATTTATTTTGTGATTTTTTAAAATTATTTTTACACTTGTTTTTTTTTTTTTACTTTATTATATTGTCCCGGGGGGGACATCACTGCCTTTTGTCAGATCGCCAATCTGACACTTAGAGCAGCGCTGTCAGATCGGCGATCTGACAGGCGCTGCTGCAGGCTTCCTCCTGCCTGCTCTCAGCAGGCAGTGAGGAAGACGCCTCTCTGCAGGACCCCGAAGGCCCCCGCGGCCATATTGGATCCGGGGGCCTGCAGGGAGGAAGACTCTCGGAGCGACGCAGCACATCGCATCGCTCTGGGGGTCGCAGGGAAGCTCGAAGGGAGCCCCCTCCCTGCGCGCTTCTCTCCTGTGCCCCCGATACACTGCGATCATGCTTGATCGCAGTGTGCCAGGGGTTAATGTGCCGGGGGCGGTCCGTGACTGCCCCTGACACATAGTGCCGGGTGTCAGCTATGATAATCAGCTGACACCTGGCCACGATCAGCTGCGCTTTTTTCGGGTCGAGTCGGGTTTCATGAAACCCGACTTTTGCAACTGTCGGGTCGAACGCAATCGGCCGATTATCGTGAAAAGTCGAAAGCCGACTGAAACATGAAACCCAATGCAAGTCAATGGGGAAGAAAAGTCAGCAGTGAGTGGAGGGCAGGAAACACACCTACAGTGCCCATTTTAATGCCAAAAACATCAATTCTTATTACTTAACCCCTTCGCACCCGAGCCTGTTTTTGCCTTCGTGACTGGGCCAATTTTTTCAATTCTGACCAGTGTCACTTTATGAGGTCATAACTCTAGAACGCTTCAACGGATCCTACTGATTCTGACATTGTTTTCTCGTGACATATTGTACTTCATGATGGTGGTAAAATTTCTTAGATATGAACTGCGCTTATTTGTTAAAAAAAATCGAAATTTGGTGAGAATTTAGAAAATTTTGCAATTTTCAAACTTTTAATTTTTATGCCCTTAAATCAGAGAATGATATCGCACAAAATAGTTAATAAATAACATTTCCCACATGTCTACTTTACATCTGCACAATTTTGGAAACATAATTTTTTTTTTTAGGAAGTTATAAGGGATAAAAAGTTGACCAGCGGATATCTCATTTTTACAGCAAAATTTACAACACCATTTTTTTTAGGGACCACCGCACATTTGAAGTGAGTTTGGGGGGGGTCAATATGACAGAAAATACCCAAAAGTGACACCATTCTAAAAACTGCACCTCTCAATGTACTCAAAACCACATTCAAGAAGTTTATTAACCCTTCAGGTGCTTCACATGAATGAATGGAATGTGGAAGGAAAAAAATAAACATTTAACTTTTTTTCACAAACATTTTAGTTCAGAACCATTTTTTTTTATTTTCACAAGTGTAAAAAGAGAAAATAAGCCACAAAATGTTTTGTGCAATTTCTCCCGAATACGCCGATACCCCGTATGTGGGGCTAAACCACTGTTTGAGCACACGGCAGAGCTCAGAACGGAAGGAGTGCCGTTTGACTTTTTCAATGCAGAATTGGCTGGAATTGAGATCGAATGCCATGTTGCATTTGGAGAGCCCTTGATGTACCTAAACAGTGGAAACCCCCCACAAGTGACCCCATTTTGGAAACTAGACCCCTTAAAGAACTTATCTAGATGTGTCGTGAACACTTTGAACCCCCAAGTGCTTCACAGAAGTTTATAATGTAGAGCCATGAAAATAAAAAAATATTTTTTTTCCACAAAATGATCTTTTAGAACCCAATTTTTTATTTTTACAAGGGTAACAGGAGAAATTGGACCCGAAAAGTTGTTGTCCAATTTGTCCTGAGTACAGTGGTACCCCATATGTGGAAGAAAACTGCTGTTTGGGCACACGGTGGGGCTCGGAAGGGAAGTAGTGACGTTCTGGAATGCAGACTTTTATGGAATGGTCTGCGGGTGTCATGTCGCGTTTGCAGAGCCCCTGATGTACCTAAACAGTGGAAACCCCCCACAAGTGACCCAATTTTGGAAACTAGACCCCCCAAGGAACTTATCTAGATGTGTGGTGAGCACTTTGAACCCCCAAGTGTTTCACTAAAGTTTATAATGTAGAGCCGTGAAAATAAAAAAATCATTTTTTTTTCCACAAAAATGATCTTTCAGCCCCCAATTTTTATTTTCACAAGGGTAACAGGAGAAATTGGACCCTAAGAGTTGTTGTCCAATTTGTCCTGAGTACGCTGGTACCCCATATGTTGGAGAAAACTACTGTTTGGGCACACGGTGGGGCTTGTAAGGGAAGTAGTGATGTTTTGGAATGCAGACTTTGATGGAATGGTCTGCGGGCGTCATGTTGCATTTACAGAGCCCCTGATGTACCTAAACATTGGAAACCCCCAATTCTAATTCCAACCCTAACCCCAACACACCCCTAACCCTAATCTCAGCCCTAGCCATAGCCCTAGCCTTAACCCTAGTCCTAACCCTAGCCCTAACCCTAAGCCCTAACCCTAGCCCTAACCTGCGTGCCTGCTTTTTTTTTCTTTACTTTTTTTTCTTTTTGTGACAATATCGCTGCCCTGCGATCTGACTCATAGTAACGCCACTTCTCCTCTGATCTCACACTGACAGATGATCAGAGGAGAAGCAGCGTTACTATGTGACAAGATCGCTGCCTGGCACATAGTAACGTGACTTCTCCTCTGATCTCACACTGACAGATGATCAGAGGAGAAGCAGCATTACTGTGTGACAAGATCGCTGCCTGGCACAGCTGTGACAACCAGACGCTGCGGTCTTCTGGCTCCGCTCCATTGCAGTAACCCCGTGACAACTGAATCCCAGTGATGCTTGGCTGTTGTGAACTCTGTGCTCCGCGGTAATAAAGCAGAGGGGTGGAAAGGCAGAGGGGTGGAAAGTTTGTGTGTATATTTGCTTTTACATAAATAAATATGCAACGTGTGAGTCTGTACAAAACAGTAAATCTCTAAATGTGTAATTAAATATCTCTGTCCTATGTGCTTGTTGTAACCCGCATCTCAGAATGTCAACATTCACGGCTCAGTCACCTGTAATGTCATTCATGTGCAGTGCATTATGCCCTTCTGTCTCATGAAATATTACCTAGGCACATAGTAACGTGACTTCTCCTCTGATCTCACACTGACAGATGATCAAAGGTGAAGCAGCGTTACTGTGTGACAAGATCGCTGCCTGGCACAGCTGTGCCAGGCAGCGATCAGCTGTGCCAGGCAGCGATCTATTCACACAGTAATGCTGCTTCACCTCTGATCATCTGTCAGTGTGAGATCAGAGGAGAAGTTGCGTTACAATGAGTCAGATCGCCGGGAAACAAGCAGCTTTCCCAGCGAGCGCTCTCATTGGCTGCTGTGATGCTGACGTCATCAGGACCTGAACCAATCAGGTCTCGATGACGTCGGGGGTCCCAGCATGCATTGTGCACTGGGATCCCTGCGTTATAAGGTATGTGGGGGTCCCGGGGGGGCACAAAACCGCCGACAGTAGATAAACGTCGGCGCTGCACAAAGCCCAGTAAGCGCCAACGTTTATCTACTGTGGGCGGTCGGGAAGCGGTTAAGCTTGTCAACCTTAATTTACTTTATAACAATAGTTAGGCATTGAAGACTGTGGGTTATTTGGCTAAAGTTGTGGGGGGTAGGGCTGGCTCCAGATTTTCGTGGGCCCAGGGCCAAAGAGTGTCACTGGGCTCCTTTAACACATGCCACAATTCATGATCCTCTGATACGGCAGAGAAATAGCGGTATAGTACAATGAAAAATACTTCACTTCTTACATCACATCTATAATAATAAATGCCCTAACCAGCTTCCGGTTGTAACAACTTCCGTCCAGTTGTAACCAGTGACGTCACCACACACACACGCACATGTTAACCCTCAACACACCACACCGCCTCAACACACACTCCTCTCACCTTTCACCTCCACTCATGTCCACTCACTCTTTCACTCCACATACGTTCCTTTCTCTCACTCCGTTTCTCATACTCACACCGTCATCGTCGCTGCCCCGACATCTTCCTCCGCCGCCGCGATCCAGGATCCAGACATTCTCCAGGCCGCCGACATGTTCTTGCGGGACGCCATCTTGGATCCCGATGTCGACCACGCCAGCGACATATTCTTGCGGGACGTCATCTTGGATGTCGTGAAGTCCCGCGAGATTCAAGATGGCGTCGCCACAACAATATGTCGCTGGCGTGGACGACATCGGGATCCAAAAAGATGGCGTCGGCGAAATCTCGCGAGATTACGCCGACGCCATTTTGGATCCCGATGTCGCCCATGCCAGCGACATGTTGTTGCGGCGACGCCATCTTGAATATCGCGGGACTTCACGACATCCAAGATGGCGTCCCGCAAGAATATGTCGCTGGCGTGGGGCGACATCGGGATCCAAAATGGCATCTGCGTAATCTCGCGAGATTTCGCCGACGCCATCTTTTTGGATCCCGATGTCGTCCACGCCAGTGACATGTTGTTGCGGCGATGCTATCTTGAATATCGCGGGATTTCACGAAATCCAAGATGGCGTCCCGCAAGAACATGTCGGCGGCCTGGAGAACGTCTGGATCCTGGATCGCGGCGGCGGAGGAAGATGTCGGGGCAGCGACGATGACGATGTGAGTATGAGAAACGGAGTGAGAGAAAGGAACGTATGTGGAGTGAAAGAGTGAGTGGACATGAGTGGAGGTGAAAGGTGAGAGGAGTGTGTGTTGAGGCGGTGTGGTGTGTTGAGGGTTAACATGGCAAGAGGTGTTAACGACGTCGGCGAAATCTCGCGAGATTTCGCCGACGCCATCTTGCATTCGTGAAATTGCGTCATTTACCTCACGCCGACTTGCTGTGCGGACGCTTGGCATTGCCTGTACCACCATAACTACTGCTGCCTTGGTCCTATGCCTGTTTACTGCCGGTGTCTAATTACTGGACCAATTTGCCTGTACCGCCATAACTACTGCTGCCTTGCTCCTCTCCCGGTGTCTAATTACAGGACCAATTTGCCAATACCGCCATAACTACTGCCTTTGTCCTCTGCCGGTGTCTAATTACAGGGCCAATTTGCCTATACTGCCATAACTACTGCTGCCTTTGTCCTCTGCCAGTGTCTAATTACAGGGCCAATTTGCCTCTATCGCCATAACTACTGCTGCTTTGGTCATCTGCCTGTTTACTGCCGGTGTCTAATTACAAGGCCAATTTGCCTCTACCGCCATAACTACTGCTGCCTTGCTCCTCTGCCGGTGTCTAATTACAGGGCTAATTTGCCTCTACCGCCATAACTACTGCTGCCTTGCTCCTCTGCCGGTGTCTAATTACAGGGCCAATTTGCCTCTACCGCCATAACTACTGCTGCATTGCTCCTCTGCTGGTGTCTAATTACAGGGCCAATTTGCCAATACCGCCATAACTACTGCTGCCTTGCTCCTCTGCCGGTGTCTAATTACAGGGCCAATTTGCCTCTACCGCCATAAGTACTGCTGCCTTGCTCCTCTGACTGTTCACTGCCTGTGTCTAATTACAGGGCCAATTTGCCTCTACCGCCATAACTACTGCTGCCTTGCTCCTCTGCCGGTGTCTAATTACAGGGCCAATTTGCCTCTACCGCCATAACTACTGCTGCCTTGCTCCTCTGCCGGTGTCTAATTACAGGGCCAATTTGCCTCTACCGCCATAACTACTGCTGCCTTGCTCCTCTGCCGGTGTCTAATTACAGGGCCAATTTGCCTCTACCGCCATAACTACTGCTGCCTTGCTCCTCTGCCGGTGTCTAACTACAGGGCCAATTTGCCACTACCACTTCATAACTACTGCTGGGCAATTACAGGGTCAATTAGTATCTGTTTACTCTACAATACTCCAGGACGCCTTCTTCACTGCCAGATAACTGCCAAATAGACTCCTTTACCTGTGCCAACATGAGTCATAACAAAAAGTATGCCAATGCCAGTGAAAGGAAAGCAGCTTTAGCACTACAACAAAAACAACGCCGTGCTAATGAGACTCCTGAGGAAAAACACCATCGCCTTGAGAAGATTAAGGCTTATAAACGCCGTCGCCTCACACACGAATCCCCTAACTCTAAATCCATAAGATTGGCTGAAGAAGCCTCTGCACGCTGTCACCGCCGACAACAGACGGCCTCTTCCTCATCATTATTATTAGACTCACAACAGGATGCTTCCACATCAGCATGTGGAACAATTTACTGCTACACTTCATCCCATATGCCGTTCACTGACACAACTAATCAGCAATCTGTTTCTGCCCTATCAATACCACCATTCAATACCGATGCACAGTATGCCAATGCTAGTGAAAGGAAAGCAGCTTTAGCACTACGACAAAAACAACGCCGTGCTAATGAGACTCCTGAGGAAAAACAGCATCAACTTGACAAGATTAAGGCTTATAAACGCCGTCGTCTCACACACGAATCCCCTAACTCTAAATCTATTACATTGGCTGAAGAAGCCTCTACACGCCATCACCGCCAACAACAGACGGCTTCTTCCTCATCATTATTAGTAGACTCACAACAGGATGCTTCCACATCAGCATGTGGAACAAGTTACTACCACACTTCATCCTATATGCCGTTCACTGACATAACTAATCAGCAATCTGTTTCTGCCCTATCAATACCACCATTCAATACCAACGCACAGTTTCTTCACATACAAGCTGCAGTTAGCCCGCAGACAGTGCAACCAAGACAAATATACGTTGGTCTCAAAACTAGGCGCACCCCATCGGTTGGACATGCACTTCTACTACAACCTCACATTTTCACTAATGATGAAAATAGTATTACCGAACACAGCTGTGGTGACATGACCCATGTATGTGAGCATTGCGAAGCTTTGCATTTTGTAGCAGAGATACCTTCTGATAACAACTTTACGCTCTGCTGTCAGAAGGGTAAAGTCCATGTACCCATACTAAAATATCATGATGTCTTTACACGTTTGCTGAAAGGGCAAAGTGAATTTAGCAAAAATTTCATGGATAATATTCGAAGTATTAACAGTTCCTTTGCTTTTGCCTCCATGGGTGCAAATATTTCACCACCTCCTGGATATGGCCCATACTGTTTCCGCATACATGGCCAGATCTATCATAGAACTGGAACACTACATCCCTCAGATGACCAGCAACGCGCATTTGCCCAACTTTACATTCTCGATACCACTACCACAAACGAACAACGCTTACGATGTAAAGAAAATCAAAAATGTCATCCTACATTGATGAACATTATTGCCCTTCAAATCCAAACTATTAATCCTTTTGTGGAAGCTTATCAAATGTTACGTGATGTGGAAGAACAAGAAAAAATTAAATCTCTACAAAACGGAACTGTCATGCCAAACATCACTATGGCTATTAAACAAGATCGCACTCAAGACCCTCGACGCTACAATAATCCCACTGTCAGTGAAGTAGCAGTCGTGTTTCAAAATGACAATGGTGAGCCACCTTTCAATAGAGACATATTAATTCATTTAAAACCTGATCCCCATAACCCTTTAGCTCCAAAAACACAACAAATTAGTATTCTCCATAGCAATTTGGATGCCCTCCTCTATCCAATATTTTTCCCTTATGGAGACCAAGGATGGCATGATGGACTCAAACAACAAGGCAAAAGTTCGAGGAGGATCACTCAACTCCAATACTATTGCTATATGTTATCTGTCAGAAATTACTTTAATCCACTCCTCAATGGTGGTAAGCTAACACAGCAATATTTAGTAGATGCTTATGTCAAAATCGAAGCTAATCGCCTACATTACATCCGCAAACACCAAAAAGATTTAAAAGTGGAGGATTACTGCCTCCTTCAAGAACATCTACTCAAAAAATCGGTTCAAAAGGGCATCCCTATTGGGAAAACTGTCATTTTACCATCTTCTTTTGAAGGCAGTCCAAGAAACATGCAGCAGCGCTACCAGGATGCTATGGCTATTGTTACAAAGTATGGTCGACCAGATCTATTTATCACCATGACATGTAATCCTAAGTGGAGTGAGATTACTACACATTTAGAACCGTGGCAGCGTGTTGAACACAGACCAGACTTGGTTGCACGTGTCTTTAAAATTAAACTGGAATCCCTCTTAAAAGACATTAGCAGTGGATTATTTGGAAACATCACAGCAATGGTCCATGTCATTGAATTTCAGAAGCGTGGTCTCCCACACGCTCATATTTTAATTATTCTTGACAGCCTGTCTAAATTACGGACTGAGGCGGACATAGACAATATAGTCTGGGCTGAAATACCTGATGAAACAATCTACCCTCAGCTCCATAACATTGTTCTTCAACACATGATTCATGGTCCCTGTGGAGAACACAATCCTAATTCTCCCTGTATGGATCTTGGAAAGTGTAGCAAAGGTTTCCCAAAACAAAACCAACCATATACCATCAAAGAAAAGGATGGCTATCCCACTTACCGCAGACCCATTGGCAAAACATATGAACACCATTCTAAGACGATTGACAATTCATGGGTAGTTCCAAATAACCCATTTTTACTCACCAAATACAAGTGCCATATTAATGTAGAAATATGTGCTTCCATTCAAAGTGTAAAATATTTATTTAAATACGTTTACAAAGGACATGACAAAGCCAACCTTGAAATTTCCCAAAATAACATCCAACATGATGAAACACACCAATTTACGGATACCAGATATGTTAGTGCACCTGAGGCTGCATGGCGGATATTTGCTTTTCCTATGCATAAACAATCTCATGCCATCATTCGCCTAGCCGTACATCTGCCTAATTCTCAACCACTCTATTTTCATGAGAATGACTCTGCAAACAACATCCATCAAAAGCTCAATTCCAATTCTACACTTATGGCGTATTTCAACCTTAATAAGATCGACCACAATGCACATAACTATTTCTACCGCGAAATTCCATAACACTACGTTTGGAAACAAGGCACATGGGAACAAAGAAAACGAGGGGGTCTCACAGTTATTGGAAGAATGTATACTGTTAGTGTGAAAGACCAAGAACGCTATTATTTACGTTTGTTTACTGCATGTAAAAGCTGCTACCAGTTTTGACAGCATTAAAACCGTCAATGGAGTTATGCATGAAACATTTAAGGATGCTGCGTTAGCACTTGGATTATTATTCGATGATAGCATCTGGAGACATACTTTAACAGATGCTTGCATCCTTAACATGCCTTCCCAACTTAGAGACATGTTTGCTTATATCTGTATTTTTGGCCCCCCCAGTAATCCACTTGAATTGTGGAATGAATTTAAGGACCATTTTTTACAAGACTATTGTCATACATACCACAGCAACACTGAAGAGTGTATCGATTGTGAAGGATATGCTATGAAAGATGTCCAAGATGTCCTCATAGTCCATGGAAAAACTTTTGCTGATTATAATTTACCACGCCCAGCAAAAAATATTAAACAACTCCTTAAACAATATGATAAGGATTATGAGTTAAAAAAAGCTGCAGAGATGAAAGAAACTCTTAATCAGGAGCAACTTTTTGCCTATGATGTCATTACTGAAGCTTTACAAAATAGCAGTTTAATACCAAAGTGCTTTTTTCTCGACGGACCTGGTGGCAGTGGAAAGACCTACCTATACCATCTACTTACACATCATTTAAGAGGACAAGGAGAAATTGTGTCACCTGCAGCAACTACAGGAATAGCATCTAACTTGATACAAGGAGGCCGAACAATCCACTCTCTATATGGCATACCTATTCCGATCAATGAAACATCTGTTTCCAGGATTAAAAACGATACAAATGCAGGAAAACATTTACAGAGTACAAAACTTTTTATTATTGATGAGTGCACTATGGTCCAAAAACATGCATTGAATGTGATAGATAGACTTCTACGTGACATCATGACAACAAATGTTGCTGAAAAAAATAAAACACCATTTGGAGGTAAAGTTATTGTTCTTGGAGGAGACTTCAGACAATGTCTTCCCGTCATCGCTCATGGAACAAGAATAGACATTGTAGATTCCTGCATTAAATATTCAGAACATTGGCAACATTTTACCAGACTACCGCTAATTAACAACATGCGCTCCACTGATCCTGAATACAGCACTTGGTTGCTTAAACTTGGAAATGGTGAGCTGTCTAATGAACATAACCTTGGAGAGGATGTCATTGAAATTCCTCCAGACATGCTTTGCACTGGCTCTATAGTAACCGAGATCTTTGGAGACCATATTTGCATTGATGTTAATGACCAACAAAGCCTCGACACTGCTGCATCACATGCTATACTATGTCCGAAAAATGATGATGTCGATTTTCTGAACTGTAAAGTAATGGATCGCATTAGTGGTGATTATACTGTATATACAAGTGATGATTCTGTCGATGCTGATGAGGCAGAGGAATGTGAAAACTACCCAGTTGAATTTTTAAACTCTCTGACACCATCAGGAATGCCATCACATCTCTTAAAACTTAAAATTGGCACCATTGTGATGCTATTAAGAAACCTAAACACCAAGAAAGGTCTCTGCAATGGCACTCGCCTCATTGTCACTGCCTTACTCCGCAACATCATACAGGCTAAAGTGATTACTGGCTCAGCTGAAGGAGACATTGTATTTATTCCACGCATCGATTTGTGTCCTTCAGAAACTGGGTTACCTTTTAAATTAAAACGTCGACAGTTTCCTCTAAAACCTGCTTTTGCTATGACCATTAACAAATCCCAAGGACAGACCCTCAATCGAGTTGGAATTTTTTTGCCCGAACCTGTATTTGCCCATGGACAATTGTATGTTGCATTCTCCCGAGTAAAGCAACGCAGCAACGTTAGGGTCAAAGTGGTGGATACACCACTTCAAGGACAATTGCTACCTAATAGCCCAAAAATCTTCACTAGAAATGTCGTTTACAAAAATGTCTTACTTTAAACTATTTAAGTTGGTCCTGGAATTGATAGATATATAGATATATAAATAATAGTTACATTCTAAATAGATATAGATAATAGACTTCTAAGACTTCTATACATAGCTTGATATATGTTATATATATAAATATTTTAAGCAGATAGATATATCTTACACTAATTATCTCTTTCACATATATGTCATAGACATATTTAAATCCATAAAAATATACATAGGTATAGGTATATATAGATTAAAAAAAAAAGGCAAAAACAAAAAAAATTTAGGCAAACATACGTAGATTTCAACTACATAGCTAACACATACCTACATAACTTAGGTAATAATAATTAATTTTTTATTTATTAATAGCACTTTACATACATCAGTAATACTGTCCTTCTTGAGGCTCACTATGTAAATATCTTATCCACATAAAAACATAGGTGTGATACATCTATCTACTATAATAAATGCGCTAAGCAGCTTCCGGGTTGTAACAACTTCCGTCCAGTTGTAACTGGTGATGTCACAGCACACCTCTTGCCATGTTAACCCTCAACACACCACTCCTCCTCAACACACACTCCTGTCACCTTTCACTATCTCCACTAACGTCCAGTCGCAGGATTTTAGAATACTCAAGATGGCGTGACCGCAAGAACATGTCACCGGCGTGGACAACGTCGGGATTTAGGATGGCGCCGGTGGAAGAAGATGTCGGGGATCGTGGAGCAGCGATGATGACGGTGTGAGTATGAGAGACGGAGTGAGAGAAAGGGTCGTATGTGGAGTGAAAGAGTGAGTGGAGATGGTGAAAGGTGAGAGGAGTGTGTGTTGAGGCGGTGTGGTGTGTTCAGGAGGAGTGTGTGTTGAGGGTTCACATGGCAAGAGATGTGTCACTATCCTCCCGATGCGATAGCATCGGGCCTTAATCTACTATAATAAATGCGCTAAGCAGCTTCCAGGTTGTAACAACTTCCGTCCAGTTGTAACTGGTGATGTCACAGCACACCTCTTGCCATGTTAACCCTCAACACACCACTCCTCAACACACACTCCTCTCACCTTTCACTATCTCCACTAATGTCCACTCGCAGGATTTGAGAATACTCAAGATGGCGTGGCCGCAAGAACATGTCGCCGGCGTGGACAACGTCGGGATCAAGGATGGCGCCGGTGGAAGAAGATGTCAGGGAACGTGGAGCAGCGATGATGACGGTGTGAGTATGAGAGACGGAGTGAGAGAAAGGGTCGTATGTGGAGTGAAAGAGTGAGTGGACGTGAGTGGAGATGGTGAAAGGTGAGAGGAGTGTGTGTTGAGGCGGTGTGTGTGTTGAGGAGGACTGTGTGTTGAGGGTTCACATGGCAAGAGGTGTGTCACTATCCTCCTGATGCGATAGCATCGGGCCTTAATCTACTATAATAAATGCGCTAAGCAGCTTCCGGGTTGTAACAACTTCCGTCCAGTTGTAACCGGTGACGTCACAGCACACCTCTTGCCATGTTAAACCTCAACACACCACTCCTCAACACACACTCCTCTCACCTTTCACTATCTCCACTAATGTCCACTCGCAGGATTTCAGAATACTCAAGATGGCATGGCCGCAAGAACATGTCGCCGGCGTGGACAATGTCGGGATCCAGGATGGCGCCGGCGGAAGAAGATGTCGGGGATCGTGGAGCAGCGACGATGACGGTGTGAGTATGAGAGACGGAGTGAGAGAAAGGGTCGTATGTGGAGTGAAAGAGTGAGTGGACGTGAGTGGAGATGGTGAAAGGTGAGAGGAGTGTGTGTTGAGGCGGTGTGGTGTGTTGAGGAGGTGTGTGTGTATTGAGGGTTAACATGGCAAGAGGTGTGTCACTATCCTCTCGATGCGATAGCATCGTGCCTTAATCTACTATAATAAATGCGCTAAGCAGCTTCCGGGTTGTAACAACTTCCGTCCAGTTGTAACTGGTGACGTCACAGCACACCTCTTGCCATGTTAACCCTCAACACACCACTCCTCAACACACACTCCTCTCACCTTTCACTATCTCCACTAATGTCCACTCGCAGGATTTGAGAATACTCAAGATGGCGTGGCCGCAAGAACATGTCGCCGGCGTGGACAACGTCGGGATCAAGGATGGCGCCGGTGGAAGAAGATGTCAGGGAACGTGGAGCAGCGATGATGACGGTGTGAGTATGAGAGACAGAGTGAGAGAAAGGGTCGTATGTGGAGTGAAAGAGTGAGTGGACGTGAGTGGAGATGGTGAAAGGTGAGAGGAGTGTGTGTTGAGGCGGTGTGGTGTGTTGAGGAGGACTGTGTGTTGAGGGTTCACATGGCAAGAGGTGTGTCACTATCCTCCTGATGCGATAGCATCGGGCCTTAATCTACTATAATAAATGCGCTAAGCAGCTTCCGGGTTGTAACAACTTCCGTCCAGTTGTAACCGGTGACGTCACAGCACACCTCTTGCCATGTTAAACCTCAACACACCACTCCTCAACACACACTCCTCTCACCTTTCACTATCTCCACTAATGTCCACTCGCAGGATTTCAGAATACTCAAGATGGCATGGCCGCAAGAACATGTCGCCGGCGTGGACAATGTCGGGATCCAGGATGGCGCCGGCGGAAGAAGATGTCGGGGATCGTGGAGCAGCGACGATGACGGTGTGAGTATGAGAGACGGAGTGAGAGAAAGGGTCGTATGTGGAGTGAAAGAGTGAGTGGACGTGAGTGGAGATGGTGAAAGGTGAGAGGAGTGTGTGTTGAGGCGGTGTGGTGTGTTGAGGAGGTGTGTGTGTATTGAGGGTTAACATGGCAAGAGGTGTGTCACTATCCTCTCGATGCGATAGCATCGTGCCTTAATCTACTATAATAAATGCGCTAAGCAGCTTCCGGGTTGTAACAACTTCCGTCCAGTTGTAACTGGTGACGTCACAGCACACCTCTTGCCATGTTAACCCTCAACACACCACTCCTCAACACACACTCCTCTCACCTTTCACTATCTCCACTAATGTCCACTCGCAGGATTTGAGAATACTCAAGATGGCATGGCCGCAAGAACATGTCGCCGGCGTGGACAACGTCGGGATCCAGGATGGCGCCGGCGGAAGAAGATGTCGGGGATCATGGAGCAGCGACGATGACAGTGTGAGTATGAGAGACGGAGTGAGAGAAAGGGTTGTATGTGGAGTGAAAGAGTGAGTGGATGTGAGTGGAGATGGTGAAAGGTGAGAGGAGTGTATGTTGAGGAGGTGTGTGTGTATTGAGGGTTATCATGGCAAGAGGTGTGTCACTATCCTCTCGATGCGATAGCATCGGGCCTTAATCTAGTGACTGATATCCATTTTAAATTCTCCAATAGCTCCAAAAACAGACAGTATATTCCTCCATACAGTATTATGGCCACCGCATAGTGCGCCATACAGAGTAATGAGGCCCATATATTTCTCCATACAGAATCATTGGTCCCATATAATGTTCGATACAGTATATGATGAGCTCCACATAATGCTACAGTATATGTTGGTCCCCATGGATAAAGCTCCAGTGTCCTATGGGCCCAAATAATGCTCCATATATAATGGGCCCCATTTCTAATGCTCCAGTGTATAATGGGCCCTGTAAATGCTGCTCCAGTGTCTGATGTCCACCTTAGGAATGCTCCAGTGTATGGTGGGCCCCATATATCATTCTCCAGAGTACAGTGCTCCCCAAAAATTGCTCCCAACCTTTAAAACAATTAAATAAGTCTCCTCGCTAGGGAATCCCTGTACTCTGGACTCCTCATCATCCCCACCTTCCATCTCTCTGCACTTGGACTGTTTAGGCAGAGGGCGTACAGACGTGATATCATCGCGCTCTCTGACCAGAATGTCACTGTCAGGAAACGCGGAAGACGTTAAGGCGGTGGAGCAGAGAGAGGTAAGTATTTCAACTTTGCAAGTGCTGTGATCCTGAGCAGGCAGGGGGGGCCCACTCGTTGGCGACAGTACTGGCCCAGGGCCGCTCATAGTACGGCGGTGTGTCTGACGGCGCGTGGGCAGCGGGTGCGGCAGAGACACATTTGTGTACTATGAAGGGCCCTGGGCCAGTGCCGTCGCCCATGAGTATGCCCCCCACCTGCTCAAGGCACCTGCACTTTTATCTGCACCTTCCTCTTTGTCACCGTGTAAGGTGGTATAGTATGCGGGAAGGGGAACCTGAGTTTCATCAGGGTCAGATTCTGGCTGTGTAGAGTGCGAGGGGAATGTAGTGGTCTGGGTCAATGTACCAGCAAAATCATCTCGCAGTGGCTGGGCATCAGTGCACTTGTGTCGCCCCCAGGAGTACGGTCGCCACAGTGGCATTACCTTCCTCCTAGGGAGTGTGATGTCATGCTTGGGAGCAACGAAGGATCTCTCTAGCAGCTAAACCAACACACAACACAGTTCCCACTCCAGGCCAGCAGGGAGACCTCTGAACCTGACTGCTGAGAAGCTGCTCTCTGTGGTCAGGAGGAGGGATGTTAGGGCAGTCTGTGAAGGGAAGGGGAAGTGTGTGGATGTGAGAAGGGGAGCTGGAGGATGAGCAGAGTTAAGGCTCACTCCTAGCCGGAGCGCATGGTCCAGATTCCGGTCTCCGAGTTTGTAGGGACACTGACTGTACTGCAGCAGAAACCGGAGGAAGTAGCAGCTGTAAATGCTCTGTTCCCAACTATGGCTCGGAGGCCCCAGCAGCGACGTGTGTGAGCCAGAAGGAAAAGGCTACGGCTGCCTGCCATACGAGAAAGGTCCAAAAGAGAGTCAACAGGGGGAACTTCAGTGAACTCAGTACTGCAAGTATCTCAGATAAGCGCTAGAACGGAGGCCACACTACCTATCTGCAGAGAGAGAATTCCTAATTTGCTTCCAGGCTGACCAACTCCTTCTCCATCTGTACTCTGGGTCCTGGACGGCACTTACCAAGTACATGTAAAGAAACTGCACGACTGTGCTGTCATCTTTCTACTGCACCTGGCACACGGCTCTGCTACATCCTGCACTGCACACCATCTACCAACTCTTTCATCTGCCCTGTGACTACGGCCCTACCTGTGAAGGGCTTCTACATCTTAGTTGCACCACAACATCTGTCCCAGAGAAGCGACACTGCAGCGATTGTCAGTCTGATCAGAAACCACAGGTGGCGTCACGTATCATTCACCTATAAATGTTATTCACCTCTTTGCATGGACGCCCAGGGCCACGGACCGGGTCACCACCACTGTGACACATCCCTCTGAGACACCGGCCCGGTACCGATTAACCCCACTGGCCTGGCTGGCGACCCACACTCCATGTCAGATTCATCTTGGACTGGGGAATTCACGATTTGACTTGATAACCCAGGCATGGTATGTGAGAAAGAGCTACATAGACTAATGTGAAGTGTGGCCTGCTGCATCATTGACTTTTGGTGGGGGTGAAGGACACAAGGAAAGGTGATGCTCCTGCCCAGGAGCCTCCACTGACGACTCAGTGCTTTTATTTTTTGAAACTTTAGAAGAGGAGGTGATAGAGCTGGAGGCTGTGTCAGCAATGTAAGCCAAAACTTGTTCCTGAAGCTCTGGCTTTACCTACTCCCAGAAAATGGAGCCTTCGAGGCCGTGTGGAGCAAGACGATGACGCAGGCTCAACACCTCCTGCCTTAGGTGCTATTGTGCTTTTGCCACTACTAGCAGATGCACCATCACCACCATCAGTACCAGCTCGCAACCCCCGCCCACGTTCACGACCTCTTCAACCATACTTCCTCATTTTTGGGAAAATGTACCCAAAATACCACCAGCTATATGGTACTGTAAAACAAGGTACAAGGTGTATATAGTATTGGCGAGAATTTGAATCTCCCTAGAGATTTTAGGAGGCTGAACTAATAACCCAGGCCCACTATAGATTACACCTCAATTTAACAGGCTGAAATTGGCTGGTGTACGACAAAGTACAAGGTGTATATAGTATTGGGGAGAATTGGAATCTCCCTAGAGATTTTAGGAGGCTGACAATGATGCTCTCAGTCCAAGTGTGGCAGCAGGCAGCCTAATTAGCCTGATGCTGCACACAAAAGTGAGGAAAAATGAACGCTTGGTAACTGTGCAGAAAAGAGGAAGAAAAGTATTTTGCTTTTAAAAAAGCAGTTTGCACAGCAGTGTTCAAACAGCAATGCAGCTATCAGGGAGCCTTATAAGGCAGCCTATTAACCAACAGAGCTGATGCACAAAAATATAGCCTCCCCTGTCACTGCACACAAACTGTTGTGTTGTACAGTGAAAATCGCTACCAGCAGAAGCAGTTTTTTTGTTCTTCTTCCCTGCCTAATGCACTCCCTTATTCAGAATCAGCAGCAGCAACCTCTCCCTATTCTAAGATTGGCAGAATATGCAAATAAAGTCAGTGGAGCCTCATTTAAGAGTCTCAAACACGGGACTAGCCAGATCTTCCTCCAGGGAAGGACCCAGCCAAGGAGTGGCTCCTTTCGGAAACCACCATTACCACCATATTAAGTGGCCCTTTAAGTCAATATCCAGCTCTTTACGAGTTTACAGATCTGACAAGGGAAATACCAAGGTCAGGTATCCATCCACAGACAGCTGTTTCGGGATGTTGCCCCTCATCAGTGCGGAGTAGGATTCTGGCTAGGTGGGAGCAATGCCTAGTAGACCAACATCACGAAACAATCACTGACCTCAGGGAGACCAGTCAAAGAAAAGACTGCGGCAGCCAGCAAAGGCGCTCAATCAGTGAAATCCTAGGTGCATCGCTCCCTGGGAAATATGAATATGCAAATAAAATCCGTGGAGCCTCATTTAAGAGTCTCAAACACAGGACTAGTCAGATCTTCCTCCAGGGAAGGACCCAGCCAAGAAGTGGCTCCTTTCGGAAACCACCATTACCACCATATTAAGTGGCCCTTTAAGTCAATATCCAACTCTTTACGAGTTTATAGATATGACAAGGGAAATACCAAGGCCAGGTATCCATCCACAGACGGCCGTTTCGGGGTGTTGCCCCTCATCTGTGCGGAGTAGGATTCTGACTAGGTGGGAGCAATGCCTAGTAGACCAACATCACGAAACAATCACTGACCTCAGGGAGACCAGTCAAAGAAAACAATGCGGCAGCCGGCAAAGGCGCTCATCAGTGAAATCCTAGGTGCATCGCTCCCAGTGAAATACGAATATGCAAATAAAGTCAGTGGAGCCTCATTTAAGAGTCTCAAACATGGGACTAGCCAAATCTTCCTCCAGGGAAGGACCCAGCCAAGGAGTGGCTCCTTTCGGAAACTACCATTACCACCATATTAAGTGGCCCTTTAAGTCAATATCCAGCTCTTTACGAGTTTACTGATATGGCAAGGGAACTACCAAGGCCAGGTATCCATCCACAGACAGCTGTTTCGGGGTGTTGCCCCTCATCAGTGTGGAGTAGGATTCTGGCTAGGTGGGAGCAATGCCTAGTAGTCCAACATCACGAAACAATCACTGACCTCAGGGAGACCAGTCAAAGAAAAGACTGCGGCAGACGGCAAAGGCGCTCAATCAGTGAAATCCTAGGTGCATCGCTCCCTGGTAAATACGAATATGCCAATAAAGTCCGTGGAGCCTCATTTAAGAGTCTCAAACATGGGACTAGCCAGATCTTCCTCCAGGGAAGGACCCAGCCAAGGAGTGGCTCCTTTCGGAAACTACCATTACCTCCATATTAAGTGGCCCTTTAAGTCAATATCCAGCTCTTTACGAGTTTACAGATATGACAAGGGAAATACCATGGCCAAGGCCGGCTGCTGCAGTGTTTTCCTTGACTGGTCTCCCTGAGGTCAGTGATTGTTTCGTGATGTTGGTCTACTAGGCATTGCTCCCACCTAGCCAGAATCCTACTCCACACTGATGAGGGGCAACAACCCGAAACAGCTGTCTGTGGATGGATACCTCGCCTTGTTATTTCCCTTGTCATATCTGTAAACTCGTAAAGAGCTGGATATTGACTTAAAGGGCCACTTAATATGGTGGTAATGGTGGCTTCCGAAAGGAGCCACTACTTGGCTGGGTCCTTCCCTGGAGGAAGATCTGGCTAGTCCCGTGTTTGAGACTCTTAAATGAGGCTCCACGGACTTTATTTGCATATTCGTATTTCCCAGGGACCGATGCACCTAGGATTTCACTGATTGAGCGCCTTTGCCGGCTGCCGCAGTGTTTTCTTTGACTGGTCTCCCTGAGGTCAGTGACTGTTTCGTAAGATTGGCAGAAGTAAGATGGCGGTCAGTGTGCATGCCCTTTTATAGTCCCTGTGATGCCACACAAAGCAAGCCAATCACTTGCTTGCCCTTCTCAAAGTTGGTGGTGACCGATGCCCATGTCATCACGTTGCCCACAGTGTGTGTCCCCCATCATTAGCTGAAAAAGGGCACTGGAAGCATCATTTGAAATGCGACTTTGGCGCTCTGGTCGCCGACCTCATGGCCGACCTCACGCTATGGTCGGGTTTCGTTTCATGAAACCTGACTTTAGCGAAAGTCGGCGACTTATGAATTTAACCGACCCGTTTCGCTCAACTCTAGTGTGAGCTAATATATACTGCCGGGGGGGAGGGCTTCCTGTTGGCTGGGGATTTATCAGGCTGCCAATAGCAACCAATCACAGCTCAGCTTCTATTTTGCTACAGTTAATTAATCTGAGCTCTGATTGGTTAATATAGGCAACTGATAGGAACTGAAGGAGTTAAATTGAGTTCTGTCTATGTTGCATTCTCTTGTTTTAAAACCTTATCTTTTCTTTGAGGAGATGTCTCAGACATCTCCCTTGTGAACCAAGGTCAAATACCTCTGCTTTTTCGCCTAAATGACTTTCTTTGTCTAAAACAAGTTGTAAAATCATTTGTACTGCGCATGTCTGTAAAATGTTTAAATTCTTTACTATAAAAGACGGAAGCCTAACTGATAAGCCAGAGGCGTCTTGAGAGGCATCCCGAGTGGTTTTATACAGCTGGTGTCTGTGTAGTTCTTCTCGACGGAGCTGATTTAATTAGAGACATATGGTGCTTCACACCTAAGAACATCGGTCCTTCAGATGAAAGAGTAATCTGAGGGATCCCGACACAACAAAGGACATTCTCAGTATAACAAAGCTTGTGTGAGGTAATAGCTTGTCAGTTAGGGTGTGTTGGTGGAAAGGCTGATGTCAGTCACATTACCTCTATGTGAGAGGATATAGAAACTGCCAGTTACAGACTATTTTTACAACAATAATTCCTCATAAGAAAAGGAATTCCATGGCACGAATGTCAGCTGATGCAAAAAGAAAAGCTGCATTACAGGCCAATGAAAAATGTGAAGACCGAGAAACAAGGCTGACACACATGAGAATAGCAGCTGCTTCCTCAAGAGCCAATAAACTTTCTGAGCAGAGGGAAGCGAGGCTTGCAGACAAGAGAAGAAGAGCTGCTTCCTCAAGGGCCAATGAACTTTCTGAGGAGAGGGAAGCGAGGCTTGCAGACATGAAAACAAGAGCTGCTTCCTCCAGGATGTGCCACAGGAGAAGATGTTTTCATTCCAACAATTCCTCTCATTCCGTGCGATTTGCCTTTTGATTTTAAACACCTCCAGTTTCCACTTCGACTGGCATTTGCTATGTCCATCAACAAGGCTCAGGGACAGTCCTTGAAAGTAGTTGTAATCGATTTACAATCTCCATGCTTTTCTCTTGGTCAACTTTATGTGGCCTGTTCAAGAGTTGGAACAGCAAAAAATCTGTTCGTCTTTGCACCTGAAGGAAAAGCTAAGAATGTCGTTTATCAAAAGGCTCTCGAATAAGCAGTAGAAGATTACTTCACATTACTTGGCCAATTTAGTTAAATCTGTGTGGAATATCTCTGGTGTTGAAATATATGTTGTGAAAGACTTCTTCTATTAGCTTAGTTTTTGCCTTTTAATAATTACATTTCTATCTATTTGTTTTCTTGTTTTTGAGTGCAGAATAAATTTTTGTTAACAACAGTTATTAACCCGGGCGAAGCCGGGTAGTACAGCTAGTTATAATATAAAAAGCTCAAGTGGGTTTGTAAAGAACCAGGTAAGTATTGTGTTACAGTAATCCATAGAAAGAAATCTTTTTTGCTTGTGCAAACATTGTACTGTACACATTGGGCGTAAGGCTGTTTGATAGTACAGATACCATACATGGTTAAAAAAAATCTTTACAGCCACAGAAGATCCAACCATTCATAGTATATTAGGTAGTCAAGAATTCTCATAATAGAACTTGTTTAATAGACTGGTCAAGCACAGCATAAAGATAGTTCCAAAAGATGTAAACAATTAACACATATTATCAGTAAAGTAAGGAGAGGTCCAGGTGTCCACCATACCCGATGAAATGCTTCATCCAGGGGTCTATAGGAAGCTATAGGGAATAATATTGCATATAGGGGGCTGTGAGAACATCATGCTCTATCTAGGAGGCTGTGGGAGCCTCATACTGTGTCTAGAGGGCTATGAGGCTATCATACTCTGTATAAGGAGCTGTTGGTGAATCATACTTTGTATGGGGAGCTGTGGGGACATTGAGTTGGTTAGATAGATTTGTGAGGGTATCTAAGTTTATATAGTGGGGTTATGCAGACACTATAATGTGTATAGGAGAGCTCTGGGGGCCATCATACTGCATATATGGATCTTTGGGGACACCATACTGTACAAAGGGGAGCTGTAGGGGCATCAGACTTTTTATAAGAAGCTGTGGGGATATCACACTGTATATAAGAGAGCTGTACAGACATCATACCAAATTGCTTATATGTGATTTGCATACTATTGTAATGTGCCAACTAGATAATTTTCCTGCTTTGCTGCATGCTAATATTATTACATTAAGACAAGCAAAGAGAAGTTAGTCAGCATATCACCACAAGTATGCAAATTGAAAATAGTAGTTGTTGAAAACACTAATGGGTCATCTGGGCAAATTACATTTATGACCTAACCAGAGGCATACATATAAATTATGGAGCCCCATATAGCAAAAGTTTTAATTGTGCACCCCCACCCAAAAATGTAGCAGAGTGCATCTTTTGAGAATCACCACCGGTACATAAGAGAACTTCACTGAGCAAGTTATCTTGAGTAAACAGTATTTACTTCATATGGGTAAACATGTGATAAGAATTCAGTAGCACACAGTCCGTGCTGCTGCCATAACACACTCAAAGTGAAAGTAAGAAAAAAACAACAACAATAGAGAACTTCCCTCCCCACAATATAGCAAACATAACTTCACACTATCGCCATTTGCTGTCAGGCTAATGTAAAGTCCTCCCTTCACTTATAATAAGTCCTGATCTGTTGCATATGTCAACCCCTTTCTCAACAGTAAGGACTTATTCAATCAAACGCAACTTTTTTATCAGTCTCTGGTGTTTATCAGCATTCAACGCCTTCGTGAAGATGTCTGCTGTCATTTCTTCAGTAGGACAATATTCTAACTTCAAGACTCCTTGTTCCTGATGATCTCTCAAGAAATGATACTTCACATCAATATGCTTGGTTCTTGGATTGATTACTTTCATCTGAGCAAGAACAAGACATCCTTGATTGTCCTCTTTCAATTTTGTCAGTTCTAACTGTGGTTATCCTAAGTCTGTCAACAATTGTCTTAACCCCTTAGCGACAGAGCCAGTTTGCAGCTTAATGACCAGGCCAATTTTTACAATTCTGACCACTGTCCATTTATGAGGTTATAACTCTGGAACGTTTTAATGGATCCCACTGATTCTGAGATTATTTTTTCATGACATATTGTACTTTATGTTAGTGGTAAAATTTCTTCGATAAGTCTTGTGTTTATTTATGAAAAAAACAGAAATATGGTGAAAATTTTGAAAATTTTGCAATTTTAAAACTTTAAATTGTTATGCCCTTAAATCAGAGAGATGTGTCACACAAATTTCTTAATAAATAACATTTCCCACATGTCTAATTTACATCAGCACAATTTTGGAAGCAAAATTTTTTTTTTTAAGGAAGTTATAAGGGTTAAGAGTTGACCAGCGATTTCTCATTTTTACAACAAATTTACAAAACCATTTTTTTAGGGACCACATCATATTTAAAGTCATTTTGAGGGGTGTACATGACAGAAAATACCCAAAAGTGGCACCATTCTAAAAACTAGACCCCTCAAGGTGCTCAAAACCACATTCAAGAAGTTTACTAACCCTTTAAGTGCTTCACAGGAACTAAAGCAATGTGGAAGGAAAAAATTAACATTTAACTTTTTTTGCAAAAAATTTACTTCAGAACCAATTTTTTTTATTTTTACAAGTGTTAAAAGAGAAAATCAACCACAAAATTTGTTGTACAATTTCTCCTGAATACGCCGATACCCCATATGTGGGGGTAAACCACTTTTTCAGCACACGGCAGAGCTCGCAAGGGATGGAGTGCTGTTTGACTTTTTCAACGCAGAATTGGCTGGAATTGAGATCAGATGCCATGTTGCGTTCGGAGAGCCCTTAATGTGCCTAAACAGTGGAAAACTCCAACAAGTGACCACATTTTGGAAACTAGACCCATTAAGGAACTTATCTAGATGTGTGGTGAGCACTTTGAACCTTCAAGTGCTTCACAGAAGTTTATAACGTAGAGCCGTGAAATCCATTTTTTTTCCACAAAAATTATCTTTTCGCCCTCAAATTTTTATTTTTACAAGGGTAACAGGAGAAATCATACCCCCACAGTTATAGTGCGATTTGTCCTGAGTAAGCTGATACCCCATATGTGGGGGAACCACTGTTTGGGCGCATGGGAGAGCTTGGAAGGGAAGGAGTGCCATTTTGGAATGCAGACTTTGATGGAATGGTCTGCGGGCATCATGTTGTGTTTGCAGAGCCCCTGATTGGCCTAAACAGTGGAAACCCCCAACAAGTGACCTCAATTTGGAAACTAGACCCATTAAGGAACTTATCTAGATGTGTGGTGAGCACTTTGAACCTTCAAGTGCTTCACAGAAGTTTATAACGTAGAGCCGTGAAAATAAAAAATCCATTTTTTTCCACAAAAATGATCGGCGTACTCAGGACAAATCGCACAACAACTGTGGGTGTATGATTTCTCCTGTTACCTTTGTAAAAATAAAAATTTGGGGGAGAAAACCCCCAAATTTTTATTTTTACAAAGGTAACAGGAGAAATCATACACCCACAGTTGTTGTGCGATTTGTCCTGAGCACGCCGATACCCCATATGTGGGGGGGAACCACTGTTTGGGCGCATGGGAGAGCTCGGAAGGGAAGGAGTGCCATTTTGGAATGCAGACTTTGATGGAATGGTCTGCGGGCATCATGTTGTGTTTGCAGAGCCCCTGATGGGCCTAAACAGTGGAAACCCCCCACAAGTGATCCCATTTTGGAAATTAGACCCCCTAAGGAACTTATCTAGATGTGTGGTGAGCACTTTGAACCCCCAAGCGCTTCACAGAAGTTTATAAAAGCAGAGCCGTGAAAATAAAAAGTCTTTTTTATTTCCACAAAAGTGATTTTTTTAGACCCCAATTTTTAGACCCCCAAAGTTGGTAAATAATGGAAACCCCTCAATTCTTGCTCCAACCCTAACCCCAACACACCCCTAACCCTAATCCCAACCCAAACCCTAATCCCAACCCTAATCCCTAATCCTAATTCTAACCCTAATCCTAGTTCGCCCTAACCCTGATTCTAATCCTAACCCTAACCCGAGCCCTAACCCTAGCCCAACCTTAACCCTAGCCCTAACCCTAGCCCAACCCTATCCCTAACCCTAGCCCAACCCTAACCCTAGCCCAACCCTAACCCTAACCCTTGCCCAACCCTAACCCTAGCCCAACCATAACCCTAGCCCTAGCCCTAACCCTAACCCTAATGGAAAACTGAAAAAAATATATTTTCTTTATTTCATTATTTTTGCCTATATAAGGGGGTGATAAATAGGGGGGGTTATGTACTATTTTTTTTTATTTTGATCACTATGATTGTTTATCATAGTGATCAAAATAATGAATGGAATCTGCCAGCCGGAGCCGGCAGATTCCCGGCGGGCGCACTGCGCATGTGCCTGCCATTTTCAAGATGGCGGCGCCCATCGGAGGATGCCGGCGGGACGCGGGACCACCGGGAGGGGACGGAGGATCACGGAGAGGATCGGGGACCCTATTTCTCTCTCTTCTGATGTGCGATCACATCAGAGGAAAGAGAAATTTAATGCATAATCGCGGCATTTTTTTTGCGGTCGCCGTTGTAGGGTTAATAACGGCAATCGCAAAAGCGGGTCGGTAAAAACCGACCGATTCATGTTCTCTGGGGTCTCGGCTACCCCTGGCAGCCGAGACCCCAGAGAAAATCCAAAACTGGGGGGCGCTATGTACTTTCTTCACAGCACCGTGAATTAATGGCGCTGTGGTTTAAGTACCCTTAACTACCGCCGTTAAAAGGCGTATCGGCGGTCGTTAAGGGGTTAACCAAAGAACTTCTTGACTTGAACGAGAGACGTTTTGGTAGTTTACCTTTGTTTTCTCTCATTGAACGTCTTGATTCTGTGTCTGTAGTTGTATTTCTTCATTTTCAGTATTCGGTTCTTCATCAATTTCAACTACTTTCTCATCAGATACCTCTTCAGCTATGTCACTACTGTTTTTCTCATTTTTTGTGTCAATTGAAATCATAGTGTCTTCATTTAGAGCCTCAATGAATGTCACACTGTTACTCACACTGTTACTCAGGGGAAGAGTCTTGAGGAGATCATTTGCATATTCCCAGTGCCTTCTGGGATAAGTGAAGAGTCTCCGCGAGCTCAACGATCACTGGGTTTTGGCCGTTGCAGCTGAAAAGAGGAAATCGTAAAACCAGGGGAAGAGTCTTGAGGAAATCATTTGCATATTCCCAGTGCCTTCTGGGATAAGTGAAGAGTCTCTGCGAGCTCAACGATCACTGGGTTTTGGCCGTTGCAGCTGAAAAGAGGAAATCGTAAAACCAGGGGAAGAGTCTTGAGGAGATCATTTGCATATTCCCAGTGCCTTCTGGGATAAGTGAAGAGTCTCCGCGAGCTCAACGATCACTGGGTTTTGGCCGTTGCAGCTGAAAAGAGGAAATCGTAAAACCAGGGGAAGAGTCTTGAGGAGATCATTTGCATATTCCCAGTGCCTTCTGGGATAAGTGAAGAGTCTCCGCGAGCTCAACGATCACTGGGTTTTGGCCGTTGCAGCTGAAAAGAGGAAATTGTTAAAATAAGGGAAGAGTCTTGAGGAGATCATTTGCAAATTCCCAGTGCCTTCTGGGATAAGTGAAGAGTCTCCGCGAGCTCAACGATCACTGGGTTTTGGCCGTTGCAGCTGAAAAGAGGAAATTGGAAAAAAAACTCATCTTTCATCGTTTTTAAGAAATCTCAAGATGGAAGAGGCCAGGAGCCATTTGGTGAGCTGCATTTCTTGCTACATGTTCACAGACTTACCAGTGGAAAAGCCAAACTTCACATGCCACAAATGCAAGCTTGTGTCCCTGTTGGAGGAAAAGTTGCAAAATCTCGAAGAGAGGTTAGCTACATTGAAGATCATTAAGGAAGGTGAAGAGTTCTTGGACAGGGCAGAATTATCTCTTCGTGAAACAGAAAGAGAAGAAATTCGAAGTGCACCTGAAGAAACAGAGGAATGGAGACATGTGACCCAGAGAAGCAGGAGGATCAGGAGGCAGTCAGCACCCATACTGCTCAGAAACCAGTACAGGCTCTCACGCAGGAAAACGATGAAGAAATACATCAGGATAAGACTTTGCCAACAAACAGCAACCTTGTACGCCTTCAGAGTCCTCCTGGATGGAGAAAGAAAAATGTTGTGAAGAAGAAACGGAGAGTGGTGGTCATGGGGGATTCCCTGTTGAGAGGAACAGAGGCCGCTATCTGCAGACCGGATATAACTTCAAGAGAAATGTGCTGTCTTCCAGGTGCAAAAATTAAAGATGTGTCTGACAGGATATCAGGACTCTTCAGACCTACAGATGACTACCCATTCCTGCTACTACATGTGGGGACAAATGACACCGCAAGAAACGACCTGGAAACCATCTGCAGTGACTTTGAAGACTTAGGCAAGAAAGTGAAAGAACTGGGAGCGCAGGTGGTCTTCTCTTCCATCCTCGCAGTGGATGGCCATGGAACAAGGAGGTGGAATAAGATTCTGCAGGTGAACAACTGGCTACGTCGATGGTGCCGTCAGCAACGATTTGGATTTCTGGATCACGGAGTGAACTACTTATACGATGGACTACTTGCTAGAGATGGGGTGCACCTTACGAAGACTGGAAAGCATGTATTTGGAAGTCGCCTTGCTACACTTGTAAGGAGAGCTTTAAACTAGAACAACATGGGAAGGGAAGCAAAAGACCAGAAAAAGCCATACACCTGACAAATGCTATTGAGAACTCTGCTATTAGAATTGGAAAGGAAGAAAAAAGACGAAAGAATCTAATTAATAAAAATATTGGAGAAAGAGAAACCAATCACAAACTAAAATGTTTCTATACTAATGCACAAAGCATGGGCAACAAACAAGGAGAATTAGAACTACTAACACAGGAAAAGAAATATGATGTCATTGGAATCACTGAAACTTGGTGGGGCAGTACACATGATTGGAATACAAGACTAGAAGGATACAACTTATTTGCAAGAAACAGACTTGATAAACGAGGAGGGGGTGTCGCATTGTATGTTAGAAACGCGTATATCTGCACAGAGATTGAAGCTTCAGAGACAGGGAGTTCTGTGGAAACTGTTTGGGTAAGAATACAAGGACAGAACAATGGAAAGGACACCATTGTAGGCATTTACTACAGGCCGCCTGTGCAAGCTGAAGATATGGATGAACTCTTTATGAATCAAATAGCCAAGTTCTCCAAAAAATATGACATAGTTGTCATGGGAGATTTCAACTATCCAGACATTTGTTGGGAATCTCTCTCAGGCAAAACTAAAAGGTCAAGGAAATTCTTATCCTCTCTTGCTGACAACTTTATCTTCCAAAAGGTAAGGGAGAAAACAAGGGGAACTGCTACCTTGGATCTAATCCTTATAAACAGGGAGGAAATGGTTGAGGAGGTAAAAGTGGCTGGGACCCTAGGAGGTAGCGACCATGCTATTTTAGAATTTTGGATAACTAGAGGCGGAAGACCTGTGAAGACTCAGACGTCAAGGTTAGATTTCAGAAAGGCAGATTTTAAGGGATTCAGAAAGAGAATTGGAGGGATCCAATGGCTGGATATCCTTAAAGACAAAAATGTCCAGGAAGGATGGGAAATCTTGAAAAATGAAATTCTCAAAGCACAATTGTTAACAATTCCGAAAAGAGGGAAGAATAGGAAGCATTTAAGGAAACCAGGATGGATGAACACAGAACTTAAGCACATGCTAAAAAGGAAGAAAGAAATGTTTATAAAATGGAAAGAGGGAGGCATATCTAAAGAAGAATATAATGATGTCTGCAGAAGCTGCAGGGCACAACTCAGATTATCTAAAGCTGACAATGAATTGAGGCTTGCAAGAGATGTCAAAAGCAATAATAAAGGATTATGGGGATATGTCAAAAGTAAAAGAAAAGTCAAAGATGCTATAGGATTTTTACAGGATGAAAATGATGAAATGGTAAGACAGGATGTTGAGAAGGCTGAACTTTTAAATTCCTATTTTGCATCTGTTTTCTCTCAGAAAGGAAATGTAACATCAACTGTTATTCACTGTCCTATTAAGGGAATAGAAGAATCCAGGATATCTATAAACAGAAAGACAGTGAGGAAACACTTAGCTAACCTAACTGAATTCAAGTCTCCAGGTCCAGATGAATTACACCCCAGAGTACTGAAGGAGATAGCAGAAGAAATTTTTGAACCCCTCTCTATAATCTTTGAAAATTCTTGGAGAACGGGAGAAGTGCCAGAAGACTGGAGAAGAGCAAATGTTGTTCCTATCTTCAAAAAGGGGAAGAAGGTGAACCCAGGCAACTATAGGCCGGTGAGTCTGACTTCTATACCAGGAAAGATCTTTGAACAAATTATTAAACAACATGTATGTCAATACCTGGATAAGAATGAAGTGATTAAACAGAGTCAGCATGGGTTTGTAACTAATAAGTCATGTCAGACTAACTTAATTTCCTTCTATGACGGTATCACTGATTGGGTGGATCAAGGAAATGCTGTAGATATAGTATATCTTGACTTCAGCAAAGCATTTGACAAAGTCTCTCATACAATCCTTATTGAAAAAATGACTAAGTATGGAATGGACAAGGCAACTGTTAAGTGGATTCATAACTGGCTTAGTGATCGGACCCAAAGAGTGGTCGTAAATGGCTGCACATCCAGTTGGATGAATGTCTCAAGCGGGGTACCACAGGGCTCTGTCCTGGGCCCTGTATTGTTCAACATCTTTATCAACGATTTACATGAAGGAATTGAGGGTAAACTGATTAAGTTTGCTGATGACACAAAGCTAGGAGGGATAGCTAATACTAGAGAAGAGAGAGAGAGGATTCAAAAAGATTTAAATAAACTGGAGAAGTGGGCAGCAACTAACAGAATGGTTTTTAACAGGGAGAAATGCAAAGTACTACATCTGGGCAATAAAAATGAAAAAGCAAATATAGAATGGGAGGAATAGGGCTAAGTGGCAGCACATGTGAAAAAGACTTGGGTATACTAATAGATCACAGACTGAATATGAGTCAACAGTGTGATGCAGCAGCAAAAAAGGCAAATGCAATTCTAGGATGTATTAACAGAAGCATACAGTCTAGATTACGTGAAGTCATTATTTCCCTCTACTCCTCTTTGGTCAGACGTCATCTGGAATATTGTGTCCAGTTTTGGGCACCACATTTTAAAAAAGACATCAACAAACTGGAGCAAGTTCAGAAAAGAGCGACCAGAATGGTGACCGGTCTGCAAACCCTGTCTTATGAGGAAAGGTTGCAGGATTTGGGAATGTTTAGTTTGCAAAAGAGAAGACTGAGAGGAGACTTAATAGCTGTCTACAAATATCTAAATGGCTGTCACATTGTAGAAGGATCAACTTTATTCTCATTTGCACAAGGAAAGACTAGAAGCAATGGGATGAAACTGAATGGGAGGAGACACAGATTAGATATTAGAAAAAACTTTTTGACAGTTAGAGTGATCAATGAGTGGAACAGGCTGCCACGAGAAGTGGTGAGTTCTCCTTCAATGGAAGTCTTAAAACAGAGGCTAGACAGACATCTGACTGGGATGATTTAGCGAATCCTGCTTTGAGCAGGGGGTTGGACCAGATGGCCCAGGAGGTCCCTTCCAACTCTACGATTCTATGATTCTATGATTCACTGTGACTCTTTCTGTTTTGGGATCTAGGATTCTGTATCCCTTGCAATTTTCACTATATCCAACAAATATTCCCTCCATGGATCTGTTTTGAAGTTTGGAATGTTTTTCTGTTGGAATGAATATAAAAACTTTACATCCAAAAACTTCTAAATGATTGACACTTGGTTTCATACCTTGCCACAGTTCATATGGAGTTTTCTTCAGTTTTCTGGAAAAAAGCCTGTTCTGTAGATATTTAGCTGTCATTGCTGCCTCACCCCAATATTTCACGGGTAGCTTGGAATCTGTCAGCATACATCTTATCATTTCTGTCAGAGTTCTGTTTTTCCTTTCTGCTACTCCATTTTGTTCAGGTGTGTACGGAACAGTTTTCTTGTGTTCTATTCCATTCTGTCTTAAGTAGTTTTCTATTCTGTGACCTGTAAATTCACCTCCTTTATCACTTCTGATGGTAATTGGCTTCCTTTGAAATTTGTTACTCGACCTTGTTACATAGTCTACAAGTTTATCAAAAACTTCACTTTAGTTCTTAATTAAGTATGTGACTTTGTATCTTGAGTAGTCATCTATGAAAGTCACCATGTATCTATTTCCTCCTGATGTAGTCACTTGCATGGGTCCACATACGTCCGTATGCACCAAATCAAGTGGTCTTTTGATTTTCATCTCACTTTCTTTTGGAATAGATATTCTTGTGGCTTTAGATTTTATACAACATTCACATCTTATGGTAATTGAGCAATCTGATAGCTTTAGATCTTTTGTCAATTCTTTTCTTTGTAATTCCCTTATACTGTCAGGGTGTCTGTGTCCTAGACGTCTGTGCCACATGTGAATACAGTTCTTGTGATCATGTGTACATACCTTCATCTGTTTCTTTGGTGTGTCAAGATGATATAATTGTTCATCTGCCTTGACATTGGTTATCACCTCGTTTCCTGCTAGAATTGTACACTCATTGTCTTTGAATTTTACAGTGAGTCCATTGGCTGTTAAACGCTTCACAGATAACAATCCGCCTTCCAATTTTGGAACATACAACACATCCTGTGCAAGTATCTTTGACTGTTGTCCGAACTTGTTTGAACAGTTTAGCATACCTTGTCCGATACCTTCTGTGGATATTTTGCTTCCATCTGCAAGATAAATGGCTTCTTTCTTATCTAAATCAAGATATGTGAAGAAATTCTTGTCACCTGTCATATGACTTGTTGCTCCTGAATCAATAAACCAACCAAGTGATGATTTCTTGTCTGTTACTTTAAATGTGCCATTCCAATTATTCTCACATGAATCGGAAATTGTGTTTTTCACTTTCTGTGTATGCTCTTTTTGTTGTAATTTTTGTTGTTCTGCTTTCCATATGGTACATTCTTTCTTTAAATGACCTTTTTTCTTACATCTGAAACATTCTCTTGTCTCTTTATTACAGGGTTTTTTAAATTCTGTAGCTTTAAGAGCGTTTTCACTGTCCTTTTCAGTAGAAGAATCATTTGTTTGTTCTTTTCTTCTCTGATATTCATCTATTAGTCTTGTTTTCACAAAATATAAAGTAATGTCCATTTCTGGTCTTGTCTCAAGGGCATTTATCACGGCTGTATACGGATCTGGTAAACTGCACAATAATATTGCTGCTACATGAATTTATTTAATGTCTTCACCAATAGACCTTAGCTGTGATATAACTTCCATCACTGACAATATGTGCTTCTGCATGTCAATAAAGATAAAAGAAACCACAAAAGCGCACCCATAGGGCCTTACCAGTGCAGATATAATGAATATAAATTAAATTGTGCAGGGTACTCACCCTCAATAGTTGTGTAAAGCCACGACTACTGTATGCGCTAAGGGTACCGTTACACCTAGCGATGCACCAGCGATCCCGACCAGCGATATGATGATCCAATTTCCAAGAGGATTAGGAGGAATTGTACTGAGGAGAAAGATTTTTTAGAGCAGGCTGAGTTTTTTTAAAGAAAGGTTTTATGCACAAAATTACCCGAAAAAACTTATTGAAAAATCCCTCTGAGTGTGATCAGGAAACGCTACTTATAAAGAAAAGGAACCGAGAGGATGGGGATTTCTCGGTTAATTTTCTAACTACGTTTAATAAGTGCCACAAACAAATGAAAGGCATATTAATGAAAAATTGGCACATCCTCCGCAGTGATCCTATCTTGGGGAATTTCTTGCCTGAGAACCCCAGGATCACCTATAGGAGGGCTCCCACGATCAAAAATATATTAGCCCCCAGTCGTTTGAAGGAGAAGACCTCTAATCCTTTTTTGAATATTAAAAAAGCCAGCAATATTGGAGTGTTTCGGTGTGGGAAACTGAAATGCCATTGTTGCAAGGGCATTACTCATAATGTGTCCTCTTTCAGCTATACCTCTACTTATGAATCCTTCTCCATACGTGAGCGATTGTCCAGCGAGTCGGACTTTGTCATTTATTTGATACAGTGTAGCTGCAATAAACAGTATATAGGGCGGACAACACAGACATTAAGAAAGAGAATCAATGCACATCGCCACAGTACTAAAAAAGGCTTCATGAAGCACGGCCTATCCAGACACTGCGCTATTACACATGGACGGGATTTCTCGGGTTTGCGGTTTCTACCTATTGACCGGATTACTCCTAACAGATTCCAGGCTTTGTGTAGGAGAGAAATTTATTGGATTTATAGGATGAATACTATAAATCCGAATAGCCTCAATGAGGTGTGTGTGATATCTTCGAGTAAAGCTTCCTCTCATATGTATTCATCCAGCATTTTTTTTTTTCTTTCTCACCTAGGATCCTCTGATGCTTTTTAATGATCCCAATAGCTCAGATATCTGGTGTTGAAGGGTTCGGCTGACATTTCTCCGCTTCTTTGGAAATATCTCCCTGGCCTCTGACGTCAGTACTGACCGTGGGAACTGGAGGGAACTGGAAAACCCTTTGGTTACTCACAGTTATGGTCTCTGGCGCTCCCCGTGTATAATGTTTACTTTCCATTTTAACATATGTCTCTCTTATCAGTCAAATATAGCAGAATGCATATAGCACTACTAGTTAAAGTGGATGACCTTGGTTCATATACATACACTCTGTCCCACAACCTTGTTGGTTTGATCCTGGTGTGGGGAGTCTTTTATGTTTCATTTTTAAATACTCTTATTTTTTATTTCTTTTACCGTATTTTTCGGACTATAAGACGCACCGGACCATATGACGCACCCCAATTTTCAGAAGGAAACTAGGGAAAAAAATAATAATGTGTCAAATGGGGGTGTCATGGTCACGTGTGTCAGGACACAGATGATGTCGCAAGGCGAACCCATAACACACGTGACCCTGGATACACCGCCTCCAGTGGGGCGAATTTAAATAATAAAGCGTGCAGGTGGATACGCCGCCTCCACCTGGCGGATTTAGGTATTACACGCCATGCATACATACTGTATATCTGGAAACACCGCCTCCAGTAAGGCGCATTTAAATAATAAGGGGGGAACCTGGGTAACTTTAACAATGGTGGGCCCTGCGATAGGGAATGGGGAAATGGAGACCTCCTGCACTCCCCTGAGCCAGTATCCCTACACTACTCACATTCCCTAAACAGGCTCCGCACCTGTCGCCGCACGCGTACCTTAACGCCCTTGCTCGCCCTGACCCTAAACCCTCACTAGGGAATGGGTCGGTGCGGAGACTAATCCCACCACTGCACTAATAACACACATGAGGAAAGAGACAATACAGGGGAAACACCACTTATCTTTGCTCTGTTGCGTGCGCTCCTAGCAACAGAGCCCACCACCTGTGTGCATCTTCTCCTCCACCCTGATCCATCACATAACTGGATCCGTCACCATCGTGCAGCCTGGGAGCAGAGTCCATCACCACTTGCAGCAGTCCAGTACACAGAGTCCCAAGATGAGTCCAGCCTCTGCCAAGAATCCAAGCATGCTCGAGTCCAGTTCTCAGCAACCAAGTCGAACATGCTGAGTGCAACTCTCTTCCTAGTCGCCACTCCTCTAAGCCATGCCCGCACTTCCCGCCGACACCATAAACTGCGACTCCACCAAGCCATGCCAGTCCTTCCTGCAGACACCATTAGCTGGCACTCATCCTCTCTGGCTGACTGCGCAGGACTCCTATCCCGCTCCATCCTTCCACCAGGCTCTCCAACAACTCAGAAAGAAATATCACCAGCCGTGAGTGAACACCCTGAGCACACCTTTATAGGGAGTCCCACCTGATCCATAATTAAGTGAACATTAACCTAAACCTAAGGTGCGATACCGCTAACCACCACCGGGGACAGTCAAAACACCTTTGAACTCAACCAAAGTAAAAAAAGTTCACTTTGTGCTTTTAACACCGCCAGATCCAACACTGGATCATGACAGGGGGTCTGTCTTACAGTCCGAATTCAGCTTACCTGGGAAGGGATCCGGCACAGGTGGAGGAGTGGTCACAGGGGTCATTCTGTGGTCCAGGCTCGTGTGGTGGCGGCTCTGTGCTGGGGCAGGTTGGTTGTGCTAGAGCAGCTGGGCTGTACTGGGGCAGGTGGGCTGGGCTGGGGCAGATGGGCTGTGCTGGGGCAGCTGGGCTGTGGCTGGGGCTGCTGGGCTGGGGCAGCTGGGCTGGGGCAGCTGGGCTGTGGCTGCTGTGCTGGGGCAGCTGTGCTGTGCTGGAGCTGGAGCAGCTGGGCAGGAGCAGGTGGGCTCTGTGGGGTGAGGGTGCCGGCTCTCTGTGCTCCGGTGCAGGGGCGGCGACTCCGCCGGCATTTCCTCCAAGCCCGGAGGCCCCCGCACATCCCTTGCTGACTGCCACCATGTTGCGGTGGCCTCCGGGAACATGGACGCCGGGAAGATGACCGCCGATCCGAGGATGGCGCATGCACAGGTTCAGATCTTGTCCTGAGATCTCAGGGGACGAAATCTCGTTGCCGAGATTTGAATCTCATTCACCGAGATCTCAGGACGAGATCTGAACCTACGCACCGGCGGCCATCTTCCCGGCGTCCATGTTCCCAGAGGCCACCGCAACATGGTGGGATGTAAGTTATTGTGTCTTTTAACACTTGGTCGGTTTTTTGTGAATTTTTTATGTACTTGCATTTGGTTACTGCCCCCTCCCCCTCCTTTTTTTTTATTGTTTTTATTTTTTTTGTTAACAGCGGGGAGCCTAACCTCGATATGATATAAACTGCCAACTTCTGATTTATCTTCATTCCTGTACATTTGACCTGAAGAAGGGGTCACTGAATGGACCTCGAAACGCGTTGTCTCTGTATGTACCATAAATAATATACTGATATTGGAACCAATTTCTACAATCTACTGGATTTCCTCTATTTTTATGGTTGAAATATAGCAGCGTGGGAATTTGGTGTTTTTTTCCCTCTTGGGATCTCCTCTTTGAGTGCTTCTGCATGTCGTCATTTGCACTCAATCTAATACTGTAAAGCTTTCTTAATAGAAATAACTTGTGATTTAAACTGGGTCTTTCGTGTAATTTTCTTAATGCTTCCCATTCCTTTCTCTGTTTCTTCATTTCTTCTGTGTATTAATTGAGCATCATCCACTAATAAGCTAATCGTGGCTCTCGCTTGTATATTTTTCTTATTTTATGTCTGATTATCTTCATCAGGTCTATCTGTAATGATTACTTCCCATAAATCGTCCATAGATAGCAACATCTCTACTTTGAATTTCCATAACTGACAATATTCACTGTTTAGCTTAGCTACTTTGAGTTTCAGCTCACTTCTGCACATCATTTTTAAATAGTCTTACTTGTTTTAGAGAGTTGTAGTAAAGATATTCTTCTTTCTTCTTGAGAGTTCCTGTATGTCATGTGTGTGTGGTGATTCTCTGTAATTATCTCCAGTGTGCTGCCCTCCAGTTCGTGGGATCATGAATTCCTTTATCCCTCTGTATCTGGATTTTTTTCAGCCTCCATTCACTGGGTTTTATCTCCTGTTTACAGAGCTTATCTGCTTACCCGGTGTCTGAGCTTATTGCCTGGGGCTATTGCCTGGGATTCTCTGTGCCTGGGCCCATAACCTGTAGCAGAGTGCATCTTCTGAGAATCACCACCGGTACATAAGAGAACTTCACTGAGCAAGTTATCTTGAGGAAACAGTATTTATTTTATATGGGTAAACATGAGATAAGAATTCAGTAGCACACAGTCCATGCTGCTGCCATAACACACTCAAAGTGAAAGTAAAAAAACAACTACAATAGAGAACTTCCCTCCCCACAATACTGCAAACATATAACTTCATACTATAGCCATCTGCTGTCAGGCTAGTGTAAAGTCCTCCCTCCACTTATAATAAGTCCTGATCTGTTGCATATGTCAACAACAAAAAAATCACCGCTAGTCACTGATGCTGTGCTTCCAGCAGTCCATTCATCAGTAGTTTTCAGCCTGGACGGTCACATCTTGGATCCGTCCAGGTTGAAAACTGTTTATCCCCAGACATGAATTACAGCATGTGACAGAGCAACGGACAGGTGAGGGATATTGTTGTTTTTTATTTTAGTTTTATTGCGGAAGAACGAGGGCTTCAGTGGAATTAGGCGTTAGGTGAGTATACCTGTGCATGTTATTTTTAAATAAAAATGGAAAAGTTTGTTTTGTTTTGCTTCTAATAAAACACTTTATTCTGCACATTTTTTTGTGCTGAATACGCCCCCTCTGGGCATATACTTGAGTGAGGTGTCCAGAACATAGAGGGAGAGGGGCAGCAGCAGAGCAACCGGTCACAAGAGGCAGGAGCCTGCTGCTGCGACTAACTCCTGTGCCCACTGCTAAAGTGAAATGAATAATCACTGCACTAGCAATGAATATTCATTTCTCTGTAATAGCGAGCACAGTATCAGCCGCAGCTGCCAGGCGGACACGTGTGCCGCTACTTAAGAGACATGAATATTCATCTCTCTCCACTCCCAGGGCATGGAGAGAAGTGAATATTAATTTCTCTTTAGTAGCAGCACACGTGACCTTCCAGTGTCTGACACTGGGTGCATTACTTAAAGCAGACCTGTCACCAGGTTTGGCCTATTTGAGTTACGGCCACTGCCTTTAAGGGCTTATCTACAGCATTCTATAATCCCCAATCCGACCTGGAAGAGAAGAAAAATAACTTTTATTATACTCACCTTCAGGGCGGTAGGGTCCGATGGGCGTTGTAGGTCTGGTCCAGCACTAGAGATGAGCGATTTTGCCTTTTTTAGGGTCGAATCGTGTTTCATGAAACTCGACTTTCTCAAAAGTTGAGTTAAACGAATTCGGCCAACTATCGGGAAAAGTCGAAGGTCCGACTGAAACTCGAAACCCAATGCAAGTCAATGGGGAAGCAAAGTCGGCAGGGAGTGGAGGACAGTAAACACACCTACATGCCGGACTACTTTTTTAAAGTGCGCGAAATCTCTCTCTCTCTCTCCCCGGTCGCTGCACATGTCATCTCGTCGCCCACAGTGTATGTCCTTGCTCAGTGGCTGTAAAAAGTCACATGCAAGCATTCTGGGAAATCCGACTTTGGCGCTCGTTTTGCCGACCGCATGGCCGACTTCATGCTGTGGTCGGGTTTCGGTCGGCGAAATCCGACTTTGCCATAAGTCGGCGACTTATGAATCTGGCCAACTTGTTTCGCTCAACTCTATCCAGCACCTTCCATCTTCTTGTGATGCCACCCTCCTGCTTGCTTCATGGCTCTCCAGCATCGCGCTCCTTTGCAGGCATACTGATCTGCTCTGTTGAGGGCAGAACAAAGTATTGCAGTGTGCCGGCACCGGGAAAGGTCAGAGAGGCCCAGCGCCTGCGCACTGCAGTACTTTGCTGTGCCCTCAACATTGCAGATAAGTACGCCTGTGCAGGACCACAATGTCGGGAAGTCATGAAGCAAGCAGGAGGGCAGCATCGCAAGAAAATGGCAAGAAGATGAGAGGTGCCGGACCAAGACCTGCGACACCAATCGCGGGTGAGTATAATAAGTTCTTTTCTTCTCTTGCAGGTTGAATCGGGGGCTTATCTACAACATTATAGAATATACATATAGGATTAGTAATGGATGGGTATCTTATAGACACCTCTCCATTACTAATCTGTGGGCTTAATGTCACCGGACAATACAAAGGTGACATCTCTAGTGATGACCAATTGAACTGGAAAGCAGAGTAAAATCCTAACATTATGTATCATATGGCAATCCAGCAAAATGCAGTGCCTGACCAAAATTAACTCTGGTTTGAAAAGTCCCTTTAATGATAATGCATTTGTTTAAATTTGATGATAGGTGGGTCCTCAAAATCATGTTTTCGGTGAGCCCAATGCTTCCCAGTCTGACACTGTTTCTTCCCCTTAAAGCTCTTACCAACTATTCTCCCCTCAGTAAATCGATGAGTGGAGAATATTTATTGAAAACTGGTGGCTTCTGATGGAAGGTTATACCTGTATTTCTTTGCATTTATAGGCATTATTTTTCCTAAACATTACTTCTGACTACAGAGTTGGTTATAATTAAACCAACGCTAGGTTTTCTTCAGCGGATCCATGGATGTTTGGGTTCTCCAGTTCGGCCAGACATTTTTAAAACATCTGGATGAGGAGAACCCAAACTTGACCCTGGACCTGAATCCCATATAAGTCAATGGGGACCCAAACTTCAATGCTGTAAAATAGCTGTAAAATGGTCAGAGTTAGGGCTATGGGATTGCAAAAGGAAGCAAAATAGGGGTAAGAGCAGGACAATTGCCCTGCAAGCAAATTTGGATAGGAAAATTACTTAAAAGGGGTTTGTCACCATAGCAATCATGGTAAAATATGAAGTAAATGAATAACATAAAAATTTTACAGTGCCCCCACAGAAACTTAGGCTCGCTACTGGCAGTTCAGTTAAAAATTTCACCCACAGAGTATGGGGCACAGTAGACCCTCAGAAGCTGATTAGCCACAGAGGTCCCTCTTAGTAGCTTTTGCTCTGCATCATGGCCCTCTTAGTAGTGTCCTCCACGCCGTATGATGGCCCCTGTTATTTGAACCCACAGTGTATGATGGCCCTTTTAGTAGCCCTCATGCTGTATCATGGTTTCCTTAGTAGTCCCCACTCTGTTTGAAAGCCCCTTTAGTACCCCCCACTATGTATGGTTGCCCTATTAGAAGCCCTTGCTTAGTATACGGGTCTCTTTAGTAGCCCATACTCTGTATGAGGGCACCCTTAGTTGCCTCCGTTCCGCATGAGGGCCCACTTAGTATCCCCCACACTGTATCATGCCTCGCCTTAGTAGCATGCACACTGTATTATGGCCCATATAGTAGTCCCCACTATGTATGAGGGCCACTTAGTAGCCCCCACATTGTTTTAAGGCACCCTGCAATGTATGAGATAGCTCTTAGTAGCCCCCACACTGTATCATGACCCTAAGGCCTCTTTCACACTTCCGTTTTTTACAATCAGTCACAATCCGCCAGGTTTTGAAAAAAAACGGATCCTCAAATTTTTCTCTCTCTCTCTCTCTCTCTCTCTCTCTCTCTCTCTCTCTCTCTCTCTCTCTCTCTCTCTCTCTCTCTCTCTCTCTCTCTCTCTCTCTCTCCCCCTTCCCGGCCAGCGATTCCTTTAAATTTCTTCATTTTCAGGATCCGTCTAAAAACGGATCCTGTGCCATCCGTTCACATCAGTTGAGAACGGATCCGCTTGTCCGCCTTTTTGGCGGATTATAACTGATGCAAAAAACTGAAGTGTGAAAGAGGCCTAACACAGTATTCAAATTCAAAATAAACATATTTTCACCTAACCCCGGCGAGTCCACTGTCAGGCAGTGGCAGGTCCGTGACGGACTGATGCAGTGATATCATTACATCAGGACACGCACAGGACATCTGAGTCAACTCGCTCTGCCCGGGTCCTGGTGTTCTGCAGGCCACAGGCCTAAAGTCCCCTGCAGCCTACAGAATGGAAAGCAGTAGTGCAGGGAGACCATGCTCTACAGCAGACGTTAACTGTGTCAGCATGGTGACTACTCCTGTGGAGCCCAGGGCGACCACCCACTCTGCAGCTCTGGTGGTTAAACGAGTGCTTTAGTGTCTTGATTTAAGGCATAACTATGATATTTGAGTTCCCTGCCACTTTATTTGGATTAGTCTATTCATGTACTTATCCAGTTTAGTTGCAGCTCACTGTATTGATTTGCAATTACACCGGAATGTGATCCAGAGATGTGAATGCATGAAATACTTCATGAACCTTTATTATTTATTATGTGTTTATCATAATCTCGGTAGTGTGATTTACAGCAATGCTATGTAGAAAAAGATCCGGCCTTTCCATTTATGGACTTTTGTGATTGGTAAGAATAATACTTCCTTCAACATCTATCAGATATGATTTAGTTAATTAAACTATTTACAGAGCAAAATATGTGGGATGTACCTTGCAAAACACAGATTGATTGAGCAAAGACAATGGTATCCAAACTGGTTTGCTTTACCATGATTCATAACAGTAAAGTAAATAGGAAAATGGAAATGAGTTTATAATCTGACACATTCAAAAAGTATATATACCGCCGGCCTATTGTATATTCAGTGGATGGAGGCTGGCTTTAATACTTCATCTGTGTACATGAGTAATGAGCAGCGTCGGACTGGAACACCTTGGGCCCACCAGAGAAAATCATTCTTGGGGCCCACTATGTAGCTGCATAGAGTTAAATACCAGACCACCAATTGTGCGGTAAAACACGCTAATATCCGGGTATAATATAAGGCAGTACAGGTCTTAGTTATGTAGCAGGAGTTGGGGTAGCCCCCTCATAGAATATAAAGCAGCCCCCTCATAGAATATAATGTAGACCCCTCATAGAATATAATGCAGCCATCTCATAGAATATAATACTGCCCCCCTCATAGGGTATAATGCACCCCCTCATAGGGTATAATGCACCCCCTCATAGGGTATAATGCACCCCCTCATCGGGTATAATGCTGCCCCCCCCTCATAGGGTATAATACTGCCCCCCTCATAGGGTATAATACTGCCCCCCTCATAGGGTATAATGCACCCCCTCATAGGGAATAATGCACCCCCTCATAGGGTATAATACTGCCCCCCTCATAGGGTATAATACTGCCCCCCTCATAGGGTATAATACTGCCCCCCTCATAGGGAATAATGCACCCCCTCATAGGGTATAATGCACCCCCTCATCGGGTATAATGCTGCCCCCCCCTCATAGGGTATAATACTGCCCCCTTCATAGGGTATAATACTGCCCCCCTCATAGGGTATAATGCTGCCCCCTCATAGGGTATAATGCACCCCCTCATAGGGTATAATGCACCCCCTCATAGGGTATAATACTGCCCCCCTCATAGGGTATAATACTGCCCCCCTCATAGGGTATAATACTGCCCCCCTCATAGGGTATAATACTGCCCCCCTCATAGGGAATAATGCACCCCCTCATAGGGTATAATGCACCCCCTCATAGGGTATAATACTGCCCCCCTCATAGGGTATAATACTGCCCCCCTCATAGGGTATAATACTGCCCCCCTCATAGGGAATAATGCACCCCCTCATAGGGTATAATGCACCCCCTCATAGGGTATAATACTGCCCCCCTCATAGGGTATAATACTGCCCCCCTCATAGGGTATAATACTGCCCCCCTCATTGGGTATAATACTGCCCCCCCTCATAGGGTATAATACTGCCCCCCCCTCATAGGGTATAATAATGCACCCCGTCATAGGGAATAATGCTGCCCTCCTCATAGGGTATAATGCTGCCTCCTCATAGGGTATAATGCTGCCTCCTCATAGGGTATAATACTGCCCCCCTCATAGGGAATAATGCACCCCCTCATAGGGTATAATGCTATATAGATATATAGATATAGAGTTAGATAGATATAGATAGAAAGATAGATGTAGAAATAGATAGATATAGAGATAGATAGTAGATAATGGATAGAAAGTAGATAATGGATAGATATAGATAGAAAGATTCATAGAGATAGATAGAGATAGATATAGAAATAAATATAGATAGATAGGTAGATAGATATAGAGATAGATAGAAAATAGATAATGGATAGATAGATAGATATAGAGATAGATAGCTATAGATAGAAAGATATAGAGATAGATAGATATATAGATAGAGATAGATAATAGAGATATACAGATATAATAATAATAAATAATAATAATAATATAGACATATATAGATAGATATAGAGATAAATATATATAGATAGATGGCTATAAATAAAAATAGATATAGAGATATATATAGAGATAGATATAGAGATAATAGATATAGAGATAGATAGATAGATATAGAGATAGATATAGAGACAGATAGATATAGAAAGATAGATATAGAGATAGATAGAGATAATAGCTAGATATAGAGATATGTATAGAGATAGATAGATAGATATAGAGTTAGAAAGATAGATAGATATAGAGAGAGATATAGAGATAGATAGAGATAGATGGATAGATACAGTAGATATAGATAATAGAGATAATAGATAGATATAATAGATAGATATAGAGATAGATATAGAGATAGATGGATAGATCAATAGATAGATAAAGAGAGAGAGATAGAGATAGATAGATAATGAGATATAGAGATAGATATAGAGATATAGTGTTAGATAGAAAGATAGATATAGAGATAGATAGATATAGAGATAGATATGGATATAGAGATAACAGATAGATAGATAGATAGATAGATAGATAGATATAGAGATAGATAGATAGATATAGAGATAATATATAGATAGATAGATATAGAGATAATATATAGATAGCTATAGAGAGAGAGATAGAGATAGATATAGAGAGAAACAGATATAGATATAGAGATAGATATAGAGATAGATAGGTAGATAGATATAGAGATAATAGATATATATAGAGATAGATAGATAGATATAGATATAAAGATAGATAGAGATAGAGAGAGCGGTAGATAGAGAGCGATAGATATAGAGAGAGATAGATACAGAGATCGATAAATAGATAGATAGATAGATATAGATATAGATAATAGATAGAGATAGATAGATAAAGATAGATAATAAATATAGAGATAACAGATAGATATAGAGATAGAGTAAGATAGAAAGATATAGAGATAGGTAGATATAGATAACAGAGATAGCTAGATAGACATAATAGATAGATATAGATATAGATAGATATAGAGATGGATAGAAAGATAGATATAGAGATAGATGTAGAGATAGAAAGATAGATATAGAGATAGAGCGATAGATAGATAGAGATAGATAATAGATAGAGATAAATAGATAGATAGATAGAGATAGATATATAGATAGAAAGATAGATATACAGAGAGATAGATATAGAGATAGAGATAAATAGATAGATATAGAGAGAAATAGATATAGAGATAGATATATAGATATAGATATAAAGATAGATATAGAGATAGATATAGAGATAGAGCGATAGATAGCGAGAGATATAAATATAGAGATAGATAGATAGATAGATACAGAGAAAAGATATAGAGATAGATAACGGATAGATAAATAGATAGGTATAGAGATAGATAGATATAGATATTAGATAGAGATATATATATATATAGATAAAGATAGATAGATAATAAATATAGAGATAATAGATATAGAGATAGATAGAGTAAGATAGATTGATATAGAGATAGATAGATAGACATAATAGATAGATATAGAGATAGATAGATAGACATAATAGATAGATATAGAGATATATATAGAAAGATATAGAGATAGATAGATATAGAGATAGATGTAGAGATAGAAAGATAGATATAAAGATAGAGCGATAGATAGAGATAGATATAGAAATAGATAGATATAGATAATAGATAGAGATAGATATAGAGAGATAGATATAGATAATAGATAGAGCTAGAAAGATAGATAGATATAAGAGAGATAGAGAGAGAGAGAGATAGATAGATAAATAGAGAGAGAGAGACAGATAGAGAGAGCGAGAGATATAAAAAAAAAACAAAACAATACTCACCTCTCCTCCTCGCTCCCACGCTGATTCCGGCAACCTGCTTGAGACTCAGGAGCTGTCCCCTCTGCCAGACACACAGCGGGTGCGCGATGTAGTGACGTCATCGCGCACTGGCTGTGAGCCAGGAGCAGAGAGGACTGAGGGCGGCACCGGCCCTGATTTACAGCTGTAGTCTGCAGAGCGGCTTACTGGGCTGGGGGCGGGGCCTCTGGGGGTGGAGACCTGAAATGATATTCACTGCTTCGCAGTGAATATTCATTTCTCTTTAGCAGCGGGGACAGGGACTTCTGCCTCCTGACACCCGCTGCTGCACCGCTGGCAGGGGCCCCCATAGCAGCTGCATGGTGTGCGACACACCACTGGCTGGGGGCCCCTGGAGCAGCGGGGGCCCTAGGCAACTGCTGGCCCTGTATGCCAGCAGGTGCCAGGGCCCACCAGATGCCAGGGCCCACCGGAGAATCCTCCGGTTCTCCGGTGGGCCAGTCCGACGGGCCAGTCCGACGCTGGTAATGAGTAGTGATCATCAAGCATGTTGGACGCTTGGATGTGCTCAACAACGGGAAACTCGAGCATTTTTCTGAAAGACCCTAACAGGAGACTTGGGAGGGGGTTAGGACACTTGGGCGCATCTCTGACTCCTAGGTCACTGCTAGGAACAGTGTTGTTGGGAGTATACGGAATGACAATAAAATATACAAAACCGAAGATAAAATTGATTTTACAGGAAAAAATGTTAGGAAGCATTCTTTCCTGTATAGTGACTTGTATATACAGTACGTCTCTCACTGTATTTTGCCGTTGCCTATAAATACAGAAGATGGCGCAGTTGACTGGGAAATAAAACTAGTACAAGTCACTGGTAAATGTATTTTTAAAATTTTACTACATTATCTGGGCGTGTGGTGTGTAACTTGGTCAGAAACACAGAGAAAATCCGCCTGCTAAGAAGAGATTCCCAACATCATAGCGGTTGTTTCATCGGTATTCTTGCACCTGTGTTGCCATCTTAATTATATGGGTCCACTGCATCCTGATAGTGCATTTGTCTGGAGGCCTGGACGGGTAAACCTTTTTGCTCTTTTGCTGTTTTCTATTATTGGAGGATTTTTAAGTCCTCTTTCTGTGCTATTTCAGTGTTAGGATTTAGTGTTAGGTACCCCTAAACGTGGAGACCTTTGGCGCAGGTTACGGGCTCAGGTATTTTGGCCAAAATATCAGATAATACTCCACATTTTTTAATGTGTTTTTTGCACTTTTTATTCAGGGTGCAGTTGGGCCCATTTGGTCTTGTAAACTGTGGTGTCTGTTCACATGGGATGCATTTTGATAGCGCTGGGCCAGCCCGCCTGAGCTAATAGAAGGGTGTTACTGCTAGGCTGGCCTGGATGCTGTGCATGGCCATAGTGTGAACAGCGCCGCATACAAGTTATTTATTGTGCATTAACATACCAGGCTACCGCCCCCTCCATGTATTGGTAGGCTGTGAGCGATTGTTTCATCGGTATTCTTGCACCTGTGTTGCCATCTTAATTATATGGGTCCACTGCATCCAGTGCGTTTGTCTGGAAGCCTGGACGGGTAAACCTTTTTGCTCTTTTGCTGTTTTCCAACATCATAGAAATAAAATAATATTTTTTATTGATATAAAAAATTAAAACCATTTAAAAAGGCAGGGTATAAAACCTCCAGTGAAGGGACGGAAAACAACTGCAAACCAAGTATTTTTTAATAAGCATAAAAGAAGGCAAGTTGGATTGGTAGAATGAGGCTGTAGGTTTTATAGCAAGTAAGCTGAGGTAACTGTGAATACTATGGTAAATACCAGGGAGTGGAGGATGGGGTAAAACCAAAGAAGGAGAAGAAGGGGAATTAGCACACACCCAAAACCTTGCAACATTCTCAGATAAATCCACCAAATGCCTTCTCAAACAAAAAACACAAACCACCATCTCCTAACCTTGCAGCATAAGCTAGCTCTGGCAATGAGTGCTTGCCAGGGCTCAGATTATATAGCAGATGGGATAGGCATTTGTATGTCAATAAAAATATATTATTTTATTTCTATGATGCTGGGAATCTCTTCTTGGCATGCGGATTTTCTCTCCACCTGCCTTCAGTGTTTTCTATGAATTGTTGAAGTGCCTTTTGCTTACTTTCTGTATTTGGACTTTATGATTTTTTTATGAAGGAGGGACTGTGAAACCCACAAAGCCTATGTGGACAATTCAAGAACTTCCAAAAATTGGAAGGAATAGGGACTCCGATACACCCTGTATTAGACATTAAGGAGGCTTCATACGTAGTCTATTAAAATTGTTAGGTAGTGAAACTCCTAGACTTAAAGTGTATGCATTAAGTGCAAGGGCTGCCAACAACTAGAAGGAGTGACTGCAATAAACCCTGGAAAATATACATTTTGGAAGAGTGCCTCATGATGGCCGTCTAAAAATTTGGAGTGAGGGCTACATAGTGATGCTCCAAAAATTTGGAGAAAATTACGCACAATGACACTCTAAAAATATGGAGAGAGTGAAGCATAATGACCTGACCCTCTAAAAATTGGTAGAGAGGACTGCATGATGACCATGAAAAAATATGGAGAGTAATTCTTAATGACCCTCTAAAAATTTGGACAGAGTGACTCATTATGACTAAAAATTTGGAGCGACTGATTCATTATGACACTCAAAAAACTAGGAGTGAGGGATGCATGATGACTATCACGAGTTTACCCCGATAGAGAGGAGCCAGAAAACCTCAGTGTCTGACTTCTTCCACTCCTGCACTGTTTAGAAGCACTTCACCTTCATATTAAATGGTGCAGATTTCTTTTAGCAGTGCAGTTGTTAATCTGCTCATTTAAAGGGAATCTGTCACCTCATTTTTGCTCTATGAGCTGCAGCCACCACCATCAGGGGCTTATCTACAGCATTCTGTTATGCTGTAGATAAGCCCCCGATGTAACCTGAAAGATAAGAAAAACGAGTTAGATTCTACTCACCAAGGGGTCCGATTCGGTCCGATGGGTGTCGCGGTCCGGCGCCTCTCATCTTCTAGCGATGATGTCCTCCCTCTTACTTCTGCCACAGCTCCTGTGCAGGCGTACTTTATCTGCTCTGTTGAGGGCAGAGTAAAGTACTGTAGTGCGCAGGCGCTGGACCTCTCTGACTTTTCCCGGAGCCTGCGCACTGCAGTACTTTACTCTGCCCTCAACAAGGCAGATAAAGTACTCCTGCGCAGGAGCAGTGCCAGAAGTAAGAAGGAGGACGTCATCGCTAGAAGATGGGAGGTGCCGGACTGGACCGCGACACCCATCGGACTGGACCAGACCCCCCGGTGAGTATAATCTAACTCATTTTTGTTATCTTTCAGGTTACATCTGGGGCCTATCTACAGCATTACAGAATGCTGTAGATAAGCCCCTGATGGCGGTGGCTGCAGCTCATAGAGCAAAAATGGGGTGACAGTGTTTCCATTAAGAGCTCATGGAAGCTTTCCTGTGTTAAGGCTCTTGCTCACTGTTAGACTATCCCATCTGCTATGTAATCTGGGTCCTGGCAAGCACTCATTGCCAGATTTAGCTTTTGCTGCAAGATTAGGAGATGGTGGTTTGTGGTTTTTCTTTGAGAAGGCATTTGGTGGATTTATCTGAGAATGTTGCAAGGTTTTAGGCGTGTGCTAATTCCCCTCCTTTTCTTACTTTGGTTTTACCCCATCATCCACTCCCTGGTGTTTACCTCTGCTTGCGTGAATATATTTGTATGATTGGCATTTTTATTTAATCTTATTTGTTTTAACTTGTTGGTCTGGTTCTTGTATTATGGTACACTAGCGTAAGGAGGAAGACCAGGCTCGGAACTGTCGGGGCTGTCTCCTCTGTTGTCCAGAGGAAAGCATAAGGGACCGGACAAACCTTTGCACCCAGAAGTAGGGAGTTTGGCTAAGCTGCAGCAGCCACAGCACACGCAGAAACAGTCAGTCTTGGTGGGAACAGGCAGTGCGCGGCAGAGAGAGAAGTGTGTGCCCTCTCTGGAGTACCGCTACCCACAGGCCTGTGTCCACGGACCTCTGCCGCCTCTAGCGGGGACAGTAGAGTGAGACGTGCAGTATGTCCGATGGTGACCAGAAAGCAAAGTGACATACGCTGCAAGCTCGAGAGTACAGCGCACGCGCCACTTAAGAGGGACTGGGTGCTGGACAGACGTTTGCGCCCAGACTTGCCAATATACACTTGCCGGGCTACGTTGGACGCAGATATGGCTGTGGCCTACCAAATCTTGGCTACATCAATTAATGGACTAGGTGCTCAGTGGAAAGTACCGGAGACCGACCGCTGCCGCCAGAAGATGGATCATCGTTTTCCCACAGGACCTCATCAGACCAGCATCATGCCAGCCGTTGTTGGTGCCATCATCTGTTCAGCCGCAAGTGCGGCCTGAGAAGCGACTGACAGGATAAGTTAACTTAAACGAACTGCAGTTATTGGATCCCTTGTTCTTCAACACTGCATATCCTTTTGCCTTTGAATTGTCCATTCTACTTTTGAACTGCTTAATTCCCCACTTAACTGTTTACCTCCCTGCATGGGGTATCCCCCTGTTAAAGTAAAGTTATTAACTCTTGCTCTGCTTTCTGTCACTGCATCCAGCAACCTGCTCACTCTTGGTACAGTCAGCAGGATGCAGTCCACAGCCATAGAAGTGACAGACCAGGTGGCTGTGGGTGCCCCAAGGGCCAGTATGCTGCTGGTGGGAATGTTGAGCAACCTCCCTAAGTTCACAGGGAGCAACACTTTATTATGGGATTGGACTGAGCAGGTCAAGGGTATGTTGAGAATGCACCACATGAACCCCACGATGCAGGCAGAAATTACCATGATGGCCCTGGATGGAGAAGCGAGGTGCTCTGTCATGTTCCGGCCCCCGCATGAGCGAGACACCTTTACCAAGGTGTTACAAATCCTAGAGGAGATGCGTGGGGACCCCACGGATGTTGGAGAACTGCACATGGGCTTGTTTAGCCATTTCCAAAGGAAGGGGGAGTCTGTTACCCAATACATGAATGTGCTGCAGAAGATCCATGCTGCGATCGCTAAGCGGGATGATGTGGGCGTAGGACCCCCTGATATCATTCTGCGAGACCAGCTAGTGGCAGGCTTTAGAGATGCACTGCTTAAACAGGCCTTGTGAGATTGCTTGAGGGTTAATCTGTTTTTGTCTTTTTTTGGAAGTTGGGGAGGAAGTGCATGTACATGAGCAGGAGCAGAGGTTGACAGTCCCGACAGAGAAGGTCCAGAGCGGGGAGGTATCCGTTTCGCTGGCAGGAAATCCAGGACATGCAAGATGAATGGTCCGACTTAAGTAAGAGACTTTCAGTACCCTTGGACTCCTCCGGAGGCAGAACTGATCATGAACCCCATCAGGAAACGAGACAGCCTTGCACAGAAAGGCCGCCAATCTATTTTACCTGTGGAGACACTGGACATTATGCTCCAGGATGTGTGCCGAGGAAGTTCCCTCCACTGCCATCCATTAAACTAGTGGGCTCCTTGGCTGGGGAATGCAGCCCAAAGCCTGAACAGCTAAGAAGGAGAGAAAGAAGTCCCACAAGTTTGGTTTCCCTGAGTCCTCATGTTTGGACTGAAATAGACGGTCGGGTTGTCGGCTGTTTAGTTGATACTGGCTCTCAAGTGACCACCATGCCCGAGACTTATTTCCGACGGCATTTCCCCAATGCGTTGCGGCCTGAATGGGGCCCAGTGATCAAATTGACAGCAGCCAATCAGTTGCCCATCCCGGTTGCAGGGGTGGTCTGGATGCAAATCATTGTGTGCGGCAAAGATGTGGGCTGTAAAGGAGTCGTGCTGATTGCTGGGGACCCTGGAAATGGTCCCCCTGTGAATTTAGGAATGAACGTGTTGAAAGAACTCGGGAACCTCCCAGTCAGCGAGTCGGCAGATGTGTTTCTGAATCATTGGAACCCTCGCAACCCTCAGAGAAAAGTGTTCCAACAGTTGATATGGGTGGCCCAGGCCCAAGATACGTCGAGTGAAGGAAAAAAATTGGGTAAGGTGGTCATTCCAGCTGCCTCCAACCTTGTCCTACCACAAGGTCAGCCTGTGCTCACTCTGCCCGTCCAAGCCTGTACCCCTCTTGAAGGAGTAGAAGTGTTGATCGAGCCAGCTTTTATGGATCAGCTACCTCCAGGGCTCCTTGTTGTGCGGACGTTTGCCATTGTTCACAACGGCCATCCAATCACCTAAAAGAAGGATGCCGAATTCTGGAGCAGATGGGGGACAAGCTAGCAGATCTCTCACCCCAACAGGTACAACAAGTAGAGGCAGTACTGGAGTGATATCAGGACGTTTTTTGCTCTTCTTGATGATAATTTTGAGTGTACCACAGCCATCACCCACGAGATTCCAACAGGAAACGCTGCTCCAATTCGGGAGTGACATTGATAAATCCCACCGCTAAAGTACCATGGCGCATATGCTGCAAAGTGGGGTCATCAGAGAGAGCCAATGCCATGGGCCGCGCCCATTGTCTTAGTACGAAAGGACGGGACCCTGCGCTTCTGTGTAGACTACCGGAAACTGAATACCTGCACTGTGCGAGACTCGTACCCACTACCATGAATTGAAGAATCGTTGTCTGCCCTGTGAAAAGCGAAGAACTTCACGTCGTTGGATCTGGCCAGTGGATATTTTTTGATGATAAGATTTTTCACGGTGCATCAAAAAAATCCAAGATAATTAAAACTTACAATTATTGATCATATACCAGATGATGTACCTGACCGCTACAGCAATCTAATAAAGTGTTCTGTCTCCGACATTTAATTCATAATCTTCGATTGTCTATCTGAAAATATTCCAGTGAATATCCAGAATGTTCAGTTTCTTCCATAGATTTAATGTTTTCATTGTTTCTGGCTCCATCTAGTGACCAGAGTCATAACCGCAATGTTGTTGTGTGCTGTACTTCCTGAATCTTTCCCTCCATTCACAATGTATTCTGGGAAGGTTGCAAGGCACCCTGGTAAGTTTTGCAAAGAATTATGGTTAGTTCAGCCCCCATTTTCCCTCCAGTTCTCCATTTTCTCTCAGCCTGCATCCTGGAAGCATCTTATTCCTCTCCTCACCTTGTGTCATCATCGCTGGTATGTAAACATGCTTCCTGTACATAATTCCTGTCTCATATCAACCTGCTCAGTTAGTTCTCCCCTGCTCATCTCTTAGTGCAGACGTTGATTCTTAATTGTATTATGTATGATATGTATCCTTGATGTACCCTGTATTGACTCAGTGTATATATATGTTTTTGTTTGTAGTTTCACCGCATCATCAATATACCACCACTGTAATGAATGGAAGCGGAGGCAGAGATGGTGAAGTTCACTTTCGTTTTTTATTTTTAAAGTGGAACCTCGGGACCACGGTCCGGGGGGCTCTGAAGGGGGCGTAACTAGTGAGCCCCGGGCACCCGTAGTAAAGCCCCTCAGACAGGGCCAGAATGGAATACCCGGAGGACACAGGTGCTACCTCCAGTTAGACCCCGAACACGTGGCAGCTGTCCCAGCGGGACCAAAAGGGATAACAGTAGTTACAGCAGAGTCCGTAATGAGCTGGGTCCTGGATCCGGGTAGATGGTAAGGAGTCGTGTTGTGAGTTCATTTTCCCCTTCATTACTGAGGCCCGAGGAACTCCCTCTTCTGGTAAAGAAAGGTAGTGAGCCTGATTATCAGACACCTGGGCCTGATGATGATGACTGGCTGAGTGGAGTTACTGACTGGATATAAGGCTGCCGACGCCCTTCTGCCCTGCGGGTGATTTCTCTGTGGGATCCTTGGAGACCAGTCAGAATTCCTGCTCTTCTAAAGCTAAGTTTTCTGCTCGGCTTTTTGCATTTGTGCTTTGACTTTTTTTGCTTTGTTTTTCTGGATTTCTGCCATTCCCTGCTGGGGTGTGCTGAATTCCTTTAGCTCTGTCTTCTGAAAATACCTGAGTGCTGATTTAGTTTTTGAAGCCTTGCTGCTTCAGGGTCTTTTTCCATATCAGCTTGTTGGCTTTGTCTTTGATAGGGTTTTGGCAGATTGCAGACAGCAACCTTCCTTTCCTGTTCTGTTTAGTTAGCTTGGGCCCCATCGTTTGCTCAGCCTATCTTTCTATCTGTGTGAGTGTTTTTTCATCTTACTTCACCGTCATTATATGTTGGGGGCTGCCTTTTACTTTGGGGTCCGCTCCGGGGCAGTTTAGATTTCCTTTTCTGTCTTTAGGCTATTTAGCTCTCCGGCTGTGATCGAGGGGTCTAGGGCATCGTAGGAACCCCCCACGGCTACTGCTAGTTGTGTTGATAGGTTCAGGGGTCTGCAATCTGATAGTTGCCAGCTTCTCTGGTTTTCTGGACTTAGCTTCTATTTTTGTGTCTGCCTCCTACGGTGACTCAATCATAACAGAGTCGGTTCCAGTGACCTTCACACAGTCCTCAGACATGGATAGCTGTTGGCGGAAAGGGATGGCTTTCGCCCAGATGGTTGCAGATACAACCATGAAGCACAGGATACTGATATGCTGTGGAGACAGAGAGCATTAGAAAATGCACAGAGACTGCAGACGCAGCGCAGACAGGATAGCATGAGAACCGGATGTAGCAATGATAGATACTCGTTGCTCCGGCGCTCTCCCTATGGAGGAGAGGCCAGAAATAGCAGCCAGTGCGCTGCCATTGGTTATTTGCACTTTTTGAATAATGCACGCCATCCCTTTAAGAAGGCAGGAGAGCGGGCGGGCGTGCCCTAATAGCCTTAGCTACAGATCTCCTCACAGGACGCCAGGAGGTGGAGGCAGGAGGGAGGCTTGAATGCTGAGCAGCAGCATGAGATCCAGAGGAGGCCGGCTGCTGCCTAAGGATAGCATGTGAGGCTCGAGGTGAGTGCCCATAACGGAGGGCAGCGGCAGACCTGGGCGCCGCACCAGGACAGGGACCGGGTGTAACAACCACGTTCAATAAAATACAGATTCAACCTACAGTCTCCTTATTGGACCCCGGTATAGCGGTTTAGCTGTCTGTATAAGCTACATGAAGTCTGCTTCAATTAGTGAGGACAGAACATAAAGAGAGAAAGTTTCTGGATATTTAAATTAGGTACCTTGGGATTAAATCTTACCATTGAAAAAGTCACGTAATAATTTTATTCTGTTTGTATTTTTTGTATTTTAATATTTAGATTCATATTTTAATATTTGTATTACTTTTAGGTCTTTTTATCATTTATATTGTTTTTAATCATTTTTTTAACATTGATAATTTGTTTTGTGATGCAACTTGTATGTATTCAACCATGTGATTTATTAATTGCCCTTTGCTTTTTATTGGCTACTTTGTCCTTAAATACCCCTTCCTGTTTATTGTGAATAAACTGCCACCTGATGAAGACGGTGCTTTACTGTCGAAACGCGTTGTGGATCAAGAAATAAACAAGGATTGAATTTACCACCTTTAATCTGTGTCCTGTGCGCTCCGTTGTGACCATGGTTTGTCATATTACACTAAAAATGGCCCTGTTGAAGCATCGGTGTTAACCTATGCAGACTTCTCTCAACCCTTCATCCTTCACACTGACGGAAGCCTGCATGGACTAGGAGCTGTGTTGTCACAAATGCAAGATGGAAAAAATAATCCTTTAATCGTCCCACCATGGGGAAAAAGAGAGAGTGATCGCTTATGCGAGCCGGTCCTTCCATGACTCTGAATGAAATCCAGACAAATACAGTTCTTTCAAACTGTAACTACTGGCGTTGGTGTGGGCCATGACTGAGAAATTCGATGAGTACCTGTTTTGGTCTGAAGTCTTGATACACACCAATAACAACCATCTGACCCACCTGGAAAATGTGAAACTGTGAGCCCTGGAGCAGAGATGGGTGGTCCGTATGGCCAAGTAGCGATACAAGATAGCGTATCGAAGAGGGGCTGAGAATGCCGATGCTTTATCCAGAATTACTCACGAGCGACCGGAACACAACCGGGATGAAGAGCTGGAGGCAGAAGAGATTCTTGGATTTCAGAATTCTGCCAGGATGCTGGCGGCAATGCAGGGACAGATGGGGGAGACGTCTGGAAAACATACACTGGGACGACCCCATGATGACTTTGTTCGGCTGCAGCAGGACGATGGGGAGGTCGATCAGTTGAGGCAGTGGGTGGCTTTGAAACAACTTCCTAGCCAAAGAGAGAGAGACGCCCTGTCCCATGGAACCCTGCAGATCCTACAGCAGTGGGAGAGGCTCTAACTGGAAGATGGCTTGCTGTATCGGAAAGTGCAGTTAGCACGGCAATTGGGAGTCACCTGGCAAGTGGTGCTGCCAGAAAAGTTGCTCGGCGAGGTGTCCACAGAAGCTCATGAGAGAGGAGCCCACTTTGGCCCGGAAAAGACATTCCAGTGGCTGCAGAAGCTGGTCTACCATCCTCGGCTGAAGAATGCACCAGATGAAGCCTATCAGCAATGCAGGAACTGTGAACTAGTTAAGCCTTCGGAACAGAGGACCCCTGCACAGACCAACATGACTTCTGCTCCCCTAGAGGTGTTAATGATCGACTGCTTGACCGTGGGTCCAGCTCACCTGGGATATGAACATTGTCTGGTGATTACTGATCATTTAACCAATTTCCTGTGGTGACTCCGACCTGGGATCAGACTGCTGAGTCGGCGGCCCCGGCCATTTGCAGAGCCTTCATCCGAGTGTATGGTTGTCCGAAGAGAATTCACTCTGACCAAGGCACCTGCTTTCAAGGATGAGTGATGGACTATATCGCCTGTATCAGATTGAGAAGTCCAGGACAACGCCCTACCATCCACAAGGGAATCGAGCATGTGAGTGTTTCAATCAGACGCTGATTCAGATGCTGAAAACATTGGAGAAAGGCGGGAAAGTTTGCTGGCCTGAATATGTGGCTGAATTAGTCTAGGTATTCAACAACCGGATGCACAGCACAACTGGATACACGTGTTACACTCGGGTATTCGGCCAAAAAGGGCGAGAAATCACTGAGCTGGAATTGGATCCAGAGGAGGACTACCCACGGACGGAGTGTCCACCTGGGTCTGTGAACATTGGTATCGTTTACAGACTCTCCATCGACCAAGTTTTGCAAGCTTGAACACCATGCGAGGGACAGCCCAGGCAGCACCAGACCATGTAACATTACTAAGAGTGAAGCCCAGCCATCCAGTATCAATGGGTGCTAACACCAACAGTAACAACAGTGACAGCAGTGATAGCAGTGCAGCAGAAGTGCAAACTGCAGCTACAAGGGAAGTCACAGCATTGTGGGCAGGTGGCACATCATGTGGCAGCTAATTGCGTGGGCTGATGCCTTCAGAACCAGGGCAAAATGGCTGAGGGAACTCCTGAATGAAGTAAGTCTGGACAGGGAGGATGCTGAGGAACCAAAAAATACGGTCCGACCCGGGAACATTCTAAGTGACAGAAAGAGAAGAACAGGGAAAGAAGAAGAGTTGCATTGTGTGAATTCTGATGTTGAATGTGCTGTGTGAGAAGATCAGTAAATTTGTTTATTTGAAAGTTGAAATGGACTGTGGCTCATTTTGTGTGAAACCGGACAGAGGAAGCTTCCAACAGCGTAGTGAAGGCCTTGACGGTGCAGGTGATGGAGCCACAGGTATGCAGAGCGATGGACAGTGTTTGCATGTGACGGGAGGCCAGAGTGTGTTAAAGCAAATATTCTCAGCCATGACTACCGCCCTGGCCCTTCCTCACATATGAAATCCTTGAACAGCTGGACGAGGGTGCATACTGTTGTGCGAGATGTGAGCACATTGTGCATTTAGAAGCCAAGGTACTGATATAAATATGCAGCTGGCAACACTGAGATCCATAGATAATATGGAAAGGAGAGTGCTGCTCACTGAGCAGCAGCTCACTGGGATAGATGAGGGGAGGATGGTAGTGTAAGGGTATGACAAAAATGTTGTTTTGGTACTGCTACACTTATAGTGTATTACCACTCATATGAAGGGTATTGCTGCACCTATTGGTGTATTACCTTAGAAGTTAAATCTATAATGTGCATATACTGTATGTTCTGCTATGTCTTTATGCATACAGTTTTATATCTTGTTGCTGCTATGTACATAGGTTGTGCACTGTGGTTTATAGGGAGAGCATAGTACCTTCATTTTGCCACAAGAAGGGGGGCATTTTAGTACACACTGTTCCCAGTATAGTGTAGAAAGTAAGTAAATGGTTAAGCACATAGGAGGGGCTGCCGGGAGTTAAGGTTAGAGCAGAAGGGACGTTAGTGAGACGGGGCCAGGATGCCCGAAGTATCCACATGGGCTACAGGCCCAGGACAGCTTTGAAGCCATGCAACATTAAGCAGGGACAGCCCACGTTATCCACGGCCACTGGGCATCATTGCAGTGGGCCAGTAAAGTAGAGAGAGAAGATGTGGTGACTCATAGCCTGAGCGAACGCCTTTAGGGCAGGAGTCAGTTGGAGTGAGGAACAGGGAATGGTACAGATGGGCCGGATCCTTTTCCAGAGGCAACCAAATCAGGTGGTGGATGATTTGAAGTCTGGGGCAAAACAGGCAGAAGTAATTGAAGGGTATTGCTACACCTACTGGTATATTACCTTAGAAGTTAAATTTATAATAAAGATGAGAAGACCTCACCCTCTTCCACTGACTAACGGCAAATGGGTGGAGTTGTCGGAGGTGTCCCTACCTGAAAATGGGTGGGGCCTAGAAGGAAGAACCCGGCCCGCCAGACAGTAGGAAGAAATCGCAGAGCACCCCACTTACCAATGTCTGGAGAGTTCTTCAGCGCAGAGTCGGCAGCTGCCAGAGTTGACAGCGTCCTGAGGACCAGACCCCTTGAGTGTGGAGTCGGTGCTCAGACGTCCTCTGCAGTGGGAACAATCAGCGGAGCCATAGTCTCAATGTTCTTTGGAGGCGAAACCATCGGCACGACGTCAGGCAGGGGAACCCTGTAGGTGAAACCTTTGTCGTTAGCTCAGCGGAGACCGGAACTGGCTTCCGCCATGGAGGAACCGTTGCTGGAAACTGAGAACGAGCCAGAGTTCTATCTACCAGCCGACTGCGCAGGCATTCCCGCTGAAGAATCCAGAAATTCCAGGACCGCCACAGCCTACATTCCTGTGTCTGAGCAGGTGAGTGTAACTCAGCCTCTAACCCCGGAGGGATGGTCCTTGTCATGGGCCCCCATCTCGGAGGCCATCATTCATCCACGTATCACGGCAGGAGAGTCTGCGCTCCAACCCCCTGACCCTCTGAGGCCTGGATCAAACTCAGCCTTTATCTGACATGACATGACATGCTGCACATTGGGAGGCTATGGGAAGGCTGTATACTGTCATGCAATATATGTGGAGGCTGTGTGGGGCTCAATCAGTATATGGGGAGGCTGTGGGGGCCTCATGCAGTATATGGGAGGCTGTGTGGGGCCTCATTCTGTATGTGGAGAGACTGTAGGGCTCATGCTGCATATAAGAAGGCTGTGTGGGGCTCATGCAGTATATGGGGAGGCTGTGTGGGCCTCAAGCAGTATATGGGGAAACTGGGGCTCATGCAGTACTTGGGGATGCTGTATGGGGCTCATGCTGTACATGGGGAGGCTGTGTGGGGCTCATGCTGTACATGGGGAGGCTGTGTGGGGCTCATGCTGTACATGGGGAGGCTGTGTGGGGCTCATGCTGTACATGGGGAGGCTGTGTGGGGCTCATGCTGTACATGAGGAGGCTGTGTGGGGCTCATGCTGTACATGGGGAGGCTGTGTGGGGCTCATGCTGTACATGAGGCGGCTGTATGGGGCTCATGCGGTACATAAGGAGGTTGTGTGGGACTCATGTCATATATAGGGAGGCTGTGTGGGGCTCATGCTGTATATGGGGAGGCGGTGTGAGGCTCATGCCGCATATGTAGTATGCTGTGTGGGGCTCATGCCGCATATGGGGAGGCTGTGTGGGGCTCATGCCGCATATGGGGGAGGCTGTGTGGGGCTCATGTCGCATATGTAGTAGGCTGTGTGAAACTCATGCTGTATATAAGGGGCTGTGGGGGGTTAAAGCTATTCAGGGGGGTGTCGGCATACTTAATTCTGCTCAATATTAAGTGATACACTTAATATTAATAAATTAATATTGAGTAGAATTAATTACAAGCTATTGGTTCGGCCCTCCAAAACAGTCATGGTCTCTCATGTGGCCCGTAGGGAAAATTTATTGCCCACCCCTGCTCTAGACTACTGCTCCCTCCTCCCCCCCTTTGGTGTTCTCACATTATCACTGACCGAAAATCTTTCTCTCACATGGGGCAGTAAAGTTTTCTCATGTAAATTATGAATCTTCTTTGTGCTCTCTCAGAGCAGGCTACTAATTTGACCCAGATGATGCAAAAGTTATCTGTAGAGCAAAGGGCTTTAGCTCAGTCCCATCAGCAGGTTCAGAGGGATGTTGCAGATGCCATTCGGGGTGCTGCTCTCTCTGTGGCTCAGAGTGGGGGAGCCACTGATGTTTCGTTATTTTCTCCTGAACCTCCAGTTAAGTTGCCTGATACCTTCTCTGGGGATAAGAAAAAGTTTTGGGCCTTTAAAGAGGGGTGTAAGTTCTTGTTTTCTCTGTGACCCCTTTCTTCAGGAGATGAGAGTCAAAGGGTGGGGGGTATTATTTCTTTATTAAGGGAGGCTCCGCAGGCTTGGACTTTCTCTCTCTCCCCTACGGCTCTGGAAAGAATGTCTGTGGATCGGTTCTTTGAGGTCCTTGGGCAAATCTATGATGAACCTGATCATGTGCGACTGGCTGAGGACATGGTTATGAGTCTATCCCAGGGAAAGCACTCAGCTGAGTGGTTTTGTTCTGAGTTTAGGATGTGGGCCGCAGAGGTATCCTGGAATGATTCCGCTCTCAGGGGATTGTTCCGCTGAGGTCTGTCTGAGCATCTTAAGGACATTTTAGCTTTACACCCTCCTCCGGACTCCCTCGAGGAAGCTATGACACAGGCTGTCCGCATGGACTGTAGACTCCGTGCTAGGGGAGTGATGCAACAGGAGACCCCCTTGTACCCCGTTAAAGTTGAATCCTCATCACCTGTTGAACCCATGGTGGTGGGAGATGCTTCTTTTAAAGAAAAGGAAAGGAGACGCTTCAAGGAAAACAAGCTTTGTTTCTACTGTGGGGCTCTGGGACACTGGAGAAAGGACTGCCCTTCTTGCCCTCCATCCTCCAAGGTGTCGGGAAACATCTAGGTCTGGGCAACGGTTGAGGAGGTTGCCCAGACCTTCAGCTACACTTTTCCTCAATTTCTAAAATTCTGCTCCAGGTTTAACTTGGCGTGGACGATGGTCTGTTTCCTTCTACGGCGTTTGTGGATTGTGATTCAACCATTAATTTGATCGACTCCATCTTGGTGACTCATTGTAAAATAGGGACAGTTAGGCTTGAGACTCCATTGAAAGTTGTAGCCATTGACTTCACTCCGCTCATCAAGTGGGGTATCACTTATGTTTCTGAAGTGTTCAAGGTGGTCCCTGTACATGTAGAATGTACAACTTGTTTTCTTTTGGACAATTTACCTGGGGGAGTTAGTCCTGGGTTTTCCCTGTTTGCAACGTCACAATCCTGTCATCAATTGGGAAACCAGAGAAATTGTCCAATGGAGGTCAAAATGTATTAACCAATGTAGTAATTCTGTGTCTATTTCGTCTGTCGGTCTGAAGGGTATTCAAGAATACTTAAAGGGTTTCGAAGACGTGTTCTCCAAAAGCGAGGTTGAGGTTTTGCCACCACATCGGCTTATTGATTGCGCCATTGATTTTATTCTGGGTGCTAAGTTGCCCAACCTTTCTGGTCCTGAGTGGGTTGGATACAAAGTTAAAATAACCAAAAGAAATTTGGTTCACACCACAAAAAAGTGACAAAAACAAAAACAGAACATGCTAAATCAACCAAATCGATAAAACTAAAAAGGATTAACCTAGAAGTCCCTAGTGTGTCACCTAAACTCACACCTTCCTGGCTGCAGAGGTTGGCACCCTAGGGCGGAACGTTGTGGTGCCCCCACTCCACGATGACTGTCCCTAGGGGCCCTAATATACCCTGCAGCTGTAGGGGGTGGACTGACCTATGGACCTGTCTGATGAAGAGGGAAAAGTAAAGAGGATTATGTATACAATGCATTATTCTGACTTGTATGTGTATGTGAGGGACAACATCTAGAATTGGGAAGAGACGGTGTAGTACCAGGTTTTGGCCACAAGATGGAGACAGAGACTAGTGAGAAAAGGGCTTAATAGCAGCTTAAGGCTTTAAGGCTAAGAAACCGCATAGTCATGGTGGACGGAGTAACAGGACTGAGAAGGGGATTTCCAGAAAGAGGAGATATAAGGGAGGAGAGCCCCAGGGGGCAGAGCAGACACCCAGGAGGAAGAGAGAAGCGGGATGAGCTCGGGAGAGGACAGAGGAAGGAGAAGCTCAGGAAAGACAGAAGAGAAAGAGATGGTGACAAGGAGACTTGGTGGCCCTGAGTGGAGAGCTGCAGGACTGGACGGCAGTGACTAACGGAGGTCTGGGGTACAGGACAGCTGGACACCGAATAGTGAGTTGCAGCAAGCAGACTCTTACGGGGGAAGCACTGTGGCCATGGGCCTAACGTCAGCCACAGTGAAGGAACCCAGGGGTCTTTTTGGACGGAAGGTGACAGGTACCCAGGCCAGGGAGCAGAAGGTGTTGTGTCTGCTGTGGATGTCAGGAGGACACCCAATAAAGTTTGGATCTGATTGAACGGATTTCTGCATCTGTCTCCCGTCTGTTCCGCAGCCGAAAGGGACCACCCCCCAGTTGGCACACATACTACACAGCCACTAGGGAGACCCTATAACCAATCCATAGAGGGACCCCTAGCAATAAACATAGATCGATCCTATGCCTAATGAGGACCCGAGACCCCCAAAAATTAAAATCAATGACATAGAACACATTCAGGCAACCGGTAGCATATCTGCATGATACAAGACCATTGAAAACCTTCCACAATCCCACCTCTAAAAAAGAAAGGGATATAGACACACTTATAGAGGATGATTAAGTGGACAGGTGATATGGAAGTAGCAATGTTCCCAAAAGATGAAACACCATAGATCTTTTGTTTGCAACCAGCACTGAAATACTGACTTAAGCCCGTGACAATGCACTGGCAATTAATGTCTCTTCACACAGTGCAATAAGCACCCAAGGTGATATCACTAAGTTGTGTCCGTAATATCATGCAAGAATCTTAGAGTTCTCAAATAATAAGGCAGCATTTAACTTTATCCTCTTCATTCAATAATGTGCAATACATACTGTGATATACATTCTCAGGATACTAACCTTGCTGCCACAAAGATATTATCACAACTCAAGCTCAGATACATATAAAAGGGAACGCTACATATTCACATCAAACATCAAATAGATCGATGCTCATCTTGTCAACCGCCACCTTGCCATGTATGAATTAGCGCTAATGAGCTTGAGTTGTGATAAGGATACTAACCTTGCTGCCACAAAGATATTAAGTCAGTACTTTGTATGAACGGAATGTGGAAGGCAGAATTGCTAAATGGGTTCTCTAATAACTGGTACTATACAAAGTGATTGGGAAAAGCTAGTGTGATGCCAATTTTCGAAAAGGACTCCATGTCATTCCTGGGTATCTATCACCACATTTAAACTATCTAAGCTATTACTGTAGGCTTACAGATTATAGACTGCCTCACATCAGACGCCTTGTTGGTGAGAAATCACCTTAAGGCTGTGTGTCCATGTAGCGATTTTTAAGCGTTTTTGCCTCGATTTTCAGCTCGAAAACGCAGCGAAAACGTTTAAAAATCGTGTACAGAACGCCCCCCATGCATTCCTATGGCATTCCGCACATGCTGTGCTAATGCTGCGCTTTTTTCCGTGGCGGAATCGCATCGCGGAAAAAATTGCAGCATGCTCACTCTTTTGTGCGGAATCGCAAAGAATTGCCGCGATTCCGCACCCATAGGAATGCATGAAAATCGCTTACTTCCCGCATGTGGCTATGCCCACCATGCGGGAATTTAAGCGTCTCATGTGCGGTTGGTACCCACGGTGTGGAGGAGAGGAGACTGTCCTCCAGGCCCTGGGTACCATACCCCTGTAAAAAAAAAGAATAAAAAATAAAAAATCGGGGTATATTTACCTTCCGACGTCCCGCGCTGCATTCCCGGCCTAAGCGTTCCCAGTAATGCCTTGCGGCACGGTCCAGTGATGACGTAGTCTCGCGTGACTCTAGCGGTCTCGCGAGATCGCTATAGCAACGCGAGACTACGTCATCACAGGTCTCGCAAGGCATTACTGGGAACGCTGTGGCCCGGGATGGCAGCGCGGGACGCCGGAAGGTAAATATACCCCGATTTTTTTATTTTTTTTAGCATTATAACATTCTATCTTTTACTATTGATGCCGCATAGGCAGCCTCAATAGTAAAAACCTGGTCACACTTGTCAAACACTATGTTTGACGAGTGTGACCAACCTGTCAATCACTTTCCAAGCGATGCTTCAAATCGCTTGGAAAGTGCTTGAATATCGCACGCGAAAATCGCGGCAAAATCGCGGTGAAATCGCGAGGAAAAAAAACGCTCGATTTCTGGGAAGGAGTCCGGTTTTTAGTGAGCGTTTTAAAATGCTACGTGGGCACATAGCCTAAATCACTTAATAGTTCAGATAGATCCAATGTGGTGACAGATTCCCTTTAATATGCATTGTGAGAAAAATGTTCAAGAGGCCTGTCCAGGATTTTAAGCAGGAATAGGCATTAGGGTACCGTTACACCTAGCGACTCACCAGCAATCCCGACCAGCGATATGACGCCGTCAGGATCGCTGGTGAATCGCTAGGTGGTCGCTAGTGAGCTGCCACACAGGCAGATCTCACCAGCGACATCGCTGGGGACGGGGATCGCTACTTACCTGTCAGACGCGGCGATCCTGCGTCCTCCCGCCCGGCTCCACGCGTCGCTCGTCGTCACAGCTGGAAGCGCCGCAGGAAGTGGCCGATAAGAAATCTTCCAGGAGCTTCTCGCGTGATCAGCGATAACCAGCGGGGGAGCCGGTCGGAGGTAAGTATCACATGCAGCGATATCGCTAGTAATATCGCTGTAACGTCACAAAATCGGTGACTTTACAGCGATATTGCTAGCGATATCGCAGTGTGTAATGGGGGCTTTAGACTAAACTATTGTAAGTGATAGCCAGCCTTGGTTAACTAAGAACAGAAGATATCAAACCATTGTTATACGTTTTTACGAAAAGGTGAGTAGAGACCCAGAGTTGCAGTGGATAAAGACCACGATTCATCAAAGCTTTTGAGCCAGAAAACTGCAACATTTTTGTGTAAATGCAAGGTTGGTTGAAAAATATTACTAACTTTATCCATTTCACAAAAGTTTTGGTCAGCAATCCCAAAATGGGCAAACCTGTGGTGTCATGATGCATTGCGACACCTGATCGTCAGATATTATTTCTAGCCAAATAAAAGGGAGATAAAAAGTTGTGATGGCGTTCTGGGGGGATGGCAGTGGGTGTTGGGTAAGTAAAAGACACACTCCCCTATGTTGAGGAGGGAAGCACTGGATCTTTCCTGTTCGGCCCTCCCATCAGGTTTTGATCAATGAAAAGGATGGGAAGTAAGGACAGTGCGGTCCTCTATTTGCCACCTGAAGGAACACTCGTAATGATTGCTAAAATAGTTCAATAGCAGTTTTCTTCAAAAACAAACCAATTTTCGGCTCTGAACCGCATATTGCCCTTCAATGAATTTGCTTATTTCGTAATAATTATTTTTTGCAACTGAGCGAAAAGTGACACAATAGAGTGTTAAATTGGCATTTAATATCCAGACAGATGTGTGGATTTGTTATAAACAGTTTACAAAACTTTAAAGATGAATTTTTTGCACTGGATGATGACTCATGATAACTCACGCAGATTGGGGAAATCATTTGCATGTTACCATATGCAAAAAAAAACTTGTATAATTAGGTGATAGCATAAACAAATAGTAATCTAAAGTGCATACACTCATGTATGGTGCAGCTATAATTTGTTGTAGAATTGTATTCCGGATTCCACGACGTTGCATTAATAAAGGCTGGACGCTGCTGCCAAGCAAGTAAGATCAAGGAATGTATCAAATTGACATGGACGCACATGACAAGACATTCTACTATATTGTGAAACACCAGGCAGACAACACCTGGACTATTGTTTTCAATTTAGGGCACCATTGTATTTCAATAGACGTAATAGTGCTTGAACACATTGGATTGCGCTGTACTGATAAAAGTCAACAAAATTAGGATTATGCTGTTTGGAAAAATATAAACATGGACTCTATTACTTTTTTATCTTTACCAACTATGTTATATTATTGATAGACAGATATGGCTTATGATCTGTTCATAGTAGAAATGAGCAAATCTTTTTAATTCGAATTCTCCGACTTTGCTGAAATTTCCAACGAAAAAAAAAAAAAATGTGATTTGTGGCATATAAAACAGCATGAATCTCAAAACTGGAAAGCATGTAGGGAAAATACAAGAAGGGAGGGAGGGAGAGAGAAAGAGAATGAGCTGACCATAGGAGCTAGCACTATATATAGCAGAGAGCGGACCCTGCTGACCATAATAGCTTACACTCTACAGGACAGAAAAAGGACCCCTCTGACCTTAAGAGCTTACACGCTACAGGAGAGCGAGGACCCCACTGATCATAAAAGCTTACACTCTACAGGAGAGAGAGAGAGGACCCCACTGACCATAAGAGCTTACACGCTACAGGAGAGCGAGGACCCCACTGATCATAAAAGCTTACACTCTACAGGAGAGAGAGAGAGGACCCCACTGACCATAAGAGATTATACTCTACAGGAGAGAGAGAGGACCCCACTGACTTTAAATGACTTTAAGAGCTTACACTCTACAGAAGATGACTCCACTGACCATAAGAGCTTATACTCTACAGCAGTGTTTCCCAAACTCCAGTCCTCGTGGACCCCAACATGTCTTGTTTTCAGGATTTCCTTAGTATTTCACAGGTGATGGAAGTATCATCAAGGCATCAGGAATTCTCTCATACAACACTATGGAAATCCTGAAAACATGACCTGTTGGGGTCTGCGAGGACTGGAGTTTGGGAACCACTGCTCTACAGGATAGAGATGACCCTGATGACCATAAGAGCTTACACTCTACAGAGAGATAGGACCCCGCTGATCATTAGAGCTTATACTTTACAGGATAGAGAGAGAGAGGACCCCGCTGACTATAGGAACTTACACTCTAGGAGAGAGAGGACCTCACTGACCATAAGAGCTTACATTCTACAGGAGAGAGGACCCTGCTTACCATAAGAACTTATACTCTACAGGAGAGAGAGAGTATTCCACTGACCAGAAGAGCTTACACTCTATAGGAGAAAGAGGACTCCACTGACCATAAGAGCTTACTCTCTACAGGACAGAGAGGGCCACGCAGACCACAAGAGCTTTCACTCTTCAGGATAGAGAGAGATAGAGGACCCCGCTGCCATAAGAGCTTACACTCTACAAGAGAGAGGGCCCCGCTGACTATAAGAGCTTACACTCTACAGGAGAGAGGACCCTGCTTACCATAAGAACTTATACTCTACAGGAGAGAGAGAGTATTCCACTGACCAAGAGAGATTACACTCTACAGGAGAAAGAGGACTCCACTGACCATAAGAGCTTACTCCCTACTGGATTGAGAGAGAGGACCACTGTTATGATTGAGTCACCGAGGAGGAAAAAACAAAACACAAGCTCAGCCCAGAAAATCAGAGAGGTTGGAAACTAGCGGATTGCAGACCCCTAATCCTATCACACAACTAGCAGTAGCCGTGGAGTGTTCCTACGGTGATCCTAGACACCTCGTCACAGCCGGAGATCTACACAAGCCTAAAGAGAGAACATTGAAAAACTGACTGCCCCAGAGCAGACCCCAAAGCAATAGGCAGCCTCCAACATATAATGACGGTGAAGCAAGATTAAAACACTAACACAGATAGAAAGATAGGTTGAGCAAACGATGGGGCCCAAGCTAACTAAAAAGGACAGGATAGAAAAGCAGCTGTCTGCAATCCGAGAAAACCCTGCTGAAAATATTACCAACACAACTGATAAGCAAAAAGGACCCTGAAGTCACTAGACTTCAAACCCTATATCAGCACTCAGAATATTCTGGAAGCAGAGCAAAAGAGAATATTCTGGAAGCAGAGCAAAAGAGAACACTGATCAAGGAAAAAGAATCCAGCACACCCCCTGGCCGGGGATGGCTGAACTCCAAAAAACAAGGTAAACAAAACCAAAACTAATAAGTTCAATAGCAGAGCAAAAACTTATCTTTGGGAAGCAGGAATCAGACTGGAAATCCAGCAGAGAAATCACCAGCGACTCAGAAGGGCATCGGCTGCCTTATATCAAGTCAGAAGTTCCCGTTACCCAGTCACCATCCACCTGATCAGGTGTTTGGTAATCAGCCTCACTACCTTCCTTCACCAGAAGAGGGAGATCCTCGGACACAAAAGATGAATGAACAGATGAGCTCACAACAGACCACGCTGACCTCAAGAGCTTACAGTCTACTGGAGAGAGAGAGGACCCCACTGACCATAAGAGCTTACGCTCTACAGGAAAGAGAGGACCCCACTGACCATAGAAGCTTACACTCTACAGGAGGGAGAGGACTCCACTGACCATAAGAGCTTACACTCTACAGCAGAGAGCGAGGACTCCACCGACCATAAGAGCTAACACTCTACAAAAAGAGAGAGAGGACCACGTTGACCACAAGAGCTTACACTCTATAGGAGAGAGAGGACCCAGCTGACCATAAGAGCTTATACTCTACAGGAGAGAGATGACCCTGATGACCATAAGAATTTACACTCTACAGAAGGGAGAAGACCCCACTGACCATAAATATTTACATTTTACAGGAGAGGGAGACTTCTCGGTTATTGTACACCCATGCTAGTTCAGCCACAAACTCAAGCCAGCGGACTTTCCGGTCGTCTTCTAACATCCTTAGCATCTGGATCAAGGTTCAGTTGAACTGTTCACAGGCCTCATTTCCCTGAGGATGATAAGGTGTCGTCCGAGATTTCTCAATCTGATTCATGTGATACAGTTCTTCCATTACTCGTCCCTGAAAACAGGCACCTTGATGTCCTCTTTGGACAACGGAACACAACCCAGCGCTGGAGTCCTGGGTTCAAATCCCACCAAGGACAACATTTGCAAGGAGTTTGCATGTTCTCCCCGTGTTTGCATGGGTTTCCTCCGGGTACTCCGGTTTCCTCCCACATTCCAAAGACATACTGATAGGGAATTTAGATTGTGAGCCCTATTGGGGACAGCGATGATAATGTGTGCAAACTGTAAAGCGCTGCGGAATATGTTAGCCCTTTATAAAAATAAAGATTATTATTATTTATTATTCCTAAATGATCTGGTGATGTCATGGTGCCTACTGTGCTGAGATTCAGATGCACAGGTTGAATAGTTGAACACAGGGAGCTGACAGCTCCCTACACCACCATTATATTATATAAACTGATTAAATTTGCTGATGACACAAAGCTAGGAGGGATAGCTAATACTAGAGAAGAGAGAGAGAGGATTCAAAAAGATTTAAATAAACTGGAGAAGTGGGCAGCAACTAACAGAATGGTTTTTAACAGGGAGAAATGCAAAGTACTACATCTGGGCAATAAAAATGAAAAAAGCATATATAGAATGGGAGGAATAGGGCTAAGTGACAGCACATGTGAAAAAGACTTGGGTATACTAATAGATCACAGACTGAATATGAGTCAACAGTGTGATGCAGCAGCAAAAAAGGCAAATGCAATTCTAGGATGTATTAACAGAAGCATACAGTCTAGATCACGTGAAGTCATTATTTCCCTCTACTCCTCTTTGGTCAGACCTCATCTGGAATATTGTGTCCAGTTTTGGGCACCACATTTTAAAAAAGACATCAACAAACTGGAGCAAGTTCAGAAAAGAGCGACCAGAATGGTGACCGGTCTGCAAACCCTGTCTTATGAGGAAAGGTTGCAGGATTTGGGAATGTTTAGTTTGCAAAAGAGAAGACTGAGAGGAGACTTAATAGCTGTCTACAAATATCTAAAGGGCTGTCACATTGTAGAAGGATCAACTTTATTCTCATTTGCACAAGGAAAGACTAGAAGCAATGGGATGAAACTGAATGGGAAGAGACACAGATTAGATATTAGAAAAAACTTTTTGACAGTTAGAGTGATCAATGAGTGGAACAGGCTGCCACGAGAAGTGGTGAGTTCTCCTTCAATGGAAGTCTTCAAACAGAGGCTGGACAGACATCTGACTGGGATGATTTAGCGAATCCTGCTTTGAGCAGGGGGTTGGACCAGATGGCCCAGGAGGTCCCTTCCAACTCTACGATTCTATGATTCTATATTCAATTCTCTCTGAATTCAAAGGATGCAGATACCGTTGAGATTTAGATGCCAGGTTGGGATGTGGTGATGGTCACCCTAGTTATGGAACCTATAGCGACTGCATGGTCTACCACTATTATTGGTACACCACAGTGTTGTGTTATGATTACTTTTGCCAGATCCTAACTTATGTTTTGAATAATACCTTGAAGGAAACAAATAGGACAAAAATTCTAACCCTTGAACACCTGCCAAGACTGAGAAAGTTACACACTTGGTCAAAATTGTTTTATTTTTGATTAGTTTTATGAGATTCAAGTTACTTCTGTTACTTTTCTGTCATTAAACGAGGGGTACCAACAATTTTGACCACGTGTGTAATTAACCCCCAGGGATCGATCCTTGGCAAAAAAGGGGGAAGAATCTTAGGTATTTCTTGTGTTCTCTTGTGATGAATATGTTTATATCAGGCCTTCTCGATAACTGTGAAATCTTCCTGAAGACCTCTGTTAATTTAAAAAGTCTGGTGCTGAGTTTTTTTTTTTCCTTCTAATGGTAATTTTCAGAGATGAACAGAAAATAGACGTCTGCAAGGGAGAGAATCTGAGATGAAATTGATATCAGGGAAGATGATCTTGTCCCTTTCTGCCTGCTTACAGTGGGGAAGAAAAGTATTTAGTCAGCCACCAATTGTGCAAATTCTCCCACTTATAAAGATGAGAGAGGCCTGTAATTGACACCATACAGGACACGATAAGATCCTTCATTGGACTGCTATTGTTTTGCATTTGATATCCCCATTATCCCTCCTTTAACCATTAACCTCCCTGCGAGGAGTGAATACCTTGTTCTACAAAATTGTTACATCTTGTTAACCCTTGCTCTGCCTCCTGTCTGTCACTGCATCCAGCAACCTGCTTACACCTTTGTGTATTTACTGTACAAACATTAATCTGGCTTTTTTATATTGTTTCTTTTGAAGTAATGGCGTCTTCCTGGCAGTTTTTTCTATGATATACTTTATGCTGTGTAAAAGCGCCAAAACTTAAAAAAAACAATATAAATGAGGTATTGCTGTAAATGTATTGACCCGAACAATAAAGCTGCCTTATCAATTTTACCACACGTGGAACGGTATTAAAAAAAAAAAAACAATACCTGAATTGCTGGTTTTTGATCATTCTGCCTCCCAAAAGACAGAACAGAAAAGGATCAAAAAAATCATGTGCCCGAAAATGGTACCAATAAAACCTCAATTCATCCCACAAAAAACAAGCCATGATATACCTCTGTCAGTCGAAACATGAAAAAATCATAGTTCTCAAAATATGGAGATGCAAAAAATATTTTTTGCAATAAAATGCTTCTTTTAATGTGTGACAGAAGCCAAACAAAATCCTGGTATCACTGTAATCGCACTGATCCAAAGAATAAAGTTGCCTAATCACTTATACCGCACGAGGAATGATGTAAAAAATAAATAAAACCAATTCTTCACCTGCTGTTGATTTTTTCATTATGCCTCCCAAAGATCACAGTAAGGTTCTGCGTACATGGAGCGCCCACCAGGGCCGTGAGGATACTCGGTACCGGGTCGGTTCTTAAGGGGATGTGTCATGGCAGCGGTGACCAGGTCCGTGGCCCTGGGCTTCCAATGAAAATCATCATAAAAGGGAAAATAAAGTTTATAAGATATAGTTTGTGACGCTACCTGTGGTACTCAGCAAAATATGGCCGACGCTGCTTAAAGAGACTGCTGGGGCTTATGATGATGCAGGAGAGTTGGTACAGCTCTCCACAGGTAGAGCTAGTCCCTGGGCAATTATATTGTTAAGGATAGTGGTGATGGTTGTAGTGCAGAGTGGATGGTGCAGTAAATAACTCTGAGGACACAGCAGCGTACAATCTTCACTCTTTTACTCACGGTTTGTGGTGTAGACCAGTGCACTGATTACAGTTGGTATTGGAGATCCGTGCAGCCTGGAAGCAATTTAGGATCCACCTAGCCAGGTGGGTTCAGAGTAGGCCTTCCTATTGTGCTGTATTTTGATGTCCTTGCTGCTTAAAGCTATGCTCAGTCCTCTGCTCCTTCTTGTTCTTTAGTCCTTGCCTGTATGGCAGGCAGCTTGAGCCTAATACAGGTGTCACTTCTTCGTGGTGACGCTGGGCCCTCATTTGCTGCTGTGCCTTCAGGTGTTGTGATGGGGCCAGGAGACATGCAGTCCCCTGTCCTCCAGATTTAGCTTCTGGAACTTCAGTACCCGCACAACCACGGACTCCAGTGTCCGGTCTCTAGCATTTAGCCCTGGGGTGAGCTTTTCTACAGTTCCACTCCTAAGGTTGTTCTTTGACTTCCTCACTCCTCTCTGTCTCCCTCAGACTACCTAACCACGCCCCCAGGCCTGAACTAATAAGGAAGCTTTCCTGAAACCAGGTTTTGAGCTCCCTCTTCTGGTCTGGAGTCAGGAAAGATGTTGTATGCTGGTGTTAACTGGCTATGGAAACCCTCCTTGTTTCCAGGTATGACATCACCCCCTGTAAGGGAGGCAATGCCACTGTGCCAACCGGATTCCTGGGGTGCCACACACATTTGTACTGAGCTCTGCGCTGAGCGCTTACACCGAAGTTTCCATGTAAATCTCTGAATTATGTGATTCAGACGGAAGCTCTGGCAGAAGATTCCCTATAATGAGGCAGATGGAGGCACTGTGGATGCCGTCTGACCTGTGATCCGGCAGTGTTCGTCTTTTTAGCATTGCATAAAAGTGCCGTCGGCCTCCAATTTGTGCACTTCTGAAAAAAAGGACAATGCTGAGAAAAGACGGAGTCCAGGGTAACTCTGCTGCATCCTTATAGTGAATGTATCCCTCAGGAGTTTTATCTGAATCATGTCACCTAGAGATTTAGATGGAAACCACAAAGAAAGTGCTCAGCGTAGAGTGCCGGATAAATCCCAAATGTTATGTAAAATGTTCCCAATAAAAACGTCAACACAAACTACAAAAAATACAAGTCCACACTAAGGTCTATCATTTGTTAATGGAAATGTAGGGGACTTCCACGTTACTCTTAGCATAAAGGCTCTGGAAAAGTGAAATGGCTCTTTGCCCATCAAAAGACATTCAGCAAATTCTACGCTTCTAAGTCCAAATGCCCCCCTACCTTCTGAGCCCCAGTGTGTGTAAACCACATGTTGCTCGAACATGTTTGGCATTTCTGTACTGATGAGAGCCCGAATAATTTTCGGGTGCGTGTCTCCAAAAGCATGAGCTGGCAGCAACATCCACTACTGCTTGTTTCTGGTAAATACTCATAGAGTCAAAATTGTGACTAGTACTACAACTGTAGATAAATTCTGAAAGGTGTATAATTTTCCAAATGGGGCCACTTGAGGGAGAAATCTGCTTTTCTAGCACTTAGGGGCTCTGTATATGGAGTCTGCAAATTATTTTATGAAAATCTGCCCTCCAGGAGGCAAATAGCGCTCCATCTCTCCCGAGTGTCTCCATATGGCTAAACAGTACTGTATAGTCACATATGAGGTATTTCTATATTCAGCAGAAATTGTGGAACAAAATTTGGTGCCATTTTTTCTGTTTTCCCTATATAAAAATGTAAAAATTGGTGGTTAAAAATTCTGTGACACACCTGTGGTGTCAAGATGATCACTGCACCCATAAATTAATTCATTGAGAGGATTAGTTTGTAAAAAGGGGTCACTTTTGGGGGGGTTTCACTGTTCTGGCACCCTTTGGGGCTCAGTCAATGTAACATGGCACCCTCAAAGAAGTGCAGCAAAATCTGCACTGTAATATGGTGCTACTTCCCTTCTGAGCTTTGCACTATGCCTAAAAAGTATTTTTCAATGACATATGGGGTATTGATGAACTCCTGTTCCCCTTGTATAAATACAAAATTTGGGGCTGAAAAACATTTTTGTGGGAAAATTTGTTTTTTTTCTTATTTTCACAGCTCTACGTTCTAAACTTCTGTGACGCACCTTGGCTCACCACACATGTAGATAAGTTCCATGAGGGGTCTAATTACCAAAATGTTGTCACTTGTGAGGGGGTTTCACTATCTAGGTACCCAAACAGTTGTTTTCCTCCACATTTTTGGTATCGGCGTACTCAGGAGAAAATTCACAACAAATTGTATGGAGCAATTTCTTCTTTTACACTTATGAAAATGCAAAATTTAGAGCTAAAAAAGATTTATCTGTGAAAAATGTGATTTTTTTCATTTTCAAGGCTCAACATTATAAATGTCTATGAAGCACCTGGGGCTTCAAAGGTGCTGAATCACATCCTAAGTTGTCTAGTTTCCAAAATGGTGTCACTTATTGGGGGTTTCCAATGTTTAGGCACATCAGGGGCTCTAAAAAATGCAACATGGCATCCGCTTATTATTCCAGCAAATTTTACATTTAAAAAGTCAAATGGTGCTCTCCTTCCCTTCCAGGCCCTGCCAAGCGCCCAAACAGTTGTTTTCCTCCAAATATTGGGTATCTGTGCACTCAGGAGAAATTGCACAACAAATTGTATGGAGAAATTTCTTCTGTTCACCTTATGAAAATGCAATATTTGGAGCTAAAAAGATTTATCTGGGAAAAATTTGATTTTTTTATTTTCATGGCTCTACATTATAAACTTTTGTGAAGTACCTGTGGGTTCAAGGTGTTCATTACAGATCTAGAGAAGTTCCCTAATGGGTTTAGTTTCCAAAATGTTGCCACTTGTGGGGGTTTCCACTGTTTAGTCACATCAGGGGCTCTCCAAATGCAACATTGCAACCGCTAATTATGCCAGCAAATTTTACATTCAAAAAGTGAAATGGCGCTCCTTCCCTTCCAAGCCATGCTGTGCGCCCAAAAAGTGGTTTTCCTCCACATATGGGGTAATGGCATGCTCAGGAGCAATTTCACAACAAGTTGTATGGTCCATTTTCTCCTGTTAGGTCTAGAGGAAAATTTTTGTGAAAGAAAAGTAAATGTTTATTTTTTTCTTACACATTCCATTAAATCGTGTTAAGCACCTGAAGGGTTCATAAACTTATTGAATGTGGTTTTGAGTACCTTGAGGGGTGCAGTTTTTTAAAGATGTTATTTTGGGGTGTTTTCTGTCATATAGGTCCCTCAATGTCACTTCAAATGTGATGTGGTCCCTAATAAATGATTTTGCTAAATTTGCTGTAAAAATGAGAAATCGCTGATCAAATTTTAACCCTTATAGCTTCCTAGTAAAAGAAAATTTTTTTTAAAAAATTATGCCGTTGTAAAGTAGACAAAATGGGAAATGTTATTTATTAACTATTTTGTGCGATATGACTGTTTGATTTAAAAGCCTAAAAATTAAACTTTTGAAAATTGCAAAGATTTCAAAATTTTCACCAAATTTCCTACTTTTTCACAAATAAGTCATATCAAAAAAATTTTGCCAGTATTATGAAGTACAATATGTCATGAGAAAACATTCTCAGAATTAGCTGGATCTGTTGAAGCGTTCCAGAGTTATTACCTCATAAAGGGACAGTGGTCAGAATTGTAAAAATTGGTCTGGTCAGGAAGGTGACAACAGGCTTCAGGGTGAAGGGGTTAATAATACTAAGACATAATATTGTATCTGATCTCATCTTCATACACACTTGTCTCCTTCTTTATTAACATCACCTTTCCTTGCATTTAGATACTGAATAACTATGACCTGAAAGTTTCCCGTCCTTAACCCAGCACATGACTGTAAATTGGCTTCTGAAGTTAATGTCTGTCTTAATGACTTACGTAATCCGCTAATGATTTCAGTGCAACACATTTAACCCTTTAATCGTCATGTTTTCCCAATGTAAACTGCAGCCTCCAATACAAACTACGGCTTCAAATACTGTATATGGCATGTGACGCCAAGGAGTTAAACACATAGTCAATTTCAAGCATTTAAACTTCTGTCCCAATGATAATCTGACATTGTGAAATAAATCTGAAATAAATCTCTAACAGTTTTTAAATCACTTCTGGACAGGGTGAAAACACTCAAATAACTTTCATCTAAGACTTGATAACACAAGAAAAGTAATGGGGAAGATTTATCAAGATGAGGATAAACTAACACAGGATTATAAAATATCATCAGTTTTTTGTCCAAATAAAAAGGGAAAGATTTTTCTCTGTATCTTGGTCCTTATGCAACAATGTGTATGGCATCAGTTTTTTTTTTACATCAGTAGCTATTAACATTTACAAGACCAAATACGGCTTCTTCGGCTGATAACTGCAATGTAGCCACAAAAATCGGATCAGCTTGGGATCCATTATTTTTTGTACACCTTTAGACTCATGTAGCCGAGTCTCATCAAAGAAACTAGTGCATGCTGCAATTTTATTCATGCACAGATACGGATTGTGGATAAAAAGCAGTCATATGAACAGCCATGTTGAGTAGCATTGGTCTTTAGCCCTAGTGTGATATCAGGTTTTTTCATGAACAGATTTCAGACTGAAAATACAGTAATTGAAACTCAGCCTAATTGTGCCAGAATTTTGTTAGCAACACCCCATATGTGGACAGAAACTACTGTTTGGCCCCACAAGGCAGATAACAGTTAAAACCTAACTTTAGGCTCAAGATGCCATCTCATCAGAGCTTCATAAAGGGTGAACTGTTTTTCTGTCTATTTCACCATTTCATCAATGTTCCTCTTTGAAAATGTGACTTTTTGTTATCGCATGTATAGTCCAACACTATGAGGCTGTGTGTCAATTGAACATACAGAGAAAAAACTTGCATTGTGATGCTAGTCACTACTCACAGTCAAGCCATGGGTCTGGGTGGTCAAGCAGTCCGAGGTGAAAAGCAAGGAGAGTACGCTATAGACAGAGGGATGAGACAAAGGCATAGTCAGGTAACAGTCTGAGGTCAGAATCGTTCACCAGCCCTCTACTTACAGTGAGGGGTATATTGAGAAATAATTAACACTTCTTGGTAACAACTTTAACAATAATTTTGCCATTATCAAAGGAGCACGGGGATAAAATCAAAGTCAAGGCCAATACTCTCTGTGCCAGGAGCCTACTGCATATGAGGCCACCTATAGACTTGCACTACATGTGAGAAGGCTCCTCTACTCTCTCATCTGGCACACACCACTCCATGGCTGTAGCCTCATCCTCCCACTTATTTTACTTAAGCATCCTATTTCCCTTGCACAAGAAGCAGATGTTTCTCTCTCTGAGCTGTGTGGCGGCACACAGTGTGGTTAAAAAAGTTGGAGAGCGAGACTACTGCTGAAAAAATGGTATGCACCACAGGCGAGTGCACAAGAGTCTGCTGACTTGCGTGTAAGTAGGTATGGGCTGCAGACACTGCTCCTTCAAAGCTGTAAAAAGATAGGACACACTGAGATGTGGCAGTGGGCTTCATACAGTCTGATCAGAATGTGGAATCTCTTGTTCAGTTAGAACATTTTTACCACGTGGCATTAGATCAATGTAAGTTTTGTGGATTGGCAGTCCACGTCTCTTTTTTCAGCACAGTCTGTAGAAAAGGACGTGGTCTGGAAAGGGGGCCTGATTTTCTACACATAAACAGGAAGGCCGGTTGAATAACACCCCTTGACTTAGATTATGTACATCAAGCAAGCAGAAATTGGCTAACAGCGCTTCCAGGATCAAGGGATGCACGCTCTAAGTCCAGGGACCCAGTTGGACATCAACTGTCACAAAAAAATGAAGAAGAGCAGCATCCAATCCGGGTGAAAAAACATATGAAATTTATTGCGCCATGAGAACATGCAACGTTTCGACCATCACATGGTCTTTTTCAAGCATGAGATTAGATTATGTACATGACAAGAGTATGGCAAAAATGTGTTGTGATCCTAGACTAAGAACAGAATATTTTCTCTATTACATAAAGTAACAATACGACCTTGTTCATCGTTCATGAAATCATATCTCTGCCGTTTTTTTGTTTTTTTTTCCTTAAGTCTTTTTTGTTCTGTAGAGTTGCTGCTTGTCTTGAACTTCCAAGGGAAGTGAACACCAAAGAACAGAATGAAGACATGGACCAGACCCGGCCTTGTTAAAAAACTTCACAATCAATTTTTTTCATGAATTACATGTTTTTCAGTATATTAATGCTGGTGCATACAAAGAGAGATCCTCTGCTCTGTTGATGGTTCTTTGAATGGTTAAACAGAAGGTGAACAGTTCAACATTTGCATCAAATATAAAAAGTAGAACAAAAGTAGAACAAATTAGCTAAATATTGTTTTAGGTTTATCTAGATTATAGTAAATAAATTACTTTGCAGAAAATGATGCAATAATAGTAATTATGTGAGAGAACACAGTCAGCCTAAGTCAGCATATATTAATGATAATAAATCTATAATAGATGACACGGCCACATCTGTTATGAGGACAGGGGAGCATCTTGCCTCAGGCATGGTACAAGGTGTCTCTCAGGGGGTTTAATTTTGTGGTCCCCATCTGGAATGGGATTCATCCGGTTCTCCAAATGACAGCTGGATTGAAGAACAGGTATAACACCTGCTCCCTGCTCTCTGGATTCAATTGCACGTGCGCCTTTCAGACACAAATACAATTGAAGATATGATTGATGCATCGGCACTTCCGGGGTCAGGGTGACATGCATCAGCATGATGAGGTCATGGGCTCACATTGCTGACATCAATGCTGTGCCGCAGAGGTGGTAAAGATGGCAGAAGGGTAAGTGCTCTGTAGTGGAGCCAAAGAAACAAAGAACTTTTAATGTAGATAGGGTAGGGAATTGAGTGAGGGCAAAGTATGATGGGTACATTAGACAAAGAAGGGAGAAGTATGAGAGGGGGAACAATATAGAAAGGGACAGCGGGGGGGACAGTGTGGAGGGAGCAGCATGGAAAGGAGGCATATTATGCAGAGGGGGCAACGTGGGGAGGACAAAATGGAGAGAAGATTGGCAGCATGGGGAGGATACAGTGTGAGGGTACACTGATATATTTCAGCTACCTGAAGCAGAGCCCAAACAGGCTATTAGATGTTTCCCTGACAGTAAACTAGCCCCATGACACACAACAGCAAAACATTTTTCTCTCTTTAGGGAAGGCAATGAGCTACGCCCCAAACCCTTACATCTGCCAACTCAACTACTGCTGTCTGTAATGCTACAGGTGATGGCAGTAATATCTATTCATTACAACCAGTGGAGGACTAACACTCTTAGGGCACAGTCAGAAGTAACAGTATTTTTCAAGTAGTAGATTGCCCAGTTCTTTTACGACTGTTCTCCAGCGCTTTCCTTACACTATGGTGTAATTCTGGTAAACTATTCAACCTTCTTTGTAACAAGTTTACCAATATTTTGCACTCTTTGAGAGGATGTACAGGAATGAAATGAAAAGCCTACATCTAGAAGACAAAATAGGAGGCTCCATGGTGAAGTCTTGGTGATAAGAAACAGGGCGGAGTAGATGACATCTGCTCACCTGATGGGAGTTGTGCAGGTCAGACACAATACTGATGAGAGGAAAACTGGAGAAGACAAGAGTCCAAAACTATATATATAAATATTTTATTAATATAATAGAAGACACATATGTGAGATACAGGACATGTATATGCATAGTCAAATGGTCAGTTAATTAGCCTGAAACAATGAAGAAGAAACAGACCAGAGAGCAAGACTAGTGTAATGCCAAAATGGAACAAAAGTAGTCAGGTAAGTACAACACTAAGTCTATCACATACAAAAGTGAGGGTAATAAAGATCATATAAATAAGATCTGAATGTATCTTAGTTAATCATTGTATATTGCACTCTGCCCTTAATAATAAGCTGCTGACACAGTGGTGGTGGGCGCAGATGCAGTAGATATAGTATAATCGCAGCAAGTATAACACACGTGTGACTGCTGCAGTATTAGCCGTAGTGGCCCATATTAATATCTACTGTAGCCGCGGTCACCACCAAATAGGTCAAAGATTACAGCGCTAAAAAAGACGCCGCAAGGTGCCAAGAAAATTGTATATTAATCACATTCAGAGATATTGCACAAACCCAAACAAGTGCAGTGTGTCAAAACGTACCCATCATATCACCGTTTCGCGGTGTAGATACTGCTTCCTCGGGGGGCGTGGCTAGTGGTGTAAAACAAACCCCTTTATATCCGGTTACCTCATGTCACATGGGTATAATAGGCGAATGCCCAGAAAGATAAGGCGCATGCATCCTGCGGGTGGATGAAGCTGCAATCCTGAGGCAAAGCCAAGGTGCACCGATGTCATCCGGAGGCGATCGGCGCCCCTCCACCTCCCGGGCAATGCCAGAAACACAGAGGGAAAAACACTCCTCCAGAGTGCGCCGACGTCACCCCGGGCCGGCCGGCGCCAGACTGTCACCAGAGCGACGCAGGGAACACCTCCAGGGTTACCAGGGAGCGTGCAACAACCAAGCGCAGGATGGGAGAATATTACATAAATGAAGAATAATAGTGATTCTGTCCCAAACAATGTTAATAAAACATAAAAAAATACCGCTATTACGGAACAGTCAGAAATTAGGAAGTGCACATGTATCCAAACACCTATACAGCCAATCGTATCCTATTAATATATTATAGTAAGATAGTAGGCATTACACATGAATATATAAAAAGACATATAATATAATATATTACACACTATATAATCTTCTTCCTGATTCTTCCAGAAATTTTTCAGAAGCTTGATATATAACGCTCTCAACCAGTACACCGATGACATGAATGGTGATGATAGTATATAATATCTAGAACTGGACATAAGAAAAAACATGTCAACTAGGAATAAAATCAAGGACGTGAAAATAAAGCAATTAAAATTTGTATAGACACGCATACGCATATGCAAATACACATACATATATATACACGTTACATATATGATGAAAGATTATAAACCAACAAAAGAGGGGGGGGGGAGAAAAAGGGAGAAACACGGCGAGTTCCATATTAAGGGGGTCGGAGGACACTATGATATTTTAATGAATTTTTATAAAAAAGACACAAGACCTGATGATTCATTTAACCCATGTGATGTCATGGTCCCAAGGACCATGATGCACCTGTATTCCTTTTGGGCAAGGAGGCGTTTGATATCGCCTCCCCTTATTCCACTCTTTATATGTCGAATACCTCTCACCAAATAGGTTTTTGGATCACAATTGTGTACCAATTTATAGTGCCGAGGTATGGTTTTAAGTTGTGTCACGTCAGAGGCTGTTTTGGCTGCCAAAATATCTCGGACATGTTCTCTAGTCAGTATTTTCAGTTGCTGGCTGGTTAATCCAACATAATTTTTTGGGCAACCACATGTTGCGTAATAGATCACTGTTGTGAGGTATTACAAGTTATATGCTGACGTATAGAGAAAGTTTTTGAACCATAAGCTGATTTTAAAAACGATGTATGCAAGATGTTTTTGCACGCCACACAGTCTCCGCAAGGATAACATCCTAATGGGGGACCACGAGAATTAAAAGGATTTTTACTGAGAGGAACATAGTGAGGATGTACTAGCATGTCTCCAAGATTTGGACTTCTCTGGTAAGTCATGAGGGGACATTCAGATACAGCATTGGTTAGGGAAGGTTCTGTTTTTAAGATATTCCAATGTTTACTAAGTACATCTCTCAATTCATCCCATTTCCCATTGAAAGTGGAAATGAATCGAACAGGCCCCTGCTGTTGTTTTTTATTTTTGTCAGAGTTGTGATGCAGAAGGGATAGTCAATTAACCTTCCTTATTCTGTTGAAACCTCTTTTTATACATCGTTTACTATAACCTCGAGCTAGAAAGCGTTCCTTGAGGTCTTCCGCCTGATTTTGGAAATGGATTTCAGTTGAGCAGATACGTTTGGTGCGCAAAAATTGACCAACCGGAATGGCTGAATAGTTGTCTGGGGGTGGTAGGACTGCACATGGAGAAGAGAGTTAACGGAGGTGGGTTTTCTGTACATATTAGTCTGTAGGTTTTGATATTGATCCACCTGTATTTTAATGTCAAGAAAATCCACCTCACTGGTGCTATAACTATACATCAATTTGATGTTATATCCATTACAATTTAAACTCTCCATAAACTCCTTGAGCTGTTGTTGTGACCCCTGCCACACCATGAACATGTCATCGATGTATCGTAGCCAGCACTGCACATGGTCCGCAGCCTGCCCCCCCTCCGCAAAAATCTCCCTCTCCCAGTAACCCAGGAAAATGCATGTGAAGGAAGGCGCACAGGCCGCACCCATGGCAGTGCCACATTGCTGTAGATAAAACGTGTCCTTGAACACAAAAAAATTGTGTGTTAAGACGTATTCAAGCAGTTCTATCACCAAGTCACATGTAGGGCCATCCCAGTTGCTACCCATAAGGAAAAATCTACAGGCATCAATGCCATCCTGATGATGGATACATGTATAAAATGACTCAAGATCTGCTACAACTAAAAGCATATCAGGTTCCAATGACATCCCATGAATCCTACCAGGGCGTCCAGGACGTCCATCGTGTCACGGGCATACAAGGGCAGCGCTTCCACCAATGGTTTTAGATAGTAATCAATAAATTTACAGATGGGTTCGCACAAACCCCCGATATCCGACAAGATTGGACGCCCTGGTGGATCCAACGGATCCTTATGGATCTTAGGTATAAAATATATTGTAGGGATCCTGGGGGATTTTGTAAGGAGACCCTCAAAAATCTGTTTAGGGATAATACCTTGTTCGTGGGCCCTTAAAAGGATCTCCTCCAAACTGTCAGTGAATATCTTTAGGGGACTATGATCCATCTTCCGATAGGTCACCCTATCTCTTAACTGTCTATTGGCCTCCTTCTCATACATCTCCTGTGGCCATAATACTATGTTCCCCCCTTTGTCTGCAGGCTTGATCACTATTTCTGAAAATGATTCTAATTCCTTAATTGCTGTCCGTTGCTGTGCCGTTAGATTGTCATAATTCCGTCTAGTGGAAATTGTACAGAAATCTTCCATAACCAATTTAGTAAAGATCTCCACCGCTGGACACAGAGACAAAGGGGGGAACCTAGTAGGTTTTGGACGTATAGAGGAGGGAAATGTACCTGTGGGATTAGGATCTTGTTCCCTCAATAATTCCTCTGATGCATTTAGAGCCTCCTCCTCCAGCTGATCATTGTTGAGGTTGTCTTGTTTATTACTGTTATGCAGTTTTTTAAGAATCAATTCGCGAGAAAATAAATGTAAATCCTTTACGGCTGTAAATAAATCAATAGAACAAGTAGGAGAAAATGTTAATCCCATAGACAATACCTCAATCTGTGGGGAGGTCAACACACGGGTAGATAAGTTAATTACCTGAAGTGTTTGGTTTTTGGATTTGTCAATTTTCTTTGATGGAGCTGGTTTGGATTTATTAGTTTGAAGATCACGATTAATACCAAACCTTGCCTCCGTAGATTTGGAATTAGATCTAATAGATCCTTTGCTAGAGGCATAAGAAGTGATGGAAGCTGATTTTCCTCGGTTAGAGTTTTTATGAAGTTTGGGTTTGCGATTCCATCTATATACAGTATTGGACTGAGGGTCACCAATATCTCTTTGGAATTTCTTGGTTTTAACCTCATAAATCTCCTTTTCCCACTTGTAAAATCAGTATCTAGATCACGGTTAAATGTGATCAACTCAACACCAGACATTTCTTTCTTAATGGAATTTTGCAATTCCTCAATTTCACCATCAAGATTTGTAATTGTATTCCCATTCAGCTGGACGAGGAGTTCCATAAACCTCTGAGAAAAGCCACTTGCCAGGTCTTCCCATTTTTGTCTTATAGTCAAATCCTCCATGGGAAAGGAAAGAAAGACCTGGACTCTGAGCCCACGTGGAATAAGGCCCTTTTCAATATATTTCTGAAGGAATGCACGGTTCCACCATGTTTTAGTGCATCTATTTAACAAAGATCTCAGTCTCCTTCCTGCCTCACTTAATTCTCTACCACTCCCAGCCACAAAAGTTCAGGGTTTATCGTTAAAGACCTCATCAATTTGAGTCATCCAAGCCTGTTCTCATGCCTTATAGTCCATGTGAGGCTTGGAGCTAGTAGCTGAGAATAACACAGAAAAGATAAATAGGAAGAGAAAACTCCACAAAAGCATTTTTAACACATAATATAGAAATCTCAAAATATTGCCTCATAAAGTACCCATAGAGACGACTCTCAGTAGCATAAGAAAAACTGGAGAAGACAAGAGTCCAAAACTATACATATAAATATTTTATTAATATAATAGAAGACACATATGTGAGATACAGGACATGTATATGCATAGTCAAATGGTCTAACAGTTAATTAGCCTGAAACAATGAAGAAGAAACAGACCAGCGAGCAAGACTAGTGTAATGCCAAAAAGGAACAATAGTAGTCAGGTAAGTACAACACTAAGTCTATCACATACAAAACTGAGGGTAATAAAGATCATATAAATAAGATCTGAATGTATCTTAGTTAATCATTGTATATTGCACTCTACCCTTAATAATAAGCTGCTGACACAGTGGTGGTGGGTGCAGACGCAGTAGACATAGTATAATCGCAGCAAGTATAACACACGTGTGACTGCTGCAGTATTAGCCGTAGTGGCCCATATTAATATCTACTGTAGCCGCGGTCACCACCAAACAGGTCAAAGATTAAAGCACTAAAAAAGACGCAGCAATGTGCCAAGAAAATTGTATATTAATCACATTCAGAGTTATTGCACAAACCCACACAAGTGCAGTGTGTCAAAACGTACCCATCATATCACTTGAGAGACCGCTGGTCAGGAAACCCCAACGCGCGTTTTGCGGTGTAGATACCGCTTCCTCGGAGGGTCGTGGCTAGTGGTGTAAAACAAACCCCTTTATATCCGGTTACATCATGTCACATGGGTATAATAGGCCAATGCCCAGAAAGAATAGGGCCATGCGTCCTTCGGGTGGATGAAGCCGCGGTCCTGACGCAAATCCAAGGTGCACTGACGTCATCCGGAGGCAACCAGTGCCCCGCCGCCTCCCAGGCAACGCCGGAAACATCAGAGGGAAGGACACTCCTCCAGAGTGCGCTGACGTCACCCCGGGACGGCCGGCGCCAGACCATCACCAGGGCGACGCAGGGAGCACCTCCAGGGTTACCAGAGAGCGTGGAACAACCAAGCGCTGGATGGGAGAATATTACATAAGTGAAGAATAATAGTGATTCTGTCCCAAACAATGTTTATAAAATGTACAAAATACCACTATTGCGGAACAGTCAGGATTAAGGAAGTGCACATGCATCCAAACACCTATACAGCCAATCGTATCCTATTAATATATTATAGTACGATAGTAGGCATTACACATGAATATACAAAAAGACATATAATATAATATATTACACACTATACAATCTTCTGCTTGACTCTTCCAGAAATTCTTCAGAAGCTTGATACATAACGCTCTCAACCAGTACACCGATGACATGAATGGTGATGATAGTATATAATATCTAGAACTGGACATAAGAAAAAACATGTCAACTAGGAATAAAATCAAGGACGTGAAAATAAAACAATTACAAATGTGTATAGACACGCATACGCATATGCAAATACACATACATATATATACACGTTACATATATGATGAAAAGATTAAAAACCAACAAAAGAGGGGGGGAAGAGAAAAAGGGAGAAATACGGCGAGTTCCATATTAAGGGGTCGGAGGACACTATGTTATTTTAATGAATTTTTGTAAAAAAGACACAAAACCTAATAATTCATTTAACCCATGTGGTGTCATGGTCCCAAGGACCATGATCCACCTGCATTCCTTCTGGGCAAGGAGGCGTTTGATATCTCCTCCTCTTATTCCACTCATTCTCCCATCCTGTGCTTGGTTGTTGCACATTCCCTGGTAACCCTGGAGGTGTTCCCTGCGTCACCCTGGTGATGGTCTGGCGCCGGCTGTCCCGGGGTGACGTCGGTGCACTCTGGAGGAGTGTTCTTCCCTCTGTGTTTCCGGCGTTGCCCGGGAGGTGGCGGGATGCCAGTCGCCTCCGGATGATGTCGGTGCACCTTGGATTTGCCTCAGGACCGCAGCTTCATCCACCCGCAGGACGCATGCACCTTATCTTTCTGGGCATTGGCCTATTATACCCATGTGACATGTTGTAACCGGATATAAAGGGGTTTGTTTCACACCGCTAGCCACGCCCCCGAGGAAGCAGTATCTACACCGTGAAACGCGCGTTGGGGTTTCCTGACCAGCGGTCTCTCAAGTGATATGATGGGTACATTTTGACACACTGCACTTGTGTGGGTTTGTGCAATATCTCTGAATGTGATTAATATACAATTTTCTTGGCACCTTACGGTGTCTTTTTTAGTGCTGTAATCTTTGACTAGTTTGGTGATGACCGCGGCTAAAGTAGATATTAATGTGGGCCACTACGGCTAATACTGCAGCAGCCACACGTGTGTTATACTTGCTGCGATTATACTATATCTACTGCATCTGCGCTCACCACCACTGTGTCAGCAGCTTATTATTAAGGGCAGAGTGCAATATACAATGATTAACTAGGATACATTTAGATCTTATTTATATGATCTTTATTACCCTCACTTTTGTATGTGATAGACTTAGTATTGTACTTACCTGACTACTATTGTTCCATTTTGGCATTACACTAGTCTTGCTTGCTGGTCTGTTTCTTCTTCATTGTTTCAGGCTAATTAAGTGTTAGACCATTTGACTATGCATATACATGTCCTGTATCTCACATATGTGTCTTCTATTATATTAATAAAATATTTATATGTATAGTTTTGGACTCTTGTCTTCTCCAGTTTTTCTTATGCTATTGAGAGTCGTCTCTATGGGTACTTTATGAGGCAATATTTTGAGATTTCTATATTATGTGTTAAAAATGCTTTTGTGGAGCTTTCTCTTCCTATTTATCTTTTCTGTGTTATTCAAAGCTACTCGCTCCAAGCCTCACATGGACTATAAGGCATGAGAACAGGCTTGGATGACTCAAATTGATGAGGTCTTTAACGATAAACCCGGAACTTTTGTGGCTGGGAGTGGTAGAGAATTAAGTGAGGCAGGAGGGAGACTGAGATCTTTGTTAAATAGATGCACTAAAACATGGTGGAACCGTGCATTCCTTCAGAAATATATTGAAAAGGGCCTTATTCCACGTGGGCTCAGAGTCCAGGTCTTCCCTTCCTTTCCCATTGAGGATTTGACTATAAAACAAAAATGGGAAGACCTGGCAAGTGGCTGTTCTCAGGGGTTTATGGAATTCCTCGTCCAGCTGAATGGGAATACAATTACAAATCTTGATGTTGAAATTGAGGAATTGCAAAATTCCATTAAGAAAGAAATGTCTGGTGCTGAGTTGATCACATTTAACCGTGATCTAGATGCTGATTTTACAAGTGGGAAAAGGAGATTTGTGAGGTTAAAACCAAGAAATTCCAAAGAGATATTGGTGACCATCATTCCAATACTGTATATAGATGGAATCACAAACCCAAACTTCATAAAAACTCTAACCGAGGAAGATTGGCTTCCATCACTTCTTGTGCCTCTAGAGAAGGATCTATTAGATCTAATTCCAAATCTATGGAGTCAAGGTTTGGTATTAATCGTGATCTTCAAACTAATAAATCCAAACCAGCTCCATCAAAGAAAATTGACAAATCCAAAAACCAAACTTTTCAGGTAATTAACTTATCTACCCGTGTGTTGACCTCCCCACAGATTGAGGTATTGTCTATGGGATTAACGTTTTCTCCTACTTGTTCTTTTGATTTATTTACAGCCGTAAAGGATTTACATTTTTTTTCTCGCAAATTGATTCTTAAAAAACTGCATAACAGTAATAAACAAGACAACCTCAACAATGATCAGCTGGAGGTGGAGGCTCTAAATGCATTAGAGGAATTATTGAGGGAACAAGATCCTAATCCCACAGGTACATTTCCCTCCTCTATACGTCCAAAATCTACTAGGTCCCCCCCTTTGTCTCTGTGTCAGGCAGTGGAGATCTTTACTAAATTGGTTATGGAAGATTTCCGTACAATTTCCACTAGACGGAATTATGACAATCAAACGGCACAGCAACGGACAGCAATTAAGGAATTAGAATCATTTTCAGAAATAGTGATCAAGCCTGCAGACAAAGGGGGGAACATAGTATTATGGCCACAGGAGATGTATGAGAAGGAGGCCAATAGACAGTTTAGAGATAGGGTGACCTATTGGAAGTTGGATTGTAGTCCCCTAAAGATATTCACTGACAGTTTGGAGAAGATCCTTTTTAGGGCACTCGAACAAGGTATTATCCCTAAACAGATTTTTGAGGGTCTCCTTACAAAATCCCCCAGGATCCCTACAATATATTTTATACCTAAGATTCATAAGGATCCGTTGGAACCACCAGGGCGTCCAATCGTGTCGGGCATCAGGGGTTTGTGCGAACCCATCTGTAAATTTATTGATTACTATCTAAAACCATTGGTGGAAGCGCTGCCCTCGTATGCCCGTGACATGATGGACGTCCTGGCTAGGATTGATGTGATGTCATTGGAACCTGATATGCTTTTAGTTGTAGCAGATATTGAGTCATTATATACATGTATCCGTCATCAGGACGGCATTGATGCCTGTAGATATTTCCTTATGGGTAGCACCTGGGATGGCCCTACATGTGACTTGGTGATAGAATTGCTTAACCCTCCGTCAGGCGCAATATAGATTCTCCTCAGTTCATGCGCAATGTGCCTGACAAGCACAGGTCAGAAAACCACCTATAGTAGCTACATATTTCAATTTCAGGACTATAGAAGTAGTCAGTGACCTTCATAGGAATGTATTAAAAGAGATTACACCAAATCAGATGCAAAAAAAAACATTTATTAACCATAAACTTATTAAAACTAAAAGTACCACTTTTCGGTAGTACCGCCAAATAGGCTCCAGTTATCTTTACTTAACTATTGCTTAAATATAAAATTATGGAAAAAAACTTAAAGGATATTGCACTTAGATGTTACTTAATTATTTTCTACTCATCTTCAGTGGTTTCAATTGCAGCAGAAGCAGCACAGGTACACTTAGAAAAGCAAGGCTGGCAGACGAAAGTTGCATGGGAAAGGCAGATTGATTCTTTACATATTTTGCAGTCATATTTAGAAAGCCTTCTGAAACCAGATACAAATGAGCAGGTAGTACAACTGCGTCTTTTAGAAGGTGGTAGAGTCGGTGTTTGTTCTGGAACGTCCTTGGGACGTCCTTTGTATTTTTATCTTTGCCCAAATAATAAGCTAGATCTGTGTCTGTTTCCTCTGTATCAGTGTCATCACCATCCTGCTCTGTTCCAGAATCAGTGTTACATTCTGCTACCTCATCTTCAGATGAAATGTCACTAGATTCCTCTAAATCCTCAGTTACTGCTGGTTCTTCCTCATCATCTTCTAACAAAAAAAATCTTCATTTCTTCTAAATGAAGGGGTTTAGATGAATCATACTGTTTTCTGGCCATTGCAGCAGAAAATCTGAAGCAAGAGAGAAAGAGTATGTGTTAGGGCGCAATGTGCCTTAGAAGCCACCCTCCTTTTGGCTAAGAAAACAGTACTTATGTACACTAACTTAGCATTAATCCTTCATAAAACAAGCTAAATACACAATCGTGATGAATAAAAAAAGAAAATACTAACCTTTCAATTTGTGTTGAAATCAGGCGCAATGTGCCTGAGAAGCCAAAGTGTTGATATCTGCTCACTAGAAGGTCTGCTGAGTCACTGTGATATCAGGTTTCACAGAGCCTGTAGAGTCAGGAGATAACTAGGAGGGGTGGGGTTTTCTGATAAGTGGGCAAGGAGAGAGAAGTGAAACTAATTACTGTGTGCCTGTCAGATCTATTGCGCCTGACGGAGGGTTAAATGCGTCTTAACACACAATTCCTTTGTGTTCAAGGACACGTTTTATCTACAGCAATGCGGCACTGCCATGGGCGCGGCCTGTGCGCCCTCCTTCGCATGCCTTTTCCTGGGTTACTGGGAGAGGGAAATTTTTGCGGAGGGGGGCAGGCTGCGGACCATGTGCAGTGCTGGCTACGATACATCTGACTCGCCCCCGGAGGCTGTGGGGTACTCAGTGCCGGGTCCATTGATTACAATAGATGTCTCCGTGGCAGTGACCCGGTCCGTGGCCTCAGGCGGTCAATGTAAAAGGGGTAGAGTGATGGGCATAAAGTTGTTGAGATGATTCGTGACGCCACCTGTGGTTTCTGGTCAGTTTGACCAGCGCTGCAGGGTTGCTTCTCTGGGACAGATGGTGTGGTGCAGCAATGATGTTGAAGCTCCCACAGATGGAGCTGTAGTCCCAGGGCAGAGTAGATGAGGTTGGCAAGTGGGTAGATGGTGTAAAGAAGTAGATGTAGCAGAGCCGGGTGCAAGGCGCAGAAATAAGTGGAGGACACAAGTGCATGTAGTTCCAAAGCTTTACTCACAGTCTGTTGCGCATCCAGGTGCCCACTTCAGTGCCGTGTCCTCCAGGTCAGAGGCTCAGCCAACTCCAAGGCAAGGTAAAGTACACCTTTCCAGCACTCCTCCAACATGTGCCTTCTCTGAACATCTCCACACTAGCGCCTAATCTGAAGTACTTGTAGTTGCGTATTAAACTCAAGTTCCTCCTTCTTGATGTTACTTAGAGCTCTACTTGTACAGCAGACAGCTGTAGCCTGCTTCGGGGACTCCGTGCTATCAAGTCCCGGCTCACTCACGTTGCTGTTGTGCCCCCAAGTCTAAAGCGGGAATAAAGTGGTGACAACATCTATTCCTCCAGTGTCTGCTGCAGGGACATCATTATCCATACAAACTCGGGGACCGGACCCCGGCCATGAGCTTCAAACTTGAGGAAAGTCTCTGCTCTGACCCTAGTCCTTAGTTCTCTTCTTGCATTTACGTTGCGTAATAACTATCTTCCCTCTGAAGAATCAGGCTTTCTATGGCTCTTTCCTGTGCCAGCAGCTCCAGGTCACAGGAGTCTGCTGCAGCACTTCCTTCACTCCATCCCTCTCAGGGGATCTCCTCTCACAGACTGACCTTTTTCCTAATATTCTCCACTCTCTTGTGCAGTCTAAGCTCCACCTACCTCACAGCACTCTTCGTGTTCCAAGCAGGGAGCCACCAAGATTGCTCTGCTACACTACTGGTGTGCGTGTGGGATGTGAGTGTTGGAGTGTGGTCAGGTGTCTCCACCTTACCTGGATAGTGGGGTACAACACCTCTGGAGGAGGTGCAGTACCTCTGTGGCGACTAAACCCTCAGGGGCGCCACACATCGATGACGTGTTCATGATGTGGCAGGGGTCACAACAACAGCTCAAGGAGTTTTTGGAAAGTTTAAATTGTAATGGATATAACATCTAATTGACTTATAGTTATAGCAGCAATTTTCTTGATATTAAAAGGCAGGTGGTTCAATATCAAAACCTACAGACTGATATGTACAGAAAACCCACCTCCGTTAACTCTTTTCTCCATGCGCCGTCCTGCCACCCCCAGACAACTATTCGGGCCATTCCGGTTGGTCAATTTTTGCGAGGAGACACAGCAGGAGATGAGAGAGGCAGGCGGACAGACGTGCAGGACCGGAACCAAGGTAGACGGAGGGGACGAAGACACAGGCTAGAAGGACTGGAACACAGGGATGCGGACTGGAAGATTCAGGCAGGCACGGCAGGAGCGCTGAGATATGGACTGGCAACTCCAGGAAGGAAGAGGCTGCCTGATAAGGGCAGGTGCAGAGGTGCTTCCGGGTCAGGACCTATAGTGAGCCGGAGGGAGAGGCCGGTCTCACAGAGAGAGGTGTGCGTGCGCGCGGTGGGGCCGGTCGTGCGCGCCCCTGACAGGAAGCCGAGACAGGAGCGGGTGCAGGGGGAGAAGAGCAGACGGGACTGTGCCGGGCCTGGTGAGTATGACGGGGCGCGGGCACGTGCGGCTGCGGGGCAGGCAAAGCAGGCAGCGGCATGACAGTACCCCCCTCCTTACGCACCCTCCTCCCCAGACTGGAAAGAAATTGTGCCAAAATCCGGGGAGCCTGGATGTTCTCCCGAGGCTCCCAAGATCTCTCCTCTGGACCAAAACCTTTCCAATCCACCAGGAAATAGGTTCTCCCTCTAATCCTTTTCATGGTGAGAATATCTTTAACCTCGAAGACATTATCAGCGGAAATAGGCTGAGGAGAACGAGTAGTAGAGGCATAGAATTGATTGAGAATCACTGGTTTCAGAAGAGAGACATGGAATGAATTGGGGATACGGAGCGAGGCGGGAAGCTTCAACTTGTAGGAGACGTCGTTAATGCGAGACAAGACCTCGAAGGGTCCGATGTACCGAGGACCCAATTTGTGCGAAGGAATCTTTAGGCGGATGAATTTGGAGGACAACCACACTTTATCGCCCGGATGATAAAGGGGTGGATCCAAGCACCTCTTATCTGCGTTTTTTTTCATCCTTACGTGTGCTTGCTCAACAGCGGTTTTGGTCTCCTGCCAGATCCTGGAGAACTCCCCAGACAGAAGATAGGCCGCCGGCACACCTGAGACAGGAGGAACCGGCAGGGGTAAGCCTGGATGTTGCCCGTATACGATAAAGAAGGGGGACTTGGAAAAAGATTCGCTGACGTGATTGTTATAAGTGAATTCGGCCCATGGAAGTAAGTCTGTCCAATCGTTCTGATGGGCGTTGGAGAAGTGACGGAGGTAATTCACCAAAATTTGGTTAGTACGCTCAGCTCGTCCTTTGGACTGTGGGTGATAGGCGGAGGAAAAATCCAATACGATGTTCATGGATTTGCAGAGTGCCCTCCAAAATCGGGACGTGAACTGGACTCCCCTGTCCGAGATGATATGTTGAGGAAGACCATGAAGACGAAAAATATGATGGATGAAGATTTTTGCCAATTCGGGAGCCGAAGGTAGACCAGGAAGCGAGATGAAATGGGCCATCTTGGAAAATCTATCCACAACGACGAGGATGACGGTGCGGCCGGCAGAGCAAGGCAAATCAGTAATAAAGTCCATAGCCTCATGCTGCCAGGGAGCCGAAGGGACTGGCAGCGGATGTAAGAGACCAGAAGGTAATTGCCTTGGGACCTTGTTCTGGGCACATGAGGGGCAAGACGCTAAAAAACTTTGCACATCCTGAAGGAGAGTGGGCCACCAGTAGTAGCAATACACAAGCTGAAGAGTCTTTTTGAACCCAACATGACCTGCAATTTTGGAGGCATGGCCCCAGCGCAAGACCCGCTTCCTGTTGTTCTCAGGGACGTAGGTCTTCCCTGGTGGTTGAGTGGACAGGCTAAGGGGTGCCACCGTGATGATCTTAGAAGGGTTCACGATGTGCGTGGGCTCCTCTTCAGTATCGTCTGCAAGAAAAGATCTGGACAACACATCGACCTTGAGGTTCTTACTACCAGGATGGAAGTGGAGTTCAAAATCGAACCGGGCGAAAAATAAGGACCATCTGGCTTGCCGGGGATTCAGCCTCTGCGCCGTTCGAATGTATGCCAAATTTTTATGGTCCGTGTAGATCTTAAACGGGTGCACAGCTCCCTCTAATAAGTACCGCCATTCCTCCAATGCCAACTTGATGGCCAACAGCTCCCTGTCACCAATGGCATAATTTCGCTCCGAGGCGGTAAATGTCTTTGAGAAGAAGCCGCAGGTGACCAGTCGCCCAGAAGAGGATCTCTGCAAGAGCATGGCTCCAGCCCCGATGGCAGAGGCATCCACCTCCAAAATGAAAGGTTTGTTGGTCTCCGGACAATGGAGAACAGGAGCTGAGACAAAGGCTTGTTTCAAGGCAAGAAAAGCTTTTTCGGCCTCCGAGGACCAGACGTCAGGGTTGGCCCCCTTACGAATTAGAGAGGAGATTGGCGCAGTCAAAGAAGAAAAGTGAAGATGAACTGCCGGTAATAATTGGCAAAGCCAAGAAATCGCTGGATTGCCTTGATTCCATGAGGTTGTGGCCAGTTGAGCACAGCGGACACCTTCTCCGGGTCCATACTCAAGCCGGAGTCGGAAATAATGTAACCCAGGAACGGGAGAGATGTCTGCTCGAAGGCGCACTTCTCTAGCTTAGCATACAGACGATTCTCTCGCAGACGCAGCAACACTTGACAGACGTTCCTTCTATGGGTAGGCAAGTCCGGGGAAAAGACAAGAATGTCATCCAGATATACCACCACACAGGAGTACAGAAGGTCTCGGAAAATATCATTCACGAACCCCTGGAACACTGCGGGAGCATTGCACAGGCCGAATGGCATCACTAGATATTCGTTGTGACCGCCCCTGGTGTTAAAAGCGGTCTTCCATTCATCTCCGGAACGAATACGGATGAGGTTGTAGGCTCCACGGAGATCTAATTTGGTGAAGATTCGTGCTCCTCGCAGTCGATCGAATAGCTCCGGAATGAGAGCGAGTGGATCCTTATTTTTGATGGTGATATCATTTAGGCCCCGATAATCAATGCAGGGACGGAGCGAGCCGTCCTTCTTCTTGACGAAGAAGAAGCCCGCTCCTGCAGGCGAAGACGATTTCCGAATAAAGCCTCTGGCCAAGTTCTCCTGAATGTACTCGGTCATGGCCTGTGATTCGAGAGGATTCAGAGGGTAAATTCGACCACGTGGTGGAGTAGAACCCGGAATGAGATCGACTGGGCAGTCGTAGGGACGATGCGGATGCAAGCTCTCTGCTTCTTTCTTGTTAAAAATGTCCGCGAAGGACCAGTAGGCCGAAGGCAAGCTTGCAGGCACCGCAGGAGATAGAACACCTTTGGCTGGCTAAATAGGAAGAAGGCACGTAGAGTGACAGGATTGACCCCATCGTAAAATGTCACCAGTTCGCCAATCTAGTACGGGTTCGAGGGTTCTTAACCAAGGAAGGCCTAAGAGGAGTGAATGGGATAACGACAGCAGTACGAGGAAGGCGATCTTCTCCTGATGCAGGACTCCGATCTGTAGCTCCACCTCTTCGGTGACCAAAGTAACGGTCTCCCGCAGGGGAGCACGTCGACTGAAGCTAACTGCTGAGGAGTCTCCAAGAATCTGACAGGTATCTTCAATCTTTTGACCGCCTCGAGCTGGATGAAGTTCCCCGCTGCTCCAGAATCAATATAGGCCACTTCGGAGGAGCGGCTGGAACGGAAATTCAATAAGACCGAGAGGGTTAAGGGTAGAGAGGTGTTGCTAACACCTAGGGAGGCCTCTCTTACCTGTCCTAGGCGAACGCGTTTCCCGGCCTCACTGGGCAAGAGCGCAGAAGGTGGGAGGAACCGCCACAGTAGAGACAGAGACCTTGGACGAACCTCTGTTCACGGCGTAGCTCAGCTGGCTTGAGGTGGTCCACCTGCATGGGCTCTGGCGCAGGCGCTGTGGAGGAAAATCGCGAGCGGGAAGGACTGCGTGTGGCTGGGGAAGGCCGAGAGGGCCTTTTCTCCCTGGCAGCTTCGCGAGCGCTGCTGGAAGCGTAGATCGATAGGCGTAGCCAGGGAAATTAGATCCTCAAAGGACGTTGGTGTGTCTCGCCCTGCCAACTCGTCCTTGATTCGGGATGACAAGCATCGCCAAAAAGCTCCTACCAGGGCCTCATTGTTCCATCCCAGCTCAGATGACAATGTACAGAACTGGATGGCGTACTGGCCTACGGAGAGGGAACCCTGGCAGAGACTAAATAGGGACTCGGTGGTGGAGGCCAGGCGACCCGGCTCGTTGAAGATTTTACCAAAAATCTCCAGAAAAGTAGTGAGCTGGAAGACCAGAGGATCGTCTCGCTCCCACAGGGCGTTTACCCAGGCTAGCGCCTCCCTCTCCAGGTGGGAAACCACAAAGGCCACTTTGGCTCGGTCGGTGGGGTACTGCTGCGGCAACAGCTCAAAATGCAGCTTGCACAGGTTAAGGAAACCCCGACATAAATGGGATCCCCGCTATACCGCGGAGGTTTGGCCAAACGGGGTGACGGATGGGAGACAGGGGCCTGGACCGAGGCAGAGGCTTGGAGTGAGAGCAATCGGTTATCCACCAAAGACATGTAGTTAAGCGTGTGGGCTTGGGTGTCTCGCTGCTGGGCAAGCTCCTGCTGGAGACTGGACAGCTGGGACGCACTCCACGGATCGGAGGCCTGTAATGCCGAGAGGCGGGACTCCATGGCTTTCAAAATAGCCATGATCCGAGACTGATTCTCCCGTAGGATTGCTAGCTCCTTTTGGGCAGCGGCTGAGGTACCGGCGGGGTCTATGGCCTGATCGTGCTGTGATGGTTCCCAAGGGTGGACCCACTGGACCGCGGTAAGCGAACCTCCCCTGGACGAGCGGGCCAGGTGGACCACCCCCTATACAGGGAGTGTTAGGGACAGGCCCAGGGGAAACTACTCACCACGGCAGCCGGTACCTGAGGAGGACAGAGGAAACACAGCAGGAGATGAGAGAGGCAGGCGGACGGACGTGCAGGACCGGAGTCAAGGTAGACGGAGGGGACGAAGACACAGGCTAGCAGGACTGGAACACAGGGATGCGGACTGGAAGATTCAGGCAGGCACGGCAGGAGCGCTGAGATATGGACTGGATGAAGACACAGGCTGGCAGGACAGGAACACAGGGACACGGACCGGAGGTGGGCAAGGGATGGCAGGCACTGGGAGAGACAAAAAGGAACAGGTTAATACTGTGGGACGACCGAGCTAGGAAACGGAGTAAGGAAGCAGGAACTGGGAAGGCAGGCAGACAAGGGGCCAGGGTCACTTATCTGAACACAAGTGACAATCAGGCAACTCCAGGAAGGAAGAGGCTGCCTGATAAGGGCAGGTGCAGAGGTGCTTCCGGGTCAGGACCTATAGTGAGCCGGGGGGAGAGGCCGGTCTCACAGAGAGAGGTGTGCACGCGCGGTGGGGCCGGTTGCGCGTGCGCCCCTGACAGGAAGCCGAGACAGGAGCGGGTGCAGGGGGAGAAGAGCAGACGGGACTGCGCCGGACCCGGTGAGTATGACGGGGCGCAGGCACATGCGGCTGCGAGGCAGGCAGAGAAGGCAGCGGCGTGACACCCCCATTAGGATGTTATCCTTGCGGAGACTGTGTGGCATGCATCTTGCGTACATCGTTTTTTAAATCAGCTGACGGTTCAAAAACTTTCTCTATACGTCAGCATATAACTTGCAATACCTCACAAGTGATCTATTACGCAACATGTGGTTGCCCAAAAACTTATGTTGGATTAACCAGCCGGCGACTGAAAATACGGACTGGAGAACATGTCCGAGATATTTTGGCAGCCAAAACAGCCTCTGACGTGACACAACTTAAAACCATACCTCGGCACTATAACTTGTTACACAATTGTGATCCGAAAACCTTTTTGGTGAGAGGTATTCAACATATAAAGAGTGGAATAAGGGGAGGCGATATCAAATGCCTCCTTGCCCAGAAGGAATGCAGGTGGATCATGGTCCTTGGGACCTTGACACCACATGGGTTAAATGAATCATCAGGTTTTGCATCTTTTTTTTAAAAATTCATTAAAATATCATAGTGTCTTCCGACCCCCTTAATATGGAACTTGCCGTGTTTCTCCCTTTTTCTCCCCCCCCTTTTGTTGGTTTTTAATCTTTTCATCATATATGTAACGTGTATATATATATATATATATATATATATATATATATATATATGCGTATTTGCATATGCATATGCGTGGTGTCTATACACATTTGGAATTGTTTTATTTTCACGTCCTTGATTTTATTCCTAGTTGACATTTTTTTCTTATGTCCAGTTCTAGATATTATATACTGTCATCACCATTCATGTCATCGGTGTACTGGTTGAGAGCGTTATATATCAAGCTTCTGAAGAATTTCTGGAAGAATCAGGAAGAAGATTGTATAGTGTGTAATATATTACAGTTGTGGCCAAAAGTATTGACACCCCTGCAATTCTGTCAGATAATACTCAGCTTCTTCCTGAAAATGACTGCAAACCCAAATTCTTTGGTATTATTATCTTCATTTAATTTGTCTTAAATGAAAAAACACAAAAGAGAATGAAGCAAAAAGCAAAACATTGATCATTTCACACAAAACTCCAAAAATGGGCCAGACAAAAGTATTGGCACCCTCAGCCTAATACTTGTTTGCACAACCTTTAGCCAAAATAAGTGCGACCAACCGCTTTCTTTAACCATCAATGAGTTTCTTACAATGCTCTGCTGGAATTTTAGACCATTCTTCTTTGGCAAACTGCTCTAGGTCCCTGCTATTAGAAGGGTGCCTTCTCCAAAGTGCCATTTTTAGATCTCTCCACAGGTATTCTATGGGATTCAGGTCTGGACTCATTGCTAGCCACCTTAGAAGTCTCCAGTGCTTTCTCTCAAACCATTTTCTAGTGCTTTTTGAAGTGTGTTTTGGGTCATTGTCCTGCTGGAAGACCCATGACCTGTGAGGGAGACCCAGCTTTCTCACACTGGGCCCTACATTGTGCTGCAAAATTTGTTGGTAGTCTTCAGACTTCATAATGCCATGCACACGGTCAAGCAGTCCAGTGCCAGAGGCAGCAAAGCAACCCCAAAACATCAGGGAACCTCCGCCATGTTTGACTGTAGGGACCGTGTTCTTTTCTTTGAATGCCTCTTTTTTTCTCCTGTAAGCTCTATGCTGATGCCTTTGCCCAAAAAGCTCTAATTTTGTCTCATCTGACCAGAGAACATTCTTCTGAAACATTTTAGGCTTTTTCAGGTAAGTTTTGGCAAACTCCAGCCTGGCTTTTTTATGTCTCGGGGTAAGAAGTGGGGTCTTCCTGGGTCTCCTACCATACAGTCCCTTTTCATTCAGACGCCGACGGATATTACGGGTTGACGCTGTTGTACACTCGGACTGCAGGGCAGCTTGAACTTGTTTGGATGTTAGTCGAGGTTCTTTATCCAACATCCGCACAATCTTGCATTGAAATCTCTTGTCAATTTTTCTTTTCCGTCCACATCTAGGGAGGTTAGCCACAGTGCCATGGGCTTTAAACTTCTTGATGACACTACGCACGGTAGACACAGGAACATTCAGGTCTTTGGAGATGGACTTGTAGCCTTGAGATTGCTCATGCTTCCTCACAATTTGGTTTCTCAAGTCCTGAGATAGTTCTTTGGTCTTCTTTCTTTTCTCCAAGCTCAATGTGGTACACACAAGGACACAGGACAGAGGTTGAGTCAACTTTAATCCATGTCAACTGGCTGTAAGTGTGATTTAGTTATTGCCAACACCTGTTAGGTGCCACAGGTAAGTTACAGGTGCTGTTAATTACACAAATTAGAAAAGCATCATATGATTTTTTGAACAGTGCCAATACTTTTGTCCACCCTCTTTTTTTATGTTTGGTGTGGAATTATATCCAATTTGGCTTTAGGACAATTCTTTTTGTGTTTTTTCATTTAAGACAAATTAAATGAAGATAATAATACCAAAGAATTTGTGTTTGCAATCATTTTCAGGATGAAGCTGAGTATTATCTGACAGAATTGCAGGGGTGTCAATACTTTTGGCCACAACTGTACATGTCCTGTATCTCACATATGTGTATTCTATTATATTAATAAAATATTTATATAGATAGTTTTGGACTCTTGTCTTCTCCAGTTTTCTTATGCTATTGAGAGTCGTCTCTATGGGTACTTTATGAGGCAATATTCTGAGATTTCTATATTATGTGTTAAATATGCTTTTGTGGAGTTCTCTCTTCACAATACTGATGAGAGTAGTAATGAAGTAGTCGTTCTCTTATATATTGCTTCTCTACCTCTTGAAGCCAGAAGCGTCTAATTAAAAAAATTGTGAGGCAAAATAGAAGAAACAAAAAACATGGTGGGTGCTGTCATGATGAAGAACAGGATGAGAAGCTGTCGGAAAACAACCAACATTTATTAAAAGACAGCAAAGTATTTCTTCCTCAGGCTTCATACACAGAGGTATATAAAATCACTTATACAGGAAGTCGTGATCCAAGGAAACTACAAGTCCCACCGACTGCTGCGTATCAAAAGCTGGATACACAATAGAGCAACAAATGAAGAGTTTATAATCATAATAAATCAAATCCTTTTTCATTCCATTCCGTTTTCGTTTTCTTTAAAAAAAAGAAAAAGATCCCCACACTCATAACACTTCTCCCCAATTTTTGCCCTTGCCTTCTTTCCAATTATTTTTTCTTCATTTTTTTTAACAGTAATAACTAGAGTTGAGCGACTTTTGGTTTTTTAGGGTCGCGTTTCGTTTCGTGAAACCCGACTTTTCCAAAAGTCGGGTCGAGCAAGATCGTCCGATTTTAGGGAAAAGTCGGGGTCGTCCCGAAACACGAAACCCAATGTAAGTCAATGGGGAATAAAAGTCGGCAGTGAGAGGAGGACAGGAAACACACCTACAGTGCCCATTTGAATGCCAAAAGCATCAATTCTTCTTACTTAAGCTTGTCAACCTTAATTAACTTCATAATACAAGTTACGCACTGAAAAATGGGGGTTATTTGGCTACAGTTGTGGGGGGGAGGACTGGCTCCAGGTTTTCATGTGCCCTGGGCGAAAGAGCGCCCCTTTAACACATACCACAACTCATCATGCTCCGATACGGCAGAGAAAGAGCGGTATAGTACAATGAAAAATACTTCACTTTTTACATCTCATGACGAGGCCCATCTATTTCTCCATACAGAATCATTGGTCCCATATAATGTTTGAAACAGTATATGATGAGCTCCACATAATGCTACAGTATATGTTGGTCCCCATGGATGAAGCTCCACTGTCTTATGGGCCCAAATAATGCTCCAAACATAATGGGCCCCATTTCTAATGCTCTAGTGTATAATGGGCCCTGTAAATGCTGCTCCAGTGTCTGATGTCCACCTTTGGAATGTTCCAGTGTATGGTGGGCCCCATCTATCATTCTCCAGAGTATAGTGCTCCCCAAAAATTGCTGTCCCAACATTGAAAACAATCAAATAAGTCTCCTCGCTAGGGAATCCCTGTACTTGTCTGGACTCCTCGTCGTCCCCATCTTCCATCTCACTGAACAGTATTTCAACTTTGCAAGTGCTGTGATCCTGAGCAAGCAGGGGGGGGCCCACTCGTTGGCGTCGGCACTGGCACAGGGCCCCTGATAGTACGGTGGTGTGTCTGATGGCGGGTGGGCCGAACCTGCACTTTCATCTGCAGCTTCCTCTTTGTCACCGTGTAAGATGGAACTGTATATGGGAAGGGTAACCTGAGATTCATCAGGGTCAGATTCAGGCCGTGTAGCGTGCGAGGGGAATGTAGTGGTCTGGGTCAATGTACCAGCAGATTCATCGAGCAGTGGCTGGGCATCAGTGCACTTGTGTCGCCCCCAGGAGTACGGTCGCCACAGTGGCATTACCTTCCTCCTAGGGAGTGTGATGTCATGCTTGGGAGCAACGAACGATCTCTCTAGCAGGCTAATTGATTGGGCGGCATTATTCCCACGAGTCATGACCCTCCAAACAGCGTTCATGAAGGCAAAGTGTTTGTTTTACGTGGGCAGTATGGTTGCAAAGCTGAACTTTAAAGGAATGTCCAGAAGGGCACCACCAGGAGTGGAGCCTACGGTTAAATTCGACTCCACCTGGGAAACCTCAAACATGCCAGCTACAGAACAGATGCACACATTGCAAGCTTAATTCCGTTAACGAACGACACTCCGTCATGCCCCGCGGTCCGAGTCCGGCTTACTAGAGGGACACGTGAGGCTCTGGCACATGAGATTGGCCAATAACTGGTGTGTCATGCCCTTACATGTCCGTGGCTGCATGTGCGCTACACTGAAAAGGCCAGCGTTTGTCGCTTACAGGTGCAGATAACCCGCTGAACAACGTTAGTGATGGGGATCACTGATTACAATTATTACCCGCGAACAATGATTTCCCAGTAAGTGCAGGTCAACCGCAGTTCCGGAATTAGGCCTAACCGTCATTCCTGAAAAAATGAAAAACTTACGTGTGCAAACCACAGGTGCTGTAGCTTGCTTAACAGCTCGCCAGCCGTTCTCACGCCCAGTACGGATTACACGTGATTGCACAAAGGTGAGAAAGGGTACCGTATCCCCGGATAACATGTATGGATAGCGTACACATTCAAAATATATGTCTGTACATCAGGAGGCAGGCTCAAATGGTGTCAGGCCCAGTATGGATTGCACGTGATTGCACAAAGGTTAGAAAGGGTACCGTATCCCCAGATAACATGTATGGATAGCGTACACATTCAAAATATATGTCTATACATCAGGAGGCAGGCTCAAACGGTGTCAGGCCCAGTATGGATTGCACATGATTGCACAAAGGTTGGAAAGGGTACCGTATCCCCGGATAACATGTATGGATAGCGTACGCATTCAAAATATATGTCTATACATCAGGAGGCAGGCTCAGACGGTGTTAGGCCCAGTATGGATTGCATGTGATTGCACAAAGGTTAGAAAGGGTACCGCATCCCCGGATAACATGTATGGATAGCGTACACATTCAAAATATATGTCTATACATCAGGAGGCAGGCTCAGACGGTGTTAGGCCCAGTATGGATTGCACGTGATTGCACAAAGGTTAGAAAGGGTACCGTATCCCCGGATAACATGTATGTATAGCGTACACATTCAAAATATATGTCTATACATCAGGAGGCAGGCTCAGACGGTGTTAGGCCCAGTATGGATTGCACGTGATTGCACAAAGGTTAGAAAGGGTACCGTATCCCCAGAAAACATGTATGGATAGCGTACACATTCAAAATATATGTCTATACATCAGGAGGCAGGCTCAGACGGTGTTAGGCCCAGTATGGATTGCACGTGATTGCAAAAAGGTTAGAAAGGGTACCGTATCCCCGGATAACATGTATGGATAGCATAGTGTACACATTCAAAATATATGTCTATACATCAGGAGGCAGGCTCAGACGGTGTTAGGCCCAGTATGGATTGCACGTGATTGCACAAAGGTTAGAAAGGGTACCGTATCCCCGGATAACATGTATGGATAGCGTACACATTCAAAATATATGTCTATACATCAGGAGGCAGGCTCAGACGGTGTTAGGCCCAGTATGGATTGCGCGTGATTGCACAAAGGTTAGAAAGGGTACCGTATCCCCGGATAACATGTATGGATAGCGTACACATTCAAAATATATGTCTATACATCAGGAGGCAGGCTCAGACGGTGTTAGGCCCAGTATGAATTGCACGTGATTGCACAAAGGTTAGAAAGGGTACCGTATACCCGGATAACATGTATGGATAGCGTACACATTCAAAATATATGTCTATACATCAGGAGGCAGGCTCAGACGGTGTTAGGCCCAGTATGGATTGCACGTGGTTGCACAAAGGTTAGAAAGGGTACAGTATCCCCGGATAACATGTATGGATAGCGTACGCATTCAAAATATATGTCTATACATCAGGAGGCAGGCTCAGACGGTGTTAGGCCCAGTATGGATTGCACGTGATTGCACAAAGGTGAGAAAGGGTACCGTATCCCCGGATAACATGTATGGATAGCGTACACATTCAAAATATATGTTTATACATCAGGAGGCAGGCTCAGACGGTGTTAGGCCCAGTATGGTTTGCACGTGATTGCACAAAGGTTAGAAAGGGTACCGTATCCCCGGATAACATGTATGGATAGCGTACACATTCAAAATATATGTCTATACATCAGGAGGCAGGCTCAGGCGGTGTTAGGCCCAGTATGGATTGCACGTGATTGCACAAAGGTTAGAAAGGGTACCGTATCCCCGGATAACATGTATGGATAGCGTACACATTCAAAATATATGTCTATACATCAGGAGGCAGGCTCAAACGGTGTCAGGCACAGTATGGATTTAACGGCCCAGACTACACAGCGGAGGAGCAGGGAGAGGTAAAGATTGCAAATGCTGGGGCCCTGCCCAAGCAAGGGGGGCCCACTCGTGGGCGTCGGTACTGGCACTGGGCCCCTCATAGTACCGCGGTGTGTCTGACGGCGGGTGTGCACCACCACCGTCAGAGACACTTGATTGCACTATGAGGGACCCTGTGCCAGTGCCCGCGCCCAAGAGTCGGCCTACCCACCTGTCCAGGGCAACGGCACTCGCACGGTGTCGTGCGCTAGGTGGTGACCCCGGCCATGGGGGGGGAGGCAGCACAGTTAGGGAGTTTTAGAAAGTGGCATATGTTGATGTTGGACATTCAGCTGATGCAAAAGGTGAAATAGGTCAAGTCCCAGGAAGAGGTGGACCAAAGCAAGCCATTTTTCTGTCACCCTATGTGTCATCAGGGGAAGGTGGGACAAAATCCTAGGAAAACCATGCGTGGTTCATTTTAATGAAGGTTAGATCATCCACATTTTGGGTTGACAGACGGGTCCTTTTTTCTGTCAGGATTGATCCAGCTGCACTGAAGACTCTTTCCGATAGCACACTTGCAGCTGGGCAAGCGAGCTCCTGTAAGGCATATTGTGCCAATTCAGGCCAGGTGTCCAGTTTAGCGGCCCAATAGTCAAAGGGGAATGACCTGTGTGGGAGAACATCGATATGGGAGGAAAAGTAGTTTGTAACCATAGTTGACAACTGCTGTCTCCTGTCACTTTCCATCGATGCAGTATTACCAGTTGTTTGAGCGGTACTTGAAAAATCAGTCCACAACATTGTCATGAAACCCCTGTCTCCAACGCCACTTCTGCTGTGTGCACCACGAACACCTCTGCCAAGCTGCCCCCGGCCCGTACGGCTCGTGTGAGAACCATCACCGCTGCTGTGTGCTGGGAATGCCTCAAGCAACCGATTTACCAGAGTTGCTTGTTTATTAGCCAATATTAGGTCAAGGTTCTCCTGTGGCATGATGTTTTGTAATTTGCCTTTATAGCATGGATCCAGGATGCTGGCCAACCAGTAGTCGTCATCGTTCATCATTTTGGCAATGCGGGGGTCCCTTTTTAGGATCAGCAAGGCATAATCTGACATGTGGGCCAATGTTCCCGGTGTCAATGATGCACTGCGAGTGCTGGTTGGAGGAGCACTTTCTGGCAAATCCACATCCCTCCAGTCACGCACAAACCCTGTACCAGACCTTGCCACGCCAACATTTTCACTTGCCCCACGAGATGCATCCTCCTCCCCTAAGTAATCATCCCCATCATCCTCCTCCTCCTCCTCCTCTTCTTCCTCCACCTCGTCCAGGAGAGGTCCCTGAGCAGACAATGGCTGAATGTCATCAAGGATTCCCTCCTCCTCTTCCTCCTCATCAACATTGGCTGCAGAAGTCTGCTCCTTAAGGTGCGTCAAAGTTTGCATGAGCAGACGCATAAGTGGGATGCTCATGCTTAGGATGGCGTCATCTGCGCTTACCAGCCGTGTGCATTCCTCAAAATACTGAAGGACTTTACAGAGGTCTTTCAGCTTCGACCACTGCACACCTGTCAACTCCATGTCTGCTCTCAAAGTGCCTGGCCGTGTATCCTCCCACAAATGCATTATGGCCTGCCTCTGCTCGCACAGCCGCTCCACCATGTGCAGGGTGGAGTTCCACCTTGTTGCAATGTCGATAATGAGGCGGTGGTTGGGAAGGTGGAGCAATCGCTGCAGCTTCTGCATACGAACGGAGTGTACAGGCGAACCGGCGGATGTGCGCGCACAGTCTTCGCACCTTCTGGAGCAGGGCTGTTAACTCCGGATAATTTTTGAGGAAGCACTGCACCACCAGGTTCAAGGTGTGAGCCAAGCAAGGTATGTGGCTGAGTTTTGAAAGGGCTATGGCTGCCACAAAATTACGGCCGTTATCACTAACTACCTTGCCTGCCTCAAGATGTACACTGCCCAGCCATGACTCAGTTTGTCGCTTCAAGTACTCGGCCAGCACCTCGGCGGTGTGTCTGTCGCCCAAACACATCATCTGCAACACAGCCTGCTGACGTTTTCCACTAGCTGTTCGATAGGGGGACACCTCGTGTGCAACAGTGGCAGCTGCAGATGGAGTGCTCGTACGACTGCGCTCTGTGGACGAGCTTTCGCTTCTGGAGGAGGAGGAGGAGTACGAGGAGGGTCGAACGCCTACAGCCAACTGTTTCCTATACCGTGGGCTAGGCAGCACTGTCCCACCACCGCTGTCCCCTGTGGACCCTGCATCCACCACATTAACCCAGTGCGCAGTGATGGACACGTAACGGCCCTGGCCATGCCGACTGGACCATGCATCAGTTGTGAGGTGCACCTTTCCGCTCACTGACTGCTTGAGTGCATGGACAATGCGGTCTTTCACATGATGGTGGAGGGCTGGGATGGCTTTGCGAGAGAATAAGTGGCGACTGGGTAGGTCATAGCGTGGTACTGCATAGGCCATGAGTTCGCGGAAAGTTGCCCTTTCCACCAACCGAAAGGGCATCATCTCAAACGAGATTAGTTTGGCAATGTGGGCGTTCAAACCCAGTGTACGCGGATGAGAGACTGAGTACTTTCTTGACCTACTCATAGTGTCTGGGAGGGTGAGCTGGACTTGAGAGCTGCATATGGTGGAAGTAGCGGTGGACAGGGCGGACTGAGAGAGGGTTGATGATGGTGATGGAGTTGGTGTTCTTTCTGATGGCCTAGAATCAGTCTTTCGTTGATATAACAGTGGGATTCCCTGACTGCTGTGGCCTTGCAACGACACCTCAACATTTGCTGTTGTGCTAACCGGTGGGCTTACAGTGGGGGAAACAATGTAGCGTTGCTGACTACCTTCGTTGTGATCAGTTGCACATGTGGCACTTGAGGTTTGGTGTTGTGTCCACGCTTGCAAGTGCATGCTGGTTAAATGTCTAAGCATGCAACTGGTATTCAAATTTTTCAGATTTTTCCCTCGGCTATAGGTCTTTGCGCACTTCTTACAGATAACCTTGGCCTGATCATGAGGATTTTGTTCAAAAAAGTGCCACACTGCACTCTTCCTACTTTGGCAGACATTTTGCGGCCTAGCACGCTGTGATCTTTTGACCCTCTGGACAAGCTGTCCAGCAAATCTTTTGATTTTTGGAACCTGTCTTTGGAGTGCTCCGGGCCTGCCAGATAACAGCTGTTGCGATGTCGATGTCTGCTGTGGATGCTCCTCATCTGAGCTATTGTAAGCAGCACCCTCTTCCCCCAATGGATGCCAATCTGGGTCAACAACTGGGTCATCCATCACCTCCTCTTCAATGTCATGTGCACCTTCCTCTGTGTCACCATGTATGGTGGTATAGTGTGCGGGAAGGGGCACCTGAGTCTCATCAGGGTCAGAATCTGGCTCTGTACACTGCGAGGACAATGTAGTGCTCTGAGTGAATGTACCAGCAGAATCATCCATCAGCGGCTGTGCATCAGTGCACTCCATGTCAGATTCATCTTGGCCTGGGTAATTCACCATTTGACTTGATAATACAGGCATGGTATGTGAAAACAGCTCCATGGAGTAATCAGTAGTATGGCCTGCGTCATCCTTCAATCTTGGTTGGGGTGAAGGACACAAGGAAAGGTGTGGTTCATGAACATGAGCCTCCAATGACGACTCAGTGCTTTTACTTTTTACAACTGAAGAAGAGGAGGCGATAGAGCTGGAGGCTGAGTCAGCAATGTAAGACAAAATTTTTTCCTGAAGCTCTAGCTTTAAAAGCGGTTTGCCAACTCTTAGAAAACTAAGCCTTCGAGGCCTTGTGGAGCCAGACGATGATGTAGGCTCAACACCTCCTGCATTCGGTCCTATTTTGCTCTTGCCACTACCATCAGATCCACCACCAACACCATCATTACCAGCTGCCAACCCCCGCCCAATTCCACGGCCTCTTCCACCAGCCTTCCTCATTTTTGGTAGAAATGTAGACAAAATCCAACAAACTATATAGTAATGTAAAACAAGGTACAAGGTGTCTATAGGACAGGGGAGATTTTGAATTTCTGCTCACACTAGTGGACACTGGATACTTTTGGATTGTGTGAGGCCCACTGAATATCTGAGCGCTATGTCACAGGCTCGATGGCACAGCTGTGACCAAAGTGACTAGAGGATAAGTGAGATTTTGAATTTCTGCAGACACTGGACACTTTTGGATTGTGTGAGGCCCACTGAATATCTGAGCGCTATGTCACAGGCTCGATGGCACAGCTGTGACCAAAGTGACTAGAGGATAAGGGAGATTTTGAATTTCTGCAGACACTGGACACTTTTGGATTGTTTGAGGCCCACTGAATATCTGAGCGCTATGTCACAGGCTCGATGGCACAGCTGTGACCAAAGTGACTAGAGGATAAGGGAGATTGTGAATTTCTGCAGACACTTGTGGACACTGGACACTTTTGGATTGTGTGAGGCCCACTGAATATCTGAGCGCTATGTCACAGGCTCGATGGCACAGCTGTGACCAAAGTGACTAGAGGATAAGTGAGATTTTGAATTTCTGCAGACACTGGACACTTTTGGATTGTGTGAGGCCCACTGAATATCTGAGCGCTATGTCACAGGCTTGATGGCACATCTGTGACCAAAGTGACTAGAGGATAAGGGAGATTTTGAATTTCTGCAGACACTTGTGGACACTGGACACTTTTGGATTGTGTGAGGCCCACTGAATATCTGAGCGCTATGTCACAGGCTCGATGGCACAGCTGTGACCAAAGTGACTAGAGGATAAGTGAGATTTTGAATTTCTGCAGACACTGGACACTTTTGGATTGTGTGAGGCCCACTGAATATATGAGCGCTATGTCACAGGCTCGATGGCACAGCTGTGACCAAAGTGACTAGAGGATAAGGGAGATTTTGAATTTTTGCAGACACTTGTGGACACTGGACACTTTTGGATTGTGTGAGGCCCACTGAATTTCTGAGCGCTATGTCACAGGCTCGATGGCACAGCTGTGACCAAAGTGACTAGAGGATAAGTGAGATTTTGAATTTCTGCAGACACTGGACACTTTTGGATTGTGTGAGGCCCACTGAATATCTGAGCGCTATGTCACAGGCTCGATGGCACAGCTGTGACCAAAGTGACTAGAGGATAAGGGAGATTTTGAATTTCTGCAGACACTGGACACTTTTGGATTGTTTGAGGCCCACTGAATATCTGAGCGCTATGTCACAGGCTCGATGGCACAGCTGTGACCAAAGTGACTAGAGGATATGGGAGATTTTGAATTTCTGCAGACACTTGTGGACACTGGACACTTTTGGATTGTGTGAGGCCCACTGAATATCTGAGCGCTATGTCACAGGCTCGATGGCACAGCTGTGACCAAAGTGACTAGAGGATAAGTGAGATTTTGAATTTCTGCAGACACTGGACACTTTTGGATTGTGTGAGGCCCACTGAATATCTGAGCGCTATGTCACTGGTTTGATGGCACAGCTGTGACCAAAGTGACTAGAGGATAAGGGAGATTTGGAATTTCTGCAGACACTTGTGGACACTGGACACTTTTGAATTGTGTTAGGCCCACTGAATATCTGAGCGCTATGTCACAGGCTCGATGGCACAGCTGTGACCAAAGTGACTAGAGGATAAGTGAGATTTTGAATTTCTGCAGACACTGGACACTTTTGGATTGTGTGAGGCCCACTGAATATATGAGCGCTATGTCACAGGCTCGATGGCACAGCTGTGACCAAAGTGACTAGAGGATAAGGGAGATTTTGAATTTCTGCAGACACTGGACACTTTTGGATTGTGTGAGGCCCACTGAATATCTGAGCGCTATGTCACAGGCTCGATGGCACAGCTGTGACCAAAGTGACTAGAGGATAAGGGAGATTTTGAATTTCTGCAGACACTTGTGGACACTGGACACTTTTGGATTGTGTGAGGCCCACTGAATTTCTGAGCGCTATGTCACAGGCTCGATGGCACAGCTGTGACCAAAGTGACTAGAGGATAAGTGAGATTTTGAATTTCTGCAGACACTGGACACTTTTGGATTGTGTGAGGCCCACTGAATATCTGAGCGCTATGTCACAGGCTCGATGGCACAGCTGTGACCAAAGTGACTAGAGGATAAGGGAGATTTTGAATTTCTGCAGACACTTGTGGACACTGGACACTTTTGGATTGTGTGAGGGCCACTGAATATCTGAGCGCTATGTCACAGGCTCGATGGCACAGCTGTGACCAAAGTGACTAGAGGATAAGTGAGATTTTGAATTTCTGCAGACACTTGTGGACACTGGACACTTTTGGATTGTGTGAGGCCCAATGAATATCTGAGCGCTATGTCACAGGCTCGATGGCACAGCTGTGACCAAAGTGACTAGAGGATAAGTGAGATTTTGAATTTCTGCAGACACTGGACACTTTTGGATTGTGTGAGGCCCACTGAATTTCTGAGCGCTATGTCACAGGCTCGATGGCACAGCTGTGACCAAAGTGACTAGAGGATAAGTGAGATTTTGAATTTCTGCAGACACTGGACACTTTTGGATTGTGTGAGGCCCACTGAATATCTGAGCGCTATGTCACAGGCTCGATGGCACAGCTGTGACCAAAGTGACTAGAGGATAAGGGAGATTTTGAATTTCTGCAGACACTTGTGGACACTGGACACTTTTGGATTGTGTGAGGGCCACTGAATATCTGAGCGCTATGTCACAGGCTCGATGGCACAGCTGTGACCAAAGTGACTAGAGGATAAGTGAGATTTTGAATTTCTGCAGACACTGGACACTTTTGGATTGTGTGAGGCCCACTGAATATCTTAGCGCTTTGTCACAGGCTCGATGGCACAGCTGTGACCAAAGTGACTAGAGGATAAGTGAGATTTTGAATTTCTGCAGACACTGGACACTTTTGGATTGTGTGAGGCCCACTGAATATCTTAGCGCTTTGTCACAGGCTCGATGGCACAGCTGTGACCAAAGTGACTAGAGGATAAGTGAGATTTTGAATTTCTGCAGACACTGGACACTTTTGGATTGTGTGAGGCCCACTGAATATCTGAGCGCTATGTCACAGGCTCGATGGCACAGCTGTGACCAAAGTGACTAGAGGATAAGGGAGGTTTTGAATTTCTGCAGACACTGGACACTTTTGGATTGTGTGAGGCCCACTGAATATCTGAGCGCTATGTCACAGGCTCGATGGCACAGCTGTGACCAAAGTGACTAGAGGATAAGTGAGATTTTGAATTTCTGCAGACACTGGACACTTTTGGATTGTGTGAGGCCCACTGAATATCTGAGCGCTATGTCACAGGCTCGATGGCACAGCTGTGACCAAAGTGACTAGAGGATAAGGGAGATTTTGAATTTCTGCAGACACTTGTGGACACTGGACACTTTTGGATTGTGTGAGGCCCACTGAATATCACAGCGCTATGTCACAGACAGAAATTGGCTAGTGTATCACAAACTACAAGGTGTATGTAGAATTGGGCAGAGTAGGAATCTCCCTAGAGTGCAGGTCTGTAAGAACGGAACATGTCCTCGACTTATTCTCACAGAGTGACACAGATAGCTTCACTGTGGCTGTGATAACAGCCGTTACACGGTACTGTGTGAGGAGCGTACACCGCTGTATGGTGTGAAAAAATCCACGCTCAGTACCTCAGCAGGGCAAAAAAAAAAAATTGGGATTGCTTTTAAAAAAGCAGTTTGCAGCTCAGTACCTCAGCAGGACAAAAAAAAAAATTGGGATTGCTTTTAAAAAAGCAGTTTGCAGAGCAGTGGGTAAACAGCAATGCAGCTGTCAGGAAGCCTTAGAAGGCAGCCCAACAACCAACACCACTGATACACCACAATATAGCCTCCCCTTGCACTGCACACACAGTGACTGGTGTGTTGTACAGGCACAATCGCTAGCAGCAGAAGCAGTTTTTATTTTCTTCTTCCCTGCCTAACGCTCTCCCTACAGAATCAGCAGCAACCTCTCCCTATGCTAAGATCGGCAGAAGTAAGATGGCGGTCGGCGTGCACGCCCTTTTATACCCCCTGTGACGCCCACCAAAGCAAGCCAATCACTTGCATGCCCTTCTGAAAGATGGTGGTGACCCGTGCCTATGTCATCACGTTGCCCACAGTGTCCGTGGATCCTGATTGGCTGAAAAAGAGCGCAAAACAAACTTTTGAAACGCGACTTTGGCGCGCAAGTCGCCGACCTCGTGGCCGACCTCATCCTAGGGTTGGGTTTTGTTTCATGAAACCCGACTTTGCCAAAAGTCGGCAACTTTTGAAATTTTTCGACCCGTTTCGCTCAACTCTAGTAATAACTTATAAGTCTTATTATGGGCAAATAAATAACAATAAATCTTTTTTTTATTTTAATCAATGTTTAAACTGCAGTAGTTCTTGTTAATTATTTGTTCCAAGTAGTTGTAATTTATAATAAGTCGGAAGAACAATCCAGACTCTCATGTATCACACAACATTCTACCTGGTCTAACCTTGGCCTCAAAAATATGAATTCACCTATGTGCTACCTCCCTCCCCCTTGTGCAATTTAAATCTTCACCCAGTTTTCATTCCCCAAATTCAGAGTTGTCTGTAGTGACCACCAATCGGTGCCGAGGTAGGCGTGGAAACGGGAACGCTAATCCCCGCCTTGTCTTGCTTCTGAGTCGCTAACGAGGTCGCTAGGCTAGGTGTCAAACGTGACGATACAAGCGACTCAGTTGGACATGAGCGACCAAAGAAATGTCCAGACATTTCGGGCACGATCAGCGATACCCGGCAGGGGGGCTGGTCGCTGGTCACTGTGACACACAGCGATCTCGCTGGTAAGATCGCTATAACGTCACAGTTCTAGTGACTCAGCAGCAATCTCACTAGCGATCTCGCTTAGTGTGACAGAGCCTTAAATCAAAAATGTATTGTGATCCTAGACTTAGATGTAAATACTTATGTCCCCCCAAAAATTGAGAAAAATATTCAAGGTGTGATACCTTTATTGGCTAACCAGAGAAATTATATTTGCAAGCAAGCTTTCAGGGCTCAAAAGGCCCCTTCATCAGGCTAGATTACAAGTGAATCCAGACCCAGACCACGTACAGCCGCTTCGGTCGCCGCCCCTATCCAGAATGAATGAGAAGCAAAGCGGGAGTCATCCAATCCCAAATACTGAATGGATTTTTTAAAAACTGCGCCAAATTGATACCGAGACAAACTGCCCCCGTCTGCGTGGCACAACAAAGAACCGCTCAAACTGGGGCGAAGTTCCCAAAAACTCCGCAAACACTGAACGGGACACATTAAGGAACCCGACACGCCACCCAGCACCACTCGGCGGCCTCTCCCGGACTGGTCCATTTTGGACCGCCGCAGCCAAAATTCCACACCCCGTGAAGTCAATACCACATCCCTGGCAAATAAGCCACCCATCGACTTTTTGTTAGGAGACACAAGCTCCCCCACTCGCAAAGCCCCAAAAAATGCGAACGAGAAAGCCAGGCGAAACAACAAAACTTCGTATCGGACCGAACAAACCGACTCCAGAACACGTCCTAATTGCTCCAATAAATTGAACGACACCGGCCGTCTTAAATCGCCCCCACCTCTGAAACGGCAAAAACCTTTTACCGCCTGCTTGACCAAAATGACTTTGTCAAGTCCCTGCTCCCGCGCAACTGAAAACCAAAAGACAAACCCGCTAATAAGCGCGTTACCTTTGCACGAGACCATCCCTCACTCGCACCTCGCCCTAACCAAGCCAACAACAATCCCCCCCCTGGTCAAGCCCAAGGACCTCCTCCCACATCCGCCACACTGTCCGATACGCCTCCCAAGTTTTTGGTGCCAGAGATGATTCAATCAGCGCCTCCGCGGCTATTAAGCCACCCTTCACAGTTCCTCCGGACAGGTTAGACCCTCGATCTCTGCCTCCGGAGCCAAAGAACGAAAACGATCCCACTGCGAGAGTCAGCTATCTCATTCTTGACACCAGGAACGTGCTTCGCGGTCACATGGGCATTCAAAGACAAACACAATAGCACCAATTGCTGTAATACTCGAACAACTAGAGGGGACGATGCGATAAAGCCATTAATCGCGCTCACAACGCCCATGTTATCACAATTAAAACGCACCTGCCGGTTCTTGAAATCCTGCCCCCACAAATGAACCGCCACCAGTATTGGAAAAATCTCCAACAACATAATGTTACGCACCAGACCACCAGAGACCCAATTTTCAGGCCATTGAACCGCACACCATTGTCCTCTGAAATAGGCACCAAAACCTATCCCGCCAGCCGCGTCCGTAAACAAATCCAATGCATCGTTACCAACCACCTCATCCATTACCAACGAGTGACCGTTGTACTTCTCCAAAAAAGACTCCCAGATCGCCAAATCAGCCCTGAGCTCCGACGACAATCTAACAAAATGGTAGGGGGCCCGAATCCCCGCAGTAGCGCTAGCCAGCCTACGCGAAAAGACTTGCCCCATCGGCATAACACGACAAGCTAAGTTCAACTTCCCTAACAGCGACTGAAGATCGCGTAACGATAATTTTCTCAAGCGACGTGCTCGCACCACTTCAAACCGCAAATCCGCCAGCTTGTCTTTGGGCAACCTGAACTCCCACTCAACTGTATCGATGACGATCCCCAGAAAACACAGACATGTGCTAGGGCCCTCCGTTTTACCGGGCGCCAACGGGACACCGAAACGCTCCACCACCCACTCAATGGCTTTCAAAATCCTAAAACAACGCTAAGAATCCGCCGGACCAACACACAAAAAGTCGTCCAAATAATGAATAACCGAATCGAAACCGGAAACGTCACGCACGACCCACTCAAGAAAAGAACTAAACGCCTTGAAATACGCGCATGACAACGAACAACCCATAGGTAAACACCTATCCACAAAAAACCTGCCTTCCCAAAAACATCTCAGCAGCTTCGCGCTCTCAGGGTGAACCGGTAACAGACGAAAAGCGGATTCGACATCTGTTTTCGCCAAAAGGGCCCCACGACCACATTTCCGCACCCACCGAGCCGCCTCGTCAAATGAAGAGTATACCACCGAACAAATCTCCGGATCAATACCGTCATTAACCGACCTCCCCCGTGGGCAAGACAAATGTTGAATAAGCCGAAACTTATTTGGCTCCTTCTTCGGAACCATCCCCAAAGGGGAAACCACCAAGTCTGGAAAAGGAGGAGAAACGAATTTTTTAAAACTAACGGAATCTCAAACGGAGGACCCGGTATACAAAAACCATCCCTAAAACCTGCGTACAGCAACCCCGCTTTTTCCCTATCCGGGTACCTATTTAGATAGGGAACCATTCTTTCCAGATTCACCGGAGTCTCCCCCTTGTGAATTACCACCCCTGGTTCTGGGCTTCCCTTTCTTAAAACACTTTGACGCTCCATGTGAGGCGCCATTACAGTTAGAGCAGAGGTGTTTGAATTTACAACTGGCCCCGAACTTACACTGGCTGTCATTAAACTGCCAACACACCCCCGCCTTGTGCGTTCCTGCTTGCCCTTGACTTCCGCTACCCGAAGAACCGGCGCAACTCTGGATGGTGCTTCCAGCCCCCCCATGAAAGGAGCTCCCAAACTTATTTTGAGCAATCACCCGCATCCACAATCCAATATCTTTCTGGTCCCAGCGAATAGCCGGACGCACAGCCTTCCTCTGACGGAATTTCTCATCATACCTCAGCCACGCCTGGCTGCCATACACTCTGTAAGCCTCCCCTATCGCATCCAGGTAACAAAACAGCGCTGAACAATTGTCAGGGGCCTTTTCCCCAATAACGCTTGCCAAAATGGCAAAAGCTTGTTGCCAATTCACAAACGTCTGAGGAATCAGACGCCAACTGCGCTTTTCTTATTCCTCTTTCTTGCTGTCCTCTTTCTTGCTTTTATCTAAATTAAACTTCTCAAGAGACAGCAGCGAAAATATTTTGACATATTCATCCTTCCAAATCTGCTCCTTCACCTCTTTTTTTAAGTGAGCACCCAATGAACCTTCAAAGCAAACGCACATCTCGCCATGTGCCCGATCATCCAAATGCACACGACACTTGTTCTCCTTCTCAGTTTGCACCGACATGGACACCGCCTCGCCAGAGCGGGGGCCCGTCTCCGACCCGCTCTGGCCGGACGACCCCCCAACCTGCGCCCCGACCCAAGCTGCTACAGGCGACGACCCGCCCAAGCCCTGCTCTAAGCGTGACAGCAAATTACGCACGTCCGCAAGCATACCACACACCCCCCCAGCCGAACCTGGGCTGCTCAACCCTGCCCCCACCCCGACACTACTAGCTTCAGCTAAGGGCCCTCTTTCTACCATCGATGATGACCCAAACGGATGACACACTGGGGACACGGAAGCATACTCACCAGGCTGCAAGGGGGCTGTGTGCCCTCCAGCCGGAAAGCCAGGATCCCTCGAAGCCTCCAGACCCTCACAACTCCCGGTGGCGGACTCGCCGGCGCGTTGCTGACCCTCGAAGCTCCCAGCAGGGAGGCACGGGGTGGGAGGCCTGAGCCCCTGGACCGACCCAGGCTGCGGCACCCCGAAACCAGATGACGTCTGGCTCCCCCTGCCGCAGGCTCCTGCCTGTGTGCCGTGCTGTCGCCGCTGGTCGTCCTGGGCCCCCCACTGTAACTGGGAGCCCGACAGTGTCCTTCTTCCTCCTCTTCTCGCAGCAGGCGCTGACCCCGCCGTGCTGCCCATCACATCTGCCGCGGTGGATCTGAGAGCCCCGGTCACCATTTCCAGGGCAGGCGCAGCCGCGGGCCCAGCGCTGCGGCGCCCCACCGCCAAATCTGATGCCCCCATACCGCTGGGGGACACTGTAACAGGCCCTGCCACCCGGCAGGCTGCCACGCTGCTGGCGGCTAACATCAAAGTGGCAGGGGAGGCAGGCCGCGCGGCCTGCAGATCACCACCGCGGCCCCCCGAAGCTCCAGGAGAGACATGCTGCCTGGCGCGTGCTGGCTCCACCCCCCTCCTAGACCGAGGCGGAGGCCCAGACACCGCCGCAGGGCCTCACCGCACCCGTGGATTCCTCCCAGGTCGCGACGCGCTGGAAGTGGAAGTGCCCTTCGCGCAACCTGGAGGGTCCCGGGAGGGGCTCCTGCGGCGACGCGAGGCCCGGGGAGCGGTGTCAGATGAGAGCCGTTCCGGAGGCCTCACCCGACGAGCTCTGCGCTCCCTCACCTCAGCCTGCCCGGAGGCTCCAGGAAGCAGGCTGGCGACTTGACTCTCCAGCCACCCAGGCGGCTGCAACAGCACTGCGGCCCGCAGCCGGTTCAAAGCTTCCTCCACTCCAGCCATCCCGGTGAGTATCGCTGACTGCGTTGCTGCTGTGGAAGCGGGAACAGAGGGCTGGCACACCCCTGCCCCTCAGTTAAATACCCTTTGGCTCCCCCTCCCTGCTAGCAGCTCCCCCCACTAAACCCTCCACCCCCTGTCATGATGGCCTCTGCCCACGCCTCCTATGGGGGTTGGGAGGCTCACTCCGGCCATTCTCTTAAGGTAACTGTAAGATTTAGGTGTCGTAGATGATGACTTAAACAGATACTGTCCAGTAAGTGTGTAGACTGGTTGCAGCTGGGTAATGTCATAAATTGGTTTCAGCTTGAGATAGGAAGGCTTTAGCTTGAGGCTGCAGTGGCCATTATTAAGTAGTTTGCACCTGAAATAAGCAGATTTTAGCTTGGGGCTGCACTGGCCGTCATATGGTGGTTCCCACTTGGGGGGTCCTGTGAGGAAAGAACGGGCAATGTAGGTGGCACTCCAGCGCCCGGCCTAGGAGTAGATGGGAGGCTGAAACTACTTAATAACGGCCACTGCAGCCCCAAGCTAAAGCCTTCCTATCTCAAGCTGAAACCAATTTATGACATTACCCAGCTGCGACCAGTCTACACACTTACTGGACAGTATCTGTTTAAGTCTTCTTCTATGACACCTAAATCTCACAGTTACTTTAAGGGGATACATATCCTTTCCAAGTGCCCTGGGTCCGCTACTAATTCTATTAAGTGTACCCCATGAATAAGATCCGGGAAGATCGAAACGTCGGGTATTCTGTTTGTATATTGTTCAAATTCTACTTGGGCACATCCTTTCTCTGTTGATGGATTGGACACATTCAATAAATATATGAATTTTTGCATACTATCAACGTGTTGAGTGCGGTGAATCATTCTTTTTTATATAAGTCAAAGCATGACAGAGACTAAACATGGCACAAAGGACAACACAAGACATGGCACAGGACAAGAGGTAGAATACAAGCACAGAGCGTGTGCAGAGACGCACGACAGGGCAAAGTGCACAGAATACAAGGAGCGACCCAGCAGACCAAGAAGCCATGCAGGGAAGCAACACAATAATCAGGCCCCGACCATAGGAAGGGGCGGTCTGATATAGGGCATTAGCACCTGCATTTCGGGTCAGGACCAGGAGGAGACTTCCGGTTCAGATCCTCCAGGATCATACAGAGGCCAGCTAGACCAGATTCTGCTGGACCATAGAGAGGGTCACATGATCAGGGAGTCCAGGACCATAGGAAGGATTGCTGGATCAGATTCTGCTGGACCATAGTGACGATCACAGCAGGTAGAGCAGAGACGGGCACGCACACAGCAACGGCATGCAGCCATGAGGTGAGGTGCGCAAGCACACTGCTCCAGGCATCTGGCAGCACAACAGTCACGAAGTGCATGTGCACACTGCTCCACAGATCTTGCAGCATAAGACATGAGAGACCTCCGTGGCGCTCGCAGGGACCCGGCACTGGGGGCAAAGCGGCATGACCGGCATGGCAGACATGACATATGGGCGCCACATAGCACTTCATACAGAATAATGAGCCCCATATATTGCTCCATACAGTATTATGGGCACCACTGTTATGAGTTCATTTTCCCCTTCACCATTGAGGTCTGATGAACTCCCTCTTCTGGTGAAGGAAGGTAGTCAAGCTGATTACCAAACACCTGAGCTGGTAGAGGATGACTGGGTGACGGGAATTGCTGACTGGATATAAGGCATCCGACGCCCTTCTGCCTCGCTGGTGATTTCTCTGAGGGACAATTTCTTTGGACCTTGATTGAGGCAGCTTATCCACAATCCGGACTCTGAAGATCTGAGGTTGCAGGTTGTAATAATCACCTACGCAGGTTATTTCATGAGGTTGTGGGTTGTAATAATCACCAATGCAGCTAACAATGTAACTATTTTTTATTCCTTACATCTATGGTCTTACAGCAACTCGGGAAAGATGACCAAAATACAATGCCCCTAGTCCACAAGATCCCAACCCAGGGTCTGGAGTTTCCCTACCCCCATACCAGAAGATACTCACTGTCTCCCACTGGCCCCCAGATTTTGTATCTTCTGCCAGTACAGTCTGTAGCCACAGTCCATGCTCCTCCAGATGATGGATACCACGATCATAACACGTGCATCTAGCTCAAGCCTTCAATAACATATAGCGCAGTTCCAGCAGGTACACAGGATGGTACAAATGACAAAGTCTCACCCTACCAATGGCTCGCTGCAGATTGAATCTCTGCATCTTTGGGTCTTCCAATGCAAATTACCTCAGTCAGTAGCACCACACTTTTGGTGGGCACTCACAGAGAGGTGGTAGCGGCAAGGTTAGGAGGCTGACCGAACACAGTGAGGTATGTCTCCAGGGGTCCCGATTGGCCCAACCTGGGTTCTCCAAGTGTCTTTAAGGGTCCTGTGATGGGCAGTGGAGCATATCTGTCAAAAAATAGACACAACAGCACTCTGTAAGGGTCAAGATATATGCAAACACTGAATACATGAGATTTAGACTACATTGTTTCTGAATAAAATGTACTTACAAAAAATGAAGGTTCTTAGTGCATAAACTAGCCAATTCATGTATGCCCATAAATCATGGCAAGGTGACCTCCTTCTGATAGGTCCTATCCTCATGTTTTCAGTGTTTCCATATATCTTGGCCCTTATAGAGTGCTGTTGTGTCCATTTTTTGCATGTTATGCAGTCATTTTTCTTAACATTTTTTCCAGTTAAATCCATTGTAAGTGCAGTTTTGCATGTTTTATTGTCAGTCGTGGCATAATACTCTGGCAATATTGTTCTCAGCACCAACCTCGGATTCAGAGATGATTCCGAGGGTCTTTGCCATGCTGTTCCAATGCCATTTCAGCTCTGTTGACATTTTTTTCAGCAATTTTTAGACCCCCTTCAGACCTCCAGGAGGGGGCTGCTGGAAAAATGCTATAGCTTCCCATTGACTTCCATTATACTCATTATTCAGGTTGAGCACCCGAGCATTACGATTTGCTCAGCTCAAATATTGAGTGCCTGATCATTTTAGTGCTCACTAATGATGAGCGAGCTCTAAAATGCTCGGGTGCTCGTTGCTCGAGTCGAGCAAATTGGAATGCTTGGGAGCTCGACCCAAGCATCGAGCCCAATATAAGTCTATAGGAAACTCAAGCTTTATTGAGGTCTTTGGAGGGTCTAAAAACTGCATAAATCTATGGGAAAAGTACTCAAATGATATGGAAACAGCATTGGGAAGACTCATGGAAGCATTTCTGACTCCCAGGTCACTGCGGTGAACAATGTTGCGTTTTGAAATTTAGCAGATAATATGTGTGTGTCTACGGCTGTCTGCATGTCAGGGTGTCTATGTGTCTGTGTGTGCGGCAATGCTACCGCCGGTGCTGTTGGTCACAGCGCTGCGGGATCATGCGGGCAGATGTCAGCGTGATTCCGCAGCAGACTGTGACCTGCATTTGTGAAGAGGGCTTAGGCCGATGAGACTACTGCTCCCTTCTGGCTATGTCTGATGTCACTGATTACAGTGACAGCAGGTGCCGCTGATGGGAGAGTAGTATCATCTGTTGGCGCCTGGGCCGATGAGACTACTGCTCCCATCCGGCTGTGGCTGGTGTCACTGATAACAGTGACAAGAGGTGCCGCTGATGGGAGAGTAGAATCATCTACCGACACCTGTGCTCACTGTTAAAAAAAAAAAAGTAAAATTGCATACATATTTATTATTCACATAATACATACATATTGATGAATAATATATACATATTCACATAGAAATAAAAACATATTATACTCACCGCACACCAAATCCCCAACACCCTTGTCTCCTGGAAATAACGTAAAATAATAAACCAACATATACTCCCTGTCCACTGTAGTCCAAGGTAATCCAGATTGTCCCATGGCGATCTCACGTGTAGAACAGTCACATTGGGAGATGGGACTGCTCTACCCGACCAGCGATAAACTGACAGGAGATAATCGCCCTCGTGGTGTATCAGCTGATCGGTTCCATGCTGTCACTTACGGCACTGCTGCGTAGAAAAGTTCTCACACAGCGGGACTGCCGTAAAGTGAGAGCACTAGAGTGATGAACTCCGGTGAACTCTCACGGCTGCTCAGTGATACACTGTGGGAGATATTACTGGTAAGATAATATAAGATGCGCCATTTCTGGGGTGGCTGAGAGCTGATGTTTCCCAGGCTATTAATATCAGCCCACAGCTGTCTGCCTAGCCTTTGCTGGTTTGATTTTATAAAGGGACCCCATGTCAATTTTTTTCTGGGGTTCCCCTGTAAAATAGCTTTCCAGAATATTAACATAAGCCCTCAGTCGTCGGCTTTCCCTTTGCTGGTTATGAAAATTACGTGGGAACCAACACAAATTTTTTTAAAATGTTTTGAAAAATAAACAGATATTGCATTTCATGCAGATTTTGTGTGTGTGTGTGTGTGTGTATGTGTGTGTCTTTATTTAACTCTTTATGTACCATTTTATTGATGAAGGTATTTGGCTAACATCTGTTCATTACTAAATCTCGGGCTTGGTATTACATATATATACTGTATATGCAGTACATATATATAAATAAATTATATATATATATATATATATATAAATAGTCACTTATATTTGTTTTGTGTGTGTAAACATTATATTCGAACATGGTATGTAATGATATTATGGTCTTCAATGGAGAATGAAAAAGAAGAGGTTGAACAAGGAAATTACATCACATTTTTTTAAATAATATATATTTATTTAACTTACAAATCTGTATACAAATCCGCATGAATAACTGCATGAAAATCTGCATGAAAGCTGCACCAAAAACGCATCAAATCCACACAAAATTTCAACTGCGTTTACTGCCTAGAGAGGGAGAAACGGCGCAGAAATTTCCACAAGAAATTCTTTTAGCATTTTTGCAGCATTTTTCACCCATTGGCTTGAATGGGTGTTGAAAAAACGCTGCAAAAATGCAGGTATCATTACTTGCAGCCTTTTTGGTGCTGAAAAGTCATGGACAGCAATGAGTGAAAAATGCCGCAAAAACGCTGAAAGAAGTTTCATGCTCTATGTCCAAAAAAGCAGCAAAGCACAAAATCCTGATGACAATAAAACAATGTAACAATGTGTGTGTGGGGAGGAGGACTCCCAGACAGTGAATGAGCAGATACCCAGGCATCAGTGTTCCTGAGGGAACAATACTGAGAGGACAGTAAAAGGAAAGACTTGACTGGAGTTGTCAGGGAAACAGGGGGCGGGGCAAGCTTAAAAGGAGCAGGGGGCGCGCTGAAGTGGCAGTTGACAGAGAGCCGGACAACGGACAGGAAGCCGTCTGAAATTGAGAGGACCGAGGGAGCGGACAGTGTGCTTTGGAGAGACTGGGAGGGGTCTGGCCTCTGACACCCGGACTAGCCGGGTTACTCCCAGTTACACAAAAAAGTATTGTTTATCTTGTTGAGTCCCTGCGAGGACCGATTGTTTGTTACCCCGTTTTGCCCGCTCAGCCTAGCCCCAGTGGTTTCAATTTATAAAAGTTTATTATAAAAGTCATACCCTGTCTTGTGTCTCATCACTGCATCCTGAGAACCTGCTAGAACCCTACATGTGCATGCATGAGAGTTCTGAAATCTCATAGGCTTTGCTGGTACTGGTATGTTCACACTGGGCGTTTTTGCAGCAAAACATGATTTCTTGGCAGGAAAGAAGCAGCAGCAAAAAACACAGGTTTAGGTGCGTTTTTAGTGTGTTTTTCATTGCAGTTTTGTTGAGGTTTTGGTGCGTTTTTTTGGTGCGTTTTTTGGGCTAACTTGTGTCTCTTTGTGCATGCCAATAAAGTTGAGTTGCTGTCCATGACTTTTCATGACAAAAAAAACAATGTGTGTGCATGAGATTTCTGAAATCTCAGGCTTTGCTGGTACTGTAAAAAGCAGCTGAAAATTAGCGTAAAAAAGCAGTGAAAACACAGGTATTATTTGCAGAATTTTGCTGAAGAAAAGTCATGGACAGCAACTCAATTTTATTAGCATGCACAAAGAGCCACAAGTTAGCACAAAAAAAAGCACCAAAAAATTCACCAAAACCGCAATGAAAAACGCACCAAAAATGCACCTAAACCTACGTTTTTGCCGCAGCTTCTTTCCTGCCAAGAAATCAGGCTTTGCTGCAGAAAAAAATGCAGCAAAACCACCCTATGTAAACATGCCCTAAAAAGCAGCTGAAAATTATCATAAAAAAGCAGAAAAACGCAGGTATCATTATTTGAAGGCTTTTGCTGCAGAAAAGTAATGGACAGCAACTCAATTTTATTAGCATGCACAAAGAGACACAAGTTAGCCCAAAAAACCACACCAAAACTGCAATGAAAATTGTACCACAAAAAAACCCCAACAAAACCACTATGAAAAACGCACCAAAAATGCACCTAAACCTGCGCTTTTTTGTCACAGCTTCTTTCCTGCCAAGAAATCAGGTTTTGCTGCAGAAAAGAAAAATGCAGCAAAAATGCCCAGTGTGTACATACCCTTAACAGCAAACTGGTGTCAATAACTTCGCTATGTGAGCAAGTTGCGTATTTGCTTGTGGAAATTTCTGCGCGGTTTCTGTCTCTCTAGACAGCAAACACAGTTGAAGTTCCGCACCGATTTGATGCGGTTTTTCATGCATATTTGTATGCGGATTTGTAAGCTAAATAAAGATATATTATTTTAAAAAAAAGAATTGTGACGTAATTTCCTTGTTCAACCTCTTCTTTTTCATTCTCCATTGAAAACCATTATATCATTACATACATGTTCAAATATAATGTTTACACACACAAAATAAATATAAGTGATTATTATATATATCTATAATATAACGCTGTAAGCATCACTCTGTCCAAAGCCTTTATAGACTGCGCAAGCACGACACGCCTGCGCAGTCTGGCTCCAGACAGAGTGAGGCAGCCAGCGGTTAGGAGTGTGTATGGCGTCGGAGATGGCGGTACCGTACACACTGCATACCGTCATCTCCGACGCCATACTTACATACTTACCTGACCGGGAGGAGCGTTGCCGCGGCGCTTCTCTTCGACCAGAGACTGGGGCTGGAGTGCAGCCGGAATCGCGCACGCGCATAGCGCAATCCGGCGCCATTTTACTGAAGACACACTTGCAGTGTGTCTTCAGCAATATGGCGCCGGACAGCGCTATGGGCATACGCGATTCCGGCCGCACTCCTGCCCCGGCCTCCAGCAGAACAGTGCTGGAGCACAGGAAAGAAGGGTGAGTATAAATGTTTTGGGTTTTTTATGTACTTTTAATAGGAGTGAGGGGACCATGCAAACCACGATAGGGGAGGTGAGAGGACCATGCATACCAGGATAGGGGGGTCAGGGGGCCATGCATACCAGGATTGGGGGTGGGGGGGCCATGTATGCCAGGATTGGGGGATGAGGGGTACCATGCATACCAGGATAGGGGGGGAGAGGACCATGCATACCAGAATTGGAGGGTGAGGGGGCCATGCATACCAGGATAGGGCGGTGAGAGGACCATGCATACCAGGATTGGGGATGGGGGGCCATGCATACCAGGATTGGGGGATGGGGGGCCATGCATACAAGGATAAGGGGAGTGAGAGGACCATGCATACCAGGATTGGGGGGTGAGGGGGCCATGCATACGAGGATTGGAGGATAAGGGGTACCATGCATACTAGGATAGGGGGTGAGGAGACCATGCATAACAGGATTGGAGGGTGAGGGTACCATGCATACCAGGATTGGAGGGTGAGGAGACTATGTATACCAGGATAGGGGGTGAGGGGGCCATGCATACCAGGATTGGAGGGTGAGGGGGTCATGCATACCAGGATTGGAGGGTGAGGGGGCCATGCATACCAGGATAGGGAGTGAGAGGACGATACATACCAGGATTGGGGGATGTGGGGGCCATGCATACCAGGATAGGGGGGTGAGGGGACCATGCATACCAGGATTGGAGGGTGAGGGGGCCATGCATACCAAGATTGGAGGATGAGGGGTACCATGCATACCAGGATAGGGGGGGTGAGGAGACCATGCATACCAGGATTGGGGGGGATGAGAGGTACCATGCATACCAGGATTGGGGGATGAGGGGTACCATGCATACCAGGATTCGTGGATGAGGGGTACCATGCATACCAGGATAGGGGGTGAGGGGACCATGCATACCAGGATAGGGGGGTGAGAGGTCCATGCATACCAGGATTGGGGGATGAGGGGTACCATGCATACCCGGATTGGGGGATGAGGGGCACCATGCATACCAGGATAGGGGGTGAGAGGACCATACATACCAGGATAGGGGTGAGGAGACCACGCATACCAGAATTGCGGGTTGAGGGGTACCATGCATATCAGGATTAGGGGATGAGGGGTGCCATGCATACCAGGATTGCGGGTTGAGGGGTACCATGCATATCAGGATTGGGGGATGAGGGGTGCCATGCATACCAGGTTAGGGGTTGAGGGACCATACATACCAGGATAGGGGGTGAGGGGACCATGCATACCAGGATTGGAGGGTGAGGCGGCCATGCATACCAGGATAGGGGTGGGGGTGAGGAGACCATGCATACCAGGATTGGGGGATGAGGGGTACCATGCATACCAGGATAGTGGGGGTGAGGGGACCATGCATACGAGTATTAGGGGATGAGGGGTACCATGCATACCAGGATTGGGGGGTGAGAGGACCATGCATACCAGGATTGGGGGATGAGGGGTACCATGTATACCAGGATTGGGGGATGCGGGGTACCATGCATGCCAGGATTGGGGGATGCAGGGTACCATGCATACCAGGATAGGGGGATGCGGGGTACCATGCATACCAGGATAGGGGGATGAGAGGTACCATGCATACCAGGATTGGGGGATGATGGGTACCATGCATACCAGGATTGGTGGATGAGGGGTACCATGCATACCAGGATAGGGAGTGAGAGGACGATACATACCGGGATTGGGCGATGTGGGGGCCATGCATACCAGGATAGGGGGGTGAGGGGACCATGCATACCAGGATTGGAGGGTGAGGGGGCCATGCATACCAAGATTGGAGGATGAGGGGTTCCATGCATACCAGGATAGGGGGGGTGAGGAGACCATGCATACCAGGATTGGGGGGGATGAGAGGTACCATGCATACCAGGATTGGGGGATGAGGGGTACCATGCATACCAGGATTCGTGGATGAGGGGTACCATGCATACCAGGATAGGGGGTGAGAGGACCATGCATACCAGGATAGGGGGGTGAGAGGACCATGCATACCAGGATTGGGGGATGAGGGGTACCATGCATACCCGGATTGGGGGATGAGGGGCACCATGCATACCAGGATAGGGGGTGAGAGGACCATACATACCAGGATAGGGGTGAGGAGACCACGCATACCAGGATTGCGGGTTGAGGGGTACCATGCATATCAGGATTAGGGGATGAGGGGTGCCATGCATACCAGGATTGCGGGTTGAGGGGTACCATGCATATCAGGATTGGGGGATGAGGGGTGCCATGCATACCAGGTTAGGGGTTGAGGGACCATACATACCAGGATAGGGGGTGAGGGGACCATGCATACCAGGATTGGAGGGTGAGGCGGCCATGCATACCAGGATAGGGGTGGGGGTGAGGAGACCATGCATACCAGGATTGGGGGATGAGGGGTACCATGCATACCAGGATAGTGGGGGTGAGGGGACCATGCATACGAGTATTAGGGGATGAGGGGTACCATGCATACCAGGATTGGGGGGTGAGAGGACCATGCATACCAGGATTGGGGGATGAGGGGTACCATGTATACCAGGATTGGGGGATGCGGGGTACCATGCATACCAGGATAGGGGGATGCGGGGTACCATGCATACCAGGATAGGGGGATGAGAGGTACCATGCATACCAGGATTGGGGGATGATGGGTACCATGCATACCAGGATTGGTGGATGAGGGGTACCATGCATACCAGGATTGGGAGATGAGGGGTACCATGCATACCAGGATAGGGGGTGAGGGGACCATGCATACCAGGATAGGGGGGGTGAGAGGACCATGCATAGCAGGATTGGGGATTGAGGGGTACCATGCATACCAGGATTGGGGGATGAGGGGTACCATGCATACCAGGATTGGGGGATGAGGGGTACCTTGCATACCAGGATAGGGGGTGAGGGGACCATACATACCAGGAGAGGGATGAGGGAGTACCATGCATACCAGGATAGGGGGTGAGGGGACCATGCATACCAGGATAGGGGGGGTGAGAGGACCATGCATACCAGGATTGGGGGATGAGGGGTACCATGCATACCAGGATTGGGGGATAAGGGGTACCATGCATACCAGGATAGAGATGAGGGAGTACCATGCATACCAGGATAGGGGGTGAGGGGACCATGCATACCAGGATAGGGATGTGTGAGTACCATGCATACCAGGATAGGGGGTGAGGGAACCATGCATACCAGGATGAAGAATGGGGTGCCATGCATACCAGAATAGCGGGGGTGAGGGAACCATGCATACCAGTATGAGGGGATGAGGGGTACCATGCATAATGGGATTGGAGGATGAGGAAGACAATGCATACCAGGATTGGGGGATGAGGGGTACCATGCATAATAGGATAGGGGGAGTGAGAGGACCATGCATACCAGGATTGGGGGATGAGGGGTACCATGCATACCAGGATTGGGGGATGAGGGGTACCATGCATACCAGGTTTGGGGGATGAGAGGTACCATGCATACCAGGATTGGGGGATGAGGGGTACCATGCATACCAGGATTGGTGGATGAGGGGTACCATGCATACCAGGATAGGGGGATGAGGGGTACCATGCATACCAGGATAGGGCGTGAGGGGACGATGCATACCAGGATAGGGGGGTGAGAGGACCATGCATACCAGGATTGGGGGGATGAGGGGTATCATGCATACCAGGCTTGGGGGATGAGGGGTACCATGCATACCAGGATTGGGGGATGAGGGGTACCATGCATACCAGGATAGGGGGTGAGTGGACCATGCATACCAGGATAGGGGGTGAGAGGACCATGCATACCAGGATTGGGGGATGAGGGGTACCATGCATACCAGGATGAAGAATGGGGTGCCATGCATACCAGGATTGGGGGGAGGGTACCATGCATACCAGGATAGGAGGGTGGCAGCACATAGCAGGATAGGAAACCATATACCAATAAAAATGGTCACCACCCGGGCGTAGAACGGGTTCATAACTAATATATATATATATATATATATATATATATATATACACACACACTAGCTGAAGAGCCCGGCATTGCCTGGGCATAGTAACCAACTGTGGTTAGTTATAGCAAATTATAATGATTATATTGCACATAAAAACCGTGCATCTAATCCTATCCTGTGTGATACTGACTGCTGAGCCGTGTATCTAATCCTATTCTGTGTGATACTGTCTGCTGGGCCGTGTATCTAATACTATTCTGTGTGATACTGTGTGCTGAGCTGCGTATCTAATCCTATCCTGTGTGATACTGCCTGCTGAGCCATGTGTCTAATCCTCTCCTGTGTGATACTGACTGCTGAGCTGTGTATCTAATCTTATCCTGTGTCATTCTGACTGCTGAGCCATGTATCTAATCCTATCCTGTGTGATACTGGGCTCCCCCTGCCGTCTGTGTCAGAGGGTGGTCTGTGTTGGCACTGTAATAAATTGTGTTATTTCCAGCTTTACAGAAGGACGATAACACCATAGAAATGATAAGAATAATAGGCCTAAGTTACCACAACTGTCTACAAAGAAAACTCTTGCTGATAGCAACCAATCACAGCTCATTTTTCATCTTTTAAACAGCTCTGGGACAGCGTGGCGAGCTTTGAGTGGCGACTTTTGTGTTTCGACTTTTATGTGGCGAGGTTGGTGTACAGTTGTGGCCAAAAGTATTGACACCCCTGCAATTTTGTCAGATAATACTCAGTTTCTTCCTGAAAATGATTGCAAACACAAATTCTTTGGTATTATTATCTTCATTTAATTTGTCTTAAATGAAAAAACACAAAAGAGAATGAAGCAAAAAGCAAAACATTGATCATTTCACACAAAACTCCAAAAATGGGCCAGACAAAAGTATTGGCACCCTCAGCCTAATACTTGGTTGCACAACCTTTAGCCAAAATAACTGCGACCAACCGCTTCCGGTAACCATCAATAAGTTTCTTACAATGCTCTGCTGGAATTGTAGACCATTCTTCTTTGGCAAACTGCTCCAGGTCCCTGATATTAGAAGGGTGCCTTCTCCAAACTGCCATTTTTAGATCTCTCCACAGATGTTCTATGGGATTCAGGTCTGGACTCATTGCTGGCCACCTTAGAAGTCTCCAGTGCTTTCTCTCAAACCATTTTCTAGTGCTTTTTGAAGTGTGTTTTGGGTCATTGTCCTGCTGGAAGACCCATGACCTCTGAGGGAGACCCAGCTTTCTCACACTGGGCCCTACATTATGCTGCAAAATTTGTTGGTAGTCTTCAGACTTCATTATGCCATGCACACGGTCAAGCAGTCCAGTGCCAGAGGCAGCAAAGCAACCCCAAAACATCAGGGAACCTCCGCCATGTTTGACTGTAGGGACCGTGTTCTTTTCTTTGAATGCCTCATTTTTTCTCCTGTAAATTCTATGTTGATGCCTTTGCCCAAAAAGCTCTACTTTTGTCTCATCTGACCAGAGAACATTCTTCCAAAACGTTTTAGGCTTTTTCAGGTAAGTTTTGGCAAACTCCAGCCTGGCTTTTTTATGTCTCGGGGTAAGAAGTGGGGTCTTCCTGGGTCTCCTACCATACAGTCCCTGTCCCTTTTCATTCAGACACCGACGGATAGTACGGGTTGACACTGATGTACCCTCAGACTGCAGGGCAGCTTGAACTTGTTTGGATGTGAGGCTAGTTTCACACTTGCTTTTTTTTGCAGCGCGTTTTTCCCGCAAAAAAACGCATTAAAAAAACGCATACAAATGCATACAAACGCTGCGTTTTTTTCCAGCATTTTAATGCGCATGCAGGAAAAAAACGCAGCGTTTTTGCGCGTTTGTATGCGTTTTTTGTGCGTTTGCGTTTTTTTACAGATTTTGGAAAAACCCCACAAAAAAGAAAAAACAACCATTCAACAACACACAAGACCAATGGGACTTCATTGTGGGTGTGGTATGTTAATATATATACACCCTGTCTACAGTATTCTTCACATTTGCTTGATTCTTCTCGTGACCATGGATCTGCGCTGGAAGAGTTTTCACTTCAACTTGGATTTGGACATCGCGATGGCTCAGGCGTATGCAGTTGCTTGCCATGAACAAAGGAAGAGAGAGAGGCAGCGAAGACGGCGGCGTATGTGGATACATCCGATTGTTGAACTCCGGGAGAGCCGTGGGGCATACCATACCCTCTACAGCGAGCTCCAGTCAAACCCGGAGAAATTTACAGATTATATCCGGATGTCCCACGAAAGTTTCATGGATTTGCTTGCTCGTGTCCAACAATCCATCCGGAGACAGGACACACAGCTCCGTCGTGCGATTCCTCCTGAGGAACGGCTACTGGTGACATTACGGTATGTTTTAAAAACAAAGGGGTGTGGTCTGATGTTTTTTTTTGTAAATTTAGTATTCAAAACCTTGGGTAATTAGTTTTCGTGAATGTACTAATATTTTTTTTATAGTTTTTAAAAATAATATACATAAATATTAATTTTACTTCTTTGTCTGTTCACAGATTCCTGGCGACTGGAGAAACCCTATCCTCACTACACTTCCAGTACCGTATTGGAATCTCTACCTTGTCTGGAATTGTTGCTGACACCTGCCGGGCTCTCTGGAATGTTCTTTGCCCAGAATTTATGCCCCTGCCCACCGCTGAAAAGTGGATGGAAATTGCTGACAAATTCTGGACAGTATGCAATTTTCCCAACTGTTTGGGAGCTGTTGATGGGAAACACATACGGATCATCAAACCCCAAAGAACGGGATCTGAGTACTATAATTACAAAAAGTACTTTTCAATAGTACTCATTGCAATTGCGGATGCCGGATGTATGTTTGTAGCAGTGGACATTGGAGCATTTGGCCGTGGTAATGACTCGCAGGCTTTTAAAAACTCAGACATGGGCCGGAGGTTGTATGGCAACCAATTTAATTTCCCTATGCCACGGCCTCTTCCTCACACCGAAGCTCCGCCACTGCCCTTTGTAATGGTTGGCGATGAGGCTTTTCAAATGTGCGGAAACTTACTGAAACCCTACTCCAGCCGAGACTTGGACCACACCAAAAAAATTTTTAATTACAGGCTGACCAGGGCCAGAAGAACTGTCGAGTGTGCTTTTGGGATTCTTGTTTCCAGATGGCGAATTCTGGGCACGGCCATTAATCTTAAACTTGAAACAGTCGATGAGGTGGTGAAGGCCTGTGTGGTTCTACATAACTTTGTGATGGCTAAAGAGCACCCGACCTTTGAACTGGACGATGATGCTCCTAACCCATTGCCTGAATTCACTCAGCACACTCTCAGGTCATCCGTTGAAGTTGGCCAAATGAGGGACAAATTTGCGGCCTACTTTATTTCTGATGTAGGACGGGTGCACTGGCAAGATGAAATGGTGTAATGTTGTTGTTTATGGTAATAAAAATCCTTATTTGATACCATTACTGAGTGCACTATATTTTTTAAACTCCGATTAATTAAAAAACTTCCCATGTATAACTGAATTTTGTTATGTTCACACACCTGGGCAGGTAAATACACATACGAGTTAAAATGCAGCATTGCTAGTCTGCGTGAAATATATTGGAATGAGCAAAGCTGCAGGCCATGAATCAGGAAACCATTTTTTTTCAAGATAAAATTGTGCAAATAGTTTAAAACAAAGTATGTGATTTTCTCAAAACACAACACTCAAAACCCAACCCCAATGAAAGTCCATGGGGAATACAAGTCAGCATTGAGTGGATGAATGTAATCTGCTCCATTAAAAGTTATTACACTAGGCCTTTGAATTGACTATACTAGGCCGTGGTATTTCAAATATGAGTATACTAGGCCTTGGGGCTAGTAGTATAGTAATATGTGAAATACCACGGCCTAGTATAGTCATACCAAGGCCTACTGTTATAACTCGATTTTTAACAACTAGCATCTTGTTTCAACAAAAACAAACTGGTGAAACTAGAAAGAAACTTATTTTTTAGACAAGTTTCAACAGTTTGTTTTTCATGAAACCAGATTCTATTTGGTAAAACTAGAGTTATTACACTAGGCCTTGGAATGACTATACTAGGCCGTGGTATTTCAAATATGAGTATACTAGGCCTTGGGGCTAGTAGTATATGTGAAATACCACGGCCTAGTATAGTCATACCAAGGCCTACTGTAATAACTCGATTTTTAACAACTAGCATCTTGTTTCACCAAAAACAAACTGGTGAAACTAGAAAGAAACTTATTTTTTAGACAAGTTTCAACAGTTTGTTTTTCATGAAACCAGATTCTATTTTGTAAAACTAGAGTTATTACACTAGGCCTTGGAATGACTATACTAGGCCGTGGTATTTCAAATATGAGTATACTAGGCCTTGGGGCTAGTAGTATATGTGAAATACCACGGCCTAGTATAGTCATACCAAGGCCTACTGTAATAACTCGATTTTTAACAACTAGCATCTTGTTTCACCAAAAACAAACTGGTGAAACTAGAAAGAAACTTATTTTTTAGACAAGTTTCAACAGTTTGTTTTTCATGAAACCAGATTCTATTTTGTAAAACTAGAGTTATTACACTAGGCCTTTGAATGACTATACTAGTCCATGTTATTTCACATATGACTATACTAGCCCTTGGGTTGGTTTTTAACATGTATTTACCCATCAGTGTTTGTGAGTGGCGCAAACAACATTAATGAAACTTATTAATGGTGAACCACAAATGTAAATTTATTTTTTATCACAAAAAAAAAATTTAAAAATTATTTTTTACGGCGTTTGGGGGCAGATGGTTTCAATTTGGGGGTGTGCAGGGAATATGCAACACTTGCAGTTGAAGACGGTGTTTGAGGGGAAGGGGCAACAAAACTTGTGGGGGAAGGTAGTCCAGTTAAGGGAATTAAACTTGGAACACTTGTAGGAGAGGAAATCTGTTCAGTTACATTAGTTGTAATGGCATGTCGCCGTAGGCTTGTGTGCCTGGACCGACTTTGGCCCAATGCCCGCCTTGATTGATTTCGCCTTGAAGTAGGGGCAAATATGGAATGTAGGTCCCCCGTCTGCTGGTATGGCTGCTGCTGCTGAGGTGGCGGCTGCTGCTGCAGAGGTTGCGGCTGCTGCTGAGGTGGCGGCTGCTGCTGAGGTGGCGGCTGCTGCTGAGGTGGCAGCTGCTGCTGAGGTGGTTGCTGCTGCTGAGGTGGTTGCTGCTGCTGCTGAGGTGGCGGCTGCTGCTGAGGTGGTTGCTGCTGCTGCTGAGGTGGCGGCTGCTGCTGAGGTGGCTGCTGCTGCTGAGGTGGCGTCTGCTGAGTTGGCTGCTGCTGCTGAGGTGGCTGATGCTGCTCTTCTTGTTCAGTGCTCGTCCTTGCAGGAGGACTGGTGGCGGCAGTGATGGCCCAGGTTTGCAGAGTGGTGGTGGCAGGGCTACTACATGTTGTTGTAGCGGCAGGGCTGTTCCATGTTTGCCTAGTGGTGGCTGAGCTCCACGCATGCATGGGATTGGCGGTGGTGCTCCAGACAGGAGCAGCGCTTGCCATGGTGGTGTCGGTGAAGTGACCAGCTGCACTCAGACTTGTGGTGGTGTAACGGTGGGTGTCCAGCCTTTGAAGAGAGGTGTCCGTGCAGTGGTATGCAGCACAAGTCGGTAGTGAGGTGAAGCGAGTCAATGGTGGCACAGGTGGAAAGGACACCACTGCCTGCTGACCGTACCGATTATGCTGCATAGCCTGCAAGAAAGCATTGTTGCAGGCCTGCAGCACATTCAGCTGTTGATCAGGACTAAGGTGTTCCGCCATGCCCTTTTCAATCTTACTAAAAAAATGGTGTGCTGGTCTGTTGAGGTCGGCCTCCAGACGGTCAAGGCGCTGTTCTACAGAATTGAAGCGGTGTTCAAAGTGGTTAAAACCACGTTCCATCAGTGCAAAACCGCTTTCAACTCTGTCGGACAGTGACTTGAGGCTGGAATTAAATGTCTCGCTCAAATGCATAAACTCGGGCAAGACATTCCTGTCCAAGGCCCTCTGCCGCTGGCGGGTAGTGCCCGCATAACCAGTGGCAGAGACCTGGGACAGGGGAACACCTGATGGCCCAGCTTCCTGGTCACCAGCTGTGTGTGTGTGGGACCTGCAAGGTGCTTCCTGGCTGTCGGATGGCTGGGACGGGTCAGAGGACGTCCGACGAAGGACCGCTCCAGGGCCAGGTTGCAGGGTGCTGCTCCAGGTGCTGTGGAAGAAAGGAAAATCATTACTACCATGCCTTTACAAGAAGCATCAGCTGTGGATTAGAAAAACACAGATTAATAAAAATAAAAACCCAAAATGTATAATACTTACGATCTTGTGGCAAGGACCGGTCTTAGGAACTGCAACGCGTGATAGTGACGGTATCTAGTTCTGGTCCTTGACGCAGATCCACTGCGAACCTGGCCCTCAGCACGAACATCACTGTTGAAGCGGTCCTTGATCGAACGCCAACGTGTTCGGACTTTGTCCACTGTTGATAAAAAAAAACAGTGCCGTCAAGTACAACAGTCACTGCTTCACAATTTAGCAATACAATACTCAAAGCAGTCACTGTACACCCCGATGACACTGTTGGGTTTCCTGCTAGAATACACCTAGCACGAAACCCAACAGTGCCGTCAAGGACAACAGTCACTGCGGCACAATGTAGCAATACAATACTCAAAGCAGTCACTGTAGACCACGATGACACTGTTGGGTTTCCTGCTAGAATACGCCTAGCACGAAACCCAACAGTGCCGTCAAGGACAACAGTCACTGCGGCACAATGTAGCAATACAATACTCAAAGCAGTCACTGTAGACCACGATGACACTGTTGGGTTTCCTGCTAGAATACGCCTAGCACGAAACCCAACAGTGCCGTCAAGGACAACAGTCACTGCGGCACAATGTAGCAATACAATACTCAAAGCAGTCACTGTAGACCACGATGACACTGTTGGGTTTCCTGCTAGAATACGCCTAGCACGAAACCCAACAGTGCCGTCAAGGACAACAGTCACTGCGGCACAATGTAGCAATACAATACTCAAAGCAGTCACTGTAGACCACGATGACACTGTTGGGTTTCCTGCTAGAATACGCCTAGCACGAAACCCAACAGTGCCGTCAAGGACAACAGTCACTGCGGCACAATGTAGCAATACAATACTCAAAGCAGTCACTGTAGACCACGATGACACTGTTGGGTTTCCTACTAGAATACGCCTAGCACGAAACCCAACAGTGCCGTCAAGGACAACAGTCACTGCGGCACAATGTAGCAATACAATACTCAAAGCAGTCACTGTAGACCACGATGACACTGTTGGGTTTCCTGCTAGAATACGCCTAGCACGAAACCCAACAGTGCCGTCAAGGACAACAGTCACTGCGGCACAATACAGAGCAGGGAAATACTCACTAAACGCCTTTTTGGCGGATGCTGTGGCGCTGTCCCAGCCATCCATCAACGCTGCGGCCACCTCATTCCATAGCCGCCGTGTCACCACATTGTCCTTGTACAGCCGGTCACGGCTGTCCCACAACGGCGAACGCTCCTGGACCAGGCTGATGAGCTGCTCATTATCCAGGTAGACGTCTTCATCCCGTTGTGGAACCTAGACAAAACACATTCATTAGAATAATCAAATTTAAATTGACTAAAAAGTTACAAAAAAAGAAAAAAAAAAAAGAGTAAAAATAGAAGATAAAAAAAAAAAAAAAACATTACAAATCATTTGATACTTACATTACGTATCACCACCGGGACTTGGCTTCGCTGCTCCTGCTGTTCGCCCTCACTATTCCCGTCCGCAGATGATGATGACGATGTCTGAAAGTTGAAAAAAACGTAAGAGATTTGGAGAAGCAGCAGATATACTTACCAGATGCACGAAAATAATCACCTCACGGTCTGCTTGCGCCAATTCCTGCCGCGATGGGGAATACTCCGATTCTGAAGACATACTGCATGTAAAAATAATAAAAATCATTAGTACATACATAATTTAAAAGGACAGGCATATAATGTAATATACTCACATTCTTCGCTGATATAATGTGTTCTTGGTTGAATGTCTGCTCTTCAATCTGTCTAGTGTAGTAGTGGCAGAGTTTTGGCAGGCACCTCCTTTATATAGCCTTTTTTTTTTGGACTTTAGAAGATTCTAACTAGGATAAAAAGTGGACACCACCCAAAAAACGCTGCGCTAAAAAAGCGCATACCTGCGCATGCCAGTGCGCACGTATGCGCATCCATAGGCTATAATGGCCATTTTTAGCGCAAAACGTGCGCATACGTGCGCATGCGATTTTTTCAAGGGCCAAAAAATGCAACATGCAGCGTCTGGAAAATACCATCGCACACCCCAAAAAAACGCAGCGCATGAAAATCGCATACATGCGCTTACAAGTGCGCAGGTATGCGCACCCATGTTAAATATAGGGGAAAAATCGCATGCGCACGTATGCGTTTTTTTCCAGCGCTAAAAAACGCAAATGTGAAACCAGCCTTAGTCGAGGTTCTTTATCCAACATCCGCACAATCTTGCGTTGAAATCTCTTGTCAATTTTTCTTTTCCGTCCACATCTAGGGAGGTTAGCCACAGTGCCATGGGCTTTAAACTTCTTGATGACACTGCGCACGGTAGACACAGGAACATTCAGGTCTTTGGAGATGGACTTGTAGCCTTGAGATTGCTCATGCTTCCTCACAATTTGGTTTCTCAAGTCCTCAAACAGTTCTTTGGTCTTCTTTCTTTTCTCCATGCTCAATGTGGTACACACAAGGACACAGGACAGAGGTTGAGTCAACTTTAATCCATGTCAACTGGCTGCAAGTGTGATTTAGTTATTGCCAACACCTGTTAGGTGCCACAGGTAAGTTACAGGTGCTGTTAATTACACAAATTAGAGAAGCATCACATGATTTTTCGAACAGTTCCAATACTTTTGTCCACCCTCTTTTTTAAGTTTGGTGTGGCATTATATCCAATTTGGCTTTAGGACAATTCTTTTTATGTTTTTTCATTTAAGACAAATTAAATGAAGATAATAATACCAAAGAATTTGTGTTTGCAATCATTTTCAGGAAGAAACTGAGTATTATCTGACAAAATTGCAGGGGTGTCAATACTTTTGGCCACAACTGTATGTGTGGTGAAATGTGTGCTGAGGGTGGTATATGTGTTGAAGCACGTGGTAGTGTGTGGCGCATTTTGTGTGTGTGTTCATATACCCGTGTGTGGTGAGTATTCCATGTCAGGGCCCCACCTTAGCAACTGTATGGTATATACTCTTTAGCGCCATCGCTCTCATTCTTTAAGTCCCCCTTGTTCACATCTGGCAGCTGTCAATTTGCCTCCAACACTTTTCCTTTCACTTTTTTCCCATTAAGTAGATAGGGGGAAAATTGTTTGGTGAATTGGAATGCGTGGGGTTAAAATTTCACCTCACAACATAGCCTATGACGATCTCGGTGTCCAGGCGGGTGACTTTCCAAAATTTTGTGGCTGTAGCTACGACAGTGCAGAAGCCAATACATACATACACTTTTTCGCCATTATGTAGATAGGGGCAAAATTGTTTGGTGAATTGGAACGCGCGGGGTTAAAATTCTGCCTCACAACATAGCCTATGACGCTCTCGGGGTCCAGACGTGTGACTGTGCCAAATTTTGCGGCTGTATCTGCGACGGTGCGGACGCTAATCCCGGACATACATACAGTTGTGGCCAAAAGTATTGACACCCCTGCAATTCTGTCAGATAATACTCAGTTTCTTCCTGAAAATGATTGCAAACACAAATTGTTTGGTAATATTATCTATATTTAATTTGTCTTAAATGAAAAAACACAAAAAGAATTGTCCTAAAGCCAAATTGGATATATTTCCACACCAAACGTAAAAAAGAGGGTGGACAAAAGTATTGGAACTGTTTGAAAAATCATGTGATGCTTCTCTAATTTGTGTAATTAACAGTACCTGTAACTTACCTGTGGCACCTAACAGGTCTTGGCAATAACTAAATCACACTTGCAGCCAGTTGACATGGATTAAAGTTGACTCAACCTCTGTCCTGTGTCCTTGTGTGTACCACATTGAGCATGGAGAAAAGAAAGAAGACCAAAGAACTGTCTGAGGACTTGAGAAACCAAATTGTGAGGAATCATGAGCAATCTCAAGGCTACAAGTCCATCTCCAAAGACCTGAATGTTCCTGTGTCTACCGTGCGCAGTGTCATCAAGAAGTTTAAAGCCCATGGCACTGTGGCTAACCTCCCTAGATGTGGACGGAAAAGAAAAAATGACAAGAGATTTCAACGCAAGATTGTGCGGATGTTGGATAAAGAACCTCAACTAACATCCAAACAAGTTCAAGCTGCCCTGCAGTCCGAGGGTACAACAGTGTCAACCCGTACTATCCATCGGCGTCTGAATGAAAAGGGACTGTATGGTAGGAGACCCAGGAAGACCCCACTTCTTACCCCGAGACATAAAAAAACCAGGCTGGAGTTGCCAAAAATTACCTGAAAAAGCCTAAAACTTTTTGGAAGAATGTTCTCTGGTCAGATGAGACAAAAGTAGAGCTTTTTGGGCAAAGGCATCAACATAGAGTTTACAGGAGAAAAAAGAGGCATTCAAAGAAAAGAACACAGTCCCTACAGTCAAACATGGCGGAGGTTCCCTGATGTTTTGGGGTTGCTTTGCTGCCTCTGGCACTGGACTGCTTGACCGTGTACATGGCATTATGAAGTCTGAAGACTACCAACAAATTTTGCAGCATCATGTAGGGCCCAGTGTGAGAAAGCTGGGTCTCCCTCAGAGGTCATGGGTCTTCCAGCAGGACAATGACCCAAAACACACTTCAAAAAGCACTAGAAAATGGTTTGAGAGAAAGCACTGGAGACTTCTAAGGTGGCCAGCAATGAGTCCACACCTGAATCCCATAGAACACCTGTGGAGAGATCTAAAAATGGCAGTTTGGAGAAGGCACCCTTCAAATATCAGGGACCTGGAGCAGTTTGCCAAAGAATAATGGTCTAAAATTCCAGCAGAGCATTGTAAGAAACTCATTGATGGTTACCGGAAGTGGTTGGTCTCAGTTATTTTGGCTAAAGGTTGTGCAACCAAGTATTAGGCTGAGGGTGCTAATACTTTTGTCTGGCCCATTTTTGGAGTTTAGCGTGAAATGATCAATGTTTTGCTTTTTGCTTCATTCTCTTTTGTGTTTTTTCATTTAAGACAAATTAAATGAAGATAATAATACCAAAGAATTTGTGTTTGCAATCATTTTCAGGAAGAAACTGAGTATTATCTGACAGAATTGCAAGGGTGTCAATACTTTTGGCCACAACTGTATATACATACATACATGCACACCCACATTGAGCTTTATATATTATATATATATGTAATACCAAGCCCGAGGTTTAGTAATGAACAGGTGTCAGCCAGAAACCCTCATTAATAAAATGGTACATAAAGAGTTAAACAAAGACACACACACACACACACACACAGACACAAAATATGCGTGAAACACAATATCTGTTTATTTTTCAAAACATTTAAAAATAATTGTGTGGGCTCCGCGTAATTTTCATAACCAGCAGAGGGAAAGCCAATGGCTGAGGGCTGTTAATATTCTGGGAAAGAGCCAATAGCCATAAAGGTTCTCAGGCTATTAATATCAGCTCATAGATGTTTGCTTAGCCTTTACTGACTATTTTATAGGGGAACCCCAGAAAAAAATTAGCATGGAGTCCCCCTATAAAATCAAACCAGCAAAGGCTAGGCAGATAGCTGCAGGCTGATATTAATAGCCTGGGAAGGGGCCATGGATATTGCCCCCCAGGCTAAAAACATCAGCTCTCAGCTGCCCCAGAAATGGCGCATCTTATAGATGCGCCAATTCTGGCAGTTAGCCTCGCTCTTCCCATTTGCCCTATAGTGGTGGCAAGTGGGGTAACATTTGTTGGTTTGATGTCACCTTTGTATTGTCTGATGACATCAAGCCCACAGTTTAGTAATGGAGAAGCGTCTATAAGACTCCAATCCATCACTAATCCTATAGTTATATGTTCACCAAAGACACTGCCAGAATTGAGTCCTTTATTAATCTTAATTAACCATACTTACTGCATTGCCTAATCCCTGACTCCCTCATCTCCTGCACCAAAAATAAAATAATAAACCAACATATAATACTATCCTGTCCGCCATATTCTATTTACCGAGTGTCCCACGGTGATCTCACCTGTAGAACAATCACATCGGGAATTGTGATCGCTGTACCCAGCCTCCAGTGATACACTGACAGGAGGTAAAATCTCCCACAGTGTATCACTAAGCCGCCGTGAGAGTTCACTGGAGTTCATTACTCCACTGATCTCTCTTTACGGCAGTACCGCTGTGTGAGAACTTTCCCACACAGCGATGCTATAGTGACAGCATGGAGCCGATTAGCTGATACACCGTGGATGTGATTATCTCCTGTCAGTTTATCACCAGTCAGGTAGAGCGGTCAGGTGTCCCGATGTGACTGTTCTACAAGTGAGATCGCCGTGGGACAATCTCGATTACCTTGGACGACACCGGACAGGGAGTATATGTTGGTTTATTATTTTACGATATTTCTAGGCGATGAGGGCTTTGGGGATTTAGTGTTCCGTGATTATAATCTATTCTATTATTCCTAAACATTGTTTTTCAGTGATTACTTTGTATCTCCGTTCATAGTGCACCCACACACACAAATGATACACTATTTGAAAGGTAAACTTACCCCCTTCAGCAAGAAAATAGCCAAACAAACCACACATCCACGATTTGATCACACAATACAGTTTAAACATTAATTTCATTAAACTTGCAGTAAGGAAAAATGACCTGCAGGTGGCACCACAGTACCTCAAAGCACACTACCACAAAGCTGCTTATACACATCACAAACAAATCCAAAAATTTGCCATGGGGGCTTTCCAGCTTGCCGAACTGCTTGCCCAGTCTATTTTAGCCAAATTGGAGGATTGCACACTTCACTGCCGGTGGTGCACATATGCAAACACATTTGTAAACAAGCACTGCCTATTGAATTGCACGCTTGCTCCGTTCATACTTCAGCCACATAAACAAATGATACACCATTTGAAAGGTCAAATTACCTGCAGGTGGCAGCACACTACCCCAAAGCACACTACCACAAAGCTGCTTACAGACATCACAAACAAATCCAAACATTTGCCTTGGGGTCTTTCGAGCTTGCTTTAGTCCTTGCGATGCTCGGAGCTCACAGAGTATTAAAGGGGTTGCTCGGCTGGAGCTCGGGTCCTCTCCCTGCATGTTTGGCGCTCATTAGAGAGCCAATGAACATGCAGGGATTGTCTGCCATGCCTTGTAATGCCGCAGCCATGTTGGTTGTGGCATTACAGTGATTGGCTGGCAGCACAGCATCATTAAGTCTACTTCAGACCTGATGCCGCCATGCTCGTCACATGCTGTGTCTGCATGTGTGGCTGTGTGCAGGTGTCTGCACGTGTGTGCAGCTGTGTGCGGGTGTCTGCTTGTGCGGTAACGCCCAATGAGAATGCTGCTTCCATCGGGCTATCTCTGGTGTCACTGATAACAGTGACAACAGGTGTCGCTGATGGGAGAGTAGTGTCATCTTCCGGCACCTGTGCTTGATTAGGGTAAGTCTGTTCTGAGAATGAAGGCAAACTACGGCATGTGCCTAAGGCAACAGGGTTCAGAATTTCAGGAGTTCACTCGGGACTACAAAGAACAAGAAATATGGTTTCAACATTTTCTAGTTGTTGTTAAGCAAATTGCATTACAGTAAATAACAATAATTAATTACCAAAACACAAATAGCAATTTTTGATAGAAATATACACAGTGGGGCTTAAAAGTTTGTGAACCCTTCAGAATTTTCCATATTGCTGCATGAACTTTACCTAAAACTACATCAGATTTTTGCATATGTACTAAAAGTAGATAAAGAGAGCAAATAAAATTTATAGAATGTAGTACATATATGGGAGGGGAGAATAACGGGTTCTGTTAAATCTTCTGTTGGACTCATACATTGAGATAGAAGGGATTAGCAATGAAGGAAGGGCAGCTGATTGGTCAGAGCCAGAGGTATAGCTGTGGATTATTTTTAGTGATGAGCAAGCACTAAAATGCTCGAGTGCTCAGAACTCGAATCGAGAAGGTCGGATGCTTGAACAGGCTCAACTAGAATATCCGAGTGTAATGCAACTCATTGGGATACTCAAGCATTTTTCCTCAGAAATAGTTGGGGAGGCAGGAAAATTGCTGAAATGGATATAAGCAGCATTAAAATTTAATGGGGAAGATGCCTGGCCAAATCTCTGACTCCCAGATCACTGCTGGGAACAATGTTGTCAGAGTATTATGCAACTTTTACGGACTGACAATAAAACATACAAAACCGAAGATAAAATGTCATTTACAGGATAAAGGTGTTGGGAAATATTCTTTGCAGGAAAATATCTTGTATATAAATAGTTAAAGAGAGGGTGCACTATTGTCAGTATTATCAATAAACAGAGTGCAATACCTAGCCTGTATAGCAATGAAACCAAGAAAGAAGAAGAAAGACTAGCCTAATAATGGTATTCACCTCCATATATTAAAATATGAAAAAAACTTTAATTTCATCTTGGACACAAAAGACTTAAAAACATTTAAAATACAACACACAACCCAATACCCAACACCCCCGAGCTCCCAAAGAATAACCAGACTATACAAGCCTTCAATAAAGCCCATACAATGGGTAAATCACCTCCTAACAGATCATTGCGGGATACATGTGTCATTATAAAATTACAATTGCATGGCGTATATCACAATAAACATGAAAAATGCAGGCTGCAAATGGCTAGAGGTAATTACACACACATCCCTGATAAACATCAAATGGTGATGTCAAACATGAGTCACCTTATTAAAAAGAGCTCCTATAATAATTCAGACATACATGTCCCCCCAAAAAGATTACCAATATGCCACGAGGAATATAGCCAAGGAGCTAAATAGCTGAGAAATATCAGGTATAATCACCGCATGATCACCAAAAGCTTGACACAGACCCGGGGGCAACAAAGAGTCTCAATGGGGAAAAGAGAGGAGATGAAGAAGAAACCCCTTGCGTGTCACCGCTAAAAAGCAGCTTCGTCGGGGAAATGAATCCAAGAAAGAAATAAGCTGGTTTATATACACATACCGGCATATCGACATGATCCAAGGGGGTGGATATGAGAGTGAGCCACGTGAAGCTGATGAACTCGCAGAAGCCGAAACTCTGACACAACATGTTATCGCTGTGGCCATCTCCACTCACTCTTTCACTCCGCATACGACCCTTTTTCTCACTCCGTCTCTCATACTCACGCCGTCATCGCCGCTCATCCACGATCCCCGACATCTTATTCCGCCGGCGCCATCCTGGATCCAGACGTCCTCCACGCCGGCGACATGTTCTTGCGGCGATGCCATTTTGGATCAGCGAAATCCCGCGATAGTCAAGATGGCGTCGCTGCAAGAACATGTCGCTGGCGTGGGGGACGTCGGGATCCAAAATGGCGTCGGCGAAATCTCGCGAGATTTCGCTGACGCCATTTTGGATCCCGACGGCATCCACGCCGGTGACATGTTCTTGCAGCGACGCTATTTTGGATCGGCAAAATCCCGCGATACTCAAGATGGCGTCGCCGCAAGAACATGTCGCCGGCGAGGACGACGTCGGGATCCAAAATGGCGTCGGCGAAAACTCGCGAGATTTTGCCGACGCCATTTTGGATCCCGACGTCGTCCACGCCGGCGACATGTTCTTCCGGCGACGCCATCTTGATTATCGCGGGATTTCACGATACTCAAGATGGCGTCGCCGCAAGAACATGTCGCCGGCATGGACAACATCAGGATCCAGGATGGCGCCGGCGGAAGAAGATGTCGGGGATCGTGTAGCAGCGGCGATGACGGCGTGAGTATGAGAGACGGAGTGAGAGAAGGGGTCGTATGTGGAGTGAAAGAGTGAGTGGAGATGGTGAAAGGTGAGAGGAGTGTGTGTGTTGAGGGTTAACATGGCAAGAGGTGTGATACTATCGCATCCTCCCGATGCGATAGCATCGGGCCATAATCTAGTAATAATATAAAGTTATTATCCTCAAATGAACAGAACAATCCAATAATAATCCAAACAAGTAGGCATATGGTCTAATTGTACAGGCACAATATGTAAAGAAATTGATGATTCTGCTGCTCTACACAGTTGGATCATTCAAATCCCATTGGTTTTACTCTAAGTTCCCAAAAATGAGAAAACATCAATGCTCATGTCGATCCAATCCAGATAGTCAATAAAGATATTAGGATCCCATGCGATAGAAAGATCCAATCCGGTAAGGCCTCTTTCACACTTCAGTTATTTGCATCAGTTAAAATCCGCCAAAAAGGCAGACAAGCGGATCCGTTCTCAACTGATGTGAACAGATGAGGAAATTTAAAGGAACCGCTGGCCGGGAAGGAGAGAGAGAGAGAGAGAGAGAGAGAATTTATTTTTGTCCGGCACCCAGACAGATTTTGGGGTTAATTCAGTGTCTGGAGGATCCGCCGGCCAAAAAAACGTTGCAAGCTCCGTTTGGAAATCTTTGAGGATGTTGACGGACACTAACATTGTGACGGATCATCAAAAAAACGGATGCAACGGACGGCAATCTGTCAGGATCCGCCAATAATGAAAGTCAATGGGGAAAAAAACGGATCCGCAAAGAAAAATGATCCGTTTTTTTTAAAAATTGGCGGATCTTGACTGATTGTCAAAAACGGAAGTGTGAAAGAGGCCTAAGCAGTACAAAGCACATAAGGAGCCAACAAGGTTCCAAAAGTGAGGAGACACCAGCACGAATATCGATCCATCTGATTCAGATAGTTAATACAGGTCCCGGGATCCCATGCGAAAGAAAGAAAAAGAATCCAATCCAGCGAACAATATGGAAACGTATTGGACCAGCAAAGGGCATATCCGAACTTGTTTTCCTACATGCATAATGGAATTAAACATATCCCACCTACTGTATAATAAAAAACATACACAAATATATAAAAAATGAATCAACAGAAAAGAAAAGATTTTTCTTTGCGATATTCATCCCAGAAAGCCAGTAAAGAGGAGTTCCTCATTAAGCCCTGCTGGAGCCACTGAATTTAATGCATAGATCCACCGAGATTCTATTTGTAGCAGTAGTTTGTGCAAACTGCCACCCCTAACGCCCAAAAAGACTTTTGTAACCCAACAATTTTTAGGTTCCTGGGGGAACCCCCATATGTCGCCAAAAAAAGGGCGGCTATAGGTGTGTCTTGCCCTTCTCTAGAAGGGGGCTGGGGAAGGGCACAGCCTAGGGGAAGCCCCCCCATGACTGCTATGGGCGGGAAGTTTTAGAACTGGTGTTGTGCCAGTTTGAGATGTTTGGCCGGGACGGAGGGCCGGGGGAGGGGTTTAAGGTGGGGGCAGCCTGTATTAGGGAAAAAGTGCGGGAAAAACCGCACTCACCAGCCAGGAGCAGAGGAGAGAAGTCCCACCTGAATCAATGGACGACGAGCAGCAACTTTTCGCCAGACTGCAGGATGTGGCCAGGTCCAGGAGGGGAGGATGGCTACAGACCCAGCTTTCCTCCCTCCTTCAGCGCTGCGGAGCAGGGATCCAGTCAGCGTGGAAGGAGGACCCGTCCCCCCGAAAGGCTGTCACCGGAGGTGTCAGCCCGCAGCAGGCGGCGGCTGCGGAGCCCCTCCAGGGACCCTGCGGGCGGCGCTACAGATGGGGCTGCATCCCCTCCCTGCGCCCGTCCCGGCAGGAATCCGCCCAGCCGGCCGGTCAGCACGGGCGGCAAGCGTGTGGGAGCCGGACAGGAACAGCAGGCTGGACCGGAAGTGTCGTCGCGGGCAGGAGCCGAAGAGTCGCGCAGCAGGGAGGAGAGTGAAGGCCGCGGCAGGCCCTCACAGCGGCGAGGCCGGCGTCGGCCGACGCCGGGCAACACAGCGGTGGGAGGCAGGATCGAGGGCGCCCCCGGGGATGAGGACTGCTCGGGGGTGTCTGCCAGCCAGGGCGCCAGACGTGGCGCGGCGGGCAGGAGGGGGCGTTGCGGCAGCGCCCTGCCTGGCCCCACCGTCAGCAGAAGGACCGGAGGTGAGGCGGGCGGGAGGGTGCCGGTTGCTGCCGCCCTGCCTGCCCCCATTGCAGTCCATAGCGAGAGAGCTGCGGTCGGGAGGGGGCAGCGCGAGGACGCCCTGCCTGGTCCCAGCAGCACGTGGAGCCCCGACCGATCGGCGGATGGGAGGGGGCTCAGCGGGGACGCCCTGCCCGGTCCTAGCAACGCGTGGAGCCCGGAACGGTCGGCGGGCGGGAGGCGACTTAGCGTGGTCGCCCTGCCTGGCCCCTATGCAGCAGACGGGGCACCAGGCACCTGGGGGCATTTTTTCCGGGAGTCGCCCGGAGGGTGCTACGGACCGGCCAGTCGGCCACGGGTCCAGGGACTGTCACAGGTCCCGTTCAAGCGGGAGTTCTCGGGAGCGGCGGGTATCGCATGCTCGGGTCCCCCCTGGTGACGAGGAGGCCAGGGGCGCGGGCTTTGAGCAGCGGAGCCTGCATCAGGATCATCGAGGACGTCAGGATTCCGGATTTCCAGCTGGCGGGGACACAGCACCCGCGCAGCTATGTGAGTATGGCTCCATGTCATGTGTGTCGCCCGCAGGGGCTGTATTGCAGGATAATGGGGGCAGGTAGGGAGAAGGTAGGGAGCGGATGGGGCGTAGTGGGCCTAGCGGGGCTGAGGTGCCGGGGCTAAGGGACATTTTGGCGAACATGTTGAAAATATTGAGGAGGCTGGAGGGGGGGGTAATTGGGGAGGCAGCTCCATCCCCAGCGGGGGCATGGTTAGCGGGTCGCGGTCCGGGCACAGAGTCAGGCGGTGACGTGTTACGCGCGGTAGAATGCGATGAAGGAGCTGCGGCAGGAGTATCTGTTTCAGTGCAGACCGAGACGGATAAGGGGGATAGGAAAAAACTGGACGATAGGGCTAAGGGAGAGGTTTATGTGTGCTTTGAGGGGCCGCTGGGGGCCCATTTAAATAAAGAAGTGAAGGAAAAGATTTGGCGGGACGAGTATGTGGAGATATTTCATTACTGCCGTTGGAAAAGTTTCACCTGGATAAGGGGATGAAGGACGATAGTAAAAAAGAGGAGGAAAAAAAGGGGAGGGGGCGTCTGATCCCGCAGACTTTTGTGAATTGGATGCAGGCATTCGCTATTTTGGCTAGTGTCAGAGGGGAGAAGTCTCCAGATAATTGTTCTGGCCTTTTTTTGTTATTTAGATGCTATCGGGGAGGCGCATCGTATTTATGGGGGCCAGGCGTGGCTGCGCTACGACGAGCAGTTTAGGCAGAGGAAGGCGGTAAGGCCAGAGAAAAGTGGGATCAAAAGGATATCGGGCTGCGGCTGAAGGTGATGGCCCCAGTGAGGTATGGGCAGTCCTTTCACGGGAGCGGGGGCAGCTGCAGTCAGAAAGCAGGTCAGGGGAGCAGTGGTCAGGCAACCCAGGGAGGAAGAGAGAAGTCGGGGCGTGCTGGCAATTTAATGACGGGCAGTGTAAGTACGGGGCGGGCTGCAAGTTCAAGCACGTGTGCTCCCACTGCAACGGTAGCTCACACGGCGCTTCCAAATGTTTTAAGAAAGGGAAAGGAAAGCCAAATGTGGGTGCCGGTCAAGGGGGAGAGCCCGGTGAGGGTTCAAGAGTGGGCCCCCTTTCTAAGTAGGTACCCGGCTCGGGCAGAGGCCAGCGTGCTTTTGAATGGTTTTGTTGACGGTTTCAGGATTCCACTTCCTGGCCATGTGGTTCCTTTTTCTGTTAAAAATTTGCGGTCGGCAATAACGCATGCGGAGGTAGTAGATGAGAAGTTAAAAAAGGAAGTGGATTTGGGCAGGATGGCCGGTCCGTTCCCCACGGCTCCTGTTGCGGGCGTGATTGTTTCCCCGTTGGGGGTTGTGCCTAAGAGGGAGCCGAATAAGTTTCGTTTGATTCAGCATTTGTCTTATCCAAAAGGCTTGTCAGTTAATGACGGTATCGATAGGGAGTTGTGTTCTGTGGAGTATACCTCTTTTGATACGGCGGTTAAGTGGGTGCGACGTTATGGGTCAGGGGCTTTGTTGGCAAAGACAGACATTGAGTCCATTTTTCGGTTACTACCGGTTCATGCAGATAGTATCCCGCTGCTGGGATGTTTTTGGAAGGTGAATTTCTACCTCGATAGGTGTTTGCCGATGGGTTGCGCAATTTCTTGTTCATTGTTTGAGACGTTTAGCACTTTCCTGGAGTGGGTGGTAAGGGATGTTACAGGAATGCAGTCGATCATTCATTATCTGGATGATTTTCTTTTATTGGCCCCCCGGATTCGCCGTTGTGTAGGAACGCGTTGGCAGGCATGGTTTGGGTGGCGGAGCATTTTGGGGTGTCGCTGGCATCTGAGAAGACAGAAGGCCCTAAGGCCGTTATAAGTTTTTTAGGCATAGTTGTCGATTCGGAAAGGATGGAGTGTCGGTTACCAGAGGACAAGTTGGCATTGTTGAAACAGGAGGTAGATAGGATTTCGAAGTTGCGCTAAGTGACCCTCAAGGAATTACAATCCCTATTGGGGAGATTGAACTTTGCCTGCAGGATCATGCCTATGGGGCGAATTTTTTCTCGTCGTTTGGCTAGCGGGACGGCAGGAGTGAAGGCTCCGCACCATTACGTTCGCTTGACGAAGGAGCATAGGGACGATTTGATGGTTTGGCAGCGGTTTTTTGCGGAATTACAATGGGCGGTCGCTGATGCAGGAGGAGACATTGAGCTATTTTGATTTTGAAATATTTACGGATGCAGCAGGCGGCCCTGGTTACGGCGCCTACTGTAAGGGAAGGTGGAGTGTGGGGCGGTGGCCTCAGGTGTGGAAGTTGTTGGGCCTTACCAAAAAACTTGGCACTATTGGAGCTGTTTCCTATCGTGGTAGCTGTTTTTGGTGTGGGGTCCCATGTTCGAAAATAGGAGAGTGCGCTTTCATTGTGACAACGCGAGTGTTGTAGCGGTCATTAACAGTTTGTCGGCCTCCTCTCCCCCCGTAGTTGGATTGGTTAGGGTTTTGGTTCTTCGATGTCTGGTTTTGTACGCAGGGATTTCTGCAGTGCATGTGCCCGGGGTTACGAATTCAATAGCAGACTCTTTGTCTCGTTTTCAGTGGGGGCGTTTTCGAGAATTGGCGCCAGGAGCGGATGCCACGGGAGTGGAATGCCCTTCCTTTCTGTGGAAGGTGATTACGGAAGGGCAGGAAGACTGATTCGGGAATCCTTATCGCAGCAGACATGGTCGGCCTACGATTCTTCGTGGCGAGTATGGCAGAGTTGGTTGGCAGAGTGGGGTGGGGTCGAAAGTGATGAGGATAGGACGTTGGCGGTATTGTTTTTAATTGGGAAGGCAGCTGACAGCGGTTGGTCTTCTGCTAAGGTAAACAAGTTTGTAGCGGGTTTAGCTTTCGGGCAGCAGGGTTTCGGCGGGAGGAGTGTTGGCAGACGATGTGGAATTTTGGGCGGGGGGCATTGTTTTGGATTCGGCGTTCAAAACTGATCAACAGGGTAGGGGCAGACGGGTAGTTTTGGGGCGAGTTGAAGGGGCATTAATGTGCCACGTGGCTGTTTGGAAACGTATTGGGGCGTGTAGGCAGGTAGGACGGGTCCTCTCTTGTGCCATGCGGACGGCACCTATTTGTCTCGGTTCCAGTTCATTGCGGTTTTGAAGAAGGGAGTGGTAGATTTGTGCCTTCCCCAGGACATGTATGGGTCTCATTCATTTAGGATCGGTGCTGCGACCGAAGCGGACAGCCCTGGGTTGGGGGCTGATGCGATTAGGAGAATTGGCAGGTGGCAGTCGGATCGGTATTTACTGTATGTTCGGCGTTAACTGAGTGGTTTGCATGTCCTGGGATGTGTTTTTTCTATATTCTGTTGTGTTTTTCAGGTGGCGACCCCTTTCTTGCCTGGATATTTGGACACTCTTACGTGTATTGGGGTGCGCTACGAGCCGACGCGAGGCCAGATGGGAGGCAATTGGGCTTTAGGAGGGAGCAGGTTCTGGTCCGTTGGTTGGGTTTCCGTGGGTTGGTGTGGAGCAGGGTGCTCCTGGAGTTAACCAAGTCCGCTCGCTTGGATAGAACCCCCGACATTATTGTTTTCCATGTGGGTGGCAATGATTTAGGGGTTAGGCCGGTGAGAGAATTAATCAGGGACATACGTTCCGATTTTTTGAGGTTGTGGACATCGTTCCCGAACGTGGTGACGGTATGGTCGGATGTAGTACCCAGACAGAGGTGGAGGCAAGCGAGATCGTTGAAAGGGATTAACAGGGCAAGGGTACAATTGAATCGTGCGGTGTCGGCATTTGTGTCCAGGAATGGGGGCATTAGTGGTCGTCACTTTGAATTGGAGACAGGTGCCGGTAATTTTTGGTTGGCCGATGGGGTTCATTTAAATTCTATTGGTATTGATTTATGGGCACTGTCAATACGGGAGGGGATCAAGAGGGCCTTGGTGGTTTTGGGGCACTCACGAGCCTGAGGTGGTCAGGGCTGTTCGTGGTTGGCGGGGGGTGGGGTTCTTGGAGTTGACGGTGATTGGTCGGGGAAGGATTCGGAAGTAACATTCCCGACAGTTTAAATTGGTATGGGGGATCTGGCTTTTGGGTATGGGCTCTGGACGGGGTTTTTACCTCAGGAGCTATGGTGGTTGGTCTCCCAGAAGGGGAGTTACGGTGCCCTCGAGCTGGGCTGGACGGCTGGGGGTAAGATGGTGGAAATAAGTTTATAGCCAGATCTTTCTAGCTCCAAGAACCCTCCCCTCATAATTTTGAATTATTTAATGTTTATTGTTAATGTTTGTTAATAAAATTGGCCGCTGTGGCCAAAATTATCCAAAGAATTTAAATTGTACGGTGTCTTATTCTCAGGAGAAGGGAAAGAGGGGGTGCTAGGAGGCGGCGAGGTATCGAGGAGAAGGTAAAACTGAAGTCGCCATATGCGGTCATGATCAATGGCTGCTAGATGCATCGTAGATAAATGCTTTTGAGCCCTTTTTATTAACTCTTGGGATGTTTGCCCAACATATATTTTATTACATGGGCATATGATGGCAAAGATGACATCTTTCGATTTACAATTCACATAAGTTTTCAACAAATGTCTCTTAGAGTTGGCGGGATCCATAAACGTATCCCATGTAGGAAGCATAAAGGGACAGACGTTACAGTCCCCACAGGGGAATGATTCCCTGAGGACAATAACCCTGTTGAGTCTGGTGGTGGGTCTGGAAAAATTACTCCTGGTTAGTATATCACACAAGTTGGGGGCCCTTATAGCTGTGAATAATGGCCTCTCCATTGTCACTGCAGCAGTCTGAGCATGAGTCCTCAAAATTGGCCAGTGTTTTGACAAAATAGACCTTACCTGATGCCAGCTGCTGTTGAAATCAGTGATGAACCTAATATGTGGGTCCTGATTATGTCTCCTGCGGGACAGAAGTGACGCCTGGTCCTGCTCCCTTGCACGTTGGAAAGCCTTACAGTCATATGTTAAAGTTTGGGCACCCCTATTAATGTTAACCTTTTTTCTTTATAACAATTTTGGTTTTTGCAACAGCTATTTCAGTTTCATATATCTAATAACTGATGGACTCAGTTATATTTCTGGATTCAAATGAGGTTTATTGTACTAACAGAAAATGTGCAATCTGCATTTAAACAAAATTTGACCGGTGCAAAAGTATGGGCACCCTTATCATTTTCTTGATTTGAACACTCCTAACTACTTTTTACTGACTTCCTGAAGCACTAAATTGGTTTTGTAACCTCATTGAGCTTTGAACTTCATAGCCAGGTGTATCAAATCATGAGAAAAGGTATTTAAGGTGGCCACTTGCAAGTAGTTCTCCTATTTGATTCTCCTATGAAGAGTGGCATCATGGGCTCCTCAAAAGAACTCTCAAATGATCTGAAAACAAAGATTATTCAACATAGCTTTTCAGGGGAAGGATACAAAAAGTTGTCTCAGAGATTTAACCTGTGAGTTTCCACTGTGAGGAACATAGTAAGGAAATGGAAGAACACAGGTACAGTTCTTGTTAAGCCCAGAAGTGGCAGGCCAAGAAAAATATCAGAAAGGCAGAGAAGACGAATGGTGAGAACAGTCAAGGACAATCCACAGACCACCTCCAAAGACCTGCAGCATCATCTTGCTGCAGATGGTGTCACTGTGCATCGGTCAACAATACAGCGCACTTTGCACAAGGAGAAGCTGTATGGGAGTGATGCGAAAGAAGCCATTTCTGCAAGCACGCCACAAACAGAGTCGCCTGAGGTATGCAAAAGCACATTTGGACAAGCCAGTTACATTTTGGAAGAAGGTCCTGTGGACTGATGAAACAAAGATTGAGTTATTTGGTCACACAAAAAGGCGTTATGCATGGAGGCTAAAAAACACAGCATTCCAAGAAAAACACTTGCTACCCACAGTAAAATTTGGTGGAGGTTCCATCATGCTTTGGGGCTGTGTGGCCAATGCCGGCACCGGGAATCTTGTTAAAGTTGAGGGTCGCATGGATTCAACTCAGTATCAGCAGATTCTTGACAATAATGTACAAGAATCAGTGACGAAGTTGAAGTTACGCAGGGGATGGATATTTCAGCAAGACAATGATCCAAAACACCGCTCCAAATCTACTCAGGCATTCATGCAGAGGAACAATTACAATGTTCTGGAATGGCCATCCCAGTCCCCAGACCTGAATATCATTGAACATCTGTGGGATGATTTGAAGCGGGTTGTCCATGCTCGGCAACCATCAAACTTAACTGAACAGGAACTGTTTTGTAAACAGGAATGGTCACAAATACCTTCATCCAGGATCCAGGAACTCATTAATAGCTACAGGAAGTGACTAGAGGCTGTTATTTTTGCAAAAGCAGGATCTACGAAATATTAATGTCACTTTTATGTTGAGGTGCCCATACTTTTGCACCGGTCAAATTTTGTTAAAATGCAGATTGCACATTTTCTGTTAGTACAATAAACCTCATTTGAATCCAGAAATATAACTGAGTCCATCAGTTATTAGATATGTGAAACTGGAATAGCTGTTGCAAAAAACAAAATTGTTATAAAGAAAAAAGGTTAACATTAATAGGGGTGCACAAACTTTAACATATGACTGTAAATACTACTCATTCCGGGTATCCCCTTTGTCAAAATCGATCAGTATGTTGATGAGCCTGTGATAAAAAATCCTGGTCATGGGTACAATTAAGTCTTATACATAAGAATTGACCAATGGGTACACCCACCTTGGTATGCATTGGGTGAAAGCTATTAAACTCCAATAAGGAATTGGTTGCCGTTTGTTTACGGAAAAGATTAGAAACCAAATGATGGCCTTCAACCTCTATTTTCAAGTCCAAAAACATGGCGGAGCTGTTAGAAATAGAGTGGGTGAGGAAAATGTTATAAGAATTAACATTGAGGCCATTCAAAAACCGTATACAGTCTCCTTCAGTACCCATCCATACAAAGAAAAGTTCATCAATGTAACGATGCCAATGACAAATCTGGGCTTGAAAGGTCTCGGATGGGTATACAACCTCCTCTTCCCACCATCCTAAAAAGACGTTAGCATAGGCTGGCGCACACTTAGCCCCCATCGCCACTCCAGACATTTGCAAAAAGAATGTCCTATCAAAAAGAAAAAAATTATGATATAGGACAAACTTAAGAAGTTCAAGAAGAAAGGCATCATGCTGACAGTCCGTATGGCTGGCTTTATCCAGAAAATGACGGCCCCGATACCATCAGTGTGACTAATATTAGAGTAAAGTGACTCTACGTCACGTCACTAGAAAGAATTCCGCTGGCAGGGAAATATGTTGACAGATATCAATGAAGTGGGCAGAGTCTCTAATAAATGAGGGCAAGGAGAGCACAATAGGTTGTAAATAGAAATCTAAATAGTCACCAGCTCTCTCACATAGACTAGAGATGATCAGCCGACCAGGGTTTTTCTTGTCATCTTTGTGCACTTTCGGCAACATATCAAATGTTGCAATGACAGGATTCTCCAACCACATGTATCTCTTTTCAATACTGGTGATAACCCCAAATCTATGGGCTTTACATAGCAGTGCTTGAAATTTAGAGAGCAATACCTGTGTGGGATCAGAAGGAAGTCTCTGGTAGAAAAGAGAGTTATTCAGCTGCCTACTTGCCTCTTCCAAATGTAAATGGATAGGCCACAAAATGTCATTACCACCTTTGTTGGCCTCCTTAATGATTATCTTTTTGTTATTCCTGAGATCTGTCAAAGCGTGTTTCTCCACTAAAGTCAAATTGGTCGAGGTACCCACCTGTGGAGACATGGAGGAAATGTCCCGTTTGACCAGTTCAAAGAAGATTTTAATAGCAGGTACCAATGAAAAGGAAGGGGCCCTTGAAGATTTGTTTTTGTGTTTTTGTATGGAAATCTCCTCCTATCCATAATAGACTCATTTTGATCTGGTAATTCCAGTAAGTCCTGAAAGGCCTGGCGTTCATCTGAGGGAATCGATTCCATCAGGTCTGGTTTCTTGTAAATGACCTGAAAAGTAAGGTTCCTACAGAAAAGATATGAGATCCTTAATTAAAGAAAATTTGTCTACTTTATGAGTGGGCACAAAAGTCAGAACCCTTTTCAGTACAGATAATTCCACAGATGACAATGTATACCCCAAAGATTAATCACCTGTAACTCATTGGATAAGTTGTCAGGGTCACACATAATGGGGCCAGGCGTAGCCTCAGTGCTAATTTCCGTCTGGTCTGATAAGTGTGCCGATAAGGGGAGATTCTTTTTCTTTCTTTCGCATGGGATCTAAGTGCTGGTGTCTCCTCACTTTTGGAGCCTTGTTGGCTCCTTATGTGCTTGTACTGCTTACCGGATTGGATCTTTCTATCGCATGGGATCCTAATATCTTTATTGACTATCTGGATTGGATGGATCGACATGAGCATTGATGTTTTCTCATTTTTGGGAACTTAGAGTATAACCAATGGGATTTGAATGATTTATCTGTGTAGAGCAGCAGGATCATCAATTTCTTTACATATTGTGCCTGTACAATTAGACCATATGCCTACTTGTTTGGATTATTATTGGATTGTTCTGTTCATTTGAGGATGATAACTTTATATTATTATAGCTATATGATGGATATTGTTGGCATACATCTTCTATGGGTCCAGAATTGTACATTCAATTGTTTTGTTTGTGTACATTTTGCCATTTTTTCTGTGCCTATTTGTCATGGTTCCATCTCTCCAATTGAGGGGAATCTCTGGTGTATAATAAAGCACTATAGACTAGGCATCTGTTTATCTGATCTTTCTTACTTCTCTTTTAGGGATATATTATTTCACTCTTCGATTCACATATGTATTTGGTCAAGTGCTGCCGTGCAGGTATGTTAAATACATATTGTTATGTCTTTTTTGCTCGCTTTTTGCTGGTACCAGAGCACGCGTCATGTTTTGTATCCTTGGGATATACATTGGGCACGCGCGGCATGCATCGCGCTCCCACTATAACAAGTGGCAATTGATGCGCACGTGCGATCGTTACTATGGCCACAGCGGTAACATCCAGTGTTAGAGCCTTGGCATGCATTGCTTTTTCACTACAGTATAACAAGTGGCAATTGATGCGCATGCGCGATCGTTACTATGGCCACAGCAGTAACATCCGGTGTCAGAGCTTTGGCTTCTGTGCATTCATTAGTTTCAGGTGGCTCACTCTCATTTTCACCCTCTTGGATCATGTCTATATGCCGGTACGTGTATATAAACCAGCTTATTTCTTTCTTGGATTCACTTTCCCTAACGAAGCTGCTTTTTAGCGGTGACACGCATGAGGTCTCTTCCTCACCTCCTCTGTTTTCTCCATTGGGACTATTATTGCCCCTGGGTCTGTGTCAGGCTTTTGGTGATCATGCAGTGATTATACCTGATATTTCTCAGCTATTTAGCTCCTTGGCTATATTCCTCTTGCCAATTTGTTTTGCATATTGGTAATCTTTTTGGGGGGACATGTATGTCTGAATTATTAGAGGAGCTCTTTTTAAAAAGGTGACTCATGTTTGACATCACCATTTGATGTTTATCAGGGATGTGTGTGTAATTACCTTTAGCCATTTGCAGCCTGCATTTTTCATGTTTATTGTGATATACGCTACGCAATTGTATTATAATGACACAAGTATCCCTGCAATGATATCTTAGGGGGTTATTATTTACCCATTGTATGGGCTTTATTGAAGACTTGTATAGTCTGGTTATTCTTTGGGGGCTGGGGGGTGTTGGGTATTGGGTTGTGGGTTGTATTTTAAATGTTTTTAAGTCTATTGTGTCCAAGATGAAATAAAGGTTTTTTCATATCTATAATATAACGCTGTAAGCGTCACTCTGTCCGAAGCCTTTATAGACTGCGCAAGCGCAACGCGCCTGCGCATTCTGACTCCAGACAGAATGAGGTAGCCAGCGGTGAGGAGTGTGTATGGTGCCGGAGATGGCGGTACCGTACACACTGCATACTGCCATCTCCGACGCCATACTTACATACTTACCTGACCGGGAGGAGCGTTGCCGCGGTGCTTCTCTTCGGCCGGAGACCGGGGAGGGAGTGCGGCCAGAATCGCGCATGCGCATAGAGCAGTGTGTCTTCAGCAATATGGCGCCGGACAGCACTATGGGCATGCGCGTACTCCGGCGCCAGACTCCTCCCCCGGCCTCCAGCAGAACGTGGTGACAGCGCTGGAACACAGGAAAGAAGGGTGAGTATAAATGGGTTTTTTTTGTATGTGTGTGGTTTTAATAGGAGTGAGGGGACCATGCATAACAGGATAGGGGAGGTGAGAGGACCATGCATACCAGGGTAGGGGAGGTGAGAGGACCATGCATACCAGGATTGGGGGATGAGGGGTACCATGCATACCAGGATAGGGGGGGTGAGAGGACCATGCATACCAGGATTAGGGGATGAGGGAGTACCATGCAAACCAGGATTGGGGGATGAGGGGTACCATGCATACCAAGATAGGGGAGTGAGGGGTACTACGCATACCAGGATTGGGTGATGAGGGGTACGACGCATACCAGGATTGGGGGATGAGGGGTACCATGCATACTAGGATTGGGGGTCATACATACCAGGATAGGGATGAGGGAGTACCATGCATACCAGGATTGGGGGATGAGATGTATCATGCATACCAGGATTGGGGGATGAGGGAGTACCATGCATACCAGGATTGGGGGATGAAGGGTACCATGCGTACCAGGATAGGGGGTGAGGGGACCATGCATACCAGGATAGGGGGTGAGAGGACCATGCATACCAGGATTGGGGGATGAGGGGTACCATGCATACCAGGATAGGGATAAGGGACTACCATGCATACCAGGATTGGGGGATGAGGGATACCATGCATACCATAATAGGGGGTGAGGGGACCATGCATACCATGATAGGGGGTGAGGGGACCATGCATACCAGGATAGGGATGAGGGAGTACCATGCATACCAGGATTGGGGGGTGAGAGGACCATGCATACCAGGATAGGGGGTGAGGGGACCATACATACCAGGATAGGGGGAGAGGGGGCCATGCATACCAGGATTGGCAGTGAGGGGACCATGCATACCAGGATTGGGGGATGAGGGGTACCATGCATACCAGGATAGGGGGTGAGTGGACTATACATAACAGGATAGGGATGAGGGAGTACCATGCATACCAGGATTGGGGGAAGAGGGATACCATGCATACCAGGATAGGGGGTGAGGGGACCATGCATACCAGGATAGGGATGAGGATGTACCATGCATACCAGGATTGGGGGATGAGAGGGCCATGCATACCAGGATAGGGGGTGAGGGGACCATACATACCAGGAAAGGGGGTGAGGGGGACATGCATTCCTGGATTGGGGATGAGGGGACCATGCATACCAGGATTGGGGGGTGAGAGGGCCCTGCATACCAGGATTGGGGGATGAGGGGTACCATGCAACACGTGATTGGGGGATGAGAGGACCATGCATACCTGGATAGGGGGTGAGGGGACCATATATACCAGGATAGGGGGAGAAGGGGCCATGCATACCAGGATTGGCGGTGAGGCGACCATGCATACCAGGATAGGGGGTGAGGGGACCATGCATACCAGGATGAAGAATGGGGTGCCATGCATACCAGGATTGGGGGTGAGGGGACCATGCATACCAGGATGAAGAATGGGGTGCCATGCATACCAGGATTGGGGGGTGAGAGGACCATGCATACCAGGAATGGGGGACGAGGGGTACCATGCATACCAGGATTGGGGGATGAGGGGTATCATGCATACCAGGATAGGGGGTGAGGGGACCATACATACCAGGATAGGGATGAGGGAGTACCATGCATACCAGGATTGAGGGATGAGGGGTACCATGCATACCAGGATAGGGGGTGAGGGGACCATGCATACCAGGATAGGGATGAGGGAGTACCATGCATACCAGGATTGGGGGATGAAGGAGTACCATGCATAACAGGTTAGGGGGTGAGGGAACCATACATACCAGGATAGGGATGAGGGAGTATCATGCATACCAGGATTGGGGGATGAGGGATACCATGCATACCAGGATAGGGGGTGAGGGGACCATGCATACCAGGATTGGGGGATGAGGGAGTACCATGCATACCAGGGTTGGGGGGTGAGAGGACTATGCATACCAGGATAGGGGGTGAGGGGACCTTACATACCAGGATAGGGGGTGAAGGGACCATGCATACCAGGATTGGGGGGTGAGGGGACCATACATACCAGGATAGGGATGAGGGAGTACCATGCATACCAGGATTGGGGGATGAGGGATACCATGCATACCAGGATAGGGGGTGAGGGGACCATGCATACCAGGATTGGGGGATGAGGTAGTACCATGCATCACAGGATTGGGGGATGAGAGGACCATGCATACCAGGATAGGGGGTGAGGGGACCATACATACCAGGATAGGGGGAGAGCGGGCCATGCATACCAGGATTGGCAGTGAGGGGACCATGTATAACTGGATAGGGGATGAGGGGACCATGCATACCGTCACGCCACCTCCACATACTCACCCGACCTCCACTCCCACACTGCAGCCCCCCGCTGCCCGACAGCCATGGCGGTCCCTTCTGACAGGCTCGCGGTCGACGGGGTCTCTGCATGCAATGCGCATGCGCCATAGGCTGCGGCCGTGCTTTCCTCTTGTTACTTGTGCCCCAGCAATGCTCTGACCCGGAAGAACCTACGGACCAATGGCAGACCTGACAGGGCTATATTAGGCCGTTCCTCCCTGAGGGAGGCGCCTGATCGTTGTGTTTGCCAGCACACTGGGCCCTGCTTGTTCGTGTGCTCTTTGCAGTTTCGCATTCCTGTCCTCGGTGATTCCTGCAGTAGCCTAGCGGTCCTGCCTCAGGTGTTCCTGCTCCATCCTGCTATCCACACTCCAGCCCTTCAGTTCTACTCCAGTCCTGCCTCCGGTGTTCCTGCTCCATCCTGCTATACACACTCCCAGTCCTACAGTCCTACTCCAGTCCTGCCTCCCGTGTTCCTGCTCCGTCCTGTTGTCTATGCTCCAGTCCTGCAGTCCTACTCCTGTCCAGTCTCCAGTGATTCCACTCAGCTGTCTACGCTTCAGTCTCGCACTCCTACTCCAGTCCGTCCTGAGCTGCCCCTCTCAGTACCGGCTATCGTGGTACCCGAACCCCTGGGCCTGCTCCTAACGATCCCTGTATAGGGGTCGGCTCCACCTGGCAGCTCGCCCAGGGCCCCTCGGTGCCACAGTCCAGAGAGTCCACTCCTGGAGTTTTGTCTCCTGACCAGCCGTGGTAACAGTGCGATCAGGCCATGGACTCCGCTGGTACTACTACTGCTACCCAAAAGGAGTTGCTCTTTTTGCGGGAGAATCAGGGATGCATCATGTCCGTCATGAAGTCTATGGACACCCATTTGTCAGCCCTGCAGGTAACTGATCCTGGAAATGCCACTCAACTGGCCAATCTTCAACAGGAGCTGGGTCAGCAATGAGATACTCAAGCCCAAATTCTGAGTTACATGGCCTCCCTTTATAGCCGCCTGTCGGTCCTCCAGTCTGCCACCGCGACCCTGACTCCTCTCCCCGTGTCTACAGCTCTCCCGGCGCCCCGTCTCGCCAAGCCGCCGTGGTTTACTGGTGATCCCAAACTCTGCAGGGGGTTCTTAAATCAGTGTAGCCTCCATTTTGAATGGTTGCCTCAGCAATATCCCTCGGACCGGGCCAAAGTGGCCTTTATTATGTCCCATCTGGAGGTAGAGGCCCTGTCTTGGCTGAATCCCCTCTGGGAACGTGACGATCACGTTGTCTCGAGTCTTCCGGTCTTCTTGGATACTTTTCGCAGGGTTTTCGACGAGCCGGGTCGGTTAGCCTCTCTCACCAAGTCTCTTTTTAACCTACATCAGGGTTCTCTCACGGTCGGGCACTAAGCGATCCGCTTTCGCACTCTCGCCTCTGAGCTCGGCTGGAACAACGCGGCTTTGGTTGGGGCATTCTGGCGTGGTCTTTCTAGCAGAATAAAGAATGAACTTGCGGGTCGAGATACCCCGACCACCTTGGAGGACCTTATCTCGCTGGCCACCCGCATTGACCTACGCTTCCAGGAGCATGCCCGAGAGTCAGCGAGAGACAGGAGGTCCGCCAGGCCAGCGTCCTTTTTCACCCAGTCTGTCAGTCCCCATCCTGCCGGGTCCTCGTCTCCCTCCTCGGTCGAATCCATGCAGATAGATCGCCTCAAGTTGGCCGACTTGCGTCGGAGAGAGAGGCGGGCACAAGGTCTATGCCTCTATTGTGGAGGCTCGTCACACTTTGTCTGTACCTGTCCTGAGAAACAGGGAAACTCCTCCACCTAGGTCAGGTAAGAGAGGCCTCCCTAGGTGCTAATGATTCCTCTCAACCTCTTACTATATCTGCTATTTTGGTTTCAGGGGAGAGACGTGGGTCCGATGTGGCCTATGTGGATTCGGGCTCGGCAGGTACGTTCTTCTGGCGTGAAGAGGTGGACAAATACCAGATTCCTGTGGTTACCCTATGTAATCTTCGCCTGATTGCCGCAGTGGATGGCAAACCGCTACAGGAGACCGTCACCTTGGTCACTGAGGAAGTGGAGTTGCAAGTCTGAGCCTTACATTGAGAGAAGATAGCCTTTTACATTCTGCCCAAGCTCTCCCATGCGATTCTACTCGGTCTTCCATGGTTAAGGATTCATCAGCCTGTTCTCAACTGGTCTTCAGGGGAGATACTCCGATGGGGGCACCTGTGCCAAGCTCGCTGTCTGACTCCTGTCCGTCTTGCAGACGCTCCTTGGTCACCCCCAGACCTTCCGGGCCTTCCTTCAGCCTACAGTTCCTACGCTGATGTCTTTGATAAGAAGGAGGCTGAGGTTCTTCCTCCACACCGGCCTTTTGACTGCCCAATTGAACTACTCCCTGGTTCAACCCCCCCAAGGCCCAGAATCTACCCTCTTTCTCCCGCAGAGACCATAGCCATGTCCGAGTACGTCTGGGAGATTCTCGCCAAAGGCTTTATACGGAAATCCTCCTCGCCCGCGGGAGCCAGGTTTTTCTTCGTCAAGAAAAAGGATGGATCTCTACGGCCGTGCATTGACTATAGGGGTTTTAACGAGATTACCATCAAGAACAGGTACCCCCTTCCACTCATTCCGGAGCTGTTTGACCGCCTCAGAGGGGCTCGGGTCTTCTCCAAGCTAGACCTCAGGGGAGCCTATAATCTGGTGACGAGTGGAAGACGGCTTTCAATACTCGAGACGGCCATTACGAGTACCTGGTCTTGCCCTTTGGTCTCTGCAATGCTCCTGCGGTGTTTCAAGAGTTCGTCAATGAGGTCTTCCGGGACCTCTGGTACTCCTGTTTGGTCGTGTACTTGGACGACATCCTCGTCTTCTCTCCGGATCTCTCGTCCCACAGAAAGAGTGTCTGTGGCGCCCCTGAGGATTCAGTTGCCACAGAGGCACTGCACCTCCTCCTGAGGTGTGGTGCCCCACCATCCAGGTAGGTTGGAGGCTCCTGACCACGCTCAAACACCTGCATCCCACACAACACAGTAGTTCTGCAAAGCCACATTGCAACTCCCTGCTTGGAGTGTAGCAGAGCACCTTTGGTGGCTCCCTGCTTGGAACACGAAAAATGCTGGGAGGCGGGTGGATTTAGAATACATAAAAGAGCGGGAAGGTTTAGGATTTCAGGTCAGTCAGTCAGTCAGTCAGTAGGAGAGAGTGAGGAGAGAGGATCCCTGGGAGAGGGATGGAGGAAGGAGGTGCTGCAGCAGACCTCAGTGACCTGGGTCTGCTGGCATGGGAAAGGAAAGAAGGAGAAAGACATTGAACAGAAACCTGATCTTCCATTAGAAGGAGAGACTAGTACGGAACGAAGGAATAAAAGGGAACAGGGGACGTGGGTTAGGAGAGAACCCTGCCTAGAAGTTCTAAGCGCAAGGCCTGGGCCCAGTCCCCGAGGTTGTATGGATACTAATGGTCCTACAGCAGGATAAAACTAAGGAAAGAAAAAGCGCAATAGGGTCTTATCTGGGTAAAAAATGAAATAAATTCAGATGGAATCTACTCACCATCTCCAGAGTGAATAAAAGCATATAAATCAATGTCAGCCTGCTGCACGCCCGAGGTTCACAACCGTGACCGTCAATATATTTCCTTTTGGATGAATAATTTAGGCTTACTGTGCGCTGCTGAGATCAGGATAAAGTCACCACATGAGATACTTTTAAACTCTTTATTCCCAACGCGTTTCGAAATGAAAAACCATTTCTTCCTCGGGATGACAAGTAGTGTCATCCCCTGAGGAAGAAATGGTTTTTCATTTCGAAACGCGTTGGGAATAAAGAGTTTAAAAGTATCTCATGTGGTGACTTTATCCTGATCTCAGCAGCGCACAGTAAGCCTAAATTATTCATCCAAAAGGAAATGGTCCTACAGCAGACACCCGTGGAGTAGTGAGCTGTAAATGCACTACTCCCATCTAAGACTTGGGGGCACAACAGCAACTTGGATAGTGAGCCAGGACTCAGGAGTAAGGAGTCCCCGAAGCAGGCTACAGCTGTCTGCCGTACAAGTATGGTTCTTGGGAACATCTGTCAGGAGAAACTCCAGTGTAACTCAGTACTAGGAGTACTTCACACCAAAGGCAAGATAAGAGGAGACGTTCAGAAAGGCACATGTTGGCGGAGTGTTGGAAGGGAGCATTCCATCTGACCTGGAGGTTGACTGAGTCCCTGACCCGGAGGACACAGCACGGAGGCAGGCACCTGTGTGTACTACAGACTGTGAGTAAAGCTTCGGAACTACATGCCCTGGTGTCCTCCAATTATTCCTGCGCTAACACCCCCTGTACCACTACATCGGGGTACCAGCTTCTACACTGTCTGTGCCTCTCCTCTACCCCTACATCTACACTGCCCTGGGACTACAGCTCCACCTGTGGGGAGCTACACCATCTTGGCTGCACCACACCACCAGTCCAAGAGGATCTGCTTGCAGCGTCGGCTTAACATCTCACTTGCCGAACACCACAGGTGGCGTCACAAAATATTCCTTTAATCAACTACATTCCACCATTCAAACTTCCCCTATTAATTGGGCGCCCAGGGCCACGGACCGGGTCGCCGCTGCTGTGACACATCCCGCTGACACCGGCCCGGTACCGAGTACCCCACAGCCCTGGGAGGGCGACCCATGTCCGTCTGGTGTTACAGCGTCTTCGGGAGAATCGCCTGTATGCTAAGATAGAGAAATGTCTCTTTGAACAGACCTTTCTGGTGTTTCTGGGATACATTATCTCCGACGCTGGATTAAGGATGGATCCCGAAAAGTTGACTGCCATTCTCAAATGGCCTCGCCCCGTCGGAGTAAAGGCGATACAAGGGTTTCTCGGATTTGCCAATTATTACCGGCATTTCATCTCTCACTTTTCCGCAATAACCAGACCGATCTCTGCTCTCACCCATAAAGGAACTACTCCCAATGATTGGACTCCTGAGGCAGACGAGGCCTTTCAGTCCCTAAAACGGGCTTTCTCGACGGCCCTGGTGCTGCATCATCCCGAGAGCAACTGACCCTTTGTACTCAAAGTGGATGCTTCCTCAACAGGTGCCGGGGAAGTATTGTCCCAGAGATCTGCCTCCGGTCATCTACACCCCTGTGGCTTCTTCTCTAAGGCCTACTCTCCATCCGAGTGTAACTACTCGATCAGCGACCGGGAACTCCTGACCATAAAGTTGGCCTTAGAGGAGTGGCGTCATCTCCTGGAGGGGGCTGTCCATCCCTTTGTAATCTTTTCTGATCACAAGAATCTGGCCTATCTCCAGTCTGCCCAGAGACTCAACCCTCGTCAGGCCAGATGGTCCTTATTTTTTGCTCGATTTGACTTCGAGCTCCGTTTTCGCCCCGGCAATAAGAACACCAAAACTGACGCTCTGTCCAGGGTCTTCCAGCCAATCGAAACAGTGGAGGAACCTTCGCACATTATTGAGCCCACTAGAATCATCACAGTGGCTCCAGTGAAATGGCTTCCTCCACCTCCGGACAAGACTCTTGTGCCTGAGGACCTCAAGGTCTTTCTATGGGGACACTCCTCCAAACTGGCCGGCCATGCCGGAACTAAGAAGACCCTTGCCCTTATCACGCGTCACTACTGGTGGCCCACGCTTCGCCAAGATGTGCCTGATTTCGTGGCCGCTTGTCCCTCCTGTGCAAAAAACAAAGTGCCACGACGACCTCCATCCGGCTTGTTGCTTCCGTTGCCCGTCCCTGCGGTTCCTTGGAAGAACATTGCCATGGATTTCATCACCGACCTACCCTGTTCTTCTAGCTGTACAGTCATCTTGGTGGTGGTGGATCGTTTCTCCAAGATGGCCCACTTCGTCCCACTGCCTGGTCTCCCCTCAGCTCCTGAGTTGGCCAAAGTTTTCATCCATCAGATCTTCAGACTCCATGGACTACCTCCACGCATTGTGTCTGACCGAGGGGTTCAGTTCACCTCCAAGTTCTGGCAGGCACTTTGTAAGCTCCTGAATGTTTCTCTCGACTTCTCCTCTGCCTACCATCCTCAGTCCAGCGGGCAGATGGAGAGTACCAACCAGACGTTGACTGGGTACCTACGTCATTTCTCCAACGCCCACCAGAACGACTGGGTTGATTTACTACCCTGGGCAGAGTTTGCCTATAACAACCATGCTGGTGAGTCTTCGGCCAAGTCTCCATTTTTCATTGTGCTTGGCAGACATCCTCGTGTTCCCCTTCCGATAACCCCTGCCTCTGAGGTACCCGTGGCCAACACCTTGTCCTCTGAATTTTCCAAGATCTGAGCTGAGACCAACACGTCACTCAAGAAGGCCGTGGATCGGATGAAGAATTCTGCCGACAAAAAGAGATTGGATTCCCCACCGTATCGTATCGGGGACAAAGTCTGGCTCTCGTCCAAATTTATCCTGTTGAAACTGCCTTCTTACAAGTTGGGTCCACACTACATCGGTCCGTTTGAAATTCTTGGATGTAACAACGAAGTCGCCTACAAATTGAGGTTGCCTGCTTTGCTCTGGGTTCCCAACACCTTCCACGTCTCTCTCCTGAAACTTGTGGTACTGAATCGCTTCCATTCCGTGTCTAATCCTGGTTCTCAGCCGGTTGGTGCCAATGATGTCTTTGAGGTGGAGGACATCATTACCATGAAGAAGGTTAGAGGTAGGAGTAGGACTCTTTCTTATTGACTAGAAGGGTTTTGGTCCTGAGGAGAGATCCTGGGAACCTCGAGAGAATATCAATGCTCCCCGTATGTGACGTCCGTCTGCAAGTCTGGGCTGCAGTAAGACAGCACCCCGAGCAACGCCGATACCCTTTACCCCTATACAGGGATCTGGATTTACAGCAGAGCCCAGGAGATAGCTGTCTGAATAAGAGCAGCGGACCAGAGCAGGACAGTCGCCAGAAAGGGGTTAAAAAACGGGACCAAAAGCGTAGTCAGGAATCCAAGTCTAAACCAGGCGGGCAGCAGAGGTACAAAAATGGCAGACAGTAGCAGAGTCAAATCCAGGCCAAGGTCAGAGTCATAAACTGGGAGGGAGACAGAGGTACAAAATCGTCAGGCAGGAGCAGAGTCAGAAATCCAGGCAAAGGTCAGAATCAAAGATAGCAAATAACAAACTAGCACACTGGGGAAACCAAGACTATATCTGGTGGCCTGCAAGACAGGCCCCAAGGTATTTGAAGGATCAGGCTATCCCTCACAGGTTCACAGTCTGACGATGTCATTTGGACTGCCCCCAGGACCAGGCCAGATGGTGATGCACCAACCCTTTCATGACTGACAGAGGAGCGGAGCCTGCGCCCACCAGATGCCTGTGCAGGAGCCACTTCTCTGTCACCACCACCCACGGGGAAACCACGGCGCCTCCTAGTGGCCGAGGCAGGAACAGCCGTCCCCGCGTCTGACGGTGACGTGACCGCCCGGTGCCTCCCAGTGGTTGAGACCAGAACAGCAGTCCCTGTATCTGACGGCGACGTGACAGTCCGGCGCCTCCCAGTGGCCGAGGCAGGAACAGCAGTCCCTGTATCTGACGGTGACGTGACAGTACCCCCTTGTAAGAGGGGCCTCTGGACCCTCAAAGCCTGGTTTGTTAGGGTGATCAACCCCTTGGCATGAATGTCACCAGCAGGGACCCAGGACCTCTCCTCCGGACCGTAGCCCTTCCAGTGCACCAGATACTGCACGGACCCTCTCACTAAGCAAGAGTCAAGGATACCCTGGACTTCGTATTCCAAGGCACCCCTGACCAAAACTGGAGGAGGAGGGGACTGGACAGGACGAATTGGGGAGCGGTACAATTTGAGGAGAGACTTGTGGAAAACATTTGGCAGTTTGAATGACTGAGAGAGTTTTAGACGAAAAGCTACTGGGTTAATCACCTCAATAATTTTGTACAGACCAATGAACCTGGGACCCAGTTTGGCAGACTGCACTTTAAGCCTAATATTCCTGGTAGAAAGCCAGACAGCCAGACTTTGTCTCCAACTCCCAAGTGTGGCCCTTTGGATCGCCGTCTGTTAGCAGCCGAAGCTTGTCTAACCTGAGCCCCTTTCAAGTTTGTGTTCACTTCTGCCCAAATCGTCTTTAACTGATGTATAGATCTTTCTACCCCAGGGAGCTCTGACATCTTAGCAGAGAATGAGCCAAAGCGTGGGTGCAGCCCAAGATTGCAGAAGAAAGGGGTAGTCTTGATGGACTCATGGTACTGATTATTCAGGGTGAACTCTGCTAACGGCAGATGTTCCACCCAATAGGACTGATGCTCAGACACATAACAACGGAGATATTGTTCCAGAGCTTGGTTGGCGCACTCGGTTTGACCATTGGTTTCAGGGTGGTAGGCAGAGGAGAAGGACAATTCAATGCCAATGCGTTTGCAGAACGCCCTCCAAAATTTCTAAACGAACTGGGTACCCCTGTCAGACTCAATATTCACAGGAGCGCCATGCAGTCGTACAACATGAATAATGAACAGTTTACTTAGGGTTTCGGAATTAGGTAGTCCAGACAGAGGAACGAAATGACACTGCTTACTGAACCTATCCACCACCACCCAGATACACGTCTTCCCTTCTGAGGGAGGAAGGTCAGTAATAAAGTCCATGGAGATGTGGGTCCATGGACCCTCAGGGGTAGGCAAGTCTGGAGCCAGCCGGCAGGGCGATTATGAGGAGACAGTGCAAGCACGGATTTCACAAGCCAGTACATAGTCCTTACAATCCTTTATTACAGTTGGCCACCAAAAATTCCTGGTCACCAGTCTGATGGTATTATTTATACCTGGATGCCCTGCAAGGACGGAATCATGTGATTCCTTCAGAACTTGCAGGCGGAATGTGGCTAGAACAAACAATTTTTTTGGGGGGCGTAGTGTCAGGGGCTTGTTCTGGGGATCTACGGATCTCCTCCAGAAGATCCAAGGACACAGCCGAAACAACAATCCCGTTGGCCAATATTGGAGCTGGTTCAGAGTCCTCAGCCTGTGAGGGGCAAAAACTTCGAGAGAGGGCTTCAGCCCTTACATTTTTAGTACCTGGTCAAAAATGATCACAAAATCAAATCTCAAGAAGAACAGGGCCCACCTTGCCTGTCTAGGATTCAGTTTTTTTTGCTGATTCCAAGTAGGTCAAGTTCTTGTGATCCGTGATCACGGTGATCTTATGTTTCGCACCTTCGAGGAAGTGGTGCCATTCCTCGAAGGCCCATTTTATTGCCAACAGTTTCCGATTCCCTATATCATAATTCCTCTCAGTGGAAGAGAATTTTTGGGAAAAGAAGGCACATGGACGAAGTTGAGTGAGGGATGCCTTGCCTTGTGATAGCACTGCTCCTACTCCAACCTCAGAGGCATCAACCTCTACAACAAAGGGGCAGTCTAGATCAGGCTGAATCAATATTGGGTTAGACGCAAAACATTCTTTTAAAACAGAAAATGCCTGAAGTGCCTCAGGCATCCAATTAACCACATCCGCCCCTTTACGGGTCAAATCCGTGAGTGGTTTAGCGATCTCCGAAAAACCTTTGATAAATTTGCGATAATAGTTCGTGAACCCTAAGAATCGCTGCAGCGCTTTAAGAGACTTGGGTTGTACCCATTCCTTAATGGGTTGGATCTTGGCAGGATCCATGCAAAACCCTTTAGCTGAGATAATGTATCCCAGAATCTGTACCTCCTCAGCCATAAAAACACATTTCTCTAATTTGGCGAATAGAGAATGTTCTCTAAGCCTCTGGAGAACAGAACAGACATGTTGGACGTGCGTCATAAGATCAGCAGAGTAGATCAGGATGTCATCCAAATAAATGACTACATATACTCCACAGATATCTTTGAAGATATCGTTAACAAAATTTTGAAACACGGCAGGTGCGTTACTGAGCCCGAACGGCATTACGAGGTACTCAAAGTGGCCAACGGGTGTGTTAAACGCGGTTTTCCACTCATTTCCCTTTCTTATACGGACAAGATTATATGCTCCACGGAGGTCAAGCTTAGTAAACCAATGGGCTTCCAACAACTGATTAAAAAGATCAGGGATGAGTGGAAGCGGATACTGTTTTTTTACAGTGATTGCGTTTAACTCACGGTAGTCAATGCAAGGTCTGAGACCACCATCTTTCTTTTCCACAAAAAAGAACCCAGCTCCAACAGGTGAGGTGGATGGTCTAATAAACCCCTTATGTAAACTGTCTGCTATGTAGTCCTTCATGGCCTGACGTTATGGACCAGAGAGATTAAATATTCTCCCCTTTGGGAGACGAGAATCTGGTATGAAGTCTATGGGGCAATCATACTCTCTGTGAGGGGGTAATTTCTCTGATTCCACTATGGAAAAAACATCCTCATAATCTCTAAATGCATACGGCACAAAGGGAGGTTTGATTTTAACTTGGTTCACCGATATCGATATACAGTTGTCCTGACACTGTGGGCTCCAGCGCACAATATCACCAAGGTGCTAGTCTATGACCGGATTATGTGTACGCAACCATGGCATACCCAAAATAACTGCAGCTGATAAATTATCAATCACAAAAAATGACACATGTTCAGTATGTAATGTCCCCACTGACATTGCAACTTCTGCAGTAACAAACTCCACTCCACCCTGGACAATAGATGTGACATTAATGGCAGTGGTTTTAATAGGGGCATTAAGCCTCAGTAGCGGTACATCAAGATTCCTGGCAACCAAAGAATCCATGAAATTTCCCTCAGAACCACTATCCACATAAGCCTCTAAACACAGAGATGTTTTAAGGTATGACAGAGAGATGGGTAAAAAAAACTTTAGCCGCATCTGTGGGCAATACCTGAGCCAATAGGCAGGCATGACCAGAACTGCCTAGGGGCTAATGTCCCAGGAGTGAAGATTTCTGTTGTCCAGCATTTTCCCTGAAGTCTCCAGACTGCAGCATGCTTGTGTAGGAGGATGGGAGTGTTCCTCCATGCTGTGCAGTGAAGCAGGTAGCAGGTGCTTTTAGCCAAATAATCAGCTCAGGCAGGAGAGGGGGAAAAAAAAGTTCAGGGATAATGCTTTTATATATACAGTATATATGTGATATATATAAAAAACGATTTTTTGGGCCAGATATAATGTGACGTCCGTCTGCGAGTCTGGGCTGCCGTAAGACAGCACCCCGAGCAACCCCGATACCCTTTACCCCTATACAGGGATCTGGATTTACAGCAGAGCCCAGGAGGTAGCTGTCTGAATAAGAGCAGCGGACCAGAGCAGGACGGTCGCCAGAAAGGGGTTAAAAAACGGGACCAAAAGCGTAGTCAGGAATCCAAGTCTAAACCAGGCGGGCAGCAGAGGTACAAAAACGGCAGACAGTAGCAGAGTCAAATCCAGGCCAAGGTTAGAGTCATAAACCGGGAGGGAGGCAGAGGTACAAAATCCTCAGGCAGGAGCAGAGTCAGAAATCCAGGCAAAGGTCAGAATCAAAGATAGCAAATAGCAAACTAGCACAATGGGGAAACCAAGACTATATCTGGCAGCCTGCAAGACAGGCCCCAAGGTATTTGAAGGATCAGGCTATCCCTCACAGGTTCACAGTCTGATGATGTCATTTGGACTGCCCCCAGGACCAGGCCAGATGGTGATGCACCAACCCTTTCATGACTGACAGAGGAGCGGAGCCTGCGCCCACCAGATGCCTGCGCAGGAGCCACTTCTCTGTCACCACCACCCACGGGGAAACCACGGCGCCTCCTAGTGGCCGAGGCAAGAACAGCCGTCCCCGCGTCTGACGGTGACGTGACCGCCCGGCGCCTCCCAGTGGTTGAGACCAGAACAGCAGTCCCTGTATCTGATGGCGACGTGACAGTCCGGCGTCTCCCAGTGGCCGAGGCAGGAACAGCAGTCCCTGTATCTGACGGTGACGTGACACCATATCCTCATGAGGTTTTTTGCTAATCTCAGGGGAGGGCGGCTTAAGGGAGGGGGTACTGTCACGCCACCTCCGCATACTCTCCCGACCTCCACTCCCACACGGCAGCCCCCCGCCGCCCGACAGCCACGGAGGTCCCTTCTAACAGGCTCATGGCCGACGGGGTCTCTGCATGCAATGCGCATGCGCCATAGGCCGCCGCCGCGCCTTCCTCCTGTTACTTGTGCCCCGGCAATGCCCTTACCTGGAAGCACCTACGGACCAATGGCTGACCTGACAGGGTTATATTGGATCTAATCCTTATAAACAGGGAGGAAATGGTTGAGGAGGTAAAAGTGGCTGGGACCCTAGGAGGTAGTGACCATGTTATTTTATAATTTTGGATAACTAGAGGAGGAAGACCTGTGAAGACTCAGACGTCAAGGTTAGATTTCAGAAAGGCAGATTTTAAGGGATTCAGAAAGAGAATTGGAGGGATCCAATGGCTGGATATCCTTAAAGACAAAAATGTCCAGGAAGGAAGGGAAATCTTGAAAAATGAAATTCTCAAAGCACAATTGTTAAAAATTCCGAAAAGATTGAAGAATAGGAAGCATTTAAGGAAACCAGGACGGATGAACACAGAACTTAAGCACATGCTAAAAAGGAAGAAAGAAATGTTTATAAAATGGAAAGAGGGAGGCATATCTAAAGAAGAATATAATGATGTCTGCAGAACCTGCAGGGCACAACTCAGATTATCTAAAGCTGACAATGAATTGAGGCTTGCAAGAGATGTCAAAAGCAATAATAAAGGATTTTGGGGATATGTCAAAAGTAAAAGAAAAGTCAAAGATGCTATAGGATTTTTACAGGATGAAAATGATGAAATGGTAAGACAGGATGTTGAGAAGGCTGAACTTTTAAATTCCTATTTTGCATCTGTTTTCTCTCAGAAAGGAAATGTAACATCAACTGTTCTTCACTGTCCTATTAAGGGAATAGAAGAATCCAGGATATCTATAAACAGAAAGAAAGTGAGGAAACACTTAGCTAACCAAAATGAATTCAAGTCTCCAGGTCCAGATGAATTACACCCCAGAGTACTGAAGGAGATAGCAGAAGAAATGTTTGAACCCCTCTCCATAATCTTTGAAAATTCTTGGAGAGCAGGAGAAGTGCCAGAAGACTGGAGAAGAGCAAATGTTGTTCCTATCTTCAAAAAGGGGAAGAAGGTGGACACAGGCAACTATAGGCCGGTGAGTCTGACTTCTATACCAGGAAAGATCTTTGAACAAATTATTAAACAACATGTATGTCAGTACCTGGATAAGAATGAAGTGATTAAACAGAGTCAGCATGGGTTTGTAAGTAATAAGTCATGTCAGACTAACTTAATTTCCTTCTATGACGGAATCACTGATGGGTGGATCAAGGAAATGCTGTAGATATAGTATATCTTGACTTCAGCAAAGCATTTGACAAAGTATCTCATACAATCCTTATTGAAAAAATGACTAAGAATGGAATGGACAAGTCAACTGTTAGGTGGATTCATAACTGGCTTAGTGATCGGACCCAAAGAGTGGTCATAAATGGCTGCACATCCAGTTGGAAGAATGTCTCAAGTGGGGTACCACAGGGCTCTGTCCTGGGCCCTATATTGTTCAACATCTTTATCAACGATTTAGATGAAGGAATTGAGGGTAAACTGATTAAATTTGCTGATGACTCAAAGCTAGGAGGGATAGCTAATACTAGAGAAGAGAGATAGAGGATTCAAAAAGATATAAATAAACTAGAGCAGTGGGCAGCAACTAACAGAATGGTTTTTAACAGGGAAAAATGCAAAGTATTACATCTGTGCAATAAAAATGAAAAAAGCATATACAGAATGGGAGGGATAGGGCTAAGCAACAGCACATGTGAAAAAGACTTGGGTATACTAATAGATCACAGACTGAATATGAGTCAACAGTGTGATGCAGCAGCAAAAAAGGCAATTGCAATTCTAGGATGTATTAACAGAAGCATACAGTCTAGATCACGTGAAGTCATTATTGCCCTCTACTCCTCTTTGGTCAGACCTCATCTAGAATATTGTGTCCAGTTTTGGGCACCACATTTTAAAAAAGACATCAACAAACTGGAGCAAGTTCAAAAAAGAGCGACCAGAATGGTGACCGGTCTGCAAACCCTGTCTTATGAGGAAAGGTTGCAGAATTTGGAAATGTTTAGTTTGCAAAAGAGAAGACTGAGAGGAGACTTAATAGCTGTCTACAAATATCTAAAGGGCTGTCACATTGTAGAAGGATCAACTTTATTCTCATTTGCACAAGGAAAGACTAGAAGTAATGGGATGAAACTGAATGGGAGGAGACACAGATTAGATATTAGAAAAAACTTTTTGACAGAGTGATCAATGAGAGGAACAGGCTGCCATGAGAAGTGGTGAGTTCTCCTTCAATGGAAGTCTTCAAACAGAGGCTGGACAGACATCTGACTGCGATGATTTAGCAAATCCTGCTTTGAGCAGGGGGTTGGACCAGATGGCCCAGGAGGTTCCTTCCAACTCTACGATTCTATGATTCTATGATATTAGGCCGTTCCTCCCTGAGGGAGGTGCCTGATCGTTGTGTTTGCTAGCACACTGGGCCCTGTTTCCTCGTGTGCTCTCTGCAGTCTCGCGGTCCTGCCTCCGGTGTTCCTGCTCCATCCTGATATCCACACTCCAGCCCTTCAGTTCTACTCTAGTCCTGCCTCCGGTATTCCTGCTCCATCCTGCTATCCACACTCCAGCCCTTCAGTCCTACTCCAGTCCTGCCTCCCGTGTTCCTGTCAATGCTCCAGTCCTGCAGTCCTACTCCGGTCCAGTCTCCAGTGATTCCACTCAGCTGTCTACGCTTCAGTCCCGCACTCCTACTCCAGTCTGTCCTGAGCCGCCCCTCTCGGTACCGGCTATCGTGGTACCCGAACCCCTGGGCCTGCTCCTAGCAATCCCTGTATAGGGGTCAGCTCCACCTGGCAGCTCGCCCGGGGCCCCTCGGTGCCATGGTCCAGAGGGTCCACTCCTGGAGTTTTGTCTCCTGACCAGCCGTGGTAACACATACCAGGATGAAGAATGGGGTGCCATGCATACCAGGACAGGGGGGTGAGGGGACCATGCATACCAGGATGAAGAATGGGGTGCCATGCATACCAGGATTGGGGGGGTGAGAGGACTATGCATACCAGGATTGGGGGATGAGGGGTACCATGCATACCAGGATAGGGGGTAAGGGGACCATGCATACCAGGATAGGGATGAGGGAGTAACATGCATACCAGGATTGGGGGGTGAGAGGACCATGCTTACCAGGATAGGAGGTGAGGGGACCATGCATACCAGGATAGGAGGTAAGGGGACCATGCATACCAGGATAGGGATGAGGTAGTAACATGCATACCAGGATTGGGGGGTGAGAGGACCATGCTTACCAGGATAGGAGGTGAGAGGACCATGCCTACCAGGACTGTGGGATGAGGGGTTCCATGCATACCAGGATTGGGGGATGAGGGGTACCATGCATACAAGGATAGAGGGTGAAGGGACCATACATACCAGGATAGGGGGTCAGGGGACCATACATACCAGGATTGGGGGTGAGGGGACCATGCATACCAGGATAGGGGGTGAGGGGACCATGCATACCAGGATAGGGATGAGGGAGTACCATGCATACCAGGATTGGGGGGTGAGAGGACCATGCATACCAGGACTGGGGGATGAGGGGTACCATGCATCACAGAATTGGGGGATGAGAGGACCATGCATACCAGGATAGGGGGTCAGGGGACCATACATACCAGGATAGGGGGAGAGTGGGCCATGCATACCAGGATTGGCAGTGAGGGGACCATGCATACCAGGATAGGGGGTGAGGGGACCACTCATACCAGGATGAAGAATGGGGTGCCATGCATACCAGGATTGGGGGTGAGGGGAACATGCGTACCAGGTTGAAGAATGGGGTGCCATGCATACCAGGATTGGGGGCGTGAGAGGACCATGCATACCAGGATTGGGGGATGAGGGGTACCATGCATACCAGGATTGGGGGATGAGGGGTACCATGCATACTAGGACAGGGGGTGAGGGGACCGTACATACCAGTATAGGGATGAGGCAGTACCATGCCTACCAAGATTGAGGGATGAGGGGTACCATACATACCAGGATAGGGGGTGAGGGGACCATGCATACCAGGATAGGGATGAGGGAGTACCATGCATACCAGGAATGGGGGTTGAGGGGTAGCATGCATACCAGGATTGGGGGATGAGAGGACTATGCATACCAGGATAGGGGGTGAGGGGACCATGCATACCAGGATAGGGGGTGAGGGGGCCATGCATACCAGGATTGAGGGTGAGTGGACCATGCATACCAGGTACCTTATAGATGACGTCATCTCTGGAGGCATTCTCCTTCTTTTCTTCTTCTTGTCCCGTCCCATGATGAGTTTTCTCATGCACAGCCGTCTCTGCAGACTTCCATCTTCTCCGGTCTTCTGCAGCAAATCTCCACATGATCTCCTTAAAGAGAGGTGTCATTATAATGCTCCTAAATAAAAATATCTGCAATATACTTTCGCCTCACACTATTCCCCTCCCGCCTCATACTGTCTCCTCTAACATCCCACTTGTTCACCATACTGTCTCCTCAAATATTTATCCTCTCACTCTCTATACTGTCGGCTCACACATACGCCACTCCCCATACTGTGTTTGCACACATCCCATCACCCTCACTCCCCATACTGTGTCCACATACATTTTTCCCATCACTACTCATACTGTGTCTACATACATTTACCCTTTCGCTCCCCATACTGTCTGCATCCATCCCCCCACTCACCATACGGTCTGCACCCATCCCCCATACTGTTTCCTCATGCATACATACTCTTCATTTTATGTCCTCAAATCTCCCCACACACATTAAATCCCCCCATCCCCACTCCAAATCACCCCATCCCCACTCCAAATCCCCCACACACATTAAATATCCCATCCCCACTCCAAATCCCACACACAACTTAAATCCCCCCATCCCCACTCCAAATCCCCCACACACATTAAATCCCCCATCCCCATGCCAAATCCCTCCACACATTAAATAACCCCCCATCCCCACTCTAAATCCCCCCACACATTAAGTATCTCCCATCCCCATACCAATTTCCCCCAACACATTAAATAACCCCTCATCCTCACTCTAAATCCCCCACACATTAAATAACTCCCATCCCCACTCCAAATCCCCCCACACATTAAATAATCCCCATCCCCACTCTAAATCCCCCCACACATTAAATAACTCCCCATCCTCATGTCAATTCCCACCACACATTAAGTACCCCAGTCCCCACTCTAAATCCCCCACACATTAAATAACTTCCCATCCCCAATCGAAATGCCCCCACATTAAATAACCCCCCACCCTAAATGCCCCACACACATTAAATAACCCCCATCCCCACTCCAAATGCCCCACACATTAAATAACCCTCACATCACCACTCTAAATCCCCACACACATTAAATAACCACCCATCCCGACGCCAATTCCTCCCACACATTAAGTACCCCCCATCCCCACTCTAAAATCCCCACACATCACGTACACCTTATCCCCACTCCAAATGCCCCACACATTAAATAACCCCCATCCCCACTCCAAATGCCCCACACATTAAATAACCCCCCAATCCCCACTCTAAATCCCCACACACATTAAATAACCACCCATCCCCACTCCAAATGCCCCCACACATTAAATTACCCCCCATCCCCACTCTAAATCTCCCCACACATAAAGTACCCCCCATCCCCACTCTAAATCCCCACACAAATAAAGTACCTCCATCCCCACTTCAAATCCCCCACACTTTATGTATCCCCCCCTAATCATTGGTGGTTTCTTCAGCTTCAGAGTGGAGCACACTTACCACCAGTGTCACATGACCTGATCACGCTGCTGGCGTCGCTCTGACCTAGAGGTCAGAGCTTCAATTATACTGGTGTCTGTATAGACACCAGTACAGTTGATCTCTGGGAGCCGGCGCGCTGCAGCTTCTCTGTGCCAGCTGTCAGCTTGACAGCCGACACAGAGAATGACTGACTACCAATCTGGGGGTGGCACAATGCAGCCGCCAGGTAAGACACTGCGGACCACCGCATTAGGCGGCCAGACTGCGCACCCTGTTGGCTGCGCCTGGGGCACATGCTCTGACTGCCCCCTCTAAATACACCTCTGTCTCCACCACCCGAGTTGCCACACCCCCCACCTTCTGTCTCTTTCCCATTCTCCCGCAGAATGAAAGTCCGCAACGACAAGGTCCTCTCCCCTTTGTAACAGTTTGTCATTGTAATTTTTTTTTTTGTAAACGATATCTATTACTTTGTATGTAACCCCTTGTCATGTACAGCACCATGGAATTAATGGCGCTATATAAATAACTAAATAATAACACTATATGGGTGTTTCCACTAGACAATCCATCAGACATGTCATTGAAGGAATTTTTTTTTCTGACAACTCTGTTCAGCTGTGCACAAACTATGTCAACTTGGTAGATATACCCCAGTGGGTGTTGGCACAGTGTCATGTTGACTACAGTCCCCAGATGTTATGTAGGTCCCTAATCTCACCTCTACTTCAGCAGCATGATGAATTAATAGGAAAAGCACGTGGTATTGGTGGAGCTGTTGTTTTCTTGAAAAAGAAACTCATTAATATCAATGAGGTGGTTAGCTGTACACGGATTGGAGAAATAGTAAAGATGAAAACTGACAAGTAGTTTCACATTTTATGTAAAACACACTTCAACAAGTTGCTTTAACTCTTACAACATTATATTCCAAAGCCTTGAAGAAAAAGATGAATATATTGTGAAGCAAATAGGTATGAATAATTAATCACACAAATGATATTACATAATACTAAACATACAAAAGCTATCAGTATGGAAATTATTTTCCACCAAAAAATTTTAAGAATGAGACTCGTGTCATCTTGTGGAATGATATGAGCCACAAAGTCCTTCAAATTGAAACTGTTCTGGATGTACTGTACAATTTTCTCTAGAAAGTTGGAAGTACATGCCTTCTATGCTGCTTGCATTAAAGAACTGATTTGCCAGATATGCACAGAGTCAGGATAATCGGGCAGCGGGTACCTGTGCTTCACCGTGTCCAGAACTGTCAAGGCTGTGTCCCCTGTTTCCCGGCAGAAGGAATAGGGTGACGGACAGACCCCATTACACAGAAAGAGGGGTCGTGTTTAGACAGGGAACCTGGCCGGAAGCTGAGGGAAAAGAAAAGGCAAAGCAGGAGTGAGTCCCCAGCTGTGACCGTGTGAGCAGCAAGGGGGGCAGTGCACTATGCACGCAAAGAGCCAACGTTGTGGCAAAATGCAGCAGACAGACAGACCCGATGACCTAGAGGCAGGGGAACAGCTTAAGAGAAAGCGGGCAAGACATCAACAATTTTTGGCGTGGACAAGCAGCGCATAGGAGGCTGAGTAGCATGCTCCATCCTTAGAGCAGTGGCGCTGCAAAGGACTGTTCCCGTTGTCTCCCGCCACTAAAAGCAGTACTGCCATTTAGCAAGGCGTCGTTTGCCCAGTAACCGCCAGAGAGCGAGGCGCCGTGTGCTCCTTGACCGTGAGTACAGTGGATGTGCGCAGGAGAGAGAGCCAGTTCATGCCATGTGTAAGGCACAGAAGAATGACAGAGGATGTTGGTACGGTCAGCAAGGTAATCCCTCAGCATTTTCCAAAACTTTGCACTCCTTGTGAGAGTCCCCTGCGCCTCAGGGACAGGGTGATGGGAGGGTCTGAGAAAACTCTCCCCAAAGTTTGCCAATGTTCCACTGCCTTTGCTGGCTTGGTGTTGTGTCTCTCTCACCTGTACGCCTTGCTTGGCCAACAAACTTTGACCTCTGCTGCCAGCGTTTTCAGATGTGAATTTTTTTTAATAATTCTGCAAGATGGGCCCTTGTAGCATGGGTCTAGAAGCATCACCAATCAGTATTGCCCGTCACTTAAAATTTTGATAATGCGAGAGTGACGGAAATGGCAGCATAACATAAACTCAGCCATGCGTGCAAGACTGCTAACAGTCAATACTTCCGTTTCCTCACCAAGTGGCAAGTGGATGACTGACCATGCTCTCCTCCTCCTTGTCCTCAGGCCTCCAACACTTAGAAATAACCTCAGTAATATCATTGTACAAACATTATTGTAAATACCTTCTTGTATTTTTTATCTACCCCACCTCATTTTAGATTGTAAGTTGTCAAGAGCAGGATTGTTTTGTTTGGGTTTAATTATTGTTATCGTTGTTACTTACTGTAGATTGTAAGCTGTCCCCAGCAGGGTAGTTTTAGTTTGGTTTAATTATTTGATTATTGTTATCGTTGTTACTTAGGACTGTTGTGTTTGAAACTGTTAAACTGTAAATATGTTTCCGCTCTGTAATAACTCTCAATCCTCAAATTAGAACACAGATAAGCTGGATGGAGACGTTAATTATGTTGTCATTGAAGCTCACCCTCTTTGTGGATTTGTCAAAGTTTTGGAGGATGTTACATATGTCAGACATCCATGTCCACTCCTCAGATGTTATGTGTGAAGACAGAACTGAATACCGACAACCTTGTTGATGCTGGTAGACTAGTCACCAACTGCCCTCTTCTGCTCAGAAATCCTTTCCAACATCTGCAGTGTAGAGTTCCAAGGCCTGGGGGCATCACACACCATTTGGTGAGCCAGAAGCTGCAAGCGCTGCTGAATAACGGCAAGGGCAGAAGAAGCTGTAGCTGACTTTCTAAAATGGGTATTTAGAGAGTTGTATTTTTCCCAGAAGATCTGCCAGCTACATTTTGCTTTTCAAAAAACATTGACTAATTAGGTTAAGCGCCTCGCCACAGAGCAGCTACCAGGTTCCAGCCATTGTCACACACAACCATGCCTGGCTGTGGGTTCAGCTGTCTCAGCCACCGATCTGCCTGCTCTTTCAGACCTGTCCACAACTCTTCAGCATTGTGGGGTTTGTCACAGAAGCATATTAGCTTCAGCACAGCCTGTTCCCGATTGATTTGGCAGTGCTTCAGTACTTCTAGCTTGTGACTGATGTGCTAACTTTTGTAGCTGGAGGCTGAAGAGGAGGCAAAGGAGGTGGTGCAGGAGCAGTACACTGTGGGGGCAACCCAGATTGATGTAGGGCATGCAATACTCAGTTGTCATGATCCAGGTTGGATATGACAGAGAAAATGCACAAGTAACCTTTTTTTTCTGTGAGCTGTTTGCTCAGGGTTGGTTTTGCCCCCGGTGGCCATTAAGGGTTATTACACAGTGGTGTCTTTTTCTTAGTTTCCCCCGGTGGCCATTAGGGTCATTGCACTTTGGTTACTTTAGTTTTGTGCACGTAATTATAAAACAGTTGTGATTGCTCTATAAAAGAGTGGCAGGTGTGGTAATCACTGTGGGTGATAGTTCCTCAGTTACAAGCAAGCCTGGGTGAAGGATGGAGCTGAAGGAGAGTCCCGGGCAGCTCAGTGAGAGTCCTGGAGTGGCAGCTATGGTGTCTGCAAGGAGGGCTGGCATGGCTTGGTGGAGTTGCAGCTATGGTGTCAGCAAGGAGTTCTCGCATGGCTTGGTGGAGTGGCAGCTATGGTGTAGAGCTGCACTCATGATGCGGGACTCGGTTGCTGGAAAGCTGGACTCAAGATGCTGGACTCTTTTGCTGGAAAGCTGGACACATATGCTGGACTCTGTTTCTGGACAGCTGCACGCAGGTGGTGGACTCTGTTTGCTCCAAGGCTGCACTATGGTGTTTGATTCGGTCGGAGGAAAAGATGCACGCAGGTGGTGAGCTCTGTTACTGGGAGCGTAAGCAACAGAGCAAAGCTAAGTGGTGTTTCCCTGTTTTGTCTCTTTTCCTCATGTGTGTTTTAGTGCAGTGGTGGGATTAGTTTCCGTACCGACCATTACATTATAAAGGGGTAGGTGGAGGGCGAGCTAGGGTTTAAAGGTATCCTGAGCGGCGCCCGGTGCGGAACCAGCCTAGGGAATGTTAGGAGTGTAGAGACACTGACTCAGGGGAGTGAAGGAGGTCTCCACTTCCCCGTTCCCTATCGCAGGGCCACCATTGTTATTGTTACCCAGGTTTTCCCTTTTATTGTTTAAATTCGCCTTACTGGAGGCGGGGTTTCCAGACATATGTGTATTTCAGAAATTCGCCTGTTGGAGGCGGCGTATCCAGCTGCATGTTTTATTATTTAAATTCGCCCAACTGGAGGCGGTGTATCGAGGGTCACGCGTGTCATCTAAATCCGCCCTGCTGGAGGCACTGTGTCCAGCCACGCGTGACCATGACATCAGTGTTTGGGAGGACAGGCACCATACCAAGGTCGGAGTGGTTGCCGGCTTCCACTATGTTAACCCAGTGTACCCTCAGTTAGATTTACCATCCCTGACCACAAGCACTTGTCCACGTGTTTGTGGTTAGGTGGACTTTCCAAGTAACAGCATTGAGGAAGGCACGGGTATTGTTGTGGGACACGTGCCTGTGTAATGCTGGGATGGCACACCAGGACAAATATTCCTGCATGTTCGTGGCCTCAGGGTGATCCTCGACTCTGCCTTCTCTTTCAAACTACATATCAAAGAGCTTGCCTCCTCCTGTCCATTACAACTCAAAAACATTTCCTGGATCCGTACATTACAAGAAACTTAAAAAATGTTTGTGCACGCCCTCATGATCTCCCGCTTCGAGTATTGCAACCTTATACTCTGTGCCCTTCTATCTAGCACTGTTGCACCACTGAAATCTATCCTAAACTCTGCTGCCAGAGTAATCCAACTGTCCCTTCATTATTCCACAGCCTCTCCTCTCTGCCATGCCCTTCACTGCCTTCCTATTGCCCATAGGTTACAGTTCAAAACCCTAAATATGACATACAAATCCATCCCCAAACTGTTTCCTCCATACATCTGTGACATGGTCTCACAATGTCCGACTGGGTCATGACTTTTTCTACGCAAACACAGTGTGCCGTCAGCAAGATGTACCATCCCTGCCCACAAGCACTTGTCCACGTGTCCGGGGTTAGGTGCACTTTCCCTGTGCCAGCATTGTTGATGGCACGAGTAATGTTGTGGGACACGTGCTTGCTTGTCTAATATTGTGACAGCAGACTGGGAGAAATAGTGCCGGGTGGAGACTGAGTACTTTATTACAGTCACCGCCATCAGGTTGGGGAAATAGTCCGTTTCCCAAGAGCCTAGAATGCAACATTTCAAGCGAAAGCAGAAGACAAATTTGTGAATTTAGTACTGTGACCTGTGGGCCGTTGGCTGCGGCTTTCCGCTTACGGTCCAATGACTTGGGTATGGACAACTGAAGGCTGCAGTGGGACAAGGACGTGTACGTGCTTGATTATGGTGCAATTTGACTGTGGTCAACAACAGGTGCAGGACAGGAGGTATCGTCCCATGCACCGTGGACAGGGGATTGGCTTGCATGCACAATAGCGGAAGAAGCAGTGGTATCACCCGCAGACACTGTTCATGGAGCCTGGTGTTCAACCAACAAAGTCTGTTGTTTTGCTGCCATGTGCCTGATCATGCTGGTGGTGGTAAGGCTGGTAGTCTTACTACCCCTGAAGATGCGCCCATGGCCGGTGGTGCAAATGTCCTTTTTGGGGTTATCAGCAGAGTCTTTAAAAAACAAGAAGACTGATAGGGTGATATTCATTGTCTCCCTCTACCACACCACCTCCTCATCTCGACACCTGTCTTTCGTTGTTCCCCAAGGCTCTGTTCTAGGACCCCTACTCTTCTCCATCTACACCTTTGGCCTGGGCCAGTTGATGTAATGGCACAGTTTGCAATATCATCACAATGCCGTTGACACGCAGATCTACCTATCTGTACCTGACATCACCTCCTTACTGACCAAAATCACACGTCTTCTCGCATAATCATCCTTCTTTTCTGCTCGCTTTCAAAAACTGGACATGGACAAATCAGAATACATCATCTGTCAAGCATCTCATGCTGAGTACACCAGAGAGCTGTGTATGCCTCATTTGGTACCACTTTAGTAAGAGGTAAACTTTGACCTAGAGAAAATGATTTTCAAGACACTCACTGCCTTTTTGGAACATATTTTGCAGCTGTGATTTTCATATTCTTGGTGTGGATGTGGAAAATTTCTAAGTCGTCATCAATACCAACATCATTCATATGTTGTACAGAGGAAATGAGGTTTTTCAAAGGGTCGTGGTTATTTACGTTTTGTGGCATTCCTTTAACAGTGTTGGTTACACTCAGACAATTAATTTTAGACTTTGACCTTTGTATATTATTGGTTATATGTATGGGTGAAGATGAAGAAGCTTGTTGCACAGGTGTGTTTATAGTTATGGTCGGTGCACTCCTCTTTAAACTTAGTTTTTCATGAGCATCCATCTGTTTGTTTGGTTTTTCTCCTACACTGACCTGTTTTCTATAATTCAGTATTTTAATAACATGTTGCACTTTGCGCTTTAGGCTACTTTCACACATCAGGTTTTCGGCGTCAGGCGCGATCCGGCGTCATGCCGGAACGCCGGATCCGGCAAATGTTTTGTAAAACCTGATGTGCCGGATCTGGTTTTCTGCCGGATCCGTCTTGTTCTTGACAGACAAAACCGGATCCGTCTCATCCGGTTCATCCGTTTTTCTATCCGTTTTTCGACGGATTACGCCGGATCTGGTTTTTAAAATTGACCCTTGTGGCCTTCCGAACGGGATTGGCTACTGGAAAACTATATATAGAGTGTTCCTACAGCCCTTCTTTGACAGGTTGTCGAGGAGAAAGTGCAGGTTGGAGAGAAGAGCAAGTTACTGGCGAAGATGGATGTTGTGATTGGAAATATTTTGAAGAATTTGGCGGATTTTATAGCGGAGGTGAATCGTTTGAGGGTGATTGTTCTGGAGAAGGAGAGAGCGAGACAGCAGCGCATCAGGCATCGTAGACGAGGTTTGTGGATCCACCCCATCACAGCCAAGAGAATGACGCGTGGGGTCTATTCTACACTCTGCATGGACCTTCGACGAAACCCGGATAAATTTTTTGGATATGTTCGGATGAAAATGGAGAATTTTGATTACTTGGTGGAGCGCATTGCAAACCTCATAAGAAAAGCGGACACCTATTGCCGCTTCTCTGTTTCACCCGCAGAGCGTCTGATGGTGACTTTAAGGTAAGCCACATTTATTGGATGTGATCGCATCAGAGCACACTTTCACTGCAATCTTGTTGGTGGTAGTTTGTATCTCCAAGTGTTATAGCTGAGTTTTGGTATGTAATGCTGTGATTTTAAACTAATTGATTGTTTTTTCATTCCCCACAGATTTCTTGCAACTGGAGAATCCCTTTCGTCACTGCATTTCCAGTACAGACTCGGGATTTCCACCATATCTGGAATAGTGAAGTACACATGCCGTGCACTGTGGGACTCCTTAGCTGAAGAGTTTTTACCAGAGCCCACAACAGAGAGGTGGATTGAAATTGCTGACAAGTTTCAACAGATATGTCAGTTTCCCAACTGCTTGGGCGCTGTGGACGGGAAACATATCCGCATTGTAAAGCCAGCCGGATCGGGATCGGAATATTTCAATTACAAGAAATATTTTTCAATTGTCCTCATGGCCATCGCTGACGCGGAATACAAATTTATTGCTGTTGATATTGGGGCCTATGGCCGCTCCAATGACTCTCAAGTTTTCAAACTGTCTGCCATGGGGCGTAAACTGTATGGAAACACCTTCCAGTTCCCACCACCTAGACCGCTGCCGCAAACATCTGGTCCACCTATGCCATGGAAAAAGCTACAGAATGGGTGGACATGTGGGAGGCAGAAGAGGTGGTGGGCGGTGGAGTGGAGGGTTGGGTAGGGACAGTAGGAGCAGATGATGTTGATGGAAAGTTGTATGGGGAAGGAGTTTGGTACGGGGAAGGAGTTTGGTACGGGGAAGGAGTTTGATACGGGGCAGGTTGCTGGAAGTGGGGAGATGTCTGGTACTGGGGAGGTTGCTGGTACTGGGGAGGTTGCTGGTACTTGGCAGGTTGCTGGTATGTAATAGGAGGTGGAGGATGGAAAGTGGCTGGAGGGGGTGCAGATGTAATAGGAGGGGGAGGATGGAAAGTGGCTGGAGGGGGTGCAGGTGGAGGAACTACAGTGGTGGGAGGTGGAGGTTGGGAGGTAACCTGCTGTAGAGCACCGTGGCACGAATGCATTACATGCATCTGCTGGGTAGGAGATACTGTTGCCATGCGCTCCACAACAGACCTGAAAAAGGTGTGGTTTGTCGAAGATCTTGCTTCTGAATGCATGGTTTGCAGAAGTGTCTTCACCTCCAGAATGCTGGAGTTGATCTGCTGAAAGCCTGCGGAGATTTGCTCTGACAAGACTTTTAGACAGTTCTGGAAAGATGCATTCAGATGCAAGAACTCTGGCGCATAACTCTTTTCCTGACCCCTCTGCCGCTGTCGCCCAGTACCCGCAGGTGTACTAGAGGTGGCAGGGGCAGAAGGGTGGGGTAAAGGGAAAGCGATCTCCTCACCAGCAGCTTCATGTAATGTAGGCGGCCACGATGCTCCTGTGCTGGTGGATGGGACAGATGGGTCGAATGTGTGGGAAGGCTGGGAAGGTGCAGATGTACCGGGGAGGTCGAAGTGTCCCTCGGTGCCGGTCTCCTCAGGGATCGCCTCAGAAGGGTCCAATCGTGCAGGCTCCCGAGTGCTGCTCACCGTGCTGTGGAATAAAGAGAAAAAAAAACAATTAAAATAGTGACATGGTATGGCCCTGGCTGAAAAAAAAAAGTTACATCTAAACATTTTTTTGTCACATGTGGTGTGTAATATTTACCTTCGGGTGAGCATTGTCTATAGGAGGAACGACAGGGCTCATGCGTACTTGCACTTGCTCCTGCGTCCTCCAGATCCACTCGGGGCCCGCATCTCTTTATTGAACTCCTTCTTGAAACGATCCCTCACAGACCTCCACCGCTTCACAATTCTCTCCCCTGAAACGAGAAAGGACAAAGTGGTTAGTATACAACATCAGTGTTTCCCAAACTCCAGTCCTCATGGTCCCCAGGGGTCATGTTTTCAGGATTTCCAAAGTAAATAGAAATCCTGAACACATGATCCGTGGGGACCACGAGGACTGGAGTTCGGGAAACACTGGTTTAAATCAAGCAACCGGTACTGTATATACTTACGCTCTTTAATCTGGGCCCGAACTTCGAGGTCCTCCCAGCGGTCCACAAGGAGCGAACAGATTTCCTCCCAGAGTCGTCGGGTAACGATAAGGTCAGCGTGGCGGCGGTCAGCCATATTCCAGAGCGGCTCCCTTTCTCTGACGAGATCGATGAGGCGGTCCACATCAATCCCTCCATCCTCACCGTCAGAGTCGGGAGCACGCTGTGAAGGCTGTTAAAGAAAAAGACAAAAATAACATAATTAGCCTCCACAAAAGAAATGAAATAAAAAGTGCAAAAAAAACAAAGCAAAAATATTTATACTTACACGCTGGTGACCGCCGCGTTGCTGTCGCCGACGACCCCGGGAGGCACTGCGAGGACCTCTTGGCCGAGCACCAGATTGGGAAGACTAGAGAAGAAAACAAAAAATGTTATGTCTTTGGATGTAGGCATTTGTTTGCTGTGTGTGGTCTGCAGAACATTGTTTTCTATGTGTTGTGTGTAGTGTGATGTTGTGTTTCTGCGTTTGATGCAAAAAACTTACCAATTGTGAGCCCACTCCAAGTGTCTGTCCACCCCTTCCTTCTTCTTCTGGGAGCTCCTCTTCATCTTGTGATTCCTGTTTTGAAATAAAAGGCAATGAATAGACATATATTACAGAGATGTTGGATTTTGGAAATAAAAACTTACCGTCAAACGCTGACGATGCGAGGGAGGGCTCCCAGAAGAAGATGTGCTGTCTTCCTGCTGGCCAGACTCCATGGTTGTGGGTGGTGTTCCTGCTGCTGCCATTGCTGCTGCTGCTGCTGCTGCATCTATTGGGCGGCTGTTGAATAAAGAGAAACAAAGGGCCAATGAATATCTTGATATTCCATAGCCCTAGTTTGGAGGAATGGGGGATTTGATAATTACCGTCTCTCATCTGCTGCTGGACTCCCCTCCCGTTGTTCAGCATGCTGCTCCATTTGGGGTGGTGCTGATGGTGCTGCTGCAGATGTCTGCTGCCTTCTCCTGCTCCTGGTTCTTGGCTTGGGTGGCATGTTGGGTGTGGCTGAGGGTCCCACTGTCTTGCTTTTATATATGTCTTGTGGGCAGAGCTACTGAGCATGCTCAGACCAAAAAAACCGGATCCGGCCGCCGGATCCGGCTGTTGCCGGATCAGGCGCATTGCGGCGCTCATAGGCTTTCATTGTATAAAAAAGCCGGACACGCCGGAGACAAAAAACGTTACAGTAGCCGTTTTTTCCAGACGCCGGATCGCGTCACATTGCCGGATCCGGCGAAAATCGGATGAAACGCATGGCCATCCGGCTCGATCCGGCTCTAATGCAAGTCAATGGGGGGGAAACCGGATCCGGCATTGCATTTCGCCGGATCCGGTTTTTGTCAAAAGCGCTGGATCGCGCCCGACGGCGAAAACCTGATGTGTGAAAGAGGCCTTATACAGACACGTGCGTGTTTGGCAACATATTTTGGATGAGCATTTCTTTGGAAGAGTCTCACACACGCATCTGGTCCACTAATCTTATGACGGGCATGAAACCGATGATGGTAATTGATGGTGGCTAAACGATGAATCATTGTTGGTTGTATCCTGGATCTCATACCTCCCTTTGCCACTGCTGTTATTAATCATGTACTTTCCCATTCCTGTCATCACCATGCCCCTTTTCCAGATCACTTCATGCAATGATTCGTCCACCATATTTTTACTAAAAACCTACACCTTCCCAGCAGCAACTATGTATGAAATCGCTTAACAGTTTTGCAAGGTCACACTATGTTGATATCTAACCCAGGGGCAAATATTTGCCAGCCCATACACTTAGTGTATGGGCATTACAAGTCTAGGAGACCCGATCCTAGAAACTGGGCCTTTTTGTTAATCAGGCCTTCCTCCACGTCTCATCATCCACGACCACCGCCATTAGATCAACAAGGTTAACATGTTCCATGCTGCTACAGCCAGGGTCGAATTCCAAACAAGGGTGGGTAGTTATGCTGGGCGTAAAAGAATTGTTATGGAAAAGGTTGAGGTGTACCCCACAGGGGAAAAATGTTTGACAGCCAACACAATTAGTGTATGTGCATTCCGAGTCTAGGAGACCCGCTCCTTTAAATTGGGCATAGTTTTTAATCAGGCCTTCCTCCACTTCTCATCATCCGCCACCACTAGATCACCAGTGTTAACTTGTTCCATGCTGCTACAGCCAGTGTCAAAATCCTAACAAGGGTGGGTTTTTTTGCTGGACGTTAAATACTTATTATAGAAAAGGTTTAGCTGTACCACACAGGGGAAAATGTTTGTCAGCCAAATACACTTAGTGCATGGCCATTACAAGTGTAGGAGACCAGATCCTTTTTGATGGGACACTTTTTGTTAAGAGGCCCTCCTCCATGTTTCTTCCAAGGGGGATTGGGATTATTGCGGTGCATATGACTTGGTAGCAGGGTAGGCCTTGCAGTCAATGCATAAGAAAACAGAATAGGAGTACAAAATGAATAATGTGAAGTAGATTTTCCTGTGCCCATCCAGTACCTGGGTTCAAAGGCATATTGGGTTGCATATGGCTTGGCAGCAGGGCAGGCCTTGCAGTCAATGCATAAAAAAAAAGTTTGGGATTATGAAATGAATAATGTGAAGTGGATTTTCCTGTGCCCTTCCAGTACCTGGGTTCAAAGGCTTATTGGGTTGCATATGGCTTGGCAGCAGGGCAGGCCTTGCAATTAGTGCATAAGAAAAGAGTTTGAATTGCGAAATGAATAATGTGAAGTGGATTTTCCGGTGGCCATCCAGTACGTGGCTTGAAAAGCTTATTGGGGTGCATGTAACTTTGGGGCAGGCCAGACCTTGCATTCAATGCAATATTGTTTCTGGAAGCCCTCCTGTACCTCTCGTGAAAGGGGTATTGTGGTGCGTCATAATTCTTGGCAGCCCATCCACTCACTGCATAGGCAATAACAATTTAGGAGACCCACTGTTTAATAATGGCCCTTTAAGAAGATTAATGCCACCTGATACCCCGGTAAAAATAAACTCTGTGACTTTAAGAGTCCCTCCTTCATAAAGGAAACAATATTTGTCTGCTTATGTGTCACATGCCACATGGGCAGCTAGGGTTGGTAAATGTGACAATGACATTTCCCAGTGAATGCATTTGTTTTGGTTGAAAGCAATGTAAAAGTTGAAAAACGCTTCAAAAATGCTGCGTCTGAACATAGCCCAAGTGGGGGAGGAACATTTTGGTTTGGAGTTAATTATTTTGCCTTACATACAAGTCATTAATCTGTAAAGGATGTACCTTAACATATTTCCCAGCAAAATCCATTTTGGTTTCGTTTTGGTATGTATTTTGGTGCACCGGTAAAAATCGCATGAAACTCGGACAACATAGTTTAAAGCTGTGAACTAGGAGTCATGAATGCTTCCAGGGGCGATCCCCATGATGTCCTCGTGTCATTGAGCAGTGTTTCCATCATTTTCAGATGTTTTTAGACCTTAAAAGGACCCCCGGGTGGGGATCGTGGTAAAAATGCTCGGGTCTCCCATAGACTTACATTGGGCTCGTTGTTATGTCCGAGTACCCGAGTATTCCAATTTGCGTGACCCAAGCAACAAGCACAAGAGCATTTTAGTGCTCGCCCATCACTAATAATAACGACTAAGTCCTTACTTGACTCAAGTCTCCATCCAGTCCAACATTAAAAATTCCATACAAACCACCTCCCACAAGCTATGACGGTCAATAAGCCGGCATGGCTCCCCTAAGCACTGCAGCTTCAATTATATTTTACAGACCAACATTGAAAATATCGAGACCGATCTCAGATAAATGAGCCATATCCTGTTTGAATAAATCTGAACTAAAACCTTCCAACAGGATGTGCTGATAAGAGAATCCACCTATGGACTGCATAAATTTTTTTAACAATCTATTAACTCTTTTTCTAATTTTATCCAAAAATGTTATCTCATTACATTTCCATAATCTAGGGATTATTTGTGAAGAAGAACATGTAAATCTGGAAAAGCAGCATTGCAATACAAGAATACAGTACATTCTTCATTTCAACAATCAGATCTCTGGTTTTAACTCGTCCGACATCGTTGCCGCCAGCATGAATAATAATTAGGTTTGGTGACGGGAAAATCAATCTGGCATGCAGAATTTGGTTAAGGAAATCACCCCTTTTCAAACCTAACCCATCCAGCATAACAGAACAGCCTCGGGGTCATACTTCCGTACCGAAGCTCTTTTTTCAGACCAATGTATAAAGGAGTGGCCCACAATCCAAATACATCTTTCTCCAGGATCTACTAATAAGATTAGATTAGAATCAACTGTGGTCTAAGGTGAATATTAAATCTGTCAGAATTCCATCTGCCAAGCTCCTTCACCGATTCCTCACTCAAACCCAATCTCATATCCTTTGTTGTTGCTCCTATTCTAAAAGAATGGGAAGAGAAATTACAATGCTCCAAGTTCAAAACCGGTAGAGATTTCTTAAAAATAAACTTTCCTCTGGTGAACAGCAATCTTCAAATCTGACCACAGAGTCTCTCCATTAGATTAAGGTCTGGGCTTTGACTAGGCCACTCCAAAATATTAACATGTTTCCCCTAAAACCATTTGAGTATAGCCTTAGCAGAATGTTTTGGGTCATTGTCTTGTTGGAAGGTGGACTTCTGTCCCAGTCTCAAATCACTGACAGACTGAAATGGGTTTTGCTCAAGAATATCCCTGCATTTCATACCATTCATTTCCCCCTCGACTTGGACGATGTTCCCTGTCCCTGCTGCCAAAAAACATCCCTAGGGTATGATGCTGCCACCACCATGTTTCACTGTGGGGATGGTGTTCTTGGGGTGATGAGCTCTGCTGGTTTTGCTCCAGTTCAATTTTGGTATCATCTGACCACATCACCTTCCCCCATACATTTTGGGAGTCTCCCACTTGTCTTTTGGCCAACGCAAATTAAATATACAATTTTTGTGTGTCAGTAAAGGCTTTTTTCTGCCCACTCTCCCAAAAAGGATACTTCTATGGAGTGTATGGCTTATTGTGGTCTATGGACAGATACTCCAGTCTCTGCTTGAGAACTCTGCAGCTCCTTCATGGTTACCTTTGGTCTTTGTGCTGCCTCTCTGATAAATGCCCTCCTTGCCTGGGCTGATATTTTTTGTGGGCGGTCCTCTCTTGGCAAATTTGTTGTTATACCATGTTCTCTCCATTTGATGATAATGGACTTGATGGTGCTCTGATGGATCATCAGAGATTGGGATATTTGTTTATAACCCATCCCTGACTTATGCTTCCAAACAACTCTGTACCTGACTTGTTTGGAGATCTCCTTGGTCTTCATGGTGCTGTTTGAAGATCTCCTTGGTCTTCATGGTGCTGTTTGGAGATCTCCTTGGTCTTCATGGTGTTTGGTTAGTTGTGCCTCTTGCTTAATGGTGTTGCAGCCTCCTTGGTCTTTCAGAAAAGGTAAAGTGTTTATACTGACAGACATGACACTTAGATTGCATACAGGGGGAAGTCCTCTCACTAAGCATGTGACAAATGATGGGAATTGTTTGCACCAGAAAGTTTTAGAGGTTTCAGCGCAAAAGGGGTACTTATCTCAAGCCATTCTCTAGTGTATTGCAGTGATGACCCTGGGCTAATGGAAAAATTTAACATTGCGTACTACATGAGTCAGTGGAGTCTATTGATTCATCCAAAAAAAAGTCTGAAAGCTGTGCTACTGCACAATGCCATCAAGTATGCCTCAGTGCCTGTAGGGCATTCTGTGCACTTGAAGGAAAGCTATGAGAATTTAGACTTTATTCTCATGAAACTTAACTATGAGGATCACAGATAGTGAAAATGTGGTGATCTGAAAGTTCTCTCTTTGCTCCTTGGGCAGCAAGGATGATACACAAAGTTCCCATGCTTTTTGCATCAATGGGACAGCCGGGATAGGACTCATCCTAGTTGGCCAGCGAGAACATTTTTGCCACCTGAACTCAAGAACATAGTTGGGAAAGTTTAGTTGATTCCACTAAACTTCTGCTACCTGTCAGGGTATAGGACATGGTTAATGTCCTAGCCAAATGTCCAAAAAGCAAGAAAACAATTCGGCACTGCTGCTGCCACCATCATATGCACTATAGTGTGTTACAATTTCACACACCAGGCCTACACGCCTACTTCCCATAGAACGGGTGCTCAATCCAAAGTAAAACATGAATAGCCACGTTGTATAAAGAAGAACAAAAGGGATGGCACTCACCATTCTGAAGTAGTGAATTTATTGTAGAATAAAAAGCATAGACTCGGGAGAGATGTCTGAACTGTGGACAACGGCAGTTTCACGCCAACTGCGCTTCAACGGGTCCTCCTGGAGATAAAGTTGGCCAACGAGAACATTTTTGCAACCTGAACTCAATAACATAGTTGGGAAAGTTTAGTTGATTCCACTAAACTTCTGCTACCTGTCATGGTATAGGACATGGTTAATGTCCTGCTCTCTCAGGGTTAACTTTTGTTGGCCTCCCTTTGGATCTGGGAGGGGTATTTACACTCACTCCAGACTAGGATTCCCTGTCAGCTATACTGTTTTTCTGACTGTGTGTCTGACCCCCTGGTGTGCGTGTATACTGCATTGCTTGATTTCCTCCCATGTATGACTTGGTCTGTCAGCTTACTCTGTTCTCTGTCTCATGTTTTGGTATTATTGTCTTCTTCGGTTCTGACCTCCTGGCTTAGCTATTGTTACTCCATTACAGTTTGTCCCTATTGTACCGCACTGCTCGTTCTGGCTTTTTGACCTCTGGCTTCCCTTCTGACAATCCCCTGTCTCACCACATTGGTACCTCGTGATCTCCTGGTTCTGATCTTAGCTTGTCTGATTATTCTCCTGTGTTTATCGTCTCCTCTGCCCCCCGGCGTCTGCCTCTGCCCCCGACCACCTCCTTCTCTGTCACATGGTTCAGGTCCTGTTTGTATCTGGTGAGTTCCCCGCTGATCTGCTGTCAGCTCCTCTGCTGCTGTGTGCAGCTCTCCCCGCAGCAGTAATACCTGGGAGTTGTGACACCACCACTCCACATTAAGCTTGGACTGATGAAGCAGTCTGTGAAAGCTCTACCAAAAGAAGGAGAGGCTTTTAAGTACCTGTGTACCAAGTTTCTGTCTAAAACAAAACTGAAGGAAGGCGTTTTTGTGGATCCTGGATATTGGGAAACCCATGAAGGATGACATGTTCGAAACAAAAAATGAAAGGTGTTAAGAAAAGGGCTTGGGATTCTTTTAAAGAAGTTGTGAAGAAATTTCTGGGTAGATCCAAAATTTAAGTCCATCGTGGAGAACATGATGAAATGTTTCAAAGCCTTGGTTTGTCTGATGAATTTGAAGTTACAGTTTTACATTCCCATTTGGCCTACTTTCCTGAAGACTTTTGTGCTGTTGGCGAAAAGAGAAAGATTTCATCAGGCTATCAAGGAGATGAAACGACAATGCAAAGGTAGATGGAAGGTTATCAAGATGGGGAACTGCTGCTGGATGCTTCACTGAGAAGATCTGCAGGCCTTATATAAGACAAAGAAAGTTTATCAAGAGACGCTTTTAAGAAAAAAGGAAAAGGTGCAATAATTAATTTCCATTAAAGTTGCAGAATGAATGTTCCGTACATCTTTATACATAATATTGTGTACGTTTTAGGCTACAATAAAGATTTTTCTTGTTCATCTCGCTTGTATGTAATTTCACACACGTTTTATGCAAATCATGACATAAGAGATCATAAGAATCATTCAGTGGATTTGAAACAATTCTTATAAACCTAAATGATATTGAGGGAAATAGGCTAATAAGAATTTTTTACTGGATCAGTACCAGCTTGTGAACAAGGATAATCAGTGCCTGAAGCCCTATATTTATGTTTGATGCATACTCAGGAAACTTATCCTGGCTTGTAATCCAAAATTGAGCTCAGACATGCCGTGCACAGTGACTAAGCAATAAAAGAATATTTTGCAACTATATAGATCAAATGTGGTGTGAGCGTAGATTTTGAATGGAAATTTTTTTGTTATTTACATTCCTTTGACATGACCTTGTTCTGCACCCCAGCATTCATCACTCATGAAGTTTTATCTCTGCTTGTCTCTTCTGTCCTTCTCACCTGTTCCCTAGAGCTGTAGGGTTAAAGTTTGACTCATGCCCAAATGAAGAAGAGAACAACTTAGTTCTAAAAGGCAAATCCCATCAATAGCTTTATTTCTTAACACTAAGTGGTCCCAAAAATAGTTAAATGAGTCTCAATCTGTGCATTAAATTATATATTTTTCAATATGTTAATGCCAAGAAATACATCGATAGGCTTGGACTGGCCCAAAGGAGAACAGGAGCATCCTCTGGTGGGCCACAACCCTCTTATATGAGCAATACTTGGCACAATATACTTGATTCACTATGTAGAGACAAAGGCGGCATCTTATTCATGTAACAATCTACCCAGTTCATTGTTATATACATGTGTGATTGATGATAATGTCACGTTTGCATGTAGGTGAGGGGCCCTGGAGTTGGATACTTGTGGGCCCTTGATCTGCTCCACTGACTCTTGGTTCTTCAGTTTGGATGCCAAAGCAAATACTAATTAGTTAAATATGGAAAAAAACAAGATGAAGAGTAAAGCAGTACACCCTGGGACACGAAGCACAAGAGCAAATTAGTTAAATATTGTTTCAGTTTTATCTAGATGATGGTAAACAAATTACTTTACAGAAAACAATGTAATAATAATAATTGCCAGAATGCAGAGTCATCTTAAAATTAACATATAATTATGCCAGTAAATTCTGCATGATGTTAAGTCTACTTTACTGTTCTCCTCTATCAACCTATGAGTCTCAGTTGGGAGACTTATTCAGCTTTTTTAGATTGCTGGCTTAACGTTAGGATAGGTCATAAATATTAGATGCTTGGGGGTCCGACTACTGGTAACCCCTCAAATCAGCTGCTCAAAGAGGCTTCTTCGACAACATCTAGCAGGTTTACAGCAGGTTTCATGGGCTGGTTGCCATCTTTTATGTGGGCCATAAAATTATTGGTGGTGGTGAGTGTATAATAATATTAACCCCTTCACCCCCAAGGGTGGTTTGCACGTTCATGACAATTTTTACAATTCTGACCACTGTACCTTTATGAGGTCATAACTCTGGAACGCTTCCATGGATCTCGGTGATTCTGACACTGTTTTCTCGAGTCGTGACATATTGTACTTCATGTTAGTGGTAAAATTTCATTCAAATAACTTGCGTTTATTTGTGAAAAAAACGGAAATTTGGCAAAAATTTTGAAAATTTTGCAATTTTCCAACTTTGAATTTTTATGCCCTTAAATCACAGAGATACGGCACACAAAAAACTTGATAACTAACATTTCCCACATGTTTACTTTACATCAGCACAATTTTTTTTTTGTTAGGAAGTTATAAGGGTTAAAATTGACCAGCGATTTCTCATTTTTACAACACCATTTTATTTTTAGGACCACATCACATTTGAAGCCACTTTGAGGGGTCTATATGATAGAAAATACCCAAAAGTGACACCATTCTAAAAACTGCACCCCTTAAGGTGCTCAAAACCACATTCAAGAAGTTTATTAACCCTTTAGGTGCGTCACAGGAATTTTTTTGAATATTTAAAAAAAAATAAACATCTAACTTTTTTTCACAAAAAAAATACTTCAGGTTCAATTTTTTTTATTTTACCAAGGGTAACAGGAGAAATTGGACTGCAAAAGTTATTGTGCAATTTGTCCTGAGTACGCTGATACCTGATTTGTGGGGGGAACGACTGTTTCGGCGTATGGCAGAGCTCAGAATGGAAGGAGCGCCGTTTGACTTTTTCAATGCAAAATTGGCTGGAATTCAGATCGGACGCCATGTCACGTTTGGAGAGTCCCTGATGTACCTAAACAGTGGAAACCCCCTACAAGTGACCACATTTTGGAAACTAGACCCCCCCAAGGAACTTATCTAGATATGTGGTGAGAACTTTGAACCCACAAGGGCTTTACAGAAGTTTATAACGTACAGCGGTACAATTAAAAAATCATATTTTTTCCACAAAAATGATCTTTTCACCCCAATTTTTATTTTCCCAAGGGTAACAGGACCCTAAAAGTTATTGTGCAATTTGTCCTGAGTACGCTGATACCCCACATGTGGGGGTAAACCACTATTTGGGCGCATGGCAGAGCTCGGAAGGGAAGCAGCGCCATTTGACGTTTTTGGCTGGAATTGAGATCAGACACCATGTCGCGATTGGAAAACCCCTGATGTACCAAAACAGTGGAAACCCCCCACAAATGACACCATTTTGGAAACTAGACCCCCTAAGGAACTTATCTAGATGTGTGGTGAGAACTTTGAACCCCCAAGGGCTTCACAGAAGTTTATAACATAAAGCCGTACAATTTAAAAATCATATTTTTTCCACAAAAATGATCTTTTCACCCTCAATTCTTATTTTTCCAAGGGTAACAGCACCCTAAAAGTTATTGTGCAATTAGTCCTGAGTACGCTGATACCCCACATGTGGGGGTAAACCACTATTTGGGCGCATGGCAGAGCTCAGAAGGGAAGCAGCGCCATTTGACGTTTTTGGCTGGAATTGAGATCTGACACCATGTCGCGATTGGAAAACCCCTGATGTACCTAAACAGTGGAAACCCACCACAAATGGCACCATTTTGTAAACTAGACCCCCCAAGGAACTTATCTAGATGTGTGGTGAGCACTTTGAACCCCCCAGTGCTTCACAGAAGTTTATAACGCCTGGGCGTGAAAATAAAAAATTCGTATTTTTTCCACAAACATGATCTTTTAGTCACCATTTTTTTATTTTCCCAAGGGTAACAGGAGAAATTGGACCCCAAAAGTTGTTGTCCAATTTGTCCTAAGTATGCTGATACCCCATATGTGGGAGAACACTACTGTATGGGCACACGTCGGGGCTCGGAAGGAAAGTAGTGATGTTTTGGAATGCAGACATTGATGGAATGGTCTGCGGGTGTCATGTTGCCTTTGGAGAGCCCCTAATGTACCTAAACAGTGGAAACCCCCCACAAATGACCCCATTTTGAAAACTAGACCCCCTAAGGAACTTATCTAGATGTGAGGTGAGCACTTTGAACCACCAAGGGCTTCACAGAAGTTTATAATGCCAGGGCATGAAAATAAAAAAATCGTATTTTTTCCACAAACATGATCAATTAGTCCCCAATTTTTTTATTTTCCCAAGGGTAACAGGAAAAATTGAACCCCAAAAGTTGTTGTCCAATTTGTCCTGAGTACGCTGACACCCCATATGTGGGAGAAAACTACTGTATGGACACACATCAGGGCTCGGAAGGGAAGTAGTGACGTTTTGGAATGCAGACATTGATGGAATGGTCTGCGGGTGTCATGTTGCCTTTGGAGAGCCCCTAATGTACCTAAACAGTGGAAACCCCCCACAAATGACCCCATTTTGAAAACTAGACCCCCTAAGGAACTTATCTAGATGTGAGGTGAGCACTTTGAACCCCCAAGGGCTTCACAGAAGTTTATAAAGCCAGGGCATGAAAATAAAAAAATTGTATTTTTTCCACAAACATGATCAATTAGTCCCCAATTTTTTTATTTTCCCAAGGGTAACAGGAGAAATTGAACCCTAAAAGTTGTTGTCCAATTTGTCCTGCGTACGCTGACACCCCATATGTGGGAGAAAACTACTGTATGGACACACGTGAGGGCTCGGAAGGGAAGTAGTGATGTTTTGAAATGCAGACTTTGATGGAATGGTCTGCGGGTGTCATGTTGCCTTTGGAGAGCCCCTGATGTACCTAAACTATTGAAACTCCCCACAAGTGACCCCATTTTGGACACTAGACCCCCCACGGAACTTATCTAGATGTGTGGTGAGCACTGTGAACCCCCAAGTGCTTCACAGAAGTTTATAACGCTCGGACGTGAAAATAAAAAGATCATTTTTTTCCACAAAAATGATATTTTTGCCCCAATTTTTTAGTTCCCTAAGGGTAACAGGAGAAATTGGACCCCAAAAATTGTTTTGCAATTTGTCCTGAGTAGGCTGATACCTTACATGTGGGGGTAAAACACTGTTTGGGCGCATGGCAGAGCTTGGAAGGGAAGGAGCACCATTTGACTTTTTCAACTCAAAATTGGCTGGAATTGAGATCAGACGCAATGTTGCATTTGGAGAGCCCCTGATGTGCCCAAACAGTGGAAACCCCCAATTCTAACTCCAACCTGAACCCCAACACACCCCTAACCCTAATCTCAGCCCTAACCCTAACCCTAACCCTAGCCCTAACCCTAACCCTAGCCCTAACCCTAACCCTAGCCCTAACCCTAGCCCTAACCCTAACCCTAATGGAAAAATGGAAATAAATGCATTTTTTTTATTTTATTATTTTTCCCTAACTAAGGGGGTGATAACGGGGGGTTTGATTTACTATTTATGGCGGTTTTTATGTTTGGCAGCTGTCGCACGCTAAAAGACGCTTTTTATTGTAAAAATAGTTTTTGCATCACCACATATTGAGAGCTATAATTTTTCCGTATTTTGACCCACTGAGTTATGTGAGGACTTATTTTTTGCAGGACGAGTTGATGTTTTTATTGGTACCATTTTCGGGCACATGACATTTTTTGATCGCTTTTTATTCTGATTTTTGGGACGCAGAATGAACAAAAACCAGCGTTTCATGAATTTCTTTTGCGGGGGTGCGTTTACACCGTTCCGCGTGAGGTAAAATTGATAAAGCGGTTTTATTCTTCGGGTCAGTATGGTTACAGTGATACCTCATTTAGGTCGTTTTTCTATGTTTTGTCGGTTTTATGCAATGAAAACTATTTTATATAAAAAATTATTATTTTTGCATCGCTTTATTCTGTGAGCTATAACTTTTTTATTTTTTCGCTGATAATGCTGTGTGGTGGCTCGTTTTTTGCGGGACAAGATGACGTTTTCAGCAGTACCATGGATATTTATATGCGTCTTTTTGATCGCGCTTTATTACACTTTTTGTTTGGCAGTATGATAATAAATCATTATTTTTTGCTTAGTTTTTTATTTTTATTTTTTAAGGGGTTCGCTAAAGGGGTTAACTAATGGGACAGTTTTATAGGGCGGGTTGTTACGGACGCGGCGATACCTAATATGTGTACTTTTATTGTTTTTTTTTTATTTCCAAAAAATGGATTTATTTGGGGGAATATATTTTTTTTTTTCCAATTTATTTGGCGATTTTTTTTAATTATTTTAACACTTTTTTTTATTTTTTTTAACTTTATTAACTAGTCCCAGGTGGGACATCACTGTCCTGTGACAGATCGCTGATCTGTCACATCACAGATCACTGTGACAGATCAGCGATCTGTCACAGGCAGTGCCGAAGGCTTCCTCATGCCTGCGCTTTGCAGGCACTGAGGAAGCCAGCTTCCTGCAGGCCCCCGAAGGCCCCCATCGCCATCTTGGATTCGGGGGCCTGCAGGAAAGGAGCCCCCCGCAGCAGCGCTGCACATTGCGCTTCCGTGGGGGGCTCAGCGAAGCACGGAGGGAGCCCCCTCCCTGCCGATGCTTCCCTTTAACCCCTGGTACACCGCAATCGTGTTTGATCGCGGTGTGCAAGGGGTTAACGTGTCGGGGGCGGTCCGTGACCACCCCTGACACATTGTGCAGGGTGTCAGCTGTGATAATCAGCTGACACCCGGCCGCGATCAGCGGCGCTCACCACGTGGGCGCCGCTGATCGCGGTAGACGTACTATCCCGTCCATGGGCATAGGGGCCCAGGTCCCATGGACGGGATAGTACGTCTGATGTCAGAAAGGGGTTAATATAATATTACAAGAATTATAATATATACAGTGGGCACGGAAAGTATTCAGACCCCTTTACATTTTTCACTCTTTGTTTCAATGCAGCCATTTGGAAAATTCAAAAAAGTTAATTTTTTTCTCATTTACCCCTTCCCGACAGGGTTAGGGGTGTGTTGGGGTTAGGGTTGGAGTTAGGATTGCGGGGTTCCATTGTTCAGGCACATCAGGTGCTCTCCAAACGTGACATGGTGTCTGATCTCAATTCCAGCCAATTCTGCGTTGAAAAAGTCAAACAGTGCTCCTTCCCTTCCAAGCTCTGCCATGCGCCCAAACAGTGGTTTACCCCCACATATGGAGAATCAGCATACTCAGGACAAATTGCACAATAACTTTTGCAGTCCAATTTCTCCCATTACCCTTGGTAAAATAAAAAAAATTGGACCTGAAGTAATTTTTTTTGTCAAAAAAAGTTAAATGTTCATTTTTTTAACATTCAAAAAATTCCTGTGAAGCATCTGAAGGGTTAATAAACTTCTTGAATGTTTTTTTGAGCACCTTGAGGGGTGCAGTTTTTAGAATGGTGCCACTTTTGGGTATTTTCTATCATATAGACCCCTCAAAGTGACTTCAAATGTGATGTGGTCCCTAAAAATAAAATGGTGTTGAAAAAATGAGAAATCGCTAGTCAACTTTTAACCCTTAACTTCCTAACAAAAAATCTTTGGTTCCAAAATTGTGCTGATGTAAAGTAAACATGTGGGAAATGTTACTTATTAAGTATTTTGTGTGACATGTCTGTGATTTAAGGGCATTAAAATTCAAAGTTGGAAAATTGCAAAATTTTCAAAATTTTCGCCAAATTTCCGTTTTTTTCACAAACGCAAGTTATATCAAAGAAACTTTACCACTACCAAGAAGTACAATATGTCACAAGAAAACAATGTCAGAATCACCAGGATCCATGCATGGAAGCATTCCAGAGTTATTACCTCATAAAGGGACAGTGGTTAGAATTGTAAAAATTGGTCCGGTCAATAACGTGCAAACTACCCTTGGGGGTTAAGGGGTTAATGTACACTCTGCACCCCTTCTTGACTGAAAAAAAACAGAAATGTAGACATTTTTGCAAATTTATTAAAAAAGAAAAACTGAAATATCACATGGTCATAAGTATTCCGACCCTTTGCTCAGACACTCATATTTAAGTCACATGTTGTCCATTTCCTTGTGATCCTCCTTGAGATGGTTCTACTCCGTCATTGGAGTCCAGCTGTGTTTAGTTAAACTGATAAGACTTGATTTCGAAAGGCACACACCTGTCTATATACTTTAAGACCTCACAGCTCACAGTGCATGTCAAACCAAATGAGAATCATGAGGTCAAATGAATAGGCCAAGGAGCTCAGAGACAGAATTGTGGCAACGCACAGATCTTTGGCCAAGGTTACAAATTAATTTCTGCAGTGCACAAGGTTCCACAAGTTTTGTGACGCAACAGCGATTTCACCAGCGAGATCGCTGTGTGTGACACCTATCAGCGACCGGCTGATCATTGTGGAAAGGGGTGGACATTTTTTGGTCGCTGGTCTCCTGCTGGCCAGCATGCATCGCTGCGTGTGGCAGGCGGTAGACCAGCGATCAGCAAGCAGGAGCTGGTAACCAAGGTAAACAGCGGGTTTCTAAGCGACGTGTGGCGCTTAGAAACCCTCTGTCTACCTTAGTTACCAGCACGCTGATGCAGGGAGCTGGTAACCAAGGTAAACAGCGGGTTTCTAAGTGCCACGCGGCACTTAGAAACCCGCTGTTTACCTTGGTTACCAGCTCCCTGCATCAGTGCGCTGGTAACTAAGGTACACACCGACACGAGCGCTCGTCGTTGCTGGTGCTGATCGCTGGTGAAGCCGCCTGTTTGGCAGCTCACCAGCGATCATGTAGCGACACACCAGCAATCCTGACAAGTTGATATCGTTGATATCATTGTCGGGATCGCTGGTGAGTCGCTATGTGTGACGGGGCCCTAAGAGCACAGTGGCCTCCATAATCCTTAAAAGGAAGAAGTTTGTGACCACCAGAAATCTTCCTAGACCTGGCTGTCCAGCCAAACTGAGCAATCATGGGAGAAGAGCCTTAATGAGAAAGGTAAAGAAGAACCCAAAGATCACTGTGGCTGAGCTCCAGAGATGCAATAGGGAGATGGGAGAGAGTTCCACAAAGTCAACCATCACTGCAGACCTCCACCAGTTGGGCCTTTATGGCAGAGTGGCCTGATGGAAGCCTTTCCTCAGTGCAAGACATATGAAAGCCCACATAGAGTTTGCTAAAAAAAACACATGAAGGACTCCCAGACTATAAGAAATAAGATTCTCTGGTCTGATGAGACCAAGATAGGACTTTTTGGTGATAATTCTATTCTGTATGTGTGGAGAAAACCAGGCACTACTCATCACCTGCCCAATATAATCCCAACAGTGAAACGTGATGGTGGCAGCATCATGCTATAGGGGTGTTTTTTAGCTGCAGGGACAGGACGACTGGTTCCAATTGAAGGAAACATGAATGCAGCCAAGTACAGAGATATCCTGGACGAAAACCTCTTCCAGAGTACTTTATACCTCAGAATTGGCCGAACGTTCACCTTCCAACAAGACAATGACCCTAAGCACACAGCTAAAATAACTAAGGAGTGGCTTCAGAACAACTCTGTGACCATTCTTGACAGACCCAGCCCAGCCACAACCCTGACCTATACCCAACTGAGCATCTCTGGAGAGACCTAAAAACAGCATGGGGACCCCTCTATTCATGACAACCAGCCTTGTTGAAGATGACAGCTGAGGATTGCAGCCCCCTGCTGTGAGTTTTGCTTGGCTGGTTATAGAAAATACAGGGGAACCCATGCTGATTTTTTCTTTTATTTATTTATAGCGCAGTTGGTGGCTGATGAATACCCCCATCAGCTGTTCCTTCTGTCACAGTTATTAGCAGCAGCAGGGGTAGGCTGATGGGAGTAATAGTCCCATTAGCCGCCACCTGCTGTCTCTTTTATCACTTAAATGTAACTCTCATCATACTCCTCTGCTCTCGCAGATCCCCAGCAGAGCAGGGGAGAATGATGAGAGCCGTGTTCAGCACCCGACACCGGGTAACAGCGCTTACTGTAATGCTTCTTCCCTGGCGGCGATGTGTGTTATGAGTATGCACGTGTGCAGGGTGTTTTATGGCCTGCGCTGACATTAAAAAATGGACATGTCAGCGTGTTTTACCCACGGACACATGGTCCGTGGAAACACACTGACATGTGAACAGACCCATTCACTTGAATAGGTAAATAGCACTCAGTGCCTCTCCGCATGACTAAGTAGTACTGTACAGCCACATATGGGGCATTGCAATATTCAGTAAAAATTGTGGGACAAATTTTGTTGCCATTTTTACCCACTTCAGGAATGAAAATGTAAAATCTTTGAATAAAAAATTTTGATGGTAAGATGTAGTTATTTTGTCATCACTGCCCAATGGTAAAAAATTCTGCAACACATGCATGGTGTCAATATGATGACTGCACCCCTAGATGAATTAATTGAGAGGTGTATTTCATAAAATGTGGTCATTTATGGGGGGTTCTGCTGTTTTGGCACCTCATGGGCACTCCCAGTAGGTCATGGCACCTGTAAACCATAACAGTAAAATCTGGCGCTCCTTGCCTTCTGAGCTTTGCACTGTGCCTGAAAAATATTTCCAGATTACATGTAGGGTATTGGCACACTGAGGAAAAAATGGACCTCAGTTTGTTGTCAAAAAATTCCTATTAGCCCTTATAAAAATTTAAAATTTGGGGCTAAAACAATATTTTAGTGGTAAAGATGTAATTTATTATTTCTTCACCGCTCAATGGTATAAAATTCTGTGAGGCACATGTGGTTTTAATATGATCACTGCACTCCTAGATGAGTTCATTGGGGAATGTAGTTTGTAAAATGAGTTGACATATAGGGGGTTCTGTTGTTCTGGCACCTCAGGGGCTCTGCCAATGTGACATGGCACCCTCAAACCATTCCAGCAAAATCTCAACTCCAATATGGCGCTTTTTCCCTTCTGAGCTTTGCACTGTGCCTTAAAAGTAGTATTCCCTTACATATGGGGTATCGATGTACTCAAGAGAAATTGCACAACAACTTTTGGGGTATAATTTCTCCTGTTACCCTTGGGAAAATAAAAAATTGGGGGCGAAAAGATCAGTTTTGTGGAAAAAATATTACTTTTTATTTTTATGGCTCTATGTTATAAACTTCTGTGAAGCACTTGGAGGTCTAAAGTTCTCACCACACATCTAGATAAGTTCCTTGGGGGGTCTAGTTTCCAAAATGGTGTCACTTGGGGAGTTTCCACTGTTTAAGCACATCAGGAGCTCTCCAAACCCGACATGGCGTCCGATCTCAATTCCAGTCGATTTTGCGTTGAAAAAGTCTAACGGCGCTCCTTTCCTTCTGAGCTCTACCATATGCCCAAACAGTGGTTTACCCCCACATATGGGGTATCAGCATACTCAGATCAAATTGCACACCAACATTTGTGGTCTAATTTTTCCTGTTACTTTTAGTAAAATAAAAAATTGGGGCGAAAAAAATCATTTTTGTGAAAAAAATATGATTTTTTTATTTTTACGGTTCTACGTTATAAAGCACTTGGGGGTTCAAAGTGTTCACCACACATCTAGATAAGTTCCTTGGGGGGTCTATTTTCCAAAATGATTTCACTTGTGGGGGCTTCTACTGTTTAGGCACATCAGGGGCTCTCCAAATGCGACATGGCATCTGATCTTAATTTCAGCCAATTGTTTATTGAAAAGTCAAACTGATCTCCGTCCCTTCCGAGCTCTGCCATGCGCCCAAACAATAGTTTACCTGCACATATGGGGTTTCAGCATATTCAGGGCAAATTGCAAAACAACTTTTATGTTCCATTTTCTCATGTTACCCTTGGTAAAATAAAAAAATTTGGATATAAGATAATTTTTTTGTAAAAAAAGGTAAATGTTATTTTATTTTAAACATTCCAAAAGTTCATGTGAAGCACCTGAAGGGTTAATAAACTTCTTGAATGTGATTTTGAGCACCTTGATGAGTGCAGTTTTTAGAATGGTGTCACTTTTGGGTATTTTCTATAGACCCATCAAAGTGACTTCACAAAGGATGTGGTCCCTAAAATAAATGGTGTTGTAAAAATAGGAAATCACTGTTTAACTTTTAACCCTTATGACTTCCTAACAAAAAAAAAATTTGGGTTCCAAAACTGTGCTAATATAAAGTAGACATGTGGGAAATGTTATTTATCAAGTATTTTGTGTGACATACCTCTATGATTTAAGGGCATGAAAATTCAAATTTGGAAAATTGCGAAAAATTTTTCAATTTTCGCCAAATTTCCATTTTTTTCACAAATAAACGTAATTCATATCGAAGATATTTTAGCATTTTCATGAAGTACTATATGTCATGAGAAAACATTTTCAGAATCACAGGGATCCATGGAAGTGTTCCAGAGTTATTACCTCAGAAATGGACAGTGGTCAGAATTGTAAAAATTGGCCTGGTCATTAACATGCAAACCACCCTCGGGGGTAAAGGGGTTAAAGGCTCTATTTTTTCTAAAAAATAAGAAGACTCTTTTTCTAATCCTGGACAATTTTTTTAAATAGAGTAGAGTTAGCAAAGTTTCCAGCCAAGTAAAACCACTTCTATGTTGCTGCCTGCTTATGATTCGTCAGCATCATACAGGAGGTGGAAGTGCACACCCCCAGTGAAAACTTGAAACAAAAAAACATTTTATTCCACTCTGCAACCAGTTTTATAACGTGTGTCAAGTTCAACATGAAAAATTTGATGAAAAGTGCAGGTGCAGTGTAATTTGGATGTATTTAAACAATCACCAGATTGACAAATTCGGCAATATTTGGTTTTAACTCGTAACTATAATACTGATCAAGGATTGCCATATGCAATAGAGAATATGCAGACTAAATAATTAAAGTTAATTCACTTCTAATGCCTGAGGCAGGGCTAACTGTGAACACATCTCTCGGATAGTTCCACCTGCAAACAGCTCAAAATATTGATAGATCAGTTTTTAGGGTGTGGGTAAAGCGTGTGCCTAAGGCAGGAGAATTTGAGAAGAGCACAATGTTCTTTTTTAGAACAATGTTTTGCCACTTTTAAAGGGATAAATAAGCCTCATATTGTTTACATTCCTATTCTTATCACAACTGTTATCGCCGTTTATGTGACATATATTATAGGCCTCAAATTCAACGGCATCTTGCAAATATGAACTAATTTTAAGCCACTTTTTTATTATTGTTTTATTAAAGAGGTTTCCCAATCAGGATTTATGTTTAAATTTGTTGGTCAAAACAACCATAGCAGAGATTTACTAATTATCAGCAGCTCTCAGGGTATGTTTCCACGGGCAGAAACCGGCAGTGCCTTGGACACAGCACATGTCCGCTCCGTCCAAAGCGCTCTCGGCTTTTGAACGCAGGTGATTCCGCATGTGTTCATTGAACCGTGCGAAATCACCACGTCCTATACATTGGACGGTGATATTTATCTTGCGGAGAATGAGCGTCTCCGCAAGATAAATAGGCATGCTGCGGTCTGGAAAGATGCGCCGCATGTCCGTTTACACAGGGAAGCTTGAGGTGTCCCTGCACGCATAGTGGAGATGGGATTTCATGAAATCCCATCTACTATGCTGTAACATCTGGCCGCTGCGGGTTGGACGCTGCGGCTGTACACAGTGTCCAACCTGCAGCGTTTTCTGACCGTGGAAGCATACCCTCACTCTGCGAGACTTGTGTCTGTCTTTGAATGTATGTTAAGTATGTAATACATGGACAGTGACTCAAAAATAGATTCACTTGAATGGCGATTTGCTACATTTTCCAAAATTAGGAAATGTATAACATGTTTATACCTCATTTGGCAGCACTTGTCACCGGGCAGAGAGGGTACCTCTACTTCTGCTGTTGACAATAGTCACACCAGAGCTGTGGGAAACCTTATTGTGCCAGTCTGAAGTAAGGAAGAGGGGCCTGCAACTGCCCATGGAGCTGTGGCTCTCACTATCCCTGTACTCTTGAAGGTACTGGGTCTCCAATCTTACTATGCTCCTGAATGTGGAAAGTGTTACAGAGAATGATCTATGCCCCAAACACGTCCCAGTAAGCTAAGGTTCTACTCTGTATGTATGTATGTATGTATGTGTATATATATATATATATACACAGAGAGAGAGAGAGTAATGTACCTGATGCTGCTATGTGTATATATGTTGTGCAGATACGGAAGTGAAGTTATAGGGTTAGCCACTAGAGGGTGGCATAGTAGGATAGGAATAGGAGCTTAGAATAACAATTAGTTAAATAAGGAGGGGTCAACTGTGGATAAGACAGGAGCATTTCCTGAATGTAGTTAGTAGGGCCAGGGAGCCCAGACAGTCTTGTGTGGTCTTAGAGACTGGGCAACGTAGTGGACCCCTTAACGTTTCAAGCTAGCCCAGTCGTCCAGCTCTTGGGAACTGAAGGCCACAGCAGCAGAGGAATGCAAGGCAGCACCAAGATGTGGCAGGTGACTACGTGGCAGATGCCCTCATGTCTTGGGCAAAACAGACAGGGGAACTCCTGAATGCAGTTAAGCTAGACAGAAGGAACGCTGCAGTACCGGATGAATCGGTACAACCCGGGAGCATTCATTCTAGAAGAAGTGGGGAAATGCACAGGAATAGACAAGGATTTGTACTGTGGTGTTCCCTGTGATGCTGCTGTAACTGAGCTGGACATACTGCGAATAGATTCAAGTAAAGTTGTGCGTTACAACTTGAAACTGGACTCTGTTTCTCTTTGTGTGAAGCAGCAAAAGTGAACCCACAGCAGACCAGAGGGGACCCTGATAGTTCAGAAGGCGGTAAAGAAGGTATGCTGCAAAGGGGACATTGTATACATGTGGCGGGAGACCAGGGCGTGACTGAGAAATCTCTGTCAGCTACGACTACGGCCCTGGCCTCCCTCATAAATGCACACTGAAACTAATCCCTCCCCCATCCAGGGATGTATGGATCCGATGTGAAATGAATAGCACAAACCGGACAGACAGAGGTAACAGACTGGGATGAAAGGACTCTGTAATCATACAAAAATGCCAATGAAAGTGGAAAACAAGGCAACAGTAGGAGCGACCAACCAAATGGGACAGGAAAAGTAAATACACACACTACAAAAACCACATAGATAACTCCTAGAGAAGACACTAACAGACTGTCACAAAAAGGAATACACCTTCACTACAAAACTGGGTAGTTATTAGCTATGACCACTACGGAACAGAGGTAACAGTGAGGTTTAAATTGAAGCCCCTGCAGAGTGATAGGATAGGCCAAAGCCATTGATGTCACTGCATGGCTGAAGAAGATCTTACATTACAATGAATTGGAGGTAGAGGTGGGGAAGAGGACCTTACTGTCACAGATGTGTTAGAGGCTGCAGACCATTGCTCTGTATATTAAGGGCTAGCGGAACACAACAAATAATTATGATGGTAAAAGGTGCGTTCGCAGCCGGGGTCCTCCGTGCAGAGATGTAACCTGCTGCTAGGTAATGGCGGATAGTTGCACGCTCGGGATACCTCACCCGTGTACGAGGCGAACCCTGTTAATTCCTTGAGAAAGCAGCGGCGAAACGCGCGTCGGGGACCTCCTGCCCACTGCCAGAGGTAATCCAAGCCGGCTCATTTCTTCCTCCCATATACCTTTTTTGCCTTCAAAGATGTCATATCGCCACTTTTTGCACAGGCCCATACTGGCTTATTGACAGTCTTTGTTTATGCTTATTTGCACGGTCATAACTACCTTTATTTAAGTGAGTAGCAATAATGGTTCCAATGAGCTCGCACCTTACTATTTTCTGCATTTAACTGAATTATGTTGGTAACATTAGCAGTTTTGATATATTTACCTCTTGCTGTGGTGTCTTTGTGCAGTACCCATATTTTAACATTATTATTTCATGTGACTATTTTAACCATATTTCAATAAAGACTATATTTTATTTATTATTTGGATTCGGCTTCCTTTTGCTATTTTGATGAATCATTTTTTGAAGCTTCCCTATATCTAGGCTTTTCTAATTCTGATTAATTATATTATAATGAACTTGGGGTGGTGGTGTAGGAGGGAGATAGGACCTTACATTATAATGAATTGGGTGTGTAGATGAGAGAGAGGACCTTACATTATAATGAATTGGAGGTAGGGGTGGGAAAGAGAACCTTACATTATAATGAATTGGAGGTAGGGGTGGGAGAGAGAACTTTACATTATAATGAATTGGGGGTGAGGGTGGGATAGAGGATCTTACATTATAATGAATTGGTGGTGGGAGATATGACCTTACATTATAATGAATTGGGGGTGAGAGTGGGAGAGAGGACCTTACATTATAATGAATTTAGGGTGAGGGTGGGAGAGAGGATCTTACATTATAATGAATTGGGGGTGGGAGAGACGATCTTACATTATAATGAATTGAGGGTTGGGGTGGGAGAGAGGATCTTACATTACAATGAAGTGGAGGTGATGGTGGGAGAGAGGACCTTACATTATAATGAAGTCGAGGTGAGGGTGGGAGAGAGGAACTTACATTATAATGAATTGGAGGTGGGGGTTGGGGGAGGGGACCTTACATTATAATGAATTGGGGGTGGGGATTTGGGGGAGAGGACCATACATTATAATGAATCGGGGGTGTGGATGGGAGAGAGGAACTTACACGATAATGAATTGGAGTGGGAGATAGGACCTTGCGTTATAATGAAGTGGGAATGGGGTGGGAGAGAGGACCTTACATTATAAGAATTGGGGATAGAGGTGGGAAAGCGGACTTTACATTATAATGAATTGGGGGTGGGGGTGGGAGAGAGGACCTTACATTATAATGAATTGGGGCTGTGGGTGGGAGAGGGGACCTTACATTATAATGTATTGGGGGTGGGGGTGGGACCGGGCGCGACCAATCAGCGGTGCAGGATTTCTGGATTTCCGTTACAGACAGAATTAGATGATTATATAGTAGATGTGGGTCACAATGGTGGCTTTTCAGTTTATATTTTGAATAGTGAGTTGCCCAGTGGCTAATTATATATTAATGTTGTGGATTACGTATGTATTCAGTGGCCCTTATAAGATGAGATGTAAGCAGTAAGATAATGGGTTCAAATATTTATTCTGAATCTACACCATACAAGGGTCCGTTTATATGGATGACTGGTAGCATTAACTGACTGCTGACTGGTAAACCATTACTGATTGGCGGTCATTTAATAACCTATTTACACAGACAGACCACTGTAAACAATAAGTACTGAGCTATCTTTAACCCCTTCACTACCAAGGGTGGTTTGCACGTTAACTCCCGGGCCAATTTTTACAATTCTGACCACTGTCCCTTTATAAGGTAATAACTCTGAAACGCTTCCATGGATCCCGGTAATTCTGACATTGTTTTCTCGTGACATATTGTACTTCATGTTAGTGGTAAAATTTCATTCAAATAACTTGTGTTTATTTGTGAAAAAAATGGAAATTTGGTGAAAATTTTTAAAATTTCGCAATTTTCCAACTTTGAATTTTTATGCCCTTAGATCACAGAGATACAGCACACAAAAAACTTAATAAGTAACATTTCCCACATGTTTACTTTACATCAGCACAATTTTGGAACCAAAATTTTCTTTAGTTAGGAAGCTATAAGGGTTAAAAATTGACCAGCGATTTCTCATTTTTGCAACACCATTTTATTTTTACGGACCACATCACATTTGAAGCCACTTTGCGTGGTCTATATGATAGAAAATACCCAAAAGTGACACCATTCTAAAAACTGCACCCCTTAAGGTGCTCAAAACCACATTCAAGAAGTTTATTAACCCTTTAGGTGCGTCACAGGAATTTTTTTAATATTTAAAAAAAAAATGAACATTTAACTTTTTTTCACAAAAAAAATATTTCAGGTTCAATTTTTTTTATTTTACCAAGGGTAACAGGAGAAATTGGACTGGAAAAGTTATTGTGCAATTTGTCCTGAGTATGCTGATACCTGACGTGTGGGGGGAACCACTGTTTCGGCGCATGGCAGAGCTCAGAAGGGAAGGAGCGCCGTTTGACTTTTTCAATGCAAAATTGGCTGGAATTCAGAACGGACACCATGTCACTTTTGGAGAGCCCCTGATGTACCTAAACAGTGGAAACCCCCCACAAGTGACACCATTTTGGAAACTAGACCCCCCAAGGAACTTATCTAGATGTGTGGTGAGAACTTTGAACCCCCAAGGGCTTCACAGAAGTTTATAACATACAGCCGTACAATTAAAAAATCATATTTTTTCCACAAAAATGATCTTTTCACCCTCAATTCTTATTTTTCCAAGGGTAACAGGACCCTAAAAGTTATTGTGCAATTTGTCCTGAGTGCGCTGATACCCCACATGTGGGGGTAAACCACTAATTGGGCGCATGGCAGAGCTCGGAAGGGAAGCAGCGTCATTTGACGTTTTTGGCTGGAATTGAGATCGAACACCATGTCGCGTTTGGAAAGTCCCTGATGTACCAAAACAGTGGAAACCCCCCACAAATGACACCATTTTGGAAACTAGACCCCCCAAGGAACTTATCTAGATGTGTGGTCAGAACTTTGAAACCCCCAAGGGCTTCACAGAAGTATATAACATACAGCCGTACAATTAAAAAATCATATTTTTTCCACAAAAATGATCTTTTCACCCTCAATTCTTATTTTTCCAAGGGTAACAGGACCCTAAAAGTTATTGTGCAATTTGTCCTGAGTGCACTGATACCCCACATGTGGGGGTAAACCACTAATTGGGCGCATGGCAGAGCTCGGAAGGGAAGCAGCGTCATTTGACGTTTTTGGCTGGAATTGAGATCGAACACCATGTCGCGTTTGGAAAGCCCCTGATGTACCAAAACAGTGGAAACCACCCACAAATGACACCATTTTGCAAACTAGACCCCCAAGGAACTTATCTAGATGTGTGATGAGCACTTTGAACCCCCCAGTGCTTCACAGAAGTTTATAACGCCCGGGCGTGAAAATAGAAAAATCGTATTTTTTCCACAAACATGATCTTTTAGTCCCCATTTTTTTCCCAAGGGTACAAGGAGAAAATGGACCCCAAAAATTGTTGTCCAATTTGTCCTGAGTATGCTGACACCCCATATGTGGGAGAAAACTACTGTATGGGCACACGTCGGGGCTCGGAAGGGAAGTAGTGACGTTTTGGAATGCAGACTTTGATGGAATGGTCTGCAGGTGTCATGTTGCCTTTGGAGAGCCCCTAATGTACCTAAACAGTGTAAACCCCCACAAATGACCCCATTTTGGAAACTAGACCCCCTAAGGAACTTATCTAGATGTGTGGTGAGCACTTTGAACCCCCAAGAGCTCCACAGAAATTTATAATGCCCAGGCATGAAAATAAAAAAATCGTATTTTTTCCACAAACATGATCAATTAGTCTCCAATTTTTTTATTTTCCCAAGGGTAACAGGAGAAATTGGACCCCAAAAGTTGTTGTCCAATTTGTCCTGAGTACCCTGATACCTCATATGTGGGAGAAAACTACTGTATGGGGACATGTCGTGGCTCGGAAGGGAAGTAGTGACGTTTTGGAATGCAGACTTCGATGGATTGGTCTGCGGGTGTCATGTGCGTTCGGAGAGCCACTGATGTACCTAACCTATTGAAACTCCCCACAAGTGACCCCATTTTGGAAACTAGACCCCCCACGGAACTTATCTAGATGTGTGGTGAGCTCTTTGAACACCCAAGTGCTTCACAGAAGTTTATAACGCCTGGGCGTGAAAATAAAAAAATCATTTTTTTCCACAAAAATGATATTTTTGCCCCCAATTTTTTATTTTCCTAAGGGTAACAGGAGAAATTGGACCCCAAAAGTTGTTTTGCAATTTGTTCTGAGTATGCTGATACCCTATATGTGGGGGTAAAACACTGTTTGGGCGCATGGCAGAGCTTGGAAGGGAAGGAGCACCATTTGACTTTTTCAACGCAGAATTGGCTGGAATTGAGATCAGACGCCATGTTACATTTGGAGAGCCCCTGATGTGCCCAAACAGTGGAAACCCCCCAATTATAACTCCAACCCTAACCCCAACACACCCCTAACCCTAATCTCAGCCCTAACCCTAGCCCTAACCCTAACCCTAACCCTAGCCCTAACGGGAAAATGGAAATAAATACATTTTCTTTTAATTTTATTTTATTTTTCCCTTACTAAGGGGGTGATAATGGGGGGTTTGATTTACTATTTATGGCAGTTTTTATGTTTGGCAGCTGTCACATGCTAAAAGACGCTTTTTATTGTAAAAATAGTTTTTGCATCACCACATATTGAGAGCTATAATTTTTCCATATTTTGACCCACCGAGTCATGTGAGGTCTTATTCTTTGCGGGACGAGTTGACGTTTTTATTGGTACCATTTTCGGGCACGTGACATTTTTTGATCGCTTTTTATTCCGATTGTTGGGATGCAGAATGAACAAAAACCAGCGTTTCATGAATTTCTTTTGAGGGGGTGCGTTTACACCGTTCTGTGTGTGGTAAAATTGATAAAGCGGTTTTATTCCTCGGGTCAGTATGATTACAGCGATACCTCATTTAGGTCGTTTTTTTATGTTTTGGCGGTTTTATGCAATGAAAACTATTTTATATAAGAAATTATTTTTGCATCGCTTTATTCTGCGAGCTATAACTTTTTTATTTTTTTGCGGATGATGCTGTGTGGCAGCTCGTTTTTTGCGGGACAAGCTGATGTTTTCAGCGGTACCATGTATATTTATATGCGCCTTTTTGATCGCGCGTTATTGTACTTTTTGTTCGGTGGTATGATAATAAATCATTATTTTTTGCTTCGTTTTTTATTTTTATTTTTTAAGGGGTTCGCTAAAGGGGTTAACTAATGGGACAGTTTTATAGGGCGGGTCATTATGGACGCGGCGATACCAAATATGTGTACTTTTATTGTTTTTTTTTTATTTTCAAAAAATGAATTTATTGGGGAATATTTTTTTTTTTTACTAATATATTTAGCGATTTTTTTTTTCAATTATTTTTTTTTAACTTTATTACATTGTCCCAGGTGGGACGTCACTGTCCTGTGACAGATCGCTGATCACTGTGACAGATCAGCGATCTGTCACAGGCACTGCTGCAGACTTCCTCATGCCTGCGCTTTGCAAGCAGTGAGGAAGTCAGCTCCCTACAGGCTCCCGAAGGTCCCCGTCGCCATCTTGGATCCGGGGGCCTGTAGGGAAAGAGCCCCCCGCAGCAGCTCTGCACATGGCGCTGCCGTGGGGGGCTCAGGGAAGCACGGAGGGAGCCCCCTCCCTGCCGATGCTTCCCTTTAACCCCCGGTACACCGCAATCGTGTTTGATCTCGGTGTACAAGGGGTTAACGTGTCGGGGGCGGTCAGTGACCACCCCTGACACATTGTGCCGGGTGTCAGCTGTGATAATCAGCTGACACCCGGCCGCGATCAGCGGCGCTCACCACGTGAGAGCCGCTGATCGCTATGACGTACTATCCCGTCCCTGGGAATTAAGTCCCAGGGCACATGGACGGGATAGTAAGTCTCATGGTAGAAAGGGGTTAAAACTGGCTTCATATTTCTTTCTTCTTACTGGTGGAGCCATGATGGGGTTTAGACTGCTGGACATTTGTATTGTACTGTATGTACTGGTGATCAGGTACAGATACTGGTGATGTACTGGTATCCAGCATACAACAACCAGCCAATGTACCTTACCAGCGATTGGCCGGCTGTTGTATAAATCCTGCTTGGATTGGTCAGCTCTCCCTGCCTGCCCAGCCCCCCAGTGCCCAAGACAGAGCGCATCCCCTGTACCTATTACTGGTACCTCCAGAGAGCGCTGTGTCCAGAAAAACACCCGTCTGTGCTCCATCCTGCCCAGCCCCCTCCCCGTCCCCAAGACAGAGTGTATCCCTTGTACTTCCAGCGCTGTGCCCAGAAAACCACACCTCTTTTATCTATCTGGCCCGCCCTTGTTTCTCTACCTCACTCGCTCCTGAGGACTGAAGCGGTGCAGGCGCGCATGTGCATGATCCAAGTGGCAGAGAAGATACAAGGGCGGGACAGACAGATGAAAGAGGCATGTCTTCGGGGCACAGCGCTGCTCTCTCCATACCGGTAAGGTGCCCCCTCGCCGCTCCCCCCACCATATGCGCTGACCCCTCCACAACCGCCGTATAAGGCAACCGCCGACCACAGACTGCTCCACAACTGCTGTATAAGGCGATACTGGCGTATAAGACGACCCCCAACTTTTTGATGGATTTTAGGGGGTTAAAAAGTCATCTTATACGCCGGAAAATACGGTATCTGTGGGTGTAACTGTGACAAGGAGGGAGAAGTTGACCAAAATGGTGAAGGAGTACTTAAGTGACCATAGCAGTTTCCTTCCTTATTCTTCAGTACCCTTTAACTATTAGTTGTCCAAGCTACACACTTTGCCCGACCTCTACTTGTATGCCTTGGAGGTGCTGCCATGCCCTGCCACAAGTGTGTAGTCTGAGCGGGTTTTTAGCTTGGCCAGTGCAGTCATAACTGAAAGACGCACATGCTTGTCAACAGAAAATGCAGATAGGCTGACTTTTCTAAAATTGAACAAGGGCTGGATTTCTTCTGACTTTGTAAGCCCTACAGATGACAGAAACGCAACATAAATGCAGCCCAAAAGTTATTTTTTGTAAGTTGACTTAACGGCCATCCCTTACCATCCAACCCATTTTGTTCTGCTTGCCACTAATCGGTGCTCGTCCGAGCATCTCAGCGCTCAAGATGCTCAGAGCTCGCCAAGTATTTCCAGGGTTGCTCGGTGGGAGCTCAGGTCCCCGCCCTGCATATTTGGTGCTCTTTAAAGCGCCAATCAACATGCAGGGATTGTCTGCCATACACTGTAATGCTGCAGCCATACTGGTTGTGGCATTACAGTGATTGGCTGGCCAAACAGCATCATCAGGTCTATATCAGACCTGGCACCGCCCTGCTCATCACAGTCAGCTCCAGAATAACACAGTGTAGGGAGAGTTGCTGCTGAGCTAGGGACAGATTTGCTTGGTTCTTACTTAGTGTGGGTATACCACATATAATACAAATATCCATCTCAACTAACAGTCCTTTTGAGGAGTAATAGCTGCATAGATATCACTGCTAGGCAGGTAGGTAGTGTATGTGGAGACTGCAGTGCATGTAGCAATAGGGCGGGGCTCAAAGCAGTTTAGCAGTGACAACCATAGAGGTCTCCAGGAGACTTCTGGTTGTCATGCCAATCCACTGGTGACCTGCGATCACATGACGGGGGTCACCAGTGGGTGGATTTCCGGCCCAATGGCCAGTTGCACGTATTAAATGCTGCTGTCAAACTCTGGATCGCAATTCCACCTGCAGCTATTCCGGGCACATATCCTGATTAGAGTTGAGCGAAACAGGTCGGTCAGATTCAAAAGTCGCTGACTTTCGCCAAAGTCGGGTTTCATGAAACAAGAGCGGGACAGACAGATGAAAGAGACATGTCTTCGGGGCACAGCGCTGCTCTCTCCCGACCACAGTGTGAAGTTGGCCATGCGGTCGACGACCCAAGCGCCAAAGTCGGGCTTCGCCGAATGCTTGCACGTGACTTTTTTCAGCCAATGAGAGAAGCGGAGCGTAGCATAGCGGGAGCGGAGCGTAGCATAGCGGGAGCGTAGCTAGAGTGGGAGTGGGAGAGAGAGAGAGAGAGGGAGAGAGAGAAGAGAGAGAGAGAAGAGAGAGATTTCGCCGCCTCTAGGGTTAAAATTCATGCCCGGTGTGTTTACAGTCCTCCACTCACTGCTGACTTTTCTCCCCATTGACTTGCATTGGGTTTCGTGTTTGACTTTTCCCGACTTTGCCTTATAGTCGGCCGATTTCGTTCGACTCGACTTTTGAGAAAGTCGGGTTTCATGAAACTCGACTCAACCCTAAAAAAGGCAAAGCCGCTCATCTCTAGTCCTGAAAAAGATGTGGGCTCACCGCTGGAGCCCACATCAAAGGGAGGAAAGCCACCTCTGCCATACTAGCATGGCGGAGGTCGTAAATCGGTTAAAAAAATGGATGCAAAATGGATAGAAAACTAGTAGGTATAATCCATTTGCAGTAATATCCACATTTCAACATGGCCAATTAAAGGGGTTGCTTTATTGCATTGCATTGTTGTTTTATCACAACAATGTTTTATTCTTTGAATGTAATGCTGGGGGAATCATGAACCAATCATTCTAGGTTTTGGTGCTAAAAATCCCATCAATCATTGATTGCCAAGGACTAGAGCGCAAAGGCAGATCTGTGGGATTATTTTCAGAGGGGGTTATTTTTAGTAAGACAGGCCCTTTTATTAGACCCCTTTGTATTTTAAAGGATGGAAAAAGTATGATAGCAATCAGCTTACCATATAATTCTCTACCAGTTATTGATCTGTTAATTTTACCTTTAAAGATAATGACATTGTGTGCCCACGTTGCGGATTTTGATGCGTTTCCGCAGCGTTTTTGGACCCGCGGAATTGCATCAAACCCGCAATGTAGTACAGTACCAATGATAGTCAATGGGAATTTGAGAGTTGTTGGGCACATGCTGTGGAAAAATCCGCGTGGATTTGCAGTTTCATTTTCCGCACTATGTCAATTCTTTGTGCGAAACTGCAGCGTTTCTGCACCCATTGACTATACATTGGGTAAGGCAAACCCGCACAACAAAAAACGCATGACAATCAGCAATAAATCCACATCAATTCCTCATTTTCTGCCAAGAGATGTAGATTCTGTGCAGAATATTCCGCAGGCCAATCCGCAACATGTGCACATACCCTTAGTAGACAGAGCTAAAAAGGAAGTGGAAAATATAGAAATTTGAGCAGAGCTTTTATGCACAAAGCTCCAAATCTGCTGCCGCAAACAGGGCTGATTGATACCATTTACCCACATTTTGAATAGAGCTATAAAAATCTGTATGCCATGAGCTCCCACTAGTGGTCATTGCAAGCAAATGCTTTTACTATGAAAAAAAGAAGGGGGAGGCAGTTCAATGCTAGAGATTTTTCACTTAAGGCCCCAGGGCAGCTTCACACTCACTCTCAGGTATGCCACTGATGTTATTAAAAAAACTTTACATTACGTTCTTACATGCACAATTTTTATCTTATCTGATACTGTTTTAAAAAGATATCTACCTTCATTCCACACTACAATTCATAGCACAGGATGTTGCATTTGTGATCCAGTTAAAGTTTCTGTGGCATTTGTTGCAGCCACAGCCTTTTTTTTTCAATAGCATCTCAATGTTATAAAAAACAAACCTTCTATTGCACACGGCCTCCTTATGCCCGACTGTATGTTACCGCACCCAGCAGAATTGCATGGGCTGGATAATACATGATCTCTATAAGTACCTTACAGACATAGACCTAATGGCTGTGTACAACTTTGCACTCATTTTTTTTCTTGACTATTTGCATCCTCATTGCAAAGTTAAAGAACTTCCTAAATATTCTTCATTCTTCTACAATTTCACTGCTGCAGAATGATTGGATGGCCTTTATCTAGGACAGTTTTTTAAAAAATTGATACAAATCTATCACAGATCCTACTTCTGATGACTCTCTCTGCTCTGCTACACATTTCTCTCAGTGTTAGGCATAGCAGCAAGGTAGGGAGGTTGTACTTAGATCTCCATAGTATCGATACGGGAGAAAGCATGTACAGTCTCAGGGAGGGAAGATAAACAGGATATAGAAAAGGGGAAAAGCACCTGATGAGGAAATAATTACAGAATAGACTCTGAGTTGATAAACAAGGGCTAATGAAGAGAGCAGCAACCTGGATGCAGACAGAGCTCACATCCAGTTTATATTACTGGAAAAGGCACTAGAAACTTCATTAAAGCTGCAAACTTCATATCAGGGACATAAATATTTGTGCAATTTTGTTAACAAAAGGTAAGCATCAATATACAGTGGGGAAAAAAAGTATTTAGTCAGTCAGCAATAGTGCAAGTTCCACCACTTAAAAAGATGAGAGGCGTCTGTAATTTACATCATAGGTACACCTCAACTATGGGAGACAAACTGAGAAAAAAAAATCCAGAAAATCACATTGTCTGTTTTTTTTCATTTTATTTGCATATTATGGTGGAAAATAAGTATTTGGTCAGAAACAAGCAATCAAGATTTCTGGCTCTCACAGACCTGTAACTTCTTCTTTAAGAGTCTCCTCTTTCCTCCACTCATTACCTGTAGTAATGGCACCTGTTTAAACTTGTTATCAGTATAAAAAGACACCTGTGCACACCCTCAAACAGTCTGACTCCAAACTCCACTATGGTGAAGACCAAAGAGCTGTCAAAGGACACCAGAAACAAAATTGTAGCCCTGCACCAGGCTGGGAAGACTGAATCTGCAATAGCCAACCAGCTTGGAGTGAAGAAATCAACTGTGGGAGCAATAATTATAAAATGGAAGACATACAAGACCACTGATAATCTCCCTCAATCTGGTGCTCCACCCAAAATCCCACCCCGTGGGGTCAGAATGATCACAAGAACGGTGAGCAAAAATCCCAGAACCACGCGGGGGGACCTAGTGAATGAACTGCAGAGAGCTGGGACCAATGTAACAAGGCCTACTATAAGTAACACACTACGCCACCATGGACTCAGATCCTGCAGTGCCAGACGTGTCCCACTGCTTAAGCCTGTACATGTCCGGGCCCATCTGAAGTTTGCTAGAGAGCATTTGGATGATCCAGAGGAGTTTTGGGAGAATGTCCTATGGTCTGATGAAACCAAACTGGAACTGTTTGGTAGAAACACAACTTGTCGTGTTTGGAGGAAAAAGAATACTGAGTTGCATCCATGAAACACCATACCTACTGTAAAGCATGGTGGTGGAAACATCATGCTTTGGGGCTGTTTCTCTGCAAAGGGGCCAGGACGACTAATCCGGGTACATGAAAGAATGAATGGGGCCATGTATCGTGAGATTTTGAGTGCAAACCTCCTTCCATCAGCAAGGGCATTGAAGATGAAACGTGGCTGGGTCTTTTAGCATGACAATGATCCAAAGCACACCGCCAGGGCAACGAAGGAGTGGCTTCGTAAGAAGCAATTCAAGGTCCTGGAGTGGCCTAGCCAGTCTCCAGATCTCAACCCTATAGAAAACCTTTGGAGGGAGTTGAAAGTCCGTGTTGCCAAGCGAAAAGCCAAAAACATCACTGCTCTAGAGGAGATCTGCATGGAGGAATGGGCCAACATACCAACAACAGTGTGTGGCAACCTTGTGAAGACTTACAGAAAACGTTTGACCTCTGTCATTGCCAACAAAGGATATATCACAAAGTATTGAGAAGAAATTTTGTTTCTGACCAAATACTTATTTTCCACCATAATATGCAAATAAAATGAAAAAAAAAACAGACAATGTGATTTTCTGGATTTTTTTTCTCAGTTTGTCTCCCATAGTTGAGGTCTACCTATGATGTAAATTACAGACGCCTCTCATCTTTTTAAGTGGTGGAACTTGCACTATTGCTGACTGACTAAATACTTTTTTTCCCCACTGTAAGTGAAAATCCTTTTCCATGTCAAAGGTGTTCTTGGCCCTTAAGGCCTTCATATACATCAGATTAAATCCTCCAATTTCAGCAAGTACAGCTGGGTATCTAATGTGAATATGGCTGCCCAACTCTTCTCCAGAAAGATGACGTCAGGATTGAAAAAGATCAGGCAGTTTCATGTCAGAGGAAAGAAAGATCAAATAGTGTGGATGCAGACGTACGATTATTTTCTTCTCCGGGTCTGGTATCATTTTCCTCTCTGCTCCTCATAGATAACACAGGAATGTTCAGCGAGCCGAGTGTTCATATATATGGGAGATATGAGCAAAATAGCAGTGAGCTATTGCTGCGTGAGCAGCATCAGAATGGGGTGCCAAGGACCCACCAGTAACCGTGACTCTGGGGGTCTACTGTTCAGCTGCATGGAAATTTAGCATTACCATCATTCATAAATGTACTTATGCTTTTATATAATATAGCCCTGGGTCGTTTGTTAGATGAATAATGAGATGTTGTCTTAGTTTGTACATAGCGGATCAAGTTTATAGTTCCAACTACTGCCCCTATAAGGTGGTAGGGAAGCCATTCCTGCGCAGGAGCCCACCTGGGGATTCACCTGTTCTCTGATCGGCAGTCCGCGACTGTGCATTCGCATCTTTTCGCAATATAGAAGTCTATTTTCTGTTTATTTTGTGGTTGTATTTTTTTTTTATTTTGGGTGTATTTACAGACAGTTACTGGGTTACTGAGCTATTAACCCCTTTACAACCTTTGGCATAAATTTATGTCAAAAGTTGTGTCCATGCCTTTGATGTGGGCTTTGACCTGAGCCACATCTTTCTGCACACTTGATGGTTAATTTAATCAGCCAGCAAGGACCTTAACAGCCGTGGGTGGAGCAATGCTCCGCTCACAGCTGTTAACCTGTTTAGCCATTCTATGTAAAGCAAGGATGATCAGAAGATCGCAGCTTCAAGTCTCCTAAGGGGACTATTGAATTCAGATCAAATCATCCCCCCCTTTTGCCCCATTGAAAAAAAACAATTTAAAAAAAATTAAACACACATATTTGCTGTCACTAGGCTCATAAAAGTCCAACTATCAAAATATAAAAACAATTTATCTGATTGGCAAACAGCATGATGATAAAAAATTCAAAACGTCAGAATTACGTTTTTTTGAGTTGCCGCAACATTACAATAAAATGCAATAACAGGCGATCAAAACATTTTATCTACCCTAAAATGATATCAGTAAAAACAACAGCTCAACAGCAGCTCAAACAACAGCTACAGGTCTTACAAAGTTGTTTTTCTTACAAATTTCGGAATTTTTTTTCACCACTTAAATAAAAAAAAACGTATACATGTTTAGTATCTGCGTACTTATACTGACCTGGGGAACCACATTATAAGATCAGTTTTACCATATTTTAAACAAGGGAAATGAAAAACCTAAAAATCAATTGTGAAATTGCACTTTTTTTTTGCAATTTTGCCGCACTTTAATTTTTTTCCCCATTTTCTAGAACACTATATTGCGAAATCAATGGTGTCATTCTAAAGTACAACTCGTCCTGCAAATAAACAAGCCCTCACACGGCCATATCGACGGAAAAATAAAAAAGTTATGGCTCTGGGAAGAAAAGGAAGGAAAAAAACGAAAACTCAAAAACAGAAAATCGCAATGTCCCAAAGGGGTTAAAATGACTACAATGAATGTATCAGTCTGCGCCTACAATACATCCGAATTATTCGTAATGAGATATCCGGGAGGTAATCAGTGATATAAATAGCCTGGGGATGACTTCACAGCTTTTGTCATAACATATCTCTGAAATGGCCACCTTGTCACAATGTTATGTGAGAGGTTATCGGAGACTGGAGGAACGAGGAAGTTCTTCACTTGCAATATCCCAAAGTTACGTTTCTTTACAGCAGGAAACAAAAATTGGAAATTCTAAAGGCTCAGTGAGAAATCTCTCCGCCCCTGGAGTAAGAGTATAAATGTGCGGCTCTCCGGCAGTCATGAAGAAGCTCTGGAGTCTAGGAGAGCACAAGACGGTTGCTGACTGCCAGGTAGGGCTCAAGCCTCTCATGAATGATGTGTATGTTGTGCTCACTATGCTTCTTTCTGTGTTATCTGACATTATGGAGACAGAACAATAAGGATAAAGTGCATGAAAGGTGATAATGCGAACAAGGCTCTCACACAAAAGTTTCACCTTGTTTTTGCTACATTAACTTGTAGAGTCCTACGTCTCTCTATTTTTGAGATATTGCAGCGTGTGGAGTTTAGCTTTCTTTGGATTTTTTCTAGATTGATAGTTATGTAAGTAGATGATAGATATGTGGGCAGAGGATTTCTAAGCAGATAGATGGTTGATAGCTAGATCTTGGATGCATAGAAATAACAGCGCAATGAGAACAGTAATAGTCTACTTTTATGCAATAGCTTATTATAGAAGTTCACACTGAAGTGGAAATAATTAACAGTATATGGTATTTTCTGGAATCATATACAATTGGAATCTATAAAGAAAGTATAAAAGTGTAGAACAGTTGCAGCATTTTATTATAAGACACACCTAGTTTATGGCATTAACGTGCCTAGCGGTTGCTAATGCTGACCATTATGAGGAGAATTCACAATAATTAAGAAAATAGGAATAGGTTTCTAGAATATCGGAGTGTGAGCTAGGGAGGGAGGTCTGATCATTCATAGCTCCCCATCGGAAGGCTGCAGAGAAGGAGTGAAACTCTCTATTTGTCAAACACGTATTTCAGGTCCTGTGTTTTTTTATATTTTGGGTTAGCCATGATGAAATAGAGATTGAATCTTATTGGATCATTTCTGCATTGCTGGACATTATCTATGTTAGGTATTGAAAAACCTGTGGATACAGGAAAATGTCCATGCGTACGCTGAGTCCTGAGCCTAGTGGAGAATTGATTTTTGGAACATGTTCTCAAAATAAGTTGTTCTTTAAAAGGGTTTTTCACCTTTGGGGACTGATGCCTGTATTTGGAGCTAAAAAACATTTTTGCACTTTGGTTTGATTATAAATTTTTCACTGTTTGGCTTTTACAGAGTACTTGTTTCTCTGCCCCTTCTACTTTAGTGTAGTCTGTGGCCAAGAGGGGCTCAGAAAATGACAGAAGAGTTAAAAACTGTCCTGTTAGATGTCAGATCAAGCTCACTGACAGATTCTCAGGTCAACCTCTTTACCTGAAACTTGTTCTGTTAGATAAAGAAGTTACACACTTTCTTTTTCTGGTTTCCTGAGCTGATTTAATGACCACAGACCACATTCTGATTGCCGTGTACTTCCTTCTGAAGTCAACCTTGTGATTGGTCTATTGGTTCATTTTTTTCTTTCTCTGGATCGACTGAGGTTTTTAAAAAGTTATACTTTGGACCTAAATTTTCTAAACCGGCTAAATATGTAACTATTTAATACAATGCATATTGGAAAGTTGAGAGAAAAATTCCAGCTCACCCGTCAGTGCATCTTGATAGCCTCGGGAGCACGGACTCGCTGTGTCAGGGTGTAAAACATCCAAGGAAAGGCATCCAGCTGAACCAACTTAGTGAAAAATGAATTTTATTCCCCAAAACTTCATACATAGAGGATAAAAATCTTCAGTACAGTGACAGACAAGTGATGATATCGACGCGTTTCTGGAGACTAAGCATCCTTATGATTAAGGGAGCTTAGTCTCTAGAAACGCGTCAATATCATCACTTGTCTGTCACTGTACTGAGTATTTTTATCCTCTATGTATGAAGTTCTGGGGAATAAAATTCGTTTTTCACTAACTTGGTTGAGCCTGACGCCTTTCCTTGGATATCGGAAAGCTGCCGATCTTTACAATTTAGTAATTAATATTTACGTAAGACTGGTAAAACCACTTAAGGCTTAATTTACGCAGAAATGCATGAAACTCTAAGAAAATATTACCAATGTAGCACAAATGCTTTGCCCCATAAATACATACATGGCACAATAGCAACTTACAGTAAGAAGGTGCTCAGCACGCCCAGTGAAAATAAAAGATCTGTATGATTTTACTACAGTAACAATTAACAAGCTCAAAGTGACGTTTTGGCCTGTAAGTCGGGGCCTTCCTCAGACAAACCGATTGTATGACACCAGTACAGGCGTTCTTGTGTGGTGGCTCCTGCCTCTAGGGAAAGGCGCCTATACTGTCCTACTTAATGACGTCATACAGCCCTCTTGCATTGGCTGAAATGCTACTTTGACTTTGTGGATTGTTATTCTAATACAATCTTTTCATTTCAGCGGGAATGATGAAGAATACCTTCTTATTAAACTGTAAGGATATTTGGAACTCTTCTCGTTCACCAATTTATTGGAAGTGCCATATATCTTCTGTTCTCCATAATAATTAATGACGCATTAGAGTAATAATTTCTTTATAATTTTTTAGGATTCTCCATTTAAATATTTGAGTTTTTACTGGAAGAATAGAAACTTTGGACCTGGAGGAAGAGTGTTCATCAATAAGGAACATCCAAAATGGAAGGGTTTCCGGCAGTGTTTTACAGTGAGCCAGCCGTGCTAGGCCTCCTGGCTAATGCCGTCAGTGCATTCCTTGTTTGTATGCAGAACTTCTCCCTATTTAATACATCTATTAGCGCTGGAGGAGCAGAAAACATTCTTGCAGGTAAGAAATCCACTCTGTATTTTTGTTGACTGTTAGTAACTAATTATTTATTTAGTACAAGTCGTGATCTCACATTCTCCATCAATAATAGCTGAGCACCAACAGATTGGACTTAATATGTTGTGTGATTTGTAATCAAATAGTTATTGATGGAAAGTCCAATCAGACACACAAGATTTATCCAGTCATTAAGGTATTTATTAGCTCCGCCTAGGCATCGGTTTCATATGGTGCCAAAGTCACTTACCCCATGTGCAGGCATTGCAGTATCTTAGGCATCTATGGTTACGACCACTCATATAGTAACAGCTAGTTAGATGTTAGTGGTCGTAACCTTGACCACCTAAGCTACTGCAATGCTCTGCACATGGGGTAAGTGACATAGTTAATCAGAGGAACTATACTACATTTCTAATAGGAAGTATTTGCTAGTATTGTTATTATTACACCTACTACTTATTGGGATAGGTTCTTAGTGTGCACAGGCTAAAAGGTTTAAGATAAAATGTAAATTTTTTCCCCCTTTGCATTGCAGGTGTTCATCTGATTCTCATTGGAGGCATTAGTCAACTCATTGCTGGATTCCTTTCTTTTCGGAAGTACGACCATCTTAGTGGCACTGCTTTCCTTGCCTTCTCTGCGTTGTGGAGCAGTTATGGTGCCACACGAATCGTTTTGGGCTCTGAGTCAGGTCTCCACAACAGTAACAGTTCCTCTGTAGATACCATCACTCACATTCCAGTCAATGAAGGGGCCGTGGCTGGACTGGTGGCTTACATTTTAATTGCCTTCATCCTAGCATTTTGCTCTGCGACAGTCAACTACATAATGCCTTTTGTGTTTGGGGCTTTAACCCTAACATTAATATTTGAGGCAGTAGGGCTATTTGGCCGCTGGGCCTTAGTGGTATCTGGGGTTTTGGAGTTAATAATAGTATTGTGTGGACTTTATGGAGCAGGAGTTTTACTTCTGAAAGGCCTTACCCAGAGATATGTACTTCCAGGATTTGGAAATTCTCTTTTCAATGTTCTACTTCTTGGTTCTGCCAATCGTAACTCTTCTAAAACTGCTGAAGAAGAAAAGAAAAAAAATACAAAGTATGCTGAGCCCATGGCACTAGGTTACCTGTGTGATACCATCTCACCCTTCATCATGGCATTCTACTGCTTTGGGTACATCAAAAACTTCTATGTAGGTTGCATCTGGATCAGCATCAATGTGCTTTCCCAAATATGTTCCAGTTATTACAGTTATCTACGAGACGATGTTTACCATGCTACTAAGTTTGCTTTTCATGGGACTTTCTGGTTGGTTAAGTCTTGGGAAGAGTTCACCATTACAGTAGTAGTCTCACCAGAGATTATCTCCAAGAGTAGAGAGTCAATGGTTGGCGACTGGTTTTTTGTGACTGTTTCATGTGTCTTTTGCTTTTTGTCATTAAATAAGGACTTACTAGAAGTGATACATAATATGGCATTTGCTGTCGTGACTGTATCTACAATCCAGCAGATTCCAAGCATGGCTGGATACATATTTTTTGGAGTGACTTGCAGCATATTTACCTCAATTTCTCTCTACACAACATTTTCAAGCCTTGTGAATTCCATTGCAGAAAAAGTATTAATACCCATTGGAAATGTAGTCGTAGCCAAGGCAAAGTTTCAAAATGTTCTTGTTTGGAGCAGAAAATGTCTCAGGAGGCAAGGAGAAGAACTGGACATCAAGGAGAACCTCAGCTCTCGTCCTTCAGACCCATTGTTCTATATATGCAATGGATTAGCTGCTCTGGCTGCTATTCAGAGCTCATTAGACTATACAATCCAGGCGCATCTGTCTATTCCCTGGGTCCTTATACCCGGTGCTATTATCCAGCTATATGTCAGTCGAATTGATGCTCAAGCGGGGCGAAGATTTGGCTCAGTTCTGCCATTTTGCTTTTCTGCCGTCTGGGCTACCTGGGTGTGGCTGCGATTTGCAGGTAGGTGATTTGAATTCACGTAATGCATTATATCATACAAAAAGTTAATGTAATTACAAAAATTAAATTATCTCTGGTGTAAAAGTCTATTTTTTTCTTAGAGCTAATCATGTTTAAAATTATATCTATATAAATATTCTCCATTTTATATTAATTGTGCAAAGAAATTACAACTTAATCTAATGAACACTGGTGCTCCTTGGGGGTCTGTAAATCTAATAAATGGCATTTATCCTTAGGTTCTTTGCTGGGAATCACTGCAGATAATGATGGAGGTTTCACGGCTGGTGCAATTGCTTTTATGGTAATCGACCTATTTCTTATAATGTTTGGTAAGTATAATTTGTAGTTACTACTTCAGGGAAATTGAGAGGTTGTTTAGAGATTAGAAGAAGGAAAACCGGGTCGCTTCAGCATCTGCAGCTTAACAGTAATGCTTAGTGGGAGCTGAACGTCAAGTTTGTATATTAAAGGCAAAGGAAAGTTATTATACTATTTATATAGACTTTTCTATGTCTGAGAGCAGTGTTCCCCAACTTCAGTCCTCAAGAGCCATGAACAGGTCATGTCTTCAGGATTTCCTTAGCATTGCCTAGGTGATGGAATTATTGCCTGTCCTGATGATACAATTATCACCTGGGCAGTACTCAGGAAATCCTGAAAACATGACCCGTTCATGACTTGCGAGGAGCAGAGTTGAGGAACACTGTTTTAGAACATTGAATAGAAGGATTTGCTTTGGATTGATAAGGAGAAATGAAAGTGTCCCCACTCCATGCATTATTTGTTACCTGGCCATGACGGTGGTAAAATCTGATTATTAACATATTTCATCACAAGTGTGGCAACTAAATAAATTGCTCTAAAAGGACAGCAGGTGCAACAACTGAAGCCCCCCATACACATCATACTACTGTTGGCCGCACCAAATGGGATTGGCAGGTTCGACCAACACTCTAATGTGCATGAGGGCATTGGCCAACTGAATTTGAGATGTTGATTGGACATGTCCGATTTTAGAAATTGTTCTCCCTGAAAAAAGCCATCAACAAAGATGTCCATCTGTGGCTTTCACATAGAGGACACAGAAACACTTGGCCAAATGAGTCCTCATATGTATGTAAGACTCGGTCTGAGATGGCTTACAGCCTATCAGCCAAAGCTTCGTTCTGCCAAGAGCCATCTAATGTGTATGGAGTTTTAAGCCAACCGATGCACACAATATTCACAAACAAAGGAGTCTAAGACCACTAGATAACCTCAAGTGATGAGATACAAGATACAGCAAATCTGCAGAATGAATACTTTATAAGAAACATGTATTTTTCTGTGACATTTTTGATGGGTGGCTCACATTAAGCACTGCTGTTGAAATATTTACTAGGATAAAACCATCACTTGATAAAATTTAGTTGACCGTTAAAAAAAAAATAATTTTACAGATTTTACTTCAGACCCTTATGTTCTTCATTGTTTTTTTGCAGCTACTCATGCTAACACTGTTCTTCTACTTGTTACTGTCATGATGGAGGTTGTGATTGTCAGCTTCCTCCTCTTCACACTGGAAAAGCTCCCGCTGCAGTTCGAGAGTAAGTGCTATATAAAATCTAAGGGGTGCTGAAGATTTACGTAAATTATTGACAATGTGAATATTATATATTGAAAAGTGAAAATAAATATCTGCAAATGTTATTTTATTCCTATAGATGTCCATAAATTATATATTTAACCTAAAATTACTTTATCTACTAAAACTTAGACCACCCTCATCAGGGATTGTAAACACAACGTCTTTTTCAGGCTGATTCTGAGCCAGAAACCGACTGAAAAGCATTAAATAAGCACTCAAAAGAAGGAACATATGTATTGCTATGTCTGCCTGTTTTTCTTGGGCCTCTCCTTCTTTCACATCTCCTCTCTATAAACTGATAAGTGATAAGAGGTGTTCTTACCTCCACGTGTCCTATTGATTTATATAAAAATAATTTGAAATTCACTTTTTTTTATATTTTATCTGGTATTAATATAGCTAACTTCATTTTTGTCTTTTCCAATTTCTTCCCCTCCAGTAACCGTGCTTTCCATCTTTAGCATCATTTGCCTTTATGGCTTTGTGGCTTCTATGATAAATTGCTTGTTCAACAAAGAACTGATTCCACTGGGACCTCCATTGTTCAAGGTAAGCACTACCTAGTAATGGAATAGGTGGCCCAGGTTAAGAATTACTTGTCTGGTTTTATAATGGTTGATGCAATATCAAATGCATGGGAAAAGGGATATTGTGATAAAAACTAGTATTTCTCACCTGACCCATTTTGGAATTCCATGCGTCAATTTCACCTGTTTGTTTTTTACTATTTGTATGATTAAACTAAACACTTGGGTGATTCTATTAAATCATAATGAGTGAAACACTTTATACCTGAGTTAGTGGGGCTTTACTGATGAGGCAGCACTCAATGAGATCAACAAAGTTATAACAGAGAATCTATGCCATTTGCATAGTGGGGCTGCTTAGTCACATTACATTACAGCAGGCATGGATCAAAAATTACATAATAAGCCATGGCGTTGACAAAAATGTTCGTTAGGTGCCTACTACTACTGCATCACTTTTACTTACATAGACTGTACCATTCAAGCTCTTCACAAGGTGAGCACAAACTGTTATCATAGGCACTGATGATGATTAGGCAGCTCCTGCCATGCAGTTATAATGAAGAATATGACAATGAATATATACTTTGCCTATGAGAATATAGGAGGGAGGATAATTACACTGTCACTCCACTAGGATGAGATTTTACCACCTTCATCTCACCATGTGATGCTGTGCTGTGATGTTATCAGATTAATAGCATACAATAAAAAGAGAAAGTAGTTGATCAAAAATTTCTTAATAACCTATGGCATTGAACACATGTTAATTTAGTGCCTACTCGACCTGTATGTATCATTCAAATTTATACAAGTTCATACAAGTTCTTTATAAGGTTGGCACAAACTCTTATCATAGGCACTGATGATGATTAGAGACCTCCTGCCATGCAGTTATAAAGAGGAATATGACAGTTCTGTCTCCATGAATATATACTTAGCTATCAGGATATAGGAGGAAAGATAATTACATTGTGCCCTCAGCAAGGTGAGATTGTACTACCTCCATCTCACCAAGTGATGCTGTGCTAAGATATTATGAGATTTTTAGCATAGAATAGAAGAGCAAGTAAAGTGAAATATTTAGTTCAAGATGGTTTATGAGTAGGAAGGAGGTTGAACCGTAGGGGAGTACAATACACGTGAAAAAAGTCCACCATGTGATAGACCATCAGGTGGGGTTGTTGTAATAAAAAAATCATGTTTTCAAGTCTACTTTAAGCTCATTTTTTCTAATGCCCTCTGTATATTTTCGTGAGTCATTAAGGACATGACAAGGAATAAGCAGTTAAGCAGTTAATATTGGAATAATCATTAACTTTGTAACATAATGTTGTCATAGAAGCAAATGCCAGAGAACAAGGAAGCTGTTCCTAGTTCATGCGCCCTGCCTCAGTCTCATCGTACAAGTGGCCTGAGAAGTATAGCAAAAACACTGGAAAGTGGAGGTGTATGTGGCATCCCAACAGATACCGTCTATGCTTTGGCTGCTTCATGCAAACATCCAGATGCCATCAGCAGAATCTATACCATAAAGGTGAGACTAACAAAACCCTACAGTCTTATTGAATAATCAGATGGTATAAACTAAATAAAAGTAGTGAGCCTCCTCACTTTGGCATGTCAGACCTGACATGTCACTCTGCACATGGAGAAACATTACCTCTTAAATCCCAGTCAGAAACTGCTCATTAGAGCCAAATCAGATCTCGTGCTTTGCACTGATGAAGGGCAACACCCCAAAACATGTGTCTGCAAATTGAGAGGTTGCACTAGAGTTCTATTCTTCTTCCTCTCTGAAGAGGCAATTTTTATACTAAAAAATAGGATCTTACCTTGTTTTCACACCCCATAACTGAAAACCAGTGGCTCTCAGAAGGAAATAAGTAATTTTCTTCCAGTAGCCATGCTTTCTGTAAGGTGGCCAGGCAGTGTTGTGTAACGTTATTTACCTGCAGATTTACCCAATATCTGTAAAGAAAGGTTCCCTTTAAAGGGATTGACAATGTATTCTGTAGATGTTTCAGGTTACAAGCAGTGTAATATGCAGGTAGTTCGGAAGAGCGTGGTTCTTGAAAAGATAAGCCTATGTACTGGTAATGATATGATGAGCCATACTTAACCAGGCAAACAAGTAGATAAAAGTGAGTGCCTGTATTAATGGCAGCACAGGAATGTCTCTCTGGGAGAAGGTGGAGACAGTATATGGTGCACGTGAGGAAGAACATTCTTGGTGTGTCTCTGTTTTGATGAGGAGATCAGATTGGACATCTATTGAGAAATCAAGCACTCTATTAATATCTAAATCTGTATTGACATTGATGTAACATCCTGCACTAGTTTATTGAGATATACTCAACTGCATTTTTCTCACTTTGGGATGATCTAGAGCGGTCACAGATCCATGGTGTTCTCATGGATGGCGTAAATGTGTGTGTAATAGGCACATGTGTAATACTTAATATTAACGTCTTAATAATTAGAACAACATTTTTTTATGAGTGCTGAACTTACTAATAGTGAAACAAAGGTGGGGCATTGCTGGTTTATGTGGAGCTTTTCTATATTGGCCCTGTCCTCCACAGATACTCTGCAAGCAAGTTATCTATACACTGTGTCATTGTCGCCCATGTGTTTTCCAAAAGTGAGAACACTTTGAGATTTAGTAGTACATCAATGCTCCTACTGTCACATATATACTGTAAGATATATTGCACACTGTCACATATATACTGTCACATACATACTGTCACATATATGATGTCACATATATTTAATCTTTCTATAACATATGATGTTTCCTGCAGGAACGACCTTCAGAGAAGCCCATCTGTATATGTATTTCTAGGCTGCAACAGTTGAGGGTAATAAATCCTCCATTCAGTCCACTATTGTGGAGATTCATGGATTTAGTCTATCCTGGAGGGATAAGCTGCATTGTAAAGAAAGGTGAATGGCTAAAACGACTTGGTAAGTGAATTATATAGTATTTCTTCTTCGTTATTGTAAATTTTATTTAGCAAGGAAAATAAAAAGACATAATGTATACCTGGTACCTAGATGGCCATTTCCTTCTGTAGCCATGCTTCCATGCACAGGGCATTGTCACTGTGTAGCCACTAGTTTGCCTCCTGCTACCTAGTTCCATTGTACTCTTACATAGCTTAATGGGAACGTGTCATATTGAAAATAGTGTCTAATCTGCAGGCCGGACACCATAGAGCAGAAGAAGCTGATCAGATTTATATCCATATTTGTGTGAAAAGTTTCAGTAAAATTTGCATTTTAGTCCTTGAAATCCCTGATGTTTGTATGCATATGAATCCAGTAGGTAGTGCTACTATTGATTGACAGTCATCCCTGTGTAACTATGCATGGAGACATAGTGTTCAGGTGCTCAATAAGTGCCTGGGAGCTCAAAAAATGACTAACGGCTTAACAAAAGTCACTCTATTTACCAGTTCTCAGGGGATACCTTGATTTTTACCCTTTAACCCCTGTACATGGATGGGGACTTAGACATCAACCCCTTAGTTTAGGACCATGCAGTCATCTGCTAGCCAATGGTTCAGGCTGACAGGAGTGGTCAGGTAGTTGAGTGAGAACCAGGAGCACATTCAATGTACAAAATAAGAAAGCCAAGGAATAGTCAGGAAACGAGCCACATTCAGACAACAGGAATACGAAGAAATTAACCTGGAGCTGAGAGCGCAGGACTGAACCAGAGCAGTTAGACTTAACTAGCAGTGGAAGTCAGAGGTTTAGGTGTTTAAATAGAAGACAGCCTAGCCTGCGTCCATCATAAAGGAGCAAGCTAAACAGCCAGGAGTTAACTCCATAGCTTCCTGACTGACAGCACCAAAAGTCTGTGGAGACAAACAGGACTGTCACTTTGATGCTTTGTGTTGCCTACAACTAAGATGTAGCACCTCCCAGAGACTGAAGTGAAAACAGAAGAGATACTTACCAGCCTGGAAGTTTGCTATAGCTGTCAATCTCTAGTCGGACCACCCACTGGACTCCTATGCATATAAACACCAGGGATAATAATGAATAAAATTCAAGTAAGACTGGGGTCACATGCGAGAAAATCTAGGCCGATTATACAAATGACACTCAGCTCCAACTCTACTGCGAGCATCATCCAAGTGTCAGTGCTCTGAGTTCCGGTCCCCTCACATGAGAGAATCCCAGCGCAGTGTGGAGGAGATGGAGAAAGTAATTTCTCCATCTCCTACATTGCTGGTGTCCGAGTGCTGTCCGATGTTTCACACGCACCCATAGACATGTATGAGAGCGTACAATCCGACTCTTGGATCCTCCCACAACATGCTGCTTTTGTTCTTTTGCACCGAATCGGCTTGAGAAAATAATCTGCGCTGTCTCACAGTATACCATTGGTCAGAGTGCTGCGAGATAAAACATCAGATAGTACTCGGCCGTTTATCTTTCCTACATATCATTCTGCTCAGCTTCTGCTCTGTACCATGCAGGTACAACATGACAGGTGCCCATAAAATGTCTGTCAGCCCCTTTTTTCGTTATGATGTTTTATATGCAAATGTTGTTGAACCATGCAATTTTCTGTTGATATTCATGTCTCCTTGGCTTTCTCTGTATTCTAGGAGTGGGTGCCGCTTATGAATACGTTGGGACCGCTGAGTCCATAATGATCAGAGTCCCAGACCACTCCGTTACAGCCCATCTCACTGACATGACAGGACCATTAGCGATTACATCTGCCAACCCCAGTGGAGAAAGTGACAGTACTCACCACGATCATGTCATAAAGTAAGCTTAACAGTCTGAATATAAGCGAGAAATGAGGAATATTTCCTTTTATTGCCTTTATAACCTGCGGTGGCTAAAGCCCGGCCATAGTTACAGATCATACTTCTTTATGTAGTTTAATATGGGCTGCAAACTATGCTAACATGTAACAGCTGGGACATTGGGCGACTATCCACCATAGCCAAAAAACACGGTTAGGTTGCTGAGGGATTTACTAGAATAACCAACACCTGCTATGTAAGAGGCAATCTCTATGTCACGCGGTCGGAATTACAGCAGGAGATTCTGTTGTAAATTCTGGTGTGTTGGCGGGAGAAATGCTGCATAAAATAAGAGCATTTTTGCCACTTTTTTGCAACTTTTTTAATACGTTTTTGCTGCATATTTTTTCCCACTTCTTAGTATTGTGAAATCTACTGTAAGAATTGACGTGCTCTAGAGTTAAATCTGCAAGGAAAAAATAATTAGTGTGTAAATAAGACTTTAGGAACCTCATTTGCCAGTACTAGGAAATTCTTCAGGTTTTGTGGCAAAACCGCATGGAAAATAAGCAACAAAAATGCAATGTGTGCACATATCTTTATTAGTGTATAAATCTTGTCTCAAGACATAATACAGTTATCAAAAAACTGACCAGCACCTCCCAACAGAATAAGTGTGAACAGGTGCAAGCCGTCACGACTACACAGCTGCTCTGCAATGCTATAAGATGCAAACATTGAATATATGAAGTTGGATCTGCATTTCTGCTATAGAAAATGTTAGAAAAGGAAAGTGCTTAACGCACAAATTGACCAATTCATGAGAGCCCACCAGCACGACAAGGATTGGGATTCTAACCTTATTTGCCTCTCCCGGGCAGGAAGGATGCAGCAAAGAAGAACGTCTTGTAAGTTGTCTCTGGATGATGGGCTCTCATGAATTGGTCAATTTGTGCGCTAAGTACCGTACCTTCATTTTTTAACATTTTCTATAGCAGTAACGCAAATCCAACTTCATATATTCAATGTTTGTATATTATGTCTTTTCTGAGTGCAGCTGTATTCTCAAGACATAATACAGACATCTAGTGTTAAACATATGCCTTTATGCAATGAAGCAACAATTTGCTAACATATAACATGGTGCCATTATTGAAATTATTCCCATTAGAAGTTTCCATAATGGAAGTGCAGAGCTGTAGGCAATAAAAAAAATCCCCTTTCCTATCTCTCCCATCATCAATGTACAGGTAGATTACACATGGCCAAGATTTCAGAGGCAAGAAACCATCCATCATAAAACAGCCGAGCCGTGCTGTCAGGTACATGGCAGGTTGAGCCAGTACGGGCAGGTTGAGCTGGAACAGACAGTTTCAGTTGCATGTGACCTGCTGGTTTTTGCCTTAGTAGTATACAACTGATGCCATTGTCAGACAGTGCAAAGTTTCTCTGTGCTCTTTAGGGATCAGTCTGACAATTAAGTATGTAAATGAGATCTTGGAGTAATGATGCAAGAGCATTAAACACCCTACAACATTTTTTGGCTGAGCCATCTGGATGCTCCATTTGCTAAGAGATAATATGTATGCATAGGGAGAGTGCTAATTTAGGCTCCATGATTATTAGAGTTTGATACTTGGCAACATTTATTGATTATGTTGGTGTAAATATGATGTCTTTCTATTCTGCTGTATATGTTGGACATATCAGGAAATGATGAATATGTAGAGGTCCTCTTATGTCTCGTCACGTCCTAATGACGTACAATGACATGTATTATGTGATTTCTCCCCAGCCGTCTGAGCCACAAATTGGATGCTGTTCTGTGTGATGGTTATTCCAACGAGATCGTAGGATCAACAGTCGTAATCTGCACCAAAATAGATGAAGGTATCAAAATGATATACACACCCAAAACTTCTAATAGGAACTGTAGAAAATAATGATAAGGCTAAAAAATCTTATCAGCAGATATTTCTCGCCACTAAAGCTTTGCCCCTGACCTGAAGAGCATTCATAGCTTCAGTATGGGGTTGCTACTCATTATTGGGGAATTATTGGAAGCAAAAATATTGTTTAACGGGAGCCTGTCACCAAAGAAAATGCTATTAACCTGCAGATAAGGGGTAAATCTGCAGGTTAATGTAAATAGCGTTATTAACCAACCTGGTGCTCACACATAGCCGAACCTTGCTGGAGAAAATGAACCTTATTCCCTATGCATTGTCCTGGTTTCAGTCAAGAGGGTGATGCAGCACTGGTTCAGTTATTGCTCTGAGTATACAGAGAGATGGCTGTAACCGCTCTTTACACTGAGCAGTGACTGAACCCGTACTGGCTCCGCCCCTGTGACCAGAACTCTACTGGGGGAATAAAGCTGATTTTCTCGCTTCAGAATTTGTTTAAGTGCCAGCACTGGGCAGGCTAGTAACGGTATTAACCTGTAGATTCATCCAATATCTGCAGGTTAATATCGTTTTTTTCTAGAGACAGGTTCCCTTTAAGTTTCCTCTTTGGAAATCTTGGTTGGCTTACATTCCATGAGCAGCACAGGTGATGGAAGAGGCGTTGGCACCAGACTCTCTGGGTGGCACAGCCTCTGTTCAGCACCTGCGACTATGGTGACTGGGTGTGTGCTGCCCAGCTGGAGTAATCAGCTTTCTGCTTTGGCCTATGAGACAGCACCACACCCTACTGGTACTTCCAGCTTACTGCTGGGAGCTGCCAGATATAGTTTGTCTACTTTGCTTCTGTCCTTTGCTTTCAGCTCCTGTTTTGCTTATTTGTATTCCTGTTGTCTGACCACAGCCAATTTCCTCACCATTCTTTTGACTTTCAATTTTGTACCTTCACTGTCCTTGCCTGGCTACTTGACTTCTGCCAGCTTGCACCATCGGCCAGCATGTGACTCCATAACCGAAACCCAGTATATCCTGATCACTGTACAGGGTTTAAAGGGTGGAATGCCAACGCAACACATGCAATCTGGTACACAGAGTGAGTTATGCTAAGCCTGTCCATGGTAGCCATTTTGGACATGCCAGGTGACCACTGACAGGTTAACGACACAGGTCCCAAATGGGATATTTCTCAAAATTATCTTCATATGTTCAAATAGGGATGTGGAAAGAGATCATCCAAAGAGGCCAAATTCTTTAATCCATAAAAACATAACAAAGACTACTTTGATGTAGGTTTGCATCTTAAACATTATTATTTACCACCTGACATCACTTTATTTCAGGATCTATTACAATATTACGTGAAGGCTGTGTGCCAGCGACCAAAATAATGGCGCTGTTTGAGCGTGCTAAGAACATGGAGCAAGAAGTGTTATAAGAACAAGGTGGCATGAATGGAAAGTAGTCCTGCTGGTGGGACGAAAAAATATAAATGCAAGTGTGAATATTGTATCTTCATATGTTTTGTATCCTTACTGTATTTATTGTTCTATGCAAATGTGAAGAACCATTATTTTATTTTATAAAGTGTTGCTAAGTTTGATTAAATAAAACTGTACAAAACTCAATTTCACAGGTAGCTAGAGAATCCTACAGCAAAAATTGGAAAAGAGCATTATCTAACCACTTGTAGCAAAAAAGTGACTTCAGGATGTAAATTAATGAATATTTTTTCTTATCCCTTAGTTTCCCAGAAGTGTGTGTTTAATTTTCTACTGTTCCTTCATGTCCCCCTTTCTATCATGGACTGTCATCATGAAAGTGACCTCTTTTCTAAGTGTCGATAGGCCCTGACAGCCGTTTTACTTTTTGCACTGTTAGTTAAATCTGTGTATTCTAACCATTGAAGGGGTGCTCTGAGCACAGGGGAAAGCTTATTAATAGCAATCTTAAATTAAGACAGCCTAAAACTAGACCACACAAACAGAAGATGTGCCTAAGACATGAGTGACTAATACTGTGTGATCCACAGTTTTCCTTACACCACCTCTTGTTTGACCTAGTAGACCAATGTTTAGGACCAAAATTCCGGAGTCATTTGGCATATCTACTGTTTCTTCTTTTTACCAAAATAAGTCTCCATTTCTAAACACTTTTCAAACCAGTCTAGTGAGAGGGAACCTGTCAGGTGATTCATGCTGCTTGGAATTTGGCCAACATGAAACAGGTTCCTTTAGGCAACACCTTTAATTGATTCATTTTTAGGTTCTTGGAGTAAACAGGTCTAGTTTCTCTTGATTAGGACTCATACTCACTTGTGAGAGACTCGCGTGATGCTCGTGCGAGTCTCTAGCATGAAAACCTGGCACTGCCACCGGCACTGGGACCGGAGCGTCGGCTGCATAGAAATACATGCAGCCGCACGCTCCTGTCTGGGTGCCGGCGGCAGTGCCAGGTTTTCATGTGAGAGACTCGCACGAGAATTGTGCGAGTCTCTCACAAGTGAGTATGAGTCCTAATACTGAATTTTCTTTTTGCAAACTCTGCTTATTTAAAACACTAAAGTCATTCTGTAAAATAGCGTTTTGGTGTTACACTGTTCATATTCTTCTAAATCTTTAATCTCAAGATTGTTTTCCCATTAACTAAAATAGCCACAATGGAGTTACTTCAAAAAAATACTTTAGAAGGTACTTTAGTTAAATATATTGCACTGTTTATGAGATAAAGAAATATCTTTTGCCCCAGGAAAATAATCAGGAAGCGCTCTCACATCCAGGGTGCCATACTGGTCCGTTTTGAGTTTGGTTGATCCTGTGCGATGTGTCCGCTTATTACTTCTCCTCTGCCCTCTGACACAACTTGTTCATCGACATCTCTGGTTCATACTAGAGCCTGGAGAAGTCTATGGATGTTACTGATCATGCACTGCAGCTTCTTGTTACTTCTCATAGACTTCTACGGGTTATATATAAATCAATGCTGCCAATAGAAGTCTATGGACATTACTGAGCATGTGCAGTAACTACTGCTTAGTGCACATGCTCTTCTTCTCAGAGTTCTGTGAGCTCCAATAACTTCATATACTGGCAGAAGGGGACTTGCTGTGCAGTATCGGTCATGGACAGGCCAGAATGTTGATATCCCCCCCCCAGGAGCTAGAGATATTTATGGATATCATAAACAGCCCAATATTAGGTTCAGAGAATCCCTTTTATGTGTTTGGTTGTCATTATTTCATGTCTGCATCTGTTCTCCTCCATTGTTTTGTGAATTGACGCCGACCTTTCCCACAGTCAGTGACGGTCATTGGTGCTTATTTTTCAATCAAAGTTCATGTGTTTTGTCCTAATTTGCGTCATGAGGTATTTATTTATATGTTCTGTGCAAATCATTTATTTCGTTGGTTATTTTACACTGGAGTCTTACAAGTGAATGTCGTGTCTTTGGCAATAAAAGTTTGAAAAATTTGGAAAAAATATTGAGTGCGTAAAGTTATTTTTTCGACTTACCTGTTAAAACCAGGACTAAATACAAATCCACAAAACTTTGTTGTAGTAACTATTCAGGAAAGTAGTTTCTTCTTCAACTTCCAACATTTTTTGTACTACTGAGATCTGCTTTTTTACATTATTTATTTTCCTCGCTTACATATAGCCATTAATTTCCTCAGCGCTTTACAGACACCAACATTGCTGTCCCCATTGGGGCTTACAATCTAAATTCCTAAATTCCCTATCACTCTTTCTATGTGAGTAAAGCAAGCCATACAAACAGAGGGAGAACATAAAAACTCAATACAGATGTGCTAACCACTGAGCCACCATACAGCGTTAACCACTGAGCCACTGTGTTGCCCTTTAATAGAATACTTCTGGTTAATGCCATTTTCAGGGGAAACTGCAACTTTTTACTATTATGACTCTACAGCATGGCTGGGTAAATCGCAGCCCGCTGGCCACATACGGCCCTTCTGCAGTCGGTGTGCAGCTCGCAGACAGTGACATACAAACAGACCGGAATTAAAAGTTCCTGTGCTGATGGCTATACTATTGCGGTTCTGGAGCTCCCGAGAATGCTGAGGAGCAGCACTGGACATCCTGAGGGAGCTGGAGTGGCTGTGCTGGAAGCATTGAGGGAGCTGGAGGGGCGGTGCTAGAAGTATTGAGGGAAATGGCGGACCGGTGCTGGAAGTACTGAGGGAGCTGGAAGGGCAGCTGTGAATATCCTGAGGGAGTTGGAGGGGCAGCATTGGAAGTATTAAGGGAGCTGTAGAGGCAGCTCTTGGAATACTGAGGGAGCTGGAAGTATTGAGGAAGCTGGAGGGGCAGTGCTAGAAGTATTGAGGGAAATGGCGGACCGGTGCTGGAAGTACTAAGGGAGCTGGAAGGGCAGCTGTGAATATCCTGAGAGAGTTGGAGGGGCAGCGCTGGAAATATTAAGGGAGCTGTAGAGGCAGCTCTGGAAATACTGAGGGAGCTGGAGTGATGGTGCTGGAAGTATTGAGGAAGCTGGAGGGGCAGTGCTAGAAGTACTGAGGGAGGTGGATTGGTGCCATTGGAAGTACTGAGGGAGGTGGCGGGGCAGTGCTGAAAGTACTGAAGTGTAATTCTGAAAGAGAATAATCCATATTTTGTCTGAGAATCACACTTAAGTGCTGGTGAAAAACTATTTGGGCCTCATGCACATGGGACATCTGCATCCATACATGTGGTACATATAGAAAACTGATATTCATTCCACTAGGATGGATCCACATGTCCTGTGCATGTGGGACCAACATATTTATTATTATAGGTTGAATACTGCTCCTGCATATTAATTACATATTCACATTGTAAAAGCCCCACACTCAAAGAGGTGGTCTACTACTGGACAGCAGCTAATTAATCAATTCAGGGCCACAATTAAAATAAAAGCAACGAATACTCGCCTCCTGCAGAAACGTCATTCCAGCAGTGTTGGCGCCCCCGTTTCTGGAGAGTAAAGTGACATTGTGTCCTGTGCTCACTGCAGCCAATCAGATATGGCTGAGTCTGTCATAGACTATGCTATCGTCAGATGGCATAGTCTATCATGGCAGACTTCCATTTTGAAGAAATAGTAAAGGCTTCATGCTCTGGTGACTGGGACACTGATCCCTGCAGCTGTCATGTGACATTGCTTCTGGCACAAGAGCCAAGGGGGACACAGGCTCAGAGCAGCCGATCGACACCGGTACAGGAGGTGCATAGACTTTTTTATACAATGATGTTTCCAGGTATTGTATTCTGGCGTCTAATGCCGGACATTGGCTTAAAATAATGAATCGGATGTTATTCACCCACAGTAGTGGTGATGTCACAACTACTGCTTACATTACCGCTGCAGACAATCACTGAGTTCAGTGGCTCTGCTGATGTAGAAAGCTTGAGCAGCTTAGGTCAGTGATTGGCAGCAGTGATGAATGTAGCTGTGGTGATGATGTAACTGCAGCAGCCATTAACCCCTTCACACCCAGTCCATTTTCATTTTTTTTTCCTCCACTTTTTTATCTTTTCATCCACATAACCGTATCAGGGCTTTTTCTTTTGGGACGATTTGTACTTTAGATTGACACCATTCACTTTACCATGTAATGCACTGGAAAGTGGGAAAAAATTCCAAGTGCGTTGAAATTGCCAAAAAAAGTGTAATTCCACAATTGTTTTTGCTTTTTTTTTTTTTTTAATTGCCGCGCTCACTATATGGTAAAACTGACCTGGCAATATGATTCTGCAGATCAGTACGAGTGTGCAGATACCAAACATGTATGTTTTTTTTTTTTTCATTTAAGTCATGAAAAAGAAAATCTGAAATTTTTAAAAATAAAAATTTGCTTGTGTCTCCATACTTCTAGACCCGCAACGTTTTCAATTGTCTTGTGAGGGCTGATTTTTGCACCCTGAGCTGACGTTTTTACTGATCTCATTTTTGTGGTGCATACGATGTTTTGATCGCCTCTTATTACATTTTATTTCAATGTTTGTGGAGGCCAAACAAAGTACTTCTGGTGTTTTAACTTGTTTTTTTTTCTTGTTAATTGGATTAATTTATTTCATATTTTGATAGCTCAGGCTTTTCAGAACTCATTGATACCAAATATTTTTAATGGGGCAAAAGGGGGATGAGTTGAACTTTTGTGTGTTTTTTCCATATACGTGGATGGGGTAGCATATAATAGGGTGGAGGAGCATTTTAACAGGATGTGGGAACCATATATCAAAGGGTATATCAGACACTTTATCATGAGACTACAAGTATGTTGTGTACATATCTTCCATCCCATTTTATTGATTTGTGAAAATCATTTTTTGTTTTGCAAATGTGACTTTTTTCCCACCATGCCATAACTAAGTTTGTTACTGAAAGAGAGAACTTGGCTCCTATGGAAACGTCGATGTTTTGGAGAAAAAAATTCCTGTTAAACATAAAATAATTGTGTGTCAATAAAAATAACAATACCGATTTGTTGAAGGATGGAAGATCTGCAGTAGAAGGACTATTTCTGGTTAAATGGTAATCAATGACAGATATAGCTATCTTGTGCAGTTTACTAGTATATGAAGAAACTACATCACATGTAACCAAGTCCAATTATTATCCCAATGAATATCTCAAAACATTTAAAACATCTTTTGAATTCTATAGATAACCTGGATTGTGGCATACAAGGGTTGTATCTCTGAATCTGAACACTGACCTAAATGTTACCCTAGAGCAGGGTTCCCCAACTCCAGTCCTCAAGGCTCACCAACAGGTCATGTTTTCAGGATTTCCTTTGTATTGTACAGGTGAAGCAATTATCACCTGAGCAATATAAAGGAAATCCTGAAAACATGATCTTTTGGTGGGCCTTGAGGACTGGAGTTGGGGAACCCTGCCCTAGAGAATGGTGGGGGGAAAATAATCTTATGGGTTTTAGGAAAGGCATGCACAATTGGAATCATGGGATTATCTACGTTTTTTTGAAAAAAAATTCCTAGAGAAAAACCTTCTCCAATGATGAATTTACATGAAATTGAGATAGAAGTGGTGGGATTGTGGGTGGCCCTCCCAGGCTTCACCCAGGGCTGTGGGGTACTCGGTACCGGGCCGGTGTCAGGGGGAGATGTGTCACAGCAGCGGTGACCTGGTCTGTGGCCCTGGGCGCCCAATATCAATGACGGATGATGTTTGTAATGTAGTTTATATGGAAAGTTCGTGACGCCACCCATGGTGTTTGGCAAATAAGATCTTAAGCCAAGAGCTTGCAGATGCGCTGGGACTGATGGTGTGATGCAGCAAAGATGGTGTAGCTCCCCACAGGTGGAGCTGTAGTCCCAGGGCAGTGTAGGCGCTATGAATGAGGATAGGTGCGGGACGGTGTGGATGCTGGTACCCAGATGTAGCGGTGCTGAAGGTGTTAGTGACGAATGAATGGAGGACACCAGAGCTTGCAGTTTCAAAGCTTTACTCACAGTTCGTGGTGCACACTGGTGCCTGCCTCCGTGTCTTGTCCTCCAGGGTAGAGACTCAATCAACCTCCCGGGCAAGTCAGGGCTCTCCTCTCCAACACTCCGCCAACATGTGCATTTCCTGAACGACTCCTCTATTGCGCCTTTTAGTGTGAAGAACTCCAGTACCATGGTTCTCTGAAGTTCCTCCTGTCAGATATTCCTAACAACTCTACTTGTATGACAGACAGCTGTAGCCTGCTCGGGGATGCTCCTGGATACCGTCTCTCTATCTGTTTGCTGTTGTGTCCCAAGTTTTGGATGGGAGTAGTGCATTTACAGCCGACTACTCCACCGGTGTCTGCTGCAGAACCATAAGTGTCCATACAACCTCGGGGACTGGGCCCTGGCCTTGCGCTGAGAACCTATAGGCAGGGTTCCTATCCAACCTATTCCTCCTCTCTGTTCTCCTACTCCTTCATTCCACGCTGTTCCTTCTTTCTCTTATGGAAGCTTAGGTTGCAGTCCTACGTCTCTCCACCTTTCTTACTTTCCCGTGCCAGCTGGCTCAGGTCACTGAGGCAGCTGCATCACTCCTTCCTCCATCCCTTCTTCCAGGGATCCCCCACTCCTCACTGAGTGGCTTCCTACTCCGCCGACCTTCTGTCAGACTAAAACTGTAATTCTAAACTTTCCCACTCTTTTATATGAATCTCAACTCCACCCACCTCCCAGCACATCTTGTGTTACGAAGCAAGGAATCACCAGAGGTGCTCTGCTACCCTCTAAGCATGAGCCGCAATGTGATCAGTGCTGAACTATCCTGTGTGTGGGATGCAGGTGTTGGAGTGCGGAAAGGAGCTCCCAACTTAACTGGATGGTGGGGCACTACACCTTAGAAGAAGGTGCAGTACCTCTGTGGCGACTGAGCCTCAGGGGCGCCACAATTGCATTTAAGAATCTTGATAATTATCTCTGACCAATAGTGTAATTTTATTAAAGCATCTTGTTCTTGTTTAGACAAATTATATTTAATAGGAGGAAAACCGATATTGTCCAATCAGTTCACTGGTTTCAGAATCATGGTGGTCATCTTTGTCAGAAAAAAATGTTTCTTAATGGTTAGCTCTCGTACAAACTTGTTGATGTCTCTGATGACAGAAAAAAGATCTAGTTTGAAATTAGTAGGTGCAAAGTTCAAGCCAGATACCTTGATTGACAGCTCATTGATGACCAGTCTAGTGTAGGGGCGTGCTAAGCTGTCTGTGTTTTGATTGACAGCTCTGCTGTCCAATCTGAGACTGGGAGTTACTCGCTGTCTCCAGGTGCTCATTGTCCCAGCTGATTGCCTGTCTACTTAGCTGGGCTTTTAGTCTCTGACCTCTGACTTTTAGCTAAGTGCTGTTGGTTTTCTATGTGCCTAGTGTTTTGCTTGATGATCTTTCATTACCTGACCTTGTAACTTGTTCTGACCCTCAGTCTGTTTAACCCCCTCTTCTGATCTGCTATCCTCCTTACCTATCCTTACTCATGGCTTGTCTGTGAGAAGTCACTCAGTATCATATTTCATCTGGCTTATACTTTTTTTCTTTTTCACCATTATGGATCCTGTTCACATGCTTAGTGACCAGGTGGCGAGTTTGACTCAGATGACTCAAGATCTGGATAAGGAATGCCAGAGTCTGTAGTCATCACAATATTATTTGCAGGGTCAGATAGTTAATTTTAAGAATACTTCCTATAGCCCTTCACTGCTGGCAGTGACTGTGATGTCAATACCCTCATAAGTATGGTTGATCTCTCCCGAACCTGTAATGGCCCTTCCAGATACATTTTTCGAAGAGAAAGACCAGTTTAAGTTGTTTGGGGAGAGCGTTAAGTTATTTCTTACCCCACTTCCCCAGTTGTCAGGTGACAAGCTCCAGAGAGTGGGAATAATCATGTCCCTATTGTGATTGGTCCTCAGACCTGGGCATTTTCCTTGTCCTCACAAGTCCAAAAATGGTCTTTTATGGATCCTTTTTTGACCTTTTAGGTCTGATCTATGATGAACCCGACAGGATCCAGGTCGGCAAGGCTAAGATCATGAACCTGGCACAGGGGGGTCGCACATCTGAGGACTACTGCACTGAGTTCCGGCAGTGGTCCACCGAAGTTCTGTGGAATGATGCAGCCATGGTCGGACTGGGGTGCCAAAGGACCACCAGTAACCAACTGCAGGGCGCCACTTTTCAGCTACATGCAAATGTGACATTTATCCTCAATCAGAAATGTATATAACAATGACCTGGGTAGGTTGTTAAATAAATAAGATGCTGCCTTTGTACATAGTGACCCAAGTATATAGTGCCAAGAACTGGCCCACCAGAGGATTCTCCTGTTCTCCTGTGGGCCAGTCCAAGCTTGGATGCAGCTGTCCTTCATGACACACTTTGTTCTCTGGCAGAAACTATGACCCAGGCCATACGCCTGGACCGTAGTATCATTGAAAGACGTAGTGAACATTAGAGGTTATTAGAATTGCCAGTCTTCATGTTGTGGAGAAAAAATTGTAGACAAGATCTTGGAGTCTATCTGTTCTGTGAGCTCTCTGGACATTTTCTCAAGAATTACTCAGCTGTCCTTAGGCAAGGAAACCATCAGGAGAACGTCTGAGACTGGGTGATGGCTGAGGAAGTCACCTGGATTCTCAGGTACCTTTTTCTTCCTTTCATAAAGTAGTGATAAATATGGTTATCCTTCGGGAACCAGGTGTTATCAACATTGGCATTCATTGACTGTGGGTCTGCTGCTAATTTTATTGATTTGGAACTGGTTCTGAAGTTATGATTAGTGACAGTTTGTTTGGAAAGACCCATTCAAAATTTGAACCTTGACAAGACACCGTTAGCATTAGAATTTGGCCAAGAGGGTAACAGTGGATTTCACGCTCCAGGTGAGAGCATTCCACTCTGAATTCATCTTCTATTTTGTGTTGGATAATTTACCTGCTGGGTTGGTACTGGGGCTTCCATGGTTTCATATTCACAATCCTATTACTGATTAGCGTCAGAAGGAGATTGTTAAATGGAGCCCCAATTGTTACAAGAAATATTGAAAATCTGTACAAATATACCAGGGTATCTGAAGAACTTCAGAGCTGTGTTCTCGGAAAAAGAGGCAGAGATATTACCAACCCATGGTCTTTATGATTGTGCTATTAATCTTGTCCCTGATACAAAGCTACCTGAAGCTCGCCTTTACAATTTGTCTGGGCCTGAAATGACCGCCATGAAATAATAATAATAATAATAATAATCTTTATTTATATAGCGCCAACATATTCCGCAGCGCTTTACAGTTTAACAGTTTCAATACACAAGTCATAAGTAGCAACATTAACAATACAATAATTAAAGCAAAGTAAGACGAAATAAGATGACCCTGCTCGTGAGAGCTTACAATCTACAATGAGGTGGGGGAGATACAGAGTACAGGGGTGTATTTACAATGGTGTATTTATAATGATGGTCCAGCCATCTTGAGGGAGTGAAAGATGGATGGAGATAGTGAATGGGCTACACACGCACCCTTACACATAGAATGACTTTGATTAGTGAACGTGATAAGCCGCTCTGAATAAATGTGTTTTGAGGAAGCGCCTAAAACTGTGGAAATTGTGGTTAGTCCTAATTTCTTGGGGTAGAGCATTCCAGAGGATAGGAGCAGCACGGGAGAAGTCTTGGAGTCGGGAGTGGGAGGTACAGATTAGTGCAGAGGTTAGTCAAAAGTCATTTGCGGAGCGCAGCGATCGGCTAGGCCGATAGACAGAAATGAGGGAGGAGAAGTAGGGGGGTGCAGCACCGTGGAGAGCTTTGTGGGTGAGAACAAGTAATTTGAATTGGATCCTATAATGAATGGGCAGCCAGTGTAATGACTGACGAAGAGCAGACACGTCCGAGTACCGATTTGCCAGATGGACAACCCTGGCTGCTGCATTAAGTATGGACTGGAGAGGGGATAGTCGAGTGACGGGGAGGCCAATTAATAGAGCGTTGCAGTAATCCAGCCGGGAGTGGATCAATGCTACAGTGAGAGTTTTTGTCATTTCCATGGTGAGAAAAGGGCGGATTCTAGAGATGTTCTTTAGGTGTAAGCGGCAAGAGTGGGCAAGAGATTGTATATGGGATGTGAAGGAGAGATTGGTGTCAAACATAACACCCAGACAGCGCGCCTGTTGCCAGGGTGTTATTGAGGTGTAACACACGGAGAGGGAAATGTCAGATTTAGGGAGGTTAGTAGATGGCGGGAGCAGAAGAAGTTCAGTTTTGGAGAGGTTGAGTTTCAGATAGAGAGTGGACATGATATTGGAGACTGCGGACAGACAATCACTGGTGTTCTGTAGTACAGAGGGGGTAAGGTTGGGGAATGACGTGTATAGTTGTGTGTCATCAGCATAAAGATGGTACTGAAAGCCAAATCTGCTGATGGTCTGTCCAATTGGGGCTGTGTAGAGAGAGAAGAGAAGGGGGCCAAGGACTGAGCCCTGAGGTACCCCAACAGCAGGAGGAAGATGAGATGAAATAATATATTAACAAAAGTTTATGGTAGAGTAATATTCTTCCTTCTTCCTCCCCTGCTGTTTCCGTATTTTTCTTTGTGAAGAAAAAAGATGGGGGCATCAGTCCTTGCCTCGAATTCTGAGAACTAAACAAAATCACTTTTAATAATACTTACCTACTACCATTCATCCTTGTCCTGTGTAATCAGCTTCTTGGGGCCAGGCGGTTTTCTAAACTTGATCTTAGCGGGGCTTATAATTTGATACACATATGATAGCGCGATGAATGGAAAATGGCGTTCTTATCGTCTGAGGGTTAATTTGAAAATCTTACCATGCCATTTGGCTATCCAATGTACCTGCTGTTTTTCAAAATGTTATGAATTATATTTTCTCTGATTACATTTGAAGATATGTTGTGATTTACCTGGAATTATATTCTAATTTTCTCACCCGATTTGAACTTTCACCAGGACCATGTCCATGTTGTATTACAAAGGGTGAGGGAAAAGTCTTTGTTTACTAAATTAGACAAATGACGGAATCTCACAGAAATGAAAGAATTTTCAAATGAAGAATGGATGAAAATCCCTCCAACAAAATTGAAAGACTCAAGTCTGGCTACAAAAAAACATTTACAAGCTGTGATTCTTGCAAAAGAGGGTGCTACTAGGTACTAACCATGCAGGGTGTCCAAACTTTTGCATCAGCTCATTTTAATTTTTGCAATTTTTAAAATGCAAAAAATGACTATATTTGTTTTGCCTAAAATATGTCATATTTAAGTTTAAGCCTTTTAGAGATCATTTCACCTTTAACTTGCTGTTGGAATAAATGATGCCATGGAATAAATGATGCTATAATAATAATAGTAATTTTGACTAGGGTTGCCCAAACATTTACATGCCATTGTAAGTGTAGTTGGTTTTCTCTGTGCCTAGTGTTTTGCTTGATAATCATTCGTTACGTGACCTTGGACCTCGTTCTGACCCTCAGTCTGTTTAACCTTTTTGTTCTGATGAGCTATCCTCTTGGTATTTGACCTCAGACCGGTATCCAATTAAGCCCTTGTTTCTTCCCTCTGTTTATGACATACCCTCCAGTCTTTTGAAGTCAAACTGCTTGACCATCCCGACTCATGGCTTGTCCATGAGAAGTGACCCAGCATCACAATAACTTCTTTAATTCCAGACAGAAGTTAATTCCAATGAAGCTGAGGTTAGGGCTTTCTGCAGTCCATATCATCACTTCCAGGACTTCTTGTTTTTAATTACAAATATTATTCATTTTGGTTCATCAGTCCAGAGCTACTGCTGCCATTTTTCTGCACCCCAGTTCCTATCTTTTTGTGCATAGTTGTATCACTTGGCCTTGTTTTCATGTCATACTTATGGTTTTTAACCGCAATTCTTCCTTGTAGACGTGGCGCTCCTGAGGGTTCAGTCACCTTAGAGGTGCTGCACCTCCTCCTGAGGTGTGGTACCCCACTATCCAGATAAGGTGGAGACGCCTGACCACACTCCAACACCTGCACCCAGCACAGACACTTTGGAATAGTGGAGCACTCTGTAAGTCAGCTACTTTGGTTCACAAAGGGTGCTGGGGAAGTGGGTGGAGTTTGGACTGCACAAGAGAGGGAAGAAGGTTAGGAAGGAGTCAGTTAGTGAGAGAAGATCCCCGGAGAGGAATGGAGCGGAAGCAAGTGCAGCAGCAGACTGTTGTGAGTCGGAGCTACTGGCACGGGAAAGAGCAAGAGAAAGCCTGATTCTTCAGAAGGGAGATAGATTAGTACCGAACGTGGGGAGAAGAGAACTGAGGACAAGGGTGAGAGCAGAGCCCTTCCTTAAGTTAAAGTGCATGGTTCGGAGTCCGGTATCCGAAGTTGTACGGATGCTGAAGGTCCTGCAGCAGAAACTGGAGGAATAGAAGTTGTCACCACTTTATTGCCACCTATGACTCGGGGGCACAATAGCAACGTGTGTGAGCCGGGACCTGATAGTAGGATGTCCACGAAGCGGGCTACAGCTGTCTGCCATACGAGTGGAGTTCCAAGTAACATCTGAAAGGAGGAACTTGAGTTTAATTCACAACTACAAGTACTTCAGTTTAGGCGCTAGTGAGGAGACGTTCAGGGAAGGCATATGTTGGAGGAGTGCTGGAAAGGTGTACTCTATCTTGCCTGGGAGTTGGCTGAGCCCCTGACCTGGAGGACACGGCACCGAAGCGGGCATCTGTGTGCACGAGACTGTGTGTAAAGCCTTGGAACTACATCCCACTGTGTCCTCCACTTATTCCTGTGCCACTCATCCAGCACTGCTACGCCTCTGTGCCTAACACTACACCATCTACCTCAACACCTATTCCTACTGTCCTGGGACTACAGCTCCACTTGGGGGGAGCTTCATCCCCATTGCTGCACCACACCATCTGTCCCAGAGAAGCAACCCTGCAGCGCTGGTCAAAGTGACCAGGAACCACAGGTGGTGTCACAAATCACCTCAATAACTTTATCCCCATCACTCTACCCCTTTTGCATTGACCACCTGAGGCCACGGACCAGGTCACTGCCACTGTGACATCTCCCATTGAAATCAACGGGCCCGGCACCGAGTACCCCACGGCCTCTGGGGGGCGAGTCATAGACCACTTCTGGCCAGAAATCTTTTGACATTAAATGTCTGTTGCTGAGTCCAACTGGTTGGTGTCGGTTCTGAGCTGATGGCACTGCTGGACATCTTACTATTTCAAATATAAGTAAGCATGATGAGTCTTTCATCAGCGGTACTAAGTTTTTTCGAAAAATCACTGCTTCTACAGTCATGAATGTTGCTTATTTCTTGGTGGTCTCAATGCTGAGTCTCCAGACTTGCTGCAGGTCGAGACACTGCCCTGGAGTGGCACCTCATGTTTATCCTGTGGCCCAAGCCTATCCTCATGACAAGAGGCACTAGTGAAGCCACATAGTCATGCCCCTCCAAGGGAAGCCTGGCCAGAGGTGAAGTGGGTCTACAATCATCAAATCCTCCCACTTTGATTTCCATAATTCCTCAACTTTTCCTTCTTGGTGTTGCAATTCCAATTTTGCAGACTGTATATATGACTATATTTATGGGGGTTCAAATATTTATATGATACTTATCATAAACAAAGTTTGATTATTGACAATATCAAGAAAGTATCTTTGCACCATTGGCTTCTTAGAGATGAAAAAAATGAGTCAACAACTGAGTATGGAGAAATGATCCAGCCATACGTTTCCTGTGTGTACTGTAATTACATTATACATACATACATACATACATTATTATTACTCTCTATGGAAACCTATTTTGGAAGAATGATCAACACGTTAGTGACAATTTGTTAGATACCTTTCTGAGTAAATACTGGTGATTATGGAAGGTGTGTTTCTTAGGGAAATGCAGTAAACTTTACAGACTTGAGAAACTAAACTGGTTAAACCTGCCTTCACGAACTAAGAATAACAAATTAATTTCCTCTTGCGTGAAAGAAACTTGGCAGGGATATAAATAGGTTTACCTGCATGAGCTTTATTGTTATTAGTGTGAAAGTAACTTATTAAATCGACATACAAATACATGAGATCACTGTACAGTGACTGCAATATAACTATAGGGCGACTGAGGTGAAGCAGACGAAAATTCAAAGTTTTACACCAAGGAATTTAGCATGTTTTACTATTAGTGATGAGTAGTGTTGAGCATTCCGATACCGCAAGTATCGGGTATCGGCCGATACTTGCTGTATCGGAATTCCGATACCGACTTCCGATATTTTTTCAATATCGGAATTCGGCATCGGAATCGGAAGTTCAGTTGATTGACGGCCTGACGTCATCATGATGCGCGGTGTGTGCGCATCATGATGCGCCGTCATTTCGGGCCTTCCGGGGGTCTCTGCCGGCCTGCCGGGGGGCTGTGCCGGCCTGCCGGGGGGCTGTGCCGGCCTGCCGGGGGGCTGTGTGGACTGCCCGGGGTCTGTACCGGCCTGCCGGGGGGCTGTGCCGGCCTGCCGGTGGTCTGTGCACCCTGTGGGGGTCTGTACCGGCCTGCCGGGGGGCTGTGCCAGCCTGCCGGGGGGCTGTGCCGGCCTGCCGGGGGGCTGTGCTGATGTCCGGGGGTCTGTGCAAGCATCGTCCGATGGGACTACAAGTCCCATCGGGCGATGCCTGCTACCATGACAGTGATTGACACATTAGTCAATGATGGGACAGTAGTAGTCCCATCATCCGGCTAATGTGTTAAATGTTAAAAAAAAAAAAAAAAAATACTACATACATACTACATGCATGCTACATACATACTACATGCTACATACATACTACATACATGCTACATGCATGCTACATACATACTACATGCTACATACATACTACATACATGCTACATACATACTGCATGCTACATACATACTACATACATACTACATACATACTACATACATACTACATGCATGCTACATACATACTACATATATACTACATGCATGCTACATACATACTACATGCTACATACATACTACATATATACTACATGCATGCTACATACATACTACATGCTACATACATACTACATATATACTACATGCATGCTACATACATACTACATGCTACATACATACTACATATATACTACATGCATGCTACATACTACATGCTACATACATACTACATACATACTACATGCTACATACATACCACATATATACTACATACATACAATACATTCATACAATACATACATAGACATACAGTACATATAACATAGAGTAACATACTTACCAATACTTGTCACATTGTTCCCCGAAGCCATTGTCTTTTCCGGGATAAATATTAACATAACAAACCACAAAAATACTCACCCACGATCCGAAGCAGTCCACGAGTGTGTCCCACGACGATCTTGGGTAGAGAACTGCAGCATCAGATGATGCTGCCGTTCTCTACGGGCTGCAGGAATCCAATGACGGAAGGTAGGTATCCTTCCGCACTGTATTCCTCCGCCACTTAAAAAAAAAAAAGTCCCTAGTCTCACTTTATGCCATTGCTGCGTGGGAATTTCCCACACAGCCTGCACAGACCCCCGGAGCCTGCACAGACCACCGGCAGGCCGGCACAGCCCCCCGGCAGGCCGGCACAGCCCCCCGGAGCCTGCACAGCCCCCCGGCAGGCCGGCACAGCCCCCCGGCAGGCCGGCACAGCCCCCCGGAGCCTGCACAGACCACCGGCAGGCCGGCACAGACCACCGGAGCCTGCACAGACCCCCTGGCAGGCCGGCACAGCCCCCCGAAAGGCCCGTACAGACCCCAGAGAGGCTGTACAAGGGCAGGAAAGGGTTTTTCTTATTCCGATACCGGAAGTCCCATAGACTTGAATGGGACTTCCGGTATCGGAATCGGCGATACCGATACTTTTTTTAAAGATCGGCCGATACCATCCGATACGATACTTTGAAGTATCGGACGGTATCGCTCAACTCTAGTGATGAGCGAACGTGCTCAGATGTGGTGCTATCTGACCATGCTCGTGTGCTAACCGTGAGTCTTCGGCATTCTCAAAAAATATGTTTGAGTCCCGCAGCAGCAAGTCTCATGGCTGTTCGACGGCCGCGACAGGGATTGTCTGTTTGTAAGGCAATCCCTGCATGTATTGCTGCTGTCGAACAACCATGAGAAATGAACACTCGAACATATTATTCGAGCACGCCGAAGTCTCGCGGTTAGCACACAAGCATGGATAACACCTTATCCAAGCACGTTCGTTCATCACTAATCCCTATGGAAAAATGGAAATCAGGTAGCAAAATAACATAATTGGTCAAAGACATAATCGTTAAAGATAATTTTATCCTTCTGCAACCATTAATAAATTGAGCCAGCACATGACGTAGTTTAGTCTGTGAGTGATTAAGGAAAATAATGAGTGGTTTCCTTGTGCTCAAGCTAAAGGCTGTCTTCCCTGGAGGCATCTCTGAGTGGTTTGTACTGTAGGGCACCTTTTAAGAAGATAAGTACAGGATTTAGGATGCAAGCTAATCCTGGTCAGTTTCAAGAACTTCCACTATAGAGATGTCTATCCTACAACTTGTCAAGCCAAACACGTACCTGAGAGTAGCACTGTACATACTGTCTGCAGCTAATGGGCAGTATGCACAACATAAAATTCAGATATGAGAGCATGTGACCCATTCCTGCTCCCTCTCCTGCACAAAAAGTGACCTGCAAGTTAACAGGTATACTGCTGGAGACCTCTGAACCCCACTGCCAAGTTTCATAAACAATATATATAATTTATCTACAGGATGAGATGGCAAATGTGTGATTGCTGGTTGATCAGACCACTGGGACCCTGTTGATCGCAAGAACTAGCGTCCCAAAGTCCCCAGTGTGAACTAGCGTCCCAAGTCCTTCATTACTTGTTTAACTGTAACATATAGGCAGCTAATGGAGCAGTGGTCGCACATGATCACTAAGCATGATCACTCATATTTGAGGTCTTTGGATCCCCTATTCTGGGGAAATGTAAGGGTGTTTAGTAAGAGGGCCAGCTGGACCCCTCATGAATAATGCATTTATTATTTATCCTGTGGATGGATGATAAATATTTCTTATAGGAAGATCCCTTTAAACCTTTACCTGGTGATTTGAAGCCCTGCCACAAGCTGGTTTTAATAGGAGCAGTTTCATGGCAAGCTCTGTTGGGGGTCTTCAGCAGACTCCTTGCAGCTTCGACAACACATCAGTGCCCCTCACTTTCTTGGAGGGATGATGGCCATGTGGAAAAATGTGACCCTGGGCTGTGCGCTGTAAATGTAGCTGTCATAGACTGACGGTTTAATTTAACAGCAGAGGAAACTCAATTCTACTTGCTGCTTTTAGAGGCAGATAATGGCTAAACAACACGGCCATTATTGGCCGGAGATGGGCTCAACTGCTGAGCCTATTCTATACACTTTCTCCCAACGAGCATCATACATGTATGGCGTTAGTAGTCAAGGGGGTGAAGAGTACCTATCACCAAAATCAAGTAAGTTATTATTTATATAGAAACAAAATTCTTTGAAACTTTATGAATTAACAATTACGTAATGTGTTTGCAAATGGTATGCAAATTGTCAATTTTCTATACAAAGTCTCTGCTAAGCAACCAGACTTGAATGCCTAGCTTTCCCAACAGCAAAATCCTACTGTATAAGGCAGAGACAGATCTCGTAAAAACATGGGTGGGCAATTAATCTTTGCAAGGAGCCACAAGAGAGGTCCTGAGGGCCCAGACAACAGACCGGAACATAATTGTGATTATAATTATTTTATATTAATTGTGATCATTTAATATTGATTTGAATAAAGTATGTTTAGCTACTGTTAATAGAAGTCACAATAGGGCATATTGTAACATGTAGTATTACCTGTAGCAGATCAAAACATTATTTACTGCTTTTTATAAAGTTTATAAAAAATGCAAATCATACTGTCCTTATTCTGCCTTAAGTGTGCTTCATAAATTAAGCTGTACCTTGATCAATAGCTGACGCCACACTAAATATGACATAGCCACAGCCCCCCACACACACAGCATGGTGGCCACACAATCAGCACACAGGTTTTGATGGACATATACCAGAGTCCCCCAAAGATTAGGATGGTCCCCACAGTCCCCCTTTATAATGGTCCACACAGTCACATACACAGTATGATTATCCACAGCCCACACACAACTGTGAAGGTTCCACAGCTCCTTACACAGTATGATGCCACCCTACAAGTATGATGCCCCCACAGTTGCTCACACAGTATTAAGGACCCCATATAAGTATCATAACCACTCTGCCTCTCATGCAGTATTATTGCACCTCATTACTTATATGATGCCACTCATCACAGTGTTATATCCCCAACACAAGTATGATATCTCAACAGCCTCTTACAAAGTATTATGGCCCCCACACACAAGTATGATGTCCCCACAGCCCCTTACAAAGTATGACGGCACTCTACATAATTATGATGACCCCACATCCCCTCACACAATATTATGGTTCCCCACTCAAGTATGATGTCCCCATAGACCCTCAAACAAGTACTGGCCAATAAGTAAGATAAAAAATAAAACTCCTTTCTCTCTGTTGCGCTCATGGGCTATGTAGAAAGTGTGCACTGAATCACTGCGCGGCGCGATCTGTTGATGTCATCAGTTCCCGATGAGCAGAAATACAGTTACACAGGCTGAATGATGGAACAAGGAGCAGACGGCTTTCTATTCCATTATTCCGTCTCTGTCTCCTGAGGAAACAGGTACCAATGAATTTGAGGCGCAGGGGGCGGCCACGTGGCGCCGGACCCCACTGTATCCAGCCATTTGGCTGTCCTGGACCATGAACCTAACAGGAACAGTAAAAGGGATGTATGTGGCCTGCGGGCTGCACTTTGCCCTGGTCTTCTTCAGAATATTGGCAGTCATCCAGATTGCATTGCAGCGGAGACAGTCAGTAATAAATATGACATTTTATCTATTGTTCCCTTACAGTAAACGCGCTCTCTGATTGACCTAAGACGTGAGATTTCTAATAGCTTCTAATATCCCACTGTTTGGAGGAGAATTCAGTGTCGAGGAGCATGATATCACCACTAGGAATACTGGGAACACCACAAGTGATTTTCGGAAGAAATTTGCTAATTTGCATAATGTGCATGCAAAACACCACATTGTATGCAACTTTATTTTTTTTTTGTTGACTTTACAAAGTTGAATATTTATTGATTCTGAATAAATTAAAATCAAAAATGGTGAAAGGTTCCCTTTAAATACAAGGAAATCAGCAAACGCCCGCCCTCATTCAACATCAGTGATGACACAAGGGGAATGAGTCATTGGGCTAATTGCACTGAAACCTTTATTTTACCTGTTTGCTCTGCGTCTTCAAACCAGGAAACTTCTGAAAGGGGAAATTCCTGTCCTTTCTTCAGATTTGTAGGTCAAGGGTTGGAGGACCCAAAGTTAAATGGATATTTAGCCATTTACATTCTCAGTAATGAGAATTTATGCCTTTTCTAATGCAAATAGAGGGTTGATCCTACAGATAGATTCCCTTTAAAGCTATCAGATGGATAGTGGATCTCTAATTTCAGCCTCCTGTAATTCACTTTTACTCCCCGGTTCTACAGAAATTCCCATCCATTTTTTAGTTCAGGCATGTTATTCTTTGTGCATGAATAGTTTTCCTTCTTTACCTCCATATATATATGTCTTTAAAGGCTATAGACAAGCACTATTTTTCCAATGAAAAGCCTTTTGGAGCTTGCATGTAATAAATACCTGTCCAAGCTGCAGGATCCTGCTCAGTCATATTCTGTCCTCATTTTATCTGATGTACCTACTGGAAAAATTTTGAAAAAATTGACATACCGTGGTTTGGAAAAACCTCACTGTTACTCAAAAAGAAAATGAATATTGTGAATGAGACTTAAGAAGTCTCATTTATTTTGTTGCTACTGTAAAACACAAGCAAAAAAATGCACAGAAAAAAAAACAACAAAAACAAGTCCTAATTCAATTTGATGCATTTATTATATACCAGATGGAGGCCTAATGCTACCGCATTGGGAGGGCGGTAATGTCATGATGGGCGCAGGCTTTGCTGCATTGAGAATCTCTCCTTCCCATGTGCTCACCCATCTATCCACTCTCTCTTTCCCCATATGCTGAGTTCTCCCGACTGTGCTCTCTTCTTTGACTTTTCTACCCCATGTGCTATCCCCTTGTCAGCTGTCTCTCTCCTTCCTGTGCTGTGTTCTCCCCTCATGTGCTGGCTGTCCGGTTTGAGCTGTCTCCCCCCTGTACTCTGTCTGTCTCACCCCTGTGCGATTTCTCTCTCCCCCATCTGCTGTCTTCTCCTCTCATGTCATAAAGTTCATTTTAAAAATTGTCTGTGTCTTACCGTGTACAGAACATATCACAGCTCCTGGGCAGGGGCGGAAGCAAAAGACAATACTGTCATTACAGCAGGAGATCACAGAGGATACATTTTGTGAGGTAAAATATTGTTTAAAAACAGTCAGTGAAATATTTTACCTCATAAAATGAATCCTCTGGGATAAAAAGGTGGAATAACTCCGCGCTGCTTGAAAGAGAGAAGTCTATATGGATATTCAGATGAAAAAGTGGCTTTATTCAACGCGTTTCAGAATACTATGACTCCTTCATCAGGAAACCACAAAAGTATATACTTTTAATCCACCTTTTTATCCCATTTTTTTTACTCTGGCTGGTCACGAGGAGACCGGTGGATCTGCAGTAGCTAATATTTCTATGAGCCTGTGTTTGGGCTCTATCTGTTGAGTAAAATCTAATTAGAGGTATCTCTTAATACCCAGATAAGACCCTATTGCGCTTTTACTTTCCTTCCAGCTTTTTATTGAAAATGAATCCTCTGTGATCCCCTACTGTAATATTAGTATTGTCTATTGTTTCCTCCCCTGCCCAGGAGATGTGGTATGCGCTGTACACAGTCAGACACCGTGGGTAGGGGTCGGCCCCAAGAGGAGGAGAAGGAAGAGGAATCCTATTGCCAGCAGACCCTCCGCCAGCTGGCCGTGGAGCAGAGAGAACAGGAGCAGCAGAGACTGGCCGTGCTAGGCCCTGATATGGACAGGAAGGAGAAGGTTCGTGCTGGTCACTACGGGCCCTGGGACTCAGCAGGATGGGGTCAGGTCCTGAATGTTAACCAGGAGCCGGGGTTTGGTTTTATCTCAGACCCCCAGAGGATCTCTGACCTCTCCTTTAGCAGGAAGGATGTTGAATCTCACCTCCTGAGGGGACACCCTGCTCGAGACCTGCAACCGGGAGAGCATGTTACTTTCACCCGACATGAGGGGCTACGTGGCTGGTACGCCATGAATGTGCACCGCATACCAGAAGATTTTATTGCGGCCTACAAAAAAGAACATGCCTATGTTCCCACGGCAGGAATACCTCCCACAGTAGTGATTACATCTGCCATGTCCAGGCAGATAACATCTACCCCAGTCCCACACCCTATGGTACAAGTTGCTAAACCCGCTGTACCTCAGGCCGCAATTCCACCAACTGCCACCACCTCTTATGTCAATCAACAAGCAAGAAGAGGATGTCCTTCAGTTCTCCCCTGGAAGCAGCCCAAGCGACCCGCTTCCACCACCCCAGGAGGGGACCATCATTAAGCATCAGTAATTAACTGTTACCCAGGAGGGTATAGGCACTGTTATACCTTTTTCATTTTTTATTTTTGGTTTTGTTCATCATGTTATTCCAGTTTGCCCAGTTTCCTTGGCAGCCTTTTATACTTGAACTGTGAGGTCATGGACAATGAATGATCCAGAACTGTCCTGTAAATAGTTGCACCTCTTTAGGTGCCCTTTCTTGATTTTACATAGACCTGCTTTAATTTAAAGACATCTTGGCTGGATCAATGTCTGCTTTACATGATTGCACTTAATAATAATGTTTAGCATTTTGATAGAGAAAGTAAATAGTGATAGTGTTTAATAAAGAAATAGAACAGATTTTATATAGGATATAGTTGGTCGTGAGATCTAGGAATCAGACTAATAGTGAATGTTTTGCAGAGTATAGACTCATGTTAACGTGTGAATAAAGATGAAGATTTGAATGAAGATTGAAAACGCAGGTGACGAACCAGGCATCGGCGATTGTCACCTAGGGTCTAGAAGTAAAGACTGCAATGGGCGGGAAAGTATTCAAAAATGTTTTGGTCTTGGTGACCTGGTTGGCTGGATGGGGTATGGGAGGGGTTAGAAAGGGGGCGGCCTGGGGTAATGGGGAAAAGTGCGGGAAAAACCGCATTCTGGATCAAAGGAGCAGGAAGCAGAAGACCCACCTTGCAGCGCTGATAATATGGAATCCGTGGATGCGCTCATGTCCAGGATCCAGGAGGTAGCACGGTCCAGGAGTGGGAGATGGCTGCGGTCCCAGCTGTCCTCCCTCCTCAATGCTGCGGATGGACAGGCAACGAGCCGGCGGGGCAAGAGAACCAGGCCCCCGGAGAGATTGTCACCTGAGGTGACTGCGCGCAGCAGGCACAGGCTGCGGAGCCCCTCCGGGGACCCTGCGGGCGGCGGCAGTGCAGGTGGAACCCCCTCAGTAATCTGCCCACCCGCCCTGCAGGCGCTGCAAGCAGGAGAGCGGGAGCCGCGCAGGAAGTACAGGCCGGGCAGGAAGGGAGGAGGTCACGGCCAGAACAAGAGGTATCGCGGGACCCAGCGGTGCCTGGTCGGCACTCAGGCTCAGGAGCAGGCTGCGTCAGGCCTGGGGTGCAACGGCGAGGAATGGAGCGGGCAGAGGCGGCAGCGGCGAGGACGGCAGCAGCGGCTCACACAGCAGGTGGTCCTGGGGATGCCTGCTTTGGGGGGCCTACAAGACGGGGCGCCAGACAATGCACGACAGCGGGCAGGTGTGGGCAAAATGGAGATGTCCTGCCTGGCCCCAGCACTTTGGTGGCGGCAAGGAGAGCAGCAGATAGCGATGTCCTGCTGTCTGGCAGTCGGTCAGATGGCACTACGGGCCGGATGGGTTGGTCCGGGTCCGGGGATCGACGCAGGTCCCGCTCGGGTCGGAGGTCCATGGAGCATGAGGAGTCGCGTGCTCAGGTCCCCCCTGGTGACGATGAGGCCAGGGGTGCGGGTCGGGAGCAGCGGAGGGGGTCGGATGGATTTGTCTCGGCCATCGAACGCCAGGATAGCGGAGGACGTCTGGACTCTGGACATTTGGCTGGCGGGGATACAGCACCCGCGCAGCTACGTGAGTATGGTTCCATGTCATGTTTGTCGCCCGCAGGGGCTGTATTGCAGGAGAGTGGGGGTAGTCAAGGGGAGGCTAGGGAGCAAACGGGGTGTAATAGGCCTAGCGGGGCGGAGGTGCCTAGCCTGCGGGATATTTTGAGCAATATGTCGCAAATTTTGAGGAGACTTGAAGGGGGAGTAATGGGGGAGGCAGCCCCATCTCCGGTGGGGGCTTGGTTAGGGGTTTTGGGGTCCTGCACCCAGACAGAGGGGGAGGTGTTGAGGCCAGTCGAGTGTGATGGAAGGGCATCGGTGGGGGTATTGGTGTCGGTCCAGATGGAAACGGATAAGGGTGACAAGATAAAACTGGACGATAGGGCTAAGGGAGAGGTTTACGTGTGTCTTGAGGGGCCGTTGGGGGCTCATCTAAAGAAGGAGGTGAAGGAAAAGATTTGTCGGGACCAGTACGTCGAGATATTTTCCCTCCTTCTGTTGGACAAATTTAATTTAGATAATGGAAAAAAGGACGATAGTAAGAAGGAGGAGGAGGAAAAGAGGAGGTGGCGGTTGATTCCGCAGACGTTTGTAAATTGGATGCAAGCATTCGCTTTTTTTGCGAGTGTTGTGGGTGAAAAGTTTCCCGAAAATTGTTCGGGGCTGTTTTGCTATCTGGACGCTATCGGGGAGGTGCATCGTATTTATGGGGGCCAAGCGTGGCTATGATACGATGAACAATTTAGACAGAGGAAGGCGGTGAGACCAGAGATAAAATTGGATCAGAAGGACATTGGTTTGTGGCTGAAGGTCATGGCGCCAGTAAGGTATGGGCAGTGCTTTCACGGGAGCGGGGGCAGTGGCAATCAACAGGCGGGACAAGGAGGTAGTGGTCAGGCAACCCAGGGAGGAAAAGAAAAGTCTGGATCGTGCTGGCAGTTTAATGACGGGCAGTTTAAGTACGGGAATAGCTGCAAGTTCAAGCACATGTGCTCCCACTGTAATGATAGCTCCCACGGGGCTTAAAAAAGTTTCAAAAAGGGAAAAGGAAAGCCCCACGTGGGTACCAGTCATGGGGGAGAGCCCAGTGAGAGACCAAGAGATGGCCCCCTTTCTAAATAGATACCCGGCCAGGGCGGAGGCCAAGGTTATTTGGGATGGTTTTGTTGAGGGCTTCAGGATTCCCCCCCCCCCCCCCCGGTCATGCGGTTCCTTTTTCGATTAAAAATTCACGGTCTGCATTGGTGCATAAGGAGGTAGTGGATGCTAAGTTAAAAAAGGAAGCGGTATAGGGTAGGATGGCGGGCCCTTTTCCCAGTGCGCTAGTTGTGGGTATGACAGTTATCCCCTTGGGGGTAGTTCCAAAAAAGGAGCAGAACAAGTTCCGTTTGAATCAGCAGTTATCATACCCGAAAGGGTTGTCGGTTAACGATGGTATTGACAAAGAGTTGTGTTCAGTGGAATATACTTCGTTTGATACGGCAGTGCAATGGGAACAACGTTATGGTTCAGGGGCTCTGTTAGCTAAAACCGACATTGAATCGGCTTTTTGTTTATTGCCGGTACATGCGGAAAGTATCCCGTTGTTAGGTTGTTTTTGGAATGGTGGTTTCTAACTCGACAGGTGTTTGCCGATGGGTCGCGCGATTTCTTGTTCGCTGTTCGAAACGTTCAGCACTTTTCTGGAATGGGTGGTAAGAGATGTGGCAGGTGTGCAATCTATCATTCATTATCTGGATGATTTTCTTTTTACCAGTCCCCCAGATTCATCGTTGTGTAGGAATGCGTTGGCAGCCATGTTTTGGGTGGTTGAGCGTTTTGGAGTGCCATTGGCAAACGAGAAGACTGAGGGCCCTAAGACTGTTATAAGTTTTTTAGGCATAGTTATCGATTCAGAAAACATGGAATGTCATTTACCGGAAGACAAATTGTCACTGTTAAAGAAAGAAGTTGAGGAGAGGATTGTGAGGTTGTGGAAAGTGGAGCTAAAGGATTTGCAATCTTTATTGGGAAGGTTGAACTTTGCCTGTAGGATTATGCCCATGGGTCGCATTTTTTCTCGTCGTCTGGCTGGGGCGACAGCTGGTGTAAAGGCTCCGCACCATTATATCCGTTTGACTAAGAAGCATAGGAAGGACCTGATGGTTTGGCAGCGTTTTTTACGGAGTTACAACGGGCGGTCATTGATGCAGGAGAAGACTTTGACGAATTTTGACTTTGAGATCTATACTGATGCAGCAGGCTCTTCCGGTTACGGTGTCTATTGTAAGGGAAAGTGGAGTGTTGGGCAGTGGCCGGAAGCATGGAAGTCGTTGGGCCTTACAAAAAACTTAGCATTGTTGGAATTGTTTCCTATTGTGGTAGCTGTCTCAGTGTGGGGTCCGATGTTTGCAAACAGGAGGATGCGTTTTCATTGTGATAACGCGAGTGTGGTGGTGGTAATTAACAGTCTGTCAGCTTCATCCCCGCCGGTGATCAGATTGGTGCGAATGTTGGTGCTTCGCTGTCTGGAATTGAATGCTGGTATCTCTGCAGTGCATGTGCCCGGTGGTACAAATTCAATAGCAGATTCTTTGTCTCGTTTTCAGTGGGGGCGTTTTCGAGAGTTGGCACCAGGAGCGGATGCCTCGGGCGTGGAATGCCCTTCTTATCTGTGGCAAGTGATTACGGAAGAGCGGGAAGTTTAATTTGGGAGTCGGTGTCGAACCAAACCTGGTCAGCTTATGAATCCTCATGGCGAGTATGGCAAAGTTGGTTGTCAAAGTGGCGTGGGGTGGAAAGTGAGGAATATAAGATGTTGATGGCCTATCGCCTCAACACATTAACCTAACCTATCCCTGTGTGGCAGAGCCAAAAGTTTTACCATAACCAGGTTCCCAGCATCATGTTCCCACATCCTTTATGCATCCATTAGCCCTCTGTGTCTGTACTGTTACACACTTAACATTATGGCTGGTCCATACAATCAGAGCAACTGTTACCACCCACCTCTCGTGTCTACCTCTTTCCTCATAGACTGTAAGCTTGCGAGCAGGGCCCTCACTCCTCTTGGTATTTGTTATAATCTACTGTATGTGATTATTGTTATGCTGTAATGTCTATTGTCTGTACAAATCCCCTCTGAAATGTAAAGTGCTGCGAAATATGTCGGCGCTATAAAAATAAAATTTATTATTATTATTATATTATTATTATTATGTTGGCTGTATTGTTTTTAATTGGCAAGGCAGCCGATGCGGGCTGGTCTGTTTCTAAGGTGAACAAATTTGTAGCGGGTTTGGCTTTTGGTTTCAGATTGCAGGGATCGACGGACGTTACGAAGCAATTTTAGGTGAGACAGGTGCTGCGAGGTTTTCGCAGGGGTAGTAATACTTGTGACAAGCGTAGGCCTATTTCCTTCAGTATGTTGGAAGGTTTAGGTAGATTCTTGGAGGGTATTTGTACTTCTGTTTTTGAGGTGTCATTGTTTAAGTTAGCCTTTTTTTTGGCCTTTCTTGGAGCGATGCGTATCGGTGAGTTAGTGTCCCGTAGCAAGGACAAGGCCGGAGGGGTGTTGGCGGAAGATGTGGAATTCTGGGTGGGGGGCATTGCTGTTATGAATGGGTCACCGAGGAGGAAAAAACCTAAACAAGCTAAGCCCCAGAAAAACCAGAGAGGTTGGTAACTATGCAGATTGCAGATCCCTGATCCTAACCAGACAACTTGCAGCAGCCGTGGAGTGTACCTACGATAAACCTAGACGCCTCGTCACGGCCGGAGAACTAAATAAGCCTAAAGCAAGAAAAGGGGAAAACTAACTGCCCCAGAGCAGACCACACAAAAAAACTGAATAGAACAACAAAATCAAGTGTGAACATTAGCAGAAAAACTTAGCTTGAGCTGACTGGAACAGAGCTGAGAACCAAGACCTGGCAAGCAGAAGGAATCACCAGCACCAGAGTAGGGCGTCGGCTGTCTTAAATCCAATCTGAGATTCCTGAGGTCCAATCGTCATCCTCATTATCAGGTGGCAGATCTCTACTGGTTAAATCAGTCTCACTACCTCCTGTTACCACCAGAGGGAGCCTGGAAGGAGAACTGACAACTGGTAGACCAGAAAATGAACTCACAACACATTGCATTTTGGATCCGACGTTCAAAAACTGATCAATGGGGGACGGGCAGGCGTGTATTGTTGGGGTGAGTCAAAGGTGCACTTATGTGCCCTCGTAGGTGCTTAGAGTCGTATTGGGCTGAGTGGTCAGGTAGAGTGGGCCCTTTGTTGTGCCATGCGGATGGCACCTACTTGTCTCGTTTTCAGTTCATCGCAGTTTTGAAGAAGGGATTGGTGGAGCTTGGTTCCCCCCGAAGATGTACGGGTCCCACTCTTTTCGGATTGGGGCTGCGTCGGAGGCTGATAGTCTTGGTTTGGGGGCCGAGGTGATTAGGAGAATTGGCAGGTGGACGTCGAATCGTTATTTATTGTATGTTCGGCAATAATTATGGTTGTTGGATGCTGCGGAATTTTGTTTGCATATTCTGTTATGTTTTTTCAGGTGGCGAACCCTTTCTGGTCTGGATATTCGGACACTCATACGTGTATTGGGGTGCGCTGCAAGCTGACGCAAGGCCAGATGGTAGGCAATTGGGTTTTCGGAGGGACCAGGTGGTGATTCGTTGGTTGGGTTTTCGAGGTATGGTGTGGAGTAGGGTGCTCCCAGAATTTGTCAAGTCTGTTCGCCGTGATAGACCGCCTGATGTTATTGTCATACATGCAGGTGGCAATGATTTAGGGGTCAGACCTGTGAGGGAATTGATCAGGGACTTACGTTTCGACTTTCTGAGATTGTGGTTGTCATTCCCAAAAGCGTTGACTGTGTGGTCTGATATAGTTCCTAGAAAGAAATGGAGGCAGGCGAGGTCTTTAAAAGAGATTAACAGGGCTAGGGTGAAGCTAAACTGAGCGGTATCGGGATTTGTTTCTAGGAATGGGGGCATTGGAGTTAGGCATCTTGAGTTGGAAGCGGGCGTCGGTAATTTTTGGTTGGATGACGGGGTTCATTTGAATTCAATTGGAATTGATTTGTGGGCTTTGGCAATACAGGAAGGGGTTGAGAGGGCCTTGGTGACTTTGGGGCACTCACGAGCCTGAGGTGGTCAGGGCTGTTCGTGTTTGGCGGGGGGTGGGGTTCTTGGAGTTGACGAGGATTGGTCGGGGAAGGATTTGGAAGTAAAATTCCCAGCAGTGTTAAAATGGTATGGAGGATCTGGCTTTTGGTTATGGGCTCTGGACGGGGTTTTTACCTCGGGAGCTCTGGTGGTTAGTCTCCCGGAAAAGGGAGTTACAGTGCCCTGAAGCTGGGGATGGACGGCTGAGGGTAACATGGTGGTCGAGTTTTCCCATTGGGGTTTTTGGCCAAAAAGGTTTTTAGCCAGATCTTTTAGCTACAAGAATGCTCCCCTCATATATTGCATTATGATGATTGCTTATTGTTACATGTTATGGTATGTTAATAAACTTTGCCGCTGTGGCCAAAATTTTCCAAAGAACAAGTTGTAGTGTGTTTTGTTCTAATAGCGGGAATATCGGTGGGAGGGGGTTGGGATTGAGAGAGAGGTATGTCTAAAGAGAAGGCTGAACTCGCCATATGCGGTGAAGATGGGGGCTGGAGCAGGGCACAGCCTGAGAGGAGGCCCCCCATGACTGCAATGGGTGAGAAAATATTTAAAAATGTTTTGGTCTTGGTGACCTGGTTGGCTGGATGGGGTATGGGAGGGGTTAGAAAGGGGGCAGCCTGGGGTAATGGGGAAAAGTGCGGGAAAAACCGCATTCTGAATCAAAGGAGCAGGAAGCAGAAGTCCCACCCACCCTCCCATTTGTTTTTATACGGTAATACGAGGCAGGTGGGGGTAGTGTGTTAAAAAAAAAAAAGATGCGTGGGGAAACCATTTGGGGTGGCAGGGTTTTTGTATGGATGGTTGGTATTCTGTCGTCACAGTGGCAGGGTTGGCGGGGGGTGGGGTTCTTGGAGTTGACGAGGATTGGTCGGGGAAGGATTTGGAAGTAAAATTCCCGGCAGTGTTAAAATGGTATGGGGGATCTGGCTTTTGGTTATGGGCTCTGGACGGGGTTTTTAACTCGGGAGCTCTGGAGGTTAGTCTCCCGGAACGGGAGTTACGGTGCCATCGAGCTGGGGATGGACGGCTGAGGGTAACATGGTGGTCGAGTTTTCCCATTGGGGTTTTTGGCCAAAAAGGTTTTTAGCCAGATCTTTTAGCTCCAAGAACCCTCCCTGCATTATGATGATTGCTTATTGTTAAATGTTATGGTATGTTAATAAACTTGGCCGCTGTGGCCAAAATTTTCCAAAGAGCAAGTTGTAGTGTGTTTTATTCTAATAGAGGGAATATCAGTGGGAGGGGGTTGGGATTGAGAGAGAGGTATGTCTAAAGAGAAGGCTGAACTCGCCATATGCGGTCATGTGCTTAGATGTCCCACATGATCTGATCCCCAGGAGTTAATGAAGGTCAACAAAGACCAGAACAGCAGTATTGTATTATCATGTCATCACTTTTAAGATAAAACCTGACTACTAGACAATCCTTGGTATTTATGTATGACATTCTTAATAAAAAATGAGGATAATTTTTATTTTTCCACAACTCATTCATTCCTTAAGGGGGTACTTTTTCTTAGGAAAAAAAAATGTCTTTTAGATGCACACCTGTTCATCTGTTCCTGTTACTACTATGAAATTAAATGAAGAAAGCCATTAATTCTCCATCTGGATACAGAGACCCCATCACTATGTGGGATGGGTGACCGCCTATTCTTCACATAGGTGGAGGTCCCATAGAAAAATGACACACATTTTACATGCATTTAAGGAAGTGGACAAGAGAAAAGATGAGTAGAGCTGACACCTAGCTGAGTAACTTCAAGCAAACACAGCCATCTGCTGGGCAAAGGGGAAAGTGAAGGTGAAGAAAGAATTATAGTAGTAGGAACCTATGTTCCCACAGGAAGAGTTTGAAAATGATACCAGTTCTGGTGACACCTGTGTTGTAGCGACCAATTATAAAAGGCCTGGCCATGCTGAGACAAGGCAGTTGGCACCAGAATCTGTAACAGGACAGGTCATGTGGCTGATAGGCGGTCTTACAGCCTCCATCCCCACAGGAGGGACCGAGAGCGATCAGATGTCGGAGAAGGCCTGAGCTGTGAGGAAGATCTGTACCCAGTGCCAGTAAAAGATCCGTACCCAATGCCAGTAGATGATTCATATCCAGTGCTAGCAGAAGATCCGCAAGCAGCACCAGTAGAAGTCAATTAGCAGCACTAGTAAAAGATCCACTCCCAGCACCAGATGAAGTCCATAAGCTGCGCCAGTAGAAGACCATAAGCTGCTTCAGTAGAGGACCATAAGCTATGCCAATAGAAGTCCATAAGCTGTGCCAGTAGAGGACCATTAGCAGCGCCAGTAGAAGTCTGTGAGCAGCGCCAGTAGACGTCTATAAGTTGAGCCAGTAGAGGACCATAAACTCCGCCAGTAGAAGTCCATAAGCTGCGACAGTAGAGGACCATATGCAGCGCCAGTAGAAGTCTGTGAGCAGCACTAGTGGAAGTCCATAAGCTGCACCAGTAGAGGACCATAAGCTGCACCAGAAGAGTTCCATAAGCAGCGCCAGTAGATGTCCGTGAGCAGCGCCAGTAAAAGTCCATAAACTGCGCCAGTAGTGTTGTGAGCTCATTTTTCCCTTCACCATTGAGGTCTGATGAACTCCCTCTTCTGGTGAAGGAAGGTAGTGAGCCTGATTACCAAACACCTGAGCAGATTGATGATGACTGGGTGACAGGTACTTCGGACTGGATATAAGGCAGCCGATGCCCTTCTGCTTGGCTGGTGATTTTCCTGCTGGATTCTTGGAGACCAGCCTGATTCCTGCTTCTTAAAGCTAAGTTTTTTGCTCTGCGTTTGTACACTTTAGTTTTTGGGGTTTTTTTGCTCTGTTTTTTGGAGTTCAGCCATCCCTGCTGGGGGTGAGCTGAATTCCATTTTTGTCTCTGATCTTTTGATCTTTTGCTCTGTCTTCAGAATATACCTGCGTGCTGATATAGTCTTTTGAAGTCTAGCGACTTCAGGGCCTGTTTTTCCTATCAGTCGGTTGGCACATTTTGGATAGGGTTTTTGCGGATGGCAGACAGCAGCTTTCCTATCCTGTCCTATTTTAGTTAGCTTGGGCCCCATCATTTGCTCAACCTATCTTTCTATCTGTGTTAGTGTTTTCATCTTGCTTCACCGTCATTATATGTTGGGGGCTGCCTATTGCTTTGGGGTCTGCTCTGGGGCAGTTTAGTTTTTCCCTTTCTGTCTTCAGGCTATTTAGCTCTCCGGCTGTGATCGAGGGGTCTAGGGCACCGTAGGAACCCCCCACGGCTACTGCTAGTTGTTGTGGATAGGTTCAGGGGTCTGCAATCCGATAGCTGCCAACCTCTCTGGTTTTTCTGGACTTAGCTAGTATTTTGTTTTTTCCTCCTTCGGTGACTCATCATAACACAGTAGGGGATAATGAGTTGCGCTAGCAGAAGTCATAAGCTGTGCCAGTAGAAGACCATAAGCTGCGCCAGCAGATGACCATAAGCAGCGCCAGTAGAAGTCCATAAGCTGCACCAGTAGGAGTCTGAGAGCAGTCAAACAGAAGTCCTCAAGCTGAGCCAGTAGAAGTCCGTGAGCAGCGCAAGTAGAAGTCCATAAGCTGTGCCAGTAGAAGTCCATGAGCAGCGCCAGTAGAATTCCATAATCTGCGCCAGTAGAAGTCCATAAGCTGCACTAGTAGGAGTCTGTGAGCAGTGCCAATAGAGGTCCACAAGCTGCGCCAGTGTCATGGTCCATTTTTGGAGCTGTGGCAGAATGTGGATTCCTATAGAAACCTTTTTCCTTTTTCCCCTGGTGGCCGCTGGGGTTTACTACAACTGTAGTTGTTTTTGGTGCTGGTTTTGTCCCCAGTGGCCGCTGGGATTACTACACGTGTGAATTAACCAACAGGTGATGACTACTCCCCCCTCCTTCCTATAAAAGGTCGTCATGTGCAGCAAATCACTGTTGGTAATATTGTTCATTTGTTATCCAACCATGGGGAAGACTGGACCTACCTGGTGGAGAGGGGGTTCAGCTTATCTGGAGCAGTGGAGTTGCTGCTGGATGCTGATCGGATCCTTACTCTGTTGCTTGGAGCATTTTCAGCAGAGCAAAGTTAAGTTTTGGGTTTTAGTTGCTTTGTTTTATTTTCCTTTGTGAGTTATTGGGTGCAATTCACTTTATTCCCTGTCTCACCTCCTGGGGAGGGGGTTGGTGGTTTAGCTCAGGGCTAAACAAGAGATAGGGACAGGTCGGGGACTTGGGCCTCACTACCTTCAAGTGTACCCCCAAGTTAAGAAGAGTCAGGGCACCCCCTTAGCCTGAGGGGCAGTTCAGGGGCCCAGGTTCCAAGTCTCCTGCTTTTTTCCCTACTGCCCCGTGACAGCCAGTCGGAGTCTGTGAGCAGTGCCAGTAGAAATCCATAAGCAGCGCCAGTAGAAGTCTCTAAGCTTCGCCAGTTAGAGTCCCTGAGCAGCACCAGTAGAAGTCCATAAGTTGAGCCAGTGAAGGCCATGAGCAGCGCCAGTAGAATTCCAAAATCTGCGCCTGTAGAAGTCCATAAGCTGCACCAGTAGAAGTCTGTGAGCAGTGCCAACAGAAGTCCACAAGCTGTGCCAGCAGAAGTCCGCGAGCAGCACAAGTAGAAGTCTATAAGCTGTGCCAGTAGAAGTCCATGAGCAGCGCCAGTAGAATTCCATAATCTGCGCTAGTAGAAGTCCATAAGCTGCACCAGTAGGAGTCTGTGAGCAGTGCCAACAGAAGTCCACAAGCTGTGCCAGTAGAAGTCCGCGAGCAGCACAAGTAGAAGTCTATAAGCTGTGCCAGTAGAAGTCCATGAGCAGCGCCAGTAGAATTCCATAATCTGCCCCAGTAAAAGTCCATAAGCTGCACCAGTAGGAGTCTGTGAGCAGTGCCAACAGAAGTCCACAAACTGCATCAGTAGAAGTCCGTGAGCAGCGCAAGTAGAAGTCCACAAGCTGTGCCAGTAGGAGTCTGTGAACAGCACCAGTAAAAGTCCATAAGCTGTGCCAGTAGAAGTGCGTGAGTAGCTCCAGTAGAATTCCATAATCTGCACTAGTAGAAGTCCGTAAGCTTTGTCAGTAGGAGTCTGTGAGCAGTGCCAATAGAAGTCCATAAGCTGCGCCAGTAGAAGTATGTGACCAGTGCCATTAGAAGTCCATAACCTGCGCTAGAAGACGACCATAAGTTGCTTCAGCAGAAGTCTATAAGCTGCATTAATAGAGGACCATAAGTTGTGTCAGTAGAGGACCATAAGCAGCGCCAGTAGAAGTCCATAAGCCACACAAGTAGGAGTCTGTGAGCAGCTCCAGTAAGAGTTCATAAGGTGCTCCAGTAGAGGACCATAAGTAGTGCCAGTACAAGTCCATGACCAGATCCAAACCAGGTTCATGAAACAACCGTCTGTAGCAGAGAGCAGAAGACCATTCCTGTGGGCCGCTAATTCCAGCGCAGACTTATGGCACAAGGTGTTTGCTGGGGCTGTGCTTCTGGGAACGGAAACGGCCAGTGTGACAAGCACACTATAGTCCCAGTGACTCGCATATCTAGGACTTGTGGCCTAGCAGGAAATATGGGAGGAGTGCCTCGTCACAGACTGGCTAGGAAAGGGTGTTGGGAGCTAGTGGGGAAGGTAGGTAAAAGGGAGGAGCTTAGAAAGTGGAGTGATTTAGAGCAGCCAATGGGAACAGCGAGTGGGCGGAGCTTAGAGAAAGAGTGGGAGATTTGAAAGGAGTGGAGAGAGAGGAGCTGCTGGATAGATTGGCTTGGAGGAAAAGCTCCCGGGAGGAAAGAGTGGAATTTCTAAAGTCCCACGCTGATTGCTTTCAGGTGGGAGAAGAAATTAGGTTGCAGAAGGGTCTCAGCCCCTAGCCTAGCTAAGTAAACAAAGACCTTAACTAGCAAGCTGACTGTTGTGGCTGCTGTATGGGCCACAGCGAATCCCACCATTACCTTCCCAGAAAGGCAGCCACATAGGATCAAGAAACCGCCTGAGTGACGAATTCTGACAGGATCCGCGGCAGCTAGCCTGGGACACTGACTGTGAAGGTGCTGGAAAGGGAGGAAGGAGAGGAAATCAGCACAGTGAGATGGCCTAAAAAGGAAAATACTGAAAGGGAGTGTTGGAGGGGTGTACTCATCTATCTGAAAGTTTACTGGACCCCTGACCTGGAAGACTCAGCACCGAAGCGGGTGTCTGTGTGCACCAGTGAGTAAAGCCCATTGAACTACATGCGATTGTGTCCTCCATTTTATTCCTGCGCCACTCCTCCACTCCACACCACAATCCTACCAACAACTTCATCTATTCTGCCCTGGGACTACAGCCCTACCTGTGGAGGGCTACGACATCATAGCTGCGCCCAACATCCATCCCAGAGGAACAACACCGCAGCGCTGGTCACCTCTGACCAGAATACCACAGGTGGCGTCACGTATCCAACCATAAACTTTATTTCCATCTCCTTAAATACCACACAAACAATTGCCTTTGACCGCCTGGGGCCGAGGACCGGGTACCAGCCGCCGTGACACCGTCTCCCATTGAAGTCGACGGGCCCGGCTCCGAGTACCCCACGGCCCCCGGGGAGCGTCATTAGTTATATAAATGGTGTTGGGTGAGTAGGGATCGCCCGATAGGGCAGTGGGGATACTCGGTACCAGGCCGATCTTAAAGGGGATGTGTCACGGCAGCTGTAACCCGGTCCGTGGCCCTGGACATCCAATTAAAGGGATATTTACAAGGGATAAAGTTTATAAAGTTTATAATAAAGTGTTCATGACGCCACCTGTGGAATTCGGTCAGGGGATCTGCTATGCAAATCCTATGGGATAGTGACAGGGCAGCAGAGATGGTTAAGCTTTCCAAAGGTAGAGCTGTATCCCAGGGCAGTTTGGATGTAGCTGATGTTAAAGGTGAGGAAGTTGAATGTGGTGCAGGGCAGGTGACACAGGAATTATTCAGAGGACACAGCGGGGTGTAGTTTCCAAAGCTTCACTCACAGTTCTTGTGTACACAGGTGCCCGCTTGGGGCCTCCAGGTGAGGGGTCCAGCAAACTCCCAGGTAGATCAGGATACACTTTTCCTGGATTCCTTTCTGTATATGCCTATCAGGATCCTGTCAGCACCGGCGGACTGCTGCGGCTGAACAGGATAACTCACCCAGACTACGGGGGGACCCAGGGTCCGATACTGCAGGGAAAATTCTGACACCAGGACCTGCGACACTGAAAGTAGTTTAGCAGCACCAGGACCTATGATCATGTGACCACAGGGGGCGTGGCTTAGCATCCTGCTGCTGGAGATGGCAATAGAGTTCTATAACAGGAATCCTGGAATACAGGCTAGGGAAACTCAGATCAGACAAACGGAGGATCATTCACAGAGAGGGCGGCGCGGTACCAGGGGGACAAGCAGAAAATAGTCATAATGTAAGCAATGAATCATGCCCAGAGATAGCAACGCAGTACAAGGGGGCAGTCAGAGAATAGTCAGGTCCAAAGCAAAAGAGTCATACACGGGAATATCAGAGCAGTACAAAAGGAACAGGCAGAACTCGTAACAGGGACAGAACCGGATCAAAACCAAGCAAGCACAAAGTATCACAGTCACAAAGCACACTAGGGTCACACACTCGGCCAAGGGTCTGAGTATAAGCGACAAGGAGTGAGCCCACAATGAGGTTATAAAAAGCCTCCCAGAGTCTCAGGGTGAGGCTGTCCAGATTAACCTCTGAACTACCTGATCACACAAACACAGCAGATCATCACAGTGCCTCTCCTGGCCATCTCACTATGCTGGATTCCGCCCAACACCTCACAGTCAGTGTCTTGAGCCAGCAGCCGCAGACCCTGTTGGGTAACATCCTCTCTGCGTACCCTTGCTACTATGTGGCTGCCTATTCAGCGAAGATAACTGTGGCTCGAGCACCTAGAGGTGCCCCTACCTCCGGCTTTTTAGCTGAGTCTGGTGATTCTCCACTAGTCTTGGGGGCCGGTACCCCACTGCGACCTGGTCCCTTCACCTGATGGCGGTCAGCGTGGAAATGGGCCCCACGGGTGGATTTCTCACTGCCCGTGTCTCAAGCACCCCTTCTTTCTTATGGGAGCTTCCTTCTGTCTCTCCCTTTCATCTTTCTCTCTGCAGCTCCTCCTGACAGGGAGCTGCCTCACAGCACGTCTGCGTACTTTCACTTTCTCCTGATGTCTGACTCACTCTCTCTGCACTGTTCTTTCCCGCTCTCTAAGCTCCTCACTTTCTCCTACCTTCTCCACCCACTCCCCCAACACCCTTTACTACCCAGCCTGAGATGAGACCATCCTCCCGTAGGGTACGTCCAGGGTGCCCTGCTGCTATAATCTGTGTTGGGTGCAGGTGTTAGTCCTGGATGGTGCTCCCTCCTTACCTGAGAGTGGGATACCACACCTCTGGATGAGGTGCAGTACCTCTGTGGCGACTGAACCCTCAGGGGCATCACAAGTACCACTGTCTCCTCATTATTTGCGATGTTACATCCAAGTAGCCTTCTTACATACACACAGATGTCAAGCTTACCCTGACATTGCTAGGGTCAGAAATGATCAGGCTCCAATGCCCCAAGACTCATATTGTGCTGTCCCTGTAAGGGGGTGAGATATAATGTCTTTCTTGCTTCCTTTCTTCGGATTGCCTTCGATTGTTAATGTTTACAGATTGCTAATTGATAATGTCTATGATAAATGTCAGCGGTACTGCTGCATAGAAATATGTGTTATCGCTCATCTTTTATAGTATTGCCACAAGTATATATATGGGTTACCATTCTGTAGAGAACTGTATTGTATTTCCTAGCGTTCCTTTAATATAGTATTGTATAATATATGTGACTAATGTTCATGTACAGTTAGGGTAAGTCAGTGCATCCTTCTTGGGGGACATTAAAGGAGGGAACTTTAGTATATAGTTCCTAAAGATACAGGTAAGTGTAGTTCTGTTGAGGGGCACTAGATGGGGGCATACTAGTGGGCCTTATAAGTATAGCGGATAGGATGTTCTCTAGAGGGTTAATTGTAGGAGGGGCTGCCGGGTAGTAAGAGGGAAGCTTGTTGTGACGTTAGGTCAGATGGGGCCAGGGTGCCCTAGTGTCCACATGGGCTATAGGCCCGGACAGCTTGGCAGCCACGCAACGTTCAAGCGCCGCAGCCCACATTACCCATGGCCACTGTGTGTAATAGCAGTGGGCCAGTGCAGGAAAGGAAAGATGTGGCTACTTATTGCCTGGCCAGATGCTTTTTGGGCAGGAGTCGGTTGGGCTGACGAGATGAAGTTGGAGCTTTGACAAGATCAGTACAGATGGGCCGGATGCTTTACCAGAGGCAACCAAACCTGGTGGCTGATGATTTTGAGTCTGGTGCGAAGCAGGCAGAATGAATTGTCATCATGGCGAGGTCAGGCCATGAAGGAACTGGGGAGCAGTCTAGGATGGTCTGGACTGGGCGTGTACTGCACAGAAGCGACAGCCAGACAGGGAAAGATGAGGAAACCAGTAAATGTCATGATATACCAACTGTGGATGTAACATGTGACGTATTCAGTAAAGAAAGTGTTAAAGTTAACTTGGACTGTGTCTTCATTGCTGGGGGTCACCTGAAAGAGGTACAGTGGTCGCCTGGGAAGTGCCCAGAGGAAGCTGAATCTGGAGATACAGGTATGCTGGAGAGAAGTGTACAGTTTTCTGTAGGGGAAGGATCGGACATAGATATTGTGGTTATTCAGGTCACAACTACAGTCCTGTCCCTCCATTACACCACAGCAAACAAAAGGTCATATTCTTATTATATTTTATCTGTAAAAGTAACAGGTGCTTCTCACAAAATTAGAATATCATCAAAAAGTTAATTTATTTCAGTTCTTGAATACAAAAAATGAAATTCATATATTATATAGAATCATTAAAACAGAGTGATCTATTTCACATATTTATTTATGTTAATGTTGATGACAAATAAACACAAGTCGTATTGAACAAATTTTACCACCATCATGAAGTACAATATGTCAGTATATACAATATGACTCGGACCTGCGACATCCATCGGACCGGACCGCCCCCCAGGGTGAGTGTAATAAAAGTTATTTTTCTTATCTTGCAGGTCGGATCGGGGGCTTATCTACAGCATTATAAAATGCCCAGGTTCGCATTAAATGCCACTGTCAGAGATTGACAGCAGCATTTAACAGGTTACCAGTCACATATGAGTTCCACTCCACCCGTGGCTTTTAGATGTAGATGATGGCTGTTTAAATCAGCCATCATCTGCTGGGAAAGATGCAAGCCCTCATCAAAGGCAGGGACCCTGGATATGATGTAACTGCACTACAGAGTGTAGCTGGTCCACCCCACCAATTAACTACCATATGTAGAAATATCCAGAAAAGTGGGAGAGCAAAACTTTTATGAAGACCCAGTCACATTATACAATTCAGAGTAAAGTGGAAAAGAAACTTGGAGCAGAGAAGATGGATGAGACAGCAGAAAATCTGAGGAAGTGTAGTCCAGAATTTTCTGGTTTCCCCTCTAGGAGGAGGATAATAATTTAGGGAATCATGATGCACCCAACTGTGTAGGATGAATAGGAAGCAATATTAGATTGCACATGAAGATGGTGAAGCAGAAGATAACAGTGATGCTACTGTATGTAATAAAGATTTACATTGATGCCCACTGGGTAATAATTGCAATGTATGAAGTAGAAGATAGTTGAAGTGTGTAGGCTGGAATCCCTATAGATAACAACAGAGCTTACAGCCTGCCAAGGGAAGGAACAATGCACTGAATGCTATGATTATTCTGACGTACCTTTTGCTACTGTTGTGTCATGCATGACGCATGTGCCTCTGTATACCACAGACAAGAAACCATCAAGCTTGTAAACCACCACCTGTAACCAGGAGGAAAGTGATTTCATGTTTTATCTACGTCTTCTCTCCCAGTCTCCTGCCTATTTATCATTAAGAGGTACACCACTACACCATCCAGCCATGAGGGGACCACTGCAGCCAGTGTCATCGCTGCACAGTTATAACCATAACACCTGAAGAGATGAACTGCAATGTAAGTTGGTGTGCATGCCGCTGTAATGCAGGTGACCATATGCAACGGACAGAACGCGCGAGACAGGAACAGTCAATGACCGGTTTAATACTTTTCAGAAACAGAGAGAATCAAAAGGGAGAAGGAATAATAAGTAATACCAAACACTGCAAATCAGCAGTGCACCTTACCACAATACGATTATAATAACAGAGAACGTTCCACGAAATATTATGTTAATGTTCACAAGGGGGTACGCCTGTTTGTGGGAGCTACCACGTTGGTTCTTACTGTAATACTTGCCCTAGTGGGGGTCACCGGATTTTCCTGCTAGGCCTCAAGTACTCTTGACAAAATTTACAAAGGTGCATTGAACCTTCCATGCACCAACAGGCTCCCTATCCATCTGTTGTCCTAGCTTAGACCAACCCAGCACCATATGTCACAGCTGGAAGTGACGGCCCTGCTCACTTATGCCGTCCCTCTATAATCGCAGGTGTGCTCCTCTGGTTGCAGTCTCCTTGAGGATCTTCAATGTTTGACCATTGGCAGATGTTTCTTTGGTCTGGGGAGGAAAGGACTCTCAATGGCTGTCATCTGGCCTAAGGGGTTTGTCCGGTGTAGGACAACGGTTCTGGTCTTGACCGGTGCAGTCTGGAATCTGGGTATTCATTGGTGTAGTATGGAACTCTGGGTCTTGACTGGCATAGTTGAAACACTGTATCCCGCCAGATGTCATCTGAACCTCGCTTAGTGATAACCAGCACCTTGGTAGTGTGTGCTTCCTGCTGAGGCCTATCACAATGGCCTCAGCATCGTCCCTGGTCTGCGTCCGCCAGGCTCTTCTTCTTGGTGCCAAATCCTAGGGCCTTTTATGCACAGAAACTCTCTTGTGTGAATAACCTGACCAAATCCCGCTCACAAAGTGGTTCCACTTCAATTCTTCTGGTGCTAATTGGTTCTGCCTGATGTCCCGTCAGCAGACGAAAGTCTTTCCTTTCTAATGTCATGTCATGCAGGAACTCTTCAGGGGTGTCATTGCTTCCCCTTACACAGCATGTAAGTGCATGTTCATACTGGCCACCAAGCAGAGAAAACTTAAGATAAAATCATCTAAAGCAAAGACCCTGCAGTAAATAAATAAAAAGCAATAGTGCATGAAAACAATACAGGGAGCTTAGTTAACATAATTTTGATTAAAAAATATGAAAAGCCATCCCACCACATCATGGAGACTCTATTCGGTCCTAGCCTCTAATATTAAAACCTTACCATTTGTCAAGTGACATACATGTGAATAAGGGCTGAGAAGGACTGAGAGCTGGATAATGAACACCTAGGCATAGGGAACTACATGAATGTAATATCCTTCTCATTCATAATCACGTGCCCACTAATGTTTCAGAAGCGCAAGGCAAGGGGCAAAGCCAGCACCCATGAATGCAGGATCCAACCCATGCACCATGTACTTGTCACTGTGCACTGCAATATCACATTTAATAAACAAGATGGTCAGTAATGGTAGAAGAGTAACAAATTCCATGTCCAATGTCCAATGTCACAAGTAACATTCTAGTTAGAATTTTAGTTTTCAGTATATTATTGATTATGTTCTCTTCTTCAGTCTGATTGAGTTAGCTAAGTAGTAATCTAATGCCTTTGTCACACAACCATGGGGTATGCAACTTTATGGAAGTAGACTGCAGTGACACTGTGGTATCTCATCAGAGCGCATTTCCACCCACAACTAATACTTTGTAATAATAAATAACGCAAGTACACAAATTGATGGGTGAATGTCCTTCACAGCTTTATTAATTTTATTTTGCTTTAATAACAAGAGAGGCCCTGTTGTATATTCACAGTCAATTCAGCCAACGAGCCGTGCCTTAACAATGTGCCCTTTCTTTCTTTTACTGGCGCTGTGATTTGTAAATCTGGAAAAAATAACACATTCAATAACAATCGTGTAAAATGAAATCGCCAAGGGGAGGGAGGGTGTGACGAGCATCTCCACCTTATCCATTGTAGAGGTGTGAAACTGCAGGGCTAAACCGCAGCCTAAACCGCAGGTCTTTTTGACCTGCGGTTTTTCCAAAATCCACGCGGAAAAATCCGCACCACCGAAAACTATGTGTGCACATAGCCTTAGTAAGAAAAGGCAAGCAACTGAAAAAAACCGACTGAAGTCCAAAATTTTTATGAGTATAAAATTCCAGGAGACCAGGAGCAGCTGACATTACCCTGTGAGTCATATGTTATTACCAGTATATTATAATACTTACCTGTGTTTACCGATTTGTACTGGTCCATGAACATTAGATGTGGATAAATTGACACTCAGCACTATATTCTTATACATTTTCCTTTACTTTTTTACTCAATATATAACGAGATCAATGTAGTGTGCCTAGTTTCTTTTAGATATACTGACACCTGGTGGTGATTCTGTTATTTGCACTTCATCACTTTATTTTTTGTGGTTTTCAATCACTCCTAATTGTGCATTTTTTTGCTCATACTATATAGAGCATTTTTTACACTTTTTTTGCACTATTTTTGCACTTTACCTTTTTTTGGTACAACAATGCAAGAAAAAATTTTTACTATCACATATATATGCGGTAGGTGTATATGATATATATATATATATATATATATATGTATATATATATATATATAAAATCTTTTCACTGTTTTTATCACATATATTTGTTGGTAAATTTCCATATATCCTGGTAATTTTAGAGACATCCACATCTTCTTTATATTTCTGTTTAGTTGTGCCCCATCTTTTCATGGCATACAGATTTGTAATGTTTTTATGTAAATTGTGATCACATACCATTTTAATCCTGATATATTAATAACACTTGAATTTTATACCCATAAAAATGTTGGACTTCAGTCCGATTTTTTCAGTTTCTTGGTTTTTGTTGGTCTTTTCCGATTGTCCAATTCTATTTTGTCCAATTTTTCGCAGTAGTGCTCAATTAATGTGGTACTTTCATTTTATTTTTTATCGACACTCTGACCTACTATATTTATATATAATCATATTCCACTTTTAGCACTCTGTGATTGTGTCCCCTTCCTTTGTTGTTCTATTAGGAAGAAAAGGATAAAGAGGACACGGTGAGGGTAGATGTCGCAGCAAAAGTGGAAGTGTATGTGTGCTTCGAAGGGCCATTGGGGCAAATTTAAAGCAGGAACTGAGGGAAAGAATCTGGAAAGGGGAATACGTGGACATTTTTTTTATTACCATTAACCTAGATAGGGCTAGAAAGGATGATTTAACCCCTTAAGCCCCAAGGGTGGTTTGCACGTTCATGACCGGGCCAATTTTTACAATTCTGACCACTGTCCCTTTATGAGGTAATAACTCTGAAGTGCTTCCATGGATCCCAGAGATTCTGACAATGTTTTCTTGTGACATATTGTACTTCATGTTAGTGGTAAAATTTCATTCATATAACTTGCGTTTATTTGTGAAAAAAATGGAAATTTGGCGAAAATTTTGAAAATTTCGCAATTTTCCAACTTTGAATTTTTATGCCCTTAAATCACAGAGATATGGCACACAAAAAACTTAATAAATAACATTTCCCACATGTTTACTTTACATCAGCACAATTTTGGAACCAAAATTTTTTTTTGTTAGGAAGTTATAAGGGTTAAAAATTGACCAGCGATTTCTCATTTTTGCAACACCATTTTATTTTTAGGACCACTTCACATTTGAAGCCACTTTGAGGGGTCTATATGATAGAAAATACCCAAAAGTGACACCATTCTAAAAACTGCACCCCTTAAGGTGCTCAAAACCACATTCAAGAAGTTTATTAACCCTTTAGGTGCGTCACAGGAATTTTTTTAATATTTTTTAAAAAATGAACATTTAACTTTTTTTCACAAAAAAAAACTTCAGGTTCAATTTTTTTTATTTTACCAAGGGTAACAGGAGAAGTTGGACTGCAAAAATTATTGTGCAATTTGTCCTGAGTACGCTGATACCTGATATGTGGGGGGGAACCACTGTTTGGGCGCATGGCAGAGCTCAGAAGGGAAGGAGCGCCGTTTGACTTTTTCAATGCAAAATTGGCTGGAATTCAGATCGGACGCCATGTCGCGTTTGGAGAGCCCCTGATGTGCCTAAACAGTGGAAACCCACCACAAGTGACCCCATTTTGGAAACTAGACCCCCCAAGGAACTTATCTAGATATGTGGTGAGAACTTTGAACCCACAAGGGCTTCACAGAAGTTTATAACGTACAGCGGTGCAATTAAAAAATCATATTTTTTCCACAAAAATGATCTTTTCACCCCCAATTTTTATATTCCCAAGGGTAACAGGACCCTAAAAGTTATTGTGCAATTTGTCCTGAGTACGCTGATACCCCATATGTGGGGGTAAAACACAATTTGGGGCGCATGGCAGAGCTCGGAAAGGAAGCAGCGCCATTTGACTTTTTTGGCTGGAAATGAGATCGGACACCATGTCGCGTTTGGAAAGCCCCTGATGTACCAAAACAGTAGAAACCCCCACAAATGACACAATTTTGGAAACTAGACCCCCCAAGGAACTTATCTAGATGTGTGGTGAGCATTTTGAACCCCCCCAGTGCTTCACAGAAGTTTATAACGCCCGGGCGTGAAATTAAAAAAATCATTTTTTTTCCACAAACACGATCTTTTAGTCACCAATTTTTTTATTTTCCCAAGGGTACGAGGAGAAATTGGACCCCAAAAGTTGTTGTGCAATTTGTCCTGAGTACGCTGATACCTCAAATGTGTGAGAAAACTACTATATGGGCACACGTCGGGGCTCGGAAGGGAAGTAGTGACGTTTTGGAATGCAGACTGATGGAATGGTCTGCGGGTGTCATGTTGCTTTTGGAGAGCCCCTGATGTACCTAAACAGTGGAAACCCCCCATAAATGACCTCATTTTGGAAACTAGACCCCCTAAGGAACTTATCTAGATGTGAGGTGAGCACTTTGAACCCCCAAGGGCTTCACGGAAGTTTATAATGCCCGGGCATGAAAATAAAAAAATTGTATTTTTTCCACAAACATGATCAATTAGTCTCCAATTTTTTTATTTTCCCAAGGGTAACAGGAGAAATTGGACCTCAAAAGTTGTTGTCCAATTTGTCCTGAGTATGCTGATACCTCATATGTGGGAGAAAACTACTGTATGGGCACACGTCGGGGCTCGGAAGGGAAGTAGTGACGTTTTGGAATGCAGACTTTGATGAATGGTCTGCGGGTGTCATGTGCATTTGGAGAGCCCCTGATGTACCTAAACTATTGAAACTCCCCACAAGTGACCCCATTTTGGAAACTAGACCCCCCATGGAACTTATCTAGATGTGTGGTGAGCACTTTGAACCCCAAGTGCTTCACAGAAATTTATAACGCCTGGGCGTGAAAATAAAAAAATCATTTTCTTCCACAAAAATGATATTTTTGCCCCCAATTTTTTATTTTCCTAAGGGTAACAGGAGAAATTGGACCCCAAAAGTTGTTTTGCAATTTGTCCTGAGTAGGCTGATACCCCATATGTGGGAGTAAACCACTGTTTGGGCGCATGGCAGAGCTTGGAAGGGAAGGAGCACTATTTGACTTTTTCAACGCAGAATTGGCTGAAATTGAGATCAGATGCCATGTTGCATTTGGAGAGCACCTGATGTGCCCAAACAGTGGAAAACCCCAATTCTAACTCCAACCCTAACCCCTAATCTCAGCCCTAATCCTAGCCCTAACCCTAGCCCTAGCCCTAACCCTAACCCTAATGGGAAAATGGAAATAAATACATTTTCTTTTAGTTTTATTATTTTTCCCTAAGGGGGTGATAACGGGGGGTTTGATTTACTATTTATGGCGGTTTTTATGTTTGGCAGCTGTCACACACTAAAAGACGCTTTTTATTGTAAAAATAGTTTTTGCATCACCACATATTGAGAGCTATAATTTTTCTGTATTTTGACCCACCGAGACATGTGAGGTCTTATTCTTTGCGGGACGAGTTGACGTTTTTATTGGTACCATTTTCGGGCACATGACATTTTTTGAGCGCTTTTTATTCTGATTTTTGGGACGCAGAATGAACAAAAACCAGCGTTTCCTGAATTTCTTTTGGAGGGTGCGTTTACACCGTTCTGCCTGTGGCAAAATTGATAAAGCGGTTTTATTCTTCAGGTCAGTACAGCGATACCTCATTTAGGTCGTTTTTTTATGTTTTGGCGCTTTTATGCAATGAAAACTATTTTATATAAAAAATTATTATTTTTGCATCGCTTTATTCTGCGAGCTATAACTTTTTTATTTTTTTGCGGATGATGCTGTTTGGCAGCTGTTTTTTTGCGGGACAAGCTGACGTTTTCAGCGGTACCATGGATATTTATATGCGTCTTTTTGATCGCGCGTTATTGCACTTTTTCTTCAGCGGTATGATAATAAATCATTATTTTTTACTTCGTTTTTTATTTACAGCTTTATAGGGCGGGTCGTTACGGACGCGGTGATACCAAATATGTGTACTTTTATTGTTTTTTTATTATTATTTTCAAAAAATGAATTTATTGGGGAATATTTTTTTTTTTACTAATTTATTTAGCGATTTTTTTAAAATTATTTTTACACTTTTTTTTTTTTTTACTTTATTACATTGTCCCAGGTGGGACATCACTGACCTGTGACAGATCGCTGATTTGTCACATCACAGATCACTGTGACAGATCAGCGATCTGTCACAGGCATAGACGCAGACTTCCTCATGCCTGCGCTTTGCAGGCAGTGAGGAAGTCAGCTCCCTACAGACCCCCGAAGGTCCCTTTCGCCATCTTCGATCCGGGGGCCCTGTAGGGAAAGAGCCCCCCGCAGCAGCGCTGCACATTGCGCTGCCGTGGGAGGCTCAGGGAAACACGGAGGGAGCCCCCTCCCTGCCGATGCTTCCTTTTAACCCCCGGTACACCGCGATCGTGTTTGATCGCGGTGTACAAGGGGTTAACGTGTCGGCGGCGGTCCGTGACCACCCCTGACACATTGTGCCGGTGTCAGCTGTGATAATCAGCTGACACCCGGCCGCGATCAGCGGCGCTCACCACGTGAGCGCTGCTGATCGCTATGACGTACTATCCCGTCCCTGGGAATTAAGTCCCAGGGCACATGGATGGGATAGTACGTCATATGGGATTAAGGGGTTAAAGAAGGAGGATGAGGAAAAGCAAAGGTAACGCTTAATACCAAGGACCTTTGCTAATTGGTTGCGGCATTCGCTATTCTCATCAGTGTGATACTGGAAATGGCTCAGGCTTATTTTGTGACATGGACGTGATCAGGGAAGTTTACAGGGTGTATGGGGGCAATTTTGTCAGTGAAAAGCGATGCTGTCCAGCATTTGCTGGGACCATAAGGAAATTGCCTTATGGTCAAGGGTGACAGCATCTAGCAGGGTGGCACAGGCCAATCAGTCGATTCCTGGGAACATCGGGGGTCTCAGGCAGTTGGGGCACTCAGTGACTATACAAAAAGGACGGTGTTTTCTCTTCAATGAAGGAGTTTGTAAATTTATGCATGATGTTTCGGCCCCAGTGCAAAATTTAAGGGTATTGCCATTAGGTGTGGTTCCTAAGAAGAAACCAAATAAATTCAGGTTAATTCACCATTTGTCCTTTCTAGGGCAAGGATTTTACGTGGCCATTTAGCGGGTTCAGTTTTTCGGTAAAGGTGCGTTATTGGCAAAGACAGATATTGGGGCAACTTTCCGGTTGCTGCCAGTACATCTGGGCAGATTACACTTGTTGGGGTGTTTTTGGGACGGGGGGATGGTTTGTTGATCGCTGTCTCCCTATGGGTTGTTATCTGTCTTGCGCTTATTTTAAGATGTTCAGTACGTTCTTAGAATGGGTAGTTAATGACACCTTGACCTTAACCACCCACAGCTTGAATTGTTGAATCCATTATTTGGATAATTCGTCCTTTTGTTCCGTATTGTTACACGTGGAAGACATAGATAAGACGTTTGAAGTTCCTTTGGCAGCTGAAAAAACAGTAGGCCCTGTGACATCATTGAGTTTTTTTTGGGATTTTGATTGATACAGTTGAGATCGAGTGTAGGCTACCTGCTGAAAAAATTGTTGCATTTTTGGGGGAAGTATCTAGGGTTAAGAAGTTGCGAAAAATTACTTTACAAGAGTCTCTCCTCGGTAAGTTGAATTTTGCATGTCGAAGTATGCCAATGGGTAAGGCATTTTGTAGACGACTGTATTTGTTGACAGCAGGCGTAAGGGCTCCCCATCATTTTGTCAGGTTTTAATAAAAATTGCGTGATGACTTAGGGGATTTGGGCTGGGTTCTTGAAGGTGTACAAGGAAAAAATCGGTTTGGATTGAGCAGGTGGTAAATGCAGGTGATTTGGAACTGTTTATTTATGGTAGCGGGTGACATGGTATTGGTATCTATTTTCAAGGTAGCTGGTCCAAATTTTGGTGGGTAATCTCGTCCTCATCAATGGTGGGTAATCTCGTCCTCATCAATTTATTCCCTATTAGGGTTCTGGGGGGAGAGCATGTTTTCAGTGTAATGATGAAGGTGTAGTATCAGAAATTAATTCATTATTCGCATTATCTTTGCCCGTGGTGAAGATTTTGCAATAAGTGGTGTTGTTAGCTTTATCTTTAAATATGTAGGTGGTGGCGGAGTTTAAGTTGGGTTGCAAAAAGATTGGATGTTACGTTTAGGGATCTTGTTGAGTTTGTTGATATTGCTGTTAGGCCATTGTTGGGAGGAGGGGTGGTTAGTTTAAAAATGAATAGCTTTATGGTGGGTTTAGCATTTGGATTTAAGGTATGTGGGCTTCCGGATGAGACAAAACAGTTTTGGTGCATCACGCATTAAAAGGGTCGCAAAATGTTGGAAGGTAAGGGATTGGAGATGGCCGGTGTCATATGAACTATTGTCACTAATTAGTGATAAGCGAGCAATAAAATGCTCGGATGCTCCAGACCCGAGCAGCAAGCCCAATATAAGTCTATGGGAAGCTCAAGCTTTTTTGCCATGACCCCCCCCAGAGGTCTTTTGAGGATCTAAAAACTGCAGTAATCTATGGGAAAAGTGCTCCAATGACATGGGAACATCATGGGGAAGACCTCTGGAAGCATTTCTGACTTCCAGGTCACTGCTGTGAACAATGTTGCGTTTTGAAATTTAGTGGAGAATATGGGTGTCTGTCTGTGGCTGTCTGCATGTATGTGCAGCTGTCTGCGTGTGTGTACAGATGTCTGTGAGTGTACGGCTGTCTGTGTGCGGTTTTCTGTGTGTGTGTGCGTGTGTCTGCGGGTGTGTGCAGGTGTCTTTGTGTGTGGTAACGCTACCACCGATACTGTCGGTCACAGCGCTGCGGGATCATACTGGCAGATGTCAGCGTGATTCCACAGCTGACTGTGACCTGCAGCGGTGAAGCAAGCTTAGGCTGATGAGACTACTGCTCCCATCCGGCTATGTCTGGTGTCACTGATAACAGTGACAGCAGGGGCCGCTGATGGGAGAGTAGCATCATCTGCCGGTACCTGTGCTCACTGTTAAAAAAGGTAAAATTACATACATATTTATTATTCACATAATACATACATATTGATAAATAATATATACATATTCACATAGAAATAAAAACACATTATACTCACCGCACACCAAATCCCCGACGCCCTCGTCTCCTAGAAATAGCATAAGATAATAAACCAACATATACTCCCTGTTCGCTGTAGTCCAAGGTAATCCAGATTGTCCCACGGCGATCTCACATGTAGAACAATCACATCAGGGGATATGACTGCTCTACTCGACAGGTGATACACTGACAGGAGATAATCGCCCCCACGGTGTATCAGCTGATCGGCTTCATGCTGTCATTTACTGCGTGGGAAAGTTCTCACACAGCGGTACTGCCATAAAGTGAGAGCACCAGAGTGATGAACTCCGGTGAGCTCACGGTGGCTCAGTGATACACTGCGGGAGATATTACCTCCGGTCAGTGTATCACCAGAGGCTGGGTAGAGCAGTCACATCTCCCGATGTGACTGTTCTACACGTGAGATTGTCGTGGGACACTCGGCAAATGGACTACGGCGGACAAGATAGTATTATATGTTAGTTTATTATTTTATTTTTGTTGCAGGACACGATGGAGTCGGGGACTAGGCGATGCAGTAAGTATGGTTAATTAAGATTAATAAAGGACTTTATTCTGGCTGTGTCTTTATTGACCATATAACTATAAGATCAGTAATGGTTAGTTGTCTTATAGATGCTTCTCCATTACTAAGCCTTGGGCTTGATGTCACCTGACAATTATGAGATTATGAGGTATTTACTAATAGTGTAGCGATACAATTTGGGCACTTAGGCTCTATATGGAATAGTAGATAGGCTATGCCTGTTTCCATTATGGAAAGCTCCTATTAGTTCAGTTAAGTTTATATGGATTTAATCCCTATGTGTATATTGACATTTCAGTATAGCATATATGTTGTTTCTTCATGATATACTATTTAGTATTTTTTATAGCACTTAATGAATGTATGCTAATTTGGGCAATTGTGCAATATAGGCTCCCTGTTTTGGATAGCAGTGCCCTTGTCATTTCTTGTTTCATTAAATATTGTATGGCATGCTATTGCATTTAATAAAATTTGTAATTTTTGGCAATTTATACTTTTTTCTTGTGGTTTATGAATTGAATTTTGAGTTTTTGCCTTAGTAATATTTTCTGGGTTGTGTTGGTGACAGAACCGGCTGTAGCATTACCGGACACACAGACACACACACACACCCGCATACACACGCAGACACTTGCACACAGCCGCACACACAGACACAGCATTTGACGAGCATGGCAGCGCCAGGTCTCAAATAGACCTGATGACCTTGTGCAGCCAATCAAGCACTGTAATGCCACAACCAACATGGCTGTGGCATTACATTGTGTGGCAGACCATCCCTGCATGTTCATTGGCTCTAAAGAATGCCAAACATGCCGGGAGGGGACCCGAGCTCCAGCTAAGCAACCCCTTTAATACTCGGTGAGCTCCGAACATCGCGAGCACTGCGATGCTACGGCGGGTACCGAATAGTGGCTAGAATGCTCGCTCATCACTATTACTAATGGAAGGCTTTTCATCTAGATTTGTAAGTTGCCATGGGAGACTGATTTATTTAGATTAGCTTTTTCTTTGGCCATTTTTGGTGCCTTGTGTTTAGGTGAGTTGTTTAGCCTGTTCAGATTTACCAAAGGGGGGCCTTTAAGAGAGTATGTGGAATTATATTCGGATAGGATTGAAGTGTTTATTCGGTCTTCCAAAATAGATCAGTTCAGGAAAGGGAGCAAGGTTGAGATTTTTTCAGTGATAGTGTGGCGCCCCTGAGGGTCCAGTCGCCAAAGAGGTACTGCACCTCAACCAGAGGTGTGGTATCCCACCTTGCAGGTAAGATGGAGACACTTAGCCTGGCTCTTACACAACACTGCATCCACCACACACTATAGCAACAGGTGCTCCTAATCCCTGCTGGCTAGGAAAGAGTGTTAGAAGGTGGGTGGAGCTTAGATTCAGAGGGGAGAATACAGGAAAGTTAGGGCAGTCTTCCCTTAGGGGAGGAAGTGAGAGGATGTGTGCAGCAGCTTCCTGTCACCAGGGGCTGCTGGAAGACGTACTGGTACGGACAGGAGTGAAGTAAGCTCCCTGAAGGGGAAAGGGATTTCCCAGAGGCACGGGTGGAGAGAGTGCTCCCCGTGGGGCTCGTTCCACGCTGATGGACGTCAGGTGGGGGAAATCCAGGTTGCAGAAGGGTCTCGGCCCCTTAGCCTAGTGGAGTATACAACAGGGCTCAGCTAGCAGCCGGCCTCTTTAGGGGCCACAGCTGTCGGCCTCTTTAGGAGCCACAGTCAACTACCACAGTTATCTTCTCCAGAAAGGCAGCCAGAAAGGATCAAGGAGACACTTTGGGTCACATTATCCAACAGGATCCGCGGCAGCTGGCCTAGGACACTGACTGTGAGATGCTGGGAAGGAAGGGGCGTGGAAATCAGCACTGTGGAGATGCCCAGGGAAGGCACATACTGACAGGGAGTACTGGAAAGGTGTCCTCTACCTGCCTGGAAGTTGACTGGATCCCTCACCTGGAGGGCGTGGCACCAAGCGGGCATCTGTACTGCAGACAGAACTGTGAGTAAAGCTTTGGAACTGCATTCGGCTGTGTCTTCTGCCTTCTTCCTGCATCACCTACTCAGCACTGCTACATCTCTTGTTTCGCACTACATCACCATCTCCCTCAACATTTACTATGCCCTGGGACTAAGCGCTGCCTGTGGAGAGCTACACCATCTCTGCTGCATCACACCATCAGTCCCAGAGGATCTGCACGGCAGCGCTGGTCACTTCTGACCAGATACCACAGGTGGCGTCATGAACTCTCATTACACAAACTCTTTATTTTTCATCCCTTGTGTAACACCTGTACAGGGAACTGTCAGAGCATCTACCGGCATACTGGAGCTTACAGACACTAAGAAGAGTTTTGCAGCGGCTGTTAAACAGGGACCTACAGACATTAATCATTTTTTCCCTGAGTGGCAGTGGACTACAATTCCCAGGGACCCTTGTTTCAGTCAGATGATAGAAGGAGAGAGAGAGGATTGGAGGAGGAGGGATTTGGGGGAGGGAGCTGTGCAGAAAGTGAAAGTAAATGTGGAGAGAAGAAGTGTGGCAGCTTGCTGTGAGGAACAGCAGTGGGGATCTGCATTCCTCTACACTGCAGAGTGTGGCGGCCCCCGTTGAGAGACCCGCGCTGCTGGAGAGAGCAAAGATCCGGAGAGTGCTGCTGGCACTCCCACTGCATAAAGGCCTAAATCCTGCCGCCCCCAGCTGGTGTCCAGAGAATCCTCCGACCGTTTGAGACACAGTGAGTGCCCTTCTGAGACTTGTGGTTCTACCAGCGCTATTTACAGTGAGTACACTACAACCCAGACTATTGACAGTAATATTCATCTAAGTGCACCCACGGTTCTACTTTGCGTGCCAACATCTGTGGCAACTGGGCCCCAACGTTTGGACTGAGTTAATACAAAAGAGGGGGAACCTGCTACGTTATATTTGCAGGGTCGGAGTAGAAGTAGACTGTAATGTGTATATGACTTTTATAGAGCACCGTTAATTGTATTGTATGTTATTCCTTTAAACCCACCTCAATTCTGCTGCATAGCAATAAATCTGTTAAACAGTTTTACTCCTGTTCCCTGAGTGTGTGTACTGAGCTGTGGCAGGGGTTTCCCGAATCAGCCCCTGGCAGAAGATAACTGTCCTTTGCAGTCCCAGAGAGAGAGCTCCAATCAAGATTCGGGTGGAGGCACAGCACCCTAGAGAGGTGAAACCCCCCGTAACACCCAGTGTACCGTGGTAGCCCTAAAGGGGTGTTACAATTGTAAATATTCCCCTTTTATTGGACCCCCAGGGCCATGGACAGGGTCACCGCCGCTGTGACACTGCCCCTTTAAGAAGCTGCTCAGAGCCAAGTATTCCCCATGGCCCTGGTGTGCGCGGCAATGGGATCTTATTTGTGTCCAGTTCGATGCTTTAGTGATTTTGGGCCAGGGCTTGGGGGGCACAATTCTCCGTTGTTGGTTCATGTGGACAATCACTTTTTCAATTTTTCGCTATATTTAAACGTTGGTTGGACTTGGGAGGTGTTTCATCCAAGGATTATAGTTGTCACTCTTTTAAGATAGGCACTGCCATGGAGGTGGCCAGGAGGGGGCTGGGTGAAGAGTTGGTAAAGAAGATTATTGGATGGCAGTTGGCAAAGTTTAGTTCTTATGTATGACCAGCTTGGCTACGACAGGGCAAAAATGTCTGAAGGAGGTAGGTTGTTTAAGTGAGTGTTGGCCATTTCCACAGATGGGAGCCACCTCCTTGTATGGATCATGGATCATTCTTTCGTATTTTGGGCAGCGTTACGCGCAGCAGCGTGGCCGGCGGGACAGCAGATAGGATTCTCAAGGTAGGAGGCTACCCTTCGGTGGATTGAGAAGCGAATGATGATGTGGAACCTATTCTTCACTGAATTTCATTGCTTTGTAAGACTTGACCAGGCTCCAGACTTATTGGTTTTATACTTGATGGGAATGATCTAGGTGAGAGAGTGTGTTGAGAGTTAATTAAGGATATCAAATTTGAAATGTTGAGACTTTGGGCATTGTTTCCTAAGGTCTTGACAATTTTGTCGGATAAAGTTCCTCGGAAGTATTGGCGCAGGACTCTCTCGAATGAGGGTGAAGGCGAGAATAAGAGTTAATAGGGCTGTGACTCGGTTCATGGTAAAGAACAGGAAGGTCCGTCATATGGAACTGGAAAAGGGCGAGGACAAGTTTTGGTGCAGGGAAGGAGTACACTTAAATGCAGATGGTATAGAAATTTGGAGCCTGGCAATGCAGGAGGGGATCAAAAAGGGGTTGAAGGTGTGAAGGGACACAAATGTTTGAGGTTTGTGTTCAGGGCATATGGGGAGGTGCTCAAAGTTGGTGGATTTGATCAATGGTGGATCTGTGGGAGGGGGGAAGTGGGAGTTTCTGGACCTCCCTAGTTGGAATTAAGTAGTGACAGGTGTGAAATCCCAGGGAAGGGATTGGAGGGCTTGAGGATATTGGCTTTTTATTTTATTGGCCAGGTTGTTCAATTGTTGGGGAATAGCAGCTGAAGGTAAGAAGCAATCTTGGCACAGTCAGGCAAAACCAGACCAGTTTTTTTGGTAATTTCAGGCCTTCGAGGACCAGCCCTCTAGCAAGTTATTTATAATGTTTAAATATATTTTTTAATGAAAGGCTGCTGTGGCCAAATAAATTCCAACATTGAGGTGTGGTGTGGTTATTTTGCGGAAGCAATAAAAGGTGGGTGATGAGTTTGCCGTGAAAAGAAGCTCACATAACTCGCATATACCCCTTGTCATTTGTCCTGTCGTGATTAATCATGTCACCTTGTACTTAAGGAATGTGTGTATTTCGAAATAGGGAAAGTTGGAACATGTGATCAATCTATCCTGTTATTTAAGGCTGCCCGCAAGCTACTACCATTAGGTGTGGTATAGATACTTACGATCTACACAAAAGAACTGGTTTTGTGAATGATAAGGATCAGCTCCTGTGTATTCCATCATTATATCCCTAGCTGTGGACACTATCTCTTTATCCATAAAGCCTATAAATTGAACATATGTCTATATAGAAAGATATTTCTAAACATTGCAACTGGAAACGACATGGAATTATTGAATTATGGAAATCACAGGATGTATTGACAGATTAATGATACACAAAAATGAAAAGCCTAAGAAAATTTTCAAAACGTTTTGATTTATGCAGTATCATCAAAATAATAGATGTGCCTTTTCTGGGTGTCTGTGGGCTGCTATTTTTAGACTGGTGGGGGGAATATCATCGGCACCTAACCAGCCTGAGATTACCAGCCCCCAGCTGTCTGCTTTAGCTTGGCTGGTTGTGAAAAATGGCGGGGACCCAAAGCCGTCTTTTTAAATTATTTATTTAAATAATTAAAAATACATTGATTCTTGATAACCAGCCTTGCTGAAGCTGACAGCTGATGGCTGCAGGCCCCAGCTGTCAGTTTTGCCTCACTGATTATCAAAAATATAGGAGAACCCATGACATTATTATTATTTATTTACAGCGCAGTACTAGCTGATGAAAACTCCCATTAGCCCCTTCTTCTCTCACTATTATCAGCGATAGCAGGTGTTGGCTGATGGGAGCAGAAGTCCCATCAGCTGACACCAGTGACTGGAGAAAATCAAGAAAGGCACATCCAGCCCATGAATGGCAGCGCTTCCCAGGACTCATATCCAAAGATGATATTTCATATTTTTTTATTTGAAAAAAGAGGAGATACAACGTGTTTCGGATACAGTGTATATCCTTCATCAGGTATCATAAAAACAGAGTACAAATCCTAATAGTATAAAATTCAGTTACACTTATATGTAGTAGCAACCTTTTATCCCAGTCTCAGAAACTTGATTTGGGGTGTGGACCAAGTTCAGGAACACACCCACTGATTGATTCAACCTTAACAACATAGATGCAAGAAGATAAAAAAAAAAAAAACAACCAGAGGACTGGAGGTGAACTTTATACTTCCAATCACAGCTGCGGCCTCACGCTGTCTGACTGGTGGCGGTGATGATTTTACCGCAGATTAGAAGCAGTGTTTGCTGCGCTGTCATGCACATGACAGCTCGACAAACACCCGGTGTTCGGGGGGGGGGGGCAGAACCCAAACAGTTAAACGGACTTCCAGGTGAAGTCCGTGTTCGGTGTCCGTGACTGAACAGTAGGTGTTCGGTACGGACGCCGAACTTTACTGTTCAGGTTCACCCATTTCTACATGACAGAACACACAATGCATCACAACTTGGTGTTTATGGTGCTGCGCAGTTACAGATCAATCAGAATGCCCACTGCACACCAATAAAAGTGCTTACATCATAACTGTGACATAACATGTGAACTTCATAACTGGACCCTAGCAAACTATAAAAAAGGTTGTCTGGCCCAGTGAATCATGTTTTCTATGACATCATGTAGATCAGGGGTCGCAAACTGGGCTGGGTATATACTCCGCACATGGAAAAAAAAATTGAATTTTTCTGGCCACATTCGTTGCAAGAGGAGATGTCATGTACACCTTTTGGATTTTTTAACAGTTTTGGATATTTGTTTTTTTTCTTTTAATGACATTCATTGTATGGGTTATTGTACAGTTTTGTAACTTAGGTCATTATGGATGCTGTGATTACAAAAGTGCACGTATTTGTTTACTTTAGTTTGTACATTAAACAGCATTTTTAGTGGCAAAATATTTTTGGATTTTTTTCATATTTTTTTTTTAATTTTGTTTTCTAAATTTTCACATTTTTTTTTCTTTTTTTGTCTCCAATTGGTCCTAGACAGTCTTACAATTATCAGAAGATAATAATTCTGGCCAACATCTTGTAATAATGTACTAATGGCCCGCATCCTTTTACCCATCTTGTAGTAATGTCTCAATCCTAGTTTCTATCCTGTAATATTATCCCCAATCCTTGTCCCCATCTTATTGTAATGTCCCCATCCTGGTCAACATTCTGTAATATTAAGGTGTCCATGCTGGTCTCCATCTTGTAGTAATGCCATCCATCCTAGTTCTCACCTTAAAGTAATGTCCCCATCTTGTAGTAATTTGCCTCATTGTGCCACTTTTCACATACATGTTTAAAAAAAAGATCCTTCTCACCTTACTCACTCCCTTGGCGAACAACTGCTTTGTTTTTTCTTTTTTAAAGCCTACCAGAGCATAATGTCTCCTATAAAAAATAGGCATACAGTGCCATCTGGTGGTTTTTTAGTAGTAAGTGTAGAAATAATACTATTGAAATATGAGCACAAATTACAGTTAAAGGCATCAAAAATAAATATAGAATAAAAAACTGAATAAAATGTAAATTGTTAAAAACAGAATGCGTCTTGTTACAATTTTATCTGCTTTCACAAGGTTTTTTCTGATATTTAAATGTCTGAGACAACAAAATCTGAAATATAGTCAAAACCAGTTGCTATTTTGACAGTACTATGTGAGGACTACATACAGCAGTAATTAAAGAACAGAAAGGCAGTGCCATGTGACCACTGTATTAATTACTAACTGTTAATGTCCCCATCCTGGTCCCCATCTTGTAGAAATGTTGAAATATTGGTCCTAGTGGCAGTCCTGGTCCCTATCCTATAATAATGTCAACCATTCTGTTCCCCATCTTGTATTAATGTCCACATTCTAATTTATATCTTGCAGCAATGTTGCCCATCCTGGTCCTTATCCTGTGGTAGAGTCACCATCCTGGTCCACATCTTGTAGAAATGTCCCATCCTGGTACCCATGTTGTAGTAATGTCCCCATCCTAGTCCATATCTGGTAGTAATGTGCCCATCCTGGACCCATCTTGGAGTTATATCCCCTGATCCTTATAGTGTAGTAGTTTCCCCGTTCTGGTCCCCATATAGTAGTAATATCCCCATCCTGGTCCTTACACTGAAGTAATGTCCCACTTTGGTCATTATACTGTAGTAATGTCGCCATCCCGGTCCCTATCTTGTAGGAATGTGCCCTATCCTGGTCTCCATCTTGTAGTAATATCCCCATCCTGGGCCTTATATTGAAGTAATGTCCCCATCTTGTAGTAATGTCCCTTCTTGGTCATTATACTGTAGTAATGTCACCATCCCGGTCCCTATCTTGTAGGAATGTCCCCCATCCTGTTCCCCATCTTGTAGTAATGTCCCATCATGGTCAATATACTGTAGTAATGTCCCCATCCTGGTTCCCATTTTGTAGTAATGTCCCCATCCTGGTCTCCATCTTGAAGTAATGTCCCATCCTGGTCCCCAAATTGTAGCAATGTCCTCCATTGCGTGGTTCTTTTATAAACACATTAACAAAATTCTTCTCACCTGATCTTGCTCGCTTGGCGAACTTCTCTTCCTCAGCTGAGGCAGTGCAAGGCAGTTACAATATACGCCATACTCGCCAAGTTGTCACGAGTGTGTCACATCCTCCAATCAGATTTGGGGTAGAAGATCACTCCTTATTGTGAATCACAGATCTTACATTTAGCCTATGTATTTGTGTCCCATATTTAATGAACTTAGTTTTCTTTGGTACTGAAGAGGTTAACGACCCTTCATATTCTGGTCAGAAACGTGCAGCTTAATTTACAGCTGCTTCTGATCTGGTCATTACCTCTTCCTGTAAAACCTGGCCAGACCCTCTCTGCATTGCCAGAGAAAGCTTTGCTTCCTAGATCCTTCGAAATGCTTTGCTGGATAGGAGTTTGTTGTTGCCACTGGAGATATGTCTTCCTGAGCTGTGTGGTAAAGCTAAGTGGCTGGAGTGGAGTTGTTGTAGTAGTGATCTTTAGTTTGCTGTAATATGTGTGTTTATCTCCTGGTCCCTATTCCCAATTGGTTGGTATGTTCCTATCATTCCCTATATAAAGTGGGTACGAAAAGTATTCAGACCCCTTTAAATTTTTCACTCCTTGTTTCATTGCAGCCATTTGGTAAATTCAAAAAAGTTTATTTTTTCTCATTAATGTTCACTCTGCCACCCATCTTCTCAGAAAATAACAGAAATGTGGAATTTCTTGCAAATTTATTAAAAAAGAAAACCTGAAATATCACATAGTCATAAGTATTCAGACCCTTTGCTCAGACACTCATATTTAAGTCACATGCTGTTCATTTCCTTGTAATCCTCCTTGAGATGGTTCTACTCCTTAATTAGAGTCCAGCTGTGTTTAATTAAACTGATGACTTGATTTGTAAAGGCACACACCTGTCTATATAAGACCTCACAGCTCACAGTGCATGTCAGGCCAAATGAGAATCTTGAGGTCAAAGGAACTGGCCAAGAAGCTCAGAGACAGAACTGTGGCAAAGCACAGATCTGGCCAATGTTACAAAAGAATTTCTGCAGTACTCAAGGTTCCTATGAGCACAGTGTCCTCCATAATCCTTAAATGGAAGAAGTTTTGGAACCACTAGACATCTTCCTAGACCTGGCTGTCCAGCCAAACTAAGCAATCATGGGAGAAGAGCCTTGGTGGGAGAGATAAAGAAGAACCTTAAGATCACTGTGGCTGAGCTCTACAGATGCAGTAGGGGATGGGAGAACGTTTCACAAATTCAAGTATCACTGCAGCCTTCCACCAATCGGGCCTTTATGGCAGAGTGGCCTGACGGAAGCCTCTCCTCAGTGTGAGACATATGAAAGCCCTCACAGAGTTTACTAAAAAACACATGAAGGACTCCCAGACTATGAGAAATAAGATTCTCTGGTCTGATGAGATGAAGATAAAACTTTTTGGTGATAATTATAAACTGTATGTGTGGAGAAAACCAGGCACTGCTCATCACCTGCCCAATACAATCCCAACAGTGAAACATGGTGGTGGCAGCCTCATGCTATGGGGCGTTTTTCAGCTGCAGAGACATGATGATTGATTGCAATTGAAGGAAACATGAATGCAGCCAAGTACAGATATATCCTGAATAAAAGCCTCTTCCAGAGTGCTCTGGACCTCAGACTTGTCCCAGGGTTCACCTTCCAACAAGACAATGACCCTAAGCACACAGCTAAAATAACAAAGGAGTGGCTTCAGAACAACTCTGTGACCATTCTTGACTGGCCCAGCCAGAGCCCTGACCTAAACCCAATTGAGAATCTCTGGAGAGACCTGAAAATGGCTGTCCACCAATATTCACCATCCAACCTGAAGGAACTGGAGAGGATCTGCAAGGAAGAATGGCAGAGGATACCCAAATCCAGGTGTGAAAAATTTGTTGCATCATTCCCAAGAAGACGCATGGCTTTACTAGCTGAAAAGGTGCTTCTACTCAATACTGAGCAAAGGGGCTGAATACTTATGACCATGTGATAATTCAGTTTTTCTTTTTTAATACATTTCCAAAAAGTTCTACATTTCTGTGTTTTTCAGTCAAGATGGGGTGCAGAGTGTACATTAATGAGAAAAAAATTGAACTTTTTTGAATTTACCAAATGGCTGCAATGAAGCAAAGAGTGAAAAAATTAAAGGGGGTCTGAATACATTTTCCTTACCCACTGTATATCTTTACCTTTGGTGAGTATTTGTAAATTTGTTGCTTTCTGTTATCCCTGTTTTGTCTTTGTGTCTTTGTTTGGCTTATATTTCTGTCCCATGTGGTGCTGGAGGAGACAGATCAGGGGCTAACGAGAGCACATTAAGGTCAGAGACTCGGGCCTCTCTACTAGAGATGAACAAACCTTTCTAGGTTCAGTTCGATTTGGATTCACCGAATGGACCTCCGTTCACTGAATAGTTTGCCAAACGGTTCGATGAACGTATCCAAACCCCTTAGATTCAATGGGAGGCAAAACCAAACACATAGACAACACCTTGAGGGGTGAGAAAAAGCTTCCCAAACAGCTAAAATTAGGGGCAGACACCATGAAAAGTGGCATTAATTGACCCACAATAGAAATTTTCAAATGACACAGCAGCAGTCAGCCATGGGCCATGCATGAGGTATCAGGGCCTGGCCCAGCATTTAGAGCTTGCAACTGAATTTTCAATGAGGACCTGGTGGTTAAGGGAGTGGTGTAAGCCTTCTTAGCTGGAAGATCTCACATCTCATGTAACACCTTTTATTGTTTTTAATCCAGCCACACTTACATGGCGCAAACATCAGTTTTATAGACTACTATTGATATAAAAATGTAAGAATACTAACACAGGTAGTTGACTGATCAAATGACCTACAGTAGAACCTGTTATAATGGCACACAAGCAATCAGCCATGGCCAATGCATGAGGTATCAGGGTCTGGACCAGCGTTTACAGTTTGGAATTGAAGTTTTAATGAGGATCTGGTATTTAAGAGAGTGGTGTAAGGCTGGTTTCACACTAGCGTTTTTTAGCGCAGCGCAATGTTCCCCTATCTGTAACATGGTGGTCGCAGGGTCTTGCGATTCCATGCGCTCATCAGCGTTTAGTGTGCGCTGCACATTTTCCAGGAGCCCAGACACGCAGTACGCTACATGGTGCATTTTTTGTTCTGCCTACATCGTTAAAAAAATCACGCGCGCAAGCATAGTATTACAGTCTTTGGGGTCGCTGGCGTGCACTTGGATGCGCGCACGTCAGCGCTTTGTGCGCGCACGCGATTTGAGTAAACAATGTCTAGACACTTGTTTAAACCTGATAAGAAGGTGTCTTCAGGGCCAGACCAATACTCTACAGACAGCCTTGCAGAGACCAGACAAGAACATAGAAGAGCCTTCCAACTGTGGATTCAAGCTTCAGCAGCCAAAATGTGAGTATTCTTCAACATAATGTCTGTGTGTCCTGTACAATTTTCTAATGTACTAATGTATGTTTTGTTTAAATTTCAGCATGTCTTCTTCTGGATCGGTCTATTCGCCATCTCGGCAAGAACTGGCCCAAGCTGATCGTGAGCTGAGGATGTTGCTGCCTTTGGGTAAGTTTAGCTGCTGCCTCTAGAAATGTGTAATCATTTTTTTTTCTTTACAGACATCGGACACGGCGGATGAAGGTGAAGTGCGGGAGCAGTCTGAGCGGGCGCAGTCTGAGCGGGAGCAGAGTAGCCAAGTCGTGGCGAGGAGACGCAATGTTAGTATATACCCTGTCCTTTTTTTTTTCTGTCTTTATTTTCATCTTTTATCTTGCTTCTTCTCTGTTTCTTTTTCTATCTTTTTCATTCTCCAAAATTACAAAGATTCTAATTTTTTTTTTTTCTAGGTTCCACAATGGGATGACGAAGAAGTTTACATTGACAACGAGCACATGATCCGCCTTGTTGAGGAGTGTATCCCGTTGTGGGAAAGACGTGACCAGCAGTACAAAGACACATTGGTGACCCGGCAGCTCTGGAATGAGGTGGCCGCAGCAATGATGGATGGCTGGGACAGCGCCTCTCCAGCTTCAAAAAGGGCGTTAAGTAAGTATAAAGATGATCTGTGATGCTGCATTGACTTTAGGTCCAGATGGTACAGGTGTGTTTGTGGCAAGATATATTCTTGCATCAAACACACCAATGCCTTCTGGAAAACAGTGATTGCTTTGTGTATTGAACTGCTGTCTTGAAGCTGCATTGATTTTTGGTCCAGATGGTACAGGTGTGTTTGTGGCAAGATATATTCTTGCATCAAAAACACCAATGCCTTCTGGAAAACAGTGATTGCTTTGTGTATTGAACTGCTGTCATGAAGCTGCATTGATTTTTGGTCCAGATGGTACAGGTGTGTTTGTGGCAAGATATATTCTTGCATCAAACACACCAATGCCTTCTGGAAAACAGTGACTGCATTGTGTATAGAATTATTTTGTGCTGCCGCATTGACTGTTTGCAAAGTTCTATCAGCTGTGTGTACTGATAATTATGTTGCCTTCAGTGCATTGCATAACGTTTTTTCTTTTTTTTTCCAACATTGAACAAAGTCCGCACACGTTGGCGCTCGATGAAGGACCGCTTCAACACTGATGTTCGTGCTGAGGGACAGGTTCGCAGTGGTTTAGCGGCAAGGCCCAGAAGAAAGTACCGCTATCATTGCGAGTTGGCATTCCTGAGACCGGTCCTTGCCAGCAGAGCGTAAGTATTTTTTATTTTTTTTAATACTATGTGCTTTTCTATTCCACAGCCGATGCTTCATGTTAATGCATGATAGTAATGTATTTCCTTTCTTTCCACAGCACTTGGAGCAGCACCCTGCAACCTGTCCCTGGAGTGGTCCTTCATCGGACGACCTCGGACCCGTCCCAGCCATCCGACAACCAGGAAGCATCTTGCAGGTCAGCAACACAGACAGCTGGTGACCAGGAAGCTGGTCCATCAGGTGTTCCCCTGTCCCAGGTCTCTGTCACTGGTTATGCGGGCACTACCCGTCAGCGGCAGAGGGCCTCGGACAGGCCTGTCATGCCCGAGTTCATGCACTTGAGCGAAGCCTTTCAGGCCAGCCTCAAGGCGCTGTCCGCCAGAGTAGAAAGCGGTTTTTCCCTGATGGAACGCGGTTTTAACCACATGGAACACCGCTTCCACTCTGTCGACCAGCGCCTTGACTGTCTGGAGGCCGACCTCAACAGACCAGCGCACCATTTTTTCATTAAAATTGAACAGGGCATGGTGGAACACCTTAGTCCTGAGCAACAGCTGAGTGTGTTACAGGCCTGCAACACTGCTTACTTGCAGGCTATGCAGCAGAATCGGTATGTGCAGCAGTCAGTGGTGTCATTTCCAACAGTGCCACCGCTGACTCGCTACACCTCCCTACTGACTTCTGCTGCATACCACTGCACGGCCACCTGCATTCCCAGCCAAGCCGGACACCACTACACCATCCCAAGTCCGAGTGCTGCTGGACACTCCTCCGCCACCACCACTATGGCAAGCGCTGCTCCTGTATGGAGCACCACCACCGCCACTGCACCACCTGCTTGGAGCAACACCACCACAGAACCGGCTTGGGCCACCGACACCACCAGTCAACAAAGGAGCACCGCCAGCACTCCTCAGCAAAAAAGCACAGCCAGCACTCCTCATCAAAGGAGCACCGCCAGCACTCCTCATCAAAGAGCACCACCACTACTCCTCATCAAAGGAGCACCGCCACCACTCCTCATCCAATGAGCACCGCCACCAATTCTCCTCCTAGGAGTCCCGCCAGAACTTCTCCTGCTCGGATCACCGACACGCAGCCTCCTTCTAGGAGCGCCGACATGACTTTGTCTCCAAGGATCACCGCCACCGCCACTTCTTTGAGCACAGACACGAGTTTGTCTCCTCGTATCACCTCCACCGCCACCACTTCTATGAGCACTGACACAACTTTGTCTCCTTCTAGGAGCACCGCCACTGCCACTTATAGGAGCAGCGCCACCGCAACCACAGAGCAGCAAAGTGGTGACCCACATTCCATATTTTACAGGTCAACGCAACGGTCCACCATCTCCAAGCGGTCGAGCAAAGTAAGGTGGTCACATGGTGGAAGTCGGTCCAGGCAGGATACTCCTGCGCCAAAGAAAAAACAAACTTTGTTCGTCCATCCACCCTCTCCTCCTAATGTGTCTCAACCTGCCACCATGTCCATTCTAGAGCTCCCTTCCCCCAGTACGTTCGTCGCCCCTTCTCCTAGAACCACTTCTTCAACCTCCGGCCGTTCCTCTTCTCTCCACACCCCCAAAGTATCCCAATCTTCCCCCAAACGTCATTCCTAATAAAATCTTTTTTTTTTGTGGAAAAATAAATGTGCAATTCTGCTTTGAAAAAATTTGGATTGGTTACTGTGTCAATCGCCAACTACACACACTGCGATGCTGCAGTTTAATGTGTATTCTCCTGCCCATTTGGATAACTTTGTGAAGTAGTCGTCACTTCAGCATGACACCAGGCCTGGGTATTGTAGAAGTTGTATAAACTTTATTATGTCACCAGTGTGCTTTCAAAATCCAAGCCACAGTGGTGATCCTGCAAATAATATTTATAGTCACTTGTTTCGGTGTCATAAAAAGTGAAGGATGCCAGTGCACCCACAAATCACTATTTGTAAAATCGGCCCATGTGACACAAATATTAGTTGTATTATCTCCACCGTCGCTGTTAATTGAACACACTGTAGAGATTATAAAGGTCATACAACTTGTGTGTGTATGTATAGTAACCTACTCAGGAGTATTAGTAACTTCATGATGCACAAAACACAGCATCATAAATTCACTGATACACCTGGCTACTTGATAATAGTATTGGGAGTGTAAAAACACAGAATGCACTCAGTACAGGTATCAAAACAGTGTTTTTTATTAACATACCAGCAAGAAAATTTTTTTACACCATTTGCTCTTGCCATTCTACCCATCCTACATCTGAGTTGAAGTAGGCCACAAATTGGTCCCTCATTTGGCCAACTTCAACGGATGACCTGAGAGGGTGCTGAGTAAATTCAGGCAATGGGTTAGGAGCAACATCATCAAGATCTAAGTTCGGGTGCTCTCTAGCCATGACAAAATTATGTAGAACCACACAGGCCTTCACCACCTCATCCACTGTTTCCAGTTTCAGATTAATGGCTGTGCCAAGAATGTGCCATCTAGATACAAGTATACCAAATGCACACTCTACAGTTCTTCTGGCCCTGGTCAGCCTGTAATTAAAAATTCTTTTGTTGTGGTCCAAGTCCCAGCTGGAGTAGGGCTTGAGCAGGTTTTGGCACATCTGGAATGCTTCATGACCAACCATTACAAAGGGCTGTGGGGGACCTTCAGTGTTCGGAAGAGGCCGTGGCATGGGGAAATTGAAGTGGTTGCCATACAACCTCCTGCCCATGTCCGAGTTCTTAAAAGCCTGGGAGTCATTCCCATGGCCAAATGCACCAATGTCCACTGCAATAAACATACAGTCTGCATCTGCAATGGCCATGAGTACAGTAGAAATGAACTTTTTATAGTTGTAGTGCTCAGATCAAGTTCTTTTTGGCTTGATGTGTTTCCCATCAACCGCTCCCAAACAGTTGGGGAAATTGCAGACTGTCCAGAATCTTTCGGCGATTTCCAACAACTTTTCTGCAGTGGGCAGGGGCATGAATTCTGGACAAAGAACGTTCCACAAAGCCCGGCAGGTGTCCGCTACAATTCCAGACAATGTGGAGTGTTATGAGCTCATTTTCTGCACGGTGGACCCTGGGCAGCGAACGCACTTATTATTTATTATTTAGTGCGTTCCACCGTCCCTAACAGGAATTGCTGCTGGAAGCCGGGAAATCCGAGAGATGCAGAAATGTTGAAGCCACCGCGTGAGGAGGATCGGGGAGGATGGGTGAGGACTGGAGAGGACGGATGAGGACCGGGGAGGACAGGTGAGGATTGGGAAGGACGAGTGAGGACCGGGGAGGATGGGAGAGGACCAGGGAGGATGGGGGAGGACCGGGGAAGATGAGTGAGAACCGGGGGAGCCGAGCCAAAGCAATTCATGCATACAGGATGGGACCAGGGAGCCATGAATACAAGATGGAATCAGGGAGCCATACATACAGGATGGGACCAGGGAACCATACATATAGGATGGGACTAGGGATCCATACATATAGGATGGGACCAGGGAGCCATACATACAGGATGGGACCAGGGATCCATACATACAGGATGGGACCAGGGAGCCATACATACAGGATGGGGCCAGGGAGCCATACATACAGGATGGGGCCAGGGAGCCATGCATACAGGAGGGGGAGCCCCACATACCAGGGCAGGGATGAGGGAGCCCCATATACCAGGACAGGGATGGGGGGCCACACATAGCAGGACAGGGACGGGGGAGCCACACATAGCAGTATAGGTACGGGGGGAGCCACACATAGCAGGACAGGGACGGGGGGAGCCACACATAGCAGGACAGGGACGGGGGAGCCACACATACCAGGACAGGACGGGGGGCAATGCATACCCGGCTTATACTCAAGTCAATAAGCTTACCCAGTTTTCCATGGCGAAATTAGGTACCTCGGCTTTTACTCAGGTCGGCTTATACTCGAATATATATGGTACACGTCTCTGCTATTCCCACACAGGTGCAGTAACAGCCGCGTCGTTACTACGCATGCGCGGGAATAGTGGTGACGTGTATGTCATTTGCGCAGGCGCAGTTCGTGGCCGCAATTCCAGCGCATGCGCAGTAACAGCCAGAACTGCTCGCTCTATCCGCACTGCTCCTGTCAGCACCACTAAGCATACACAGATGTTAATTTCACCACACTCCTGATGCAATAGCATCGGGCCTTTTTCTAGCTGTTTTTAATATTTTAGAATTTTTTTTAAACTTGTGTTTTACTTTTTTTACTTTTTTGCTTTATCCCACTATGGCACTCTCATTTATTGAAGGTTGAGCAGTTGTATAGCATTGGGATGCAGAAGCATCCCTATGCTATGCAAACTGTCAGCGCAGCACTGGTAAAGTTGCTGATCATGCTCTGAGCATGATCAAGCAAGTTTGCCAGCTCTGGTGACCCGGATTTCATCATGACGACATCGGGTCACCATGGCAATGATCAGGACCCGCGATGACGTTGTGGGGTCTCTGATCCAAGGTCAGAGGGGTTATCTTCCCTCTGCCTGCTCTCAAAATGTTGCGATCACAGCGTTTAGGGGGTTAAAGGTCCCGGAGCAGTGCAGGACCACTCCTGGCACTGAGTGCTTGGTGTCAGCTGACAGAATCTGCTGACATCCAGCAGCGATCGCTCATGCACAGCCACTTTGAGCGCAAAATCACCAGGACGTATCCATATGTCCCAGGTCAGTAAGGCCAGGTCACAGGGACGTATGGATACGTCTCAAGTGGAAAAGAAGATATTGGCTCTCTAACTGAGCACGCCTCCCATCAGCCCGTGGCGGTTTTAATTGCAGCAGGATACTATCTACCCATAAAAATTCAGGTTTCAGCCTAGGACATGATTCACATTAGGATAGGAGCCCATAAATAGGAGATTGCCTTGTCAAAAGCTCCTGGGCATGCATGAATTGGCCAAATTATGTGCTAAGTATCTCCTTTTTTTGTTATTATCATGAGCTGTAATTCAATTCAAAATTCATATATTTCTTGTTTACATGTTATAGCACTCAAGAGCCCATCTTTATTTGTTAGTTATGTATAGAGATGGCTACTTTTAGTTTTCACCTTGTGAGGCAGTGACTGGTGTCACATGTGAGGGTCACTGTATGTTCCCCCCTGGATGCACACAGAGGCATATTGAGGCCATAAGAGTGCATTGCAGTTACAGGCGCAGACTAAAGTGAGTGCTGGTCTTCGACATGCTAGTTGTCCAAGGCAGATTTAGGGAAATCCTGCTCTGGGTTTTGGTGTTTTGAAACAGACTGCAGATGGTAGTGTTGCAGTCCGTTTCAATCCTGGCCTGTATTTTTCCTTGTGGCCCAAGACCATAGGTTGCTAGTTAAAAAACCTGCAATTACATGGGTTTGGGTGTGTCAGGTCCAGTGTCAGTCTGGCGTGTGATAGAGGACAGTGTGGTCAGCTCTGCGGTGCTCCATCTGTGGGTGGCAACAAGGACAGACAGAGCCAGAGCCGCTCAGGAGCCTGGCACCCACAGCGTACACAACGCTGCAGTCTCCCACGGTAACTTGTCTTGGAGGTGGACTGTCTTGTGCCCAGCTGTGAGCCGGAGGTAGACTGTCCTGTGCCTGAAGGAGGACTGGCGTGTTTAGTGACTGTAAACTGGAGGATATGGTGCCCGGCTGTGAAACGGAGGATATCGTGTACTGTTATGAGCTCATTTTCTGCTCCACCAGCAGGGAGTTCTCCTTCCGTTCTCCCTCTGGTAGTGACAGGAGGTAGTGAGGTTAGTTTAATTGGTAATGGTCTGCCACCTGACGAGGAGGATAGTGGTTGGATCTCCAGAGTATCAGACTGGATATAAGACAGCCTACGCCCTATCCTGTTGCTGGTGATTCAGTCTGTTTCTCAGGTCTTGGACTTCAGCTCTGCTCCAGTCATCTCAAGTTAAGTTTGTTTTTTGCTAATGTTCACACTTGCTCTTGTTGGTCAACTCAGTTTTTGTGTGGTCAGCCAGCCCACCTGGGCTGTGCTGAATTTCCACTCTTGTTTATCTGTATTTGCCAATTTGCCTTTTTGAATATTCCAGAGTGCTGATATAGTGGGAGAAGTCTAGTGACTTCAGGGTTAATTTTGTTATCAGAAGCATTGGACATTATTTTTGGTAGGGTTTTTTGGCAGATTGCAGACAGTATCTTTCCTTTCCTGTCCTTTCAAGTTAGTTTGGCCCCATCGTTTGCTCAGCCTATTTTTCTGCCTTTGTTTGTGTTTTCATCTTGCTTCACCGTCAATACATGTGAGGGGCTGTCTTTCCTTTGGGGTGACGAGGCGTCCAGGACCACCGTAGGCACGCTCCACGACTGCTTCTAGTTGTGTGTTAAGATCAGGGCTCTGCAGTCTGCATAGTTACCAACCTCTCTGGTTTTCTGAGACATAGTGTGCTTTGCTTTTTTCCTCCTCGGTGACCCATTCATAACAGAATCACCAGCCATACCGCAGATTCTGGGATACTCAAAAGCAGGGAAAAGTTGTTAAAAAAGGAAAAAAAAAAAAGTGTCAGAATTTTTTTTTTTTTATTATTTCCTCTTTTTCTCTGGGGCTGTAGGAGGATTTTTTCCCTAATGGAGATTAAGCAATTGTCTGATCGTGTGGAGCAACTTGCTGCTGAAGTGTAGGGAATTTCCACCTACCTCATTCAGTCACATGCTGCTGAACCTAAGATCCCTACTCCTGATGTGTTTTCTGGGGATCGGTCTAAATTTCTGAATTTTAAGAATAATTGTAAATTATTTCTTGCCTTGAAGCCTAACTCATCTGGGAGCTCTGCGCAGCAGGTTAAAATTGTAATCTCCTTGCTGCGCGGCGATCCCCAGGATTGGGCTTTTTCTCTGACACCTGAAAATCGTATTCTGACTAATGTGGATGCATTTTTTCAAGCCTTGTCGTTGTTGTATGATGAACCTAATGCTGTTGATCAAGCTGAGAGAACCCTGTTGGCATTAAACCAGGGTCAGGATTCTGCAGATTTATACTGTCAAAAATTCCTAAAGTGGGCGGTCCTTACTACATGGAATGATAGTGCATTGGCAGCTCTCTTTCGGAAGGGTTTATCAGCGACCATAAAAGATGTTATGGTGGGATTTCCTGTTCCCTCTGGTCTGGATGGCTCTATGTCATTAGCCATTCAAGTTGATCGGCGTTTACGTGAACATAAGGCTACACGGGAGGCGCTGCCACTTTCTGAACAAATGTCTGAACCTATGCAATGTGATAGAGTGTTGTCTAGGGCGCAATGTCAGGAGTTTAGAAGGCGTAATAAGCTGTGTTTTTTCTGTGGAGACACCTCTCATACTATTTCTGTCTGCCCTAAACGAGAGAAACGTTTTGCACACACATTTGCTGAGGGCAGTGTACAACCTAAGTTCGTTTTGGCATTTACTTTGATCTGCTCCTTGTCCACATTTTCCACAATGGCTTTTGTGGATTCAGGAGCAGCACTGAATGTGATGGATTTGGACTTTGCTAAACGTTGTGGCTTGTCCATGACGCCTCTGCAGATGCCTATTCCTTTGAGGGGTATTGATGCCACTCCTTTGGCAGAGAATAAATCTCAGTTTTGGACCCAGGTGATAATGCGAGTTGCCCCAGACCACCAAGAAAATTGTAAATTTTTGGTTCTGCATAATTTACATGATACTATTGTTCTGGGTTTCCCCTGGTTGCAAACTCATAACCCAGTTTTGGATTGGAAATCTGTGTCTGTGGTGAGTGGGGTTGTCAGTGTGTTCTTAGGAACGCCCTATTTTCTCCACCTCTCCTCAGGCTCATGATATTCCTGATTATCTGGCTGATTTCTCTGATGTATTTAGTGAGAGTAAGTCTGCGTCTTTGCCTCCTCACAGAAGTTATGACTGTGCAATTGAGTTGATGCCTGCGTGTAAATTCCCCAAGGGTCGGCTTTTCAACTTATCTGTACCCGAACATGATGCTATGCGATCCTATATTAAGGAGTCGTTAGAGAAGGGTCATATTAGACCATCCTCGTCGTATTTGGGCGCTGTTTTTTTTGTGGCCAAGAAAGATGGTTCATTAAGACCGTGTATTGATTATCGTTCCCTTAACAAGATGACGGTTAAATATCAGTACCCATTACCTCTGATGTCTGATTTATTCTCCAGAGTTAAGAGTGCCTGCTGGTTTACTAAGCTTGACCTCAGGGGGGCGTATAATCGTATTCGCATCAAGCACGGGGATGAATGGAAGACGGCGTTTAATACTCCGGAGGGACATTTTGAGTACCTGGTGATGCCTTTTGGGCTCTCCAATGCCCCTTCTGTCTTCCAGTCCTTTATGAATGAAATTTTTCGAGACTTTGTAGATGAGTTTTTGATCATCTATCTGGATATTTTGATCTTTTCTAGTGATTTGGATTCCCATGTGGAACATGTTCGGACTGTGTTCCGGATTTTGAGGGAGAATTCCCTGTTTGTTAAAGGATCGAAATGCCTCTTTGGTGTACAGAGGATTTCATTTTTGGGATTTGTCTTGTCTCCATCGACTATTGAAATGGACCTGGCCAAGGTACAGGCCATTTATGATTGGGTTCAGCCTACTTCTTTGAAGGCTCTCCAGAAGTTTTTGGGTTTTGCTAATTTCTATCGTAAATTTAAAGGTAATTTTTCTAGTATTGTCAAACCACTGACTGATCTGACCAAGAAGGGAGCTGATGTGCTGAATTGGTCTCCTGAGGCTGTCTCAGCATTTCAGGAGCTTAAGCGGAGATTTACTTCAGCTCCAGTTCTACGGCAACCTGATGTCTCACTTCCATTTCAAGTGGAGGCAGACGCTTCTGAGATTGGTGCAGGAGCTGTTTTGTCCCAAAAAGATCCTGTGACTTCTAAGATGGATCGCTGTGCCTTCTTTTCTCGAAAGTTCTCCCCATCTGAACGCAACTATGACGTGGGGAATCGGGAATTGTTGGTCATGAAATGGGCATTTGAGGAGTGGAGACATTGGTTGGAGGGAGCTAGACATCAATTTGTGGTCCTCACTGATCACAAAAATCTGATTTATCTGGAGTCGGCTAAACGCTTGAATCCTAGACAGGCTAGATGGGCTTTGTTTTTCACGCGTTTTAATTTTGTGGTCTCTTTTCTTCCAGGCACTAAGAATGTTAAAGCAGACACCCTTTCTAGGAGTTTCTTTGCTGATTCTCTTAATGTGACTGAGCCTACTACTATCCTAGGTGAGGGGGTAGTTCTTTCTGCCATTTCGCCCGATTTGAGACGCGCCCTGGAGGAATTTCAGGAGGATAAACCTGAGCGTTGCCCTATGGGAAGATTGTATGTTCCTGACCATTGGAGAAAGAGAGTGATGTCTGAAGTCCATTGCTCCGCATTGGCTGGTCATCCAGGTATTTTTGGTACCAGAGATTTGGTGAGTCAGTCGTTTTGGTGGCCTGCCTTGTCTCGTGATGTCAGGAATTTTGCACAGTCCTGTGGGACTTGTTCTCGGTCTAAACCCTGTTCTCGTTCTAGTGGGTTGCTGATGCCCCTCCCGGTGCCCAGGAGGCCATGGACCCATATCTCAATGGATTTTATTTCTGATCTTCCAGTCTCTCAGAGAATGACTGTTATCTGGGTGATTTGTGATAGATTTTCGAAGATGGTCCATCTTGTACCACTCCCAAAGTTGCCATCTTCCGCTGAGTTGGTACCCTTGTTTTTACAACAGGTGGTTCGGTTACACGGGATTCCTGAGAACATTGTGTCCGATAGAGGGGTCCAGTTTGTTTCCAGATTTTGGAAAGCCTTTTTTTCCAATCTGGGAATTCAGTTATCCTTCACCTCCGCATTTCATCCCCAGACCAATGGGCAGACTGAGAGAACAAACCAGACCTTGGAGTCTTATTTAAGATGTTTTATATCTGCTGATCAAGATGATTGGGTCTCATTTTTGCCTTGGCCGAATTTGCGCTGAACAATAGAGCTAGTTCTGCCACTTTGATGTCACCCTTTTTCTGTAATTTTGGGTTTCATCCTCGATTCTCTTCAGGACAAGTGGAATCTTCGTCCTGCCCATGTGTGGACACTGTGGTTGTGAGAATGCAGCAGATATGGGACCAAGTGGTGGATAAGTTGTCACTCTCTCAGGAAAAGGCCCAGCGATTTTCCAACCGGCATAGGACCATTGGTCCCCGGTTTAAAGTGGGTGATATGGTTTGGTTGTCGTCTAAGAATATTCCTATGGAAAGTTGCATCTCCAAAATTTAAGCCAAGATTTACTGGACCTTATAAGATTTTGGAGATTCTTAATCCTGTTTCTTTTCGGTTGGCTCTTCCAGTTACGTTCAAAATCCATAACGTATTTCACAAATCACTGTTGAAGAGGTTTGTTGAGCCAGTAGTTCCTGTGGCGGCTCCTCCTGACCCTGTTTTGGTTAAAGGCAATGTGGAATATGAGGTAGAGAAAATATTGGATTCTCGCTTAGTCAGACGGGGACTCCAGTATTTGGTCAAATGGAAAGGTTATGGCCAGGAGGATAATTCTTGGGTCTCTGCCTCGGATATTCATGCTGATAGATCGTGCTTTTCACCGGGCCCATCCTGATCGGCCTGGTGGCGTGGATGAGGGTTCGGTGACCCCTCCTCAAGGGGGGGGTACTGTTATGAGATCATTTTCTGCTCCACCAGCTGGGAGTTCTCCTTCCGTTCTCCCTTTGGTAGTGACAGGAGGTAATGAGGTTAGTTTAATTGGTAATGGTCTGCCACCTGACGAGGAGGATAGTGATTGGATCTCCGGAGTATCAGACTAGATATAAGACAGCCAACGCCCTATCCTGTTGCTGGTGATTCAGTCTGTTTCTCAGATCTTGGACTTCAGCTCTGCTCCAGTCATCTCAAGTTAAGTTTGCTTTTTGCTAATGTTCACACTTGCTCTTGTTGGTCAACTCAGTTTTTGTGTGGTCAGCCAGCCCGGCTGGGCTGTGCTGAATTTCCACTCTTATTTATCTGTATTTGCCAATTTTCCTTCTTGTCCTTTATTAGATTGGCCTCTTTTTGCTCTGTCTCAGAATATTCAAGAGTGCTGATATAGTGGGAGAAGTCTAGTGACTTCAGGGTTAATTTTGTTATCAGAAGCGTTGGACATTATTTTTGGTAGGGTTTTTTTGGCAGATTGCAGACAGTATCTTTCCTTTCCTGTCCTTTCAAGTTAGTTTGGCCCCATCATTTGCTCAGCCTATTTTTCTGCCTTTGTTTGTGTTTTCATCTTGCTTTACCGTCAATACATGTGGGGGGCTGTCTTTCCTTTGGGGTCTGCTCTGGGGAGTTAGTTTTCCTCTTTTCTTACTTTAGGCTTATTTAGCTCTCTGGTTGTGACGAGGCGTCCAGGACCACCGTAGGCACGCTCCACGACTGCTTCTAGTTGTGTGTTAAGATCAGGGCTCTGCAGTCTGCATAGTTACCAACCTCTCTGGTTTTCTGAGACTTAGCGTGTTTTGGTTTTTTCCTCCTCGGTGACCCATTCATAACAGTGTACTGTGTAGCACTGTGAGTACAACATTAACACGGTGGTGCAGTCGCCCATGGCAACAGGTCTCAAGAGGAGGACTGGCGTGTTTAGTGACTGTAAACTGAAGGATATCGTGTACTATGTAAAGCTGTGAGTAGAACATTGACATGGCTGTGCAGTCTCCCACGGCAACCAGTCAGAAGAGGACTGGCATGTTTAGTGACTGTAAACTGAAGGATATTGTGTACTGTGTAAAGCTGTGAGTAGCACATTAACACAGCGGTGCAGTCACCCATGGCAACTGGCCAGAGGTGGACTGGCGTGTTTAGTGACTGTAATCCAGAGGATATGTGCTCGGCTGCGATCCAGAGGATATCATGTACTGTGTTTATATGAGTTGGACATTAATGCTGTGAAGTAAACGCATTAATGGGACTTTTATTTGGAACTTTGCTAGGTCACTGTCTCATCACTCTGTAAGGAGGTACAGGGATGCAGTAACACAGGGAATGCAGAGCAAGGATTAACAATAATGCGATTTAACTATAACAATAATGAAATCCTCGCAGGGAGGCAACAGATACTTAACAATAGGATTATGGGATAACAACAGTCTTGTTATTAAATTCCACTTATTGTGACTCCTCTGTTCCTCAGTCGCATGCAGTCTGATGAGAGTTGTAATACCGGCAATGGCCGGCAAGGCATCTTCAGGCGCCACCCGCCAACACATGAACACGCTTCTGATGGCACCGGCTTTGCCCATTGAGCCCCTAGTCCATTAAACTTTAAAGCTGAAGTGGGTAATGCTGTGGAAGTCTCTACCCAGTGCGTGCTCCTCTGCACGCCTGTCGACAAAGGGGAATGCAGCTCATGATTCAGCACCTGGCACTCGCACCTCAGTGCAAGCACTGCACACTGTTTGACTGAGCACCTGACGATCTGTGCACTCCCTGTTTCTGCAGGACCCCCACGTAACCTCTGCTGGGTCCTAGCCCTGCACTCTCCCTCTGCCTGCAAAGCGCGGCACACACCCGTTTCTTCTCTCTGCCTGCGGGAAACTAAACTCTTTTCCCATGCTTCCTGCATCACACCCCCTCTCACCAGGTCATGGGTTCTGTCCGGCTCCCCATTCTTTCCCCCCGGTAACACTGATCAAAGCCTCGGCAGTTGCAGGTACCCGCAGCACAGCCTTCCTCCTTACAACTGCATAAGTGTGCTACCGCTGCACCACAACCTATTCACACCAGTTTTCTGTTTGGAAGTGGCAGTCAGTCTTTTGTTACCTATTATTATTTACCTGATAAACTTAGAATGTTTAGTAACAGTTTGACTGTTACAAAGAACTTGATGTCCCATATGCATTGTGTGGGGCATCTCCTGAAGATGGAAGCCTGAAGGCAGCTGAGGCCTGCAACCTACAAGTGAATGTGGTACACCCCACACCTTACAGCACACTGGGATTGATATACCCCTTGTTTGTAAAGTGCCAGAGTGAAACCAGACAGCAGCTTTGTATCGACTACCACTCTCGGACACTTTACATCTGTAGGTCTTTAAATTGACCCGAACGTTAGACTTGTGCTTGATGACATGTGGGTGACTTAGTATCTCCAAGAACATGCTGTCACGGTCCTTTTGGGGTCGGCGTGCAACCACCGCTGAGCAAGGACTCACCCACACTGCAGAGGGCCCCGGGGTCAGACACGGCCGGACAGTTCAGGCAAACAGGACCTGGGGAGCTGAAGTCAGTGAGCAGTGAAGGACCTACAGTCATGTGACTGCAAGGGGGTGGGGCTTAGCGTCCTGCTGCCAGAGATGGCAGGACACTAATACAGGAATACTCAAAGTCAGACAAAACCGGGTCATACACAGAGAGAGCAATAAAGTACCAGGGATGAGACAGAACGGAGAGTCGGGGCCAGGCAGTGGTCATAGTCAAACAGACATAGAAGGTACCAAGCAGAATCCAACAAGCAGTATCCAGAGAACAGACCGAGTCATACACAGAGTATCAGGCAAACAAGAACACAGCACAAACACACTCAGGGGTCAAACACAACTCTGCCAAGGGCGAAAGTATAACTGAAGGGGATGGGAGCTTCCTGAGGCTATAAGAAGCTTTCCCAGACCCAGGGAGAGGCCACAATAATAGGCCCCAGGTGTGCAGGTAAGAGCCTGCACTGGGATCATAACATTTAACCCTAGAAGTGCCAGTCATCAGCACTGGTTCCAGACATTAACCCCAAGTGTGCGATACAAACCCGCACTGAGATCATGACACATGCATCTATTTTTGGGCATTGATTTTTGGCTGTGCTGATTTTTGGAAGGCGGCAAAGATCCTGCCTCTTTGACACCCGCAAGGGTGGCTTCTGACTGGGCCAATCAACAAGGAGTTTCGAGCTGGTCTCTACCTTTAAAGGGTTTTAGTAGGTTGCCATAATTGTTATGAATGAGTCACCGGAGGAGGAAAAAACAAAAATACAAGCTAAGTCCAGAAAACCGGAGAGGTTGGTAGCTAGCGGATTGATGACCCCTGATCCTATTCACAACAACTAACAGTAGCCATGGAGTGTTCCTACGGTGGTCCTAGACACCTTGTCACAGCCAGAGAACTAAATAAGCCTAAAGAAAGAAAGGGGAAATCTAAACTGCCCCAGAGCAGACCCCAAAGCAATAGACAGCCCCCAACATGTATTGACGGTGAAAACAGATGAAAACACAAATACAGACAGAAAGACAGGCAGAGCAAATGATGGGGCCCAACTAACTAGATAGGAAAGGACAGAAAAGATGCTGGCTGCAATCCACAAAAACCCTACCAAAAATGTCCCAACACGTCTGATAGGAAAAACGGCCCTGAAGTCACTAGACTTCAAAATCCCTATATCAGCACTCCGATATATTCTGAAGACAGAGCAAAAGAGAATTAACCAATCAGGGACAAAAAAGGAAATTCAGCAAAGCCCCAGCTGGGGCTGGCTGAACACAAAACTTCGCAAATCAGACAAAATCTCATGGAACAATAACAGAGCAAAAATTTAGCTTTAGAAGACAGGAACTGAACTGAAGGCCAGAGCTCAGAGCAGAGAAATCACCAGCAACCCTACAGGGCGTCGGCTGCCTTATATCCACTCAGAGATTCCGGATGTCCAATCTCAATCCACCTGTTCAGGTGACAGGTTTCTCCCATCCAAATCAGTTTCACCACCTCCTTTCACCGCCAGAGGGAGTTCATCGGACATCAAAGGTGAACGAGAAAATGAGCTCATAACAGTACCTTCCCCTTGAGGGGTCACCGAACCCTCATCCACGCCACCAGGCCGATCAGGATGGGCCCGATGAAAAGCACAAACCAATCTTTCGGCATGAATATCGGATGCAGAGACCCAAGAATTATCCTCCTGGCCATAACCCTTCCACTTAACCAAATACTGGAGTCTCCGTCTAGCCAGACGAGAATCCAGTATCTTCTCAACATCATATTCCACATTACCTTAACCAATACAGGGTCAGGAGGTACCACCACAGGAACTACTGGCTCAACAAACCTCTTCAACAGAGACTTATGAAACACATTATGGATCTTAAATGTAACAGGAAGAGCCAATCGAAAAGAGACCAGATTAAGAATCTCCAAAATCTTGTAAGGTCCAATAAATCTAGGTTTAAACTTTGGAGAAGCCACCTTCATAGAGATATTCTTTGATGACAACCAAACCATATCACCCACCTTAAACCGGGGACCAATGGTTCTATGCCGGTTGGAAAACCGCTGGGCCTTTTCCTGGGAGAGAACTTATCCACCACTTGGTCCCAAATCTGGTGCATTCTCTCTCCACCACAGTGTCAACACCTGGGCAGGCAGAAGACTCCACCTGCCCTGAAGAGAATCGAGGATGAAACCCAAAGTTACAAAAAAAGGTGACATCAAAGTGGCAGAACTAGCTCTATTATTTAAAGCAAATTCGGCCAAGGGCAAAAATGAGACCCAATCATCCTGATCAGCAGAGATAAAACATCTCAAATAAGACTCCAATGTCTGCTTTGTTCTCTCCGTCTTGCCATTGGTCTGAGGGTGAAACGCAGAGGAGAAGGACAACTGAATTCCCAGCTTGGAACAAAAAGTCCTCCAAAATCTACAAACAAACTGAACTCCTCTGTCAGATACAATGTTCTCAGGAATCCCATGCAAGCTAACCACCTGTTGCAAAAACAAGGGCACGAACTCTGAGGAAGATGGCAACTTAGGGAGTGGTACAAGATGGACCATCTTAGAGAATCTATCACAAATCACCCAGATAACAGTCATTCTCTGAGAGACAGGCATATCAGAAATAAAATCCATTGAAATATGGGTCCATGGCCTCCTGGGCATTGGCAAAGGCATCAACAACCCACTAGAGCGAGAACAAGGTTTAGACCGGGAGCAAGTCCCACAGGACTGCACAAAATTCCTGACATCATGAGATAAGGCGGGCCACCAAAAAGACCGACTCACCAAATCTCTAGTACCAAAAATACCTGGATGACCAGCCAATGCGGAACAATGAACTTCAGACATTACTCTCTTCCTCCACTGGTCAGGAACATACAATTTTCCAATTGGACAACGCTCAGGTTTGTCCTCCTGGAACTCTTCCAGAGCACGTCTCAAATCGGGCGAGATGGCATAAAGAACTACACCCTCACCTAAGATGGTAGCAGGCTTGGTCACAATAGGAGAATCAGCAAAGAAACTCCTAGAGAGGGTGTCTGCCTTGACATTCTTAGTGCCCGGAAGAAAAGAGACCACAAAATCAAAATGTGTGAAAAACAAGGCCCACCTAGCCTGTCTAAGATTCAAGCGTTTGGCCGACTCAAGGTAAATCAAATTCTTGTGATCAGTAAGGACCACGACTTAATGTTTAGCTCCCTCCAAGCAATGTCTCCACTCCTCAAGTGCCCATTTCATGGCTAACAGTTCCCGATTCCCCACATCATAGTTGCGTTCGGATGGGGAGAACTTTCGGGAAAAGAAAGCACAGGGATTCACTTTAGATGTTACCGGATGTTTTTGGGACAAAACAGCTCCTGCACCAATCTCAGAAGCATCCACCTCTACCTGAAACGGGAGTGAGACATCAATTTGCCGCAAAACCAGAGCAGAAGTGAACCTCCGCTTTAGCTCCTGAAAGGAAGAAACAGCCTCTGGAGACCAATTCAGCACATCAGCACCCTTTTTAGTCAAATCAGTCAATGGTTTGGCAATACCAGAAAAATTAGCTATAAATTTACGATAAAAATTAGCAAAACCCAAAAACTTCTGGAGGGCCTTCAAAGAAGTGGGCTGAACCCAATCATAAATGGCCTGTACCTTGGCCGGGTCCATTTCAATAGTTGACGGAGACAAAATAAATCCCAAAAATGAAATCCTCTGTACACCAAAAAGGCATTTCGATAACTTAACATACAGGGAATTCTCCCTCAAAATCCGGAACACAGTCTGAACATGTTCCACATGAGAGTCCCAATCCCTGGAAAAGATCAAAATATCATCCAGATAGATGATCAAAAATTTATCCACAAAGTCCCGGAAAATATCATTCATGAAGCACTGGAAGACAGAAGGGGCATTAGTGAGCCCAAAAGGCATCACCAGGTACTTAAAATGTCCCTCTGGAGTATTAAATGCCGTCTTCCATTCATCCCCATGCTTAATGCGAATAAGATTATACGCCTCCCTGAGGTCAAGCTTGGTAAACCAGCAAGCACCGTTAACTCTGGAGAATAGATCAGAAATCAGGGGTAACGGATACTGATATTTAACAGTAATTTTGTTGAGGGAACGATAGTCAATACAAGGCCTTAATGAACCATCTTTCATGGCCACGAAAAAAAACCAGCACCCAAGGGTGAAGAGGATGGTCTAATATGACCCTTCTCCAACGACTCCTTAATATAAGATCGCATAGCCTCGTGCTCGGGTACAGATAAATTGAAAAGTCGACCCTTGGGAAATTTACACCCAGGGCTCAACTCAATTGCACACTCATAACTCCTATGAGGAGGCAAAGACGCAGACTTATTCTCACTAAATACATCATAAAAATCAGCCAAATAGTCAGGAACATCATGCGACTGGGGAGAGGTGGAGAAAACAGGAGCGTCACTAAGAGCACACCGACAATCCCAACTCACCACAGACACAGATTTCCAATCCAAAACTGGATTATGGATTTGTAACCAGGGAAATCCCAGAACAATGGTATCATGCAAATTATGCAGCACCAAAAATCTGCAATTTTCTTGATGATCTGGGGCGACCTGCATTTCCACCTGGGTCCAAAACTGAGGTTTATTCTTCGCCAAAGGAGTAGCATCAATACCCCTCAAAGGGATAGGCATCCGCAGAGGTGTCATAGGAAGCCCACAACGTTTGGCAAAATCCAAGTCCATCAGGTTCAGAGCTGCTCCTGAATCCACAAAAGCCTTAGCGGAAAATGTGGACAGGGAGCAGATCAGAGTAATTGCCAGAAGAAACTTAGGTTGAACACCACCCACAGCAAATGTATGTGCAAAACGTTTCTCTCGTTTAGGGCAGACAGAAATAATATGAGAGGCATCTCCACAGAAAAAACACAGCTTATTACGCCTTCTGAACTCCTGACGTTGCGCCCTAGACAAAACTCTATCACACTGCATTGGTTCAGACATTTGTTCAACAGGTGGCAACATTTCTCATGTAATTTTACGTTAACATAATCGCAGATCAACCTGAATGGCTAATGACATAGAATCGTCAAGACCAGAGGGAACAGGAAATCCCACCATAGTATCTTTTACGGTTTCTGACAAACCCTTCCAAAAGAGAGCTGCCAAGGCACCATCATTCCAGGTAGTAAGGACCGCCCACTTTTGGAATTTTTGACAGTATGACTCTGCAGAATCCTGACCCTGGCTCAATGCCAGCAGGGCTTTCTCAGCTTGATCAATAGCATTAGGTTCATCATCCTAGAATCTACGGTATGGCTGGTGATTCTGTTATGAATGAGTCACCAGAGGAGGAAAAAACAAAAATATAAGCTAAGTCCAGAAAACCGGAGAGGTTGGTAGCTAGCGGATTGCAGACCCCTGATCCTATTCACAACAACTAACAGTAGACGTGGAGTGTTCCTACGGTGGTCCTAGACACCTCGTCACAGCCGGAGAACTAAATAAGCCTAAAGAAAGAAAGGGGAAATCTAAACTGCCCCAGAGCAGACCCCAAAGCAATAGACAGCCCCCAACATGTATTGACGGTGAAAACAGATGAAAACACAAACACAGACAGAAAGACAGGCAGAGCAAACGATGGGGCCCAACTAACTAGATAGGAAAGGACAGAAAAGATGCTGGCTGTAATCCGCAAAAACCCTACCAAAAATGTTCCAACACGTCTGATAGGAAAAACGGCCCTGAAGTCACTAGACTTCAAAATCCCTATATCAGCACTCTGATATATTCTGAAGACAGAGCAAAAGAGAATTAACCGATCAGGCACAAAAATGGAAATTCAGCAAAGCCCCAGCCGGGGCTGGCTGAACAGAAAACTAAGCAAATCAGACAAAATCTCATGGAACAATAACAGAGCAAAAACTTAGCTTTAGAAGACAGGAACTGAACTGGAGGCCAGTGCTCAGAGCAGAGAAATCACCAGCAACCCTACAGGGCGTCGGCTGCCTTATATTCACTCAGAGATTCCGGATGTCCAATCGCAATCCACCTGTTCAGGTGACAGGTTTCTCCCATCCAAATCAGTTTCACCACCTCCTTTCACCAGCAGAGGGAGTTCATCGGACATCAAAGGTGAATGAGAAAATGAGCTCATAATACATAAAATATAGTAAAACCTTCCTTTTCCTTGGATGGTGTACTTTATAGTTAACTTCTCCCGCCTTTTCCGACAACCTATGGGGTCCCTGCCATTGGGTAAGGAACTGGCTTTGCCCTGTGGGCACAAACACAAGTAACCGATTATTGTCATACTTGAGCCTACCGATTATACCCACTGGATTTTTTCTCTTGGGCCCTGAGATGGCAGTCTTTTACCTGTCTGTTCATTTTGTCCCCATGATGCAATAAATCATTAATAAATTAATAAAGGGGATGGGGGAACTACAATACCCAGAGAGATTAGCAAAATTAGGATTATTTAGTCTAGAAAAAAGACGACTGAGGGGCGATCTAATAACCATGTATAAGTATATAAGCGGACAATACAAATATCTCTCCGAGGATCTGTCTATACCAAGGAAGGTGACGGTCACAAGGGGGCATTCTCTGCGTCTGGAGGAGAAAAGGTTTTTCCACCAACATAGATGAGGATTCTTTACAGTTAGGGCTGTGAGAATCTTGAATTCCCTGCCTGAGGAGGTGGTGATGGCGAACTCAGTCGAAGGGTTCAAGAGAGGCCTGGATGTCTTCCTGGAGCATAACAATATTGTGTCTTACAGTTATTGTTAGGTTCTTTAGAAGGACGTAGATCTGGGGATTTAATCTGACAGAATTTTATAGGCTGAACTGGATGGACTAATGTCTTTTTTCGGCCTTACTAACTATGTTACTATTACGCCTTGCCTCTTGCAGAAACTGATTATCGGCCCATGTCTCATGAGGAACCCCATTTAACACACATTTTCCAGACTACCTTTTACTGTTAAGTTCCTTAGCTGGGCAGTCCCATAGTTGTCCCTGGACTCATCCTGGTCAGGGAAATTGGCTTCAGTGGAATACTTCCTCATCCTCCTTTCTAGCCATTACATTGAACGGAAAGTGACCATTTACATCATGTGACTTTGTTACCATAGCCTATTCCTGGGGACATACTGGACTACTGGTGGTTACAGTTTTAACCCATAAATCCCAGAACAAAGGAAAATCTTAACTGATATCAATACCATGCAGTAAATCTTTGACCACTTCCACTTGGTGGGACACAAAACCACAGTCTGTGCGTACATCAACCTAGGCCATAGGATGGTCCTTGGCATCTCCATGCATACACTTTACTTCCACCTCCTTTCCAGGGACTAGTACATGTGGAAGGGTGGCACTTGCCGGGGTCACCAAACTACCTGAGTCCAGAAGTCCTGTCAGTTGGAGACCGTTCACAGTCACCTGGCAATCCTGAGGCTTGTCGCTAGGATGAGAAACAGCATTGCACGCAGAGTAGGCAAAGTAGGGGTAGCACCAGCCTATGATGCAGTCCATTGGCTCCAAGATCAATGGACATTGGGCTGATATATAACCCAGCACTCGACACCTCCAGCAGACAAGGGTACGAAATGTACCCTTTGAATATGTCTCTGACCCCTCATGAGTCTTTGTGTGCCCCTCAGATGTGGAATTGGGGCCATTCTTTTGGGTCTCCAAGAAATATGACCTCAGGCTCCCCTGATTGCTCATGGAGTTCTCCGTGACCAAGTATCTTTTCATGAGGCTCACAAGGTTTTCTGCAATCTGGGGATCTCCCAGGTTTGCTGCAAACGGCCTGGGCAGACTCTTCTCAGAAAGATTCTGGCATTTCTCTCTCTTCAGTTCTAAGACACATCCAGTCTGCTCAGCTCTGCCGGCAGGCTGACTTAGATGAACAACCAGCCTGGTTATAAGCAGAGCTTAACCAGGTGCACCTAATCAGACTGGGAACTTAGGATTTAACTGTAGCCTACCTGGCATTGTTACAAGTAACATGTTTTTTATTCTGTTTTGAATATTATTTTTTATATGTTTGCTTACTTACTACTGGAAACAAAGTTAAATGGTTGCTGTCAAGCCTTTCAGTGGCCTTTACCACAAGTAAAACACTTTCTGAGAAAACTAGCTTCAGTAATGGCTATAAAAAGAAAGAAAACATCGCCCACATTTTGTTACAAAAAAAACAGCCTTTTAATTTCATACTTTATAGTCATATGCTCTTCTTTAGAATCCCAAAGGGATGGATCCTCCTTTTAAAAGTAATAACAAGCTAGATCCAGGGATGAAAGTGGGCAAAACCTGTGAAAATGCACCATGTAATTTAGAAGAAGAAAAAAACCTCCACCCAAATGAAAATGCAGAGTACGGTATATGTTTTCTAGAATTTATATACAGTGAACTGTATTTCTACAGTATGTGAAGTTTAGGATATGTAAAGCAGATCCAAAGATATGTCTCTATTCTATTAAATTCTACTTATACTTGATCAAGTGCATTGATGCCATACCAACTTTGTAGGAAGAACTAGGCAGTGAGAAAAGATGCAGACTCCAATATTCTACCCCATCCAGTGGGTTCTACTATCTTCAAGCCCAAAGCGTAACAATGGGACGTTATCCATAAGATACAGTGACCAGTGCATACTACTCTGTGGGGCACATTAAGGATGTTGTTATTTATTTCATTAATTACATTTACACACATTTCTTGGGATATTTATTAATGATACATAAGATGACCATTAATATTCAGATTTTTTTTTACAACAACATGCATCTTCTATTTACTTATGGCATTTGTTTTTGCAGAAGTGACAGCTGCAGCCATATGTTTGCCAATATTAAATCAGATACTTAGCAATTTACAGTCAATTTGGTCATCAGTTTCTGACAACCTAATTTTCGAGAGATAACCTGTAATCAGGACCAGGGTTGTGCAAGCAAGAAGTTTAGGTAGGACTACAAAAGGTTTTTTCAACATCTTGGTAGATGTGTTAATGTGAGACAATTTGGAGTCCATAGAAAATACTCTAGAAATGCAATATGATGAAAAAAAAAATCTAGATCACGGAAGGCCAGAATTATGATACATCATTTTAACAAATTATTGATAATGGAAATAATCAATACAGCTATTAAAACCCATCATTTGCCAATATCTTATATTACTTGTTATATGCCCACATTCTCCAGCACATGATATGGAAATCTGCCGGGTATCTACAGAGATACTGATTTGTTCTCACATAGGAGACTGACTTTCATTTCCAGGAAAGCAAGGTCTAGACTGGTGTCCAAATAGGTTCATTTGACACAGCTTAAAGGCCTTTGACTACATTTGAGAAACTTCTGACCTATTCATAGGATAGGTTGTCAATATGAGATTGGTGGGGGTCCGACACCCGGCACCCCTACCAATCAGTGGATATCTGCTCTCACCATGGCAAGATGTAAGGAATATATCATATTGTATAAAAATGGATAGAGGATAGGTCGGCACTACTTGTAATTGCAATTAAATTAATGGCGTAACATGTGGAGATAAATATAATAGCTTAAGTCCTGAGTCAGTAATAAAATAGCCACATGTGATGCTCAACAGGAGAAAGGCAACATCTAAAATATGAACAGAGGTAAAAACTGCGGCACTCCGGGTGGAGGATACAGACAGAAAAAAAAGAGCGACAGCCATTTCACTCTGCCAAGCGCTTCATCCAGGATTTTCTTGAGAGCTTTGATGAAGCACTTGGCAGTGTGAAACAGCCATCGCTCTTTTTTCTGTCCATCTGGTATGTAGTAGAGGAATAACTTTTTAGCCATGGATTGATTGCCACAGCTTTTTCTCTGTTACTATTTTTGATCTCATATTGGATGTGTATAACAACACTTATAGCTCTATGATAAAATAATAGAAACTAATCCATCTGACCTCATCCTACTTTAGCAATATTAGAGATAGAATATTTGCAATGTTACTTTACTTTTCATTATTATTCTCAATGCATTTAACAATGAAAATATATATTTCAGATGTGCAACCAAACAATACAGATGAGATTCAAGGACCTCTCTAACAATAGCGACTATATGAATGTCAATGTGCACCCAGAAAACACAAATAAAGCAGATACTTTGTAACATCAGTGCTGGTAATAGGGAAATGAAGTTCACCTGACAACCCCCAATCTTAGCAGGACCACCCATTAGATAGCATTACTATTCCTATGCCTTAATTTGTCCTTTGATTGTTTAACCAGGGGCAGATAACACTTACTGCTGGATTCTACCACAGTTTACTGCCAACTTTTGGCCATTGTAATATGTTTTAATTAGAGTTGAATGTGAAGAAGCAAACTGTCCAAAAAAAACACTTTCTGAAAAATCAGGGACCACAATATATGTTACTGCAAAATAAGTAATCATTCTTAACATTAGATTATGCAATTCAGAAGTCGTAGAGTCTCTCTGTGACTGGCTGGAGATTTGTTACCTTCCGGGAAACCAATAGAAAGCTTTGTGTTAGGAAACAAACTCTTCCATATAGGGACTAAATCCCTTAAAAAAGAAGAAGGGAGTGTGACCATATCTAAGGGACTCCTACAAGGCAAACATTCTCCTGAAAGCCGGATTACTGATGTCAACTCTCAGTTTGGGCTACAATAACAGGAAATCCTTGAGTGTTTACTCTGGACGGTAGCTGGTGATGGGACATTCTCTTTCTCCTCATTTCCTTGGTATGTCTGTTTCCTATGATTAAAATACTCCAGCCTGGAACACTAAAGGAGGAAAATGATAATATGAATGATTAGAAAAAGAAAAGAGAATGTCCTTATATTGTGACCAGGATGTGTCGAGCTTCGCGCGAAGAACAACTCAGTAACCGGAGCTGCTAAATAGTTGGAAATGAAAACCAAATCCTGCGCGTTCGGCAACCAGATCTGTATGGCGTGTTCTGATCACTATCTCACTTCCCAGAGAATTCCTCACTTTGACGTAGTTTAATAGCTGCCGAGGCTGAAAATATTCACACATCTAGGTCCAATTCCAGCAATAAAAAAGATGCTAAAGCTGTTCCTATTTTCACCATTGGGTCATTTGTCTATCACTAGACAGTATTAACATATGAGTGAGTACAGATTCCATTGAGACATTCACCCTCTGAATGGAATTCCTAAGTGTCAGGATCAGTACCCCGAGGGCAGGAAGCAGATTTCTGTCATATGACATATACTCTTTTCTTAGTTCTGCTTGGCAGAAAAGAAAAAAGCTCATCCAGCAAATACTGGAATGAACTAAGGCTACTTTCACACATCAGGTTTTCGGCATCAGGCGCGATCCGGCGTCGTGCCGGAACGCCGGATCCGGCAAATGTTTTGTAAAACCTGATATGCCGGATCCGGTTTTCTGCCGGATCCGTCTTGTTCTTGACAGACAAAACCGGATCCGTCTCATCCGGTTCATCCGTTTTTCTATCCGTTTTTCGACGGATTACGCCGGATCCGGTTTTTAAAATTGACCCTTGTGGCCTTCCGAACGGGATTGGCTACTGGAAAACTATATATAGCGTGTTCCTACAGCCCTTCTTTGACAGGTTGTAGAGGAGAAAGTGCAGGTTGGAGAGAAGAGCAAGTTACTGGCGAAGATGGATGTTGTGATTGGAAATATTTTGAAGAATTTGGCGGATTTTATAGCGGAGGCGAATCGTTTGAGGGTGATTGTTCTGGAGAAGGAGAGAGCGAGACAGCAGCGCATCAGGCATCGTAGACGACGTTTGTGGATCCACCCCATCACAGCCAAGAGAATGACGCGTGGGGTCTATTCTACACTCTGCATGGACCTTCGACGAAACCCGGATAAATTTTTTGGATATGTTCGGATGAAAATGGAGAATTTTGATTACTTGGTGGAGCGCATTGCACACCTCATAAGAAAAGTGGACACCTATTGCCGCTTCTCTGTTTCACCCGCAGAGCGTCTGATGGTGACTTTAAGGTAAGCCACATTTATTGGATGTGATCGCATCAGAGCACACTTTCACTGCAATCTTGTTGGTGGTAGTTTGTATCTCCAAGTGTTATAGCTGAGTTTTGGTATGTAATGCTGTGATTTAAAACTAATTGATTGTTTTTTAATTCCCCACAGATTTCTTGCAACTGGAGAATCCCTTTCGTCACTGAATTTCCAGTACAGACTCGGGATTTCCACCATATCTGGAATAGTGAAGTACACATGCCGTGCACTGTGGGACTCCTTAGCTGAAGAGTTTTTACCAGAGCCCACAACAGAGAGGTGGATTGAAATTGCTGACAAGTTTCAACAGATATGTCAGTTTCCCAACTGCTTGGGCGCTGTGGACGGGAAACATATCCGCATTGTAAAGCCAGCCGGATCTGGATCGGAATATTTCAATTACAAGAAATATTTTTCAGTTGTCCTCATGGCCATCGCTGACGCGGAATACAAATTTATTGCTGTTGATATTGGGGCCTATGGCCGCTCCAATGACTCTCAAGTTTTCAAACTGTCTGCCATGGGGCGTAAACTGTATGGAAACACCTTCCAGTTCCCACCACCTAGACCGCTGCCGCAAACATCTGGTCCACCTATGCCATTTGTCTGTGTAGGGGATGAAGCCTTCCAGCTGTCAGAACACCTTTTGAAACCATACTCTAGCAGAGGATTGACAAGACCAAAACGCATTTTTAATTACCGCCTCACAAGAGCAAGAAGAATGGTTGAATGTACCTTTGGTATTCTGACAGCCAAATGGCGGGTCCTATTGACTGCGATCAACCTCAAGACAGAAACTGTTGACGAGGTGATCAAAGCTTGCGTGGTACTCCACAATTTTGTTATCTGCAAGGAACCCATTTCCATTGAGGACACCTCTGAAGAAACCACCTTGCAAGATTACCATGACATTACCACTAGAAGTTCTGTGACGGTTTCAGTAATGAGGGACAATTTTGCACTATACTTTATGTCACCTCAAGGCAGAGTACACTGGCAGGATGACAGAGTGTGAAAGATTTGTGCCCTAACCAATCTTGTGTACCTTCTGTACCAACAGTATATACCTTTGCCAACCAAAGTTGGCTATCTTGTCATGGTCTCTATTTTTAGCTTTAGGCCACAGGTGTGTACCTGGTTGTGTTTTATGCAAAGTAGTTCACCTTTTAACAAAAGTTGTGTACATTGTTAGGAAATCACCAACAATAAACACAACTTTTTAGGTGAAATACTTTGCTTCAAACACAACCAGGAACACAACTGTGGCAAAAAGCTAAAATTTACCCACAGTTATATACCTGGTTTTGAATACCTTTTTACCTTTTAAATACCCTGTATTTAACCTTTTTTTTAAACATATTTCGCCGCAGAAAAAAATGACAGACAACCAGTGTAAACAATAATTTAACTTTTATTTTAAATATTTTTTTTTTGTAAACTGTTTTTAAAGTTAAAAAAAACTTTTTTAATAAAGGTTTGAAACCAACTGGGCATTTTTATTACAAAACACATCATAAATCTGTGTAGTGTGGGGTGGAAATACTGCTGGAGGGGCTGCGGGACACTTCGACAATGGGAGTGTGGAGAGAGGACTGGGATCGTGGTGGGGAAGGAACAGTTAGAGGTGATGGTGTGGAAAAAGCTACAGAATGGGTGGACATGTGGGAGGCAGAAGAGGTGGTGGGCGGTGGAGTGGAGGGTTGGGCAGGGACAGTAGGAGCAGATGATGTTGATGGAAAGTTGTATGGGGAAGGAGTTTGGTACGGGGAAGGAGTTTGGTACGGGGAAGGAGTTTGGTACGGGGCAGGTTGCTGGAAGTGGGGAGGTTGCTGGTACTGGGGAGGTTGCTGGTACTGGGGAGGTTGCTGGTATGTAATAGGAGGGGGAGGATGGAAAGTGGCTAGAGGGGGTGCAGATGTAATAGGAGGGGGAGGATGGAAAGTGGCTGGAGGGGGTGCAGGTGGAGGAACTACAGTGGTGGGAGGTGGAGGTTGGGAGGTAACCTGCTGTAGAGCACCGTGGCACGAATGCATTACATGCATCTGCTGGGTAGGAGATAGTGTTGCCATGCACTCCACAACAGACTTGAAAAAGGTGTGGTTTGGCGAAGATCTTGCTTCTGAATGCATGGTTTGCAGAAGTGTCTTCACCTCCAGAATGCTGGAGTTGATCTGCTGAAAGCCTGCGGAGATTTGCTCTGACAAGACTTTTAGACAGTTCTGGAAAGATGCATTCAGATGCAAGAACTCTGGCGCATAACTCTTTTCCTGACCCCTCTGCCGCTGCCGCCCAGTACCCGCAGGTGTACTAGAGGTGGCAGGGGCAGAAGGGTGGGGTAAAGGGAAAGCGATCTCCTCACCAGCAGCTTCATGTAATGTAGGCGGCCACGATGCTCCTGTGCTGGTGGATGGGACAGATGGGTCGAATGTGTGGGAAGGCTGGGAAGGTGCAGATGTACCGGGGCGGTCGAAGTGTCCCTCGGTGCCGGTCTTCTCAGGGATCGCCTCAGAAGGGTCCAATCGTGCAGGCTCCCGAGTGCTGCTCACCGTGCTGTGGAATAAAGAGAAAAAAAAACAATTAAAATAGTGACATGGTATGGCCCTGGCTGCAAAAAAAAAGGTACATCTAAACATTTTTTTGTCACATGTGGTGTGTAATATTTACCTTCTGGTGAGCATTGTATCCCGGAGGAACGACAGGGCTCGTGCGTACTTGTACTTGCTCCTGCGTCCTCCAGATCCACTCGGGGCCCGCATCTCTTTATTGAACTCCTTCTTGAAACGATCCCTCACAGACCGCCACCGCTTCACAATTCTCTCCCCTGAAACGAGAAAGGACAAAGTGGTTAGTATACAACATCAGTGTTTCCCAAACTCCAGTCCTCATGGTCCCCAGGGGTCATGTTTTCAGGATTTCCAAAGTAAATAGAAATCCTGAACACATGATCCATGGGGACCACGAGGACTGGAGTTCGGGAAACACTGGTTTAAATCAAGCAACCGGTACTGTATATACTTACGCTCTTTAATCTGGGCCCGAGCTTCGAGGTCCTCCCAGCGGTCCACAAGGAGCGAACAGATTTCCTCCCAGAGTCGTCGGGTAACGATAAGGTCAGCGTGGCGGCGGTCAGCCATATTCCAGAGCGGCTCCCTTTCTCTGACGAGATCGATGAGGTGGTCCACATCGATTCCTCCATCCTCACCGTCAGAGTCGGGAGCACGCTGTGAAGGCTGTTAAAGAAAAAGACAAAAATAACATAATTAGCCTCCACAAAAGAAATGAAATAAAAAGTGCAAAATAACAAAGCAAAAATATTTATACTTACACGCTGGTGACCGCCGCGTTGCTGTCGCCGACGACCCTGGGAGGCACTGCGAAGACCTCTTGGCCGAGCACCAGATTGGGAAGACTAGAGAAGAAAACAAAAAATGTTATGTCTTTGGATGTAGGCATTTGTTTGCTGTGTGTGGTCTGCAGAACATTGTTTTCTATGTGTTGTGTGTAGTGTGATGTTGTGTTTCTGCGTTTGATGCAAAAAACTTACCAATTGTGAGCCCACTCCAAGTGTCTGTCCACCCCTTCCTTCTTCTTCTGGGAGCTCCTCTTCATCTTGTGATTCCTGTTTTGAAATAAAAGGCAATGAATAGACATATATTACAGAGATGATGGATTTTGGAAATAAAAACTTACCGTCAAACGCTGACGATGCGAGGGAGGGCTCCCAGAAGAAGATGTGCTGTCTTCCTGATGGCCAGACTCCATGGCTGTGGGTTGTGTTCCTGCTGCTGCCATTGCTGCTGCTGCTGCATCTATTGGGCGGAAAGAGAAACAAAGGGCCAATGAATATCTTGATATTCCATAGCCCTAGTTTGGAGGAATGGGGGATTTGATAATTACCGTCTCTCATCTGCTGCTGGACTCCCCTCCCGTTGTTCAGCATGCTGCTCCATTTGGGGTGGTGCTGATGGTGCTGCTGCAGAAGTCTGCTGCCTTCTCCTGCTCCTGGTTCTTGGCTTGGGTGGCATGTTGGGTGTGGCTGAGGGTCCCACTGTCTTGCTTTTATATATGTTTTGTGGGCAGAGCTACTGAGCATGCTCAGACCAAAAAAACCGGATCCGGCCACCGGATCCGGCTGTCGCCGGATCAGGCGCATTGCGGCGCTCATAGGCTTTCATTGTATGAAAAAGCCGGACACGCCGGATCCGGCGTGTCCGGCTTTTTCGCCGGAGACAAAAAACGTTACAGTAGCCGTTTTTTCCAGACGCCGGATCGCGTCACATTGCCGGATCCGGCGAAAATCGGATGAAATGCATGGCCATCCGGCTCGATCCGGCTCTAATGCAAGTCAATGGGGGGGAAACCGGATCCGGCATTGCATTTCGCCGGATCCGGTTTTTGTCAAAAGCGCCGGATCGCGCCTGACGGCGAAAACCTGATGTGTGAAAGAGGCCTTAGTGTCACACATTATCTCAGAGCCAAGCTGGTAAACCAGATGACTATGAGAAATGCAGGTAAAGCAATAATACGTCAGTAATATTCTTATATGGGGGATAGCTGTTAAATGGGAATCTATCGGCTGGTTTTTGCTATGTAATCTGAGAGCAGCATGCTGGAGAGGCAGAGATATCTATCATTTCCTTTACACTTCATGAATACTTACTACTTTGTGGTGGTGTCACATAAAGTCCCAATAAAATATATTTAAGATTGGCTGCAACATGAAAAAAGCTTGGAAAAGTTCACGAGTAGAGTTGAGCGACTTTGGTCGGATCAGGTTTCATGAAACAAAATTTGAGTCAGATGAAACTGGTCCTACTAGGGCAAAAAAAGTCGGAGTTTCGTCCGAAACCCGACCCCAATGCAAGTCAATGGGGAATAAAAGTCAGCATTGAGTGGATGAATGTCCTCCACTCAATGCCGACTTTTATTCCCCATTGACTTGCATTGGGGTCGGGTTTCGGACGAAACTCCGACTTTTTTTGCCCTAGTCGGACCAGTTTCATCTGAAACAAATTTTGTTTCATGAAACCCGATGCGACCAAAGTCGCTCAACTCTATTCATGAGGCATTGTATCTGTACTGCTGGTGACCAATTTTCTAAATAAATCTATTTCCAAAGGTGCGATTGACATGAAATTATCACCAGATGTCAGCAACAACCTATTCAATCCACACAGGGAAAGAAATCACCATAGATATCCATAAAATGTGTAATAATGAGCACGGTAGCGGTGGCGTGCGTCCTGCTAATTGCGGACTGCGCCTGCGCACTGTGCCTGTTGTTTGCGCGAAATACCGCTGATGACATCGTGCTCTCGCAAGAGGACGTCAGCAGCGGTCTTTGGTGCAAAGCAGTACTGGGAACGGAAGATGCCGGCAGCATGGAGAGGAGGGACAGATTCTGGGGCCGTCGGATGGTAAGTATATCACACTTTTTATTTTCATCTGCCGCTGGCCATATTCTAGAGTACCCGATGCTTTAGAATTGGGCCAGCATCTAGTAAATGCTTCTTAAGTCCCCATGTAACATTTAATAATGTCTCCTGAGTCCCCCTGTAGGTAATAGCAGGTACGCAGGATGCAGTGACGAGACACGAGACTGAGTTGTACTTTGAAAAGTAACTTTTATAAATTGAAACCGCTAGGGCTATACTAAGCAACCAAAACAAAGTAACAACTATTGTCCTCGCAGGGACTCAGTACAACCAAACACTATTAAAGAGAACACGAATAACCCGGCAAAGGCCGGTTACTATAGGGCCGCGGTATGGCCGACTACGGGTCCTTATTTCCTAAAGTGTCACTTATCCGTCCTGACGTCCCTCGGCATCTCTGATGAAGCTGCTTTGGCGTCGCAGCCGCTGGGCCCAGATGCTGAAGATCTGGCGTAGTCTTCGGGTGGGGAGGGGTTGGGGCACAACAGGCCCTGGGTGAGTCCTTTGATGAGGTAACCCCTGTAAAGACAGCAGAGTTCCGCTCATAAGCGGGTTCAGAGAGACTCCAGTCCCCAAGCAGGGGTGTGTCGCAGTTACCAGGAGTGGCGGTTGGTAGGCCACATGTACGCCCTGGGGCTGGGCAAAGAGTCTCTCTGTTGGCGAGGAGCACACCCCAACTGCCGACTGCAGCGGGGTGATGGCAGCTGCAGGCGGTGATGGACAGGTCGCAGCCGCGGGCTGAAGCGGGGCAGCAGCGTCCGTGGGCGGCAGCGGGCAGGCTGCAACTGCGGGCTGGAGTGAAGCGGCAACGGCCATGAGAGGCAGTGGACAGGCCGCAACGGGCTGGAGCACCGCGGCAATGGCCACGGACGACCGTGGGCAGGTCGGGACCCCGGATTGGAGTGAAGCAGCAGTCTCTTGTCGGTAAGCTCGACGCCTCCTCCCCGAAGGCCACTGTAAATCTCCCATCTGTTGCTGGTCTCCTTTCTGGTCACTGTTTGTTGCTCTAGCTCTCTCACGCCCCCACATTTCTCTTGCTCCGTGTCTGCCGTTCTGCTAACTGACCCCCTTGCGCGCTCCCTGCCCTTTTTATACTCACCCTCCCCTTGCTGTCCTGTCACTCTCAGCCGTCCACCTTCCTCCTCCGTTCCCCGGGTACAGTTCCTTTGGGAACCTAGATGGCGGTCCCCTTGGTTCCGGCCCGGACAATCTGCGGGGGCCCTCCTCCCTACATTCCCATGCACAGTAACAATGGCCCCAGCATCGCTGATGTCAGCAGGCGGTCATGTGACGACTCTTTCGGCTTCTCTCAATTCTCTTCTATTGAGAGAAGCCAAACCTTTCTAGTAGACACATGCACATAGCAAACATGGGGTCCATGACTACCTGATAACGTCAGTGATATTGGGGGCTCATGTAGAAGGCACTCCCTGTCATGATTTGGCAATCTGCAGTCACATAAAGTGACTGCAGACATTTATTCCAAGCCTTTATAAATGTTTTATAATAAATTACTTATTATTAAGTTATTAAAGCACCACTGTAGCTGGGGGGTTTTTTTCACTGCTGGAGTGGTGCTTTAAGTGCAAGTCCCCTGCCCCGGGCATATACTAATCCTTCGGCATATTCACCATTTTTGTCACAGCTCCAGTCCCACGGCTCCATCTTGTGAGTGCAGCTTCTGACTGTCCAGAAGTCAGAAGCTATGTCACAAGTTCTCAATGTAAGTCTATAATAACCAAGGAAGGCCAGGATGAGGCTCTCACAGGCATATCTTCATTATTGACCTCTGTGCTGCTCCATTAAACACTGGGGCAGCGGACAGGTCACAAGCAGAGCAGCAGCAAAAACCGATGAAAATGCCGGAAGGTTAGCATGAGACAGGGAGCAGGGATTTTGTATTTTAAGCACCACTCCAGCGGTGAAATAACTTAAAAAATGCTGGAGTGGTGCTTTAAATGTGATGCAGCTCATGGTTACTGAATGGGGGCTTGTTATACTAATACTGGTAAAACAGCCAGCTGGTAAGTATAAAAAGCCCTCGACCTCCCCATCTCCAGCCCCCAGACAGCAACTATTACATGCAATGGAATGCATATAATATCATAACAAACCATTATAATAATCATTCCCCAATTCTCCCCCCAGTGCCCCTTCCCCCCTCCTCCACTTCATCCCCCACAATACCCCATCGTCTCACATTCACCCCCAGTGCCCTGTCCCCTCTCCCCCACAATACCCCAATGATCTCACATTTACCCCAATCCCTGCCCCCCTCCCCCACTTTAGCCCACATAATACCCTTATCCTCTCACATTCACCCCCAGTGCCCTGTCCCCCCTCCCCACAACACTCCTACGGTCTCACATTCACCCCTCAGTGCCCTGACCCCCTCCCCACTTCAGCCCAAATACTACCCTCATCCTCTCACATTCACCTCCCAGTGTGCCATCCCCGTCCCCCACAATAACTCCATGATCTCACATTCACCTCCAAGTGCCCTGTCCCCCTCCTCCACAATACCCCATCCTTTCACATTCACCTCCCAGTGCCCTGTCCCCCTCCCCCACAATAACCCCATGGTCTCACATTCACCCCCAGTCCCCTGTCCCTCCTCTCCCACTTCAGCCCCCCACAATATCCCCATCCTCTCACATTCATCCCGTGCCCTGGACCCTCTCCCCCACAATACCCCCATCCTCTCACATTCACCCTCCAGTGCCCTGTCCCACCTCTCACACTTAAGCCTCCACAATACCCCCTTGGTATGACATTCATCCCCCAGTGCCTTGTGTCCCCTCCCCCGCAATACCCCCATTACCCCCATCCTCTCACATTCACCCCACAGTGACCATGACATACCTGGATTTAGTAAACCTAATAAATACCATCCCCACTTACTGATGAAGTTTGCAGGCAGTGAGGCAGGACTAGGAAGTGAGTGAAATGCAATGTGGGCACTAGGACCCAGTGTACCTGAGACAATCCGAGCGTGCACAAAGTGAAAAAAAATTGCAGCCTGGGAGAAGCTCCATCATCATGTCAGACAGCATCGTGCACTGCAGGAGTGAGACTCTGCAACTGGCTACTGTGCTAGCCAGTGTTCAGAATCTCCATCAGACAGGAGCAGACATTTTGATGCTCTCCTCCTGTGCTGTGTTCTGTATCATTACTGAAGTGGCAGTGGCTCCCGGTGGGCCCCTTCATGTAACGGGACCCAGGGTGAAGGCCCCCTTTACCCCCCCAGTAGCTATGTAAGGGGGAGGAGTTGTTCCGGACTCAGCAATACCAAACATGTATACTTTTTTGCTTATTTTTTCTCATAAAAATATTTATTTAAGGGTACAATATATATACAAGTGCTTCTCACTAAATTAGAATATCATCAAAAAATTAATTTATTTCAGTTCTTTAATACAAAAAGTGAAACTCATATATTATATAGAGTTATAACAGAGTGATATATTTCATGTGTTTATTTCTGTTAATGTGACCCACCTTTCATGTCTACCTTTTTCCTCATAGATTGTAAGCTTGCGAGCAGGGCCCTCATTCCTCTTGGTATCTGTTATGATCTATGTGATTATTGTTATGCTGTAATGTCTATCGTCTGTACATGTCCCCTCTGAAATGTAAAGTGCTGCGGAATATGTCGGCGCTATAGAAATAAAATGTATTATTATTATTATTATTATTATTATTATGGTTTACAGCCAATGAATACCCAAAAGTCATTATCTCAGTAAATTAGAATACTTTATAACACCAGCATGAAAAATGATTTTAAAATTCAAAATGTTGGCCTACTGAAATGTATGTTCAGGAAATGCACTCAATACTTGGTCGGGGCTCCATTTGCATCAATTACTGCATCAATGCAGTGTGGCATGGAGGCGATCAGCCTGTGACACTGCTGAGGTGTTATGGAAACCTAGGTTGCTTTGATAGCAGCATTCAGCTCATCAGCATTGTTGAGTCTGGTGTCTCTCATCTTCCTCTTGACAATACCCCATAGATTCTCTATGGGTTAAGATCAGGCAAGTTTGCTGGCCAATCAAACAAAGTGATACTGTTGTTTTTAAACCAGGAATTGGTACTTTTGTCAGTGTGGACAGGTGCTAAGTCCTGCTGGAGGATGAAATTTCCATCTCCAAAGAAAATCCTGGTAGATGGCTGCGCTGACTTTGGTCTTGATAAAACACAGTGTACCTACACCAGCAGATGATATGGCTCCTCAAACCATCACTGATTGTAGAAACTTCACACTAGACCTCAAGCAGCTTGGATTGTGACCTCTCCACTCTTCCTCCAGACTCTGGGACCTTGATTTCCAAATGAAATGCAAAATTTACTTTCATCTGAAAACAACACCTTGGACCACTGAGCAACTGTCCAGTTCTTTTTCTCCTTGGCCCAGGTGAGACACTTCTGGCATTGTCTATTGGTCATGAGTGGCTTGACACAAGGAATGCAACACTTGTAGCCCATGTCCTGGATGCATCTGTGTGTGGTGGCTCTTGAAGCAATGACTCCAGCAACAGTCCACTCCTTGTGAATATCCCCCAAATTTTTGAATGGCCTTTTCATAACAATCCTTTCAAGGCTGCGGTTATCCCGGTTGCTTGTGCATCTTTATCTACCACACTTTTTCCTTTCACTCAACTCTCCATTAAAATGCTTGGATACAGCACTGAGAACAGCGAACTTCTTTAGCAATGACCTTTTGTGGCTTACTCTCATTGTGGAGTGTGTCCATGACTGCCTTCTGGACATCTGTCAAGTCAGCAGTCTTCCCCATGATTGTGGAGCCTACTGAAACAGACTAAGGGACCTTTTTAAACGCTTAGGAAGACTTTTCAGGTGTTTTTTGTTAATTATTCTAATTTACTGAGATAGTGACTTTTGGGTTTTCATTGGCTGTTAGCCATAATCATCAATACTAACAGAAATTAACACTTGAAATAGATCACTCTGTTTGTAACAAATTTATATAATATGAGTTTCACTTTTTGCATTGAAGAACGGAAATAAATTAACTTTTTGATGCTATTCTAATTTAGTGCTAATTTTAGCACTTATGTATATATACACTACCGTTCAAAAGTTTAGGGTCACTTAGAAATTTCCTTATTTTTGAAAGAAAACCTCAGTTTTTTCCAATGACGCTAACATTAATTGATTCAGAAACACATTCTATACATTGTTAATGTGGTAAATGACTATTCCAGCTGAAAATGTCTGGTTTGTAATGCAATATCTTCATAGGTGAATAGAGGCCCATTTCCAACAATCATCACTCCAGTGTTCTTATGGAACTTTGGGTTTGCTAACTGTGTAAGAAAGCTAATGGATGGTTAGAATACCATTGAAAAACCTTGTGCAAGTATGTTAGCACAGCTGAAAACAGCTTTACTGATTAGAAAACCTATAAACCTGACCTTCCTTTGAGCTAGTTGAGAATCTGGAGCATTACATTTGTTAGTTCCATTAAACTCTCAAAATCGCCAGAAAAAAGAACTTTCATGTGAAACTCAACAGTCTATTCTTGTTCCTAGAAATGAAGGCTATTCCATGTGAGAAATTGCCAAGAAACTGAAGATTTCTTACAACAGTGTGTACTACTCCCTTCAGAAGAGAGCACAAACAGGCTCTAACCAGAGTAGAAAGAGAAGTGGGAGGCCCCACTGCACAACTGAGCAACAAGACAAGTACATTAGAGTCTGTAGTTTGAGAAATTGATGCCTCACAGATCCTCAACTGGCAGCTTCATTAAATAGTACACGCAAATCGCCAATGTCAACATCTACAGTGAAGCGGTGACTCCAGGATGCTGGCTTTCAGGGCATAGTGGCAAAGAAAAAGCCATATCTGAGACTGGCTGATAAAAGGAAAAGATTAATATGGGCAAAAAAACACAGACATTGGACAGAGGAAGATTTGTAAAAAGTAGAGTTGAGCGACTTTTGGTTTTTTAGGGTCGAGTTTCGTTTCGTGAAACCCGACTTTTCCAAAAGTCGGGTCGAGCAAGATCGGCCGATTATAGGGAAAAGTCGGGGTCGTCCCGAAACACGAAACCCAATGTAAGTCAATGGGGAATAAAAGTCGGCAGTGAGAGGAGGACAGGAAACACACCTACAGTGCCCATTTGAATGCCAAAAGCATCAATTCTTCTTACTTAAGCTTGTCAACCTTAATTAACTTCATAATACAAGTTACGCACTGAAAAATGGGGGTTATTTGGCTAAAGTTGTGGGGGGGTAGGGCTGGCTCCAGGTTTTCATGTGCCCTGGGCAAAAGAGCGCCCCTTTAACACATACCACAACTCATCATGCTCCGATATGGCAGAGAAATAGCGGTATAGTACAATGAAAAATACTTCACTTTTTACATCTCATGACGAGGCCCATCTATTTCTCCATACAGAATCATTGGTCCCATATAATGTTTGAAACAGTATATGATGAGCTCCACATAATGCTACAGTATATGTTGGTCCCCATGGATGAAGCTCCACTGTCTTATGGGCCCAAATAATGCTCCAAACATAATGGGCCCCATTTCTAATGCTCTAGTGTATAATGGGCCTTGTAAATGCTGCTCCAGTGTCTGATGTCCACCTTTGGAATGTTCCAGTGTATGGTGGGCCCCATCTATCATTCTCCAGAGTATAGTGCTCCCCAAAAATTGCTGTCCCAACATTGAAAACAATCAAATAAGTCTCCTCGCTAGGGAATCCCTGTACTAGTCTGGACTCCTCCTCGTCCCCATCTTCCATCTCACTGCACAGTATGTCAACCTTGCAAGTGCTGTGATCCTGAGCAAGCAGGGGGGGCCCACTCGTTGGCGACGGCACTGGCACAGGGCCCCTGATAGTACGGTGGTGTGTCTGATGGCGGGTGGGCCGAACCTGCACTTTCATCTGCAGCTTCCTCTTTGTCACCGTGTAAGATGGAACTGTATATGGGAAGGGTAACCTGAGTTTCATCAGGGTCAGATTCAGGCCGTGTAGCGTGCGAGGGGAATGTAGTGGTCTGGGTCAATGTACCAGCAGATTCATCGAGCAGTGGCTGGGCATCAGTGCACTTGTGTCGCCCCCAGGAGTACGGTCACCACAGTGGCATTACCTTCCTCCTAGGGAGTGTGATGTCATGCTTGGGTGCAACGAAGGATCTCTCTAGCAGGTTAACTGATTGGGCGGCATTATTCCCACGAGTCATGACCCTCCAAACAGCGTTCATGAAGGCAAAGTGTTTGTTTTACGTGGGCAGTATGGTTGCAAAGCTGAACCTTAAAGGAATGTCCAGAAGGGCACCACCAGGAGTGGAGCCTACGGTTAAATTCGACTCCACCTGGGAAACCTCAACCATGCCAGCTACAGAACAGATGCACACATTGCAAGCTTAATTCCGTTAACGAACGAGACTCCGTCATGCCCCGCGGTCCGAGTCCGGCTTACTAGAGGGACACGTGAGGCTCTGGCACATGAGATTGGCCAATAACTGGTGTGTCATGCCCTTACATGTCCGTGGCTGCATGTGCGCTACACTGAAAAGGCCAGCGTTTGTCGCTTACAGGTGCAGATAACCCGCTGAACAACGTTAGTGATGGGGATCACTGATTACAATTATTACCCGCGAACGATGATTTCCCAGTAAGTGCAGGTCAACCGCAGTTCCGGAATTAGGCCTAACCGTCATTCCTGAAAAAATGAAAAACTTACGTGTGCAAACCACAGGTGCTGTAGCTTGCTTAACAGCTCGCCAGCCGTTCTCACGCCCAGTATGGATTACACGTGATTGCACAAAGGTGAGAAAGGGTACCGTATCCCAGGATAACATGTATGGATCGCGTACACATTCAAAATATATGTCTATACATCAGGAGGCAGGCTCAGATGGTGTTAGGCCCAGTATGGCTTGCACGTGATTGCACAAAGGTGAGAAAGGGTACCGTATCCCCGGATAACATGTATGGATAGCGTACACATTCAAAATATATGTCTATACATCAGGAGGCAGGCTCAGACAGTGTTAGGCCCAGTATGGCTTGCACGTGATTGCACAAAGGTGAGAAAGGGTACCGTATCCCCGGATAACATGTATATGGATAGCGTACACATTCAAAATATATGTCTATACATCAGGAGGCAGGCTCAGACGGTGTTAGGCCCAGTATGGCTTGCACGTGATTGCACAAAGGTGAGAAAGGGTACCATATCCCCGGATAACATGTATGGATAGCGTACACATTCAAAATATATGTCTATACATCAGGAGGCAGGCTCAGACGGTGTTAGGCCCAGTATGGCTTGCACGTGATTGCACAAAGGTGAGAAAGGGTACCATATCCCCGGATAACATGTATGGATAGCGTACACATTTAAAATATATGTATATACATCAGGAGGCAGGCTCAGACGGTGTCAGGCACAGTATGGATTTGACGGCCCAGACTACACAGCGGAGGAGCAGGGAGAGGTAAAGATTGCAAATGCTGGGGCCCTGCCCAAGCAAGGGGGGCCTACTTGTTGGCGTTGGTACTGGCACTGGGCCCCTCATAGTACGGCGGTGTGTCTGATGGCGGGTGTGCACCACCACCGTCAGAGACACTTGATTGCACTATGAGGGACCCTGTGCCAGTGCCCGCGCCCAAGAGCCGGCCTACCCACCTGTCCAGGGCAACGGCACTCGCACGGTGTCGTGCGCTAGGTGGTGACCCCGGCCATGGGGGGGGAGGCAGCACAGTTAGGGAGCTTTAGAAAGTGGCATATGTTGATGTTGGACATTCAGCTGATGCAAAAGGCGAAATAGGTCAAGAACCAGGAAGAGGTGGACCAAAGCAAGCTATTTTTCTGTCACCCTATGTGTCATCAGGGGAAGGTGGGACAAAATCCTTGGAAACCCATGCATGGTTCATTTTAATGAAGGTTAGATCATCCACATTTTGGGTTGACAAACGGGTCCTTTTTTCTGTCAGGATTGATCCAGCTGCACTGAAGACTCTTTCCGATAGCACACTTGCAGCTGGGCAAGCGAGCTCCTGTAAGGCATATTGTGCCAATTCAGGCCAGGTGTCCAGTTTAGCGGCCCAATAGTCAAAGGGGAATGACCTGTGTGGGAGAACATCGATATGGGAGGAAAAGTAGTTTGTAACCATAGTTGACAACTGCTGTCTCCTGTCACTTTCCATCGATGCAGTATTACCAGTTGTGTGAGCGGTCCGTGAAAAATCAGTCCACAACATTGTCATGAAACCCCTGTCTCCAATGCCACTTCTGCTGTGTGCACCATGAACACCTCTGCCAAGCTGCCCCCGGCCCGTACGGCTCGTGTGAGAACCATCACCGCTGTTGTGTGCTGGGAATGCCTCAAGCAACCGATTTACCAGAGTTGCTTGTTTATTAGCCAATATTAGGTCAAGGTTCTCCTGTGGCATGATGTTTTGTGATTTGCCATTATAGCGTGGATCCAGGATGCTGGCCAACCAGTAGTCTTCATCATTTTGGCAATGCGGGGGTCCCTTTTTAGGATCTGCAAGGCATAATCTGACATGTGGGCCAATGTTCCCGGTGTCAATGATGCACTGCGAGTGCTGGGAGGAGGAGCACTTTCTGGCAAATCCACATCCTTCCAGTCACGCACAAACCCTGTACCAGACCTTGCCACGCCAACATTTTCACTTGCCCCACGAGATGCATCCTCCTCCCCTAAGTAATCATCCCCATCATCATCCTCCTCCTCCTCTTCTTCCTCCACCTCGTCCAGGAGAGGTCCCTGAGCAGACAATGGCTGAATGTCATCAAGGATTCCCTCCTCTTCCTCCTCATCAACATTGGCTGCAGACGCCTGCTCCTTAAGGTGCGTCAAAGTTTGCATGAGCAGACGCATAAGTGGGATGCTCATGCTTAGGATGGCGTCGTCTGCTCTTACCAGCCGTGTGCATTCCTCAAAACACTGAAGGACTTTACAGAGGTCTTTCAGCTTCGACCACTGCACACCTGTCAACTCCATGTCTGCTCTCAAAGTGCCTGGCCGTGTATCCTCCCACAAATGCATTATGGCCTGCCTCTGCTCGCACAGCCGCTCCACCATGTGCAGGGTGGAGTTCCACCTTGTTGCAATGTCGATAATGAGGCGGTGGTTGGGAAGGTGGAGCAATCGCTGCAGCTTCTGCATACGAACGGAGTGTACATGCGACCGGCGGATGTGCGCGCACAGTCTTCGCACCTTCTGGAGCAGGGCTGTTAACTCCGGATAATTTTTGAGGAAGCACTGCACCACCAGGTTCAAGGTGTGAGCCAAGCAAGGTATGTGGCTGAGTTTTGAAAGGGCTATGGCTGCCACAAAATTACGGCCGTTATCACTAACTACCTTGCCTGCCTCAAGATGTACACTGCCCAGCCATGACTCAGCTTGTCGCTTCAAGTACTCGGCCAGCACCTCGGCGGTGTGTCTGTCGCCCAAACACATCATCTGCAACACAGCCTGCTGACGCTTTTCACTAGCTGCTCGATAGGGGGACACCTCGTGTGCAACAGTGGCAGCTGCAGATGGAGTGCTCGTATGACTGCGCTCTGTGGACGAGCTTTCGCTTCTGGAGGAGGAGGAGGGTCGAACGCCTACAGCCAACTGTTTCCTATACCGTGGGCTAGGCAGCACTGTCCCACCACCGCTGTCCCCTGTGGACCCTGCATCCACCACATTAACCCAGTGTGCAGTGATGGACACGTAACGGCCCTGGCCACGCCGACTGGACCATGCATCAGTTGTGAGGTGCACCTTTCCACTCACTGACTGCTTAAGTGCATGGACAATGCGGTCTTTTACATGATGGTGGAGGGCTGGGATGGCTTTGCGAGAGAAGAAGTGGCGACTGGGTAGGTCATAGCGTGGTACTGCATAGGCCATGAGTTCGCAGAAAGCTGCGCTTTCCACCAACCGATAGGGCATAATCTCAAACGAGATTAGTTTGGCAATGTGGGCATTCAAACCCAGTGTACGCGGATGAGAGACTGAGTACTTTCTTGACCTACTCATAGTGTCTGGGAGGGTGAGCTGGACTTGAGAGCTGCATATGGTGGAAGTAGCGGTGGACAGGGCGGACTGAGAGAGGGATGATGATGGTGATGGAGTTGGTGTTCTTTCTGATGGCCTAGATTCAGTATTTCGTTGATATAACAGTGGGATTCCCTGACTGCTGTGGCCTTGCAACGACACCTCAACATTTGCTGCTGTGCTAACCGGTGGTCTTACAGTGGGGGAAACAATGTAGCGTTGTTGACTACCTTCTTTGTGATCAGTTGCACATGTGGCACTTGATGTTTGGTGTTGTGTCCACGCTTGCAAGTGCATGCTGGTTAAATGTCTAAGCATGCAACTGGTATTCAAATTTTTCAGATTTTTCCCTCGGCTAAAGGTCTTTGCGCACTTCTTACAGATAACCTTGGCCTGATCATGAGGATTTTGTTCAAAAAAGTGCCACACTGCACTCTTCCTACTTTGGCAGACATTTTGCGGCCTAGCACGCTGTGATCTTTTGACCGTCTGGACAAGCTGTCCAGCAACTCTTTTGATTTTTGGAACCTGTCTTTGGAGTGCTCCGGGCCTGCCAGATAACAGCTGTTGCGATGTCGATGTCTGCTGTGGATGCTCCTCCTCATCTGAGCTATTGGAAGCAGCACCATCTTCCCCCAATGGATGCCAATCTGGGTCAACAACTGGGTCATCCATCACCTCCTCTTCAATGTCATGTGCACCTTCCTCTGTGTCACCGTGTATGGTGGTATAGTGTGCGGGAAGGGGCACCTGAGTCTCATCAGGGTCAGAATCTGGCTCTGTACACTGCGAGGACAATGTAGTGCTCTGAGTGAATGTACCAGCAGAATCATCTATCAGCGGCTGTGCATCAGTGCACTCCATGTCAGATTCATCTTGGCCTGGGTAATTCACCATTTCACTTGATAATCCAGGCATGGTATGTGAAAACAGCTCCATGGAGTAATCAGTAGTATGGCCTGCGTCATCCTTCAATCTTGGTTGGGGTGAAGGACACAAGGAAAGGTGTGTGTCATGGTCACGTGTGTCAGGACGCAGGCGATACCGCAAGGCGAACCCATAACACGTGACCCTGGATACAGCGCCTCCAGTGGGGCAAATTTAAATAATAAAACGTGCAGATGGATACACCGCCTTCACCTGGCGAATTTAGGAATTACACGTTATACATACATTCTGGTAACCCCGCCTCCAGTAAGGCGAATTTAAATAATAAGGGGGACCTGGGACACATTAATAATGGTGGGCCCTGCAGTAGGGAATAGGGAAGTGGAGACCTCCCGAGCTCCCCTGAGCCAGCGTCCCTGCACTCCTAACATTCCCCATACAGGCTCGCACCTGTCGCCGCACGCGAACCTTAAACCCTTGCTCGCCCTGACCCTAAACCCTCACTAGGGAATTGGGCGGTGCGGAGACTAATCCCACCACTGCACCAATAACACACATGAGGGAAAGAGACAATACAGGGGAACACCACTTAGCTTTATGCTCTGTGCTTATGCTCCTGCAACAGAGCCCTCCACCTGCGTGCGTCTTCTCCTCCACCCGAATCCATCACCATAACAGGATCCTTCACCTCGGTGCAGCCTTGGAGCAGAGTCCACCACCAGTTGCTGCTGCTTAGTAACAGAGTCCCAAAGAGGAGTTCAGCTTCTGCCACGAAGTCAAGCATGCTTGAGTCCAGCTCAGCAGCCAAGTCCCACATGGTGAGTGCCACTCTCCATAGTCGCCACTCCACCAGTCCATGCAGACACTTCCTGCTGACACCATCACTGCGACCCCACCACGCCATGCCAGCCCTTCGTCCAGACACCATAGCTGACACTCTTCCCCCCTGGCTAAGCTGCGCAGAACTCCTCAGCTCCATCCTTCCACCAGGCTCTCACCAACTCAAATGAAAGAATCAATATCACCAGCAGTGATTACACACCCTGAGACTCATTTATAGAGCCCCACACCTGATTCCTAATTACGTGCACATTAAACTGAAACCTAAGGTGTGATACCACTAACCACCACCGGGGACAGTCAAGTCACTTTGGCAACTTGCCAAAAGGAAAAAAAGTTCACTCTGTGCTTTTAAAACTGTCAGATCATTTCAGATCATGACAGTACCCCTTCCTTAATGAGGGGCCTCTGGACCCTCAAGACCACTCCTCATTAGGGAAACACCTACAGCGGGGACGCCCAGATCCTGAGTTCACCTTACCACTACCTGACACTTCAGGTTTATGACAAACACTCCGCTGGTATTGGCAATAAAGTTCATATTGGAGGCACCACTCATCTCCACAGCGCCGACCTGGGGAATGAGTTTATGTATGTGAATGTTTAGTATGCGCTGGTAACACTTCGCAACACACTTCCACTGATGGGTTTTCTTGGTGGTCACCCATACACGCTCGTCCACACACAGGTCCGGACCTGAACGTTTATTGCACACATTCGTTAGTCATAAATTTGGTGAACTCATTCTGGACTCGACAACAGAGGCGTCCCTCCGCTGTCACCACACTCACAACCCCGCTATTCACCAAGGGACACCACCCTCCAACCCTTTCACCATGAGGTCTGCGCCTCCCAGGGTTGGCCAATGGCGAGGGGTGAGATCTGTCCCTACTCCCCCGCAGCACACCTGCTGCTCACACCTGGAGGTGAAGGGACCGAGATATGGAGGAAATATGCACTCGATGGTCGCCTCCACACGACCAGGAGGGGCGGCTTCTTCGGTGGTATTTGAAGATTTGGCGTAAGCCCCCGCGGACTATCACACCAGTCTGCTCACTACAGGGACGTACCCCTTCACCTAGGGGAACCCCAGACAGCAACATGGGGACACCAATTCCACCCACCTGTCTGGTTACGTCCGCCTGTATGAACAAGTCCCGCTCCCCAGCAGCGACTCTAGGGGGCACTTTGCCAGAGCCGCAGGAATATGGAGGAAAAATACACTCGCTGGTCGCCTCCACACGACCAGGAGGGGCGGCTTTTTCGGTGGTATTGAAGATTTGGCGTGAGCCCCGCGGACTATCACACCAGTCTGCTCACTACAGGGACGTACCCCTTCACCTCGGGGAACCCCAGACAGCACCATGGGGACACCAATTCCACCCACCTGTCTGGTTACACCCACCTGTATGAACAAGTCCCGCTCCCCAGCAGCGACTCTAGGGGGCACTTTGCCAGAGCCGCAGGAATATGGAGGAAAAATACACTCGCTGGTCGCCTCCACACGACCAGGAGGGGCGGCTTTTTCGGTGGTATTGAAGATTTGGCGTGAGCCCCGCGGACTATACACCAGTCTGCTCACTACAGGGACGTACCCCTTCACCCCGGGGAATACCAAGCAGCTCCGTGGGGCACCATTCCTCCCACCTGCCTGGGTACGCCCGCGTGCATGAGCAAGTCCCGCTCCCCAGCAGCGACTCAAGGGGGCTTTTGCCAGACCCGCAATTTGCCAAAGCCGCCATTTTGATTTCCTGGTTACCTGAGCAGAGGCCCCAGACCCTAATAACTGCTGCTGCAGCAGCTCTAACACACCTTGCCACTCCCCACTCACCTCAGTGAGGCCCGGCAGCAATTACTCACAGGTCTCCACATGGCCAAAGCTCACCAGAAAAAAAAAATGTAGGGCTGGTGATAATGTCATGGTCACGTGTGTCAGGACGCAGGCGATACCGCAAGGCGAACCCATAACACACGTGACCCTGGATACAGCGCCTCCAGTGGGGCGAATTTAAATAATAAAATGTGCAGATGGATACACCGCCTCCACCTGGCGAATTTAGGAATTACACGTTATACATACATTCTGGAAACCCCGCCTCCAGTAAGGCGAATTTAAATAATAAGGGGGACCTGGGACACATTAACAATGGTGGGCCCTGCAGTAGGGAATAGGGAAGTGGAGACCTCCCGAGCTCCCCTGAGCCAGCGTCCCTGCACTCCTAACGTTCCCCATACAGGCTCCGCACCTGTCGCCGCACGCGAACCTTAAACCCTTGCTCGCCCTGACCCTAAACCCTCACTAGGGAATTGGGCGGTGCGGAGACTAATCCCACCACTGCACCAATAACACACATGAGGGAAAGAGACAATACAGGGGAACACCACTTAGCTTTATGCTCTGTGCTTATGCTCCTGCAACAGAGCCCTCCACCTGCGTGCGTCTTCTCCTCCACCCGAATCCATCACCATAACAGGATCCTTCACCTCGGTGCAGCCTTGGAGCAGAGTCCACCACCAGTTGCTGCTGCTTAGTAACAGAGTCCCAAAGAGGAGTTCAGCTTCTGCCACGAAGTCAAGCATGCTTGAGTCCAGCTCAGCAGCCAAGTCCCACATGGTGAGTGCCACTCTCCATAGTCGCCACTCCACCAGTCCATGCAGACACTTCCTGCTGACACCATCACTGCGACCCCACCACGCCATGCCAGCCCTTCGTCCAGACACCATAGCTGACACTCTTCCCCCCTGGCTAAGCTGCGCAGAACTCCTCCTCAGCTCCATCCTTCCACCAGGCTCTCACCAACTCAAATGAAAGAATCAATATCACCAGCAGTGATTACACACCCTGAGACTCATTTATAGAGCCCCACACCTGATTCCTAATTACGTGCACATTAAACTGAAACCTAAGGTGTGATACCACTAACCACCACCGGGGACAGTCAAGTCACTTTGGCAACTTGCCAAAAGGAAAAAAAAGTTCACTCTGTGCTTTTAAAACTGTCAGATCACTTCAGATCATGACAGTACCCCTTCCTTAATGAGGGGCCTCTGGACCCTCAAGACCACTCCTCATTAGGGAAACACCTACAGTGGGGACGCCCAGATCCTGAGTTCACCTTACCACTACCTGACACTTCAGGTTTATGACAAACACTCCGCTGGTATTGGCAATAAAGTTCATATTGGAGGCACCACTCATCTCCACAGCGCCGACCTGGGGAATGAGTTTATGTATGTGAATGTTTAGTATGCGCTGGTAACACTTCGCAACACACTTCCACTGATGGGTTTTCTTGGTGGTCACCCATACACGCTCGTCCACACACAAGTCCGGACCTGAACGTTTATTGCACACATTCGTTAGTCATAAATTTGGTGAACTCATTCTGGACTCGACAACAGAGGCGTCCCTCCGCTGTCACCACACTCACAACCCCGCTATTCACCAAGGGACACCACCCTCCAACCCTTTCACCATGAGGTCTGCGCCTCCCAGGGTTGGCCAATGGCGAGGGGTGAGATCTGTCCCTACTCCCCCGCAGCACACCTGCTGCTCACACCTGGAGGTCAAGGGACCGAGATATGGAGGAAATATGCACTCGATGGTCGCCTCCACACGACCAGGAGGGGCGGCTTCTTCGGTGGTATTTGAAGATTTGGCGTAAGCCCCCGCGGACTATCACACCAGTCTGCTCACTACAGGGACGTACCCCTTCACCTAGGGGAACCCCAGACAGCACCATGGGGACACCAATTCCACCCACCTGTCTGGTTACGTCCGCCTGTATGAACAAGTCCCGCTCCCCAGCAGCGACTCTAGGGGGCACTTTGCCAGAGCCGCAGGAATATGGAGGAAAAATACACTCGTTGGTCGCCTCCACACGACCAGGAGGGGCGGCTTTTTCGGTGGTATTGAAGATTTGGCGTGAGCCCCGCGGACTATCACACCAGTCTGCTCACTACAGGGACGTACCCCTTCACCTCGGGGAACCCCAGACAGCACCATGGGGACACCAATTCCACCCACCTGTCTGGTTACGCCCACCTGTATGAACAAGTCCCGCTCCCCAGCAGCGACTCTAGGGGGCACTTTGCCAGAGCCGCAGGAATATGGAGGAAAAATACACTCACTGGTCGCCTCCACACGACCAGGAGGGGCGGCTTTTTCGGTGGTATTGAAGATTTGGCGTGAGCCCCGCGGACTATACACCAGTCTGCTCACTACAGGGACGTACCCCTTCACCCCAGGGAATACCAAGCAGCTCCGTGGGGCACCATTCCTCCCACCTGCCTGGGTACGCCCGCGTGCATGAGCAAGTCCCGCTCCCCAGCAGCGACTCAAGGGGGCTTTTGCCAGACCCGCAATTTGCCAAAGCCGCCATTTTGATTTCCTGGTTACCTGAGCAGAGGCCCCAGACCCTGATAACTGCTGCTGCAGCGGCTCTAACACACCTTGCCACTCCCCACTCACCTCAGTGAGGCCCGGCAGCAATTACTCAAGGGGTCTCCACATGGCCAAAGCTCACCAGAAAAAAAAAATGTAGGGCTGGTGATAATGTCATGGTCACGTGTGTCAGGACGCAGGCGATACCGCAAGGCGAACCCATAACACACGTGACCCTGGATACAGCGCCTCCAGTGGGGCGAATTTAAATAATAAAACGTGCAGATGGATACACCGCCTCCACCTGGCGAATTTAGGAATTACACGTTATACATACATTCTGGAAACCCCGCCTCCAGTAAGGCGAATTTAAATAATAAGGGGGACCTGGGACACATTAACAATGGTGGGCCCTGCAGTAGGGAATAGGGAAGTGGAGACCTCCCGAGCTCCCCTGAGCCAGCGTCCCTGCACTCCTAACGTTCACCATACAGGCTCCGCACCTGTCGCCGCACGCCCCACACCTGATTCCTAATTACGTGCACATTAAACTGAAACCTAAGGTGTGATACCACTAACCACCACCGGGGACAGTCAAGTCACTTTGGCAACTTGCCAAAAGGAAAAAAAGTTCACTCTGTGCTTTTAAAACTGTCAGATCACTTCAGATCATGACAGTGTGGTTCATGAACATGAGCCTCCAATGACGACTCAGTGCTTTTATTTTTTACAACTTCAGAAGAGGAGGTGATAGAGCTGGAGGCTGAGTCAGCAATGTAAGACAAAACTTTTTCCTGAAGCTCTGGCTTTAAAAGCGGTTTGCCAACTCCTAGAAAACTAAGCCTTCGAGGCCTTGTGGAGCCAGACAATGACGCAGGCTCAACACCTCCTGCATTCGGTCCTATTTTGCTTTTGCCACTACCATCAGATCCACCACCAACACCATCATTACCAGCTGCCAACCCCCGCCCAATTCCACTGCTTCTTCCACCAGCCTTCCTCATTTTTGGTAGAAATGTAGACAAAATCCAACAAACTATATAGTAATGTAAAACAAGGTACAAGGTGTCTATAGGACAGGGGAGATTTTGAATTTCTGCAGACACTTGTGGACACTGGACACTTTTGGATTGTGTGAGGCCCACTGAATATCAGAGCGCTATGTCACAGGCTCGATGGCACAGGTGTGAAAAAAGTGACTACAGGATAAGGGAGATTTTGAATTTCTGCAGACACTAGTGGACACTGGACACTTTTGGATTGTGTGAGGCCCACTGAATATCACAGCGCTATGTCACAGGCTCGATGGCACAGGTGTGAAAAAAGTGACTACAGGATAAGGGAGATTTTGAATTTCTGCAGACACTAGTGGACACTGGACACTTTTGGATTGTGTGAGGCCCACTGAATATCAGAGCGCTATGTCACAGGCTCGATGGCACAGGTGTGAAAAAAGTGACTACAGGATAAGGGAGATTTTGAATTTCTGCAGACACTAGTAGACACTGGACACTTTTGGATTGTGTGAGGCCCACTGAATATCACAGCGCTATGTCACAGGCTCGATGGCACGGGTGTGAAAAAAGTGACTACAGGATAAGGGAGATTTTGAATTTCTGCAGACACTAGTGGACACTGGACACTTTTGGATTGTGAGGCCCACTGAATATCAGAGTGCTATGTCACAGGCTCGATGGCACAGGTGTGAAAAAAGTGACTACAGGATAAGGGAGATTTTGAATTTCTGCAGACACTAGTGGACACTGTACACTTTGGTATTGTGTGAGGCCCACTGAATATCAGAGCGCTATGTCACAGGCTCGATGGCACGGGTGTGAAAAAAGTGACTACAGGATAAGGGAGATTTTTAATTTCTGCAGTCACTAGTGGACACTGGACACTTTTGGATTGTGTGAGGCCCACTGAATATCAGAGCGCTATGTCACAGGCTCGATGGCACAGGTGTGAAAAAAGTGACTACAGGATAAGGGAGATTTTGAATTTCTGCAGACACTAGTGGACACTGGACACTTTTGGATTGTGTGAGGCCCACTGAATATCAGAGCGCTATGTCACAGGCTCGATGGCACAGGTGTGAAAAAAGTGACTACAGGATAAGGGAGATTTTGAATTTCTGCAGACACTAGTGGACACTGGACACTTTTGGATTGTGTGAGGCCCACTGACGCTGTATGGTGTGAAAAAATGCACGCTCAGTACCTCAGCAGGACAAAAAAAAAATTGGGATTGCTTTTAAAAAAGCAGTTTGCAGAGCAGTGGGTAAACAGCAATGCAGCTGTCAGGAAGCCTTAGAAGGCAGCCTAACAACCAACACCGCTGATCCACCACAATATAGCCTCCCCTTGCACTGCACACACAGTGACTGGTGTGTTGTACAGGCAAAATCGCTAGCAGCAGAAGCAGTTTTTTTTTCTTCTTCCCTGCCTAACGCTCTCCCTACAGAATCAGCAACCTCTCCCTATGCTAAGATCGGCAGAAGTAAGATGGCGGTCGGCGTGCACGCCCTTTTATAACCCCTGTGATGCCCACCAAAGCAAGCCAATCACTTGCATGCCCTTCTGAAAGATGGTGGTGACCCCTGTCTATGTCATCACGTTGCCCACAGTGTCCGTGGATCCTGATTGGCTGAAAAAGAGCGCAAAACAAACTTTTGAAACGCGACTTTGGCGCGTAAGTCGCCGACCTTGTGGCCGACCTCATCCTAGGGTCGGGTTTCGTTTCATGAAACCCGAATTTGCCAAAAGTCGGCGACTTTTGAAATTTTTCGACCCGTTTCGCTCAACTCTAGTAAAAAGTGTTATGAACAGACAAATCCAAGTTTGAGGTGTTTGGATCACACACAAGAACATTTGTGAGACACAGAACAACTAAAAAGATGCTGGAAGAGTGCCTGACGCCATCTGTCAAGCATGGTGGAGGTAATGTGATGGCCTGGGGTTGCTTTGGTGCTGGTAAAGTGGGAGATTTGTACAAGATAAAAGAGATTTTGAATAAGAAAGGCTATCACTCCATTTTGCAACGCCATGCCATACCATGTGGACAGCGCTTGATTGGAGCCAATTTCATCCTACAACAAGACAATGACCCAAAGCACACCTCCAAATTATGCAAGAACTATTTAGGGAAGAAGCAGGCAGCTGGTATTCTATCTGTAATGGAGTGGCCAGCGCAGTCACCAGATCTCAACCCCATTGAGCTGTTGTGGGAGCAGCTTGACCGTATTGTACACAAAAAGTGCCCATCAAGCCAAACCAACTTGTGGGAGTGGCTTCTGGAGACATGCGGTGAAATTTCTCCAGATTACCTCAGCAAATAAACTGCTAGAATGCCAAAGGTCTGCAATGCTGTAATTGCTGCAAATGGAGGATTCTGTGACGAAAGCAAAGTTTGAAGGAGAAAATTATTATTTCAATTAAAAATCTTTTTCTCGAACCTTGTCAATGTCTGGACTAGATTTTAAATTCATTTGGCAACTCATTTGATTTATAAAAGTATGAGTTTTCATGGAAAACACAAAATTGTCTGGGTGACCCCAAACTTTTGAACGGTAGTGTATATATACTGTATATATATATATATATATATATATATATATATATATACATATATATTTATTTGTATTACTATTTTGTGATTTTAAAAAAATATTTTTACAACTTTTTTTTGTTCATTTTTTTCCTTCAAAAAAGTGCAATGAAAAGTGATTAAACAGTTGTACGAAATGGCACTAATGAAAACAACAGGTTGTCACACAAAAGAAATTTCAACTGCAGCTCTAATGACAGAAAATGGCAAAATCTTAAAATATGGTGAACCCAAAACATTTTTTTTTCAAAGAGTGAATTGATCGTACAAAAGTTATAATAAATAAATAAATTAACCCATAGAAATTTGGTCTTGCCATAATAGTGCTAACCCATGGAATAAATCTAACACTTTATTTGCACAATACAAATGCCACTTTATTTACATTCCTTTCCATAAAGAAACATATACCTCAAAATTATGCCACTGACAAATACAACTAGTCTTGAAAAAATTGAACAGAAAAAAATATGGCTTCTGGAAAACGTCAAAAAAAAAGTGAAGAAAAAATTAGTTTGTCAAAAAGACTAAAACTGTCTGTGACTCCAAGTAGCTAATAATAAAAAAACAACAAAAATATCCAAACTAAACAAAACATAAAACTATTTTGTTCTATGAGATATTGACAGGGAGAAAAGATGTTCCTTAAGCCTACAGGCACACAACATCTTTTTAACTGAACTCAACCTGCCAACTTTTTCAAGCAAAAGACGCTCCAAGTGTTTTTTTCTCTTAAAAATTAAATGCACAGCAAATAAAATTCACTGAAAATCACAATACTGAAGAACCTCTGATGGACTGGTAACTACTTGTACAGACAGTCCCTGACTTATAGACGAACCAAGTTACGAATATCGGATGTTCAAGAAAAGAAAACCTTAATTCTCCTCTCACTGTTGACCTCTATGGAGACCGTCTGGTGCCCTTCTTTCCACCATTATGTGCTGCATCTCCGGCACGTTATAATGTTGTGTCATTTTCTACACCTTATGACGCGCAGTGAGCTCTGCAGTCGTTAGTCCTGGACTATGGTGGAAAGGCCTGAAATGCCGCACGCTCGACGAAGGAAAGAAGAGGACCAGATTGCAAACAGTAAGGCATCCAGAGAAGTACCGTTTACCTCTTCCCCCCGGGGCCATTTTCTGCTTTTTTGTTTTCATTTATTCCTCACCCTCTTCCAAGAGCCATAACTTTTTTAATTTTACGTCAATATGAGGGCTTGTTTTTTGTGGGACGAGTTGCTTTTTAGAATGACACCATTGATTATACCATTTAGCGTACTTTAGTGTAAATCTGAAAGAAAATAGTTTTTGCATTTGACATCATTGTCCGAGACCCGCAGCGTCTCCTTTGTTTGGGATCTGAGTCCAGTGAGAGCTTATTTTTTTTTGTGCGCCAAGCTGACAATTTTATTGATACTATTTTGGTGTAGCTACGATGTGTTGATCGCCTCTTAATGCAGTTTAAAGTAATGTAGCAGTGGCCAAAAAAAAACGTAATTCTGGAGTCTCAGGTTTTCTTCTCATTACACAGTCATCCGATCTGATTAAATAATTTTATATTTTGATAGCTTGTTGCCCGGGCATAGTAACTAACTAAGGTTATAACAAACTATAATGATTATATACTGTATGTATATATATATATAAATATATATACAGTTGTGGCCAAAAGTATTGACACCCCTGCAATTTTGTCAGATAATTCTCAGTTTCTTCCTGAAAATGATTGCAAACACAAATTATTTGGCATTATTATCTTCATTTCATTTGTCTTAAATGAAAAAACACAAAAAGAATTGTCCTAAAGCCAAATTGGATATAATTCCACACCAAACATAAAAAAGAGGGTGGACAAAAGTATTGGAACTGTTTGAAAAATCATGTGATGCTTCTCTAATTTGTGTAAATAACAGCACCTGTAACTTACCTGTGGCACCTAACAGATGTTGGCAATAACTAAATCACACTTGCAGCCAGTTGACATGGATTAAAGTTGACTCAACCTTTGTCCTGTGTCCTTGTGTGTACCACATTGAGCATGGAGAAAAGAAAGAAGACCAAAGAACTGTCTGAGGACTTGAGAAACCAAATTGTGAGGAAGCATGAGCAATCTCAAGGCTACAAGTCCATCTCCAAAGACCTGAATCTTCCTGTGTCTACCGTGCGCAGTGTCATCAAGAAGTTTAAAGCCCATGGCACTGTGTCTAACCTCCCTAGATGTGGACAGAAAAGAAAACTTGACAAGAGATTTCAACGCAAGATTGTGCGGATGTTGGATAAAGAACCTCGACTAACATCCAAACAAGTTCAAGCTGCCCTGCAGTCCAAGGGTACAACAGTGTCAACCCGTACTATCCATCGGCGTCTGAATGAAAAGGGACTGTATGGTAGGAGACCCAGGAAGACCCCACTTCTTACCCCAAGACATAAAAAAGACAGGCTGGAGTTTGCCAAAACTTACCTGAAAAAGCCTAAAACGTTTTGGATGAATGTTCTCTGGTCAGATGAGACAAAAGTAGAGCTTCTTGGGCAAAGGCATCAACATAGAGTTTACAGGAGAAAAAAAGAGGCATTCAAAGAAAAAAACACGGTCCCTACAGTCAAGCATGGCGGAGGTTCCCTGATGTTTTGGGGTTTCTTTGCTGCCTCTGGCACTGGACTGCTTGACCGTGTGCATGGCATTATGAAGTCTGAAGACTACCAGCAAATTTTGCAGCATAATGTAGGGCCCAGTGTGAGAAAGCTGGGTCTCCCTCAGAGGTCATGGGTCTTCCAGCAGGACAATGACCCAAAACACACTTCAAAAAGCACTAGAAAATGGTTTGAGAGAAAGCACTGGAGACTTCTAAGGTGGCCAACAATGAGTCTAGACCTGAATCCCATAGAACACCTGTGGAGAGATCTAAAAATGGCAGTTTGGAGAAGGCACCCTTCTAATATCAGGGACCTGGAGCAGTTTGCCAAAGAAGAATGGTCTAAAATTCCAGCAGAGCATTGTAAGAAACTCATTGATGGTTACCGGAAGCGGTTGGTCGCAGTAATTTTGGCTAAAGGTTGTGCAACCAAGTATTAGGCTGAGGGTGCCAATACTTTTGTCTGGCCCATTTTTTGCTTTTTGCTTCATTCTCTTTTGTGTTTTTTCATTTAAGACAAATTAAATGAAGATAATACCAAAGAATTTGTGTTTGCAATCATTTTCAGGAAGAAACTGAGTATTATCTGACAAAATTGCAGAGGTGTCAATACTATTGGAAACAACTGTATATATATATATAATATATAAAGCTTAATGTGTGTGTATGTTTGTATGTATGTATGTATGTATGTGTGTATGTCCGGGATTGGCATCTGCACAGTTGGAGCTACAGCCACAAAATTTTGCACAGTCACACGTCTGGACCCCGAGAGCGTCATAGGCTATGTTGTGAGGTGAAATTTTAACCCCGCACATTCCAATTCACCAAACAATTTTGCTTATTATTCTTATCATTTCTATGGTGTTATCGTCCTTCTGTAAAGCTGGAAATAACACAATTTATTACCGACACAGACCACCCTCTGACACAGACTGCAGGGGGAGCCCAGTATCACACAGGATAGGATTAAATACACGGCTCAGCAGTCAGTATCACACAGGAGAGGATTGGACACATGGCTCAGCAATCAGTATCACACAGGATAGGATTAGATACACAGCTCAGCAGTCAGTATCACACAGGATAGGATTAGATACACAGCTCAGCAGTCAGTATCACACAGGATAGGAATAGATACACGGCTCAGCAGTCAGTATCACACAGGATAGGGTTAGATACACGGCTCAGCAGACGGTATCACACAGGATAGGATTAGATACACTGCTCAGCAGTCAGTATCACACAGGATAGGATTAGATACATGGCTGAGCAGTCAGTAACACATGATAGGATTAGATACACAGCTCAGCAGAAAGTATCACACAGGAGAGGATTAGGTACACAGCTCAGCAGACATTATCATACAGTATAGGGTTAGATACACAGCTCAGAAACAGGATGTGCCAAAGGAGAGGACATTTTCATTCCAAGAATTCCACTCATTCCATCTGATTTGTTTTTTTATTTTAAACGTCTCCAGTTCAAACAGAATAGGATTAGATACACAGCTCAGCAGTCAGTATCACACAGGATAGGATTAGATACACGGCTCAGCAGTCAGTATCACACAGAATAGGATTAGATACATGGCTGAGCAGTCAGTAACACACAATAGGATTAGATACACAGCTCAGCAGAAAGTATCACACAGGAGAGGATTAGGTACACAGCTCAGCAGACATTATCACACAGGATAGGGTTAGATACACAGCTCAGAAACAGGATGTGCCAAAGGAGAGGACATTTTCATTCCAAGAATTCCACTTATTCCATCTGATTTGTTTTTTGATTTTAAATGCCTCCAGTTTCCAGTTCAACTGCTATTTGCTATGTCCATTAACAATGCTCAGGGACAGTCCTTGAAAGTAGTAGGGATTGATTTGCAATCTCCATGCTTTTCTCATGGTCAACTTTACGTGGTCTGTTCAAGAGTTGGAACTACCAAAAATCTGTTCATCTTTGCACCAAAAGGAAAAAACAAAAATGTTGTTTATCAAAAGGCTCTTGAATGAGTTGAAAATAAAATACTATCAATACTTGGGTAATCGTTTAGTTTATTTGTGTTGCAAATCTGTAATGTTGAATATATGATGTGAAATGTTTTTATGTGCAATATAATCATTATAATTTGTTATAACTAACCACAGTTGGTTACTATGTCCAGGCAATGCCGGGCTCTTCAGCTAGTATACAGTATATATCTATTATATAAAGCTCAATTGTGTGTATGTATGTATGTATGTCCGGGATTGGCATCTGCACCGTCGCAGCTACAGCCACAAAATTTGGCACAGTCACACGTCTGGACACCGAGAGCGTCCTAGGCTATGTTGTGAGGCGAAATTTTAACCCCGCGCATTCCAATTCCCCAAACAATTTTGTCCCTATCTACATAATGGGGAAAAAGTGTGTGTGTTTCAAGCCCCCCCCTCATTATGATGTCATAATGGTTGCCATGGCGACGCTGATGTCATCATAGGTTGCAAGCCCTGCCGCTCATTATGATGTCATAATGGCTGACTATGGGATGGAGGATGTGTGATGGGTATATGGGCACTGGACTATGGGATGGAGGATATGTATGACGGGTATATGGGCACGGGACTATGGGATGGCAGATATGTATGATGGGTATATGGGCATGGGACTATGAGATGAAGGATGTGTGATGGTCATATGGGCACTCGACTATGTGATGGAGGATATGTATGACGGGTATATGGGCACGGGACTATGGGATGGAGGATGTGTGATGGGTATATGGGCACTGGACTATGGGATGGAGGATATGTATGACGGGTATATGGGCACGGGACTATGGGATGGAGGATGTATGATGGGTATATGGGACTGGACTATGGGATGAAGGATATGTATGGCGGGTATATGGGCACGGGACTATGGGATGGCAGATATGTATGATGGGTATATGGGCATGGGACTATGAGATGAAGGATGTTTGATGGTCATATGGGCACTCGACTATGGGATGGAGGATATGTATGACGGGTATATGGGCACGGGACTATGGGATGGAGGATGTGTGATGGGTATATGGGCACTGGACTATGGGATGGAGGATATGTATGACGGGTATATGGGCACGGGACTATGGGATGGAGGATGTATGATGGGTATATGGGACTGGACTATGGGATGAAGGATATGTATGACGGGTATATGGGCACGGGACTATGGGATGGAGGATATGTATGATGTGTATATGGGCATGGGACTATGAGATGAAGGATGTGTGATGGTCATATGGGCACTCGACTATGGGATGGCAAATATGTATGATGGGTATATGGGCATGGGACTATGGGATGGAGGATGTGTGATGGGTATATGGGCATGGGACTATGGGATGGAGGATGTGTGATGGGTATATGGGTACGGGCCTATGAGATGGTGGATATATATGATGGGTATATGGGCATGGGATTATGGGATGAGGATATGTATGATGGGTATATGGGTACGGGCCTATGAGATGGTGGATATGTATGATGGGTATATGGGCACGGGATTATGGGATGAGGATATGTATGATGGGTATATGAGCATGGGACTATGAGATGAAGGATGTGTGATAGGTATATGGGCAGTCGACTATGGGATGGCTAATATGTATGATGGGTATATGGGCATGGGACTAAGGGATGGAGAATATGTATGATGGGTATATGGGCATGGGACTATGGGATGGAGGATGTGTGATGGGTATATGGGCACTCGACTATGGGATGGAGGATAGGTATGTTGGGTATATGGGCACGGGACTATGGGATGGAGGATAGTTATAATATGCTATAACTATCCACAGTTAGTTACTATGCCCGGGCAGCGCCGGGCTCTTCAGCTAGTATATATATATAGATATATATATACAGTATATATATATATATATATAGTTAGGTCCATAAATATTTGGAAAGAGACAACATTTTTCTAATTTTGGTTCTACACATTACCACAATGAATTTTAAACAAAACAATTCAGATGCAGTTGAAGTTCAGACTTTCAGCTTTCATTTGAGGGTGTCCACATTAAAAACAGGGTGGCACATGTTAAGGAGCTGAAATTTAGGAGTTTCAGCTCCTTAACATGTGCCACCCTGTTTTTAAAGGGACCAAAAGTAATTGGACAGATTAAATTGTAAATAAAATGTTCATTTCTAGTACTTGGTTGAAAACCCTTTGTTGGCAATGACTGCCTGAAGTCTTGAACTCATGGACATCACCAGACACTGTGTTTCCTCCTTTTTGATGCTCTGCCAGGCCTTTACTCCAGTGGTTTTCAGTTGCTGTTTGTTTGTGGGCCTTTCTGTCTGAAGTTTAGTCTTTAACAAGTGAAATGCATGCTCAATTGGGTTGAGATCAGATGACTGACTTGGCCATTCAAGAATATTCCACTTCTTTGCTTTAATAAACTCCTGGGTTGCTTTTGCTTTATGTTTTGGGTCATGGTCCATCTATAGTATGAAACGACGACCAATCAGTTTGGCTGCATTTGGCTGGATCTGAGCACACAGTATTGCTCTGAATACCTCAGAATTCATTCGGCTGCTTCTGTCCTGTGTCACATCATCAAAAAACACTAGTGAGCCAGTGCCACTGGCAGCCATGCATGCCCAAGCTATCACACTGCCTCCGCTGTGTTTTACAGATGATGTGGTATGCTTTGGATCATGAGCTGTACCACGTCTTCGCCATACTTTTCTCTTTCCATCATTCTGGTAGAGGTTGATCTTGGTTTCATCTGTCCAAAGAATGTTCTTCCAGAACAGTGCTGGCTTTTTTAGATGTTTTTTAGTAAAGTCCAGTCTAGCCTTTTGATTCTTGATGCTTATGAGTGGCTTGCACCGTGCAGTGAACCCCCTGTTTTTACTTTCATGCAGTCTTCTCTTTATGGTAGATTTGGATATTGATACGCCTACCTCCTGGAGAGTGTTTTTCACTTGGTTGGCTGTTGTGAAGGGGTTTCTCTTCACCATGGAGATTATTCTGCGATCATCCACCACTGTTGTCTTCCGTGGGCGCCCAGGTCTTTTTGCATTGATGAGTTCACCAGTGCTTTCTTTCTTTCTTTCTTTCTCAGGATGTACCAAACTGTAGATTTTGCCACTCCTAATATTGTAGCAATTTCTCAGATGGGTTTTTTCTGTTTCTGCAGCTTAAGAATGGCATGTTTCACCTGCATGGAGAGCTCCTTTGACTGTATGTTTCTTTCACAGCAAAACCTTCCAAATGCAAGCACCACACCTCAAATCAACTCCAGGCCTTTTATCTGCTTAATTGAGAATGACATAACGAAGGGATTGCCCACATCTGTCCAAGAAATAGCGTTGGAGTCAATTGTCCAATAACTTTTGATCCCTTTAAAAACAGGGTGGCACATGTTAAGGAGCTGAAACTCCTAAACCCTTCATCCAATGTGGATACCCTCAAATGAAAGCTGAAAGTCTGAACTTCAACTGCATCTGAATTGTTTTGTTTAAAATTCATTGTAGTAATGTCTAGAACCAAAATTAGAAAAATGTTGTCTCTGTCCAAATATATATGGGCCTAACTGTGTATATATATATATATATATATATATATATATATATATATATACACACACACACACTGCTCAAAAAAATAAAGGGAACACTTAAACAACAGAACATAACTCCAAGTGAATACAACTTCTGTGAAATCAAACTGTCCACTTGGGAAGCAACACTGTTTGACAATCAATTTCACATGCTGTTGTGCAATGGAATAGACAACAGATGTAAATTATTGGCAATTATCAAGACACACTCAATAAAGGAGTGGTTCTGCAGGTGGGGACCACAGACCACATCTCAGTACCAATGCTTTCTGTCTGATGTTTTGGTCACTTTTGAATGTTGTTTGTGCTATCACACTTGTGGTAGCATGAGACGGACTCTACAACCCACACAAGTGGCTCAGGTAGTGCAGCTCAACCAGGATGGCACATCAATGCAAGCTGTGGCAAGAAGGTTTGCTGTGTCTGTCAGCGTAGTGTCCAGAGGCTGGAGGCACTACATAAGACAGGTCAGTACACCAGGAGACGTGGAGGGGGCCGTAGGAGGGCAACAGTTCAGCAGCAGGTCCACTACCTCAGCCTTTGTGCAAGGAGGAACAGGAGGAGCATGGCCAGAGCCCTGCAAAATAACCTCCAGCATGCCACAAATGTGCATGTGTCTGCACAAACGGTTAGAAACCAACTCCATGAGGATGGTCTGAGTGCCCAACGTCTTGTGCTACCCCTAATATCCCTCATTATCCTGTCAGCCAGAGCTACCAGACTACTAACCCTAAAATTCCACATCATCCCGTCAGCCAGAGCCACCGTACTACTATCACTAATATCCCACATCATCCCATCAGAGTCACCGGACTACTACCCCTAATATCCCACATTATCCCATCAGAGCCACCTGACTACTACCCCTAATATCCTACATCATCCCATCAGCCAGAGCCACCGGAATACTACCCCTAATATCCCATATCATCCCATCAGAGCCACTGGACTACTACCACTAATATCCCACATCATCCCATCAGAGCCACCGGACTACTACCCCTAATATCCCACATCATCCCGTCAGAGCCACTGGACTACTACCACTAAGATCCCACATCATCCCATCAGCCAGAGCCTCTGGACTACTACCCCTAATATCTCACATCATCACAGAGCCACTGGACTACTACCACTAATATCCCACATCATCCTGTCAGCCAGAGCTACTGGACTACTACCACTAATATCCTACATCATTCAGTCAGCCAGAGCCACCGGACTACTACAACCAGTATCCCACATCATCCCATCAGAGCCACCAGACTACTACTCCTAATATGCCACATCATCCCTTCAGCCTGGGGTCAAAACCAGAGTGCTGAGTGGAACGGTCCTAACTTCCATACCGGGGATCCCTTTAAGAGAGGCCTGGGGTCAGAACCAGAGCACTGAGTGGAACGGTCCTAAATTCCATACCAGGGATCCCTTTAAGAGAGACCTGGGGTCAGAACCAGAGCGCTGAGTGGATTTGCCCTAACTTCCAAACTGAAGATCCCCTTAAGAGAGGCATGGGGTCAGAACCAGAGTGCAGAGTGGATTTGCCCTCACTTTCATACCAGGGATCATTTTAAGAGGGGCCTGGGGTCAGAACCAGAGTGGATTTGCCCTCACTTCCATACCAGGGATCGCTATAAGAGAGGCCTGGGGTCAGAACCAGAGCCCTGAGTGGATTTGCCCTGACTTCCATGTGTGATGGGTATATGGGCACGGGAGGGGTGATTCATTTCTGTCATGTGCTCTCTGCTCCTTTCTGCTCCTTTCTGGGGGGCAGACAATGGTTGGGAGCTTTTGTTCCCGGGGATGCTAGATTTCTCCTACCCGGGCAGTGTCTGCTATGGGTGTTGTGGAGTGGGAAAACTGTTGCTCATAGCAACCAATCACAGCTCAGCTTCATTTAAACAGCTCTGGTTAAATGAAAGATGCTTAGTGATTGGGTGGAGCTATGTGGAGTGGGCGTACACATACATACACACATAAACTCATTTTTATATATGTAAATGGTAATCCTAATTGACCTAAAACGGGAAAGGTTTATTTCATGTCAGATATTGAGAAAAGCATGCAGATATGTCTTTTTATATAGTGGATGGAAACTTCTGGTTTCCACTGTACTCCTTAACTGACTGGGGTTGTATTGATTGTTCTATTGTCTTCTTATTCCATGTTTTATGCTGCAACAGCTGCCAACCAGTAATAGAAACCCTCATTGACCGCAAATTAATTTATTTCTGCACTATCCACTTGTTTTCTAATTTTCTCATGCTGTTATGGATGCTAACTGACCACAATTAATTGTCTTGTACCTTCTTTGTTCTATCTTCTCATGCTGCTACAGTTACCAATAATGAACATACAGTAAGTCTTAAAAGCCTAAATTTTTGCCAGCAAGTGCTACTGTGGGCTTAAACTGTAGACAGTGCAGTCTTGGACAATACTTGTATAACATATACAGTGTTATTAGTACAGATGAGCAGATCGCTTCACACATTCACGATCCACACTCCATTTCAGTGTTTTCTGGTCATGGTCAGGAGCAGAGGCGTATCTAGGCTTTCTGGCACCCGGGGCAAGAATTTGGTTCGGCGCCCCCCCCCCCCAAGTACATATGCGACTTGCACAGTAAGTCATGTACCCACGAGCTGCTCTCCCTAATGCTCTCAATGTTCAGTAAAAAACTGAAAGCAGGATGAGAAGCTTGTTGTCACAGGACCATAACTATGAAAATCGCATTTGAGTGAAGTGTCCGTGTGATGACTACTGAAACCTGCAGAGCTGAATCCTGACATTGCAGCTTCTGAATTCTCACAACGAATGCACTGCACACTAAGGATTCTCCCTTGCCGATATACAGTCATGTCAGCACAAGTATGTGATTTGTATACTTCTGGCCACATTCCGACTAGACGTGCCCGGCCTCGCTCCGTTCATTTTCATTGAGTGAGGCCACACATGTCTAGTCAGCATGTGACCGTATGTATGTAAATTACCGGCAGGAGAGAATCCTGACAGTGTTCAGTGCGCACTGTGAGAATTCAGAAGTCTGCAGTCACATAGAATGTCTGCAGACTCAGCACAAACCTGAACAACCCCTTTAATGCTCCTAACAAATAAAAACATGAGAATTAGTCAGTATCACAAATAACATTTACATCCAGGTACCTTATAGATGACGTCGTCTCTGGAGTCATTCTCCTTCTTTTCTTCTTCTTGTCCAGACCCCATGATGAGTTTTCTCATCCACAGCCATCTCTGCAGACTTCCATCTTCTCCGTTCTTCTGCAGCAGATCCCCACACGATGCCCTTAAAGATAGAAGTGTCATTATAATGCTCCCAAATAAAAATATCTGCAATATACTGTCGCCTCACACTATTCCCCTTCCTCCTCATACTGTCTCCTCATATATTTACCCCCTCACTCTCTATACTGTCTGCTCACACATATCCCCGACTCCCCATACTGTGTCCACATACATTCACCCGTTCGCCCCCTTACTGTCTGCACCCATCCCCCATGCTGTTTCCTCATACATACTCATCATTTTGTGTCCTCAAATATCCCCACACACATTAAATACCATCCCCACTACAAATTCCCCAATCCCCACACACATTAAGTACCCCCCATCCCCACTCAATAACCCCTCGTCCCTACTCCCAAATCCCCCCACACATTATGTACCCCCACTCCAAATCTCCCCACACATTATGTACCCCCACTCCAAATCCCCCCACACATTAACCCCCATCCCCACTCATTAACCCCTCCACACATTAACCCCCATTTCCACTCATTAATCCCCCATCTCCACTCATTAACCCCCACACTCATTAACCCCCATCCAACCCCCATCTCTGTAATGTATAATAATTAGATCTGTCTCTTTAAGCAAGCCAGACTTATGGGACTTGGGGGGTGGAGACAGGAAGGATGAGAAGGGAAGTTTCAGTTTCACTTCTGTGTAGCATGGGAATGCAACTGTTATGCTGTGTGCTGGAGGACGAAGAATAAAACATATCTAAAGTTTAATACCTTGAATTCTTCATAACGTGTGGATATTACAACTGGCGACGAGGATGGGATATAATCACCTACTGCTGTGAGTACAGACTATATTTTACCGCTTCACATGCCAGCACCACTGAGAGACTCTATCATGGCTGACTACTTGCACACATTCCCACAATTTGATATGACTGATGTCATTACTCTCTCCCATAACTGGAGAAAATGGCTAAACAGATTTGAGAATTTCCTAGAAGCCATGGACATAAAGGAGGAGAAAAGAAAGAGAGCTTTGCTCCTGCATTGTGCAGGCACAGGAGTCTATGACATATACAGTACGTTACCTGCAGCAGAAACAGACACATACAGCAACTGCACTAAAGCTCTCACTGGCTACTTCAACCCCAAACAGAACATCAGATATGAAAGATATAAATTCAGGATTGCCAAGCAGCTTCCAGAAGAGTCCATAGACACTTATGTCACACGGCTGAAAGAGTTAGCACATGGATGTGCCTTTACAGATGTAGATGATGAAATCCTAACTCAAATAATTGTCACCTGCTCGTCTAATAACCTAAGGCGTAAGGCTCTGCAGCAGGATATCTCTCTACATGATTTGCTCAAAATGGCCCGTGCTATAGAAATAGCAGATCATCAGGCTACCGTAATGGAGAATGGGGATAAATTACATGTGCATAATCTCAAACAGAAAAATTTACCAGACAAACAAGCCCAGAAAAAGAAGAAATGTTATAGATGTGGACAGGATTTCCCTCACCACCAGAACAAATGTCCAGCTATGGGACAAACCTGCAGTAAATGTGGAAAAGGGAATCATTTTGCAGCTGTTTGCAAATCAGCGCACTACAAGCCTCCGCTGCCTATGACAAAATCTGCAGATGTAAAAGTGATAAATCAGGACACAGAAGAAATGTCTGCGACTGAGAACTATGTGTTCACTACCTCTGTCACTGGTTCAGTACAGTCTCCCTGTGTTACACTCTCAATCTGCAACACTGACATTACCTTTACAATAGATACAGGAGCTTCAGTGGATATCATAGATGGCACTACATATGAACAATTGAAAACAAGGCCAGTCTTACAACAAGTGCAGACTAAAATCTTTCCTTATGGATCTAAAACACCTCTAGCTATAATGGGACAATTTGATGCTGAAATTAGATATAAAGAAAACAGGCAGAAAACCACTTTCCACACATTACAAGGATCGGGAGGCTGTCTTCTCAGCTATCACACTGCCTTGGAGCTAGGGCTCATCCAGATTATTCATACCATAACTGACCCTGCGGATATGGATGTACAAACTATGGTGAACAGCTTTCCCTCTCTATTTAGTGGTTTGGGAAAACTAAAGGACTCTCAAGTACACCTTCATGTGGATGACAATGTTCGTCCAGTAGCCCAGCCTCACAGGCGTATTCCATTTCACCTGAGACAGAAGGTAGAAAAGGAACTCCAATTGCTCATGGATGAGGACGTTATTGAAACTGTTACTGGTCCCACTCCGTGGGTCTCTCCACTTGTGGTAGTTCCAAAACCAAAGACTCCTGATCAAGTGAGACTGTGTGTTGACATGCGCCTGCCCAACACCGCTATCCAGAGGGAAAGACATATCTCACCTACGATTGATGACATTATTCATTTATTAAATGGAGCCACCGTCTTCTCAAAGCTCGACCTCAATAAGGGATATCATCAATTAGAACTGAGTCCAGAGTCCCGATACTTGACCACATTTTCCACCCATGTGGGCCTCAGAAGATACAAAAGATTGACTTTTGGAGTCTGCTCAGCAGCAGAAATTTTTCAGGATGCAATAAGGAGTGTCATTCAACACATCCCAAATGCCTTTAATTACAGTGATGACATATTGGTTTTTGGTAAAACTCAAGCTGAGCATAATCGTGCTCTATATGCTATCTTCGAATGTCTGCTTTCTGCTGGACTCACTTTAAACAAAGAGAAGTGCGAGTTTGACAAGGGTTCATTAGAATTCTATGGTCACATCTTCTCGGCAAAAGGAGTACAACCAGACCCCAAGAAAGTGGAAGCTATCAGAACAGCCTCAATTCCACAGGATGCCAGTGAAGTGCGTTCTTTCCTTGGAATGGCAAGTTACTGTGCTAGATATATTCTGAATTTTTCAACAATCAGCAATCCACTACGGGAACTTACAAAACAAAGTTGTATTTTTCAATGGTCTCAAGACTGTCAGGCCTCTTTTGAAGCAATTAAAAATGAACTCTGCTCGACAACCACTATGGCTTATTTTGATCCAGCTCTTCGAACTGAACTGATTGTGGACGCCAGTCCCGTGGGACTGGGTGCTATTCTAGCGCAGTACAAGGATAACAATCAAAATCCTCACATCATTTCTTATGCAAGTAAGAGCTTAACAAACACTGAAAGAAAATATTCTCAACCTGAAAAAGAAAGCTTGGCAGTTGTCTGGGGATGTGAACACTTTCACTTATTTCTCTATGGAGCTCCCTTCACCATTGTCACAGATCATCAAGCACTTCTTACAATTTTTGGAAATCCCAGAGCTAAAATGCCTGCATGAATTGAACGATGGGGCCTACGTCTACAGGACTACAACTATAAAATTGTTCACAAACCTGGAAAATACAGCAATCCGGCTGATTATCTTTCAAGACATCCTACTAATGATGATATACCTGTGCATTCCTCCATTGAAGAATACCTACGTTTTGTTACAGATCATGCCGTGCCAAAAGCACTTTCTCTTGATCAATTTATAAATGAAACAACAAAAGACAAGACACTCTGTGCCCTAATACAAATCATCCAAAATCGAAGGTGGCATGAAATTCAAAAGGAAAAATTTCCTGATTCTGAGATTGATCTGAAAGAGTTAAAACTATTCTCAAACGTACGTGAGGAATTATCAGTCACTGAAGAACACCTCATTCTTCGAGGTACCAAACTAGTTGTACCTAAGACTTTGCGTAACTTAGTCATACAGATAGCACATGAAGGTCATTTAGGAATTGTTGGCACAAAGAAGTTACTCAGAGAAAAAGTGTGGTTCCCAAATATGGATCACTTGGTGGAAGAAAAGATTAGACGCTGTTCTACTTGTCAATTAATCACTCCATCATCCACCTTAGAGCCATTACAAATGTCTCTGTTACCCACTGCTGTCTGGGAGGAAGTGGCAGTCGATATATATGGACCATTGCCAAATGGCCAATACATTCTCGTAACAATTGATGAATATTCTCGATACCCTGTCATTTCATTTATCTCTTCAACATCTGCTAATAATGTTATACCAGAGCTGGACGACATTTTCTCGGCATATGGTATTCCAAGAGTGGTCAAAACAGACAATGGACCTCCATTCAATGGACATGTGTTTACACAATTTTCTGAATACTTGGGATTCAATCACAGGAAAATCACACCTTGCTGGCCGCAAGCCAATGGAATTGTGGAACGTTTTATGCGCACTCTGGGGAAACGTATCAAGGCAGCGAGTCTGGAGCACATCCCACTGAAACAGTCATTATACAAATTCATGCGTAATTACCGCAATACGCCACACTCCACTACTAATGCTGCTCCAGCTCATTTAATGTTCAGCAGAACCCTGCGTATACGTCTCCCTGATGTGACCAGCCATGCCCGACCGAGTGACTCCTCAGTGAGATCCACAGATTTCTCCAACAAACAAGCCATGAAACGTTATGCAGACAGAAGGCGAAGGACACAATCAAGTGCCATTGAAAGAGGGGATGTCGTGGTGGTACGTCAAAGACCAATCAACAAGACCTCACCTGTATATGGTCCTGCAAAATATTATGTTACTAAAAGGAAAGGCAGCATGATCACAGCTGAACGAGATGGACACTCCATAACGCGAAATTCTTCATATTTTAAAGTCATACCGCAGAATGATGACAATGAACTCTCCTTGGTGGAAGATTTGGTATCCGATGGTGGAGAGGACCAACAAGAGGTAGCTGGTCCATCAATAATGAACCCTCTCAATGAGCCCAGACGTTATCCTACACGAGAGAGAAGAGCTCCATCGAGGCTTATTGAAGAAGTGTAATTACAGTTTTGTTTTGTTTTTTTTTTGTTTGTTTCTCTGGTTTTGAAATTGAACAAATAAGACAAAACGGACATATGATTTCTTTGGACGTTTTCATGTTGTTGCATTTATCAGTAATATGGGTTATTTATAGAAGAAAAAAAAAAAAAAAAAAGGGGATGATGTAATGTATAATAATTAGATCTGTCTCTTTAAGCAAGCCAGACTTATGGGACTTGGGGGGTGGAGACAGGAAGGATGAGAAGGGAAGTTTCAGTTTCACTTCTGTGTAGCATGGGAATGCAACTGTTATGCTGTGTGCTGGAGGACGAAGAATAAAACATATCTAAAGTTTAATACCTTGAATTCTTCATAACGTGTGGATATTACAATCTCCACTCATTAACCCCACCACACATTAACCCCCATCTCCACTCATTAACCCCCCACATTAACCCCCGTCCCCACATTAATCCCATCTCCACTCATTAACCCCCATCTCCACTCATTAACCCCTATCCCCACACATTAACCCCCATCCCCACATTAATCCCATCTCCACACATTAACCCCCATCTCCACTCATTAACCCCCCACTCATTAACCCCCATCCCCACACATTAACCCCCATCTCCACTCATGAACACCCCCCCAACTCCCATCTTCGGTCGTTCTTCAGCTCCACATTGGAGCACACTTACCACCAGCGCTGAGCATTCGCTCTGGGTGCCGGGAGTGATGTCAGCAGTGTGATCACATGACCTGATCACACTGCTGACGTCGCTCTGACCCGGCGGTCAGAGCTTCAATTGTACTGGCGTCTGTGTAGACGCCAGTACAATTGCTGCCTGGGAGTCGGCGCGGCCTCCTTCTCTGCGTCGGCTGTCAGCTTGACAGCCGACACAGAGAACCGCCAATTCCCAGGACTGGTAGCGGCAGAACGCACCCGCCGGGGGGAGACACAGCGGATCGCCGCATTAGGCGGCCGGGCTGCCCGACTGCGCCCCCCTGCTGCCTGCGCCCGGGGCAACTGCCCCGGCTGCCCCCCCGGATACGCCTCTGGTCAGGAGATGTGCAAATCTTCTTTCCCTCCTGAATTCCAGGCTTGGCTTGTGATTAGCCAGGCTAGTTGCCATAATCTGTATGTCACACAATGTACAGATTATGGTATGCCAGTACAAAGAATCGAACATCATGCCAAGGAAACCAAAAACACAGGAAATTCACACAGGTCCTGACCACGGACATAGAGCTGTGAGCTCAATCTACAGTTGTGCTAAAAAGTTTACATGCAGAATCTTTGCTTTCTTGGCCTTTTTTCAGAGAATATGAATGATAACACCAAACCTTTTTCTCCACTCATGGTTAGTGGTTGGGTGAAGCCATTTATTGTCAAACTACTGAACTAATTGAGAGTATAGCACAGGGGTAAAGTGTGCAAGCTTATAAACAGAGAGCTTTGAGTTCAATTCCCAGCAATGGAACTTAATTTTTTAGGGCGACTTGTCAGGGAGTCGCAAAAACACTGAACTTTAAGAAGGTAAAATTTGACCAGCTTAGAGATGCCCTTAATCTGGTTGACTGGGACAATGTCTTCAGAAATAAGAATACAGATAATAAATGGAAAATGTTGAAGAACATCCTAAATAGGCACTGTAAGCAGTTTATAGCTTGGCGGAATAAAAGAACAAGAAATAGGAAAAACCCAATGTGGCTAAACAAAGAAGTAATAGGGGCAATTAACAGTAAAAAGAAAGCATTTAAACTACTGAAGCAGGATGGCACCATTGAAGCTCTAAAAAACTATAGGGAGAAAAATACTTATCTAAAAAAACTAATCAAAGCTGCCAAAAAGGAAACAAAGCAGCACATTGTTAAGGAAAGTAAAACTAATCCCAAACTGTTCTTCAACTATATCAATAGTAAAAGAATCAAAGGTGAAAGTGTAAGCCCCTTAAAAAATTGTGAGGAAAGAATGGTTGTAGATGACAAGGAAAAAGCTAATATATTAAACACCTTCTTCTCCACGGTATTCACGGTGGAAAATGAAATGCTAGGTGAAATGCCAAGAGACAAAGAAAATCCTATATTAAGGGTCACCAATCTAACCCAAGAAGAGGTGTAAAACAAGCTAAATAAGATTAAAATAGATAAATCTCCGGGTCCGGATGGCATACACCCACAAGTACTAAAAGAACTAAGTAATTTAATACACAAACCATTATTTCTTATATTTAGGGACTCTACAGCGATGGGGTCTGTTCCACAGGACTGGCGCATAGCAAATGTGGTACCAATATTCAAAAAGGGTTCTAAAAGTGATCCTGGAAATTATAGGCCAGTAAGTCTAACCTCTACTGTTAGTAAAATATATGAAGAGTTTCTGAGGGATGTTATTCCAGATTATCTCAATGAGAATATATGTTTAACTCTATATCAGCATGGGTTTATGAGGAATCGCTCCTGTCAAACCAGTCTAATTAGTTTTTATGAGGTAAGCTATAGACTGGACCAAGGTGAGTCATTGGACGGGGTATATCTTGATTTTTCCAAAGCGTTTGATACCGTGCCACACAAGAGGTTGGTAGGTACACAAAATGAAAATGCTGGGTCTGGGGGAAAATGTGTGTAAATGGGTAAGTAACTGGCTTAGTGATAGAAAGCAGAGGATGGTTATAAATGGTATATTCTCTAACTGGGTCGCTGTGACCAGTCGTGTACCGCAGGGGTCGGTGTTGGGACCTATTCTCTTCAACATATTTATTAACGATCTGGTAGAAGGTTTACACAGTAAAATATCGATATTTGCAGATGATACAAAACTATGTAAAGCAGTCAATACAAGGGAAGATAGTATTCTGCTATAGATGGATCTGGATAAGTTGGAAACTTGGGCCGAAAAGTGGCAGATGCGGTCTAACAATGATAAATGTAAAGTTATACACATTATACACATGGGAAGAAGGAATCAATATCACCATTACACACTGAACGGGAAACCACTGGGCAAATCTGACATGGAGAAGGACTTGGGGATCATAGTTAATGATAAACTTACCTGGAGCAGCCAGTGCCAGGCAGCAGCTGCCAAGGTAAATAGGATCATGGGGTGCATTAAAAGAGGTCTGGATACACTTGATGAGAGCATTATACTGCCTCTGTACAAATCCCTGGTTATACTGCACATGGAGTACTGTGTACAGTTTTGGGCACCGGTGCTCAGGAAGGATATAATGGAACTAGAGCGAGTGCAAAGGAGAGGAACATAATTAGTAAAGGGGATGGGAGAACTACAATACCCAGAGAGATTAGCAAAATTAGGATCATTTAGTCTAGAAAAAAGATGACTGAGGGGCGATCTAATAACCATGTATAAGTATATAAGGGGAAAATACAAATATCTTTCCGAGGATCTGTTTATACCAATGAGGGTGACGGTCACAAGGGGGCATTCTCTGCGTCTGGAGGAGAGGAGGCTTTTCTATCAACAAAGAAGAGGATTCTTTACTGTTAGGGCAGTGAGAATCTGACATTCCTTGCCTGAGGAGGTGGTGAAGGTGAACTCAGTCGAGTGGTTCAAGAGAGGCCTGGATGTCTTCCTGGAGCGTAACAATATTGTATGTTACAGTTATTAGGTTCATTGGAAGGACATAGTTCTGGGGATTTATTCTGAAGGAATATTGGCCTAACTGGATGGACAAATGTCTTTTTTCAGCCTTGTTAACTATGTTACTGTGTTTTCTCTTTTTAAATCATTATGACAACCCAAAACATCCATATGACCCTAATCAAAAGTTCACATACCCTGGTGAATTTGGCCTGATAACATGCAGAGAAGTTGACACAAATGGGTTTGAATGACTACTAAAGGTAACATCCTCCCCGTGACCTGTGACAAATGCCAGAAAAATTGTTCGGAATGCAAAGAAAAACCCACAAATAACATCAGCTGAAATACTGGACTCTCTGAAAATTACCGGTGTGGTTGTTTGCCTATGCACTGAATGCAAGGTCTGCCCTTAACCCAAAGTTACATACACACTAATAACACTTTGAAATGACGTCCTGGATGTCCACATGAAGCCAAAGTTCCCATTATTCATTTGGTATTCCAATACTGTTTGCTTATGCATTGAATGCAAGGCCTGCCCTGCCCCAAAGTTACACGCACCCCAATAAACCTTTGAACCGAGGTACTGGATGGCCACATGAAAACAAATTTCCCATTATTCATTTGGTATTCCCATAACCTTTGCTTATGCATTGAGTGCAAGGCCTGGCCTGCACCAAAGTTACACGCACCCCAATAGGCCTTTGAATCGACGTAGTGGATGGCCACATGCAACTAAAGTTCCCAGTATTCATTTGGTACTCCCATAATCTTTGCTTATGCATTCAATGCAAGGCCTGCCCTGCTCCAAAGTTACACGCACCCCAATTACCCTTTGAACCGACATCTTGAATAGTCACATGAAAACAAAGTTCCCATTATTAGTCATTTGATGCTCCCATAAACTTTGCCCATGAAGTGAATGCAAGGCCTGCCCCAAATTTGCACGCATCCCAATCCCCCTTGGAATAAATGTGGAGGATGGCCTACAAAAAATGCTTTCCGAGTTTAGAGGAGCGGGTCGCCTATTCTTGTAATGCCTATACACTAAGTGTATGGGCTGCCAAACATTTCCCCCTGGGGGGTACACATCAACAAACTGTGTAAATATTTTGTGTACGGGCATCATAAACACCCTTGAATACAATAACTTGGCTGTTGCATCACAGAACATGTTCACCCTGGTGATCTAGTGGTGGTGTGTGAAGAGACGTGGAGGATGGCCTCCGAAAAATGTTTTGCCAGTTTAAAGGAGCGGGTCTCCTATACCTGTAATGTTCATACACTAAGTGAATGGATTGACAAACGTTTCACCTGGGAGGTACACCCCAACATACTGTGTAAACATTTTTAGTACAAGCATCATAAACACCCTTGAAAAAAATAACTTGGCTGTTGCATCACGGAACACGTTCACCCTGGTGATCTAGTGGTGGTGCGTGAATAGACATGGAGGATGGCCTCCGAAAAATGTTTTCCCCGTTTAAAGGAGTGGGTCTCCTATTCTTGTAATGCCCATACACTAAGTGTATGTCAGAGCAGGTCGCGGGATGCAGTGATGGACAGGAGGCAGAGCAAAGGTTAACAACTTTAATCAGGGGAATACTGCACGCAGGGAAGTAAGGGGTTAAACAGGGGATTAAACAGTTCAAATGACAAAGGATATTGTGGGCTGAAGAACAAAGGATCAGGTAACGGCAGTTCCTGTGAAGCACTTGTGTCAGGAGTTCCTCAAACTGTAACTCCTGCTGAGAACTCAATAGCGCCGGCAATGGCTGGCACGTTGTCTTTTCCAGGAAAGTTTTGTGGGCATCAATGCACCATCTTCTGGTGGCAGCGGTCGGTCTCTGGTACCTTCCGCTGAGCCTAGTCCATATGCTGCAGTGGCTGAAAAAGGTACAGGCCACAGTACTGTATGAGCCCAATGTGGCTCTGCAAATATGCAATGGTGAAATCAGGGCGCAAGTGTCTGGGCAAATATTCACGGGCAAAGTCAGGGCGCAAGTGTCAGTCCCATTCCCGATCACTCTTATGTGGCACGTGTGTGGGAGGAAGGACTAGAACAATAGAGACAACAGTGTCTCTGGGCAGAACCATTCTGACTGCCACTAGTGTTGCAGGGGGACAGAGAACCTGACCGGGACAGACCTGTGACCCCTGCTGCCAAGGACAGGTCTATGATAAAAGAAGCTGGGCACGGGAACCCGGGGCTTTTTGGCGGGAAGACAGGAGCTGCAGCAGGTGAAGGTTTGCTCCCTCCCTGCGGGCAAACCAACAGACTGCAGACTACGTTTGAGTGTGTACTACCCTGCCCCCAGCCACAGCGCCAGTGACCGCTTACTGCTGCCGGACGCCAACCCTAAGCGACCGCAGGCAGGAAATGCTGACCGTACTGCACGACGCTTGGCCGCTGACAGCTTGGGGTGCACAGCCATGTCGGAGACTTCAACTCCTCAGCCGTGGCTACAGCCTTGAGACTGGATCCCTCCTCCTCATACGCCGAAAAAACAGCCACTGGTACTTGGACATACAGCGGCCCACCAAAAGTTCCCAGACTCTTCGGCACAGCCAAAAGACAGTGCCTCCGGTATATCCAGGACCGCTTCCTCAACATGACGCGCCGCCTGCGGCGCCATCGTGGGATCTTCCAACCACCTCCCTCCGGACGTCAGAGTCTGATAAGTTGAACCCTACGTTTTTCCTTTGCTGCCATTACCTGTTTTTTTGGTTTACCATTGTTGACAGCTGAAGTCAGGCTGTCACCGCATTGTACTGTACTTCCACATTTCTGCCCGCGCAATGCTGCTGTGTAACTTGTACCTATCAACTCCCTGCATGGAGAAAACTGTGATTTTTTTTCCTCTTGTTACATAAAAAAACACCCGTTAACACTTGCTCTGCCTCCTGCTCATCACTGAATCATAGAATCATAGAATCGTAGAGTTGGAAGGGACCTCCTGGGCCATCTGGTCCAACCCCCTGCTCAAAGCAGGATTCGCTAAATCATCCCAGTCAGATGTCTGTCCAGCCTCTGTTTGAAGACTTCCATTGAAGGAGAACTCACCACTTCTCGTGGCAGCCTGTTCCACTCATTGATCACTCTGTCAAAAAGTTTTTTCTATTATCTAATCTGTGTCTCCTCCCATTCAGTTTCATCCCATTGCTTCTAGTCTTTCCTTGTGCAAATGAGAATAAAGATGATCCTTCTACAATGTGACAGCCCTTTAGATATTTGTAGACAGCTATTAAGTCTCCTCTCAGTCTTCTCTTTTGCAAACTAAACATTCCCAAATCCTGCAACCTTTCCTCATAAGACAGGGTTTGCAGACCGGTCACCATTCTGGTCGCTCTTTTCTGAACTTGCTCCAGTTTGTTGATGGAGCAAGTAACCTACAATTGGCATAGTCGGCAGGATGCAGTCCACCAGCAAGGAGGCGGGAGACCAAGTAGTTGGGGTCAGCCCAAGGTCCAGCATATCATTGGGAGGAAATAATCCAGCACTCCCAAATGCAGAAAAATAGAAGATTCTTTTTATTATTCACAGCTTAGTAATCCACATGATGTACATTCAATATATGTGTAAAGTTTCGGTCACTATAATGGACCTTCTTCAGACTGAATGTAATACAACAGAAAGAAAAAAAATAAAATAAAAATTATATAAACATCAATTGTAAATATGACATATAATGTAATACATAGCTGGTTTCAAAATGACCTATAAAGAACAGATATAGTCATTGAAGACCAGAGCTGCATAGAAAGACAGGTTCTACATGAATAAATCCTATGTACATCAGATTATATAGTAGTTACAAAAAATAGAACATATCATAATCATATAGACAATTTAAAGATATAAGGTATCCCTTATGGAACAGCAAAAAGATGTCATATAAATCGGTATAAGGGGATACAAATATGAATGTAACAACCAATGCACGGGTTGTTAAAGAGATACTCAAATGTAGCTATTATATAGTCATTTAGTTATTCTCAAAAAAGGCAGGAGATAAGATGACCAAAGGATTGACATCAGAGATCTATAATATAAAATATCGGAACAAAATACAGGAAAAAGGAAAAAAAAAAAAAAAGGAAAAAAAAAAGGGGGAGGTATGAATATGCTCAGAATCCAATTACTTGTTGAGGTATTTTGAAAGGAGGGGAAGAAAAAAATAGGCCAGAAAAAACTAAAAAAATATTAAAAATAAAGTTGCATAATAAAGCAAAAACAATTAATGAAATGGTATAGGCCTTACCAATGAAACAATCCTGTTAAAGCTCAAGGCTGACCCAGTGCGTCACAGTGGTGTGGACTATTATAATTAGGCTGCTCTGTTAAGAAACAACAGACAGACAGGTCCATCAAAATAAGTAGTCTATGAAAGGAAAAAGCGGTGTGATAGAGTAAAGCAATGGTGCTTACCATGTGGAGCTGTGAAGAACGCCGCGATCAGGAAATAAAGCGCTGTCAGATATGTGCTGTCATGCTGAAGAGAGGTGCGCTGATGGCGGCTATGTACAGTTGGGGTAAAATACCTGACGGGAGTGCACGCTAAGGCTACTTTCACACATCAGGTTTTCGGTGTCAGGCGCGATCCGGCGTCGTGCCAGAACACCGGATCCGGCAAATGTTTTGTAAAACCGGATGTGACAGATCCGATTTTCTGCCGGATCCGTCTTGTTCTTGACAGACAAAACCGGATCCGTCTCATCCGGTTCATCCGTTTTTCTATCCGTTTTTCGACGGATTACGCTGGATCCGGTTTTTAAAAACACCCCTTGTGGCCTTCCGAACGGGATTGGCTACTGGAAAACTATATATACCGTGTTCCTACAGCCCTTATTTGACAGGTTGTAGAGGAGAAAGTGCAGGTTGGAGAGAAGAGCAAGTTACTGGCGAAGATGGATGTTGTCATTGGAAATATTTTGAAGAATTTGGCGGATTTTACAGCGGAGGCGAATCGTTTGAGGGTGATTGTTCTGGAGAAGGAGAGAGCGAGACAGCAGCGCATCAGGCATCGTAGACAACGTTTGTGGATCCACCCCATCACAGCCAAGAGAATGACGCGTGGGGTCTATTCTACACTCTGCATGGACCTTCGACGAAACCCGGATAAATTTTTTGGGTATGTTCGGATGAAAATGGAGAATTTTGATTACTTGGTGGAGCGCATTGCACACCTCATAAGAAAAGCGGACACCTATTGCCGCTTCTCTGTTTCACCCGCAGAGCGTCTGATGGTGACTTTAAGGTAAGCCACATTTATTGGATGTGCTCGCATCAGAGCACACTTTCACTGCAATCTTGTTGGTGGTAGTTTGTATCTCCAAGTGTTATAGCTGAGTTTTGGTATGTAATGCTGTGATTTAAAACTAATTGATTGTTTTTTAATTCCCCACAGATTTCTTGCAACTGGAGAATCCCTTTCGTCACTGCATTTCCAGTACAGACTCGGGATTTCCACCATATCAGGAATAGTGAAGTACACATGCCGTGCACTGTGGGACTCCTTAGCTGAAGAGTTTTTACCAGAGCCCACAACAGAGAGGTGGATTGAAATTTCAGAAAAGTTTCAACAGATATGTCAGTTTCCCAACTGCTTGGGCGCTGTGGACGGGAAACATATCCGCATTGTAAAGCCAGCCGGATCGGGATCGGAATATTTCAATTACAAGAAATATTTTTCAATTGTCCTCATGGCCATCGCTGACGCGGAATACAAATTTATTGCTGTTGATATTGGGGCCTATGGCCGCTCCAATGACTCTCAAGTTTTCAAACTGTCTGCCATGGGGCGTAAACTGTATGGAAACACCTTCCAGTTCCCACCCCCTAGACCGCTGCCGCAAACATCTGGTCCACCTATGCCATTTGTCTGTGTAGGGGATGAAGTCTTCCATCTGTCAGAACACCTTTTGAAACCGTACTCTAGCAGAGGATTGACAAGAACAAAACACATTTTTAATTACCGCCTCACAAGAGCAAGAAGAATGGTTGAATGTACCTTTGGTATTCTGACAGCCAAATGGCGGGTCCTATTGACTGCGGTCAACCTCAAGACAGAAACTGTGGACGAGGTGATCAAAGCTTGCGTGGTACTCCACAATTTTGTTATCTGAAAGGAACCCATTTCCATTGAGGACACCTCTGAAGAAACCACCTTGCAAGATTACCATGACATTACCACTAGAAGTTCTGTGACGGTTTCAGTAATGAGGGACAATTTTGCACTATACTTTATGTCACCTCAAGGCAGAGTACACTGGCAGGATGACAGAGTGTGAAAGATTTGTGCCCTTAACCAAACTTGTGTACCTTCTGTACCAACAGTATATACCTTTGCCAACCAAAGTTGGCTATCTTGTCATGGTCTTACTATTTTTAGCTTTAGGCCACAGGTGTGTACCTGGTTGTGTTTTACGCAAAGTATTTCACCTTTTAACAAAAGTTGTGTACATTGTTAGGAAATCACCAACAATAAACACAACTTTTTAGGTGAAATACTTTGCTTCAAACACAACCAGGAACACAACTGTGGCAAAAAGGTAAAATTTACCCACAGTTATATACCTGGTTTTGAATACCTTTTTACCTTTTAAATACCCTGTATTTAACCTTTTTTTAAACATATTTCGCAGCAGAAAGAAATGACAGACAACCAGTGTAAACAATAATTTAACTTTTATTTAAAATATTTTTTTTTGTAAACTGTTTTTAAAGTTAAAAAAACTTTTTTAATAAAGGTTTGAAACCAACTGGCCATTTTTATTACAAAACACATCATAAATCTGTGTAGTGTGTGGTGGAAATACTGCTGGAGGGGCTGCGGGACACTTCGACACTGGGAGTGTGGAGAGAGGATTGGGATCGTGGTGGGGAAGGAACAGTTAGAGGTGATGGTGTGGAAAAAGCTACAGAATGGGTGGACATGTGGGAGGCAGAAGAGGTGGTGGGCGGTGGAGTGGAGGGTTGGGCAGGGACTGTAGGAGCAGATGATGTTGATGGCAAGTTGTATGGGGAAGGAGTTTGGTACGGGGAAGGAGTTTGGTACGGGGCAGGTTGCTGGAAGTGGGTGTCATGATCTCAGTGCGGGTTTGACTCGCACACGTGGGGTTAATGTTTGGAACCAGTGCTGATGACTGGCATTTCTGGGGTTAAAGGTTGTGATCCCGGTGCAGGCTTACCTGCACACCTGGGGCTATGATTGTGGCCTCTCCCTGGTTCTGGGGGAGGCTTCTTATAGCCTCAGGACGCTCCCATCCCTGTCAGTTATACTTTCACCCTTGGCATTGTGTGGTGACCCCTGAGTGTGTTAGTGCTGTGTTCTGGTTACTTGATTCTCTGTGTATGACTCGGTCTGTTCTCTGGATATCGCTTTGGATTCTGCCTGGTACCTTATATGTCTGTTTGGTTTTGATCTCTGCTTGGCCCTGATTATCCGCTCTGTCTCCTCCCTGGTACTGTACTGTGATCCTGTGTATGACCTTTGGCTTTGTCTGACCTCCCATCTGTTTATCTCTCCTGTACCTCGCTGGTCTGTACTGTGCATAACCTCTGCTTTGCTTGGACTCTGAGTTCTCTTCCTTCTCTGTGTGCAGGACGCTAAGCCCCGCCCCCTTGCAGTCACATGACCATTCACATGACCATAGGTCCTATTCTGGCTTGCTAAACTTCAGCATCCACAGGTCCTGTGCATCGGTATTTTCTGGCTGTACCTGACCCCGGTACCCCTACATTGCGGGTGAGTCACTGCTCAGCGGAGGCTGCACGCCGGCGCTGACACTCAGGACACGCGCACTGGCTCAGTGAGCAAGTACAGTGCGGTGTTCCTGACAGTGGGGAGATGTCTGGTACTGGGGAGGTTGCTGGTACTGGGGAGGTTGCTGGTACTGGGGAGGTGGATGGTATGTAATAGGAGGGGGAGGATGAAAAGTGGCTGGAGGGGGTGCAGATGTAATAGGAGGATGGAAAGTGGCTGGAGGGGGTGCAGATGTAATAGGAGGGGGAGGATGGAAAGTGGCTGGAGGGGGTGCAGGTGGAGGAACTACAGTGGTGGGAGGAGGAGGTTGGGAAGTAACCTGCTGTAGAGCACCGTGGCACGAATGCATTACATGCATCTGCTGGGTAGGAGATAGCGTTTCCATGCGCTCCACAACAGACCTGAAAAAGGTGTGGTTTGGCGAAGATCTTGCTTCTGAATGCATGGTTTGCAGAATTGTCTTCACCTCCAGAATGCTGGTGTTGATCTGCTGAAAGCCTGCGGAGATTTGCTCTGACAAGACTTTTAGACAGTTCTGGAAAGATGCATTCAGATGCAAGAACTCTGGCGCATAAGTCTTTTCCTGACCCCTCTGCCGCTGCCGCCCAGTACCCGCAGGTGTACTAGAGGTGGCAGGGGCAGAAGGGTGGGGTAAAGGGAAATCGATCTCCTCACCAGCAGCTTCATGTAATGTAGGCGGCCACGATGCTCCTGTGCTGGTGGATGGGACAAATGGGTCGAATGTGTGGGAAGGCTGGGAAGGTGCAGATGTACCGGGGCGGTCGAAGTGTCCCTCGGTGCTGGTCTCCTCAGGGATCGCCTCAGAAGGGTCCAATCGTGCAGGCTCCCGAGTGCTGCTCACCGTGCTGTGGAATAAAGAGAAAAAAAAACAATTAAAATAGTGACATGGTATGGCCCTGGATGAAAAAAAAAAGTTACATCTAACATTTTTTTTCACATGTGGTGTGTAATATTTACCTTCTAGTGACCATTGTTTCCCGGAGGAACGACAGGGCTTGTGCGTACTTGTACTTGCTCCTGCGTCCTCCAGATCCACTCGGGGCCCGCATCTCTTTATTGAACTCCTTCTTGAAACGATCCCTCACAGACCGCCACCGCTTCATAATTCTGTCCCCTGAAACGAGAAAGGAGTGGTTAGTATACAACATCAGTGTTTCCCAAACTCCAGTCCTCATGGTCCCCAGGGGTCATGTTTTCAGGATTTCCATAGTAAATAGAAATCCTGAACACATGATCCGTGGGGACCACGAGGACTGTTGTTCGGGAAACACTGGTTTACATCAAGCAACCGGTACTGTATATACTTACGCTCTTTAATCTGGGCCCGAGCATCGAGGTCCTCCCAGCAGTCCACAAGGAGCGAACAGATTTCCTCCCAGAGTCGCCGGGTAACAATCAGGTCAGCGTGGCGGCGGTCAGCCATATTCCAGAGCGGCTCCCTTTCTCTGACGAGATCGATGAGGTGGTCCACATCGATTCCTCCATCCTCACCGTCAGAGTCGGGAGCACGCTGTGAAGGCTGTTAAAGAAAAAGACAAAAATAACATAATTAGCCTCCACAAAAGAAATGAAATAAAAAGTGCAAAAAAACAAAGCAAAAATATTTATACTTACACGCTGGTGACCGCCGCGTTGCTGTCGCCGACGACCCTGGGAGGCACTGCGAGGACCTCTTGGCGAAGCACCAGATTGGGAAGACTAGAGAAGAAAACAAAAAATGTTATGTCTTTGGATGTAGGCATTTGTTTGCTGTGTGTGGTCTGCAGAACATTGTTTTCTATGTGTAGTGTGATGTTGTGTTTCTGCGTTTGATGCCAAAAACTTACCAATTGTGAGCCCACTCCAGGTGTCTGTCCACCCCTTCCTTCTTCTTCTGGGAGCTCCTCTCATCTTGTGATTCCTGTTTTGAAATAAAAGGCAATGAATAGACATATATTACAGAGATGATGGATTTTGGAAATAAAAACTTACCGTCAAACGCTGACGATGCGAGGGAGGGCTCCCAGAAGAAGATGTGCTGTCTTCCTGCTGGCCAGACTCCATGCCTGTGGGTGGTGGTACTGCTGCTGCCAGTGCTTCCAGTGCTGCTGCTGCTGCATCTCTTGGGCGGCTGTTGAATAAAGAGAAACAAAGGGGCAATGAATATCTTGATATTCCATGGCCCTAGTTTGGAGGAATAGGGGATTTGATAATTACCGTCTCTCATCTGCTGCTGGACTCCCCTCCCGTTGTTCAGCATGCTGCTCCATTTAGGGTGGTGGTGGTGCTGATGGTGCTGCTGCAGATGTCTCCTGCCTTGTCCTGCGCCTGGTTGCTGTCTTGGGTGCCATGTTGGGTGTGGCTGAGGGTCCCACTGTCTTGCTTTTATATATGTGTCTTGTGGGCAGAGCTACTGAGCATGCTCAGACCAAAAATACCGGATCCGGCGCATTGCGGCGCTCATAGGCTTTCATTGTGTGAAAAAGCCGGACGCGCCGGATCCGGCGTGTCCGGCTTTTTCGCCGGAGACAAAAAACGTTACAGTAGCCGTTTTTTCCAGACGCCGGATTGAGACACAATGCCGGATCCGGCGAAAACCGGATGAAACGCATGGCCATCCGGCGCGATCCGGCGCAAATGCAAGTCAGTGGGGGGGAAACCGGATCCGGCATTTCGCCGGATCCGTTTTTTGTCAAAAGCGCCGGATCGCACCTGACGGCGAAAACCTGATGTGTGAAAGAGGCCTAATGCGCACATGTGTGAGCTGGCCGGTGGGGGTAGGCCGAAAGTGAGGAGTGGAACGCTCTGTGGAGCGCAAACCGGTGCAGCCTAATTATACTAGTCCACACCACTGTGACGCACTGGGTCAGCCTTGAGCTTTAACAGGATTGCTTCATTGGTAAGGCATATGCCATTTCATTATTTGTTTTTGCTTTATTATGCAACTTTATTTTTTATATTTTTATATTTTTTTATTTTTTTCTGGCCTATTTCTTTCTTCCCCTCCTTTCAAAATACCTCAACAAGTAATTGGATTTTGAGCATTTTCATACCTCCCCCCCTTTTTTTTTTTTTTCCTTTTTCCTGTATTTTGATATTTGTATCCCCTTATACCGATTTATATGACATCTTTTTGCTGTTCCATAAGGGATACCTTATATCTTTAAATTGTCTATATGATTATGATATGTTCTATTTTTTGTAACTACTATATAATCTGATGTACATAGGATTCATTCATGTAGAACCTGTCTTTCTATGCAGCTCTGGTCTTCATTGACTATATCTGTTCTTTATAGGTCATTTTGCAACCAGCTATGTATTACATTATATGTCATATTTACAATTGATGTTTATATAATTTTTATTTTATTTTTTTTCTTTCTGTTGTATTACATTCAGTCTGAAGAAGGTCCATTATAGTGACCGAAACGTTACGCATATATTGAATGTACATCGTGTGGATTACTAAGCTGTGAATAATAAAAAGAATCTTCTATTTTTCTGCATTTGGGAGTGCCGGATTTTTTCCTCTATATTATATTGGGACTGGTATCCTTTTCTGAGCACCCCTCATCTATTTTCGGAGTGACGTGTCTTTTTGTCACAGCATATCATTGGGGACCATGTTGAATAATCTGCCAAAGTACACCGGTAGTAACACCATGCTGTGGAGCTGGACTGAGCGGATACGGGGCATGATGAGAATGCACCCGATGACCCCTGCTTTAAAGGTTGATGTGGCCATTATGGCTGTAGATGGGGAAGCCCGGGACTCGGTAATGTTACGGACCCCTAGGGAACGCAATACCTTCGGCAAGGTTCTGCAGATCCTAGAGGAGACTCATGGGGACCCGACTGATGTAGGGGAACTGAGGACTCGCCTGTTCAGCCGTATGCAGAGGGAGAGTGAAACAGTGACCCAATATATGAACGCTCTGCAAGAGCTACATATCGCTATTGTTAGGAAGGACGGTGTGGGAGTGGGCCCCATAGACGTAACATTGCGAGACCACTTAGAGACTGGACTGCGTGATACCCTGATGAAGCAGGCCCTGCAGGAGCGTGTACGGGTGAATCCTCGCTTGACGTTTTCTGAAATAGGGAGTGAGACGCGCACGCGGGAGCAGGAGCAAGGGGTGGCAGTCCCAGTGGTGAAGGCTCAGTGCACTAAAGCATCTGTGAGTGCAGTGGCCGAACCCCAATGGGTTGAAGAGATGAGGAAAGAATTGCAGAACATAAAAGGAGAGTTGGCGGAAGTTAAGAGAAAGGCTGAAGGTGCTGCAAATCGCTCTGGGGTGGGGCCCCACCATGATCCCAGAATGTACTGACTACAGCAACCCCTCACCTGTTACAAATGGCAGCACACCTGGCACGAAAATGTCCATGGTGAGGGAGGAGCCAACCTCGCCGCCGGTTAAACTAGAGTGCTCCAAGCCAGGGGGACGCCGCTTGGAGCCGGAACAGATACGACGAGGGAGTAGTGGAAGTCCCACAAATTTAGTGTCTACGTGCTCATGGATCTGGACAGAATTTGAGGGGCATACGATGTGATGTTTGGTGGATACAGGCTCCCAAGTGAGGCCTATATCCGACAGCACTTCCCTGAAGCTAAGAGACCCGAATGGGGACCCGTGATAAAATTGATGGCTGCCAATCATTTTCCAATCCCATTCACAGGGGTAGCTTAGATGCAGGTTTTGCTCTGTGGCAAAGACCTAGGATGGAGGGTTGTTGTCCTGACTCAAGGGGAGGCGAGCAGTGAACACACTAAAAGAATTCGTAAGTCTCTTTTTCAATGAGCCCTCCCAAAAAACCCTGAAGCAATGGAGATCCCACACCCCTCAGAGGAAAATTTTCCAACAGCTGCTGCGGGTGGCCCAGGCCCAGGAGTCATGCCAAGAGGGCGAAGTGCTGGGGAAAGTGATTGTACCTTCATCAGCGAAGCTCGTGTTGCCACACGGACAAACAATAGTCTCTCTGCCAGTCCGGGCTTGTATTCCCTTGGAAGGCGTGGAGATACAGGTCGAGTCTTCTTTCCTGGAGCAGTTACCCTCGGGACTTCTATTCCCTTTGTTCTGTTCTACTTCTGGCTCATCTCAGCTACTCATAATAATAATAATTATCTTTATATAGCGCTAACATATTCCGCAGCGCTTAACAATTTGCACATATTTACATCACTGTCCCTGATGGGGCTCACAATGTAAATTCCCTCTCAGTATGTCTTTGGAGTGTGGGAGGAAACCGGAGTGCCCGGAGGAAACCCACGCAAACACGGGGAGAACATACAAACTCCTTGCAGATGTTGTCCTTGGTGGGATTTGAACCCAGGACTCCAGTGCTGCAAGGCTGCAGCGCTAACCACTGAGCCACCGTCCTGCTCATCTTTTTATCTAAGTAAGGTTTGATAAAGACCTATGTTCGGGTCGAAACGTTACCTTGTTATCTCGTCATGCCTTTCTGTGGTGAATTTAATAAATTTTTTAACTTGCATTAAAGATAATGTGTTTGAGTGCGGCTGTTTTTCTTCTGCAACTGGAAGTTTGTCTGGAGGACCCCTGGACAGTGAGAGTGAATTCAACCACGGCTTCAAAGCCGGAACATACCCGAGGGGGGCAAATAATCCTGGAGCAGATGCGGGTTGAGCTCTCTGAGTTCACTCAGTCTCAGGTGCAGCACAGCCATCAATCATGAAATTCCAACTGGAGACTCGGCCTCCATAAGAGAACGTTACCGACAGATTCCCTCACAGCTATGTCAGGAGGTGAAGACGATGTTGGGACAGATGTTGCAAAAGGGTGTCATTCTAGAAAGTCAAAGCCCATGGGTAGCTCCAATCATATTAGTGAGGAAGAAGGACGGAACTCTGTGTTTCTGCATGGATTATCAGAAGCTTAATGCCTGTACCATAAGGGACTCATATCCACTTCCCCACATTGAAGAGTGAAGACAGTCCCTGTTTGCTTTAGGAAGAGCGAAGTATTTCTCCACGCTGGACCTGGCCAGCGCATACTGGCAGGTGCCCATGTCAGATCAGGATCAGGCAAAGACAGCTTTCATACTACCCATGGGGTTATTTGAGTTTAATCGGATGCCCTTCAGCTTAGGCCTCTTTCACACTTCCGTTTTTTACAATCAGTCACAATCCGCCAGGTTTTGAAAAAAAACGGATCCTCAAAATTTTTTTGAGGATCCGTTTTTTTCCCATTGACTTGCATTAATGGCGGATTGTGACGGATTGCTGTCCGTTGCATCCGTTTTTTGTGAGGATCCGCCAAAAGTTGCTGTCCGTCACCATCCTCAAAAATTTCAAAACGGAGCTTGTAACGTTTTTTTCTCTGGCGGATCCTGCAAACACTGATTTAACCCGAATTTCTTTCTGGATGCCGGACAAAAAAATTCTCTCTCTCTCTCTCTCTCTCTCTCCCTCTCTCTCTCTCTCTCTCTCTCTCTCTCTCTCTCTCTCTCTCTCTCCTTCCCGGCCAGCGATTCCTTTAAATTTCTTCATTTTCAGGATCCGTCTGAAAACGGATCCTGTGCCATCCGTTCACATCAGTTGAGAACGGATCCGCTTGTCCGCCTTTTTGGCGGATTATAACTGATGCAAAAAACTGAAGTGTGAAAGAGGCCTTAGCCAACACCCCTGGGACGTTCTAATGGCTGATGGAGAGGTGCCTGGGTGACCTGAATTTTGAAGCCACCTTGATCTACCTGGATGACATCATTGTTTACGCGGCTTCGTTTGAAGAACATCTATGGCATCTAGAGCAGGTACTCAGTCGTCTCCAGAAACACGGGTTGAAAGTGAAGTGGCAGAAGTGCCATCTATTCCACACCCAAATCGAGTACCTGTGGCATGTAGTCTCATCAGAAGGCGTGAGGTCTTCTTGGGAAAAGATTGCGGTTGTACAGGATTGGCCTAATCCAGAAAGATGTTTGTGCATTTTTGGACCTGACAGGATACTACCAACGATTTGTGAAGAACTTTGCCTGCCGAGCCCGGCCACTGCTGGATTTATTGAAAGGAGCACCGTCCAGTGCAAAGAGTTGGAAGATCCACTGACAAGAACCGCAAGAGAAGGCTTTTCAAGATCTCAAGAAGGCATTAGCCAAAGCCCCTGTCTTGGTCTACGTGGATTTTACTGAGCCGTTCACTCTCCACACTGACAGGAGTCTGAACAGACTAGGAGCTTTGTTGTCTAAGGTGCAAGCCGGAAGAGAAAGAGTGATCACGTATGCTAGTTGTTCGCTTCACCATTCGGAGCGTAAACCTGACAACTACAGCTCCTTTAAGTTAGAGCTGCTCGCTTTGGTGTGGGCTATGATGGAGAGGTTCGCGGAATATTTGTCGGGCTCCGAAGTCTTAGTACGCACGGACAACAACCCATTGGCACATCTAGAAAATGCCAAATTAGTGGCCCTAGAACAGCAATGGATGACCTGAATGGCGAAGTTCAGATATAGAATCGCCTACAAGAGAGGAACGGAGAACAGCCATGCCGACACTCTTTCCAGGATGCGCCACGCTGCCCCTAGACTGAGCAGAGATGAGGAGTTGGAAAATGAAGAAATTCTGCCTTTCATGGAGCCCGCCAGGATGGTGGTGGCAACGCAGGAAGAACTGCGAGCAAAGACGAAGGAAGGCATTTTGGGGCAGTCTAGGGATGAATGGGTTCGGTTACAGCAGGAAAATACGGAGCTGGCCCTACTGCGTCAGTGTGTAACTCAAGGAAGACTTCCCAGTACGACCCAGAGGGGCACTCTCTCTCCTTAAACTCTACGGATCCTTTGCCAGTGGGAGCGCCTGCAGATGAAGAATGGGTTATTATATTGGCAGATACAGCTCCAGATGGAGATGGCTGCTACATGGCAAGTAGTAGCACCTGAAGCCCTACTTCCTGAATCTGCCCGTGAAGCACACGAAGGAGGAGCGCATTTTGGCCCGGAGAAAACTTTCTGGTGATTACAACGATTCATCTACCACTCTCGACTGTGGACAGAGGTTGAGGAAGCCTGCAGGAAATGCCGGCAGTGTGAACTGGTGAAGCCGCCTGAGCAAAGAGCTCCTGTACAAACTATAGTGACATCCGCCCCCCTGGAACTCCTGATGATAGATTATCTCACTATCGGACCAGCTCACCAGGGATATGAGCATTGCCTAGTGATGACTGACCACTTCACAAAGTTTGCCGTGGTACCTCCCACTCGTGATCAAACCGCAGAGTCCGCCGCTTATGCCATTAGCAAGAACTTTATTCAAATCTACGGCTGTCCCAAGCGGATTCATTCGGATCAAGGTGGCTGCTTCTCGGGGAAGGTAATGGAGGAGTTGCATCGCCTGTTTGGCATAAGCAAGTCTCGGACCTCTCCGTACCACCTGCAAGGGAATGGAGCCTGTGAGAGATTCAATCGTACTCTGATTCAAATGCTATGAACCCTGGAAGAAGACCAAAAAGCCCGTTGGCCTGAATATGTCTCCGAACTGGTTTGGGTGTATTATAACCGTGTATATCGAGTTACTGGCTATACCCCCTACTCACTGCTGTTTGGTCGTGAAGGAAAAGGGATCACCGAGCTGGAGTTGGATCCTGAAAAGAAATGTCCAGGAGCAGGGGTCTCCTCTTGGGATTGAGATCACCGGCACCGTTTACAGACTGCATCGGCTGGTGCAGACCAGGCTGCGAGAGCTAGAACACTCAGACAGGCCCCCTTCCCGAGCAGCTGAGCTTCAAGTAGGAGATCGAGTACTGGTGAGAGAGAAACGTCCTCAGAACAAAGTGGAACACCATTGGGAGAAGGAATCTTATCGGGTGAAGCGACAAGTCAGTTCTGAGGGGCCTGTCTACGAAATCCAGTCTCAGGAAAAAGGAAATCGCATTACTCGATTGTGCACCGAAATATGCTACGGCCCTGCTTGTCTGAAGACCCATCACGACCAGAGGAAGTTCCAGAGACCCCGGAGCCGATTCCAGCAGTTCTAGAAGAAGAAGAGGAAGAAGAAGAGAACGTCCTCACACCAAGTGACGGCCCTTCAGAAGAGTACATCTACGGATTCCTCACCAGACAGCCAGATTCTACCTCCCAGGAAGTTCCACTACTCCTCTCAGCTTATGATGCTCTGAACGGTCAACAGCTGGCAAACCCCCTGAATGTTATGAGCAAGACCAATTCCTATGGCAGAAGCAAATCCAGAACAGGCAAAGGTTCTCTAACGCTCCCTGCAAGTCCTTACCAGTGGAATGGAGAGCAAAAAGAGTGGGGAATGTGGGAGGAAGGACCAGAACAATGGAGGCAACGATGTCTCTGGGCCAGTAACCATTGGGACTGCCACTAGTGTTGCAGACCTGTGACCCCTGCTGCCAAGGGTGGGTCTGTGATAAAAGTGGCTGGGCGCATGAACCCGGGGCTTTTTGGCGGGAAGACAGGAGCTGCAGCAGGTGAAGGTTTGCTCCCTCCCTGCGGGCAAACCAACAGACTGCTGACTATACTTGAGTGTGTGCTACCCTGCCCCCAGCCACAGCGCCAGTGACCGCTTACCACTGCTGCACGACGACCCCACGTGACCACAGGCAGGAAACGCTGACTGAACTGCATGACGCTTGGCCGCTGACAGCTTGGGGTGCACAGCCCCCGTCGAAAACTTCAACTCCTCAGCCGTGCCTGCAGCCTTGAGACCGGATCCCTCCTCCTCATATGTCGAAACAACAGCCACTGGTACCCGGGCATACAGCGACCCACCAAAAGTTCCCAGAGTCTTTGCCAAGAGACAGTGCCTCCAGTACATCCAGGACCGCTTCCTCAATGTGATGCGCTGCCTGCGGCACCATCATGGGATCTTCCAATCACCTCCCTCCAGACATCAGAGTCTGATGAGTTGAATCCTACATTTTTCCTTCCCCGCCATTAGCTGTTTTTTGGTTTACCGTTGTTGACAGCTGAAGTCAGGCTGTCACCGCATTATACTGTTGTCATGATCTGACAGTTTTAAATTGCACTGGGTGAACTTTTTTTACTTTGGAAAGTTCCAAGGTGTCTTGACTGTCCCCGGTGGTGGTGAGGTGTATTGCACTTTAGGTTTTTGTGCACTTAATTATGGATCAGGTGGGACACCCTATAAAGGTGTGCTAGGGGTGTGCAATCACTGCCTGTGATATTGTGAGTTTGTGTTCACTCTGTTTTTGGAGAGCCTGGATGAAGGATGGAGCTGGTGAGGAGTCCTGCGCAGCTTAGCCAGGGGGGGATGTGTTTCAGCTATGGTGTCTAGACGAAGGGCTGGCATGGCGTGGTGGAGTCGCAGTGATGGTGTCAGCGGGAAGTGTCTGCATGGGCTGGTGGAGTGGCGACTATGGAGAGTGGCACTCACCATGTGGGACTTGGCCACTGAGCTGGACTCAAGCATGCTCGACTTCGTGTCAGCAGCTGAACTCATCCTTGGGACTCTGGTTCTAAGCAGCTGCAACTGGTGGTGGACTCTGCTCCAAGGCTGCACTAAGGTGAAGGATCCTGTTATGGTGATGGATCCGGGTGGAGGAGAAGATGCACTCAGGTGGAGGGCTCTGTTGCTGGGAGCGCACTCAACAGAGCAAAGCTAAGTGGTGTTTCCCCTGTATTGTCTCTTTCCTCATGTGTGTTATTAGTGCAGTGGTGGGATTAGTCTCCGCACCGACCCATTCCCTAGTGAGGGTTTAGGGTCAGGGTGAGCAAGGGCGTTAAGGTACGCGTGCGGCGACAGGTGCGGAGCCTGTTTAGGGAATGTAAGGAGTGCAGGGACACTGGCTCAGGGGAGCTTAAGAGGTCTCCATTTCCCCATTCCCTATCGCAGGGCCCTCCATTGTTATAGTTTCCCAGGTTCCCCCTTTATTATTTGATTATTGTATGTATAACGTGTAATACCCAAATTCGCCAGGTGGAGGCGGCGTATCCACCTGCACGTTTTATTATTTAAATTCGCCCCACTGGAGGCGGTGTATCCAGGGTCACGTGTGTCACATGGGTTCGCCTTGCGGAAACATCTGCGTCCTGACACACGTGACCATGACTACTGTACTTCTACATTTCTGCCCACGCAATACTGCTGCCATTCCCTGGGTGGAGAAAGCTTTGTCATTCTTTTCCTCTTGTTATATAAAAAACACCCGTTAACACTTGCTCTGCCTCCTGCTTGTCACTTCATTCTACGCACCTGCTAGTAACCTACACGTGTACTGTACTCACGGACATGGAGCATACGGCAATTTGTTCTCTGGTAGTCACAGGGTGCGCTGCACTTCTCTCTCTATGCTGCGCGCTGCCTGTTCCCGCCAAGACTGAAGCGTCGTCTAAAGCTGTCTCGATGCCTCCACAGCGAGGTCCTCTAGACCACAGTCCGGCGACAAGGGCAACAGCGAACAGTCCTAATCTCTACCCTGCCTTTTAGGCTGATGTGCGACACTTAGCTGAACAGGGCTTACACAGTACGTCTCCTTCTCTCTGATTCCCCACGGCTGGCGGCAGGAGATGACGGACGCTGACCTGTGCATGGTGGGTGATCCTAGGACGGAGCACTTCTCTCCCTGGCTGCTGCTTCCCTGAGCAGACTCTCTCTCTGGATTGCTGCAGCACTCTCGGCTCCTCTCCTTTTCTGATGCAGTCGATCGGGGATGCCACAGCGCCGGTACTCAGTGAGGGAACGGGAAGCAGAGTGCGCAGCTCACCTCTTTGTGCTATGCCCTGGATTCACGCCAAACTCTCCTGCTGTGCACTTTCTTCTTTTATTCCCCTGCCCCCTTCGGTCAGGAGAAAGGTCCTGCTCACTAATGCTTCCCCCAGGGAACAGGGGATGCAGCCTTTTCAGTTACGGACCTGGCACACAGGTACCCGTGGTCTAGTCGTGGTCTAGTACCCTGTGTAAACATTTTTTGTACGGGCATCATAAACACCCTTAAAAACAATAACGTGGCTGTTGCATCACGGAACACGTTCATCCTGGTGATCTAGAGGTGGTAGATGATGAGGATGAGGAGAAGGAGGAGGACAACAGCAAATAGCCAAAATCAGGAAAAGTATACCCATGTGTGGGTGTGAAGAAGTGCATGGGAATATACCTCCCAAAAAAAGATGCTGTATTTGAGCTTATGTTTCGCTGTTATCATGCGGTGGTGTAGAGAAGTCTGGCCCAATCCAGCCCTTGTTAATTTTTATAAGAGTCAGCCTGTCAGCATTTTCAGTTGACAGGCCGATGCGCTTATCAGTTATAATTCCCCCAGTGACACTAAAAACCCACTCTGACAAAACAGCCTCCAAGCCATAGAAAGCCAGTTCAAGCCACATGTCCAGCTTGGATACCCAATAATTATAAGGCACAGAGGAATCACGGAGGACTTTGGTATGGTCAGCAAGGTACTCCCTCAGCATCTTCCAAAATTTGGCACTCCTTGTGACAGTACTCCACACCTCAGTGCCACTGTGATGGGATGGTCTGAGAAAGCTCTCCCAGAACTTTGCCAGTGTTCCCCTGCCTCTGCTGGATTGCAGTTGTGCCTGTACTCCTTAGTTGTCCAATGAACTGTGACCTCTGCCGCCAGCGTTTTCAGATGGGAATTTTTTAAATAATTCCACAACAAGGGCCTTCTGGAACTGCATCATTTTAGTACACCTGTCTGCCGCTGGAAAAAGAGCGTGGGTCTAGAAGTGTCACCAACTAGTAATGATCGTCACCCAAAATTTTGAGAACACGAGTGTCACGGGAAAGGCAGCGTAACATAAAGTCATCCATATGTGTCAAACTGCTAACAGGCAAGACTTACGTGTCCTCACCAAGAGGACAACTGACCAAGCTCTCCTCCTCCTCCTCCTCCCTGTCCTCAGGCCATCCATGCTGATCAGACGGTATGACAGTTGTGCTTGTAGTACAGTCTATATCGCATGAAAGTAGCTCCTGTTCTTCCTCCTCCTCCTCATTGTCACCCAATCCATGTTGGGATAAGATGAGACTGGGCTGTGTGTAATCACCCTGTATGGTTCCTTGCTCCATCTCATTTGTGCTCCGCCTGCAGTGCATTCTCTTTAATTGTGAGCAGAGCGCATTTCAAAACACAGAGAAGTGGGATGGTGATGCTAATTATGGTGCCATCGCTGCTCACCATCTTGGTGGAGTCCTCAAAATTTTGGAGGATGGTACATATGTCTGACATTCATGTTCACTCCTGAGGTCTTATGTGTGGAGTATGAACTGAATACTGACGGTCTTGTTGATGCTGGTAGTCAACAACTTCCCTCTTCTGCTCACAAATCCTTTCCAACATCTGCAGTATAGAGTTCCAACACATGGGGACATCATACACCAGTTGGTGAGCCGGAAGGTGCAAACGCTGCTGAAGCACGGCTAGGGCGGAAGAAGCTGTAACTGACTTTCTAAAATAGGTACACAGGCAGCGTACTTTCACAAGCAGATCCGAAAGTTCAAGGTAGCATTTGAGAAACCGTTGAACAAAGAGGTTAAGTACATAGGCCAGGCATGGCACATGTGTGAGCTTGCCTAGCTTCAAAACCGCCACCAGGTTCCGGCTATTGTCACACACAACCATGTCTGGCTGTAGGTTCAGCGGTGTCAGCCACAGATCTGCCTGCTCTTTTACAGGTCCACAACTCTTCAGCATTGTGCAGTTTGTCACCTAAGCATATTAGCTTCAGTACAGCCTGTTGCCGCTTGGCTGAGGCAGTGCTCTAGTTCTTCCAGCTTGTGACTGATGTGGTCATTTCAGAGATGGAGGCTGAAGAGGAGGAGGAGGTGCAGGAGCTGTAGATAGCCCACAGATAGCTGAGGAGTGTGACAGAGATCCCCCACTTTAAATTATCTGGCCTGGGGTTTTTTTACAGCAAAATTGTGTCAATAACTAGGCTAAGACACAGCAAAAACAGTTCAATCGAACCCCAAAAATGCCTCAATTTTTGGCCCACAGATAGGTGAGGCCTGTGAAGGAGATCCCCCACTTTTAACTATCTACAGTGGGGGAAAAAGTATTTAGTCAGCCACCAATTTTGCAAGTTTTCCCATCAGAAAAGTTGATAGAGGTCTGTAATTGACATCATAGGTAGACCACAACTATGAGAGACAAAATGAGAAAACAAATCCCAAAAAAATCACCTTATCTGATTTGGCAAGATTTATTTTGCAAATTATGGTGGAAAATAAGGATTTGTGGATCGCCCGCCAGGGCAGTGGGGATACTCGGTACCGGGGATGTGTCACGGCAGCAGTTGACCCGGTCCATGGCCCTGGGCGTCCAATTAAAGAGATATTTACAAGGGAAAAACGTTTCTAAAGTTTGTAATTAAGTGTATGTGACGCCACCTGTGGTATTCGGTCAGGGGACCGACACTGCTATGCAGATCCTCTGGGATGGTGACAGGGCAGCAGAGATGGTGTAGCTCTTCACAGGTGGAGCTGTATCCCAGGGCAGTTTGGGTGTAGATGTTAAAGGTGATGTTGGTAGATATGATGCAGGGCAGGTGACGCAGGAATGATCAGAGGACAGAGGTGAGGTGCAGTTCCAAAGCTTTACTCACTGTTCTTGTGCACATAAGCCCGCTTGGTGCAGCCTCCAGGTGAGGGGTCCAGCAAATTCCCAGGTAGATCAGGAGTCCCCTTCCCAGGACTCCTCTCAGTATACGCCTATCCTGGCCATCTCACTGTGTTGGCTTTCCGCCCTCCCTGCACAACACCTCACAGTCTGTGTCCCAGACCAGCAGTCGCGGACCTTGTCGGGTGACGTCCTCTCTGCATCCCCTTGCTCCCTTATGGCTGCCTTTCTGGCGAAGATAACTATGGCTTGAGGCTGAAGCACCTACAGGTGCCCCTGCCTCCGGCTTGCTAGTTGAGTCCGGTGATCTTTCCGCTAGACTTGGGGGCCGGTACCCCACTGCGACCTGGTTTCTCCAATACTGGATTGGGCCCCATGGTTGGCATCCGCACTTCCTGTGCCCCTAAGACCCCTTCTGCTCTCCAAGAGCTTCCTTCTCTCAGCTTCTCTCCTTCTGCAGCTCCTCCTGACAGGGAGCTGCTTCACCATGTCTGCTCACTCTCCTTCCTCCTGACAGAGCTGAACTGTCCTGTCCCGCTCTATAAGCTCCTCCTCTTTTCCTACCATCTCCACCCACTCACCCAACACCCTTTACTACCCAGCCATGGATAAGGCCATTTTCCCTTAGGGTATGTCCAGGGTGCCCTGCTGCTATAGTCTGTGTTGGGTTCAGGTGTTTGAGTCCTGGGTGATGCTCCCACCTTACCTCTGGATGAGGTGCAGTACCTCTGTGGCAACTAAACCCTCAGGGGCGCCACATTTGGTCACCAAAAACATGCAAGATTTCTGGCTCTCACAGACCTGTAACTTCTTCTTTAAGAGGCTCCTCTGTCCTCCACTCTTTACCTGTAGAAATGGCATCTGTTTGAACTCGTTATCAGTATAAAAGACATATATCCACAACCTCAAACAGTCACACTCCAAACTCCACTATGGTGAAAACCAAAGAGCTGTCAACGGACACCAGAAACAAAATTATAGCCCTGCACCAGGCTGGGAAAACTGAATCTGCAATAGGCAAGTAGCGTGATGTGATGAAATCAACTGTGCGAGCAATATGGAAGACATACAAGATCACTGATAACCTCCCTCGATCTGGGGCTCCACGCAAGATCTCGCGCCGTGGGGTCAAAATGATCACAAGAACAGTCAGCAAAAATCCCAGAACCACACCAGGGGACCTAGTGATTGACCTGCATAGAGCTGGGACCACCGTAACAAAGGCTACCATCAGTAACACACTACGCTGCCAAGGGCTCAGATCCTGCAGTGCCAGACGTGTCCCCCTGCTTAAGCCAGAACATGTCCGGGCCTGTCTGAAGTTTGCTAGAGAGTGTTTGGATTATCCAGAAGAGTATTGGGAGAATGTCATATGGTCTGATAATAATAATAATAATAATAAATTTTATTTCTATAGCGCCGACATATTCCGCAGCATTTTACATTTCAGAGGGGACTTGTACAGACAATAGACATTACAGCATAACAATAATCACAAAGATCATAACAGATACCAAGAGGAATGAGGGCCCTGCTCGCAAGCTTACAATCTATGAGGGAAAAAGGGGAGACACGAAAGGTGGGTGGTAACAATTGCCCTGATTGTTTGGACAAGCCATAATGTTAAGTGTGTAACAGTACGGACAAAGAGGGCTAATAGATGCATAAAGCATGTGGGAATGTGATACAGGGAACCTGGTTATGGTAAAACTTTTGACTGTGCCACACAGGGATAGTTAGGTTAATGTGTTGAGGCGGTAGGCCAGTCTGAATAAACGAGTTTTCAGGGCACGCTTAAAATTGTAGGGATTGGGGACTACTCATATTGACCTGGGAAGTGCATTCCAAAGAATTGGCGCAGCACATGTATAATCTTGGAGACGGGAGTAGGAGGTTCTGATTATCGAGGATGCTAACCTCAGGTCATCAGCAGAACGGAGGGCACGGGTAGGGTGGTTGACTGAAACAAGGGAGGAGATGTAGGGTGGTACTGAGCCATGGAGTGCTTTGTGGGTGAGGGCAATAAGTTTGTACTGGTGTCTGATGAAAGTTTGTGTCTGATGAAACTAAAGTAAAAATGTTTGGTAGAAACAAACAAACTCCTCTTCGTGTTTGGAGGAGACAGAATACTGAGTTGCGTCCAAAGAACACCATACCTACTGTGAAGCATTGGTGTGGCAACATCATGCTTTGGGGCTGTTTCTCTGCAAAGGAAGTAGGACAACTGAACCGTGTACATGAAAGAATGAATGGGGCTATGTATCGTAAGATTTTGAGTGCAAACCTCCTTCCATCAGCAAGATGAAACGTGGATAGGTCTTTCAGCATGATATTGATCCCAAGCACACTGCCAGGGCAACAAAGGAGTGGCTTTGTAAGAAGCATATGAAGGTCCTGGAGTGGCCTAGCCAGTCTCCAGATCTCAAACCCAAAGAAAATCTTTGGAGGGATTTCAAAGTCCGTGTTGCCCAGCGACAGGCCCAAAACACCAACAGTGTGTGCCAACCTTGTTAAGACTTACAGAAAATGTTTGACCTCTGTCATCGCCAACAAAGAATATATAACAAAATATTGAAATGAACTTTTGTTGATGATCAAAGACTTATTTTCCACCATAATATGCTAAATAAATCTGGCCAAATCAGACAAAGTGATTTTTCTGGATCTGTTTTCTCATTTTGCCTCTCATAGTTGTGGTCTACCTATCATGTCAATTACAGGCCTCTCTCATCTTTTTAAGTGAGAGAACTTGCACAATTGGTGGCTGACTAAATACTTTTTTCCCCACTCTGTCGGCCGAAATATGAAAAAATTATAGCTCTCAAAATATGGTGAGGCAAAAACTAGTTTTCGCAATAATAAGCGTCTTTTAGTGTGTGACTGCAGCCAAACATAAAAATCTGGTATTGCTGTAATCACACCGACCAGAAGAATAAAGTTGCTTAATCACTTACACTGCATGAGCAATGGCTCAAAAAAATTAATAAAACCAATTCTTCACATGCTGTTGATTTTATCATTTTGCATCCCAAAGATCGCAGTAAGGCTTGGCGCACATTTATTGTGCACTCTGCACTGAGCACTTCCATGTAAATCTCTGAAATACGTGATTCAGACAGAACCCTCCAATGGAAAATTCCCTATAATGAGGCAGATGGAGGCACTGTGGACGCCATAGGACCTATGATACGGAGGTGTTCATCTTTTTGAGACTGTATAAAAGTGTCGTCGGCCACAGTTTTGTGCACTTCAGAAAAGGACAGACAGAGTCCAGAGTAACTCTGCTGCCTCATGATAGTGAATGGATCCCAAAGTAAGTGGTCAGCGTAGAGCGCCAGGTAAATATGATCCCACACATTATGTAAAAAATTCTCCCAATAAAAGCTTCAACAAAATCCACAAAAAAAGCAAGTCCCCACTCAGTTCTGTCATCTGAAATGACCTTGTTACTGGTAGCACAAAGGCTCTGAAAAAGCTAAATGGCTACTCGCTCCCCAAAAGAAATTGAGCAAATTCTCTGCTCCCAAATCCAAGTGCCCCCCTCCCTTCTGAGCCCCAGTGTGCCTAAACAATATTTAGCGCCCACATGTTTGTCATTTCTGTAGTGATGAGAGCCTGCCTAATTTACAGGTGCGTGTTTCCAGAAGGATTAGCTGGGCATAATGTACTGGTGACTGCAATGTACTGATCACTAGAGCGTACTGGTCACTACAACGGCAGTTTGCAATTTTCACTCTCCAACAGCCACTGCTGCCTGCTTCTGGAAAGCACCCATGGAGTCAAAATCGTCACTACATCTGTAGATAAATTCCCAAAGGGTTATAATTTCCAAAATGGGGTCCATTATGGTGGGTTCTGCTGTTCTGGCACCTCAGGGGCACTGCCAATGTAACATTGCACCCTCAAACAAGTTCAGCAAAATCTGCACTGTAATATGGCACTACTTCCCTTCTGAGCTTTGCAATGTGCCTCAAAAGAAGTTTTTGACCACATATGGTGTTTCGGTGAACTCAGGAGAAATTGCACAACAAACTTTGGGGTCCATTTTCTCCTTTTGCCCTTGTGAAAATACAAAATTTGCAGCTAAAAAAGATTTTTGTGGGAAAAATTTAATTTTTTTTATTTTCACGGATTAATAGTATAAATTTCTGTGAAGCACCTGGGGGTTCAAGGTGCTCAATGCACATCTAGATAAGGTCCAAAAGGGGTCTAGTTTCCAAAATGGAAAAACTAAATACACATGGGACATGCACAAAAATGAACAGGTCAGTAAGACAATGTTCACACCACCCAAAGACTGAGACACAGAAAAAACACACAGTATGACAAACGTGCATGAATACTCTGTTGTAAAATATATGTAACAGTAAGCAGCAAGTGCTGGTGAAAGATGATACCAAAAACAGGGTATTTAGTTGATACGTTTTTTGCAAAAAATGTATACGAAGCCACTCAACCATGCCACAGTATACCCTTCTCGGAGCAGTCCTATCTAATGTATTTAAACCTGATCATGTGAACAATACCCACATGAGCAGGATTCGGAAAGGCGCTGCCCGGTATGGACACGCTGGGCAAAATGGCTTTATGTGCATATCCCACAAAAGAGAGGCGGGGATCTCCCAAAGCTTGCATGAGCAAGAAATTAATAAATTAAAAACACATGGGACATGCACAAAAATGAACAGGTCAGTAAGACAATGTTCACACCACCCAAAGACTGAGACACAGACAAAACACAGTATGACAAACGTTCATGAATACTCTGTTGTAAAATATATGTAACAGTAAGCAGCAAGTGCTGGTGAAAGATGATAACAAAAACAGGGTATTTAGTTGATACGTTTTTTGCAAAAAATGCATACAAATCCACTCCACCACGTCACGGTATACCCTTCTCGGCGCAGTCCTATCTAATGTATTTAAACCTGATGATGTGAACAATACCTACATGAGCAGGATTCAGAAAGGCGCTGCCCGGTATGGGCACGCTGGGCAAAATGGCTTTAAGTGCATATCCCACGAAAGAGAGGCGGGGATCTCCCAAAGCTTGCATGAGCAAGAAATTAATAAATTGAAAACACATGGGACATGCACAAATATGAACAGGTCAGTAAGACAATGTTCACACCACCCAAAGACTGAGACACAGAAAAAACACACAGTATGACAAACGCGCATGAATACTCTGTTGTAAAATATATGTAACAGTAAGCAGTAAGAGCTGGTGAAAGATGATAACAAAAACAGGGTATTTAGTTGATACGTTTTTTGCAAAAAATGTATACAAATCCACTCCACCACGTCACGGTATACCCATCTCGGAGCAGTCCTATCTAATGTATTTAAACCTGATCATGTGAACAATACCTACATGAGCAGGATTCAGAAAGGCACTGCCTGGTATGGGCACGCTGGGCAAAATGGCTTTGTGTGCATATCCCACAAGAGAGAGGCGGGGATCTCCCAAGGCATGCATGAGCAAGAAATTAATAAATTTTAAAAATGGTGTCATTTGTTGGGGGGTTTCCACTGTTTAGGCACATCAGGGGTACTTCAAATGCGACATGTCGTCTGCTAATTATGCCATCAAATTTTGCATTCAAAAAGTCAAATGGTGCTTCTTCCCCTCCAAGTCCTGCCGTATGCCCAAACAGCAATATTCCCTCACATATTGGGTATTGGTTTACTCAGGAGAAATTTCACAACATATTATATGGAGCAATCTCTCCTGTTACCCTTATGAAAATGCAAAATATGGAGCTAAAAAGATTAATTTGTGAAAATGTGATTTTTTTTTTATTTCCACGGCTCTACGTTATAAACGTCTGTGAAGCACCTATGGGTTCAAGGTGCTCAATACATATCTAGATGAGTTTCCTAATGGGTCTACTTTCCAAAATGGTGTCACTTGTGGGTGGTTTCCACTGTTTAGGTACCTCAGGGGCTCTCCAAACATAACATGGCAACATGGCTAATTATTCCAGCATATTTTACATTCAAAAAGTCAAATGGCACTCATTTCCTTCCAAGCCCTGCCATGCGCCAAAACAGTTGTTTTCCTCAACTTATTGGGTATTTGCGAAATTGCACAACAAATTATATGGAGGAATTCTCCTGTTACCCTTATGAAAATGCAAAATTTGAAGCTAAAAAAGATTTATCTGGGAAAAATGTGATTTTTTTATTTTCACGGCATAACGTTATAAGCTTCTGTGAAGCATCTGTGGGTTCAAGGTGCTCAATACACATCTAGATAAGTACCCTAAGGGGTCTAGTTTCCAAAATGGTGTCACTTGTTGGGGGTTTTCACTGTTTAGGCACGTCAGGGGCTCTCCAAACATAACATGGCATCTGCTAATTGTGCCAGCAAATTTGACATTCAAAAAGTGAAATGGCGCTCCTTCCCTTCTGAGTCCTGCCATGTGCCCAAACAGTAATTTACCCCAACTTATGAAGTATTAGCATGCTCAGGATAAATTGCACAACAAAATATATGGTCCATTTTCTCTTGTTACCCTTGCGAAAGTAGAAAAAATTAGGTCTAAAGGAAAATTTTTTGTGAAAGAAAAGTAAATGTTTATTTTTTTTCTTCCACATTCCAAAAATTCCTATGAAGCACCTGAAGGGTTAATAACATTTTTGAATGTGATTTTGAGTACCCTGAGGGGTGCAGCTTTTAGAATGGTGACATTTTTGGGCATTTTCTGTCATATAGGCCCCTCAAAGTCAAATGTGAGGTGGTCCCTAAAAACATGGTTTTGCAAATTTTGTTGTAAAAATGAGAAATCGCTGGACAACTTTTAACCCATATAACGTCCTAACAAAAAAAAAATGTTTCCAAAACTGTGCTGATGTAAAGTGGACAAGTGAGAAATGTTATTTATTAGCTTTTTTGCGTGATATGACTGTCTTATTTAAGGGCATGAAAATTAAAAGTTTGAAAATTTGCAAATTTTTCAACAAATTTCCATTTTTTTTGCAAGAAATAGCAAGTTAAATCAAAGAAATTACCACTATCATAAAGTACAATATGTTACAAGAAAACAATTTCAAAATCACCGGGATCCATTGAAGTGTTCTAGAGTTATTACCTCATAAAGTGACAGTGGTCAGAATGGTAAAAATTGGCCTGGTCAGGAAGGTAAAAACAGGCTTTGGGGCGAAGGGGTTAAAGCAGAGCTAAATAATTCGATGGTTTAAAGTTTTAATACAGTTCGCGTTTGGTGTTTTCCAAAGTGATTTCAATACCAAATAGGTCCATAAAAAGTTGGATTTGTAAATGTTATTGAAAAAAAATTCAGCATTGCTGTTAGATTTTAACGCTTCTAATAAAACAAAAGAACATTGAAAAATGATGCTGCCATAAAGATACATTTGGGAATTATCGATTATTATTTATTAACTATTTTAAGTGGTATGATTATCTGGTTAAAAGGTGTAAACATTCAGGCTGTGTGCCCACGTAGCGCTTTTTAAGCGTTTCCGCGGCATTTTTAAATGCGCGATTCTGCCGCGGAAACGCTTAAAAAAAGCATTCCATGCATTTTTAATAGAAAACGCACATGTGCCAATGGTGCGTTTTTTACCGCTGCGGAATCGCTTAGCGGTAAAAAACGCTGCATGGTCATTAATTTTGAAGAATCGCCCGCGATTCCGCATACCATCAATTATATGGCCAAAAACGCTTAGGAAAACACATGCAAAACCGCTTGACAAACGCTTGTCAAAAACCGCATGCGTCTTCCCGGGAGGAGGGTGTGCGATTCTGCTCAGGTTTATTCTGCATGAGAATCGCTACATGGGCACATAGCCTCAAGGTTTGAAAATTGCAAATTTTCATATAATTTGAGATATTTTCATTAAAAAAAAAGCAAAATATATCAACTTAACTGCACTGCTAACAGAGTACAATGAGTCTTGAGAAAACAATCAAAGTATCACTGGGTAACGTATAAGCATTCCGGAGTTATGAACACATAAAATGACAAGTCAGATTTGGTAAAAATGGGACTTGGTAATTAATGTCAAAATCAGCTGTGTTACTAAGGGCTTAAAATCGTTGTACATTAAAAAATAAATGGAGCTACCGATCAGTTGAATCAAAGTTGACATATTGTGGCTTTTGTATAGTCAAAATTAGTAATCTACTTTTTCAGGGTCCAACTAAATAAAATGTAAGTAAGAAGGAGAGAAAAGATGGAAATATTTAAGTCTGGCCAAAACGTTTCCTGCATACACCAATGAACAAAAGTTAGAAAACTTAAACTGGAGAATTATTTCGCTATGTCTCGGTCTTGGCTTAGGATTTTTCAAATCTTAAGTAGTTTCGACTTAGTGTTAGATCAAGCAGTTAAAATTAAAAACTCGGTGGGGGGCCGACCATACTCATATTCTATTGAGTTTACCTATCTAGCGGTAATCCTCTTCTTGTAAAAATACAACAACTATACTCATTTTTTTTGCATGAAATGTTTATAAGCTAATAATCCTCTTGAGAATTTTTTAAACAAAAGAATTATTTTCCTGCATATGAAAAGTTATACTTGTGTTTTAGTATAGTATTTCACTGCATCGTAATTATATATTGTCATGAAATCATAAGAGTTTGTCACATTTTCATTCTGTAGCTATACACTGTATGCAGAATTACTAAGCAGGGAGTATTTTAGCGGGCAGAGACCTTCACTTCCTCTGAGAAACCAGCAAGGTGGAGGTAGATACTGCTATGGGCTAGTATTATTAAAGATAAGCTAGTTGGACTTTTTGGGTTGAATATGGAAACAAAAGTATCTCCCAAACCTACTGAAAATTTTTAAAAGACATTTTCTTCAACCAGCGGTACAAGAAAAAGTCTGCATCTTTCAAGAAAACCATGATTTTTCTGCAGGACAATGCTCCATCGCAGCATCGAAGTCTCCATCACTTGACTGACCGTTAAAAGCCTAAGAGGAGTTGTCTGGCCTTTGTCTGTGGTCAGTCTATGTGACTGCAGACTTGTGAATCCTTACATCACGGGCACTGCGTGCTGTGAGGATTCATTGGCACAATGAGGTCATGTGACTGCAAGTATGAGATATGCCTACTCCAGGGCACAATCCAACTAAACTGTTAATGGCCTCACTCAATGCACTTGCATTGAGCGATGCCGAGTCCATCTAGTCAGAGTGTGCCCTGGAGCAAGCATATCACATACTTGCAGTCACATGACCTCACAGTGGCAGAGAATCCTCACAGCACGCAGTGCCCAAATTGTGAAAATTCATAAGTCTGCAAGCACATAGAGTGGTTGCAGCCATGTAGCCTAAGGGTACCGTTACACCTAGCGACTCACCAGCGATCCCGACCAGCGATATGACGCGGTCAGGATCGCTGGTGAATCGCTAGGTGGTCGCTAGTGAGCTGCCACTCAGGCAGATCTCACCAGCGACATCGCTGGGGACGGGGATCGCTACTTACCTGTCAGACGCGGCGATCCTGCGTCCTCCCGCCCGGCTCGGCTCCACGCGTCGCTCATCGTCACAGCAGGAAGCGCCGCAGGAAGTGGACGACGAGGAATGGTCCAGCAGCTTCTCGCGCGATCAGCGATAACCAGCGGGGGAGCCGGTCGGAGGTAAGTATCAGACACAGCGATGTCGCTAGAAATATCGCTGCAACGTCACAAAATCGGTGACTTTACAGCGATATTGCTAGCGATATCACAGTGTGTAACGGGGGCTTAAGGATGGACAACCACTTTAAAGATAAAAGAACAATACCTCTCCCTCACCTGACCTAAACACTAGTTAGAACTTGTGGACCCTTCTTATATGGCAGATTTATGGCGAAGGAGAACAGTCATTTCTCTGATCAGTATTATGAAGGACTTTGCACTGAGATAAGTAGAAATATAAAGGCCTAATGTGAGTAGAAAAGACACAATGTCTGATGGTATGGCTTCAAGAGTCCTTAGTGAATTCAGCATCAATGTGGTGGTGTGAACGCGACGCCCAGCGCTTGTTCATGTGCACTAAGGACCCTTGAGGCCATACCATCAGATATCGTGTCTTTTCTACTCACAATCTACTAGTGTGAAATCTGATGAAGGTCCTTGCCAACTGAAACGTCACACTGTACTACTACACTGTAAATAAACCTTTATATTTCTTCTTCCCTGAGTGCCAAGTCCTTCATAATACTATACTGTATGGTTTGTGATCCTACTTGTGCATCAGTTCTTGGAGTGCCACTATTATTCATACCGTCTCCCTTATCAGTGTCTGGAGCTGTGGTTGATGCTGCCCAAAAAGTTGTTCGTCAGCAGATTAAGAAACTGACAGACTCCATGGATGGAGCTTATGGTGGAGCATATGATGCAGCCGCGGGGAAGCGAACATAGTATTTGAGCACGCCGAAGACCCTCGGTTAGCACACGAGCATGGTAGGATAACACCTTATTCGAGCACGTTCGCTTATCACTAGTACTGAGGCCAGTAAACAGATTACTGCATTTTATGCTGTTTGATGTGTTCTCAGTATACTTTATACACAGTGTTCTGCTTATATCACACACATTGTACACCTGCACCAATTAGATGTCTGCTATATGCATCAACAATAAAAAACAGTTGAGGGATTATGAAAAAAAATCTATGGAAACTCAATAGCACTTACTAAGATGGGGTCAGAGAAATATTTGCAAGTCAGCAAATGCTCAGTGCAACTATAGCAACAAAATTAATCATATACAACAGCTTTGTGTCAGGAAACCTTTTATGATTAGCCAAATGTTTCCTATGTAACAACTTGAGAGATTTTTTTTTCCTCACTTTGATTTAACCTCGAACTTCTACCTGTCCATTAAACCTGGAAATTTGGTTTTCTCATTTTCAGGAAGCATACAAACCCACAATAATCTGACCATTATGACATAAAATCTACAGTATACATCACTAGAAGTAACATAATGTAATCGATCTTTGGAGTTAATGCTGGGCATACTCGGCTTGATTGTTGTAGGTTTATAAGCAATAGTATAAACTGTCCGTAAGTTTCATGTTCTACTAGGACCATACACAGTTCTGAATTTATGTATATTGCGGACAGGGCAGTGTCCGCCTAAACTGGAACTGTGTATGATCTAAGATGTGCAGAGAGTACAGCTCCAAAAAGTATTAAACTCAGCTTTTATTTCTTGTTCATTAAAAACACATAGCAAATAAGGAGATAAAAAATAAACACATATCCTCCATGTTTCAAACCAAATATGCGGTTCATAATCATAGCAGCGTGAAATATTCATTGAATGGTTAACATATTGTAAAAAAGCAGGCGGTAAAGTCCATGATGACAGGTATTTGTCACCAAGGTGGTTGGCGTCAGTGAAGTAAATACCGGCAGAGGGGTTCCAGTAACAATAGGTTAAAAAAATGGTTTGTATTTTGGGTCCGGGATTTAGGAGCGAACAAAAGAGCCTGGGTGGGAAAGGTCGCTCCCATACACCAGTCTGGGATTTTCAAGCCTAATGGCAGCTGGGTTAGCAGTGTCATGATCCCAGTGCAGGTTTTTGAGCTGCACACCGGGGGTTGATGTCTGGAGCTCTGTGCAGGTTTTGACCTGCACACTTGGGGTTAATGATTGTGGCCTCTTTCTGGTTCTGGGAGAGCTTCATAAACCCCTGGGTAGCTTCAATCCCTGCCAGTTATACTTTTGCCTTTGGCCGAGTGTACTGACCCCCGTGTGCCTGTTTGTTGCTATAGCTTGTTTATATGGTTCTGACCCGATTCTGTTTCCCGTTGTGAGTTTGCCTGTTGATTTTGTACTGCGTTATTATCTGTGTATGACTCATTGCCTGTGACTTGACTACTCTCTGCTCGCCCCTCTTGTACCTTGCAACTATCTGTGTATGACTCATTGCCTGTGACCTGACTACTCTCTGCTCGCCCCTCTGGTACCTTGCAGCTATCTCTGTGTGTGACTCATTGGCTACGTCCTGACTATTCTCACTGTCTATGCCCCTTGGTAACTTTGTCTCGCAGTTACTTTGCTAGCAATTGTCTTGCAGCTCCTAGCTCTGTGGAGTTTAGGCCACGCCTCTAGCAGTCACGTGCTTCAGGTCCTGCGGGTGTGAAGTACACATCTACTTGGTTGCTGCCCGCTCCACAGGTAGCTTTGAGCACTGTTCGCTTTACTCAGGACACGCGCACTGGCTCAGTGAGCAAGTTCAGTGCGGTGTCTCTGACATTATAACTGGCCTACAATTTTTTTTTTTTTCCTCTCCTCACTTCTGCAGCATGGACCCAATATGTGCTTTATCTGAGCAGGTGAAATGCTTGACTCAGGCACTGCAGAAGCTTAGTTTGGAACACCAAGCTCTGGCCCAGTCCCAACGGCGGGTTGAGGACTCAGTTCAGGGGGTACTTTCCGCAGGCTTCCAGCAGGTGGGGAATAGAGATGTCATTTTAGTCCCACCTGAATCCCCGGTTAAATTGCCAGATATATTTTCTGGTAACAAGGATGATTTCAGGGCATTTAAGGAGGGCTGTAAGCTTTTATTTTCTTTGAGACCCCGCTCCTCTGGTGATGAGAAACAGAGGGTGGGGGTGGTGATGTCCCTGCTTAGGGGGTCCCCACAAGCCTGGGCATTCTCGCTTTCCTCTTCTGCCCCTGAGAGAATGTCTGTGGATGCATTTTTTGAAGCCTTAGGGCTTATTTATGATGAGCCTGATAGAGTGCGGTTGGCTGAGGACAAAATAATGAGTGTCTGTCAGGGGGAGCACTCGGCCGAATGGTTCTGTACTGAATTCAGACGTTGGGCAGCGGAGATTTCCTGGAGTGATGCCGCCCTTCGGGGGCTGTTCCACAGAGGCCTGTGTGAACGTCTGAAGGATGCTTTGGCACTCCATCCTCCGCCTGACTCCCTGGAGGATGCCATGGTCCAAGCGGTTTGCATGGATCGCAGCCTGCGGGCTAGAGGCATTATGCAACGGGAATCGCCCTTATTCTTCAGTGGAGATGAGACCCAGACTCTTCCTATGGCTATGGAGGTGAGCGCTGTCACCTGTGAGGGAAAGGAAAGAAGACGCCGCCGGGAAAAGCAGTTGTGCTTCTATTGTGGGAAATCTGGACATTGGAAGAAGGACTGCCCCTCCTGTCCGTCATCCTCCAAGATGGCGGGAAACGACTAGGTCTGGGTAGTAATCGAGGAGGCTACCCAGACCTTCAGGTACAATTTTCCTCATGAGCAAAAATGGTGCTGCAGGTGGAACTGGAACTTGGTTATGGTCCTGTTCAGACTACTGCTTTTATTGACTGCGGTTCGGCTGTGAACCTGATTGATACCAAGGTTATGACTCTTAATAAGATAGGGACAGTCAGGCTTCATGATCCTGTTAAACTTGTGGCAATTGACTCATCTCCTCTTACCCAAGATGGTATCTGTTGCAGGTCTGAACTTTTTTCTCTAAAAGTGGGTTCCACTCATGTGGAGAAACTAAGTTGCTGGTGCTAGTTAACTTGCCTGCAGGACTGGTACTGGGGATGCCTTGGCTTCAACGCCATAATCCTACCATTGATTGGGTTACAGGGGAAATCACTCAATGGGGATGCAATAATAAATGTGGTAACCGGGGACATCTTGTTAACGCTGTTAAATCCGTGTCTGTGTCGTCTGTCGATCTGGAAGGTATTCCGGAGTACCTGAAAGATTTCGAAGACGTTTTTTCCGAAAGTGAGGCTGAGGCGCTGCCACCACATAGACCCTATGATTGTGCCATTGATTTAGTACCCGGAGCCAAGTTACCTAAGGCTCGATTGTTCAATTTGTCTGGGCCTGAGCGCCAAGCCATGAAGGAGTACATAGCTGAGAGTCTCCGCAAAGGGCATATCAGGCCTTCTGTGTCACCTGTGGCAGCAGGGTTCTTCTTTGTGAAGAAAAAAGATGGTGGTTTGCGGCCGTGCCTCGACTTTCGGGAACTGAACAAGATAACGGTTAGGAACTCTTACCCACTTCCCCTCATCCCAGACTTATGTAATCAGTTAGCTGGGGCCCAATGGTTCTCCAAGTTAGATCTGCGGGGGGCCTACAATCTGATAATGGTTCGGGAATGGGACGAGTGGAAAACGGCATTCCTCACGTCAGAAGGACTCTTTGAGAACCTGGTAATGCCATTTGGGTTAACTAATGCACCCGCTATTTTCCAAAATTTCATCAATGTTGTGTTTTCTGATCTGATAGGCCATTTTGTTATTATTTATTTGGATGATATTTTGGTGTATTCCCCGGACAGTCAATCTCACTTGCAACATCTAAAGACAGTTCTCCAGAGACTCAGGGAGAACCAATTGTTCGCCAAATTGGAAAAATGTTCGTTTTTTGTACAGGAGCTGTCTTTTTTGGGGTTGATTGTGTCCTGTGAGGGGTTTCGTATGGATCCTAAGAAGGTGCTGGCGATCGCTGACTGGGTTCAGCCTCGAGATCTCAAGGGGCTCCAGCGCTTCTTAGGATTTGCGAACTATTACCGGAGATTCATTAAAGGTTTCTCACAAGTGGTGAAACCACTCACGGATCTTACCCAGAAGGGAGCTGATGTAAAAAATTGGTCTGTACTCGCTAAGGAATCCTTCTCAGCGATTAAGAAATGTTTTATGTCTGCCCCGGTGTTGGTGCAACCTGACCCGTCCAAACCATTCATTGTGGAGGTGGATGCTTCTGAAGTGGGGGTGGGGGCTGTGCTGTCCCAGGGTCCGGCCACCCTTACCAATCTCACACCCTGTGCCTTCTTCTCCAAGAAGTTCTCTTCAGCTGAGAAAAACTATGATGTAGGCAATAGAGAACTTCTTGCGGTCAAGCTGGCGTTTGAGGAATGGAGGCACTTTTTGGAAGGGGCGGCTCACCCTATCACGGTTGTCACGGATCACAAAAATTTGGCATACCTTGAATCTGCTAAGAGGCTTACTCCTAGACAGGCCCGATGGTCACTTTTTTTTCACGATTTCAGTTCTCAATTACTTTTCGACCGGGGTCCAAAAATGTTAAAGCGGATGCCCTGTCCAGAAGTTTTGATCCAGTGTCTCCCCCTGAGCCGCCGTCCTCCATTCTTCCCCCAGGGGTGGTAGTGGCGGGGGTCTCAACTGAGTTGGAACAAAAAATCCTAAGGGCTCAAGCCCTAGCTCCGGCAACCAGGCCAAGCGATAAACTGTTTGTTCCAGATTCATTGCGGCCTAGACTTCTGCAGGAGTTTCATGATTCTAGGCTGAGTGCTCATCCAGGTATCACGGCCACTAGAGAGGCAGTAGCCAGGGGTTTTTGGTGGCCTTCATTAAGGTCCGATGTCAAGGAATTTGTTTCTGCTTGTGACATATGTGCCCGTTCCAAAAGCTCGCATAACCGACCGGCTGGGGAACTCATACCTTTACCGGTTCCTGATAGGCCATGGACTCATCTTTCCATGGATTTTATTACCGGCCTTCCACCTTCCAGGGGCAATACCGTGATCTGGGTGGTGGTGGATAGGTTTTCTAAACAGGCCCATTTCATTCCCTTGGCAGCATTACCTTCAGCAGAAACGTTGTCAAGATTGTTTGTGCAGCATGTGGTCCGATTGCATGGGGTACCCCTGAATGTTGTGTCTGACAGAGGTGTGCAGTTTGTGGCCAAATTTTGGAGGGCGTTCTGTATGAAATTGGGCATCTCACTCTCCTTCTCGTCGGCATATCACCCGGAGAGTAATGGTCAGACAGAACGCACCAATCAATCCCTGGAACAAATTCTCAGATGTCTGACCTCCGCCAGACAGGAGGATTGGTGTGATGAGTTACCGTTGGCTGAATTCGCTTTTAACAACCGGGTGAGTCAGTCCACCAACATGTCCCCATTCCTGATTAACTATGGTTTTAATCCGCATTTTGGGGAGTTTTCTTGGGTGGATTCCGGTTGTCCAGGAGCAGAGGGGTCCGTTCAACGGTTAAAAAACCTCTGGGCTGAAGTCCGGCGTAATGTCTCTCGAGCCCAGGGGAGATACAAATATTTTGCGGACAAAAAGAGAGCCTCGGGAGACATGTTTCAGGTGGGAGAGAAGGTTTGGCTCTCCACGCGTAACATCAACTTAAAGGTACCATCAGTTAAGTTGGGACCAAAGTTCATTGGTCCGTACGAGATTATGGAGATAGTCAACCCTGTGGCATATAGGTTGCGTTTCCCCGCCTCCTTAAAAATATCTAATGTCTTCCATAAGTCTCTGTTGAAACCAGCAGGATCTGTCAAAGAGAACTCTGAGACTGTTGTTCCTCCAGTGCTGGTGGAGGGTCAATTGGAGTATGAGGTCGGACATATTGTGGACTCTCGGCGGGTGCGCCGCTCTTTGCAGTACCTGGTCCACTGGAAGGGATATGGACCAGAAGAGCGCTCATGGGTCCCTGCTCGCTCGGTACATGCAGATCGCCTGGTTCAGGCGTTCCATGCCAAGTACCCAGGGAAGTCTGGGGGTCCAGAGGCCCCCCGTTGAGAGGGGAGTACTGTCATGATCCCAGTGCAGGTTTTTGAGCTGCACACCGGGGGTTAATGTCTGGAGCTCTGTGCAGGTTTTGACCTGCACACTTGGGGTTAATGATTGTGGCCTCTTTCTGGTTCTGGGAGAGCTTCATAAACCCCTGGGTAGCTTCAATCCCTGCCAGTTATACTTTTGCCTTTGGCCGAGTGTACTGACCCCCGTGTGCCTGTTTGTTGCTATAGCTTGTTTATATGGTTCTGACCCGATTCTGTTTCCCGTTGTGAGTTTGCCTGTTGATTTTGTACTGCGTTATTATCTGTGTATGACTCATTGCCTGTGACTTGACTACTCTCTGCTCGCCCCTCTTGTACCTTGCAACTATCTGTGTATGACTCATTGCCTGTGACCTGACTACTCTCTGCTCGCCCCTCTGGTACCTTGCAGTTATCTCTGTGTGTGACTCATTGGCTACGTCCTGACTATTCTCACTGTCTATGCCCCTTGGTAACTTTGTCTCGCAGTTACTCTGCTAGGAATTGTCTTGCAGCTCCTAGCTCTGTGGAGTTTAGGCCACGCCTCTAGCAGTCACGTGCTTCAGGTCCTGCGGGTGTGAAGTACACATCTACTTGGTTGCTGCCCGCTCCACAGGTAGCTTTGAGCACTGTTCGCTTTACTCAGGACACACGCACTGGCTCAGTGAGCAAGTTCAGTGCGGTGTCTCTGACACACAGCTGATGGTGTTGTGCTAGAAAGCTGGAGAAAGACCATTTATGGCTAGGTATAGAGACTTAGAAGTGCATGTGAAAGCAAGTTGGTGAGACTGTTTGATTTGTTTTGCCTTACCCAGAAGAAAGGACTGTTTTTGTTGTTCATTTGTGCTAAAGAAAAGCAGTTTTCCTTTCCTTTTCCTTTAACCTTTTAACAAACTTTACTTTGTTATGAAACCATGTGCCTGTGCGAGTGCAAGCAGTTACCAGAGAGCTGAAACCCCTACATTCATACAGAATGTGGAACTGCATAACATTGTAGGTAACACCCATTAATTAATCAAAAGGTGAACTAATAACTAATACTTATGAAAGATAAATAAAAACTCTATATATTTATAGCACTCACAAAAATATATTATAGAAAGATTTAGTACAAATACATCGGGTCAGATTTCTAATTAGGACCTGAGGGAATACTGATTAGTACCAGAGTCCAATACGCTTTCTGTGCAAGTAAAAGTTTCCTCTAGTTGCTGCCACTAAGAGGCTTTTTTCAACTCGTTCCATACCCGTTCACTTAAAGATGAGACATTTCCTTGCTTTATATAAAGAAAATGTTTAGATAAACCAGATATGGTGTACTTTGTACTTGTGCTAGGCATACAATCAGTAGTTAGCTTAAACTTTTCTTTAAAGTGTGTGTAATCCAACCCATCATATTGTGTGTGGGGATTTGTGGAGGCATCATAATACAAATTGGGAGCAGTGGGGATCATCACACTGTGTGTCTGATATCCGGGTCTGTGAGGCAGGGAGGGTCGATGTGTATCCCCCAGGATGTGGACGGAGTCCAATTAGACCTGTTGGAGTGCCTTGTGGTCACAGCAGGACGCCTGTGAGTCACAAGGCAAAATAAAAGTAAACATGGACCTTTTGAAGCTGTTTGGCTGAGGCATTTGTTCAGGAAAACCCATTATTGGCTTTTATTTTTTAAACGGACTACAGGAAGGTAGCAGGGCTGTCCGTTTTCTCCAGGCCAGGTCTTGCAAGTGGCCCATGGCCACATATTCCGGTTTAAAAAAAAACCCTGCAGCAAGGGTTTGGGTGTGTCAGTTTGGAGTTTGCAACTTGCAGAGAAGACGGTTCTGCAGAAGCTCAGCCTGTGTGAGTTAATACAGAGCCAGCAGAGTGAACTCCTGGCACCCCGCAGCGTGATACGGAGGTGCAGTTGCCCTCGGCAACGAGACTCCCACGGACTGTTTTGTTTCCCGGCTGCAATCTGGAGGATACCGTGTGCTGTACACTGTGTGAGTGTGGACATTAAACACGTTTGCTATGAACTTTTCCTGTGGTCACTGTCTGTCACACTGAACCAACCCTGCTGCACTACAGGGCCATTATACTGTGAGGGGATAACTGAGGGCATCCCACTGAGTGTGTGGGGGTGTTGATTGAGTTACAAGGGCTGAATAACAGGAGTAGTATGATTTATTGCTTTTTAGAAACTTTATATACAGCAGTAAATTATTTGGCGCTGATTAGCTACTACAGGTAAGACTATATGTTAGAATAAATCCAGTCGTAAAATGTTTCAACAGTACAGATGCATGAATAAATTTGAGTGGAATTGAATTATACTTGAATATTCAAAAATTCACATTCGCCAAAATGTATATTTTTGCCTTTGATTGCATTTTTCCAAACTTTAGAGAGCTATCAAAAGGTTAAAAATAATAAAGAAATTCTTATATTCATCTTACTCCTCACTGTCATTCATCTCGTCCTCATTTTATCTTCTGATCCCAACTGCTTGCGCTGAAATTCCTGGGCTTCTCACACTGAGCCGGGACACCCAGATCTTGACAAAGATGTCGAAACGTGTTGATTTGCCCACATGGTGTCTATGCCTTATGCTATGAATATATAAAACATTATGTCTACCTTTCTGAAGTAACTATATAATAAAAGTTAACTTTTAGCATTTTCACTCTACGCTCACTGGATATCTCCCAGCTTTTTTTGCAACAAATTATAGGGTCCATTTTCTCCTATTAGCTCTTGTGAAAATGACAAATTTGGAGCTAAAACAACATATTACCAGAAAAACATAATTTTACCTTTTCACACCCAAATGTAGAATTTTGCAAAGCATGTGTGTGCTCAAACTGCACTACACACCTCTAGATGAATCACTTTAGGGGTCTAATTTCCAAAATCTGGTCAATTGTGGGGCAATTTTGCAGTTCTGGCACCTCAGGGGCTCTGCAAATGCGATGACATCCACAATCTAATCCAACCAAATGAGCACTCCAAAATTAAATTGCGCTCTTATCTTTTCGAACCTTGCTGTGTACCAAAACATTAACTTTAGACCAAATATGATGGATTACTGTATTCGTGACAAATTGTGAAACAAAACATGTGGATCAAGTGAGGAAGAAAACAGAAAAGGCACTCCCATGCTAAGCAGATCGTATCAACATCGGGTAAAGTTCTTGGCTTACATCAAACACCTACACCGGGATCTTGGGTGCACATCAAGTCAAAATTGTCAGTAATTTGTAACTCGCAAAAGAAAGAAGGAGAATGATGGCACTCACCGTCCCTTTATAAACGCCTTTTATTGGAACATCATAAAATGCAAGCAGGAGAGTATAGAGTTGATGCCACATCAGGACAACAGCCGTTTTGAGCCAGTGTGCGCTTCTAAGGGTCCCACCTGTAGGGACCCATAGAAGCGCACACTGGCGCGAAACGGATGTCATCCTGACGCGGCATCCACTCTATACTGTAACGGGGCAGTTGCGAGAAAGTAGGGGATGAGGAACCTGGGCCCCTGCACTGCCCCTCAGGCTAAGGAGGTGCCTTGACTTTCCTTAACTTGGGGGTACACTTGATCGTAGTGAGGCCCAAGTCCCTGACCTGTCCCTATCTCCTGTTTAGCCCTGAGCTAAACCCCCAACCCCCTCCCCAGGAGGTGAGACACGGAAAACAGTGAACTGCACCAATAACACAAAAGGAAAGATAAAACAGACACCATGGGGTTAAAGCAACTAAAAAACAAAACTTAGCTTTATCTCCTGCCAATGTTCCAAGCAGCAGAGTAAGGCACCTGATCAGCATCCAGCAGCAACACCACTGCTCCAGAAAAGCTGAACCCCCTCTGCACCAGGTAGGTCCAGTCTTCACCAAGGTTGGTTAGCAAATGACCAGTATTACCAACAGTGATCTGCAGCACCAGGTGGGCTTATAAAGGGAAGAGGGAGTGGCACTCACCTGCATAGATAATTAATCACCATGCAGTAACACCAGCAGCCACCGGGGGGAAAAACCATCAGCAGACCAACTACTGTTGAAGTAACACCAGTCGCCACCGGGGGGGGGGAAACACCCAGCAGCAGACTCACTAAACTTGTAGGAACATCAGCGGCCACCAGGAGCAAAAACCCATATTAACCCCCGAGGGCCAGAAAGGAAAAATGTTTATATAAGAGAGTCCAGACTCTGACACAGATCCAAAAATGGATCGTGACAGTACCCCTCCTTTAATGAGGGGCCTCTGGGCTCTCAACACTGCACCTCACCAGAAAAACACCTATATTAATAATAATAAATTTTATTTCTATAGCGCCAACATATTCCACAGCACTTTACATTTCAAAGGGGATTTGTACAGACAATAGACATTACAGCATAACAATAATCACATAGATTATAACAAATACCAAGAGGAGTGAGGGTCCTGTTCGCAAGCTTACAGTCTATGAGGAAAGAGTTTGACACGAAAGGTGGGTGGTAACAGTTGCCCTGATTGTATGGACCAGCCATAATGTTAAGTGTGGAACAGTACAGACACAGAGGGCTAATGGATGCATAAAGCATGTGGGAACATGATGCGGGGAACCTAGTTATGGTAAAACTTTTGGCTGTGCCACGCAGGGATAGATAAGGTTAATGTGTTGAGGCGATAGGCCAGTCTGAATAAATGCGTTTTCAGGGCATGCTTAAAATTGTGGGGATTGGGGCCTAATCGTATTGACCTGGGAAGTGCATTCCAAAGAATTGGCACAGCACATGTAAAGTCTTGGAGATGGGAGTGGGAGATTCTGATTATTGAGGATGCTAACCTCAGGTCATCAGCAGAACGGAGGGCGCGGGTAGGGTGGTATACTGAAACAAGGGAGGAGATGTAGGGTGGTGCTGAGCCATGGAGGGCTTTGTGGGTGAGGGTAATAAGTTTATACTGAATTCTGGATTGGATGGGTAGTTAGTGTAATGACTGGCACAAGGTAGAGGCACCTACAGTGAGGACGCCTAGATCTACCAGAGTTCACCTCAGCAACCACCTGACCAGCAGGTTTATGGCAAACGTGGGCAGATGGAAGTGGCAACGTATGCTCCGGAGGCACCACAAATCTCCAGAGCACCACCCAGGGGAATGAATTGTGTATGGGCATTATTGGGGGTAGCTCCAGCTGGTAAGTCCCCGGGCCGAGGATGGCCGACACCCGATACGGCCCGATCACCCGAGAACTCCAGATCCCAGCAGCACATCTCAACTGGATGTTTTTGGTGGACAGCCATAGGTACTCATTCACACACAGGTCCAGACCTGAAAGTTGATTGCCACACACATGTTTGCCACAAGATGGTGAACTCTTCACAGCTCCGACAACAGAGGCGTCCCCTTGTGTTGTCACATTCACACTCCCACAATGCTCAGAAGGAGTCACCACCCTCCTCTGACCCCTCCTCCTAAGAGGACCCCAACACCCAGGCTTAGCATGTGGTGAGGGTAGAGACTTGCCCCTACTCCCTGGCAGCACCTCTGCTGCCCCCTGTTATGATTGAGTCACTGTAGGAGGCAAAAATAGAAATGCTAGCTAAGTCCAGAAAACCAGAGAAGTTGGCAGCTATCGGATTGCAGACCCCTGAACCTATCAACACAACTAGCAGTAGCCGTGGGGGGCTCCTACGATGCCCTAGGCCCCTCGATCACAGCCGGAGGACTACATAGCCTAAAGACAGAAAGGTAAATCTAAACTGCCCCAGAGCAGACCCCAAAGCAAAAGGCAGCCCCCCACATATAATGACGGTGAAGCAAGAAGAAAGAACAAAACACAGACAGAAAGATAGACTGAGCAAAGATGGGGCCCCAGCTAGCTTAGATAGGAAAGGACAGGAAGGCTGCTGTCTGCAATCCGTGAAAAACCCTAAGAAAATAAGAGCCAACAACAGACAGTAAAAAAGGCCCTGAAGACGCTAGGCTTCAAAAAAGGCTATGTCAGTACTCAGGAATATTCTGAAGACAGAGCAACAGGCAAAAGGAGATTCAGCTCACCCCAGCAGGGAATGGCAGAATCCAGAAAAGCAAGGAAAAACAAAACACTAATGCAAAAAGGCAAAGCAGAAATCTTAGCTTTAGATGAGCAGGAATCAGACTGGTTTCCTAGAAGTCCACAGAGAAATCACCCGCAGGCCAGAAGGGCGTCGGCAGCCTTACATCCAGTCATTAACTCCACTCAGCCAGTCATCATCATCAGCCCCAGGTGTTTGACAATCAGGCTCACTACCTTTCTTCACCAGAAGAGGGAGTTCCTTGGGCCTCAGTAGTGAAGGGGAAAATGAACTCACAATAGCCCCCACTGGAGAAGAAATGGATGGTTGTAGTATGACGGCAGAGACAGTAGCCCCCTGGCAGCAGCCCTCACACAACTGATCCCAGCTGACTACTTCCCTAGACCGCCAATCTATGACTAGGTTGTGTTTTTCCAACCAAGGGAGGCCTTAAACGATAGGTGATGGCATTCCCCCCAAGACTTAGCATGACAGGGACTCTACATGAGTCCCTATATGCAGATGTATATTTTCCACGACTTGGGTCAACCTCCCCTGGCTCAGTGGGACAAAGTCAATGGCCTGAACGCTTAGGGGTTTGGCCAGCATCCTACACCTCATGCCATGGGTCTGGACAAAGTGAGCGTCCACCAGATTGACTCCCGCTCCACTGTCCACAACCACCGGTATGGCCTCAGGTACCCCGCCAACCACCACTTCGGCTGACAAAGTACACAGCAAGGGAAAAATGGAGGAAATATACACTCCTTGGTTGCCTCCCTCTACACGACCAGGGGGACATGGCTTCTTAGGTGGTATGGAAGTTTTGGCACGAGCCGGGCAGACCCTGATAAAATGACCAGTCTGACCACAGCTAAAACATGCCCCCAAACCACGATGAACCACAGGCAACACCATTGGGGAACCAACTCCTCCCACCTGCCTGGGCTCGTCCGACTGCACCAGCGAGTCCTCCTCCCTAGAAAGGACTACAGGGGGCATATTCGCCAAAGCCGCAAAAAACTCGTCCACCGACCGTGGAGATGGTGAATCAGCCGGCAGGGAGAAGGCCCAGAATAGGGGATCACCCTTAAGGAGGGATATGATGAATCCCACCCGCTGTTCCTCACTCCCTAATGAATGAGGGCGGAGCCTGAAGTGTAGCTTGCAGGCCTCCTGAAAAAACTAAAAATTATCTCTCCCTCCAGAAAACCTGTCTGGGAGAGATAACTTGGGTTCTGGTTGAGCCTGCATCTGTGCTGAGGCCCCGAACCTCCCCAACTGCTGCAGCTGCTGCTCCACCACACCATGCAGCACCCCACACTCCTCAGTGAGGGTCTGCAGCAATTGGACAAAGGTCTGTATTTGGGCCATGGCCTACCAGAAAAAAATTGGCGGTTGGTAATAAAGTCACGGGGCGGTTGCGGGAAAGTAGGGGACGAGGAACCTGGGCCCCTGCACTGCCCCTCAAGCTAAGGAGGTTCCTTGACTTTCCTTAACTTGGGGGTACACTTGATGGTAGTGAGGCCCAAGTCCCTGACCTGTCCCTATCTCCTGTTTAGCCCTGAGCTAAACCCTCTCCCCAGGAGGTGAGACACGGAAAACAGTGAACTGCACCAATAACACAAAAGGAAAGATAAAACAGACACCATGGGGTTAAAGCAACTAAAAAACAAAACTTAGCTTTACCTGCTGCCAATGCTCCAAGCACCAGAGTAAGGCAGCCGATCAGCATCCAGCAGCAACACCACTGCTCCAGATAAGCTGAACCCCCTCTGCACCAGGTAGGTCCAGTCTTCACCAAGGTTGGTTAGCAAATGACCAGTATTACCAACAGTGATCTGCAGCACCAGGTGTGCTTATAAACGGAAGAGGGAGTGGCACCCACCTGCATAGATAATTAATCACCATGCAGTAACACCAGCAGCCACCGGGGGGAAAACCCATCAACAGACCAACTACTGTTGTAGTAACACTAGCGGCCCCTGGGGGGGGAAACACCCAGCAGCAGACTCACTAAACTTGTAGTAACACCAGCGGCCACCGGGGGCAAAAACCCATATCAACCCCCGAGGGCCAGAAAGAAAAAATGTTTATATAAGAGAGTCCAGACTCTGACACAGATCCAAAAATGGATCGTGACAGTACCCCTCCTTTAATGAGGGGCCTCTGGGCTCTCAACACTGCACCTCACCAGAAAAACACCTATAATAATAATAATAAATTTTATTTCTATAGCGCCAACATATTCCACAAAAATGGATCGTGACATATACTCTCCTGCCTCTGCTGAATTTTATGATGTTCAAATAAAAGGCGTTTTTAAAGGGACGGTGAGTGCCACCACTCTCCTTATTTCTTTTGCAAAAAACATGTGGATCACTTTTTCCTGTTTCCCCCTCGTCAAATTTACATATTTAGGGCTAAAACAATATTTCACATCATCTTTAATTTTCATTACCAAATGTTATAGTTTTGTGGAGCATCTATGGGTACAAAATGGTTAAATCATATTTGATTTGTTTACTTATTATTAATTCTTTTACACGAAATCTAATAAACTCATATTCTGGCATTGATTGTCCAATCTTTTTTCAAGTGCATGTGGTATGCACTGTAAGAAATATTACACCTTTACTATCACAATCTTTAGACTTACAGTATCTGCTGGTGAGACCAGCCATGTCCTGACAGCCACCACTTCTTTTCGATTTGCACATTTGTGGTTCTTTAAAGAGCTGGTAATGACAATGCTCATTGCCCACCATCAGTGCTCAGAGCACCTAAGTTTTATAAGTGGCCTTTGCCATCCACTCTGGGATAAAGATGTTCTAAGCTGAATTGAATGAGTCGGTCCATTGACCACATCTGTAATTTGTGGCTGCTGGATGAGAGCCACAAGAACTGCCTTTCATCTGATGGCATCTCTGGCTCTTCTATTAAGAGGCCTAGTTTGACATCATAGTTGTAGCATGACACACATCTGATGTCACACCAGGCTGGTTAATAGAAAGAGGAGCCATGGGGACCATCAGGTAAGAGGTGGTTCCCTCAGCTCTCGTGCAGCAACTCTAGATTGCTGACATGGATGATTGACTAGGTCGAACGAACCAATTCACACCAACTGTACTCTGCACCTATCAAGGTCCTTTAGGTTCCAGTACTTTGCTAAAGTGTAACATTGCATCCATTTTTCTGGTATAGGTAATAGACATTAGTCTGCCGAATGTCCTGAAGTCTGTCGGTCTTCCATTGCTGACAGTATGCTACATGTTATGACCTATGCTCCTTGCTGGCTTGGCATCGTGTGTTGGTGTCATTTAGTCAGTTTCACACTAACTGTTGCTAGAGAAGAGTACTCATGGAGTAGCAGCCCGTTGGCTGCCTGCAGTGAAGTAATGATCCCGGTGAAACAGTTAATTTTCAGTACCTGGGAATCCCATCGACTCCACTCCCAGGTTTTGCTTTAAGCCAAATTAGTCCCAGCTCAGTGGGTCCACACCATCTCAGGTAAGACCCATCAGATGCTATAAGGGTTTGTACAATTACTTCTATATAAGAGCAGTAATAGAATACCATTTGAGTTATTTTTCCTTGACAAGTCTGAGCAACTAATTTAAAAAAAATAATTATATTGGGAAATATATATTCTGGGGAAATAGCAGCATACATGTCATTTTTATTGCAGTGGTTAAAGTGACTCATACAGAAGCTTTTACGAGGAATGGAATACTTTAGGTAAAGGTGCTTCTTTACAATAAATATTGGGAGCAGCTTCTTGTTTGCTGCGATGCCAGAAAAAGTTAATAAGCTCATAATTCAGACTTGTCTGGAGCGGTGCGAAATCAGAAAGCACGTGCATGATATACTGGAGCTGACTGGCTGATAACTAGTTTTGGGAAGTCTTGGGCTTCCTTTTGCATTTGTAAGAGGGTTATGGTGAACTTCAGCCACACTTTTGCCAGTTATCCTGTTATTATTATGTTAGACATGTTGGCCATATGATTTTGCATTATTCCTTTGCACTTTATGTTTTTATATGCCATTGTAATTTGTTGCCAGGCCACAGCCCTGCCAGAGGAAGATGATGACCTGTGATATCAATGAGTTTCCAGCCGTCAAATAGACTTATGTTCAGTGCACTTGTCTATATTTTCAATGTCTGTTAAGTTTCATAATTTGTTTGTGCGATGGAACAAATGGTATTGCTCAGCAATTCAGCCAGGAGTTACAGTCTGCCATTGTCCAGGAGACTGAGAGAGGCTGTGAGTGAGACATTTTACATAGTAGTGGCAACAAAGGGTGCAATGTAAACCTCTTGATCTGTGTGCTGCCCCAGTTACAGTAGGGGAAATTACCTCTGTGACTGTCCCAAGTGCAAAGGAGAGCAGCTGCATGTAAAGCCGAAGAGGAAGAGACAGCGAAAGCCAGATGGGAAAAATGGTAGCCCAGAAATGCACCACAGTATGAGTGAGGACAAGCCAATGGGGGGAAAGGGGCCTGATTAACGCAAATTAGGATACATGAGGGGAGCATCCAGATGGGCAAATGTCAGAAGAGGACCCACCAGGTGAAAGAGATCCAAAGCCCAGTCTGAAGCCTGTGAAGTTAAGAACAAACATTCTGGTTATGGGATCGTAGCATATTGGGATCTGGTGTTTGAAGGTGAGTTGGAGTTTTGGGAGCTGAGTTGCAGCACAAGGAAACGGCCACTACAGAGCATACAAAGCTGTGGCATTCAGATCGTGCTTACTACGGGCTAGCGTCAGACCAATATCTAAGCCCTGGAAAGCCTTTATAGTTTAAAGAAATAAATACATTGCTGGTAAAAATAATTTTTTCTCATACAATTTATTTTATTTTTGCTAATTTGTCACATTTGAAGTTTCAGATCCTTGAATATACTTTAATATAAGATAAAGAGACAACACGAGTTAACAGCTTTTAGATACAGCTTTTAAAAGATCCTTCTGTTTACTGAAGATAAAGATTGGGTCAAAACCTGTATCACCCATTTATAAAATAATTGCCACCCCCAAACCTAATATGAGTTGTGTCACCCTTGGCATTATTCTACTGTCACTCAGTGCCTTGGGACGGTGTGCGCTAACCATGTCCCTAGAACTAGGGATGCCATAGTCTATCCCTGTCCCAGGGATTACTCCTAAAGTGGAAACGCCAGGTTCTCGTGCCTTGCCATGCTTCTATATTAACCCAGGGAGGTGGAAAGCCCAAAAGTATTGGATAACAATAAACAGACAAACAAGGGAAGATGGACATGGATAAATAAAATAGCAATTACACAAAATACACTCACCAAAGAACAGAATGGAACTCAGGGGAGTTAAAGGAGGGAAAAAACAAATAGGAGACGATGAGGATGTGCACACAAACAAAACACCAAGCAACAGTCTCCTGAGCAAATCTCCAAACGCCAACTGCAACCATGAACTACACCTCCAACTCCAGAACCAGGTAATAAGAACTAACAATGGCAATTCCTAACGGCCAGAAATGAGCATAAATAGAAGAAGGGAGTGGCCAACACTGAACTTTCAGTCAAGAAATGACAGGTGGACATTCTCATTCAGGATCTTCTGGTTGTCAGCAAAATTACTGACTATATTAATTATGACAAGTTGTCCAGGTCCTCCAGAAGCAAAGCAACCCTATTCTATTACTACCACATTTGACTGATAGAACAATGTGTCCGATGATGGAAGGCAGTGTTAGCTTTAAGTGTGTCATAATGGGACCCATGTCTTGTAAAACTTTCACCTTTAACCCCTCAGTCCATAGAATACTATTCCAAAACTCTTGGGGCTCATCTAGACAAGGCACAAGCCACTGTGTTCTTCTTTTGTCGGCGGTGGCTTGCGCATTGAAACTTTTCTTAGCATCTTTGTTTTGTGTGGAATTGTGCACATAATTAACTGTGGAAAGTAAGGCCTATTGTTCTTTAGATGCTCTTTTAGGTTTTTTATTGCATTCTGTATGGGTCATTGAAGTGCTCTTAGTGAAATTTTGGTAGACATAAAACTCCTGGGAAGGTTCACCTTTGTCCCAAGGTTCACTATTTGTGGTTCCCTCAAGTCTCAGAGCTTTGAGGCCAGATGCACATGAACCGGAAGTGGCAGCACTTTGGCCATTGTGGCAGGTCAGCTCACTTAGCTGCTCCTCGAGGTAGACAAAGGCACACATGGGTTAAAGTCTCTGGCCGGTTTATTGTGTCATAAACCACAAAATAGTAACAGAAAAAACAGCCTTTCTGGCTCAAAAGGAAGCAAAAAGTTCATAAACAGTCCTGCTCAGCACTCTTGTGCCAACACATATGGCAGCTCTCTCAGGAGTGTCAGCCTAATGGCCCCGTTACACATAACGATGTCCCAGTGATCCCACCAACGATCCGACATGGATGAGATCGCTGGGACATCATTAGGCTGATCGCTGGTGAGCTGTCACATAAACAGCCCCTCCAGCGATCAGGACCAGCGAGAAAGCTGGTTTCCAATGTAAACAGCGGGTATCTAAGAGCCGTGCGGCTCTTAGATACCCACTGTTTACCTTAGATACCAGCGTGCACTGATATCTAGGGTAAACAGCGGGTATCCAAAAGCCACGCGGCTCTTAGTTACCTGATGTTTATGTTGGATACCAGCGTCCAGCATCGCTGATCGCTGGTCTCTCGCTGCCACACGCAGCAATGCGTGCTGGCCAGCAGAAGACCAACGATCAAAAAATGGCCCAGGATGATCCTGCACGATGAGCGATACCCAGCAGGGGGGTTGGTCGCTGATCCCTGTCACACACAGCGATGTCGCTGGAGAGATCGCTGATGCGTCACAAAATCAGCGATCTCGCTAGCGATCTCGCTGTGTGTGCCGGGGCCCTAAGACTTGCTTGCTTCTACACAACACAGAAAAAAAACTGTCTGAATATTTATTTCCCCTCCAGTCACACCCTGGTGGTGGAGATATGGTGGGTTGGCGTCCCGCTCATCTCTGACCTACCCACCGTGAAAGCCATGCCCAAATAGCAACTGGATTGCTCTCAGCGCATATCATGCTGGAGAAAACACTTATGGCTTTCACATCACACAGCAAAGCAATCTTTGTGACATAAATCTCCCCTTATGTATGACACCAGTGACCCTGTCACATATTCCCCCTCTCTGCCAAAAGCCAGGGGCTTTGGCACCTCCAGACACCAAACAGGGAATTCGAGAGAGGGCATCTGCATTCCCATGTGACTTCCCGGGCCTGTGTTCTACATGGAACTTGAAATCCTGGAGGCCTAAGAAATACCTAGTCACCTGGGCGTTCTTATCCTTTTTCTCCCCTAACCATCTCAGAGGGGCATGATCGGACACAAGTTTGAACCTCCGGCCTAGTAGATAGTACCTTAATGTATCCACGGCCCATTTTATAGCCAGACACTCCTTATCGACGATGGCGTAGTTCTTCTCGCCTGATGAGAGCTTCCGGCTCAAATACAGGATTGGATGTTCTTCTCCATTTACTACTTGAGACAGCATGGCTGCCAAGCCAACTTCAGATGCATCCGTCTGGACCATGAACTCTTTGCTGAAGTGTGGTGCTACCTGAACCGGATGCTTATGTGGCGCCCCCAGGAGTATGGTCGCCACAGTGGCAATGCCTTCCTCCTAGGGAGTGTAATGTCATGCTTGGAAGCAATAAAGGACCTCTCTAGCAGTTAACCACAACACACAGCACAGTTTCCATTCCAGGTCAGCAGAGGGAGCTCTGAACCAAAACTGGGGGAGGAGCTACTCTCTGGGGGCCAGGAAGGAAGATTGGGGAGTTCGTGTGAGGAGGGCAACGTGTGTGGACGTGGAGGAGAAGAGCTGGGAGATTGAGCAGAGAGTTCAGGCTCATTCACAGCTATAGCGCATGATCTGGAGCCCAGTCTCCAAGGCTGTACGGACACTGATGGTCCTGCAACAGAAACTGGAGGAATAGGAAGCTGTAAATGCACTATTCCCACATAAGACTCGGAGGCACAACAGCGACATGTGAGCCAGAAGAGGAAGGCTACAGCTGTTTGTCATACGAGGGAGTTCTAAAGAGAATAAGCAAGTGGAACTTCAGTGTAACACAGTACTGCAAGAACCTAAAAATAAGCGCTAGGAAGGAGACTACACAACCCATCTGCATAGAGAGATTCCTAAGTTGCTTCCAGGCTAGCCAGCTCCTGTGCCATCTGTAATCTGGACCCTGGACTGCATTTCCCAAGCAAAGTAAAGGTAAAGAAACTGTACCCTTTTGTGTCCTTGCCTTCTTCCTGCAACCCCGTCAGCACTGCTTCATCCCTGTGCCAGACACTGCACCCTCTTCCTCAACACCTATCCTCACTGCCCTGGGATTACTGCCCTACCTGTGGAGGGCCACAACATCATAGCTGCACCACACCATCTGTCCCAGAGGATCTGTCTGCAGCGTCGGCATAACATCTTCATTGCCGAACACCACAGGTGGCGTCACGAATCATTCACTCATAAACTTTATTCCATCACTTAACCCCTTTTACATGGGCGCCCAGGGCCATGGACCAGGTCACCGCTGCTGTGCAATTCCCCTTTGAGAGACCGGCCCGGTACCGAGTACCCCACTGCCCTGGGAGGGCGACCCATTTTGGCATCATGAACAGGATTTACCGAGCCCGGTGTCCCCGGGTCCTGTGTGCCATAGACTATTTGTGCAGTTGCTGCCATTACCCCGCCGCTTGGCGTGCGCAGGAAGCCAAAGGGGTGGGCCGTCGTGGGCGGAGCCAGCCGAAAAAGTGAAGTGCTGCGCGGGAAGAGGCCAGCGCGCTGGAAGTGAGAAGCGGAGGCCTGCAGCCCCGGCGTCCCCCCGATCAATCAGCCGGTGGAGTGGTAACAGGTAAGCCAGCGCAACCCAGGGCCTGGCCAACGTTAACTGGGGGAAGAGAATGTCTGAAGCAAGACCAGACGCAGCGGCGGACGCCACAGCAAACCCCACAGCGCAACAAGCTGCAGGGCCCAGCGCAGCTGCGGCTCCCATAGCGCCGCTGCATCCAGCAGCCAGCACTGTCTCGACAGCGCCACAAGAATCAGCGCCCACCACAGCAGTCCCCATAATGCCGCTGTCCATGCCCTATATACCGGGAGCGGCCTGGCTACTGCAGTACTCAGGTGAGTCACATACACTGAGTGAATTCAAAGAGAGACTGTGCAGTTTGTTTTAGGTGTATCCTCTGTCTGAAAACCAAAAAGTGAACATCCTTATTGGGCAGCTAACTGGTGCAGCACAGAGGGAAGTAAAAGCCTCGCAGGACACTGATAAAGAGACTGTTAAAAAGATCCTGGCTAAGCTAAAAAGCACCTTTAACACATGCACTGCAGCTGAAATAAAGATGATTCTTTGGGTGTAAGCAGAGAGTGCAGGACAGTATACGGGACTATGCCCCTAACCTGCAGGAGGCGCGAGCCATCAAGCAGATTGATCCAGACAGTGTGAAAGATGGAGACAGACTGTTAAAGGAGCAATTTATTGAGGGACTCCTATCCAGTACCCACAGAGCACAGCTGCGCATCATAGCCCTACAAAACCCTGACCTAGACTTTGCAGACTTCAAAGACAGGGCTATTCGGGTGCTGCATGAACCAAATGTCAGCCGTCCAGCGCCCCCTAGGTGCCCAGCGATCACATACCATCAAGAAGAAGTATCTTTCCCTCTCAGCCCTGTGGAGGCTGATCCACAGACTCTGGCAAAGACCCATCTGCCGAACTGCGTCTTCAGGTCCAGGAGCTGACCAAAAATATGACTGCACTTGCCAAAACTGTGTAGTCCCTGCAGGTGTCATCAAAGGAGAAGATCCAGCTGGCCTCCAGTCCAGAGGATGTCCTGTTATGAATGGGTCACCGAGGAGGAAAACTAAAAAAGCTAAGTCACAGAAAACCAGAGAGGTTGGTAACTATGCAGATTGCAGACCCCTGGTCCTAACCACACATCTAGCAGCAGCCGTGGAGCGTTCCTACGACAAATCTAGACGCCACGTCACAGCCGGAGGACTAAATAAGCCTAAAGCAAGAAAAGGGGCAAACTAACTGCCCCAGAGCAGACCCCAAAGGAATAGACAGCCCCCACACATGTATTGACGGTGAAACAAGATGAAAACACAAGCACAGGCAGGAAAATAGGCTGAGCAAACGATGGGGCCCAAACTAACTAGAAAGGACAGGAAAGGAAAGACACTGTCTACAATCTGCCCAAAAAACCCTACAAAAATAATGTCCAACACTTCTCATAACAAAATTAACCCTGAAGTCACTAGACTTCTCCCACTATATCAGCACTCTGAAATATTCTGAGACAGACCAGCAAAAAGAGGCCAATCTAATAAGGGACAAAAAAAAAATTGGCAAATACAGATAAATAAGAGTGGAAATACAGCACAGCCCCAGCCGGGGGTTTCTGACCACACAAAAAACTGAATAGACCAACAAAATCAAGTGTGAACAATAGCAGAAACACTTAGCTTGAGATGACTGGAACAGAGCTGAAAACCAAGACCTGAAAAGCCAGAAGGATTCACCAGCACCAGAATAGGGTGTCGGCTGTCTTAAATCCAGTCTGAGATTCCAGAGATCCAATCATTATCCTCATCATCAGGTGGCAGATCTCTACTAATTAAATCAACCTCACTACCTCCTGTTACCACCAGAGGGAGCCCGGAAGGAGAACTCACAACTGGTAGACCAGAAAATGAGTTCAAAACAGTACCCCCCCTTGAGGAGGGGTCACCGAACCCTCATCCACGCCACCAGGCCAATCAGGATGGGCCCGGTGAAAAGCACGAACCAATCTATTGGCATTAATATCAGAGGCAGAGACCCAAGAATTATCCTCCTGGCCATAACCCTTCCTGTTATGAATGAGTCACCAGAGGAGGAGAAAACAAAAATACAAGCTAAGTCCAGAAAACCAGAGAGGTTGGTAGCTATCGGATTGCAGACCCCTGATTCTATTCACCACAACTAACAGTAGCCGTGGGGGGTTCCTACGGTGCCCTAGACCCCTCGTCACTGCCGGAGAACTACATAAGCCTAAAGAAAGAAAGGGGAAATCTAAACTGCCCCAGAGCAGACCCCAAAGCAATAGACAGCCCCCAACATGTATTGTCGGTGAAAAACAGATGAAAACACAAACACAGACAGAAAGACAGGCTGAGCAAACGATGGGGCCCAACTAACTAGATAGGACAGGACAGAAAAGTTGCTGGCTGCAATCCGCAAAAAACCCTACAAAAATGTCCCAACCGTCTGATAGGAAAAAAGGCCCTGAAGTCGCTAGACTTCAAAATCACTATATCAGCACTCAGGTATATTCTGAAAACAGAGCAAAGAGATCAACTGATCAGAGACAAAAATGGAATTCAGCCAATCCCAACCAGGACTGGCTGAATACAAACACTAAGGAAACCAGACAAAATCTCATTGAATAATAGCAGGGCAAAAACTTAGCTTTTAGTAGACAGGAACTAAAACTGGATGCCAGAGCTCAGAGCAGAAAGGATCACGAGCAAACCCTGCAGGACGTCGGCTGCCTTATATCCACTCAGAAATTCCAGATGTCCAATCACACTCCGCCTGTTTAGATGACAGGTTCTTCCCATCCCAATCAATTTCACTACCTCTCTTCACCAGCAGAGGGAGCTCATCAGACATCAAAGGTGAAGGGGAAAATTAACTCACAACACCTTCCATTTGAACAAATACTGGAGTCTCCGTCTAACCAAACGAGAATCCAATATTTTCTCTACCTCATATTCCACATTGCCTTTAACCAATACAGGGTCAGGAGGTGCTGCCATAGGAACTACTGGCTCAACAAACCTCTTCAACAGTGATTTGTGAAATACGTTGAACATAACTGGAAGAACCAATCGAAAAGAAACAGGATTAAGAATCTCCAAAATCTTATAAGGTCCAATAAATCTTGGCTTAAATTTTGGAGATGCAACCTTCATAGGAATATTCTTAGACGACAACCAAACCATATCACCCACTTTAAACTGGGGACCAATGGTCCTATGCCGGTTGGAAAATCGCTGGACCTTTTCCTGAGAGAGTGACAACTTATCCACCACTTGGTCCCATATCTGCTGCATTCTCTCAACCACAGTGTCCACACCTGGGCAGGATGAAGATTCCACTTGCCCTGAAGAGAATCGAGGATGAAACCCAAAATTAAAGAAAAAGGGTGACATCAAAGTGGCAGAACTAGCTCTATTGTTCAGCGTGAATTTGGCCAAGGGCAAAAATGAGACCCAATCATCCTGATCAGCAGATATAAAACATCTCAAATAAGACTCCAAGGTCGGGTTTGTTCTCTCAGTCTGCACATTGGTCTGGGGATGAAACACGGAGAAGGATAACTGAATTCCCAGATTGGAACAAAAGGCTTTCCAGAATCTGGAAGCAAACTGGACTCCTCTGTCCGACACAATGTTCTCAGGAATCCCATGTAACCGAACCACCTGTTGTAAAAACAAGGGCACCAACTCAGCGGAAGATGGCAACTTTGGGAGTGGTACAAGATGGACCATCTTCGAAAATCTATCACAAATCACCCAGATAACAGTCATTCTCTGAGAGACAGGAAAATCAGAAATAAAATCCATTGAGATATGGGTCCATGGCCTCTTGGGCACCGGCAGGGGCATCAGCAACCCACTAGAACGAGAACAGGGTTTAGACCGAGAACAAGTCCCACAGGACAGTACAAAATTCCTGACATCACGAGATAAGGCAGGCCACCAAAAAGACCGACTCACCAAATCTCTGGTACCAAAAATACCTGGATGACCAGCCAATGCGGAGCAATGAACTTCAGACATCACTCTCTTTCTCCACTGGTCAGGAACATACAATTTTCCCATAGGGCAACGCTCAGGTTTATCCTCCTGAAATTCCTCCGGGGCGCGTCTCAAATCGGGCGAAATGGCAGAAAGAACTACCCCCTCACCTAGGATGGTAGTAGGCTCGGTCACATTAAGAGAATCAGCAAAGAAACTCTTAGAAAGGGCGTCTGCCTTAACATTCTTAGTGCCCGGAAGAAAACAGACCACAAAATTAAAACGCATGAAAAACAAGGCCCATCTAGCCTGTCTAGGATTCAAGCGCTTGGCCGTCTACAGATAAATCAAATTCTTGTGATCGGTGAGGACCACAACTTGATGTCTAGCTCCCTCCAACCAATGTCTCCACTCCTCAAATGCCCATTTCATGGCCAACAAATCCCGATTCCCCACGTCATAGTTGCGTTCAGATGGGGAGAACTTTCGAGAAAAGAAGGCACAGGGATTCATCTTAGAAGTCACAGGGTCTTTTTGGGACAAAACAGCTCCTGCACCAATCTCAGAAGCATCTACCTCCACCTGAAATGGAAGCGAGACATCCAGTTGCCGTAAAACTGGTGCTGAAGTAAATCTCCGCTTAAGCTCCTGAAATGCTGAGACAGCCTCAGGAGACCAATTCAGCACATCAGCGCCCTTCTTGGTCAGATCAGTCAGTGGTTTGACAATACCTGAAAAATTACCTATAAATTTACGATAGAAATTAGCAAAACCCAAAAACTTCTGGAGAGCCTTCAAAGAAGTAGGCTGAACCCAATCATAAATGGCCTGTACCTTGGCCGGGTCCATTTCAATAGTCGACGGAGACAAGATAAATCCCAAAAATGAAATCCTCTGTACACCAAACAGGCATTTCGATCCCTTAACAAACAAGGAATTCTCCCTCAAAATCCGGAACACAGTCCGGACATGTTCCACATGAGAATCCCAATCACTAGAAAAGATCAAAATATCATCCAGATAGATAATCAAAAACTTATCCACAAAGTCTCGGAAAATTTCATTCATAAAGGACTGGAAGACAGAAGGGTCATTAGTGAGCCCAAAAGGCATCACCAGGCACTCAAAATGTCCCTCCGGAGTATTAAACGCCGTCTTCCATTCATCCCCGTGCTTGATGCGAATAAGATTATACGCCCCCCTGAGGTCAAGCTTAGTAAACCAGCAGGCGCACTTAACTCTGGAGAATAAATCAGACATCAGAGGTAACGGGTACTGATATTTAACCGTCATCTTGTTAAGGGAACGATAATCAATACACGGTCTTAATGAACCATCTTTCTTGGTCACAAAAAAAAACAGCACCTAAAGGTGACGAGGATGGTCTAATATGACCCTTCTTCAATGACTCCTTAATATAGGATCGCATAGCATCATGTTCGGGTACTGGTAAGTTGAAAAGCCGACCCTTGGGAAATTTACACCCAGGCATCAACTCAATTGCACAGTCATAACTCCTATGAGGAGGCAAAGATGCAGATTTACTCTCACTAAATACATCAGAAAAATCGGCCAGATAATCAGGAATATCATAAGACTGAGGAGAGGTGGAGAAAACAGGAGCGTCCCTAAGAATACACTAACAACCCCAACTCACCACAGACCCAGATTTCCAATCCAAAGCTGGATTATGAGTTTGCAACCAGGGAAAACCCAGAACAATAGTATCATGCAAATTATGCAGCACCAAAAATTTACAATTTTCTTGGTGGTCTGGGGCAACTCGCATTATCACCTGGGTCCAAAACTGAGGTTTATTCTCCGCCAAAGGAGTAGCATCAATACCCCTCAAAGGAATAGGCGTCCGCAGAGGCATCATGGAAAAACCACAACGTTTAGCAAAGTCCAAATCCATCAGATTCAAAGCTGCTCCTAAATCCACAAAAGCCTTAGTGGAAAACGTGGATAAGGAGCAGATCAGAGTAATTGCCAAAAGGAACTTAGGTTGTATACTGCCCACAGCAAATGTGTGTGCAAAACGTTTCTCTCGTTTAGGGCAGACGGGAACAGTATGAGAGGCGTCTCCACAGAAAAAACACAGTTTATTACGCCTTCTAAACTCCTAACGTTGCGTCCTAGACAAAACCCCATCACATTGCATAGGTTCAGACGTTTGTTCAAAAGGTGGCAGCGCCTCCCGTGTAGTTTTACGTTCACGTAAACGCCGATCAACTTGAATGGCTAATGACATAGAATCATCCAGACAAGGGGGAACAGGAAATCCCACCATAACATCTTTTACAGTCTCTGATAAACCCTTCTGAAATAGAGCTGCCAAAGCACTATCATTCCATGTAGTAAGGACCGCCCACTTTCAGAATTTTTGACAGTATAACTGCAGAATCCTGACCCTGGTATGCCAACAGGGTTCTCTCAGCTTGATCAACAGCATTAGGTTCATCATACAACAACCCCAAGGCTTGAAAAAATGCATCCACATTAGTCAGAATAGGATTTTCAGGTGTCAGAGAAAAAGCCCAATCCTGGGGATCGCCGCACAGCAAGGAGATGACAATATTAACCTGCTGCGCCAAGCTCCCCGATGAGTTAGGCTTCAAGGCAAGAAATAATTTACAATTATTCTTAAAATTCAGAAATTTAGACCGATCCCCAGAAAACACATCAGGAGTAGGGATCTTAGGTTCAGCAGCATGTGACTGAATGAGGTAGGTGGAAATTCCCTGCACTTCAGCAGTGAGCTGCTCCACACGATCAGACAATTGCTTAATCTCCATTAGAAAAAAAAATCCTCCTACGGCCCCAGAGAAAAAGAGGAAAGACTACATTGAAAAAAAAAAATTCTGACACTTTTTTTTTTTCTTTAAACAATTTTTTCCTGCTTTTGAGTACCCTAGAATTTGCGGTATGGCTGGTGATTCTGTTATGAATGAGTCACTGAGGAGGAAAACTAAACAAGCTAAGTCACAGAAAGCCAGAGAGGTTGGTAACTATGCAGATTGCAGACCCCTGATCCTAGCCACACAACTAGCAGCAGCCGTGGAGCGTTCCTACGATGAATCTAGATGCCTCGTCACAGCCGGAGGACTAAATAAGCCTAAAGCAAGAAAAGGGGAAAACTAACTGCCCCAGAGCAGACCCCAAAGGAATAGACAGCCCCCACACATGTATTGACGGTGAAACAAGATGAAAACACAAACACAGGCAGGAAAATAGGCTGAGCAAACGATGGGGCCCAAACTAACTAGAAAGGACAGGAAAGGAAAGACACTGTCTGCAATCTGCCCAAAAAACCCTACAAAAATAATGTCCAACACTTCTCATAACAAAATTAACACTGAAGTCACTAGACTTCTCCCACTATATCAGCACTCTGAAATATTCTGAGACAGAGCAAAAAAGAGGCTAATTTAATAAGGGACAAAAAGCAAATTGGCAAATACAGATAAATAAGAGTGGAAATTCAGCACAGCCCCAGCCGGGGCTGGCTGACCACACAAAAAACTGAATAGACCAACAAAATCAAGTGTGAACAATAGCAGAAACACTTAGCTTGAGATGTCTGGAACAGAGCTGAAAACCAAGACCTGAAAAGCCAGAAGGATTCACCAGCACCAGAATAGGGTGTCGGCTGTCTTAAATCCAGTCTGAGATTCCAGAGATCCAGTCGTTATCCTCATCATTATGTGGCAGATCTCTACTAATTACTACCTCCTGTTACCACCAGAGGGAGCCCAGAAGGAGAACTCACAACTGGTAGACCAGAAAATGAGTTCACAACAATGTCCCATGGCTACGGAAGAAGAGGATCCCGCCACGCCGAGGGAGAGACAATGATCGCTATGACCTGGATGGACATCCCATCTGTCGTCACTGCCACAAGGCAGGCCACATCACAAGGTTCTGTTATTTAAACAAGCAACCCCTGGGGCAGAGGGCCAACCCCCAGGAGTAGGACCACAAGGCCCAAAGAACTGGCGAGCCAAGTATGTTGGAGGGCGACCGGTCCTCCCAGTGGTGATTGACGGCATGCCCATGAACGCTTTGCTGGACACTGGCTCTCAGGTGACAACTATGCCATATATCCTTTATAAGCGGTATTGGGCTGACTCTGAACTTACCCGTGGCCCATGTGATGAACTGACAGTAGTTGCCAGCAATGGTCAGTCTTTACCGCAAGTAGGATGTGAAGAGATTACTATTAAAGTGGGGCGAGTAGAGTTAAAATCTCAAGGTCTGATAGTTGTAGACATTGATCGACGAGAATGTAACCCAATGATGACCGTAGGTACTAATGTGATTGAAAATTGTCTTGCCGAAGTTATTATTTTGTTGCAACAGGTAGCCGAGACTGCTGGTTCCAGTGAACAACGAGTCCTGCAGAAAGAGATCAAGGCCCTGATGCAAAGACAGCAGGTAGAACTGTCTGGCGGAGAAATTGGCAGCGTCAGAGTGAGTGATTCTTTCCCCATTGCGATACCCCCCCAGATGTGAAATGTTAATTTGGTGTCGGGCAGCCATAGGCCTCAGAGGAAAAGATTACCAAGCATTGGTAGAGCAAGTGTACTCTGATAGCCGGCCCACTGTCCTGACAGCCAGAGGTGTAGTTGATGTCCGCAAAGGGAGAGTACCTGTACGCCTCTTGAATTGTGGGGAAGAGGAGGCCACAATACCTTGGTATGCCACAGTTGCTAAGCTGCTTACTGTCAGTAACAACGCAATACGGGCAGCAGAGCCCTTGGTGTCATCCGACCAGGTGGAGGACAAAGGCTCTGTAAAGCAGCTGGAGGAGTGGTGTCAGCAGTTGCATGTGGGAACTTACTCCACCCCTTCATACCAAAAGAATGGGGTTTACCGAGTGGCTCAGGAGTATGAGCGGGTATTCAGTAAACACCCCCTAGACTTTGGGAAGGCAAAAGGGGTTCAACACCATATCCCCACTGGAGATCATCCACCCATTAAAGAAAGGTACCGGCCTATACCCCAACACAATACCAATGTTCCAAAAGTATGTTGCGGGAAATGAAGGAGGCTGGGGTGATCAGAGACAGTTGTATCTCCTGGGCAGCTCCAATAGTCTTTGTGAAAAAGAAAGATGGTACCATGAGAATGTGTGTTGATTACCGAAAAATTAACAGCATTGTGTGTTGATTACCGAAAAATTAACAGCATTGCACATAAGGATGCCTACCCATTACCCAGAATTGAAGAGTCATTAGCCGCACTTAAAACTGCTAACTATTTTTCCACCTTGGATCTCACTAGTGGGTATTGGCAGGTTCCCGTGGCAGAGGCAGACAAGGAGAAAACAGTGTTTACTACACCAATGGGTCTCTGCGAGTTCAACTACATGCCATTCGGGCTCTGCACCGCCCCAGGGACATTTCAACGGCTAATGGAGTGCTTTCTTGGACACAAGAACTTTGAGACAGTCCTGTTGTACCTTGACGATGTCATTGTTTTCTCCAAGACTTATGAAGACCATCTGAAGCACCTGGCTGAGGTGTTTGAAGCCTTGTTCAACTTTGGCCTGAGGGTGAAGCCTTCCAAATGCCACCTCCTGAAGTCCAAGGTACAGTACCTCGGTCATCTAGTGAGTGCAGAAGGTGTGGCACTGGATCCTGACAAAGTCACCATCATCCGGGACTGGCAGAAGCCCAGCAACCTCCATGAGGTACGTCAATTCCACAGGTTGGTAGGCTACTACCGAAGGTTTATCAAAGGCTTCACTGAGATAGCCACGCCTATGCAAAATCTTCTGGTGGGCCAGCCCAAGAAAGCCAGGAAGAAGAGTCCTACATTTGAATGGAATGAGGAACTGGAGAGGTCTTTCACTCGACTGAAGATGGCTCTCACAGGATATGAAGTTCTTGCCTACCCAGATTATGACTAACCATTTGTTCTGTATACTGATGCCAGCAACATGGGACTGGGAGCAGTACTGTCACAGGTACAGAATGGCAAAGAAAGAGTGATCTCCTACGCCAGCAGGAAGCTTCGTCCCACTGAAAGGAACCCTGACAACTACAGTTCCTTCAAACTGGAGTTTCTTTCTTGGCTTCAGCCAAGTTTACCATCTTCACGGACAACAACCCGTTGACTCACTTTGAAACTGCAAAACTAGGTGCACTGGAGCAGCGATGGATGGCCCGGCTGTCTAACTATGAATTCACCATCAAGTACCGAGCAGGACACAAGAATGCCAATGCTGATGCGCTGTCCAGAATGCCTAGTCTGCCAGATGCAGGAGAAGACCCTGAGGCACTCGAAGAAATAGAGTTACCTGCCTTCCACCGGCCAATTGCGGCCCAACGTGCCCAAGAAGTGAGAAACAGACGGTCAATCATGAAAGAGGCCACCCTAAATCCATTGCCTTATCATGACTGGGCTGAAATGCAGGATAGCGATCCCGCAGTCCGCCTGGTAACACTAGAACTACCGGAGGGGTCATTTTGACCCTTTTGCTATTTCTTTTTACTATAATTTCTAAAATTTTAACAAAAGAGTTCTGACTTTTTGTGACTTTTATTTATTCATGGTATATTTTAGGACACAAAAATGAATTGTAACTTTTTCAGGGGCCCGGATTTTACAATTCATACCTATAAGTACTGAAGGGGTCAATTTGACCCCATACATAAAAGTAGTAGTAGGCAAGTCACCTAATATTACAGAGTACAGAAAATCACAGTGCTTCTCCCTAGTTGTAGAGTATAATTGTATCTTTGCATATCAGGGATGAATCAGCATTTTGCTTTGTCTAAACTTGTCTGAACATGTTTGATCCATGTCTCTTGCAGCGATTTCTGTCTGCACTTCAGTAGCAAACATTACAGTTGAAGCTACAACTCTGCATGTTTGTACAGTGTCGTTTTATTACTTCTGCGATCTTACAAGTCCCTTTTTGCGACGTATATTTGAAGCATGAGTAAGCAGAGGGGTCTGACAAGTGATGAAATTTTGAAATGTCTTCAGAATTTATCTGAAAATGAGTCAGAAGAAGTGGCCCATCATCCGCAATGTCTGAACCACAAACAAAAGGACAAGAAATCCGCAAGCGTCGAAAATGTGGAGTTGGAAGATGCATCGAAAACAAAACAACTAAAACTTGCAAAAGCTGTAAAAAAACAGTTTGTGGAAAATGCACTGGGAAAGTGGAAGAAAGTACTGTTTGTGTTAACTGTTGGACTCCGCATGCTATGACCATGTAAAAGGAAAATGCGTGCTGTACTTGATCTTAACACTGTTCCGACTAAGTTAAAATAAATGTTCTTTAATTTGTTGGCAACAAAAAAGTTATTTTTAGTCCAGAGTCAGTACTTTTGAATGGGGGTCAAAGTGACCCCTAATGGTAGTTATAGGTATTATGAAACATGCGGTAGTTCTAGTGGTAAAGGAGCTACTGTCACAAGCTCACTCACTCCCGGATCCAGATGCTCCTGAAGAAACCCAGCAGTTGTGGAAGGAAAGAGGCAGGCTGCTCCTCTATGAGGGAAAGCTGTGCCGGAGAAGCATCAATGCCCGCACTCATGAGTTGGTCTGGCAAGTGGTAGTCCCAAAGAGGGAGGCATCAATGGTCTTAGAAGCCTATCACAATGTAGCTGGACACTTCGGATGGAAGAAGTTGAAGGCCTTCCTCCGGGAGAGATTCTACTGGGCTGGAATGAGGAACGCCATTGAAAATTGGTTTCGGGAGTGTGGACAATGCAACCTGTGCAGGAAGGGCCGTAACAGCCAGCGAGCTCCTTTGTAGCCAATAATAACCAAACAGCCACTCGAGTTGGTCGCCCTGGACCATGTGAAACTGGTCCCAAGCCGTTCAGGCTACATTTATGCTCTTACCATTGTTGACCACTACTCGATATTCCTGGTAGTCGTGCCTGTCAAGGATCAAACAGCCAGGACAGCAGTCAGAGCATTCCAACAGCACTTTTGTAGACCACACGGATATCCCGAGCGAGTGCTTACAGATCAAGGTCCAGCCTTTGAGGCAGAATTGTTCCAGGAATTCTGTAACTTGCACGGTTGCAAGAAGATCAGGACAACACCATACCATCCACAGAACAATGGCATGTGTGAAAAGATGAATCAGGTGGTGATCGACCTACAGAAGACCTTGCCTTTGGAAGAAAGGAATCTGTGGCCAGAGAAGTTGCCAGATCTGGTTAACCTCTACAATCACATTCCTGTGAATTTCACCAACTGCACACCAGCCTACCTAATGAGAGCGAGGTCTGGCAAACTGCCTATTGATTTGGATATGGGAGTCCTGACACCTGAAGTGACATCACCAGATGCTGACTGGGATACAGAGCGGCAGCAGCAATATTGAAGAGTACAAGAGTGTGTAGAAAAGAGTCTAGCTCAGGCGAGACAAAAACAACAAAAGAACTACAATCAACATGCACCTGCAGTTCCCTTGTCACCAGTAGAACAAGTCCTAAAGAGGAAAAGGATGCATAAATTGGATGACCAATGGGAAGCTGAACCCTACACCGTCTTACCATCAAACTTCGACAACACCAAAGTGTGCCTTATCAGTAAGGATGGAGGAGAAACCTCATGAGCAGTATCGAGGGATCATCTGAAACTGTGCGATGACCAACTAAAGGAAAGGATGGAAGAACAAAACAACCTTCAACCCATAGAGGAAGAAAAAAAGGTCAGCACTGTACTTGGAGAATTTCCTGCAAACTGGACAAGAATGGATCAAGCCATCGTAGTTCCTGTCCTAATCTTTCCCCAGCCTACTGCAACTGAAGTAGCAGAGACTCAAGAGAACTCTGAAAACCAGGAAGTTCAGGCAGCGGATGCCACACCAGCAGTGGAGCCAAAGAACCTTTGCCCTGCCAGTGGTGAATCTGTCATGCCCACAGTCAGTCTAAGAGTTTGCAGATGGCTACTACCCAGTTTACCCACACCAGTGATACGTAAGTCTGTCCGTAGTACCCAAGGTATTCCACCCCTAAGGTTCCGCATATAGATAAGTTTTGTAAATGTTAATCTGTAAATATGCAACGTTTCAAGTTTTGCGCCTACAGAGACTCTGTAAGACTTTTTGGATATTTTATTTTGCTTTCAATGGACAATTGGACCACAGGACTATGTGTAATCAAAACTCTACTTGTAAATAGTTTACCAACTTGCTCAGGAATTGCACCATGGACATTGATGCTTGGACTAATCGTCATCAGGACTATTTATGAGCTTTGGGTTTTTCTTTTTTTTGTGTTTTTTTATTTTTCACTTTTGGAAATCTTGTCATATTTATAATTGTTTATATGTTTACATGTTTTCTCTTCAGTCCGGGAGTATTGAATTGCACTAGGGGGGAATGTGGCGCCCCAGGAGTATGGTCACCACAGTGGCATTGCCTTCCTCCTAGGGAGTGTGATGTCATGCTTGGAAGCAATAAAGGATCTCTGTTGTGAGTTCATTCTCCCCTTCGTCACTGAGGTCTGGTGAACTCCCTATTCTGGTAAAGGAAGGTAATGAGCCTGATTATCAGGCACCTGAGCCTAATGAGGATGACTGGCTGAGTGGAGTCACGGACTGGATATAAGGCTGCCGACGCCCTTCTGTCCTGCGGGTGATTTCTCTGTGGACTTCTAGGACACCAGTCTGATTCCTGCTCCTCTAAAGCTAAGTTTTCTGCGTTGCCTTTGGCATTTGTGTTTTGTTTTTGTTTTCCTTGCTTTTCTGGATTCTGCCATTCCCTGCTGGGGTGAGCTGAATCTCCTTTTGCCGGTTGCTCTGTCTTCAGAATATTCCTGAGTACTGACATAGCTTTTTTGAAGCCTAGCGTCTTCAGGGCCTTTTTCACTGTCAGTCTGTTGGCTCTTATTTTCATAGGGTTTTTCATGGATTGCAGACAGCAGCCTTCCTGTCCTTTCCTATCTAGTTAGGCTGGCCCCGTCTTTGCTCAGTCTATCTTTCTGTCTGTGTTTGTGTTTTCATCTTGCTTCACCGTCATTATATGTTGGGGGCTGCCTATTGCTTTGGGGTCTGCTCTGGGGCAGTTTAGATTTCCCCTTTCTTTCTTTAGGCCTATTTAATTCTCCGGCTGTGATCGAGGGGTCTAGGGCATCGTAGGAACCCCCCACGGCTACTGCTAGTTGTGTTGATAGGTTCAGGGGTCTGCAATCCGATAGCTGCCAACTTCTCTGGTTTTCTGGACTTAGCTAGCATTTCTGTTTTTGCCTCCTACGGTGACTCAATCATAACAGAATCACCCGCCATACCGCAGATCCTAGGGTACTCAATAGCAGGAAAGAATTGTGTTTAAAAAAAAAAAAAAAAGTGTGTATATATTCTTTCCTCTATATCTCTGAGGTCGTTGGGGGAATTTTTTTTTTCTCTCAATGGAGATAGAGCAATTGTCTGATCGTGTGGAGCAGCTCGCTGCGGAAGTGCGGGGAATTTCCGCCTACTTGCTCGTTCGCATGCTGTTGAACCAAAGATCCCTACACCTGATGTATTTTTTGGGGATCGATCTAAATTTTTGAGTTTCAAAAATAATTGTAAATTATTTTTTGCCTTGAAGCCTAACTCGTCAGGGAGCTCCGCGCAGCAGGTTAAAATTGTCATCTCTTTGCTGCGTGGCGATCCCCAGGATTGGGCGTTTTCTTTGAAACCAGATGATCCTATTCTGACTAATGTGAACGCATTCTTTCAAGCTTTGGGGTTGTTGTATGACGAACCTAATGCTATTGATCAGGCTGAAAAGACCCTGTTGGCATTGAACCAGGGTCGAGATTCTGCAGAGTTGTACTGTCAAAAGTTCCGAAAGTGGGCGGTCCTTACTACCTGGAATGATAATGCCTTGGCTGCTCTCTTTCGGAAGGGTTTGTCAGAAGCCGTAAAAGATACTATGGTGGGATTTCCTGTTCCCTCTGGTCTGGACGATTCTATGTCATTAGCCATTCAGGTTGATCGGCGTTTACGTGAACGCAGGATTGCACGAGAGGTGTTGCCACCGGTTGAACAGACGTCTGAACCTATGCAATGTGATAGAGTTTTGTCTAAGGCGCAACGTCAGGAGTTCAGAAGGCGTAATAAGCTGTGTTTTTTCTGTGGAGATGCCTCGCATATTATTTCTGTTTGTCCTAAACGAGAGAAACGCTTTGCACACACGTTTTCTGTTGGTGGTGTTCAACCTAAGTTTCTTCTGGCAATTACTCTGATCTGCTCCCTGTCCACATTTTCCGCCAAGGCTTTTGTGGATTCGGGAGCAGCGCTAAATCTAATGGACTTGGATTTTGCTTTGTTGTGGATTTCCTATGACACCTCTGCAGACGCCTATCCCTTTCAGGGGGATTGATGCTACTCCTTAGGCTAAAAATAAACCTCAGTTTTGGACCCAGGTGGTCATGCGGGTCACCCCAGACCATCAAGAAAATTGCAGATTTTTGGTGTTGCATCGTCTGCATGATGCCGTTGTTCTGGGGTTTCCCTGGTTGCAAATTCATAATCCAGTTTTGGATTGGAAATCTGTGTCTGTGGTGAGTTGGGGTTGTTGGTGTGCCTTTAGTGAGGCTCCGGTTTTTTCCACCTCTCCTCAGTCGCATGATGTTCCTGACTATTTGGCGGACTGTTATGATGTATATAGTGAGAATGAGTCTGCGTCCTTGCCTCCTCATAGGAGTTATGACTGTCAAATTGAACTGAGCCCGGGGTGTAAATTTCCCAAGGGTCGGCTCTTCAATTTATCTGTACCCGAGCACGAAGCTATGCGGTCCTATATTAAGGAGGCGTTGGAGAAGGGTCATATTAGACCATCCTCTTCACCCTTAGGTGCCGGGGTTTTTTTTGTGGCCAAAAAGGATGGTTCTTTAAGGCCTTGTATTGATTTTCGTGCCCTCAATAAAATTGCTATTAAATATCAGTATCCGTTACCCCTGATTTCGGATCTATTCTCTAGAGTTAGAGGTGCTTGCTGGTTTACCAAGCTTGACCTCAGGGGGGCGTATAATCTTATCCGCATTAAGCAGGGGGATGAATGGAAGACGGCGTTTAATACTCCGGAGGGACATTTTGAGTACCTGGTGATGCCTTTTGGGCTCACTAATGCCCCTTCTGTCTTCCAGTGCTTCATGAACGATATTTTCCGAGACTTTGTCGATAAATTTTTGATTATCTATCTGGATGATATTTTGATCTTCTCCAAGGATTGGGATTCTCATGTGGAACATATTCGGACTGTGTTCCGGATCTTGAGGGAGAATTCCCTGTATGTCAAAGGATCGAAATGCCTTTTTGGAGTACAGAGGATTTCATTTTTGGGATTTATTTTGTCTCCGTCAACTATTGAAATGGACCCGGCCAAGGTACAGGCCATTTATGATTGGGTTCAGCCCACTTCTTTGAAGGCCCTCCAGAAGTTTTTGGGTTTTGCTAATTTTTATCGGAAATTTATAGCAAAATTTTCTAGTATTGCCAAGCCATTGACTGATCTGACTAAGAAGGGTGCTGATGTGTTGAATTGGTCTCCGGAGGCTGTTGCTTCCTTTCAGGAGCTGAAGCGAAGATTTACCTCCGCCCCGGTTTTGCGGCAACCTGATGTCTCACTCCCGTTCCAGGTAGAGGTGGATGCTTCTGAGATTGGTGCAGAAGCTGTTTTGTCCCAAAAGGATCCTGTAACATCTAAAATGAATCCCTGTGCTTTCTTTTCCCGAAAGTTCTCTCCATCTGAACGTAACTATGATGTGGGGAATCGGGAACTGTTGGCCATGAAATGGGCATTTGAGGAGTGGAGACATTGGTTGGAGGGAGCTAAACATCAAGTTGTGGTCCTCACTGACCACAAGAATTTGATTTACCTAGAGTCAGCTAAACGCTTGAACCCTAGACAGGCTAGGTGGGCCTTGTTTTTTACACGTTTTGATTTTGTGGTCTCTTTTCTTCCTGGAACTAAGAATGTCAAGGCAGACGCCCTCTCTAGGAGTTTCTTTGCTGATTCTCCTGTGGTGACCAAACCTGCTACCATCTTAGGCGAAGGGGTAGTTCTTTCTGCCATCTCGCCCGATTTGAGACTTGCTCTGCAAGAGTTCCAGGAGGACAAACCTGAGCGTTGTCTCAGTGGAAAGTTGTATGTTCCTGACCAGTGGAAGAAGAGAGTGATGTCTGAAGTTCTTTGCTCTGCATTGGCTGGTCATCCAGGTATTTTTGGTACTAGAGATCTGGTGAGTCACTCTTTTTGGTGGCCCACCTTGTCTCATGATGTCAGGAATTTTGTGCAGTCCTGTGGGACTTGCTCCCGGTCTAAATCTTGTTCTCGCTCTAGTGGGTTGTTGATGCCTTTGCCGGTCCCCAGGAGGCCATGGACCCATATTTCAATGGATTTAATCTCTGATATGCCGGTCTCTCAAAGAATGACTGTTATTTGGGTGATTTGTGATAGGTTCTCTAAGATGGTTCATCTTGTACCACTCCCTAAGTTGCCATCTTCCTCTGAGTTGGTGCCCCTGTTTTTGCAACAGGTGGTTCGCTTGCACGGGATTCCTGAGAACATTGTATCTGACAGAGGAGTTCAGTTTGTGTCTAGATTTTGGAGGACTTTCTGTTCCAAGCTGGGAATTCAGTTGTCCTTCTCCTCTGCTTTTCACCCTCAGACCAATGGGCAGACAGAGAGAACAAACCAGACCTTGGAGTCGTATTTGAGATGTTTTATTTCCGCTGATCAGGATGATTGGGTTTCATTTTTGCCCTTGGCCGAATTTGCTTTAAATAATAGAGCTAGTTCTGCCACTTTGATGTCACCTTTTTTTGTAACTTTGGGTTTCATCCTCGATTTTCTTCAGGGCAGGTGGAGCCTTCTGCCTGCCCAGGTGTTGACACTGTGGTGGAGAGAATGCACCAGATCTGGGACCAAGTGGTGGATAAGTTATCTCTCTCCCAGGAAAAGGCCCAGCGGTTTTCCAATCGACATAGGACCATTGGTCCCCAGTTTAAGATTGGTGATATGGTGTGGTTATCATCAAAAAATATTGCTATGAAGGTGGCTTCCCCTAAGTTTAAGCCTAGATTTATTGGACCTTACAAGATTTTGGAGATTATTAATACGGTCTCTTTTCGTTTGGCTCTTCCTGTCACATTTAAAATTCATAATGTGTTCCATAAGTCCTTGTTGAAGAGGTTTGTTGAACCAGTTGTTCCTGGGGTGGCACCTCCAGACCCTGTATTGGTTGAAGGTAACATGGAATATGTGGTAGAGAAAATACTGGATTCCCGTCTGGCTAGACAGAGACTCCAGTATTTGGTTAAGTGGAAGGGTTATGGTCAGGAGGATAATTCCTGGGTCTCTGCCTCTGATATTCATGCCAAAAGATTGGTGCGTGCCTTTCATCGGGCTCACCCTGATCGCCCTGGTGGCGTGGTTGAGGGTTCGGTGACCCCTCCTCAAGGGGGAGGTACTGTTGTGAGTTCATTCTCCCCTTTGTCACTGAGGTCTGGTGAACTCCCTATTCTGGTAAAGGAAGGTAATGAGCCTGATTATCAGGCACCTGAGCCTAATGAGGATGACTGGCTGAGTGGAGTCACGGACTGGATATAAGGCTGCCGAGGCCCTTCTGCCCTGCGGGTGATTTCTCTGTGGACTTCTAGGACACCAGTCTGATTCCTGCTCCTCTAAAGCTGAGTTTTCTGCGTTGCCTTTGGCATTTGTGTTTTGTTTTTGTTTTCCTTGCTTTTCTGGATTCTGCCATTCCCTGCTGGGGTGAGCTGAATCTCCTTTTGCCGGTTGCTCTGCCTTCAGAATATTCCTGAGTACTGACATAGCGTTTATGAAGCCTAGCGTCTTCAGGGCCTTTTTCACTGTCAGTCTGTTGGCTCTTATTTTCATAGGGTTTTTCACGGATTGCAGACAGCAGCCTTCCTGTCCTTTCCTATCTAGTTAGGCTGGCCCCGTCTTTGCTATGTCTATCTTTCTGTCTGTGTTTGTGTTTTCATCTTGCTTCACCGTCATTATATGTTGGGGGCTGCCTATTGCTTTGGGGTCTGCTCTGGGGCAGTTTAGATTTCCCCTTTCTTTCTTTAGGCCTATTTAATTCTCCGGCTGTGATCGAGGGGTCTAGGGCATCGTAGGAACCCCCCACGGCTACTGCTAGTTGTGTTGATAGGTTCAGGGGTCTGCAATCCGATAGCTGCCAACTTCTCTGGTTTTCTGGACTTAGCTAGCATTTCTGTTTTTGCCTCCTACGGTGACTCAATCATAACAGATCTCTCTAGCAGTTAACCACAACACACAACACAGTTTCCATTCCAGGTCAGCAGAGGTAGCTCTGAACCAAAACTGGGGGCGAAGCTACTCTCTGGGGGCCAGGAAGGAAGATTGGGGAGTTCGTGCGAGGAGGGCAACGTGTGTGGACGTGGAGGAGAAGAGCTGGGAGATTGAGCAGAGAGTTCAGGCACATTCCCAGCTATAGCGCATGATCTGGAGCCCAGTCTCAAAGGCTGTACGGACACTGATGGTCCTGCAACAGAAACCGGAGGAATAGGAAGCTGTAAATGCTCTATTCCCACATAGCACTTGGAGGCACAACAGCGACATGTGAGCCAGAAGAGGAAGGCTACAGCTGTCTGCCATACGAGGGAGTTCTAAAGAGAATAAGCAAGTGCAACTTCAGTGTAACACAGTACTGCAAGTATCTAAAAATAAGCGCTAGGAAGGAGACTACACAACTCATCTGCATAGAGAGATTCCTAAGTTGCTTCCAGGCTAGCCAGCTCCTGTGCCATCTGTAATCTGGACTCTGGACTGCATTTGCCAAGCAAAGTAAAGGTAAAGAGACTGCACCCTGTTGTGTCCTTGCCTTCTTCCTGCAACCCCGTCAGCACTGCTTCATCCCTGTGCCAGACACTGCACCCTCTTCCTCAACACCTATCCTCACTGCCCTGGGATTACTGCCCTACCTGTGGAGGGCCACAACATCATAGCTGCACTACACCATGTGTCCCAGAGGATCTGTCTGTAGCGTTGGCTTAACATTTTCATTGCCGAACACCACAGGTGGCGTCACGAATCATTCACTCATGAACTTTATTCCATCACTTAACCCCTTTTACATGAGCGCCCAGGGCCACGGACCGGGTCACCGCTGCTGTGACATTCCCCTTTGAGAGACCGGCCCGGTACCGAGTACACCACTGCCCTGGGAGGGTGACCCATTTACACAAAGCTCTCTTCAGTCCCTGTAATGCTATCTCTGTGTCATCAGACCATTTAACTATCGTTGATGTGGTACCTTTAAGATCTGTCAATGGCGCAGCGATCATCGTGAAATTTGGAATGAATTGCCAATAGTACCCCACAATTCCAAGAAACGCCCTCACTTGCTTCTTGGAAAGCGGTTTCGACCACTCTTGGATTTCCTCGATCTTGTTGATTTGCAGTTCAATTTCTCCTCTCCCAATGACATTGCCTGGGTACTTGGCCTCTTCCTTCCCTATGGCACATTTTTTCAGATTTATCGTGAACCCTGCATTCCTCAAAGCATCCAGAACTTCCTCTACTTTTGGTAGATGACTAGCCAAGTCAGGGCTAACTGCCTGTACTTTTAGTAGATGACTAGCCAAGTCAGGGCTAAAGACCACTATGTCATCAAGGTATGTTGCGGCATACTTCATGTGTGGAGCCAGGACCCTATCCATCGCCCTCTGGAAGGTGGCCAGGGCCCCCTGTAGACCGAAGGGCATCCTGGTGTATTGAAAACACCCATCAGGTGTCGAGAAGGCTATCTTCTCCTTGGCACTCCGGGACATGGGGATCTGCCAATAGCCCTTCGTCAGGTCAAGGGTTGTAATATACCTTGCGGGTCCAAGTCTCTCAATGAGATCGTCCACACGAGGCATTGTGTAAGAATCAAGACTAGAGACTTCATTTAGCTTGCGGTAGTCATTGCAGAACCGCCACTCACCGTCAGGCTTCAGTACGAGGACGATAGGACTCGACCATCCACTTTTCGACTCCTCTATCACCCTGAGGTCTAGCATCCTCTTCACCTCATTGGATATCACCTCTCACCATGCTTCCAGAATTCTATAGGGCTTGAGATTCACCCTTACATGCAGTTCTGTCAACATGTCATGCTTGACCACCTGTGTATGCTCCGGCAACTCTGAGAATAGATCCGGGTTCCGCCGCAACAGTTCTGGGCCGGCGTCAGAGTCTCTGCAATGGTGACATCATCCACCACGGTGACTTTGGGTCTCTCCAGGGTTTTAGCAAGTTCGAATGATAGACCTGGTGTGGCTTCCTTCGCCCTGGCTGGGGTACCTTGTAATTAAGTTCGCCCAGTTTTACCACTACCTCGTATGGGCCTTGCTACTTGTCAAGGAACTTGCTCTCCACCATGGGGATAAGCACTAGAATGCGGTCACCTGGCTGGAACTGCTTCAGCCTCGCTGTTCAGTTATACACCCTTGTCTGTGCTTCCTGTGACTGGAGAAAATGCTCCTTCACAACAGGCATCACTTTCGCCATTCTCTCCAGCAGCTAGGTGACATGCTCTATAATGCTCCAGTGTTGTATGACCTCAGCTTCCCATGTTTCATTGGCGATGTCCAGGAGCCCTCGTGGATGTCGACCATACAGGAGATCGAACGGCGAGAAGCCAGTAGAGGCCTGGGGAACTTCCCTGATGGAGAAGAGCAGAAACATAAGCAGGTAGTCCCAGTGTCGACCATCCATTCTGTATTAACAGAAGCATACAGTCTAGATCACGTGAAGTCATTATTGCCCTCTACTCCTCTTTGGTCAGACCTCATCTGGAATACTGTGTCCAGTTTTGGGTGCCACATTTTAAAAAAGACATCAACAAACTGGATCAAGTTCAGAAAAGAACGACCAGAATGGTGACCGGTGTTGTGAACTCATTTTCTGGTTTACCTCTGGCTTCTGGTAAGGGTGGTGGAGCTGGATGCGTTGACAGAGGAGTTGTGAATTCTCCATCCGGGCTCCCTCTAGTGGTAACAGTAGGTAATGAAGCTGATCTAAATGGCAGAGACCTGCCACCTGAGGAGGAGGACTGTGAGTGGACATCAGGAGTCTCTGACTGGATTTAAGACAGCCGACTCCCTAATTCTGTGCTGGTGATTTTCCTGCCCTGAGGTTCTGGTTTCCAGTTCTGTTCCTGCCTTCTCAAGCTAAGTGTGCTCTGCTATTTTTTCACATGAGATTTGGTCTGGTTTTCTCAGTTTTTGTCGTCAGCCAGCCCCTGCTGGGGCTGTGCTGAATTTCCATTCTTATGTCTCTGTTTATGCCAGTTTGCTTTTTGTCCCTGATCAGATTGGTCTCTTTTTGCTCTGTCTTCAGAATATACCAGAGTGCTGATATAGGGAATTGAAGTCTAGTGACTTCAGGGTTTTTGTTATCAGAAAGTGTTGGACATTTTTTAGCAGGGTTTTGTGCGTGATTGCAGACAGCATCTTTCCTTTCCTGTTCTTTCTAGTTAGTGTGGGCCCCATCATTTGTTCAGCCTATTTTTCTATCTGTGCTTGTGTTTTCATCTTGTCTCACCGATAATACATGTTTGGGGGCTGTCTATTGCTTTGGGGTCTGCTCTGGGGCAGTTTAGATTTCCCCTTTTCTTGCTTTAGGTTTATTTAGTTCTCCGGCTGTGACGAGGCATCTAGGATCATCGTAGATACGCTCCACGGCTACTGCTAGTTGTGTGGATAGGATCAGGGATCTGCAATCCGCTTAGTTACCTACCCCTCTGGTTTTCTGTGACTTAGCTTGTTTTTGTTTTTCCTCCTCGGTGACTCATTCATAACAGACAATCCCTGTCTTATGAGGAAAGGTTGCAGGATTTGGGAATGTTTAGCTTGCAGAAGAGAAGACTGAGAGGAGACTTAATAACTGTGTACAAATATCTCAAGGGCTGTCACATTGTAGAAGGATCATCTTTATTCTCATTTGCACAAGGAAAGACTAGAAGCAATGGGATGAAACTGAATGGGAGGAGACACAGATTAGATATTAGAAAAAATTTTTTGACAGTTAGAGTGATCAATGAGTGGAACAGGCTGTTAGTCCTCTTTTGGGACTTGGGCTCCCACTGGGTATCCCAGTATGGAGATATACCACTCCCTGGCTTCCACAGAGACCTATCGACCATCTGGTACCTTTCTATGAGGCCCACCAGGTCATCCACATTCCAGGGGTCTCCTTGGGCAACCCTGGTCTGCACCATCCTGGAGAGAGAGTGAATAAATGGGTCCATGACAAGCCGCTCGACCATCTGGGCTGGAAAGGAGGACTCTGGCTGCAGCCATTTCTGGACCAAATGCAACATGTCAAACATTTGTGTTCGTCACCACAATACACCCAGTGATGAACCCTTTGGGCTCCGACAGACATCATGACCTCTGAGCATGCCAATATCTCAGTTTTCAACTTGGCATATTCCCTGGCATCCTGCTAGGCCAAGTCAAAATAGGTTTTCTGGGGTTCAGCTGTCAGATAGGGGGCCAACACCTCCGCCCACTGCTCCGGGGGCAGCCTCTCCTGCTCTGCTACCCATTCAAAAACAGTCAAGATCACCTCTACATCATCCCATGGGGTCATCTTCTGCATGGCTTTCCGGACTTCTGCTACCGAGCTCACCCATCAGGAGTTCCATCTGCCTTTGCTGCTGCTGTATCTGTTGCATTAGGAGCTTATTTGTCTCTTGCTGTACCTGGTGCTGTTGCTGCTGGCTCAGGTTCAGGTGCTTGAGTTGCTCGCCCATTTTATCCGAGTACCGGCGCTGCGACAGGCCACAGAGGGACAGTCGCCCGCCATCTGCAGAGGGACTGCTGCGCTCAGGGGAGCCGTGTGTTGAGCAGTCCAGAGAGTGCTCTGTCCTGAGAGCACTAGCATCGTGCAGGCCAGCGTCCGCCGTCTCCCGTCTCCAAAAGCGGGGACCAGAGAGAGAGGGACGTGCAGTGTATGCCCGGTGACTACCAGAGAGAAAGGCGCCGTATACTCAGTGTCCGTGAGTACAGCACACGTGCCACATAAGAGGGACCGCATATGGTACAGACACTGACGCCCTGAGTTTGCCAGTGTATATTTGCCGAGCCACGTTGGGCTCGTAAAGGACTGTGGCCCGGGCCCTTGTCAGCCACTGCAGCATATCGACTAGGGGCAGCAGAAGGTACCGAAGACCGAGAGCTGATGCCAGAAGACGAGGCCTTGTTGTCTACAGGATCCCACTGGAAAAGAAACCGCGCCTGCCGTTGTCGGCGCAATTGACTTCGTAGTCTGAGGAGCTACTGACTTTCTAGCCAGAATTCAACAGAACTGCCATTACTCTATTCAATGTTCTTTAACCCTGAATATCCTTTGCAAATTGTACTGTTTTGTCCTCCCTTTAACTGATTGCCTCCCTTCGTGGAGTATTCCCCTGTTAAGTGAAAGTGTTAACCCTTGCTCTGCCTGCTGTCCATCACTCCCGCAACTTGCTCACACTTGGCATAGCCGGCACAAGATTCAGTCCACGGTCGCAGAGGTGGCAGAACAAGCAGTCAGGGGTACCCCAAGAGCCAGCATATCACTGGGAGCAATGTTGAGTAACCTCACAAAATTTACAGGGAGCAATGCTCTGCTGGGGGACTGGACTGAGCGAGTCAGGGATATGATGAGAATGCACTCCATGACTCCTGCAATGGAGGCAGAGGTTGCCCTGATGGCACTGGACAGGGAGGCGAGGAGCCCCGTCATGTTCCAGCTCCCCCATGAGCGAGACTTCTTTACCAAGGTGTTACAAATCTTAGAGGGAATGCATGGGGACCCCACGGACGTCGGAGAATTGCGCATGCACTTGTTTAGGCGTGTCCAAAGGGAGGGGGAGTCCGTGGCCTAATACATGAACACGCTGCAGGAGATCCATGCTGCAACTGCTAAGCAAGATGGCGTAGGTGTAGGACCCCTGATATAATTCTGAGAGACCAGCTAATGGCAGGCTTTAAAGATGCACTGCTTAAGCAAGCCTTGCGTGGGTGCCTGAGAGCTAATCCGTGCATGATTTCTTCAGAAACGGGGGTGAAAGCGCGCAAAAGGGAGCAGGAGCAGGGGACCGCAGCCTTGGCAGGGATGGTCTGGAGCCGTGAAGTACCTACCCCGAACGAGGAAGAGCCGGAGTGGTCCTGTGAATTACGGCAGGAAATACGGAAAATGAGGGCAGAACTCGAGAGGCTGAAGGAAGCCCTTGCTGCTACCTTGGAGTCAACCCCATACCCCAGGGTAACTTACAGCAAGAGATGAAAGAAGTCAGATGAGAGATGCGGAGCATAAGAAAAACTTCCGCAGCAGCCCAAAAATTTAATTCCATTTTATGGGGTGTAGAACAATTGCAGAGGGGTATGTCTCCCATGGAGGACGGCAATTCAGACCAAAGCACCCACCAGATAGGTGCAGAAGTGGGTGTTGGACGTGTGGAAGAATGGGGCACCTGTCAAGAAGTTGCCCTACAAAAGACAGCCGACGGCGTAGATTCACTCACCCTTCCGAAGGTCATGCCAACTGGAAAGAGCGCTGCCCTTGGAAGAAATAGTACGGTGAGCAGAGGGGAGCCGCACTCAGAGCCAGACAGAGTCACGACGTCGGACGCCGAGAAGAGGGGGAGAAAATGTTGACTGTCTACAGTGAGAAGTCTGCACTGCTCAGTTTCGTGGAGGCGAATCAGGTGGAACACCAAATTGGATCCAATGGTCCAGTCCGTGAGATTTAACCTGAGGGGGAAGAAGGGACGACGACCTGAGTAGTCCACCGAAGTAAATTGTGACCTTGCCTGCCACAAGAACCTGAAGGAGGGGAGAAAGTGTCAAGTGTCCCTGAATTGCTCACTGCCATGGTTCCTTATGGTGATGAGGAAGAATCCCTCGCCTCATTGCCTGAGATGCATAGTTCACTGTCCACCAGACCAAGTGAAGAACGTAGGTCAGAAACTTCGGAGATAGCTGCTCTATTGAACCAGGACATATTCCCGTCCTCTACGACCCAACCTGACTCTACGACTCAACCTGAAGTTCTGAGTACTCCTAACAAGAAAATTCAAGAGGAGCCTCAAAATACTCAGTGTGACCATGCTGGTGATCCGCCCCTGCGGTATGCACAGAACAATTCCCTTTGGCAGAATGTGGTGCAATAGAGGCAGAAATGGATGCGAAAATTGTGAGCATCTGTCCTATCTCTGAAGAACATAAATGAGCACGCAGAACTCTCGCCCGTGGAATGGCAAGTTAAAGGAGAGCAGGAGTGTAAGGGGGACGAACGCACCGCGGGTACCTGCATGCCGGGTCCAGAACTGTTTAGGCTGCATCCCAAGTTGCCTTGGCGAAGAGATAGGAAGCCGGACCGTCCTCTGAACCCAGGGAGGCATAAAAGGTTAAGCGTGTGCAACAGCAGGGAGTTTTGGCACCAATCCAGGGCAGCGCGCAGACAGGCGATCGGCGTGCTCTGCTTCCCCTCCACACCGAGTACCGGCCCTGTGACAGGCCACAGAGTGAGAGTCAAAGTTCCTTACAATTGACAGTCCTACTCTAACATGAAAACCACAGAAAGAGGAAAGAATCCTCCAATATTTGAGAAAAAAACAAAACAGGCAGAGATGCTTACTTGTATAGACAGGCCTCAATACAAATGCACTAACAACGTGCAGTGGACCCAAGTAAAATGGCCACTGCACAGTTGCAATCATACCTAATGAAACAGCCAGCCTACCATCAGGGATTGGCCGTGTGGCACACCAGTACAAAAAAATAATCCGTATGTGGCAATGTTCACACAGGGAACGCAAAGCATATGGTTCACAGCCTCTTAGTAACACCATATAGGGGGGCTGCCCAGTGCTAACTATAATGCATACCGTGTGAACAGAGGCCACAGTTTACAGAACCATTTGGGCCCAACTGCACCCGGAAAAGATAAAAAGTGCACAAAAACATATCAATATATGTAAGGTATTGGTTAATATTATGGCCATAATACGTAAGTTGGCAAACAAACGTCAAAGTTCCTTACACTTGCCAGTCCTACTCTAACATGAAAACCATGCTCTGCTTCCCCTCCACACCGAGTACCGGCCCTGTGACAGGCCACAGAGTGAGAGTCCCCTGTCGTCTGCAAAGGGACTGCTGCGCTCAGGGGAGCCATGTGTTGAGCAGTCCAGAGAGAGGAGTGCTCCGTCCTGGGAGCACTAGCATCGTGCAGGCCAGTGTCCGCTGTCTCCCATCGCCAACAGTGGGGACCATAGAGAGAGAGGACCGAAGGTAAACTTTATACAGTTGTGGCCAAAAGTTTTGACACTCCTGCAATTTTGTCAGATAATACTCAGTTTCTTCCTGAAAATGATTGCAAACACATATTCTTTGTTATTATTATCTTCATTTAATTTGTCTTAAATGAAAAAGCACAAAAAGAACTTTCCTAAAGCCAAATTGGATATAATTCCACACCAAACATAAAAAAGAGGGTGGACAAAAGTATTGGCACTGTTCTAAAAATCATGTGATGCTTCTCTAATTTGTGTAATTAACAGCACCTGTAACTTACCTGTGGCACCTAACAGGTGTTGGCAATAACTAAATCACACTTGCAGCCAGTTGACATGGATTAAAGTTGACTCAACCTCTGTTCTGTGTCCTTGTGTGTACCACATTGAGCATGGAGAAAAGGAAGAAGACCAAAGAACTGTCTGAGGACTTGAGAAACCAAATTGTGAGGAAGCATGAGCAATCTCAAGGCTACAAGTCCATCTCCAAAGACCTGAATGTTCTTGTGTCTACCGTGCACAGTGTCATCAAGAAGTTTAAAGCCCATGGCCCTGTGGTTAACCTCCCTAGATGTGGACGGAAAAGAAAAATTGACAAGAGATTTCAACGCAAGATTGTGCGGATGTTGGATAAAGAACCTCGACTAACATCCAAACAAGTTCAAGCTGTCCTGCAGTCCGAGGGTACAACAGTGTCAACCCGTACTATCCGTCGGCGTCTGAATGAAAAGGGACTGTATGGTGGAAGACCCCACTTCTTACCCCGAGACATAAAAAAGCCAGGCTGGAGTTTGCCAAAACTTACCTGAAAAAGCCTACACCATTTTGGAAGAATGTTCTCTGGTCAGATGAGACAAAAGTAGAGCTTTTTGGGCAAAGGCATCAACATAGAGTTTACAGGAGAAAAAAAGAGGCATTCAAAGAAAAGAACACGGTCCCTACAGTCAAACATGGCGGAGGTTCCCTGATGTTTTGGGGTTGCTTTGCTGCCTCTGGCACTGGACTGCTTGACCATGTGCATGGCAATATGAAGCCTTAAGACTACCAACAAATTTTGCAGCATAATGTAGGGCCCAGTGTGAGAAAGCTGGGTCTCCCTCAGAGGTCATGGGTCTTCCAGCAGGACAATGACCCAAAACACACTTCAAAAAGCACTAGAAAATGGTTTGAGAGAGAGCACTGGAGACTTCTAAGGTGGCCAAGAATGAGTCCAGACCTGAATCCCATAGAACACCTGTGAAAAGATCTAAAAATGGCAGTTTGGAGAAGGCACCCTTCTAATATCAGGGACCTGGAGCAGTTTGCCAAAGAAGAATGGTCTAAAATTCCAGCAGAGCATTGTAAGAAACTCATTGATGGTTACCGGAAGCGGTTGGTCGCAGTTATTTTGGCTTAAGGTTGTGCAACCAAGTATTAGGCTGAGGGTGACAATACTTTTGTCTTGCCCATTTTTGGAGTTTTGTGTGAAATGATCAATGTTTTGCTTTTTGCTTCATTCTCTTTTGTGTTTTTTCATTTAAGACAAATTAAATGAAGATAATAATACCAAAGAATTTGTGTTAGCAATCATTTTCAGGAAGAAACTGAGTATTATCTGACAGAATTACAGGGGTGTCAATACTTTTGGCCACAACTGTACCTCTGATCACAGCTGCAGGCTCACTTTGTCTTTTGACAGCGTGGGAATCGCATCTGCCTGACTGGCAATGATGATTTTACCGCTGATCAGAAGCAGTTTGCTGTGCTGTCATGCACATGACAGAGTGGCAAAAACTGGATGTTCTAGCTCCCCATTCAAGTGAATGGGTTCCAGGTCCAGGTTTGGGTCCAGGTACTGTTCTGGTAACTGAAGTCAAACTTTTTGTTTTGCCGAATTTTAACATACAGGTGTCCGCCCATCTCTACTTTGCTTACCATTATCTAACAATACAAGTATTTTCATGTCCACGTCTAATGAAAGTGTAACAAAATGAAGATTTATCATTTATTTTATGAAGGAATTGCATAAATAGCTTGTAGAACTGTCAATTAGAGACTTTGTTGCTGCTCAGGGCCAGGACACTTTGTGTCAGTGACCAAACAATGACTGGGTAGGTGAAGCAAAACATTTATCAAGAGAATGCGAGGGCCACAGTCCATGAACTCAAACTAAACAGCCACTCAATGAAAAAGGAAATGTGTGTTTTGGAATGGCTAAGTCAGAGTTCTCAACTTGAAGGGAAATTCTGGCTGCGCTCACTTCCGTATGAGGAAGTAAGCAGGGCTGGTGACATCACACCTACTGATAACTGCACAACTGGCATGTATCTATGCACCTGTCCTAATCTTATGCACACAATTGCAAGCTTATGCGGTGGAGTGACTGTCTTTAGCAGATAGCAGATGGTGCTGTTTCTACACAATACTGTATGACCTCTCTGCCTTATTTGTGTTCATTGCTCCTGAAATCTTCCATGTTCTGACGATACAGAAAGTGGTTGCTGTATGTCCCAAATGAAGATTGGAAAATTAAAACTTAACATTTATTATTATTAGGGATGAGCGAGTACTGAAGTATTCGGACTCGCTATACACGTACCGAGTATACCTTAATACTCGGGTATTCGGTACGAATAGCGAGTCCAATGATAGTCAGTGGTAAATGCGAGTAATTGTCTGCTGGACCCTACAAAGCGGTCTGGGGACTGAGGAAAAGGCTAAAAAATGTGTAAATGTTAAAAAATGTATGCTGTAAACAAATGTATATAACATGGGGGCACCTGGTCAGGAGCTGCACAATTGTTTTTACACCACTGCTTCACTAGAATGTACAAACACTATTTGAAGTCCTGTGGTTTTTTGCCGGAAGAGTGGGACTCGTACGCCACTTACACAGTGCCAGTGATATATCAGAAGTGCCGTAAGAGCGACTGATGATGGAGGCGATCTTCTGACAGCTAAGTGTTATGAATGAGTCACCGGAGGAGGAGAAAACAAAAATACAAGCTAAGTCCAGAAAACCAGAGAGGTTGGTAGCTATCGGATTGCAGAACCCTAATCCTATACACCACAACTAACAGTAGCCGTGGGGGGTTCCTACGGTGCCCTAGACCCCTCGTCACAGCCGGAGAACTACATAAGCCTAAAGAAGGAAAGGGGAAATCTAAACTGCCCCAGAGCAGACCCCAAAGCAATACACAGCCCCCAACATGTATTGTCGGTGAAAAACAAATGAAAACACAAACAGAGACAGGCTGAGCAAACGATGGAGCCCAACTAACTAGATAGGACAGGAGAGAAAAGATGCTGGCTGCAATCCGCAAAAAACCCTACCAAAAATGTCCTGTTGTGAGTTCATTTTCCCCTTCACCGTCGATGTCTGATGAACTCCCTCTTCTGGTGAAGGAAGGTAGTGAGGCTGATTACCAAACACCTGATCTTGTAGATGATGACTGGGTAACAGGAACTTCTGACTGGATATAAGGCAGCCGACGCCCTTCTGAGTCGCTGGTGATTTCTCTGCTGGATTCTTGGAGACCAGTCTGATTCCTGCTTCTCAAAGATAAGTTTTTGCTCTGCTATTGAACTTTTTAGCTTTGTTTTGTTTACCTTGTTTTTTGGAGTTCAGCCATCCCCGGTCGGGGGTGTGCTGAGTTCCATTTTTGTCTCTGATCAGTTTGTCTCTTTGCTCTGTCTTCAGAATTTACCTGAGTGCTGATATAGTCATTTTGAAGTCCTAGCGACTTCAGGGCCTGTTTTTCCTATCAGACGGTTGGGACATTTTTTGGTAGGGTTTTTTACGGATTGCAGGCAGCAGCTTTTCTATCCTGTCCTTTTTAGTTAGCTTGGGCCCCATCGTTTGCTCAACCTATGTTTCTATCTGTGTTAGTGTTTTCATCTTGCTTCACTGTCATTATATGTTGGGGGCTGCCTATTGCTTTGGGGTCTGCTCTGGGGCAGTTTAGATTTCCCCTTTCTTTCTTTAGGTCTATTTAGTTCTCCGGCTGTGATCGAGGGGTCTAGGGCATCGTAGGAACCCCCACGGCTACTGTTAGTTGTTGTGGATAGGATCAGGGGTCTGCAATCCGATAGCTATCAACCTCTCTGGTTTTCTGGACTTAGCTTGTATTTTTATTTTTTCCTCCTTCGGTGACTCATTTATAACAATGTCCCAACCGTCTGATAGGGAAAAAGGCCCTGAAGTCGCTAGACTTCAAAATCACTATATCAGCACTCAGGTATATTCTGAAAACAGAGCAAAGATATCAACTGATCAGAGACAAAAATGGTATTCAGCCAGTCCCAACCAGGACTGGCTGAATACAAACACTAAGGAAACCAGACAAAATCTCATGCAATAATAGCAGGGCAAAAACTTAGCTTTTAGTAGACAGGAACTAAGCCGGATGCAAAAGCTCAGAGCAGAAAGGATCACCAGCAGCCCTGCAGGGCGTCGGCTGCCTTATATCCACTCAGAAATTCCAGATGTCCAATCACACTCTGCCTGTTCAGATGACAGGTTCTTCCCATCCCAATCAATTTCACTACCTCTCTTCACCAGCAGAGGGAGTTCATTAGACATCAAAGGTGAAGGGGAGATTGAACTCACAACAGTACCTCCCCCGTGAGGAGGGGTCACCGAACCCTCATCCACGCCACCAGGGCGATCAGGATGGCCCCGATGAAAAGCACGAACCAATCTTTCGGCATGAATATCGGATGCAGGGACCCAAGAATTATCCTCCTGGCCATAACCCTTCCATTTAACCAAATACTGGAGTCTCCGTCTAGCCAGGCGAGAATCCAGTATCTTCTCAACCTCATATTCCACATTACCTTCAACCAATACAGGGTCAGGAGGTGCGACCACAGGAACTACTGGCTCAACAAACCTCTTTAACAGAGACTTATGAAACACGTTATGGATTTTGAATGTAACAGTAAGAGCCAATCGAAAAGAGACCGGATTAAGAATCTCCGAAATCTTGTAAGGTCCAATAAATCAAAGTGGCAGAACTAGCTCTATTATATAAAGCAAATTCGGCCAAGGGCAAAAATGAAACCCAATCATCCTGATCAGCAGAAATAAAACATCTCAAATACGACTCCAAAGTCTGGTTTGTTATCTCCGTCTGCCCATTGGTCTGAGGGTGAAACACAGAGGAGAAGGACAACTGAATTCCCAGCTTGGAACAGAAAGTCCTCCAAAATCTAGAAACAAACTGAACTCCTCTGTCAGATACAATATTCTCAGGAATCCCGTGCAAGCGAACCACCTGTTGCAAAAACAAGGGCACCAACTCTGAGGAAGATGGCAACTTAGGGAGTGGTACAAGATGGACCATCTTAGAGAATATATCACAAATCACCCAAATAACAGTCATTCTCTTAGAGACAGGCATATCAGAGATAAAATCCATTGAAATATGGGTCCATGGCCTCCTGGGCACCGGCAAAGGCATCAACAACCCACTAGAGCGAGAACAAGGTTTAGACCGGGAGCAAGTCCCACAGGACTGTAAAAAATTCCTGACATCACGAGACAAGGCGGGCCACCAAAAAGACCGACTCACCAAATCTCTAGTACCAAAAATACCTGGATGACTAGCCAATGCGGAGCAATGAACCACAGACATCACTCTCTTCCTCCACTGGTCAGGAACATACAATTTTCCAATGGGACAATGCTCAGGTTTGTCCTCCTGGAACTCTTGCAGAACACGTCTCAAATTGGGCGAGATGGCAGAAAGAACTACCCCCTCACCTAAGATGGCAGTAGGCTTGGTCACAATAGGAGAATCAGCAAAGAAACTCCTAGAGAGGGCGTCTGCCTTGACATTCTTAGTGCCCGGAAGAAAAGAGACCACAAAATCAAAACGTGTGAAAAACAAGGCCCACCTAGCCTGTCTAGGATTCAAGCATTTGGCCGACTCCAGGTAAATCAAATTCTTGTGGTCAGTAAGGACTACGACTTGATGTTTAGCTCCCTCCAACCAATGTCTCCACTCCTCAAATGCCCATTTCATGGCTAACAGTTCCCGATTCCCCACATCATAGTTACTTTCGGATGGGGAGAACTTTCGGGAAAAGAAAGCACAGAGATTCATTTTAGATGTTACAGGATCTTTTTGGGACAAAACAGCTCCTGCACCAATCTCAGAAGTGTCCACCTCTACCTGAAACGGGAGTGAGACATCAGGTTGCTGCAAAACCGGAGCAGAAGTGAACCTTCGCTTCAGCTCCTGAAAAGAAGAAACAGCCTCCGGAGACCAATTCAGCACATCAGCACCCTTCTTAGTCAAATCAGTCAATGGTTTGGCAATACCAGAAAAATTAGCTATAAATTTACGATAAAAATTAGCAAAACCCAAAAACTTCTGGAGGGCCTTCAAAGAAGTGGGCTGAACCCAATCATAAATGGCCTGTATCTTGGCCGGGTCCATTTCAATAGTTGACGGAGACAAAATAAATCCCAAAAATGAAATCCTTTGTACACCAAAAAGGCAATTCGATCCCTTGACATACAGGGAATTCTCCCTCAAAATCCGGAACACAGTCCGAACATGTTCCACATGAGAGTCCCAATCCTTGGAAAAGATCAAAATATCATCCAGATAGATGATCAAAAATTTATCCACAAAGTCTCAGAAAATATCATTCATGAAGCACTGGAAGACAGAAGGGGCATTAGTGAGCCCAAAAGGCATCACCAGGTACTCAAAATGTCCCTCCGGAGTATTAAACGCCATCTTCCATTCATCCCCCCTGCTTAATGCGAATAAGATTATACGCCCCCCTGAGGTCAAGCTTTGTAAACCAGCAAGCACCTTTAACTCTGGAGAATAGATCAGAAATCAGGGGTAACGGATACTGATATTTAACAGTAATTTTGTTGAGGGAACGATAGTCAATACAAGGCCTTAATGAACCATCTTTCTTGGCCACAAAAAAAAACCCAGCACCTAAGGGTGAAGAGGATGGTCTAATATGACCCTTCTCCAACGACTCCTTAATATAGGATCGCATAGCCTCGTGCTTGGGTACAAATAAATTGAAAAGTCGACCCTTGGGAAATTTACACCCAGGGCTCAGCTCAATTGCACAGTCATAACTCCTATGAGGAGGCAAAGACGCAGACTCATTCTCACTAAATACATCATAAAAATCAGCCAAATAGTCAGGAACATCATGCGACTTGGGAGAGGAGGAGAAAATAGGAGCATCACTAAGGGCACACCGACACCCCCAACTCACCAGACACTGAGGTTTATTCTTCACCAAAGGAGTAGCATCAATACCCCTCAAAGGGATAGGCGTCCACAGAGGTGTCATAGGAAACCCACAACGTTTAGCAAAATCCAAGTCCATCAGGTTCAGAGCTGCTCCCGAATCCACAAAAGCCTTAGCGGAAAATGTGGACAGGGAGCAGATCAGAGTAATTGCCAGAAGAAACTTAGGTTGAACACCACCCAAAACAAATGTGTGTGCAAAACATTTCTCTCGTTTAGGGCAGACAGAAATAATATGAGAGGCATCTCCACAGAAAAAACACAGCTTATTACGCCTTCTGAACACCTGACGTTGCGCCCTAGACAAAACTCTATCACATTGCATAGGTTCAGACATTTGTTCAACAGGTGGCAACACCTCTCGTGCAGTTTTGCGTTCACGCAAACGCCGATCAACCTGAATGGCTAATGACAGAATCGTCAAGACCAGAGGGAACAGGAAATCCCACCATAGTATCTTTTACGGTTTCTGACAAACCCTTCCGAAAGAGAGCTGCCAAGGCACCATCATTCCAGGTAGTAAGGACCGCCCACTTTCGGAATTTTTGACAGTACAACTCTGCAGAATCCTGACCCTGGCTCAATGCCAACAGGGCCATTTCAGCCTGATCAATAGCATTAGGTTCATCATACAACAACCCCAAGGCCTGAAAAAATGCGTTCACATCAGTCAGAATAGGATCATCAGGTTTCAAAGAAAACGCCCAATCCTGGGGATCGCCGTGCAGCAAAGAGATGACAATTTTAACCTGCTGCGCGGAGCTCCCCGATGAGTTAGGCTTCAAGGCAAAAAATAATTTACAATTATTCTTAAAATTCAGAAATTTAGACCGATCCCCAAAAAACACATCAGGAGTAGGGATCTTTGGTTCAGCAGCATGTGAATGAGCTAGATAGGCGGAAATTCCCCGCACTTCAGCAGTAAGCTGCTCCACACGATCAGACAATTGCTTAATCTCCATTGAGAAAAAATTCCTCAGAGAGATAGAGGAAAAAATATACACAAAAAAAAAAATTCTGACACTTTTTTTTTTTTTTTTTACAATTCTTTCCTGCTATTGAGCACCCTAGAATCTGCAGTATGGCTGGTGATTCTGTTATGAATGAGTCACTGGAGGAGGAGAAAACAAAAATGCAAGCTAAGTCCAGAAAACCGGAGAGGTTGGTAGCTATCGGATTGCAGACCCCTGATCCTGTAAACCACAACTAACATTAGCCGTGGGGGGTTCCTACGGTGCCCTAGACCCCTCGACACAGCCGGAGAACTACATAAGCCTAAAGGAAAGGGGAAATCTAAACTGCCCCAGAGCAGACCCCCAAAGCAATAGACAGCCCCCAACATGTATTGTCAGTGAAAAACAGATGAAAACACAAACACAGACAGAAAGACAGGCTGAGCAAACGATGGAGCTCAATTAACTAGATAGGACAGGACAGAAAAGATGCTGGCTGCAATCCGCAAAAAACCCTACCAAAAATGTCCCAACCGTCTGATAGGGAAAAAGGCCCTGAAGTCGCTAGACTTCAAAATCACTATATCAGCACTCAGGTATATTCTGAAAACAGAGCAAAGAGATCAACTGATCAGAGACAAAAATGGAATTCAGCCAATCCCAACCAGGACTGGCTGAATACAAACACTAAAGAAACCAGACAAAATCTCATAGAATAATAGCAGGGCAAAAACTTAGCTTTTAGTAGACAGGAACTAAGCTGGATGCAAAAGCTCAGAGCAGAAAGGATCACCAGCAGCCCTGCAGGGCGTCGGCTGCCTTATATCCACTCAGAAATTCCAGATGTCCAATCACACTCCGCCTGTTCAGATGACAGGTTCTTCCCATCCCAATCAATTTCACTACCTCTCTTCACCAGCAGAGGGAGTTCATCAGACATCAAAGGTGAAGGGGAGAATGAACTCACAACAGCTAAGTGTGTAAGGAGAGCAATCTGCCCTAGGGGCTGTGTTATGGTTAACGCAGGAAGAAGCCACCCATCATCATCATCATCACAAGGGATTCACAATTATAAGGCTTGGACTACTGTCCATGTTGTGCCACTGCCCAATGTGTAGGCATAGATATAGTGTCTTCAAAACATTAGCCCTAGGGGCTGTATCATGGTTGATGAAGGAAGCAAGGCAGGTCTAAAGGACCAAACAATTATGATAAAGCCAGGACTACTAGCATAGAGGTGGCCGTGCCCAGTGTCCAGGCATAGCCATAGTGTCTCCAAAAATTAGCCCAAGGGGCTGTATCATAGTTGATGAAGGAAGCAAGACAGGTCAGAAGGGCCAAACAATTATGATGAAGCTAGGACTAATAGCATAGAGGTGGAAGTGCCCAGTGTCCAGGTATAGTCACAGTGTCTCTAAAATTTAGCCCAAGGGACATGATACCATGGTTGATGAAGGAAGAAGGGTCTCACTCTCATCACAAGTGCCTCCGATGGGAAATATTAATTAACATAACATTGTTTTTAGCTTATTGACCATGAGGTACATGTGTCAGATGCAGGTTTTGAAAACATGTGTAAGAAGAAGAAAAGGGGCTTGTATGGGAAGGGATGGATGTGATCACCAATATAAAAAAAAAAACGTGTTGGGTGACTTTAGGTTGGGATACTGTCATACTGTTGCGAAATCCAGACCTTGTTAAATTTTATCAGAGTCAGCCTGTCTGGATTCTCTGTTGTCAACTGTGTGCGTGTATCTGTGATGATTGCTCCAGCGGCACTGAAAACACGCTCTGACATCACACTAGCAGCAGGGCAGGCCAGCACCTCCAAGGCATAGATGGAGAGGTCGGGCCAACTATGCAGCTTGGATACCCAGTAATTAAACGGTACAGAAGCGTCAGGAAGGACGCTGGTATGGTCACTTAGATAGTCGTTCACCATCTTGTTCAACTTCTCCCTCCTTGACATTGCTACTGTTCCAGGTAGTCCTTGGTGATGAGCCGGTTAATTGAAGATAGCCCAGTTTGTGGACATTTTACCACCACCTCTTTTGGACCTGCTTGGTGAATCTCTCCCCATTAATGCATGCTGTTGCACAGAGCTGGTATCTCTGCTAGCAGTGGTGTCTGAGGGTGCTGTTGCCTTCAAATGATCGACAACAGCCTTCTTGAAGGATTCCATTGTGACACCCCTTGGTGACTGCAAGAGTAGCGAAGGAAATTTGTCCTTGTACCGTGGGTCTAGAAAGGTGGCCAACCAGTATAGGTTGCTATTGAAAATGTTTGCCAAGCTGCAAAGAGGCAAATGTTCTGTGACCCCTGAAAGTGGAACAATACCCATCCTCTCCTCACACTGACTCTCCTCCTCCACCTCCTCCTCTTCAGCCCACCCATGCTGGTCAGACAAGAAGCTGGGGTTGGGATTCCCCTCTGTAGCATGAGGTGTACCCTCGGTACCACTGAAAAAGAAGTCCTCTCCCTCCTCATGTTCATCATCATCTTCATCCCCCAATGTTACCTGATGATATTGGCTGGGCTGGGTAGGATCACCCATTGTGAAATCTTGCTCCATACCCAGCTGCTGGGCACGCAAAGATTCCATTTTTTGATTCTGCAGCAATTTTTTTTCAGAAGACATAGCATAGGGATGGGTACGCTGATAATAGCCTGACCACCAAGCTTGGTGCAGTACTCAAAGTTAACAAGCACCTCACAAATATCAGCGATCCACACCCACTCGACAGTCATGTGTCTTGGCTGAGTCTCAGTGTGACGGGCATGTTTAAGCTGGTATTCAGAAAGCGCCCTCTGCTGCTCACTTACCCTTGCCAACATATGATATGTTGAGTTCCACCGTGCTGGCATGTCGCAAATGAGTCTCTGGTTTGGCAAATTAAATTGCTTTTGAATCGCTGCAAGACCGGCAACAGCGGTTGAGGAGTGGCAGAAATGGACACAAATAAGGCGCACCTTCTCAAGTAGGTACGGTGAGTCAGGGAATGTTTTTATAAATTTCTGCACCACTAGGTTCAGCACGTGAGCCATGCATGGCACGTGTACCAGCTTCCCGAGCTTTAAAGCCGCCACCAGGTTACGCCCATTGTCGCAGACAACCAGACCAGGTTGTGTGACATCGGCGGCCGTGCCCGCCGCAGCGTCCCCTCACCTGCGCCCTCCTGTCCACGCGCGCTTCCGCTCTGCTCCCCGCTCTGCTGCGGGTAACCGCGCCGGCCTTAGGCCGCGCACGCGCGTTCCCCCGCTCTCTTCTGCTAGTAGGGGGCGTCGCTGAGGGGAGGGTCTGTGGGACGTACTTCCGGGTTCTGGCTATATCAGGCGTCCGCTCTATTCTGAGGGCGCCTGGTGATTGTGTGACTTCTTGCACCCATTGGCCCATACCTATTCTAGTGTATCCTGCCTATCCTTTGCTGTTTTCCCTGTGTGCTCTGTGGCCTGCTCCACTCTCGTCTGTCTGTCTCTGCCCTGTGCTCCCTCTCTGTACCCTCCCCTGTGGACTCCTGGCCAGTATTTTCCGCTATCCCATCCCGCCATCCTCCTTCTGCCTGCCTGTCCATCGAGTCGTCCCTCCTGGCACCGGCTGTCGCGGTTCTGCCCCCTGCGGTCCTGCCCCTAACGATCCCTGTACAGGGGTCGGTCTTCACCAGGTGCGCTCGGCCCAGGGGCTCCTGATCCACGACCCAGAGGGTCCACTCTTGGACGTATTAGACCTGAGTTGTCACAGTATCACCAGGCCATGGATCCCGCCGGTGCCGCAGCCGCCACACAAAAGGAATTACTTTTCCTTCGTGAAAATCAGACCCGGATAATGTCCTTTATGAAGTCTATGGACACCCGGCTATCCGCCCTGCAGACCTCTGACCCCGGGCACGCTCCCCTCCTGGTCAGCCTCCAGCAGGAGCTCGCGCAGCAGCGCGACGCTCAATCCCACATCTTAGGTTACATGGCATCCGTGGATGATCGATTGCTTGCTCTGCAATCCTCTGCTGCCGCAGCAACTTCCCCCCGTGACGTAGTCTCTGCCCCGTCTCCCCGTCTGGGTAAACCCCCCAGGTACAGCGGAGACCTTAAGTTATGCCGGGGTTTTCTGAATCAATGCAGGCTACATTTTGAGCTTGCCCCCCTTCAGTATCCTACTGACCGCGCCAAGGTGGCGTTCATTGTGTCCCATCTCGAGGGTGAGGCCCTGTCCTGGGTGAACCCCTTGTGGGAGAGGGATGACCCCGTAGTGTCAAGTATTCAGACCTTCTTGGAAACCTTTCGCAAGGTATTCGATGAACCGGGTCGCTTAGCATCCACCACGGAGGCCCTTTTTAACCTCCGCCAGGGTTCCCTCACAGTGGGGCAATACGCCATCCGCTTTCGGACCCTCTCTTCAGAGTTGGGGTGGAACAATGAGGCTCTTGTGGGAGCCTTTTGGAGAGGCCTCTCCAGTAAGATCAAGGATGAGCTTGCCGGGCGAGACACCCCCACCACTCTGGAGGACCTTATTTCGCTGGCCACTCGGATTGATCTACGCTTTCAGGAGCGCGCTCGAGAGGCGGTCGGAGAGAGAAGGTCCTTTAGGCTGTACCAGGCTCCTGTCCCTCGTTTCCCTGCATCTCCTGTTAGTACCGCTCCTGAGCCAATGCAGATTGATCGTGTCAGACTGTCCGAGCAACGGCGCAGGGAGAGGATGACCAAGGGACTCTGCCTGTACTGCGGAGGTGCCAACCATTTTGTGCGTTCTTGTCCAGAGAAGCCAGAGAGGTCGGGAAATGCCTCCACCTAGGTCAGGTAAGAGAGGACCCCCTAGGTGATCAAAATTCCTCTCTCCCCCTTACCCTTTCAGCTTTGATAATTGCAGGTCGGGAGCGTGGATCTGTGGAGGCGTATGTGGACTCGGGTGCTGCTGGTAATTTCATCCGCCAGGAGGAGGTTGATAAACTCCGGATTCCGGTGATTGTATTGAGGAACCCTCGTGCTATTTCCTCCGTTGATGGTAAACCTTTGCCCGGACTCATCACCACGGTTACCGTCGAAGTAGACCTTCAAATCGGAGCACTCCACCTCGAGAGGATAGCCTTTTATGTCCTGCCACAACTAGCCCATGCTGTTCTTCTAGGGCTACCCTGGCTCAGACGGCACGAGCCGGTGATTGACTGGCGCTCTGGGGAAGTTCTCCGTTGGGGGCACTCCTGCCAGGAGCACTGCCTACGGGCTCTCACTCGTCCCCGTCCATGCTCGAAGCCTGCCGACCTTCCGGGTCTACCCGCACCCTATCACATGTTTGCTGATGTGTTCAGCAAAAAGGAAGCGGACTCCTTACCACCTCATCGCTCCTATGACTGCCCTATCGACCTGGTCCCCGGAGCCACCCCTCCCAGAGGGAGAACTTATCCTCTATCCCCAGCAGAGACCACGGCTATGACGGAATACATACAGGAGAATCTGGCCAAGGGGTTCATCCGGAAATCCTCGTCCCCTGCGGGCGCAGGTTTCTTCTTCGTCCGGAAGAAAGATGGGTCCCTGCGACCCTGTATTGATTACCGGGGCCTGAACAACATCACTGTTAAAAACCGGTACCCGCTCCCGCTGATTCCAGAACTCTTCGACCGGCTGAGGGGGGCCAGAATCTTCACGTAGTTGGATCTGCGGGGAGCTTACAACTTAATCCGAATCCGAGCGGGGGACGAGTGGAAGACGGCCTTCAATACTCGGGACGGCCATTATGAATACTTGGTCATGCCGTTCGGTCTCTGCAATGCTCCGGCGGTGTTTCAGGAATTCGTAAATGAGGTATTCCGGGACCTACTCTATTCCTGCGTGGTGGTGTATTTGGATGATATCCTCGTTTTCTCGGCCGATCTCTCCTCCCATCGGAGAAGTGTACGCATGGTCCTGCAGCGCCTTCGAGAAAATCGTCTTTACGCCAAGATTGAGAAGTGCCTCTTCGAGCAAACAGCGTTACCTTTCTTGGGATATATCATCACGGATTCCGGCCTTAAGATGGATCCGGAGAAGCTGTCCGCGGTACTCCAGTGGCCTCGTCCAGTTGGCATAAAGGCCATCCAGCGTTTCCTCGGCTTCGCTAACTATTACCGACAGTTTGTACCCCACTTTTCTACAGTCACCAAGCCCATCACGGTCCTGACCCGTAAGGGGACGAAGTCTAACGACTGGTCTTCCGAAGCCGAGGACGCCTTTCTTGCCCTGAAACGCTCGTTTGCCTCTGCTCCGATCCTACACCGCCCAGTGGCTAGTAGGCCCTTCATCCTGGAAGTTGATGCCTCCTCCACTGGAGCTGGGGCGGTCCTTTCCCAACAGGCTCCATCCGGACGTCTAGTCCCCTGCGGGTTCTTCTCCAAATCCTTTTCTCCTGCGGAGTGCAACTACTCCATTGGGGACCGGGAATTGTTGGCCATTATGATGGCGCTGGAGGAATGGCGATATCTGCTCGAAGGGGCAGTGCACCCCTTTACTATCTTCACGGACCACAAGAACTTGGCCTACCTGCAATCTGCCCAGAGACTCAACTCCAGACAAGCCAGGTGGGCCCTGTATTTTTCCCGTTTTGAGTTTAAGCTCCACTTCCGGCCCGGCAGTAAGAACATCAAAGCTGATGCGCTTTCCAGGTCTTTGCAGCCACCTGAAAAGGAGGAGGATCCATCATATATTATCGAGCCGGCTAAAGTTATCTCCGTGGCCCCTGTGAGATTCTCTACTCTTCCGCCTGGCAAGACCTTCGTTCCTTCAAACAAACGTCTGGAAGTGCTGCGCTGGGGACATTCCTCCAAGGTTGCTGGGCACGTTGGGATTAAGAAGACCCTTTTGCTTCTCTCCCGGTATTACTGGTGGCCCTCTCTCCACCAGGACGCAAAGGACTTTGTAGCCTCCTGCAGGACCTGTGCTCAGAACAAGGTTCCTAGGACTCTGCCCCCCGGTCTCCTTCATCCGTTGCCTGTGCCAGAGGCCCCTTGGCAGCAAATCGCCATGGATTTCGTGACTGATCTGCCTCGCTCTGCTGGATGTACTACCATCTTAGTCGTCGCAGACCGCTTCTCCAAGATGGCCCACTTTATTCCCTTGTCCGGACTGCCATCTGCTCCGAAGTTGGCCGAGATCTTTATCCACCAGGTTTTCAGGCTGCATGGTCTTCCCCTACGAATCGTGTCCGATCGAGGGGTCCAGTTTACCTCCCGATTCTGGAGGGCTCTCTGTCGGCTCCTGGGCACGTCTCTCGACTTCTCCTCAGCGTATCATCCACAAACCAATGGCCAAGTGGAACGGATTAACCAAATTCTGACCACCTACTTACGCCACTTTTCTAACGCCCATCAGGATAATTGGGTCTCACTCCTACCTTGGGCGGAATTCGCTCATAATAATCATCCCAGCGAATCAACGTCCAAGACGCCGTTCTTTGTGGTAACTGGGCTAAATCCTGGGGTTCCGTTGCCCTTTTCCGCATCGTCTGGAGTCCCTGCAGCAGATACCCTCGCCAAGGAATTTTCGCAAATTTGGAAGGAGACCAGGGAGGTGCTCGAGGTAGCCAGCATCCGAATTAAGAAACACGCAGACAAGAGACGAAGGGATCTACCCCCGTACCATCCCGGGGACAAAGTCTGGCTTTCTACCAAACATATCCGCCTAAAAGTCCCTGCTTACAAATTAAGTCCTCGATACATCGGGCCTTTTGAGGTACTTGGGCGCATTAACGAAGTAGCCTACAAATTGAGGTTGCCGGCATCGCTCCGGGTCCCTAACGCCTTCCATATCTCGCTCCTTAAACCTGTAGTTTTGAATCGGTTTCAACCAACCTCCATGTCCCCTCCTTCGCCAATTTGTTCGAACGATGTCTTTGAAGTAAAGGACATTTTGGCCATGAAAAGGGTCAAGGGTAAAACTCTTTTTCTTATCGACTGGAAGGGTTTTGGTCCAGAGGAGAGGCCCTGGGAGCCCCGAGAGAATGTCGATGCCCCCCTTATCATGAAAAGATTTCTGACCAACCTCAGAAGGGGAGGACATATGGGGGGGGGTACTGTGACATCGGCGGCCGTGCCCGCCGATGCCCCTTCAGCGGCGGTGCCCGCCGCAGCGTCCCCTCACCTGCGCCCTCCTGTCCACGCGCGCTTCCGCTCTGCTCCCCGCTCTGCTGCGGGTAACCGCGCCGGCCTTAGGCCGCGCACGCGCGTTCCCCCGCTCTCTTCTGCTAGTAGGGGGCGTCGTGAGGGGAGGGTCTGTGGGACGTACTTCCGGGTTCTGGCTATATCAGGCGTCCGCTCTATTCTGAGGGCGCCTGGTGATTGTGTGACTTCTTGCACCCATTGGCCCATACCTATTCTAGTGTATCCTGCCTATCCTTTGCTGTTTTCCCTGTGTGCTCTGTGGCTTGCTCCACTCTCGTCTGTCTGTCTCTGCCCTGTGCTCCCTCTCTGTACCCTCCCCTGTGGACTCCTGGCCAGTATTTTCCGCTATCCCATCCCGCCATCCTCCTTCTGCCTGCCTGTCCATCGAGTCGTCCCTCCTGGCACCGGCTGTCGCGGTTCTGCCCCCTGCGGTCCTGCCCCTAACGATCCCTGTACAGGGGTCGGTCTTCACCAGGTGCGCTCGGCCCAGGGGCTCCTGATCCACGACCCAGAGGGTCCACTCTTGGACGTATTAGACCTGAGTTGTCACAGGTTGGAGTTGTAGTGGGGAGAGCCACTCATCGGTCTGTTGTTTTGTTCCTTGCCACAGCTCTGCTGCAGTGTGTGGTGTTTCACCTAAGCAGATCAGCTTCAGCAGAGCATGTTGCCACTTTGCCGATGCACTGCTGCACAGCTCCCAACTTGGGAGTGATGTGGAGGGTAATTCAGCATAGGACGACAAGGCGGAGGAGGAGGAAGAGGGGAGACTGGACGTATATGATGAGGCGGAAACCCTGATTGAGGTTGGGCCTGCTATTCGTGGCGTGGGTAGGATATGTGTTGATGGTCCAGTTTGAGACTTTGTCCCACCCTCCACCAGGTTGAGCCAGTGTGTCGTGACAGAGATGTATCATCCCTGGCCACAAGTACTTGTCCACAAGTCTTTTGTAAGATGGACCTTCCCGGTTACGGCGTTGGTGAGAGCCCGCTTTAGATTGTTTAAGACGTGCTGGTATATTGCGGGGACGGCACACCGGGAAAAATAGTGCCGGCCGGGAACAGAGTATCGTGGGGCAGCCACAGCCAAAAGATCACGGAAAGACTGTGTCCCCACAAACCTAAACGGCAACATCTCCACGGCTAGCAACCTGGCAATGTGCGCATTCAGCATTTGTGCTTGTGGGTGTGTGGCTTGGTATTTACGCGTCCTTTCATACATCTTGGGGCACAGACAATTGGACGCTTTCCTGGGACAAACAAGTGGATGAGCTTGTTGTGGCCTGTGTCTGTACAACCGCAGATTAGAAAAGACGTATCACAGGCGACATGGCAGTGGTTTGACCCGCAGTCGCAGACACTGATTTGGTACCCTGTTGTTCAGCCCACCAACCAGGGTGCTTGGCTGCCATGTGTTTCTCCATACTGGTGGTGCTTTGGTTGCCTTTGCCCTGGCCTCTGCTCAGCTTCCTATGGCAGATGCTACAGATGACAACATTTGGTTCAGAAGGACTATCGGAAAAAAATTTCCAGACAGCGGCTGAACGCACCCTTGCCTTGACTTGGGGCACAGAGGGATTGCTCTTGGCAACAGTTGACACAGTTCGCACTCTGCTCAAACCAGTAGCCCTTGGTGCCTTTGTTGGTGATACGTATCCACCTTCATCCTCTGTACTGCTGTGATGGCTATGCATGTCAACGGCCCAGGTCGGATCAGTGGTCTCATCATCGACCACCTCTGTTGTGAGTTCATTCTCCCCTTCACCTTTGATGTCTGATGAACTCCCTCTGCTGGTGAAGAGAGGTAGTGAAATTGATTGGGATGGGAAGAACCTGTCATCTAAACAGGCGGAGTGTGATTGGACATCTGGAATTTCTGAGTGGATATAAGGCAGCCGACGCCCTGCAGGGCTGCTGGTGATCCTTTCTGCTCTGAGCTCTTGCATCCAGCTTAGTTCCTGTCTACTAAAAGCTAAGTTTTTGCCCTGCTATTATTCCATGAGATTTTGTCTGGTTTCCTTAGTGTTTGCATTCAGCCAGTCCTGGTTGGGACTGGCTGAGTTCCATTTTGTCTCTGATCAGTTGATCTCTTTGCTCTGTTTTCAGAATATACCTGAGTGCTGATATAGTGATTTTGAAGTCTAGCGACTTCAGGGCCTTTTTCCCTATCAGACGGTTGGGACATTTTTGGTAGGGTTTTTTGAGTATTGTAGCCAGCATCTTTTCTGTCCTGTCCTATCTAGTTAGTTGGGCCCCATCGTTTGCTCAGCCTGTCTTTCTGTCTGTGTTTGTGTTTTCATCTGTTTTTTACCGACAATACATGTTGGGGGCTGTCTATTGCTTTGGGGTCTGCTCTGGGGCAGTTTAGATTTCCCCTTGCCTTCTTTAGGCTTATGTAGTTCTCCGGCTGTGACGAGGGGTCTAGGGCACCGTAGGAACCCCCCACGGCTTTTGTTAGTTGTGGTGTATAGGATCAGGGGTCTGCAATCCGATAGCTACCAACCTCTCCGGTTTTCTGGACTTAGTATTTTTGTTTTCTCCTCCAGTGACTCATTCATAACACACCTCGTTGTCCATGTCATCCTTCCTCCGTGTTGATATTGGCGACTGGCCAGATGGCAACTGTGTGTCATCACCATCAGCCTCCACCTCTTCACCCTGTATATCACGTGGATGAAAATGGCTTTCTTCTGGATGTGGGGTTTCAAATATTTGGCCATCTTCAACAGATAATACCCCCTCACGTTCCTCTTCAATGTCGCACGGTGAGAGGCCAGAGGCAAAGCAAGGAAATGGATCAAACAGATCCTCAGAGTGACTAAGGTTGGGGTCAAATGTTTCCTGTGACTCCTGACCGGGTGATGAACTAGGAACAGGTTGAGAATAGGATGACCCAGCGTTTTCTGTATGGACAGTAGACTGTTTTGTCATGGACCATTGGGTGCTGCTAGAACATTTCGTTGAGGCCTTATCAGCCATCCAAGACAGTATCTGCTCTTGTTCTTCTGGCTTCCAGGCCCGTTTATGTTCCAGACCGGGAAATTTCACCAGGAACCTAGATGCATCAACCTTCTTCAATCTCCCAGACTCCTTGCCTTGTTGGGCAACAACGACCCCACGTCCATGTCCCTGTCCCTTCACAACAGCCTTTTTAGGAATTTTGGATTTTTCTGACATAGTTGCAGATGTTCAGATGCAGATATTGGGGAACAAGGAGCAGCTAGTGCTTTGTGGAAGGTAGCACTACAGCCTAGTACTGCTTTGTGTTTTACAAACAGCACCGCAGCAGCAGAAAAAAATTGCCCTGAGGTTTAAGGTGAGATTATGCACCCCAGTAACCACACAAGGCAGCGGTGCTGCCACAAAAAAATTGCCCTTAGGTTTAAGGCAAGAATACGCAGCCCAGACACTACACAAGACAGCGGTGCTGGCTGCGTGTCAGTTGTGCAGTACCGTGTGTGTGTGCTATTCACTGTGAATACAGCACCGCAACTGCACAAAAAAACTGCCCTGAGGTTTAAGGCAAGAATACGCAGCCCAGACACCACACAAGACAGCGGTGCTGGCTGCGTGTTAGTTGTGCAGTACCGTGCGTGCGTACTATTCGCTGTGATTATGTGAACACAGCACCGCAACTGCACAAAAATACTGCCCTGAGGTGTAAGGCAAGAATACGCAGCCCAGACACCACACAAGACAGCGGTTCTGGCTGCATGTCAGTTGTGCAGTAGAGTGTGTAAATACTATTCGCTGTGAGCACAGCACCGCAACTGCACAAAAAACCTGCCCTGCAGGGGTAAATGTGACGTAAAGAAAAGCTGGGAAAACGGTCACTACTCAGTCCCTGACCTTATACTTTCAGCTCTGAAAAGAGCTTTTGGGTTTCACAGAGGATTTCTGGCTGATTTGAACCAAAAAACACAACTCTCCCTAGCAGCTGCTCACACTCTCCCTACACTAGCTGTGTTCTGCATGCAATGTGCAGAAAATGGTGGCAGGGCTTAGTGCCAGGCTATGATGACTCATAGGATGCTGGGCGGCCAGCCAATCATAGTAATGCTGCCCACAACCAAGAAGGGTGCGGCATTACTGTGATTGGCAACTGATGGGCGGGAGAACCGAATAGCGAGGCAAGTAGTGAAATACTTGCTATATTCCGAGTATCACGAGTAACGCATTACTCGCCAAGTAACGAGTACCCACGAATATGCTCGCTCATCCCTAATTATTATATTTAAAATATCATTAAAGTGCCAAATAGTGCAAAAAAATGCTCGTGCCAAGAAAAAGTGCAAGTAAAATAGCAACCTGTGCTATACCACCTATTCTATTAGAAGGACCAATCGACCTTGTACATTTTATCAGGTTGTTATACAAGATATAACCTGCTACCAGCAGATTTATACACAGTATATCCCGCTTATTATTGGATTGCAAGATATTAATCTCATGAATTATACATTTACACACAGGTCTATATTAGCATGATTATGTATCAACTGAAAGGGCATAATAGCCTCACATATATCCACTCAAAGACCAAATCTTAAAGGGAATCTGTCACCTATTTTTTCGAGTATCAGCTTCCGGCACCGCCATCAGGGGCTTATCTACAGCATTCTGTAATGCTGTAGATAAGTCCCCCCCCCGATGTAACCTGAAAGAGAAGAAAAAGGAATTATATTATACTCACCCAGAGTATATATAGAGTGCATCCTCTCTATCCTTCCCCTATAATAATATAAGGGAGGTCCGTTGGGTCTACTACTCAGCATGCAACAAATCAATTATAATTCTCATGACATTAACTGTGTGATGCTCTTTGACATACGCCTGTAATGAGAGGAGCCTTGGTTCTATGAAAGTGTTTCAAAATAATATGGATTTTATAATACCTGTAAATGTCCTCATTAAGGGCTTTCTACAGCAATATACAACTTGCTTGTTTGATTGTAAAACATCTCCCCTAAACATATGGGTAGCAATGAGTTTGCACCCATATGTGGGGATATAGTGCATGTATGTCTTCAATAACAAGCACCGCAGCTTTGCAGTATAACTACTACACGATGTAGTACGAATGCACGGTACAACCACACTTTAAGTTGGAATCAAAAGACGTGAGCGTTCCAAAGCGGGAATGCTTGCGCTCCCTGAGCCGGAAATGACGACACCGGCTAGGTGACAAGCACAGGAAATGACGCGAGCGGTTCACAGCAGAACCTTTCCATAAGCCGGAAGTGAGAAGTCCGGTGTCCAGAAACATGTGGATTGTGAGATATTTGTTAGACATTAATGATTGGGCCAACAACTGATATGTCTCAAGGTTGTATGATTTGTGAATATTGAATACCGCCATTTATTTAATAATTAGGAAATCTATTAAGATTTGGTCTTTAAGTGGATATATGTGAGGCTATTATGCCCTTTCAGTTTATACATAATCACGCTAATATAGATCTGTGTGTACATTTATAATTAATGAGATTAATATCTTGCAATCCAATAAAAAGAGGGATATACTGTGTATATATCTTGTATAACGACCTGATAAAATATACAAGGTCGATTGGTCCTTCTAATAGAATAGGCAATATAGCACAAGTTGCTATTTTACTTGCACTTTTTCTTGGCATGAGCAATTTTTTGCACTATTTGGCACTTTAATGATATTATAAATATAATAATAAATGTTAAGTTTTAATTTTCCAATCTGCTGAGAATAGTATACATCTAGATTGGGCATATTGGGCCCCTGCTTGCTAGTATGTCCCAAATGAAACAGTTGTTCTCTCACAATGCCCGAGAGCTGAAAGAGCGTGTCACATCTTAGTCAAGAAACTGATACAAGGAATATTCCAGAGGGTTTCATCTCCTGCAGAGATAAAATGCACTCGGCTGGAAACAGAGGTATAACTGGAACATTGTCTCTTTAAGAAAATGTTTGGTTTATTGTAGCAGCATACACCAAGCTGGGAAAGTAAACACAGCCCTCCAGGCAAAACAAAGAAACAAAAAGAAACAGCCCTTTTCTTGGAGGGATCTACCCACTCAGAGGCAGCAATTTCCATGGTTCAGGTTAGCACACACTTTCCTGGAGTCCGATCTCTCCAGGAACCACTGAACACTAGAAGCTCTGCCAGTCAGCCATTTTTAGTCCAGACCTTGTGACTCCTCCATCACATGACTGATTAAATGATTCTGACATCACACAGGTCCTGGCAGCTCTGCAGGTGGAGATACGTGGACAGTTTCCCTCCTACTCTATGAATGTCCATTAAAACCTGCCCATAATATAATTTTATATAACAGTCCCAACAAGTAGTGTGCTGGAGGAAACTATTCTGGTTTTACATCACTGATGCGATCATACGCAGTGACACGTATCTCCCCTCCATCACTTCACCAGTGACTCTGTCACATATTCTCCCTCTCTGACCAAAGCCAGGGGTTTTGACACCTTCACTCACTAAACAGGGTACTCTGGACAGGGCATCTGCTTTCCCATGCAAGCTTCCTGGCCTGTGCTCCACATGGAAAGAGAAGTCCTGGAGTGCCAGAAACCACCTAGTTACACAGGCATTCTTCCCCTTCTTTTCCCTCATCCATCTCAGGGGTGCATGATAAGATATTAGCCTGAACGTATGGCCTAGCAGGTAGTACCTCAGGGTGTCAATTGCCCACTTGATGGCCAGGCACTCTTTCTCCACGATGGCATAGTTCTCCTCACAGGAGGAGAGTTTCCTACTCAGGTATAGGACTAGGTGTTCGTTGCCATCTATTACCTGGGACAGTACAGCTCCTAAACCGATTTCAGAAGTGTCCATCAAGAGAACAAACTCCTTTGTGAAGTCTGGTATGACCAAGACTGGCTGTTGGCACAGGACAAAGGACAAGCTTCAACTTCTGGAATGCCATCTCCGCTTCAGAGGACCATTTGGCCATTGTCGACTTTGTGCCCTTGAGAAGATCAGTCAGGGGAGCAGCTATCCCCTGCTTTTTGGAGACCGACTGTGGCCACTTCTGGATTGCCTCCACTTTGTCTACTTGTGGCTTTCTCTCACCACTTCCAACGATATAGCCCAAGTACTTCGCTTCCTCTTTCCCGAGGGAGCACTTCTTTGGGTTTATGGGAAGCCCTGCTTTCCTTAGTGCATCGAGTACCACCTGAACCTTCTGCAGGTACTTCCTCAGTCTGGGCTGAAAATCACAATGTCATCTAGATAAGCGGCGGGGTACTTCTTGTGAGGGCCTAGAATAAGGTCCATAGCCCTCTGGAAGGTGGCTGGAGCTCCTTGTAGTCCAAACAGCATCCAGGTATATTGAAAGCACCCGTCAGGTGTAGAGAAGGCCGTCTTCTACTTGGCACTTGGAGACAGGAGAATTTGCCAGTACCCCTTCGATAGGTCCAGGGTGGTGATGTACCTGGCTGACCCCAGCCTCTCAATAAGCTCATTGACCCCGGGGCATTGGATACGTGTTGAACTTGGACACCTCATTGAGCTTCCTGTAATCATTACAGAAGCGCCACTCTCCATTTGGCTTCGACACCATGACAATAGGGCTGGACCAACCACTCTTTGACTCCTCAATGACACCTAGGCTTAACATTCTCTTCACCTTCTGGGAGATCACCTTGCGGAGAGCCTCAGTAATCCAATACGGCCTTTGGGTCACCCTCACATGTGGTTCAGTCAGGATCACGTGCTCCACCACCTGCGTACATCCTGGCAACACCGAAAACAGGTCTCAGTTCCACTGAAGCAGCTCATGGCACTGTAGTTTCTGGGCCGGCAACAGTGTCTCTGCCACTGTGACATCCTCGACCTTGGCTTCAGGATGGGCCCCTAGGCACGATGCTTCTATCGAATCCCTGTCTCACCATGGTTTCAGCAGGTTTAAGTGATACACATGGTACGGCTTCCTTCTCCCTGGTTGATGGACCTTATAGTTGACATCACTCAACTTCTCGACCACCTCGTATGGCCCTTGCCACTTGGCCAGGAATTTGCTTTCCACAGTGGGGATCAACACGAGCACAAGGTCCACAGGGCTAAACCGTTTCAGCCTCGTGGCCCGATTATAGACTCTCGCCTGGGCTTCTTGTGCTTGACGGAGACTCTCCTTCACCCTTGTGATCTGGTCCTGCATTTGTGCCACATGCTTGATGACACTCCGATGGGGTGTAACTTCTGCTTCCCAAGTCTACGTTGCAACATCTAGAAGTCCCCAGGGGTGCCGTCGAACAGCTTGAATGGTGAGAACCTCGTAGAGGCCTGGAGAACTTCCCTGATGGAGAACAGTAGGCATGGCAGGAGGCAATCCCAATCTCGTCCATCCTTCTCCACGACCGTCTTAACCATGGATTTCAGAGTCTTTTTGAACCTCTCCACCAGGCCGTCTGTCTGCGGATAGTACACCGACGTCCTAAGTTGGGTAATCTGGAGTGCATTGCAAAACTCCATTATTACCTTGGACATAAACGGTGTCCCCTGGTCCGTGAGGAAATCCTTCGGCAGGCCCGTCAGGGAGAAAATATGAACTAGCTCTCGTGCTATACTATGGGTGGAGGAGTTTCTCAGAGCTACCGCTTCCGGGTACCACGGAGCGTAGTCCATTATCATGAGGATGTATTGATGAACCCTGGTGGACTTAACTAATGGCCTGACCAGGTCCATGGCAATCCAGTCAAATGGGACTTCGATTATGAGTAACAGAATTAATGGACTGCGGAAGTGGGACACGGGCAGTTAGCTGACAGTTAGGGCAGGAGTGGCAGAAATTAACAATGTCCCTGTGACACCCAGGCCAGTAAAATCTCTGAAGGACTCGTTCCTGGGTCTTATCTACACCTAGGTGCCCACCCAACACATGAACATGGGCCAGATCTAGCACCCTACGTCTATAGGATCCCGGGACTAACGGCTGCTCTAATACTTCCCCTCTCTGTTTAGTAACCCAATATAGCAGCTCCTCATTGACCGCAAAGTACGGGAACCTGGTGTCGGTCCCAGGCTCTTGGGCAACCCCATTTATCAAAGTCACGTTTTCAAGTACATTTTTCAAAGTCAAGTCCTACATTTGGGCAGCCCCAAAATTTCCGCCAGAAACCTCTAGATCAGGAATTTCAGTCTCACTGGTAACCATCTCGTCCTCGTCACCGGCCAGGACATACAAGGGGAACTCATCCTTCTCTGACTGTGATGGGGTTTCAACAGGGTTGAGCTGTCTCCTGTCTGCATTCTTTGATATCTCCGCCTTTCCCCACAAGTCCCAGAAATGGCTGAAGTACCTCCCAATTATCACGGGGTGCAGCAAACCTTCGACCACCCTAACCTCATGGGACTCCATACCAAGGCTTGTTTTAACCGACACTGGTGACAGTATATTCCTTGGTGTCCCCATGGATACAGCATATACCCATGTGTTTCCCTGGGATTAACTGATGGCGTAATGTGGCCTTTACCAGGGTCACCAAACTCCCTGAGTCTAAGAGTCCTGTCACCAGTACCCCATTTATTGACACGGGACATGTCTGTGGCCCCTCACTGGGCTGATAGTGCACACTGCAGGCAGGGTGATCATAATAGGATCAGCGCCTCTCTAGGCTACAGTCCATCTTTTCAGAGGACAAGGGGCAACAGGCGGCTATATGTCCAGGACCGTGACATCTCCAGCAAAGCAAATCTTTACTCGTGGCCCTTAACAACCCCTCAGTGATCCCTTGAGATCTAGGAGTCCCACCAGTGGTGGTTTTACTATCCCTCTTTTGGGGCTCAGGTTCCATAGCTCATGTCGTGTCTCCCCCTTTGATGTGGGCTCTGGCGCTGAGCCCACATCTTTGCCGGCCGATGTCAGCTGTTTTGAACAGCTGTCATGGGCCTCTAACAGCCGCGGGTGGAATTGCAATCCATCCACGGCTGTTAACCTGTTAAATGCCGCTGTTAATCTCTGAGAGCGGCATTTAACACGCACTTCCAGCAAGCTCACTGGAAATCCCACCCCTCGGTGATCCCGTCACGTGATCACAGGCCACCGATGGGTTGACATAGCAACCAGAGGCCTCCAGCAGACCTCTATCATTGTCACTGCCGGATTGCTGTGATACAGTACATACAGGCGATTTGATCATCGTCTGTATGTAGCAGAGCTGATCGGATTATGGCAGCTTCTAGTCTCCCATGGAGACTATTGAAGCATATCAAAAGTTGAAAAAAAAAGTGTTTTTAAAAATATTAAAAATATTAAAAAAATTAAAAAAACAAAAGTTCAAATCACCCCCCTTTCGCCCCATTCAAAATAAAACAAAATAAAAAAATCAAACATACACATATTTGTTATCGCTGCATTCAGAATTGCCCAATCTATCAAGCTATAAAAAGAATTAATCTTATCAGTAAACGACGCAGTCAAAAAAAGGTAAAAACGCCAAAATTACGTTTTTTTGTTGCCGCAAAATTGCATTAAAATGCAATATTGGGTGATCAAAAGATCGTATCCACACTAAAATTGTGTAGGGGAAGTGGACTGACCTATGGACCTGTCTGCAGCAGGAGGGTAATGTACAGTGTGCTTGACGTGGACTGCTGGATATGAAGGTGGGAGACAGCTAGAAATAGAAGAAGGATGGCGAAGTACTGGATTTGGCCACTATGGGGAGACTAAAGACAGCAGAAACAGAAGGAAGTGTAATACTGTAGTTTGGCCACAAGATGGCAGCAGAGAGCAGTGAGAAAAGGGCAATACAGCAGCTTAAGGCTACGAAACCGCAGAGTCATGGGGGGCGGAGTTACAGGAGCTCTAGAGGGGAATTCCCAGAGAGAGGGAATATAAGAAGGAGTAGCGAGTTCCAGAAGAAGCCAGTCCAGGGAGAGGAGCTTAGGAGAGAAGACTGAAGAAGGGAGAGACAAACAGAGAAGAAGCTCCAAAAGGGACTGAGGAGGAAGACAGAGGGGTGGCCCTGACAGGCGAGACGCAGGACAGAGAAGGTCGGGGGTACCAAAGATGGACGGACTCAGATGGGTGAAGCGCTGTGGTGATAGGCCTAGGGTAGAGCCGCGAGGGACGTCAATCAGGAAAAGGAAGCAAGTGAAAGGTACCCGGGCCTGTGTGCGGAAGTGTCATGCAGCTGCTGCAGTTGTCAGAGGGACGGCCAATAAAGAGGACCTGTTGGATGCACATCAGTCTCTGCCTCAGTCTTTTCGCGGTGGAAAGGGACCACCCCCCAGTCGGCACCCGTACCTACAATTGTATCATTAAAAATGTCAACTCGGCACAAAAAAAAATAAACTCTCACCCAACCAGAGATCAGGAAAAATGGAGATGCTATGGGTCTTGGAAAATGACTTTTTTTTTTTTAACAAACTTTGGATTTTTTTTCACCACATAAATAAAAAAGAACCTAGACATGTTTGGTGTCTGTGAACTCGTAATGACCTGGAGAATCATAGTGGCAGGTGAGCTTTAGCATTTGGTGAACATGGTAAAATAAAAATCCAAAAAGCAGTTGTGCAATTGTACTTTTTTTGCAATTTCACCACACTTGTAATTTTTTTCCCATTTTTGAGTACAGGATATGATAAAACCAATGGTGTCGCTCTAAACTACAACTTGTCCCGCAAAAACTTGCCCTCACATGGCCATATTTTTGAGTACAGCATATGATAAAATCAATGGTGTCGCTCTAAACTACAACTTGTCCCGCAAAAAACTTGCCCTCACATGGCCATATTGACAGAAAATTTAAAAAGTTATGGCTCTGGGAAGAAGGGGAGCGAAAAACAGAAACGCAAAAACGAAAAAGGGATAATCTTTATTTTTAGTTAATGAGATTCTCGTGCTGCGGGGCAGCCTGTGGGGGGGTTATGTAGTACTTAGCTTACATATTCATCTGTATGGCTTATGACATGTCACTGATCCCTCACTCACCTGCCCCCTATTTTATATACTGACTATAATATGGTTTGAAAAATCTTTTATCCCCTATATCATGCACTGTAGCATGATTTAGGCGATAATATGCATATTTTAATTTTATTTAGACATAGTTTTAAGAACTGTTTTTTTTTTAAAAACAAAATTGCATTGGCGGCTGAACCTGCCCAGTAGCATCTATCGCATTCCGATAGATGCTACTGCGCAAGCGCCGCCACCGGCGCTATTTTGGCAGAGAAAAAAATTAGGCTTCATCAAAATGGTGCCGGCTGTGCTTGCACAATAGCATCTATAGGAACGCGATAGATGTTACTGCGCAGGCGCTGCTATTGGTGCCATTTTGCTAGAGAAAAAAATTAGGCCCCATCAAGAATGTTCCAGGCATTGCACCCATGATAACTCCCAGTTGCAATTGATGGGGTGTCTGCAAGCGTGAGGTTTGCCACTTAATGCACAGCAACTCATCCACAGTATGGCTATTGTCTGCTATGCTATCAAACTGGAAAACTGCTTGGCAGTGCATAATTTTGCATAAACGAAAAGAATGAGGGTACAGTGTGGAGTCAACACTGCCTGCCCTTGAGTCTGCCGAGGATGCCGTCATGTCTGTGGAACATAATCCACAAGAGGTGAAGGAGAAGATAGGTAACTGTCAGAGACACTGCACTGAACTTGCTCACTGAGCCAGTGTGCGTGTCCTGAGTAAAGCAAAAGCGTGCTCAAAGCTACCTGTGGAGCGGGCAGCAACCGAATAGATGCGTACTTCAGAGCCACAGGACCTGAAGCACGTGACTGCTAGAGGCGTGGCCTAAACTCCACAGAGCTAGGAGCTGCAAGACAATTCCTAGCAGAATAACTGCGAGACAAAGTTACCCAGGGGCATAGACAGTGAGAACAGTCAGGACGTAGCCAAAGAGTCACACACAGAGATAGCTGCAAGGTACCAAAGGGGGCGAGCAGAGAGTAGTCAGGTCACAGGCAATGAGTCATACACAGATAATAACGCAGTACAAAATCAACAGGCAAACTCACAGCGGGAAACAGAGCCGGGTCAGAACCATATAAACAAGCTATAGCAACAAACAGGCACACGGGGTCAGCACACTAGGCCAAAGGCAAAAGTATAACTGGCAGGGATTGAAGCTACCCAAGGGTTTATGAAGCTCTCCCAGAACCAGAAAGAGGCCACAATCATTAACCCCAAGTGTGCAGGTCAAAACCTGCACAGAGCTCCAGACAATAACCCCCGGTGTGCAGCTCAAAAACCTGCACTGGGATCATGACAGTACCCCCCTCTCAATGGGGGGCCTCTGGACCCCCAGGCTTCCCCGGGTACTTGGCATGGAACGCCTGAACCAGGCGATCTGCATGTACCGAGCGAACAGGGACCCATGAGTGCTCTTCTGGTCCATATCCCTTCCAGTGGACCAGGTACTGCAAAGAGCGGCGCACCCGCCGAGAGTCCACAATATGTCCAACCTCATACTCCAATTGACCCTCCACCAGCACTGGAGGAACAACAGTCTCAGAGTTCTCTTTGACAGATCCTGCTGGTTTTAACAGAGACTTATGGAACACATTAGATATTTTTAAGGAGGCGGGGAGACGCAACCTATATGCCACAGGGTTGACTATCTCCATAATCTCGTACGGACCAATGAACTTTGGTCCCAACTTAACTGATGGTACCTTTAAGTTGATGTTACGCGTGGAGAGCCAAACCTTCTCTCCCACCTGAAACATGTCTCCCGAGGCTCTCTTTTTGTCCGCAAAATATTTGTATCTCCCCTGGGCCCGAGAGATATTACGCCGGACTTCAGCCCAGAGGTTTTTTAACCGTTGAACGGACCCCTCTGCTCCTGGACAACCGGAATCCACTTGAGAAAACTCCCCAAAATGCGGATTAAAGCCATAGTTAATCAGGAATGGGGACATGTTGGTGGACTGACTCACCCGGTTGTTAAAAGCGAATTCAGCCAACGGTAAACAGAGCTGGGTCAGAAACATATAAACAAGCTATAGCAACAAACAGGCACACGGGGTCAGCACACTAGGCCAAAGGCAAAAGTATAACTGGCAGGGATTGAAGCTACCCAGGGGTTTATGAAGCTCTCCCAGAACCAGAAAGAGGCCACAATCATTAACCCCAAGTGTGCAGGTCAAAACCTGCACAGAGCTCCAGACATTAACCCCCGGTGTGCAGCTCAAAAACCTGCACTGGGATCATGACAGTAACCATCTCATGAGGATAGAAACAGATGTAACTCCCAGTCACAGAGACTTCACTAATCACTACCTTTTCTGGTTGCAGTGGTTTAATGCTGCCACTCAAAACATTCCACCAGAGGGCTGTGAACTTATGTATTGTGTCTGCCCATAGTCGATGCTCCAGGAGTCTATGGCGCACTGCATTTTGGAGTTCAAAGATAATGGGAGAGAGTGGCCTATGTTCTCCTACACATGAGAGAAGGCACACCTTTCTGTAAGAAATAATGACAGCTGAGTATCTTTCAGCAAGTCGAGTGCATGCCATTATTTCTCGAAAAGCAGCCAAGTCCCCAATGTGGTACTGCAGTGAGTGCACGCAAGTAAGTTGATAAAGTAAGAGTTTAGTTGGCACAGATGTGCAGGACTGGGAGCGTACACTTTTTTTGGCAGACAAGCAGGCATGGGTATTTGTGACAGGGAAGGAGCCCTCGAAGCATGACAAGCAGAAGTGGTGAATGACAATTATAATGACACCAACCACCTACTAGTTGAGTGTGGAGCCTGGCTGACTGAAATATAGGTATGAGGAGAAGAGGGAGGACATGCTTTTTTTTAAGCCTGATATCATGCTCTATTTCCTGAGTACACTTAAAAAGCGACTTATGGTGCCACAAAAAAAATGCATTGGCATGCAGTCCCCTTAAGCCAGAAGGCCACAACGAGGGTCAGGGACAAGTAGCCTCCCCTAGCCAAAGACAAGAAAGACCCAATCTTGCTCCTAGCATATGCCTGGATTCCCAACCAATGAAGAACTAAGAGTCATCAACTGTCAGCTCTCCTCCCGAGAGATGAGAGCCAGGGGTCAGGAGTGTACAGAACCTGATGGCCACTCACTCCCTTTGAAACTTACTTTTAAGTGGTGGCTTTGACCCTGGGGGGGTATGATTTCCACCGGATGACTATATAAGCCGCCCAACATACCAACAAGCAAGCCAAACCCAGTGTGCATGATGTTTTTGTCTACTAGGATGGCCCATGCCAAAGTCACCTTTTTGAAAGATACTAGAGTTGAACTTAGCCAAAAGGCTAGCTGGCTTGCTTTTCCCAAGTGAGCCAGTGGTGTCACTTCATGATGGAGAGTCAGCAATTCTAGCCCATACGAGCCTGGATGTCCACGGCTTGTTTACCTCTTGGAGAGCTTGGCAATGTCACTGCGCTGCCTGCTCTGCCTGCCCCGTGGCCGCACGCACCATCGCTACCCGCGCCCCGTCTTACTCACCTGGCCCGGCGCATTACCGTCCGCTCTCCTCCTGCACCCGCTCCTGCCTCAGCTTCCTGTCAGGCGCGCGGCCGGCCCCACTGCGCATGCGCACGCCTCTCTCTGTGAGACCAGCCTCTCTCCCGGCTCACTATAGGTCCTGACCCGGAAGCACCTCTGCACCTGCCCTTATCAGGCCGCCTCTTCCTTGCTGGCATTGCCTAATCATCACTTGTGTGTAGCTAGTGACCCTGGCCCCTTGTCTGCCTGCCTTCCCAGTTCTCCCTGCTGCGTTACTCTGCTCCCTATCTCGGTCGTCCTGTTTAACCTGCTCCTTTGTGTCTCTCCCAGTGCCTGCCATCCCGTGTCCACTTCCAGTCTGTGTCCCTGTGTTCCAGTCCTGCTAGCCTGTGTCTTCATCCAGTCCGTGTCTCATCGTTCCTGCCATGCCTGCCTGAACCTTCCAGTCCGCACCCCTGTTTTCCAGTCCTGCTACCCTGTGTCTCCGTCCCCTCCGTCTGCCGTGGTTCCGGTCCTGCACGTCCGTCCACCTGCCTCTCTCATCTCCTGCTGTGTCTGCTCCGTCCTCCTCGGGTACTGGCTGCCGCGGTGAGTAGTTTCCCCTGGGCCTGTCCATAACACTCCCTTTATAGGGGGTGGTCCACTTGGCCTGCTCACCCAGGGGAGGTTCGCTTACCGTGGTCCAGTAGGTTCACCCTTGGGAACCATCACAGCACGATCAGGCCATGGACCCCGCCGGTACCTCAGCCGCCGCCCAAAAGGAACTAGCAATCCTATGGGAGAATCAGTCCCGGATCATGGCTTTTTTAAAACCATGGAGTCCTGCCTCTCGGCTTTACAGACCTCCGACCCGGAGAGCGCGTCCCAGCTATCCAGCCTCCAGCAGGAGCTTGCCTAGCAGCGAGATACCCAAGCCCACATTCTTAACTACATGGCTTCGGTGGATAACCGATTGCTCTCACTCCAAACCTCTGCCTCGGTCCCGACTCTTGCCCCACATCCGTCACCCCGTTTGGCCAAGCCTCCGTGGTATAGCGGAGATCCCAAATTATGTTGGGGGTTCCTTAACCAGTGCCAGTTGCATTTTGAGCTGTTGCCGCAGCAGTACCCCACCGACCGAGCCAAAGTGGCCTTTGTGGTAACCCACTTGGAGGGGGAGGCGCTAGCCTGGGTAAACCCCCTGTGGGAGCGAGACGATCCACTGGTCTCCCAGCTCGTCACTTTTCTAGAGACTTTTCGTAAAGTCTTCGATGAGTTAGGTCACCTGGCCTCCACCACAGAGTCCCTATTTAATCTCCGCCAGGGTACCCTCTCCGTAGGCCAGTACGCCATCCAGTTCCGTACGTTGTCCTCTGAGCTGGGATGGAACAACGAGGCCCTGGTAGGCGCTTTTTGGCAAGGCTTGTCATCTCGAATCAAAGACGAGTTGGCAGGGCGAGACACACCAACGTCCCTTGAGGACTTAATTTCCCTGGCTTCGCATATCGATCTACGCTTCCAGGAGCGATCTCGCGAAGCTGCCAGGGAGAGAAGGCCTTCTCGGTCTTCCCCAGCCACACGCAGTCCTCCCCGCTCACGATTTTCCACCGCAGCTCCAATGCCAGAGCCCATCCAGGTGGACCGCCTCAAGCCAGCTGAGCTGCGCCGTCAAGAGAGGCTCGCCCAAGGACTCTGTCTGTACTGTGGCAGTTCCTCTCACCTTCCTCACTCTTGCCCAGTGAGACCGGGAAATGCCTCCGCCTAGGACAGGTAAGAGAGGCCTCCCTAGGTGTTAGCAATACCTCTCTACCCTTAACCCTCTCTGTCTTACTGAATTTCGGATCCAGCCGCTCCTCCGAGGTGGCCTATATAGATTCTGGAGCAGCCGGGAACTTCATCCAGCTCGAGGCGGTCAAAAAATTGAGGATACCTGTCAGATCCTTGGAGATTCCTCAGCAGTTAGCTTCGGTCGACGGTGCTCCCCTGTGGGAGACCGTTACTTTGGTCACCGAAGAGGTGGAGCTACAGATCGGAGTCTTGCATCGGGAGAAGATTGCCTTCTTCCTACTGCCGTCGTTATCCCACACACTCATATTAGGCCTTCCTTGGTTAAGAACCCACGAACCCGTACTTGATTGGCGAGCTCGTGACATTTTACGATGGGGTTAATCCTGTCACTCTACTTGCCTTCTTCCCATTCAGCCAGTCAAAGCTTCTCTATCTCCTGCGGTGCCTGCAAGCTTGCCTTCGGCCTACTGGTCCTTCGCGGACGTTTTTAACAAGAAAGAAGCAGCGAGCTTGCCTCCGCATCATCCCTATGACTGCCCAGACAACCTCATTCCGGGTTCTACTCCACCCCGTGGTCAAATTTACCCTCTGAATCCTCTCGAATCTCAGGCCATGACCGAGTACGTCCAGGAGAACTTGGCCAGAGGCTTTATTCGGAAATTGTCTTCGCCCGCAGGAGCGGGCTTCTACTTCGTCAAGAAGAAGGACGGCTCGCTCCGTCCCTGCATCGATTACCGGGGTCTCAATGATATCACAATCAAAAATAAATACCCGCTCCCACTCATTCTCGAGCAATTCGATCGGCTGCGGGGAGCACGAATCTTCACCAAACTAGATCTCCATAGGGCCTACAATCTCATCTGTATTCGCTCCGGTGATGAATGGAAGACCGCTTTTAACACCAGGGACGGCCACTACGAATATCTGGTGATGCCATTCGGCCTGTGCAATGCTCCCGCTGTGTTCCAGGAGTTGGTGAATGATATTTTCCGAGACCTTCTGCACTCCTGTGTGGTGGTATATCTGGATGACATTCTTGTCTTTTCCCCAGACTTGCCTACCCATAGAAGGAACGTCTGTCAAGTTTTGCTGCGCCTGCGGGAGAATCGCCTGTATGCTAAGCTAGAGAAGTGCGCCTTCGAGCAGACATCTTTCCCGTTCCTGGGCTACATTATTTCCGATTCCGGCTTGAGTATGGACCCAGAGAAGGTGTCCGCCATGCTCAACTGGCCACAACCTCATGGAATCAAGGCAATCCAGCGATTTCTTGGCTTTGCCAATTATTACCGGCAGTTCATCCCTCACTTTTCTTCTTTGACTGCCCCAATCTCCTCTCTAATTCGTAAGGGGGCCGACCCTCACGTCTGGTCCTCGGAGGCTGAAAAAGCTTATCTTACCTTGAAACAAGCCTTTGCCTCAGCTCCCGTTCTCCATCGTCCGGAAACCAACAAACCTTTTATTTTGGAGTTGGATGCCTCTGCCATCGGGGCTGGAGCTGTGCTATCGCAGAGATCTTCTTCTGGGCAACTGGTCACCTGCGGCTTCTTCTCAAAAACATTTACCGTCTCGGAGCGAAATTATGCCATTGGTGACAGGGAGCTGTTGGCCATCAAGTTGGCATTGGAGGAGAGGCGGTACCTATTAGAGGGAGCTGTGCATCCATTTAAGATCTACACGGACCATAAAAATTTGGCATACATTCGAACGGCACAGAGGCTGAATCCCCGGCAAGCCAGATGGTCCTTATTTTTCACCCGGTTCGATTTTGAACTCCACTTCCACCCGGGTAGTAAGAACCTCAAGGTTGATGCGTTGTCCAGATCTTTTCTTGCTGGCGATACTGAAGAGGAGCCCACGCACATTGTGGACCCTTCTAAAATCATCACGGTGGCACCCCTCAGCCTGTCCACTCTACCTCCAGGAAAGACCTACATCCCTGAGAACAACAGGAAGCGGGTCTTGCGCTGGGGCCATGCCTCCAAAATTGCAGGTCATGTTGGGTTCAAAAAGACTCTTCAGCTAGTGTCTCACTACTACTGGTGGCCCACTCTTCTTCAAGATGTGCGAAGTTTTTAGTGTCTTGCCCCTCATGTGCCCAGAACAAGGTTCCCAGGCAATTACCTTCTGGTCTCTTGCATCTGCTGCCAGTCTCTTCGGCTCCCTGGCAGCATGTGGCTATGGACTTTATTAATGATTTGCCTCGCTCTGCGGGCCGCACCGTCATCCTCGTCGTTGTGGATTGATTTTCCAAGATGACCCATTTCATCTCGCTTCCTGGCCTCCCTTCGGCCCCCGAATTGGCGAAAATCTTCATCCATCATATTTTTCGGTCTTCCTCAACATATCGTCTCGGACAGGGAAGTCGAGTTCATGTCCCAATTTTGGAGGGCACTCTGCAGATCCATGAACGTCGTACTAGATTTTTCCTCCGCCTATCACCCACAGACCAACAGACAAGCTGAGCGTACTAACCAAATTTTGGTGAATTACCTCCGTCACTTCTCCAACGCTCATCAGAACAATTGGTCAGACTTACTCCCATGGGCTGAATTCACAAATAACAATCACGTCAGCGAATTTTCTTCCAAGTCCCCCTTCTTTATCGTATATGGACAACATCCAGGCTTACCCCTACCGGTTCCTCCTGTCTCGGGTGTGCCGGTGGCCGATCTTCTGTCTGGGGAGTTCTCCAGGATCTGGCAGGAGACCAAGACCGTTCTCGAGCAAGCTCGTGTAAGGATGAAAAAACACGCAGATAAGAGGCGCTTAGATCCACCCCTTTATCATCCGGGCGATAAAGTGTGGTTGTCCTCCAAATTCATCCACCTGAAGATTCCCTCGCACAAATTGGGTCCTCGGTACATCGCACCCATCGAGGTCTTGTATCGCATTAACGACGTCTCTTACAAGTTGAAGCTTCCCGCCTCGCTCCGTATCCCCAATTCGTTCCATGTCTCTCTTCTGAAACCAGTGATTCTCAATCAGTTCCATGCCTCTACTACTCGTTCTCCTCGGCCTATTTCCGCTGATAATGTCTTCGAGGTTAAAGATGAAAAGGCTTAGAGGGAGAACCTATTTCCTGGTGGATTGGAAAGGTTTTGGTCCAGAGGAGAGATCTTGGGAACCTCGAGAGAACATCCAGGCTCCTCAGATTTTGGCACGATTTCTTTCCAGTCTGGGGAGGAGGGCCTGTAAGCAGGGGGTACAGTCACGCCACTGCCTGCTCTGCCTGCCCCGCAGCCGCACGCACCATCGCTACCCGCTCCCCATCTTACTCACCGGGCCGGGCGTGTTCCCGTCCGCTCTCCTCCTGCACCTGCTCCTGCCTCGGCTTCCTGTCAGGCGCGCGGCAGACCCAACAGCGCACGCGCACGCCTCTGTCTCTGTGAGACCGGCCTCTCTCCCGGCTCACTATAGGTCCTGACCAAGAAGCACCTCTGCACCTGCCCTTATCAGGCCGCCTCTTCCTCACTGGCGTTGCCTGATCGTCACTTGTGTGTACCTAGTGACCCTGGCCCCTTGTCTGCCTGCCTTCCCAGTTCTCCCTGCTGCGTTACTCCACTCCCTATCTCGTTCATCCTGTTTAACCTGCTCCTTTGTGTCTCTCCCAGTGCCTGCCATCCCGTGTCCACTTCCAGTCTGTGTCCCTGTGTTCCAGTCCTGCTAGCCTGTATCTTCATCCAGTCCGTGTCTGATCGTTCCTGCCGTGCCTGCCTGAACCTTCCAGTCCGCACCCCTGCCGTGGTTCCGGTCCTGCACGTCTGTCCACCTGCCTCTCTCATCTCCTGCTGTGTCTGCTCTGTCCTCCTCGGGTACCGGCTGCTGCGGTGAGTAGTTTCCCCTGGGCCTGTCCCTAAAGCTCCCTGTATAGGGGGTGGTCCACCTGGCCTGCTCGCCCAGGGGAGGTTCGCTTACCGCGGTCCAGTGGGTTCACCCTTGGAAACCATCACAGGCAACATCTAAAGAATTGTCTGGCAGTAATTTGCTAAAGAATTCCCACATATTTTAAGCTCTAATCTACAAATCACCACCATCGTCACCAGACTTTACAAGCACTGTTGAACCCTCTCTGCCAATAGCACATGTAGCCCCACTAGCTCCAGGGCTGATCACAGAAAAAGCAGATTTAGAGTATCTTTTAGCCATACATCATCAGTGCTTTGCATTGCTGAAGCCAACACCCTCCTCCTCTGATGGCATCACCTCCTCGGCAGACATTTGGTTTCCAGGTCTTATCCACCATAGAATTCTCATCATCCTTGATTCATCTGACACTTAACTGTGTGGGAAATTGGCCGAGCTTCTTGCACCTTTGCCTAATTTCAAGCTCGAAATTTACCCTGGATACTTCCACTGACAGTGTCCCTACCTCTGTAAGCAGGTGACGGTGACTGTTATGAATGGGTCACCGAGGAGAAAAAAGCAAAACAAGCTAAGTCACAGAAAACCAGAGAGGTTGGTAACTATGCAGGTTGCAGATCCCTGATCTTACCACACAACTAGCAGTAGCCGTGGAGCGTGCCTACGATGTTCCTAGACGCCTCGTCACGGCCGGAGGACTAAATAAGCCTAACTAACTGCCCCAGAGCAGACCCCAAAGGAATAGATAGCCCCCACACATGTATTGATGGTGAAACAAGATAAAGGCACAAACACAGGCAGGAAAATAGGCTGAGCAAACGATGGGGCCCACACTAACTAGACAGGAAAGGAAAGACACTGTCTGCAACCTGCAAAAAACCCTAACTTAGCTTTAGATGACTGGAACAGAGCTGAAAACCAAGAGCTGACAAGCCAGAAGGAATCACCAGCAACTGAATAGGGTGTCGGCTGTCTTAAATCCAATCTGAGAATCCTGAGGTCCAATCGTCATCCTCATTCTCAGGTGGCAGATCTCCACCGATCAAACCAGCCTCACTACCTCCCGTCACCACAAGAGGGAGTCTGGAAGGGGAACTCACAACTGGTGAACCAGAGAATGAACTCACAACAGGGGACCCTCATTTGACTCCTCTCTCATATGCACTGAGTCCTTGTGGCACCTCAATGGTTCCCATGTGTTTACATTGTTATGCCATGTTTAAGTGTGCAATGTGTTCTGTGTGACGTTCCCTTTATTCCATGTCATTTTATGTCTTTGTATTGTATAAACTGTACTGTGTTGAATATCTTGAGATTAGGGATAGAAGGAGTTAATCAGGGGGGATGGATTAACAGCCTAAAAGAGGCAGGAAGTTCCTGCGTCCAGTACAGTGCCGGGGCAGGCTTGCCCAGGGCTGGACGCTCTTCATCGTCAAGAGCAAAGTATACCCCTGGAGGGGAATGAAGTACTGCCAGGAACTGCCAGCAGTGGGAACGGGCACTGGAACTGTGGAAGTGCCCCCCGAAAGACAGTTGGTTCTCAAGAACCGGATTGGAGCTGACAATGCTGCATATTTTGATAGGGAAAGCGCAGGAAGTGTTACCTCATTCACCTCATCTTTATTAAAAGTTTTCTAACGTTGTAACTGAAGCGATGACATGTGGTGCAGTCCGAGGACGCCGTTCCAATAAGGAGAGCAACCATGTGCTGGAAGTAACTAACTGTGCCACAGGGCTGGGACTTTATCTGTCTTTCTATGTGCAAGGGGCCGGGGTGCTCACTGACTGTGACTTAGTGGACTCGCCCACGACTACCACCCCGTGCCCCCTCGTTACACCTCCATATCATGCAGAGCCTGCAACACAGGTGGCATTAGAATCGTGTCCTCCATCTTCTCTAGCCCCATTTCATCCAAGTACAAAGGCTGACAGGCAATCTCTTTTAATAAATCAACTGGAAGAAATTGTTTTGGTGAAGTATCTTACTTTACTTTCAGGGCCCTGTGCAGAGCGAGCTGACAATCAAAATGCCCCATAAAAAAAGGGGGAGACAGAAGCGCACAATAGGGTCTTATCCAATGATATAAACGTTTCACAGATATGGATCCACTCACCTGGTTCAGTTGTGTGGAACACAACAACCATAAGCACAAATGGGTAGGATCCGATGAACTGCAGCAATCAGCCAGTCACTAGAATTGCATATATAGGAAGGAGAGAAGTCCGGCTTTCAGGATCGCGCTGTTCCAGTCCAAAGTTCACAAGGAGTTAATCCAAGGACCAAGCAGTGATTATAACTTTCTTTTTATTCCATAAACGCTACGCGTTTCGTGTACACACTGTACACTTCCTCAGGAGCAAAGTTACACTGGCATCACATTCCATTCTCCTTATATACTAACTCCCCCAGGAAGTGAGGTAGGTGCTCATTGCACTTAAAAAAATTCACACATAACTATCAACATAATGTAAAATCACAAAAATCACTAAAATTCATCTATAAAACACACTTCTATAAAAACACACATATGTATACTTCACACTAGAAAAAATGGCTGAGAGAACAGAAAAGTTTCTTGAGTGCAGAGCATGGGTCTGCTGTGCAGGATCGAATCCGCATAGGAGTACATACATTAATTAATATATGATCATCTGCCTGAAATATAAGGAAAGTAAAAGTATAATATGTTGAATGAAGGGTTAATACTGAAAGGAAAATATAAGTGCGGTTATATAAGAGATTTGTGAATGTTGTTCTGCTAATTGATATGATGTACCAAGAATTTTAGATTTTTATTGAGTATAATCATAATTTTATTATAATGTTTTACATTTTTTCTAGTGTGAAGTATACATATGTGTGTTTTTATAGAAGTGTGTTTTATAGATGAATTTTAGTGATTTTTGTGATTTTACATTATGTTGATAGTTATGTGTGAATTTTTTTAAGTGCAATGAGCACCTACCTCACTTCCTGGGGGAGTTAGTATATAAGGAGAATGGAATGTGATGCCAGTGTAACTTTGCTCCTGAGGAAGTGTACAGTGTGTACACGAAACGCGTAGAGTTTATGGAATAAAAAGAAAGTTATAATCACTGCTTGGTCCTTGGATTAACTCCTTGTGAACTTTGGACTGGAACAGCGCGATCCTGAAAGCCGGACTTCTCTCCTTCCTATATATGCAATCAAAATGCCCCGGCATGGTTACATTTGCTGCTAATAGTATAGTAAGCAGTGACTGTGTATGCTCCGTGCATATCCCATGACTGAAAGACAGTGGATCGCAGGAGGAAAAAAAGTTGATTGGAACGCCATTTAGCTGCAGACTAAACCTATGTCTGCAAGATAAATAGCTTTTTCTGAGGTGACAGGTTCCCTTTAAGGTGCTGTAATGCAGTATATCACACAACAACCAATTCACAGTCCCACAGAGTCTACAGGTGTAGCACCTCATTCACACTGACTCTACTGGTGTAGCACCTCAGTCACACTGATTCTACTGGTGTAGCATCTCATTCACACTGACTCTACTGGTGTAGTGCCTCAATCACAGTGACTCTACTGGTGTAGCACCTCAGTCACACTGACTCTACTGGTGTAGTACCTCAATCACAGTGACTCTACTGGTGTAGCACCTCAGTCACACTGACTCTACTGGTGTAGCACCTCAGTCACGCGGACTCTACCGATGTAGCCCCTGTCACAGGGTTACCGCAACAGTGTGGAGACAGAAGAATGCAGCATCTGATTGCTCCTAATGTGGCACTGAGAAGAAGCACTTTTTTCTTTCATTTTAATGGTGTCTATTTCTTCGGGCAGAATTGGGGTTAATCGGCCATGTTGGAAATCTCTGTGCTCCCAGCTGAGCTCAGTTAAACACTCCTTTCCCCTTTAGAATCTGGGCTCTGATACAAATCCTTATCAGAGCTAGCATTTGCTGCATGGCTAATGGAGGGAGAGGTGTTCATATGAGCAGGAGAGTTGGAGGAGTTATCTGTGACTGTTGCTTGGTTTGTATATGTGGTATTTCCCTATCCTTCTCTATTTTGATTTATTCCCCTACCTCCTACGATGCACAGTAGCGCCCCTCTTCCCTGGGTGGGGGAAGAGGACAGATGGAGGGCTAACTCAGGAGATAAGGCAAGGGTGGATGCCCCAGCATTTTCACCTTCAGAAGTATCCCGGGGAGTAGAATGAGCTAGGGCGCCCCCCCAGTGTTAGGGACAGTGAAGAAGTCCCTGGTCCCGGGTCACCCGACAGCTGTGTCATAACATTAGTTCTGACCATAACCATTTTTTCTGATCCATGATGGATCCAATCACTGCTCTGATGGGGCAACTGCAGCAGCTCAGTCTGGAGGTGGCGGATTTATGCACAGTTGTTTTGCAGCACCCTAGTACATCTGGTGAGGGAATCTCGTCTATCAGGTAAATCATAGTGGGGATGGTAATCTTGCTCTTCCAGTGGCACCCCCAAGCGTAGGCATTTTCTCTCCCTTCTGACTCTCAGTCAATTCAGACGGTGGAGTGATTTTTTTCTGGCACTTGGCCTTATACATGATGACCCCGATCGCATCTTCTTAGCTGAGTCCATTCTGCACCAACTTCAGCAAGGAGACTGGCTGGCGGAGGAATATTGCTCTGATCGCCGTCTTTGCCAGAGACATAGGGAGTGACCTCTGTTTCCAGGAGGTTCGGGGTCAAGGTAGGTCAGCACTGAGCCTTCTAAGGAATCCATGCAGGCGGGTGCGGCATCTCACTCTGGTAAATTGTCTGTTGTCCAGCATGAAGAGGGAGTGTTTCTTCTGTGGTAAAAAAAGGGCCATTTCGTGGGCACGTTTTCTTCCCGACCACATAGTAAGCAACCGCCAGATAACTAGATGGCCCGGGTTGAGGGGAGGTTAGTAACCCGGGTGTACTTATCACCATTGTGGGTAGGACAGTTTTTTCTACCAGCCGTAATCCCCCTAGATGGAATTAAGGTGGATGTGTCTACATTTCTGGACAATGAGCAGGGTTTAATTTGATCGATCTAGGTTTGTCCAGGTCTGAGACCTCATCCCAGACACTCTGTCCAGACCTATACCCATGATTGCCATTGACTCTGACCCTTAGAGACAGGGAAATTAACTCATGTCATCCAAGACTTACAGCTGCAGGTGGGGGCCATGCACACTGAGGTGTTAGACTGTTATGTGCTAGAGGGTCTGCACTCACCTGTGGTGCTGGGACTTCCTTGACTCGCTCTACACAATCCTGTAGTAGATTGGCAGACTCAGTAAGTAGTAAAATGGAGCAGGTATTGTCAAGGACACTGCTTGGATACCCGATTTGCCAGGGTGGATACCCATCCCAAAAATCCGACAGATACCTAGTGCCTAGTTACCTGTCGGATTTTAGGGATGTCTTCTCGGAGCACGGGTGTCAAGAACACCCTTCTCTTCGTCCTTATGATTGTTAAGCTGCCCAAGAACAGATTCTATAATATCTCTGGTCCAGACAGACAGACCATGACGGACTACATCATGGAAATCCTGGCTAAGGGTCATATCAGACCATTCTCAGCCCCCATTGCTTCGGGGTTATTTTTTGTAAAGAAAAAAGATGAGGGGTTACGCCCTTGCCAGGATTTCTTTAAACTTAATAAGATTACTGTCCGTGATCCTTATCTGCACCCTCTCATTCCAGACCTCTTTAATAAGATTGTAGTGGCAAAATGGTTCTCTAAGGGTACCGTTACACCTAGCGATGCACCAGCGATCCCGACTAGCGATATGACGCAGTCAGGATCACTGGTGCATCGCTAGGTGGTCGCTAGTGAGCTGCCACACAGGCAGATCTCACCAGCGACATCGCTGGGGACGAGGATCGCTACTTACCTGTCAGACGCGGCGATCCTACGTCCTCCCGCCCGGCTCCACGCGTCGCTCGTCGTCACAGCAGGAAGCGCTGCAGGAAGTGACCGACGAGAAATGATCCAGCAGCTTCTCGCGCGATCAGCGATAACCAGCGGGGGAGCCGGTCGGAGGTAAGTATCACATGCAGCGATATCGCTAGCAATATCGCTGCAACGTCACAAAATCGGTGACTTTGCAGCGATATTGCTAGCGATATCGCAGTGTGTAACGGGGACTTTAGAAGGATCTCAGGGGGTGTATAATCTCAGAGCCTGTTTGTTGGGCTCTCCATGCATGTGTCATGACTGTCACACAGCTGCGACACATGCAGCTGCGGAGCAGAACAGCTGATCAGCTGGAGCGATCCAGGAAGCTGGGTTCCCTCTGCAGCTTATTCGGTGAGCACTATAGCTTGCCAAATAAGCCCTGACCCGATCAAATGTTATGGCATCTATATGCTCTGATCTGGAAAGAGAGGTTGTTGACGCTCAGGGGGATGCCCCTGCTGCCTGTCCTCTAGGTAAACTGTTTGTTCCTGTTAATATCCATCTTAGAATCCTTAGCGAACATTACGATTCCCCTGGTAATAAAGCCACTGCTGATCTGCTTACTCTGCGTTTTTGATGGCCAGGTGCTCATCAGCATGTTCGGGAGTATATAGCTGCCTGCAGTGTCTGTGCGTGTTCTAAGACCTCTCACACTCGTCCGTCGGGGTCTCTCCAACCATTGGAGATTCCCAGCAGACCTTGGACACACTTGTTGTCACGATGTGACACGACCCAACGGGGGCGTCGTCAGCGGACGGCGCAACACACACACACAACGGGATGGAAATGGGGAGAGGAAGGCCCTACTGATAGGGAAATGGGGATGGTTACTACCTCAGCTCAAACCTAAGCCTGTCCTTGCACTCCCCTAACACCCTAAGTGGGTCCTTCCCACCACCGCCATCAGGAACCTCGTCCCTGTCACCTAGCACTGCCCTGGCCAGTGCACTGGCCGGCAAAGGGCGCTAGCCTCACCAATGCAAATAGTACCACACAGGGGATAGTGACAAACATGAAAGGGACGAGGAAAAAACACCACACTTAGCTTCCAGACTCCCCTGCCAAGCTCCACACCGAAGATGACAAAGAAGCCAGACTCCAAACTCCAGAAACCGCAGTCACCAGAGAGCTGCCACTGCAAGGCTGGTCTCCATAGAGGAACTCTATCACCAACAGTCAGCTGATGCATCAGGTGACCATTTAAAGGATGGTGGGAGTGGTCATCACCCATATCAGCTGACCTAACAACTCTGCAGTTACAACAGACATTAACCCCCACTGGTCCTGAAAGGAAAAAAGCCACATTTCAAACATAGCAGAACCAGAGCTGCCACAAATCCAAAAATGGATCGTGACACTTGGTTGATTCGTCAGGGAAATAAATAGATTACATGGGGTGCCGACCAACATTTGTTTCTGATCTGAGGGTGCAGTTTGTCTCCAAGTTTTGAAGGGCATTTTGCACCTGTCTAGGGATCCATTTGTCATTTTCTTTTGCATTTCACCCACAGTCTAATGGGCAGACTGAACGGATTAACCAGAATCTAGACATGTATCTCAGGTGTTTTGTATTTGAAAATCAGGAGGACTGGGTTACCCATTTACGGTTAGCCGAATTCACTGTAAATATCTGTTGTCAGGAATCAACTGATAAGTCTCCTATCATGATCCAGACCGGGTTATTGTCTTGTCTCTCCTTTCCCGATCTGATCATGTCAGGGGTTAATTTTCCCTGCCTCGTTCATGTGTCCGGTCTGCTATATCTCTGTGCTGCAACCTGTGTGTAGTGCCGGTTATATTGCTTACCTTCGGCGTGTTTAGCTTGCTCTGGCGAGATCCTGATCTGTCCTGCTGCATTCATCTGACCCTACCCGTGTTTGCTGACCTTTGGACCGTGTTCAGACTACCCATTTGTTATTGCCCCTTTGCTTATCTGCTGTTTCTCTGGCATTCTGACCCTGGCATGTGACCCAATTTTCAACTTTGGGTTTCCCCTTGGTACTGCGCTACTCTCTGGTATGGACTCAGCTGACTATTCCGCTGCCACCTAGTGGTTGCTTCACTGTATTACTGCTGGTCTGCTTCATTGCAGGATATTCAGCTCATTCTCCACTCTGCTGCCATCTAGTGGAGTTGGTGTTACTCTGAAGTAACCCTCAGTATTACAGGGTGACATCTCCGTTTTTCGGGGCATATGGGTTCCATGCTCAGTTTAGTTCATTTAATAGTAATTGCCCTTCTGGATTACCGGAAGAATGGTTTTCATCTTCTATTACTAACATATAGCAGGCGTTACGAATAATTTGAGGAACATGGTATCCAAATATGAGTGTCGCTGATTGGAGACGTTTGGTCAGTCCAGACCTGTGTGTTGGTGACTTGGTGTCACTTTCCTCTAGGAACATTAAGCTGAGGGTTCCGTCTTGGAAACTGGTCCCAGGTTTATCGGTCCTTATAAGATTGTAGCCATCGTCAATCCCATAGCATTTAATCTTGCTTTACCACCTACCTTTAGGATCCATAATGTATTTTATCGATCATTCCTTAACAAATATGTTGCATCTTCAGTACCATCAGCTCTGCCACCATCTCCCATCATTGTCGATGGAAACTTGGAGTTTCAGATTGTGAACAGCTTGGATTCTCGTCTTGCTCGTCGGTCGCTTCAGTATCTGGTACTGTAGAGACACAGGGGGTTGTTATGCGCCCCGGGTCCCCTAGCTGAAACCACATGGACCAGGGATCATCCCGCCAAACGCCCGCTTTCCTTTTAACGTGGGCGTAATGCTACTCAGACAACACGGGATGAGGGTAAAACAGTGTGGCAATGTTTAATAAACCACAAAACAGACAAATAACACGTAGAACAGTCCCAGCACAGTACTCAAGATGGTACACATTACAGAGTCTCACCCTTCCGCTGACATGCCGGGATAATGGCAGATGTTACATCAGAGCTCCCAGGGTCATCTACCCCACCTGTGGTACACACAGAGAGGAGGTAACAACAACCATAAGAAGATGACAGTCCATACAAGGTACAAGGCCACTTGATCCGAGGATCACAACCTGGCTTCTCCGAACATCTCCTTTGAGCCAGGCGACCAGTGGGTCCCAATCCTTGCTTTCTCCAAACATATCCATGGTTCAGCAATGGTCAGTGGAGCAGATCTGTATTCTTCCAACCAGGCCGAAAACCCCTAGGTTGTTTCCTGTAGAATGATAGATCCTTGTCCATCGTGGTGGCGCCATGATGTAAAAAGGCTGCTGTCCTGTCTCTGTTCCTTTGGGTGTCAGGATGTCCTGGCAGAATCTCTGGTTGTCTCTCTCACCCAGTTTATCTGTTTCTGAGTCTCTTTATACAGAGGCATATATCCGATTTTTAGATTTAGCAAGTGTCCTTCAGTCCAGCATCACAGATAAGTGGAAGAATGGTGAGATCAAGTAGCATTACTTGATTATTTAAACTATTTGCATGGATTTTCCTCCTCTGGTTAGAATGTAAACAAACTGGCAGGCAAGGACAATGCATTTAACATATTAGCAAACATCATTGTTCAATGGCCATCCATTACTGTTTTGCAAAGATAATAGAAGATAAAATGTAGGAGATAATATTCGTGCTACAAGAAGAGTCAATTAATCAGACAACAGTTTATAATTTTGGGCCTACACAATTTACTTCTGGCTAATTAAGATACAAGGCTGTGTCTTCACAGGTACATTGGAGAAGGTATGGTCCTGAGGAGAGGATGTGGGTACCAGCATCTGATCATGTGGACAGACTGGTCCGGGCTTTTCGAGTGGCACACCCCGATAAGCCTGGTCCTGAGGTTCCGGAGATCCCTTATAGGGGGGGGTACTGTCACAGGGTTACTGCAACAGTGTGGAGCCAGAAGACCGCAGCATCTGATTGCTAGTACTCCGGCGCTGAGAAGAAGCACTTCTTCGCTTTCATGGTGTTTACTCCTTCTGGCAGTACAGATGTTAATCGGCTATGTTGAAAATCTCTGTGCTCGCAGCTGAGATTACAGCTCGGTTAGCCACTCTTCTTCCTTTATAATCTGGGCTCTGATACAAATCCTTGTCAGAGATAGCATTTGCTGCATGGCTAATGGAGGGAGAGATGTTCACATGAGGAGAGTTGAAGGAGTTATGTGACTGTCACTTGTTTTGTATGTGTGGTTATTCCTTATCCTTCTCTATTTTGGTTTATTCCTCTACCTCGACACCCCAGTGCATTCCTCTGTTATATGTGACTGAATATTTTGTATGCCTAGAGATTTCTGTTAACCCTTGTTTGTGTTGCCTCGTTTGTCAGACTGGTATACTACGGTGCACAGTAACGCCCCTCTTCCCTGGGTGGGAGAAGAGAACAGATGGAGGGCTAGCTCAGGAGATAAGGCAAGGATAAATGCCCCAGCATCGTCACCTTTAGAAGTATTCTGGGAATAGGGCGAGCTACAACGCCCCCTATCAGACAGCAGGGAAGTGGTATTCTGAAGCTGGTAAGCAATAATAAAAAAACAACAATATCCCTCACCTGCTGTCTATTGTTCTGTCCCACGTCATAATCCATGTCTGGGGGATAAACATTTTTCAACCTGGACGGTGCCAAGATGCGAACAGGTGAGGGATATTGTTGCTTTGTTTGTTTTTTTATTACAAGAGACAAGGGATTCAGTGGAATTTGGAGTTAGGTGAGTATAACTGTCTTTGTTATTTTTAAATAAAAATGGAAAACTGTGTTTTGTTTTATTTTAAATAAAAGACTTTATTCTGGCTGTGTCTTTATTTACCATACAACTATGGGATTAGTAATGGAGAGGTGTCTTAGAGACAACATTCTTTTACTAATCCGTTGGCTTGATGTCACCGGACAATACAAAGGTGACATCAACCCCTCAAATATGAACCCCACTTGCCACCCCTACAGGGCAAGTGGGAAGAGCCGGGCAAAGTGCCAGAATTGATGCATGTAATAGATGCACCTTTTCTGGGCAGCTGCGGGCAGCCTGAGAATACCAGCCTCCAGCTGTCTGCTTTAGCAAGGTTGGGTGTTCAAAAATGAGGGGAACTCATGTAATTTTTTAAAATTATTTATAGAAATAATTTAAAAATATGGCGTGGGGAGCCCTCTATTGTTAATAACCAGCCTTGGTAATGCTGACAACAGAGGGTCACAGCCCCAAGCAGTGAGTTTTGCCTGACTGGTTATCAAAAATACAGGGGAACCCACGCTGTTTTTAAAAAAAATTATTTATTTACAGCACAGGAGCTGGCTGCTGAATACTCCCATCAGCCATTCCTGCTCTCACTGTTATTAGCAGCAGCAGACGTAGGCTGATGGGAGAAGTATTCCCATCCGCTGACACTAGTGACAGGAGGTAAACTTTATACCTCCGATCACAGCTGCGGGCTCATGCTGTCTTTTAACAGGTTGGGAACCGTGGCTCTCTGACTGGCGGTGATGATTTCACCGCCAATCAGAAGCGGTGTTTGCCGCTCTGTCATGCCCATGTCAACGCGACAAACACCTGGTGTTCGAGCAATCGAACCCAAACAGTAACACGGACTTCCTGGTGAAGTCCGTGTTCGATGTCCATGCCCAAACAGTAGGTGTTCGGTAAAATTTTACATCTTCACAGTTCTGTCAGTTCATGAAAATCAAGTACGATCTGATGTTTTCCATGGACTTATTAACTTGCATGGCTTGGCTGAGTACGATCGGAATATCGGATGCAAATCATGCATGCTACAAATTTTTCTTCGAACAGACTTGGTCCAAGGAAAAAAATCTGATGTGTACACTGCTCACGGCCCCATAGAATAACATTGGTCTGACTGAAATCCGATGTTTTGTCTGATCACACTCGGACCAAAGATACAATTGTCTGCATGAGACTTAAGTCAGATCTGAATATATATGAAGTGTCTGCTATGACCAAGGCTCTATCTACTTCGTTAAACAATTAATCAACTAACTACAGACCAGAACAGGCCGGACTATACAAGAGAAACAAACTCCCATGCCAGACAGAAAAGACCATAAAATGCCAAGTGATTGAGAACTATTACAGTTTGAAAGTCTTTAGTGGTTGATAATCATTAACCCCTTTCCCACCTGAGACTTATGCATAGGTCCTTGTGGCCTGGGTCTTACTGATCTGGGATGTATGGATACATCCCGGCGATTTTGCGTGCGTGTGATCGCCGCTGGGTGTCAGCTAATTCTGACAGCTGACACCCGGCACTCAGTGCCAAGAGCAGTCTTGCTCCCGGCACTTTAACCCCCTAAATGCTGCGATCGAACTCAATCATAGCATTTCGGGAGAGGCTAGAGGGAAGACAGCCCCTCTGCCCTTGAGTGGGAGACCCCACGATGTCATGGCGGTGTCATGACGACGTCCAGGTCACCACTGCTAGCAAAGTTGCTAGATCATGCTCAGAGCATGATCAGCAACTTTGTATGTCATTGCAGCACTCACAGTTTGCATAGCGCAAGCGATGAGCTTTAGAGAACAGCATAAAAAAGAAAAAAAAAATGCTTTATCATCATACTGCTGAACAAAAAGTGGAATAAAACAAGATCAAAAGGGCAAATATAAATAAACATGGTACTGCTGAAAACGTCATCTTGTCCCACAAAAAACAAGCCATCATAAAGCTCCATCAGCAGAAAAAAATTAAAAAAAGAATAGCTCTTAAAATAAAACGATGCAAAAATAATAATTTTTTCTATAGAATAGTTTTTATTGTGTAAAATCGTCAAAACATTAAAAAAAACATTTTAATGTGGTACTGCCTTATCAATTTTACCACATGGGAACAATATAAAACCCCCACAAAAATAATTTCTGAATTGCTGGTTTTCGCTCATTCTACTTCCCAAAAATCGGAATAGAAAGCGATCAAAAATGCCATGTGTCTGAAAATGGTACCAATATAACGTCAACTCGGCCTGCAAAATACAAGCCCTCACATGACTCTGTCGACCTAAGGATAAGTTCACACGTAGCGGAATTCCCACGGAAGTTACCGCGAGAATTCCGGAATTCCATTCCACGGGAAAATCGCATTTTAAATTCCCGCGATTTTCTCGTGGAAAAACTAGCGATTTGCAAGCGTAATTAGCTTGCAGAATGCTAGCATTTTCCAAGCGATCTGGAGCATCGCTTGGAGAACTGATTGACAGGTTGGTCACACTCGTCAAACATAGTGTTTGACAAGTGTGACCAACTTTTTACTACTGATGCTGCATATGCAGCATCAGTAGTATATGATAGGATGTAAAAAATAATAAAAAAAAATAAAAAATATTGTTATTCTCACCTTCCAGCGTCCCGTGCAGCCTTCCCGCCGCTTTCCACGATTCCACTGCGGGAAAATCCGCAGCATTAGCACAGCATTGCGGAATCCCATAGGTTTGCATGGGATGCTGGTTTTTTGCATTTTCGCGGCAAAATCGCGTTTAAAATCGCTACGAAAACGCAAAAAAACGCAACGTGTGAACGCAGCCTAAATGTGGAAAAATTATAACTCCCAAAATGTGGCGATGAAAACAATTTTTTGCAATAAAAAGCGTCTTTTAGTGTGTGACAACAGCCAAACATAAAAACCTGATATAAATTTGGTATCGCTGTAATCACACCAACCCGAAGAATAAAGTCGTCGAATCACTTATACCACCTGAGGAATGGCGTAAAAAATAAATAAAACCAATTCTTCACCTGCTCTTTTGTTCATTCTGCTTCTCAAAGATCGCAGTAAGGCTCGGCGTTCATTTATCCTGTGCTCTATAATGAGGCAGATGGGGGTTTCCATGTACTCTATAATGAGGCAGAGTGGATGCCATCTGACCTGTGATCCCAGTGGTGTCTGTCTTTTTAGAATTGCATAAGAGTGCCGACGGCCACAGTTTTGTGCACTTCTGAAAAGACGGACACCGGTGAGCAGAGGCCAGACGGACCTAGTAACTCTGCTGCCTCATTATTGTGAATGGATCCCTCAGAGGTCCCCTCTGAATCACGGGCAGATTTAGCTGCAAACCCCAAAGTAAGTGCTCAGCATAGAGCGCTGGATAAATGTGATACCAAATGTTATATAAAATGTTCCCAATAAAAGCTTCAACTCGATCCACAAAAAAAGCAAGCCCCCACTCAGGTCTGCCACCTGTTAACAGAAATATAGGGGGCTTCCACGTTACTGGTAGCACAAAGGTTCTAGAAAAGCAAAATTGCTCCTCACCCCCAAAAGAAATTCAGCAAATTCTGTGCTCCCAAATCCGAATGCCCTCTCCCTTCTTAGCCCTACAGTGTACCTAAACCACATATAGCGCCACACATTTGGTGTTTCTGAAGCGATGAGATCCCGTCTAATTTACATGTGCATGTCTCTAAAAGCATGAGCTGGGCATAACGTACTGGTCACTACAACATATTGGTCACTATAGCGTACTGGTCACTACAGAGTACTAGTCACTTCAGTGTATTGGTCACTACATCGGCAGTTAGCAATTTTCACTCAGCAACATCCACTGCTGCTTGTTTCTGGAAAACACCCATGGACTCAAAATCATAACTACACCTGTAGTTAAATTCCCAAAGGTATAATTTCCAAAATAGGTCACTTGATGGGGGGATTCTGCTATTCTAGCAATTAGGGGTTCAGTATATGGAGTCCACAAACTGTTCTAGGAAAATATGCGCTCTAGGAGGCAACTAGCGCTCCATTCCTCCTGAGTCTCTCCGTATGGCTAAGTAGTACTGTACAGCCACATAAAGGGTATTGCCACGTTCGGTAGAAATTGTGGGACTAATTATGGTGACATTTTTACCCACTTCTTGTGTGAAAATGTAAAATTTTGGTGGTAAAAATGTAGTTATTTTTTCTTCACTTCCCAATGGTATAAAATTTTGTGACACACCCGTGGTGTCAATATGATCAGTGCACCCCTAGATGAATTTATTGAGAGAAGTAGTTTGTAAAATGGGGTCACTTATGGAGTGTTCTGCTGTGTTGGCACCTCAGGGGCTCTCCCAGTAGTTCATAGCACCCGCAAACCATAACAGTAAAATCTACACTACAGTATTGCGCTCCTGTTCTGAGCTTTGCACTGTGACTGAAAAATTTTCCCGATTACATGTAGGGTATTGGCGCGATGGATGTCCTCACAAGCTCCCCCATCAGTGGTATTGTATTAAGGATAGCGTACCCAGCACTTATCTTTCTCTGGGCATTTGCCCTCTTGCTGGGTTTCCTATCCCAGTTCCCTATGCATTATCTGGGAACTTCTTTCCTTTCCCTTTTTTGCTCCATCTATCTGATTGCCACTTATACCGGTCATTGTGTCTTTCTTTAGCAGCTTCATTATGCATATTGGATTATGACCATTTGTTAATGCTGTTGTAACTTTTTGCACTAGTGGTATTATATACAGCAGGGTTCCCCAACTCCAGTCCTCAAGGCCCACCAACAGATCATGTTTTCAGGATTTCCTTTGTATTGCACAAGTGATGCAATTATCACCTGAGAAATACTAAGGAAATCCTGAAAACATGATCTGTTGGTGGGCCTTGAGGACTGGAGTTCGGGAACCCTGATATACAGGACATTGCATTTTAGCACTTGTCCATTTTCGGGGTACTTGTTTTCTTGTTGGGTGACCTCCATCTTTAACCCGTATACATCATTATGGAATGTTTGTATTTTTTTCTTTATTTTTCCATCAATAGCTCCACTAGGGTTTCTATATAGCAACATGTAGGGCAAGGTTTTGGTTATATAGATATACTATGACCACTTGTTATTTATGTGTGGGACATAATTATTTAATATATTGTCTTACCATTGTGTAATAATTGCACATTCCACTATAATACTTGTGCACTTTTGTCCCATCCAGGGGAGTTTGTATGGCTTCATTTTAAGACTGAAGGATCTCTCTCATGTGTCATGTTTATGACTTTTTAATTGTTTTTATATGGTTATGTCCGTGTTGTACCTAATAAAATTAGCATTTTTGTGGTGATCCCTGTCATTGGTCAGTAGCTTTCTCTTCTTGTATATGGTTCATTTGTTTACTGATTTAAGGTGTATCTCCCACGCTATTTTGTGGTGCCCTCCCAGTCCTAGTTATATGTAGGGTATTGGCGCACGCAGGAAAAATTGGACCTCAGTTTGTGGTAACAAAAATTCCTATTAGCCTTTCGAAAAATTAAAAACTTAGGGCTAAAACAACATTTTAGTGGTAAAAATGTAATATATTTTTTCTTTACTCAACGGTATCAAATTTTATGGTATCAATATGATCACTGCAAACCTAGATTAACATATGAGGGTTTTTGTTGTTCTGGCACCTCAGGGGATCTGTGACATGGCACCCTCAAAAAATTACAGCAAAATCTGAACTCCAATGTGGCATGTCTCTTCCCTTTTGAGCTTTACAATGTGCCTCAAAAGTAGTAGTTCCCCACATATGGGATATCGGCGTACTCAGGAGAAATTGCACAAGAAATTTTAGGTTTCGTTTTCTCTTGTTACCCTTGTGAAAATAAAAAAAATGTGGCTGAAAGGACACTTTTGTGGGAAAAATTAGATTTGTTATTTTCACTGCTCAACATTATAAACTTCTGTGAAGCACTTGGGGGTTAAAGGTGCTCACCACACATCTAAATACCTTCAATGAGGGGTCTAGTTTACAAAATGGGATCACTTCTGGTGGGTTTCCATTGTTTAGGAACATCAGGGGCTCTCCAAATGGGACATGGCGTTCACTAATAATTCCAGCAAATGTTACATTCAAAAAGTCAAATGACGCTCCTTCCCTTCCAAACCTTGCCGTGCTCCCTCATATGGAGTATCAGCGTACTCAGAAGAAATTGTACAACAGAGTTTATGGAGCAATTTCTCCTGTTACCCTTATGAAAATGCAAAATTTGGGGCTAAAATAACATTTTTGTGGAGAAAATATGATTTTTTTTTTACGGCTCAACATTATAAACTTCTGTGAAGCACCTGAGGGTTCAATGTCTTCACCACACACCTAGATCAGTTCCCTGAGGGGTCTGGTTTTCAAAATGGTGTCACTTGGGGGGTTTCCACTGTTTAGGCACATCAGGGGCTGTCCAAACGCGACATGGCATTTCCTAATTGTTCCAGCAATTTTTGCATTCAAAAAGTCAAATGGTGCTCGTTTCCTTACGAGCTCCGTGTCCAGTGATTTTCCTCCACATAAAGGGTCTCGGCATGCTCAGGAAAAATTGCACAACACATGTTGGGGTCCATTTTTTCTGCTTACCCTTGTGAAAATAAAAAAGTGGGTCTAAAGTAATTTTTTTGTTTAAAGAAGTTACCGTATATACTCATGTATAAGCCGACCCGAGTATAACCCAAGACCCCCTAATTTTACCAGAAAAAACTGGAAAAACTTATTGACTCGAGTCTAAGCCGAGGGTGGTGCTGCACAAGGGTTAATGGTGGTCCAAAAAGATGCTCCATAGATAAATATCCCCATAAAATGCTGCAAAAGGGTTAATGGTAGCCCAAAAAGATGCTCCATAAATACCCCCCATATAATGCTGCGCAAGGGTTAATGGTGGCCCGAGAAGATGCTCCATAGATAAATACCCCATAAAATGCTGCACAAGGGTTAATGGTGGCCCAAGAAGATGCTCCATAGATAAATACCCACCATAAAATGCTGCGCAAGGGTTAATGGCGGCCTAAGAAGATGCTCCATAGATAAATACCCCCCCCATATATTTCTGCTGCTGCATATAAAAAAGAAAAAAAATCACATACTCACCTCTCCGTCGCTGGGGGCCAGATGCCGGTGTCCTGAGCAGGCGGAGACACCGATGCGCTATGTGGGACAGGTGCCGGTGTCACCGCTGGCTCAGGCCCCCGGCAAAAGCGATACTCACCTGACCCCGGTCCATCGCAGGGTGCCGCTCTGTCTCCCGGGTCTCTACAGTGACGTTCAGCAGAGGGCGCGCACCGACTACTTCATCACGCCCTCTGACCTGAACGTCACTGCCAGAGGACGGAAGACAGCAGAGTCACGCGCAGCGGTGAAACAGGGACAGGTGAATATGCCTCCCCCCGTCATACTCACCCCCTCCTGGCGCACGGTCTCTGTAGCCCCCATGCTTGTTGCATGTTCTTGGTGCCGCTGCTATGCCAGGTTTCAGTGGTCACATGGTACTGCTCATTAATGTCATGAATATGCGCATATTCATGACTTTAATGAGTAGTACCACGTGACCACTGAATGCAGGAAGTGCAGGGGCGCCGAGACCATGGAACAGGGGGGCTACAGAGATTGTGCACCAGGAGGGGGTGAGTATGATCTCTGACACCCACTCGCGTATAAGCCGAGAGGGGGACTTTCAGCCCCCAAAAATGGGCTATAAATCTCAGCTTATACGTGAGTATTTACGGTAAATGTTCATTTTTTTCGCATTCCAAAAATTCCTGTGAATCACCTGAAGGGTTAATAACTAGAGATGAACGAATTTGTTCTGATTCAGTTCTGAATACGATGAGATTCGAATATATTTTTGCAATATTCGTCGGACACAGCCGAATATGTCAAAGTCAGATTCGGGGACAAAACCCAAACAAATTCGCTCATCGCTATTAATACACTTCTTGAATGTGGTTTTGGGCACCTTGAGGGGTGCAGTTTTTAGAATGGTGTCACTTTTGGGGATTTTCTATATAGACCCCTTAAATTCACTTCAATTGTGATGTGGTCCGTAAAAAAATGGTTTTGTAATTTGTTGGAAAAATGAGAAATTGCTGGTCAACTTTTAACCCTTATAACTTCCTAACAAAAAAAATTTTGTTTAAAAAATTGTGCTGATGTAAACATGTGGGAAATGCACAAAGTCACAGCGGCTTTAGGCTAAGTGCACACGTACCGGAACTCTCGCGGAAATTACTGCGAGAATTCCGGAATTCCAGTCCGCGGAAAAATCGCATTTTAAATTCCCGCGATTTTCCAGCGGAAAAACTAGCATTTTGCAAGAGTAATTAGCTTGCAAAATGCTAGCGTTCTCCAAGCGATCTGTAGCATCGCTTGGAGAACTGATTGACAGGTAGGTCACACTCGTCAAACATAGTGTTTGACAAGTGTGACCAACTTTTTACTACTGAGGCTGCCTATGCAGCCTCAGTAGTAAAAGATAGAATGTAAAAAAAATAATAAAAAATGGTGTTATTCTTACCCTCCGACGTCCCGCGCATCCGTTCCCAGTAATCCTTTGCGAAAATGCCCGTGATGACGTCAGTTCTCGCGGGATCGCGACGTCTCGCGGTAATTCGCGATGACGTCGCGCGAATGACCGCGGGACTTCGCGATCCTGCGAGAAGGGACGTCATCGCGAGCATTTTCGCAAAGGATTACTGGGAACGAGAGCGTGGAGAGAGGCAGGAAGGCTGCGCGGGACTTCGGAAGGTGAGAATAACAATATTTTTTATTTTAAATTCTGTTTTTTACAGGGATATGGTACCCAAAGCCCGGAGGACAGTCTCCTCACCTCCGGACCATGGGTACCATCCGCAATTGTTCTGCTTACTTTCCGCATGGTGTGCACAGCCACATGCAGGAAGTAAGCGGAACAATGCATTCCTATGGGTGCGGGATCGCCGCGATTCCGCAAATTAATGAGCATGCTGCGGTTTTTACCGCGAAGCGATTCCGCCGCGGTAAAAACTGCAGCATTAGCACAGCATTGCGGAATCCCATAGGAATGCATGGGATGCTTATTTTTCGCGTTTTCGCGGTTAAAACCGCCACGGAAACGCGAAAAAAACACCACGTGTGAACTCAGCCTTATGGGGTTTCTGTTTCACCCTTTCAAACACGCATCAAAAACGCAGTGTGAAGACCCTGTGGAGCTGGACATAAAAAAGAGCGGTTTTCTTACTTTTTCTATGAATGTGACGCTAAAGAAAACCCAGATAACAGCCTGAGTTACTGCAGAGGGACCGACGTGCGGAGCACAGTGAGGTCACACACTGGGAGCCCTGAGGAGACGGCGCAGCGTGGCGGGGCCCTGCTCCTCCGCTGTCTCCTCACGAGTGGCCGGCTGCCGCCCCGCGGTAGTGATTTGTGAGCGAGCAGCGAACACAGCGGCAGAGAATGAGGGGAGCGTGAGCGCGCCCGCCTGTGGTGAGAGGCGTGTCCTGGCGGAAAGAGGCGTGTCCTGGCGGCACGGGGCGGGGTCACTGAGCCCCGCTATGTGCCGCTCTCATTTCCCTGGGTGTGGTTACACCAGAGACTTCGCTGTTCCGTTAGCAGAAGCTGCTCATTGTTACCGCGCGTTATCCCGGCTCAGCCTTCCCGCATCTCCGCCCGAGCTGTATGGAGAGAAGCCGATAACTGCTGCCAGGGACGAGTGACACGAGAGACCGCCGCCAACATGCCAAAAACTGTGAGTGCTGACTGCTCCGGGGAAAGTTTCCCTCCTCTCATTGCCCCCAGTATACAGCGGCATACCGCCCGACTGTGCTGAGCCCGGGGGGGCGCCACCGCTGCCAGATACATCCTCCTCTGTGCCAGAGCTTCACCCACCCCTGCCAGACACATCCCCCCCCCGTGCCAGGGCTTCACCCACCCCTGCCAGACACATCCCCCCCCCCCCGTGCCAGGGCTTCACCCACCCCTGCCAGATACATCCCCCCCCGTGCCAGGGCTTCACCCACCCCTGCCAGATACATCCCCCCCCCTGTGCCAGGGCTTCACCCACCCCTGCCAGACACATCCCCCCCCCGTGCCAGGGCTTCACCCACCCCTGCCAGATACATCCCCCCCCCCCCTGTGCCAGGGCTTCACCCACCCCTGCCAGACACATCCCCCCCCCCGTGCCAGGGCTTCACCCACCCCTGCCAGATACATCCCCCCCCCCGTGCCAGGGCTTCACCCACCCCTGCCAGATACATCCCGCCCCCCCGTGCCAGGGCTTCACCCACCCCTGCCAGATACATCCCGCCCCCCCGTGCCAGGGCTTCACCCACCCCTGCCAGATACATCCCCCCCCGTGCCAGGGCTTCACCCACCCCTGCCAGATACATCCCCCCCCCCCGTGCCAGGGCTTCACCCACCCCTGCCAGATACATCCCCCCCCCCCCCCGTGCCAGGGCTTCACCCACCCCTGCCAGATACATCCCCCCCCCCCCGTGCCAGGGCTTCACCCACCCCTGCCAGATACATCCCCCCCCCCCCCGTGCCAGGGCTTCACCCACCCCTGCCAGATACATCCCCCCCCTGTGCCAGGGCTTCACCCACCCCTGCCAGGTACATCCCCCGCCCCTGCCAGATACCTCCACCCCCCCACCCCCGTGCCAGGGCTTCACCCACCCCTGCCAGATACATCCCGCCCCCCCGTGCCAGGGCTTCACCCACCCCTGCCAGATACATCCCGCCCCCCCGTGCCAGGGCTTCACCCACCCCTGCCAGATACATCCCGCCCCCCCGTGCCAGGGCTTCACCCACCCCTGCCAGATACATCCCGCCCCCCCGTGCCAGGGCTTCACCCACCCCTGCCAGATACATCCCCCCCCCCCGTGCCAGGGCTTCACCCACCCCTGCCAGATACATCCCCCCCCCCCGTGCCAGGGCTTCACCCACCCCTGCCAGATACATCCCCCCCCCCCCCCCCGTGCCAGGGCTTCACCCACCCCTGCCAGATACATTCCCCCCCCCCCCTGTGCCAGGGCTTCACCCACCCCTGCCAGATACATCCCCCCCCCCTGTGCCAGGGCTTCACCCACCCCTGCCAGGTACCTCCCCCCCCCCCCCCCGTGCCAGGGCTTCACCCACCCCTGCCAGATACATCCCCCCCGTGCCAGGGCTTCACCCACCCCTGCCAGATACATCCCCCCCCCCCCCCCCGTGCCAGGGCTTCACCCGCCCCTGCCAGATACATCCCCCCCCCCCGTGCCAGGGCTTCACCCGCCCCTGCCAGATACATCCCCCCCCCCCGTGCCAGGGCTTCACCCACCCCTGCCAGATACATCCCCCCCCCCCGTGCCAGGGCTTCACCCACCCCTGCCAGATACATTCACCCTCCATTGCCATATACATTCCCCCCCCCCCTTTGCCAGGGCTTCACCCACCATTGCCCATCATGTTCTACCAGCCACTCAGTGCCAAAGAGTGGGATATTGGTCTACGCAAGTGACGGACCAGGTGTCCCATCTGTATTAATGGCGGTATACATTACCCGTAGTGACTGCGGCGTGTCCCATCCATAGTGATGGCAGCATGCTCAATCTGTAGCTATGACAGCGCGTACCATTCATAGTGATGGAGTCACGTCCAACCCAGGGATGGATGTATACACAACCTACAGTGATGGCGGAGCGCCCCATCCGTAGTGTCTACACAACCTGTAGTGACAGCGGTGTGTACCCGAAGTGATGGCGGTACAGGTGGCCAGTAGTGATGGTGGGGAGCATGGCCCATAGTTACAGTGCTCCACACAACTTATAGCGACGGTAATGTACACAACCCGTAGCAATGATGGTGTACTAGTCCTATGGTGACGCTCCGAGTCCTGCTGTGTATGTATGCTTGGTACAAGTGATCATCCATACAGTACTCTGTATGACTAGGATGGAGGTGATGGCACAGGGATGTGTAACGTGTAGTCGTGGCCTACATTGCTCGTGCTGATATATACCCAGGACTGGTGCGGAGTGTGGTCCAGATCTACTGAACTCTATGCATTTTCCATATGTAAGATGGACGCACACATCATCACAGCCACCAGGCGGACGCGTGCTGCTGCACCTGTTCTCGTCCCCATTCACATGGACTCCACGTGCTGCCATGCTGATGCACGTGACAGTAGTAGCTGTGAAGAGTCGTGATCTTCTGTTCTTGCAGAGAGTATATGTATCTCCTCTTATAGTAGCTGGTGGTCCGGGGCCGTAGTTTGACTACTTAGTGTCCATGTTACAGCCCCAACCTGAAGGCTCGCACCGTGTGTGGGTGCACTCGGTTCCTGGGGGGCAGCCACAGATGTTACCTGCCTCCTCGTTGTCGGCCATGCTGATGGAGGCTTCAGTCCTTGACGGATCCCAGAGATTCCTGTTGCTGCGGTGCTTGCCATGTGGACAGCAGGGTGTGGTGGTGAGGATGGTGGTCTGTACTCTGCTGGAGACTCTCCCCCTCTTTTCTAGAAGTTCAAGCAACTTCCTTGGGTGTGTGACTCAGGGTGTATGAGCGGCAGGAAGTGACCGCTGTTAACTCCTTGTGTCCTCATTCCTGCTCTGCTCGGTGGGGGCCTTCTCCGCTATAATACATGGCTGTGAGTTTGTGATGAGGTCAATGATTACATTTGTTTTACGTCTCACCAAACTCTTCCAGTAGTAAAATATTGACCGTTACAGAAGGATGACTTGGTTTGCTCTTTCTTCTTTATAGTTCTTCGGCCTTCTACAAGTGACAAAGATGGCATTTGTACACCCACCGATGTTCATGAGAGTTCACTGAATAGATCCATTCAGTGAGGACCTCGTCTGTTTCCATGAAGTGAGAAGTCCCACTCGTAACGCAAAGTGAAGCTAAATCTGTGCTTCCTTGCTCGTTGCTGCCAGGGCCTAGAGTAAGGGGTAAGGCCTCTTTCACACATCATTTTTTTGCCGTCAGGCGCGATCCGGCTTTTTTTTGTAAAACCGGATCCGGCAAAATGCAATGCCGGATCCAGTTTTTCCCCATTGACTTGCATTAGCGCCGGATCGTGCTGGATGGCATTGCGTTTCATCTGTTTTTTGCCGGATCCGGCAACTTGTCTCATTCCGGCGTCTGGAAAAAACGGCTACTGTAACGTTTTTTGTCTCCGGCGAAAAAGCCGTAAGCGCCGGATCCGGCGCTTCCTGCTTTTTGCTACAATGAAAGTCTATGGGCGCCGGAATGCGCCGGATCCAGAAAAAGACGGATCCAGCCACCGGATCCGTTTTTTTAAGTCTGCGCATGCTCAGATCCAATTGGCCAGCCCCCAGGAACAGATATAACCTGCTAGACGGATCCAGCAAAAAACGGATCCGTTTCTACAGTTCTCCAAAATTTATGCCGGATCCGTTTTTTCTAAAAATAGCCGGATCCTGCCTGACGGCAAAAAACTGATGTGTGAAAGTAGCCTAACGCACACACTGCAGATTGGACGCAGACGTTTCGCCCATCTCTTGTCCATCCCCCGGCTGCTTTTCATGTAAAGTAAGAATGTGGATTTCGGGAAGGAGGCGGTTGCACTGGATGGGTCTGCACTGTGTATTGAAGAGCATGATGGAGGGACAGTCTGCACCTTACGTTGGCGGTCACTGCGGACGTTACTTGTGCAGTTGCTCATCAGTAGTGTCGGCACGCAATAATGTTGGAAGAAATGGCAATATCTCTGGGATCAGTCCACCACCCAGCATGTTGTACATTTCTGGATCCAAAAAAGTATATGTGAGAAATAAGAGTACAGTTACAGCCGCTTCTCTACACTGATCATCACTGTACCACCCCTGTGACTGAGTGCCGAACACTGCCGGGAGGAAAAAAGTTAATTTTCTACCGGCAGCGGGGTTCTAAGTGCAGGTACCGGGCAGGTTCAGAATGCTATAAATCTGCAGATTATCCCCATATCTGTTGGTTAATAGTGTTTTTTTTTTTTATGTGACGGGGTCCCTGTAACCACCCCACTGCATTTTTCTTCTTGAAACATTCTTTGGGTTTATGCTGGGTTCTTCCCTTTCCTATTCGCCCCCCTTAAAATACAGCATCTGGGAGGTTTATTCTTCATGTTTTTTCCCTTAAGCCTTTCTAAAGGATTTAAGAAATGCTTAAAATAAACTACTCAAGACATATGGAGCTATTTACTTAGGCCTAAGCAATAAGAGTTTTATTAAGTTATTTGTGTATTTTTTTGCTGGAGAAAGTATCAAGTTTTGATGCATGTCCGTTATGCAAACGAAAAAAAATGACTTATTTTAAACTTGCCATTTTTCTAAAAAGTGGGATATCTTTAAAAGGGCAGATGAGGCCAAAGGCGTCCTGACAGATTTATAGGGAATCAGTCAGTAGGATGAGCCCTCCTGAGCAGTCTATAGGGGCACGCAGGTCATTGGAAGCTGAAGAACAGGACACCTTGATATCTGCGATCTGATGTTTTATTCCAGAGAAATCCACATTTTTCTTTTATATAACTGATCTGTTCAGTGCTGTGGCCCAGATATAGATCTGGATGAGACTCTGCCTCTAGAGCATATTTTAAATAGGTGGAGTTAACAGTGTGAGGCATGTAATGACTGACAGTCTGCTCTCCTGATCTCACTTCATAGCTGTGTGGTTGTACATGACACATCTGTAGGCTCCTCTCAGCTTCAGCTCACAGGCGGCCAGTGATACAATACAGCAGAGCTGTGAGAGCTGCAGCAAATGTGTTTATAATGAAACAAAGTTCTGTCCTGCTGTTCTGTTTAAGTTACTTGTTACACCATGTTATACATTGAGCATTTTACTCCTACTGGCTTCTGCTTAGGGGTGTGTATATACTGCTCTGGCAAGAATTAAGAGACCACTGCAAAATTCATTTTGCCTAATTTTTCTCTTTATAGGTATATTTGTGAGTAAAATGTGCTCTTTTATTCTATAAACTACTGACAACATGTCTCTGAATTTCCAAGCACTAAATTTTGTATTTATTTTCAGAAAATGAGACATGGTCAAAGTAACAAAAAAATGCAGTGCTTGCAGATGTCAAATAAAACAAGTTCATAATCATTTAGAAACAACAATACTAATGTTTTAACTCAGAAAGAGTTCATAAATCAATATTTTGTGGACTAACTATGATTTTTAATCACAGCTTTCATGCGTCTTGGCATGCTTTCCACCAGTCTTTCACACTGCTTCTGGGGCAAAAATGTAAGCATCTCTTCTTTGTTTGATGGCTTGTGACTATCCATCTTCCTCATGATTACATTCCAGAGGTTTTCAATGGGGTTCAGGTCTGTAGATTGGGCTGCCCATGACAGGGATTTGATGTGGAGGTCCTTCATCCACACATTGATTGACCTAGCTGTGTGGCATGGCGCATTGTCCTGCTGGAAAAACCAGTCCTCAGAGTTGTGGAACATTGCCTCAGCAGAAGGAATCAACTGTTTTTCCAGGATAACCTTGTATGCGGCTTGATTCATATGTCCTTCGCAAAAATTAACCTGCCCAATTCCAGCCTTGCTGAAGCATCCCCAGATCATCACCGATCCTCCACCAAATTTCACAGTGGGTGCAAGACACTGAGTATTTCAATAAAATGATGGTCATCCCGGTCAGTGAAGAGTCATTTTCATCCTCTGCCTGTCTGTAGCTTTATGTCCCCAGTGTCTGCTGCTTGACCTTGTTGTAATGGACTGCCATCTCAGAAATTTTAAGGATGGAGGCAACATGATGCTCACTGTATCCCTCTGCTAGTAAAGCCAGAATTGAGCCCTTCTTTTCCTCACTCAAGACCTTTCTTTTCAACTCCTTTGGCATGGTTAAAAGTAATTTTTTCTTTCCTATTACTTTTGGGGTATTACTAGCACTTATTTTGCCATCCAGCTTGTCCTATTGCAAGAGGATTGTGAACACCACAGCAGGGTTTTTTATACTTTCCTTTGTTAAATAAGATTTGGATCAGGCGATCACCTAATCAGAAGCACATAAGTAAGCGTTTTTACCGGCAAAAAACGCTTAAAAGAAGCATCCCATTCATTTTAATGCATTCTGCCCTTTTTGTGCATATTGATATGTTTTTTTCCTCGAAAAAAGCGCATTGCGGTAAACGCAGCATGCTCATTAATTTTGCAGAAAAGTCCACGTTTTTAGCTATTTTCTATGAGATTGGGGACGCATGGAAAAAAACACATCAAAAACGGGAAAACGCAGAAAAAAAACGCACGTTTTCTGGAAAGGAGTCCAGTTTTCATGCAGAAATTTTCTGCATACGTGGGCACATAGCCTTAGTAGAATGAGGTGTTCTTTGGTTGGAATTCAACTGACACTGGAATGGCTGTCAGACATGTAGAGAAGCTGATGTTTATAAAACTGTGCAGTGGTCTCTTAGTTTTTGCCAGATATATCTATATCTCCTTGGTGTGAAGTATTGTAAGCAGATGGATGCTAAATGCCTACACTTATGGAAATGTGAGCCCTTCATTTAAAAAAAAAAAAAAAAAAAGTTTTAACATATAACAGCTGATAAAGCTAATACTGGTCTCTACCTTAAGGCTATGTGCACACGTTGCGGATTCTGCTGCATTTCCGCAGCGGTTTTGGCCCTGCGGAAACGCAGCAGTTCCGCTGACCATGTACAGTACAATGAAACCCTATGGGGTTTCAAAAACGCTGTGCTGACGGTGCAGATTTTTCCGCGCGGTTTTGCGGCGGTTTACCAACCGCAGCATGTCAATTGTTTGTGTGGATTTTGCAGCGGTTTCATACCTTTACCATAGTAGAGGTGTGAAACCGCAGGGCAAAACCGCAGACCAAACCGCAGGTCACTTTACCTGTGGTTTTACCTGTGTTTCCACGCGGAAAAACCCGCAGCGGAATCCGCAACGTGTGCACCTAGCCTTAGGCTATGTTCACACGTAGCTTCTCTGCTGCCAAGAGCGCATGTTTTTCCTGGGGAAAAAAGCGCAACGTGTGAACATAGCCTTAGATTGTCATTCTGGCCTGCTATGATTGCACCTTTTGAGTATGAGGCGGCTGTTTGTCCACTTCTGGCACTTCCTGGGATCACTTCTTTTCCCAGGGTAGAGGAGATAACTTTGTTGCATAGACTTCCTAGTAACTAATTTCCAGTCTGCAGCCAGCTTCACGCTGTACAGTCATGTACAAACTTGACAGGCTTAAAGCTTAATAGAAAACTAGCCAAAAATGCTGACATCAAGCTGAAACAAGGTTTGGCCTTTGCTCTAAATGCAATCACCCGCAGCAGGGGACTTGCCCGAGAGCGAGCAGAGGCTCCCGGCATAGACCCCCGGCAGAGGCTCCTTGGCTCCAGCCGAACTTCTGATTATTTTATGTATTGCAGTTTGTGGATCTATTCATGAAACACTTTTACATAGGACAGATGTTCCACTGTGCGGCCTTCACTTCCTGCCATAGAAAGCATTGTCTACCCAGCTACATCTTGGCGGAAGGAAGTGTCATCGTGTGCAGTGGGGGCAGTGACATTGTCCGACTTCTTCAGCAGTTGAAGAGTTTAGCTACTGCAAATCTTGAGAAACCAGAGTCACATCCTGTGCAGGTCGCATGATGCAGGCAGCACTGACATGAAGCCTCACCAGGCGGCTGCAGATCCCGTAAGGAGGTCCTCGTCCTAAACTGACACTGGCATCCCTCATGTGGGCAGCGCACACGTCACTAGGGAAGCTGTGGGCCAGCGCCAGCCTCATGATTATGGGCAGTAGACTAAATACAAAGGAAATGAATCACTGGGACAGAATAATCTGGGTTCAGATTTGTCCAGTGGCCTTCTCGATTTCTGTGTAAGCTTTGGTTCAGTATGAGCTGGGGGGTTTCACCAGTGACTCGTCAAGTGGTGGCTATGAGTAATACTGGTAAATCCTGCCACGCCTGTATCCGGCCTCGCAGCAGAACGGGAACTGTAGAGAGCCGTTAAAGGTGCCGATCAGTGATCTGTGAGCTGCTAATGGATCTGGAGCAGAGAAGCATGGCTGTGCATATGTTGGCACATAGGAAAGTTATCGTTCATGGGTCACAAAGCTCCAACTGTAGTAAATATATTTATACAGGCGCTCCTTCTGTAGCTCTGGCTGTAGTAAATGCGTGATACAGGCTATAAACCAAAATTGAGGAGTAATTCTAGTAATCTAATATAAATATCTTACTATATGGTGTTCATGTAGGCAAAAAGTACTATTTAACCAAGAATAGTCACATCAACAGAAAATAATATATGAAGTAAATGAAGACAAATATATAGATCTTGTCAATTTTTTATTAGAGATACCAAGCATATCATACTAAAATCAAAGACAGAACATAACAACCAATTTAAAAACAGGGGAAGCAGGCTGTCGCACACATCTGTTTATAATATGATCAGGGAGTAGATCAAAAATGTATATATGGTGAGTATGCCAAGGTTGCAAAACTTGCGGTTATTTTTTATATATCTCTATCCGCAAGTGTAAGAATTTCATTATAATGTTATGATAATTTAGTTGGTCCATATATAGTGTTGGTTGTGTATAATAAGGTGCTAATCGTTAGATTTAGATTACTGGCCGCATGAAATCTCCATGAAAGTAGACAAAAAGGCTATATATACTAACTAGGATTCATGCTGTGTGTGTTGACACTGCTGCCCCACACTCCAAGGCACGTTTCACACATTGCTTCATCAGACGCTCATTCCGTAGCTCTGACTGCAGTACATGCGTTTATTCAGGCGCTGGTTATGTAGCTCTGACTGTAGTAGATATATTTTATACAAACGCTCGTTTTGTATTTCTGACTGTAGTATATGCGTGTATACACGTTTCGTAGCTGACTGTAATACATGCATTTATACAGGCACTCGTTCTGTAGATCTGACTGTAGTGCATGTGTTTATAGAGGCGCTCGTTCCATAGCTCTGACTGTAGTAAATATATTTTATACAGGCGCTCTTTCTGTAGCTCTGACTGTAGTATATGCGTTTATACAGGTGCTCGTTTCGTAGCTCTGACTGTAATACATGCATTTATACAGGCACTCGTTCTGTAGTACATGTGTAGCTCTGACTGTAGTGCATGCGTTTATACAGGCGCTCTGTAGTAAATATATTTTATACAGGCGCTCGTTTCGTAGCTCTGACTGTAATACATGCATTTATACAGGCACTCGTTCTGTAGATCTGACTGTAGTACATGTGTAGCTCTGACTGTAGTGCATGCGTTTATACAGGCGCTCTGACTGTAGTAAATATATTTTATACAGGCGCTCTTTCCGTAGCTCTGACTGTAGTATATGCGTTTATTCAGGCGCTCGTTTCGTAGCTGACTGTAATACATGCATTTATACAGGCACTCGTTCTGTAGATCTGACTGTAGTACATGTGTAGCTCTGACTGTAGTGCATGCGTTTATAGAGGCGCTCGTTCCATAGCTCTGACTGTAGTAAATATATTTTATACAGGCGCTCTTTCCATAGCTCTGACCTGTAGTATATGCGTTTATTCAGGCGCTCGTTTCGTAGCTCTGACTGTAATACATGCATTTATACAGGCACTCGTTCTGTAGTACATGTGTAGCTCTGACTGTAGTGCATGCGTTTATACAGGCGCTCTGACTGTAGTAAATATATTTTATACAGGCGCTCTTTCTGTAGCTCTGACTGTAGTATATGCGTTTATACAGGCGCTCGTTTCGTAGCTGACTGTAATACATGTATTTATACAGGCACTCATTCTGTAGATCTGACTGTAGTACATGTGTAGCTCTGACTGTAGTGCATGCGTTTATAGAGGCGCTCGTTCCATAGCTCTGACTGTAGTAAATATATTTTATACAGGCGCTCTTTCCGTAGCTCTGACTGTAGTATATGCGTTTATACAGGCGCTCTGACTGTAGTAAATATATTTTATACAGGTGCTCTTTCCGTAGCTCTGACTGTAGTGCATGCGTTTATACAGGCGCTCTGACTGTAGTAAATATATTTTATACAGGCGCTCTTTCCGTAGCTCTGACTGTAGTATATGCGTTTATTCAGGCGCTCGTTTCGTAGCTCTGACTGTAATACATGCATTTATACAGGCACTCGTTCTGTAGATCTGACTGTAGTACATGTGTAGCTCTGACTGTAGTGCATGCGTTTATAGAGGCGCTCGTTCCATAGCTCTGACTGTAGTAAATATATTTTATACAGGCGCTCTTTCTGTAGCTCTGACTGTAGTATATGCGTTTATACAGGCGCTCGTTTCGTAGCTGACTGTAATACATGCATTTATACAGGCACTCGTTCTGTAGATCTGACTGTAGTACATGTGTAGCTCTGACTGTAGTGCATGCGTTTATAGAGGCGCTCGTTCCATAGCTCTGACTGTAGTAAATATATTTTATACAGGCGCTCTTTCCGTAGCTCTGACTGTAGTATATGCGTTTATACAGGCGCTCTGACTGTAGTAAATATATTTTATACAGGTGCTCTTTCCGTAGCTCTGACTGTAGTGCATGCGTTTATACAGGCGCTCTGACTGTAGTAAATATATTTTATACAGGCGCTCTTTCCGTAGCTCTGACTGTAGTATATGCGTTTATACAGGCGCTCTGACTGTAGTAAATATATTTTATACAGGTGCTCTTTCCGTAGCTCTGACTGTAGTGCATGCGTTTATACAGGCGCTCTGACTGTAGTAAATATATTTTATACAGGCGCTCTTTCCGTAGCTCTCACTGTAGTGCATGCGTTTATACAGGCGCTCTGACTGTAGTAAATTTTATACAGGTGCTCTTTCCGTAGCTCTGACTGTAGTGCATGCGTTTATACAGGCGCTCTGACTGTAGTAAATATATTTTATACAGGCGCTCTTTCCGTAGCTCTGACTGTAGTATATGCGTTTATTCAGGCGCTCGTTTCGTAGCTCTGACTGTAATACATGCATTTATACAGGCACTCGTTCTGTAGATCTGACTGTAGTGCATGCGTTTATAGAGGAGCTCGTTCCATAGCTCTGACTGTAGTAAATATATTTTATACAGGCGCTCTTTCCATAGCTCTGACCTGTAGTATATGCGTTTATTCAGGCGCTCGTTTCGTAGCTCTGACTGTAATACATGCATTTATACAGGCACTCGTTCTGTAGTACATGTGTAGCTCTGACTGTAGTACATGCGTTTATACAGGCGCTCTGACTGTAGTAAATATATTTTATACAGGCGCTCTTTCTGTAGCTCTGACTGTAGTATATGCGTTTATACAGGCGCTCGTTTCGTAGCTGACTGTAATACATGCATTTATACAGGCACTCGTTCTGTAGATCTGACTGTAGTACATGTGTAGCTCTGACTGTAGTGCATGCGTTTATACAGGCACTCTGACTGTAGTAAATATATTTTATACAGGTGCTCTTTCTGTAGCTCTGACTGTAGTATATGCGTTTATACAGGCGCTCGTTTCGTAGCTGACTGTAATACATGCATTTATACAGGCACTCGTTCTGTAGATCTGACTGTAGTACATGTGTAGCTCTGACTGTAGTGCATGCGTTTATACAGGCGCTCTGACTGTAGTAAATATATTTTATACAGGCGCTCTTTCTGTAGCTCTGACTGTAGTATATGCGTTTATACAGGCGCTCGTTTCGTAGCTGACTGTAATACATGCATTTATACAGGCACTCGTTCTGTAAATCTGACTGTAGTACATGTGTAGCTCTGACTGTAGTGCATGCGTTTATAGAGGCGCTCGTTCCATAGCTCTGACTGTAGTAAATATATTTTATACAGGCGCTCTTTCCGTAGCTCTGACTGTAGTGCATGCGTTTATACAGGCGCTCGTCCTTTAGTTATTTTAGACCTAGGAAAAAGGAAACTCCCACAATTTACAAAACCTAGTTACATCTGAGGCTTGTCTGCATTGGGTGCTCTGAGATCCGACCAAGCAAAATGGCCCACAGAGTTGGCCATGTATACATTGCTGCTAATGCTTCATATAGAATTTAATTCAATATTTTGGCAAAGTTTTAGCCATATTGCTTGTCCTATATTCCGGCCCATAGACTTTATGGAAAAATCTGTCTTCAGGGTATCCTTACGGCAGAGGATCCCGCCAATGGAGAAATCTGTGCCTTCAGGGTGTCCTTATTGGAAAGCTAAGACGCTGATCTTTCCAATGCAGCTGTACGCAGCACCGTACGGGGCGACTCAGTGATTCGTTCGTTGTGCACTAGGGATAAGGGACTTTTAGAAAACCCCTTTATATTTAGACGACAGGAATTTGGTGAGGTTTGATCACACTGGAGCGTGCTGTGTGATACATTTGGTGCATCTTGCTGTAAATGTTAGACACTCCCCTGCGCCTCCTTTTGGCTGGATGGCTGGGTCGCTTCACCCCGATATGTTGTGGGGTGATAATGTCCCCTTCTCCATTTCTGGCTCTCGCTGTTATGTCAAATAATGCAGCAGAAGCTTTGTGCATCCAGCTGGGCTGAAAGATTTAAGCTGTATTGGTACATATGACGTGTAAATTAAAGGGGTTTTTAAAAACACGTGCTATCCCCTATCTATAGGCTTGTGGGACCTACCAGAACACCAGACCTCATCCTGACTGGAGCGGGGGGGGCGCTTGCTCTGGCTACACTTTACTTGCCCATGGGACTTCCAGAGTACAGCGCTCGGCTCTTTCCAGCAGTCCCATGGTCAGTGAATGGAGCGGAAACCGAGCATGTGTCCCCTGCGCCACGTGAAATGGGACTGCGGGACCTCTCTGGGGTCTGGGAGTCCCGCTCTCTGGATGATAGAGGGTCTTGCAGTTCAGACTCCTGGAGATCATGACGACGTCCCCTATGGACAGGAGATAGCTTGTAATTTTGGGTAAGGCCCCATTGCTTTTCCTTGGCAGCTTAGATTTGGTTATTTTTTTTTTCCCCATTTCTGGATTCTAATGGTGACGAAAGCGACTTGGCTTCTGTGCCGCCTCTTGTGCAGCCTTCCAGCTCGCTCATGGTATTAATGTTTTGCTGTGTGAAGAATACGTTTAACGCTTCAGTGAATGACAGATCTTTAACTTCCACTTTCTGGAGAAGTCGGAGGTTGTATATGGCGCTATGTGGGGACTTTGTACTGGAGATTTGCATGGTTGCACGCTCATGTCACACATTCCCAAAATGTCCTGTCCTGAACCTGGTGCAAGCTCTAACCGGTGTAAGAGGGGTTACACATTGTGGAGCTCCATTCAATGTTGTTCCCTGGCAAACCCTTTATATATACTGGAAACAGATGCATGGCCCATCTACCCATCACCTGTTTAATTATATAGATATTTGTGGCTAAAAATCACTTGCAAATTTGATCCATTAAAAATGTTGCACCGTTTGGCTTTTACAGGCTTTTTATTTTTCTTCACATTCAACTTTGTGGTCTGTGGTCATTAAATTAACTCAGACAGATAATAGTTCCAGGCTCATCATCTGACCAACGTATTGAGCTGACTGACAGATTCTCAGTTGCGTCATTCTGCACCCATCAATAGACAGCACAATGCAGAGCCTATAGAAGGAAACAATGCCGTTTTATTTTTTTTAAATACCAATTATAAATGATTTCTGGCCCTTATTTACATGTGTTTAAGTCTGAAATGTCCCGAAAGATGGCGCACTCTCTGCTAATGGATGTATTTTTGGGTAAGTGTCTTGTGATGGATCCAGCATTGGAGTTTCAGGGGCTGATCATTTTGGGTGTGAGAGGAGTTGCGCTGACGGCAATCTAATGTCAATGCCCAGCTTAAGAAACAAGTGTTTAGTAATATAGCTGCGTCAGACCTCACAAGTTCTCCTTAAAGGGATATTTCCCTAAACAAATTGTCTATACACTGCACGATAGCTATTGGATCAATGTCGTCCACCACCGGCAGACCCATCGTTTGGCGGAGGTAACTTGTGTATTTCCTTTTTCCGTCTGCTGGATGTGTTGGCATAAGTCCTGGGCACTGGAGCAGTGGGAACGTGCTCCCAGAACTTACCAAGCCCTTCTCCATCTGTCGGATCCGTCTGGGTTTGATGAATGCCAGGAGAGTGTTACGGCTGCGTTGTGCCGGCTGTGCAGGTTGGTGAAGCAGGGATGATGCTATGGGGATGTTTCTGGGGGATCAAACTTGGCCCCTTAGTGAAGAAAAATCTCCATTCTTCAGCATACTGACTCATTGTGGACAACTGTAACTTCTAACGTTGTTGGAAGATTTTGAGAGAGGCCGGTTCCTGCTCCCCATGACCGTGCCGCGTGCACGAAGCGAGGTCCGTAAGGCAAGGTTCGGCGAGATTAGTATAGGATGACGTGATTGATCCACTCAGCGCTCTGACCACCATTACATCCAACACTTAGGATGAACAAGAACGGAGATTACACCCCCGGCCCTCTCCTCCAACATCCGTGTCTGTCCTCACAAATGCATTTCTGGAAAAATTGGAAAAAATTCCCACAGATGTTCAATCTTGTAACAAGCCATGTCCAGAGCTTGCAGTGTGTGACGGCTCCATATAATGTCTACGGGACGCCATAAAGGCTGCAGTAGCTGAGATGTGTGGCGGTGTTCCGGTAGCCAGGGCTGTGGAGTCGGTAAGCCAAACCTCCGACTCCTCAATTTCCCTTACACCGACTCCAACTCCGACTCCGACTCCCACACATATTGCTTATATTTAAGTGAAAAATTTATTGTAGTACAATGTGAACATCAGACATTTAATCATTTTTATGATCCAATAATCAAGATAGAACAGAATATATATTGGTGTACTACCCGGTTTTCATTCTTTTTGGTACAGATACGATATGGATAGACAGATATGGATAAATGGATAGATAGAGCAGATTTCTTATCTGCTTTTGATATTGAAAACATTATCTATGAGCTCAAAAACCTTTCAGGTGATGCAGTTTTTTTAAAAAGATGATCAGCTTTTGCAGCTGAAAAACGTATCCTCAAAAAACACTGGAAAAACGCTGTGTGTGAATGTAGCCTTAGATAAGGAATAGAACAGCCATTTATAGGACATTTCATAACTTTCCCAAATTCCTATGAAAAAATATTCAGCACATCCTGCATTGAATTACTGTACCCAATTTATTATATATTTTAGGAGTCGGTCCATTTTATACCGACTCCAACTCCGACTCCACCAAAATGAGCTCCGACTCCACGACTCCGACTCCACAGCCCTGCCGGTAGCGGCGTCCTTTGTGTATTTTGGACGTTGTGTGGAGTGTTCAGCAGTCTTGTGATCTCTTCTCCCACACTTCAGGATGGGTGGTTCAGATGGAGCTGGGCTTGTGGAGCCATTCCCCGGCTTTCAGTCGCGTCGCTGCCATCTAGTCCTCTGCTGTCGGCTATCTTTGTTTTGTCACCTTCGTATTTACTTAGAAAAGTAGATAATGTGCCTAATATTTACTCTTGATTATCGCATGTTTGCATAATCGCTGCTCCACCATCGGAAGTGTTGGATCAAAGCTGCATCTCTGGCTGCAGGCCAGCGAAAGGTTTATCCTGGAGGTCACAAGTATTGGAGGAATTCCTATGTCTAATATTGGCAAGCGATGGGAGTTCTCCACATTACAGATGAATAATATGCATTTGGTGCAGGTAGTTATTGCTCTATGACCGCCATAAATTTACAGCACTTCATACTGGGCTTTATTCCTGGACCGTTGTAAACTTTAGGACATGGTGAAATGGAAGCTGGCAGCCGATACATGCTGCATGGCTTCTGCCATGTATGTTTAACCCCTTTACTCCCAAGGGTGGTTTGCACATTAATGACCGGGCCGATTTTTACAATTCTGACCACTGTCCCTTTGAGGTAATAACTTTTAAACGCTTCCATGGATCCCCGTGATTCTGACATTTTTTTCTCGTGACATATTGTACTTCATGTTAGTGGTAAAAATTTCATTGATATATCTTGCGTTTATTTGTGAAAAAAAACGGAAATTTGGCGAAAATTTTGAAAATTTCGCAATTTTCCAACTTTGAATTTTTATGCTCTTAAATCAGAGATACGGCACACAAAAAACTTAAGTAACATTTACCACATGTTTACTTTACATCAGCACAATTTTGGAACCAAAATTTTTTTTGTTAGGAAGTTATAAGGGTTAAAAGTTGACCAACGATTTCTCATTTTTGCAACACCATTTTATTTTTACAGACCACATCACATTTGAAGTCACTTTGATGGGTCTATATGATAGAAAATACCCAAAAGTGACACCATTCTAAAAACTGCACCCCTCAAGGTGCTCAAAACCATATTCAATAAGTTTATTAACCCTTCAGGTGCTTCACAGGAATTTTTTGAATGTTAAAAAAATGAACATTTAACTTTTTTCTCACCAAAAAAATTACTTCAGGTTCAATTTTTTTATTTTACCAAGGGTAACAGGAGAAATTGGACTGGAAAAGTTATTGTGCAATTTGTCCTGAGTACGCCGATACCTGATATGTGGGGGGGCAACCACTGTTTGGGCGCATGGCAGAGCTCAGAAGGGAAGGAGCGCCGTTAGACTTTTTCAATGCAAAATTGGCTGGAATTCAGATCGAATGCCATGTCAAGTTTGGAGAGCACCTGATGTACCTGGAAACTAGACCCCCCCCCCCCCCCCCCCAAGGAACTTATCTAGATATGTGGTGAGCACTTTGAACCCCCCAAGGGCTTCACAGAAGTTTATAACGTACAGCCGTACAATTAAAAAATCATATTTTTTCCACAAAAATGATCTTTTCACCCCCAATTTTTATTTTCCCAAGAGTAACAGGACCCCAAAAGTTATTGTGCAATTTATCCTGAGTACGCTGATACCCCATATGCGGGGGGTAAACCAGTATTTGGGCGCATGGCAGAGCTCGTAAGGGAAGCGGCGCCATTTGACTTTTTTGGCTGGAATTGAGATCGGACGCCATGTCGCATTTGGAAAGCCCCTGATGTACCAAAACAGTGGACACCCCCCAATTCTAACGCCAACCCTAGCCCTGACCAGAAAATGGAAATAATTTTTTTTTTTTTTTTATTATTTTTCCCTAAGGGGGTGATAACGGGGGGGTTTGATTTACTATTTATGGCGGGTTTTTATATTTGGCAGCTGTCACACGCTAAGACGCTTTTATTGTAAAAATAGTTTTTGCATCACCACATTTTGAGAGCTATAATTTTTCCATATTTTGACCCACCGAGTCATGTGAGGACTTATTTTTGTCGGGACGAGTTGACGTTTTTATTGCTACCATTTTCGGGCACGTGATATTTTTTGATCGCTTTTTATTCCGATTTTTGAGACGCAGAATGAACAAAAACCAGCGTTTCATGAATTTCTTTTGGGGGGGTGCGTTCACACCGTTCCGCGTGCGGTAAAATTGATTTTTATTTTTATTCTTCGGGTCAGTACGGTTACAGCGATACCTCATTTGTCATTTTTGTATGTTTTGGCGCTTTTATGCAATGAAAACAATTTTATATAAATTATTTTTGCATCGCTTTATTCTGCGAGCTATAACTTTTTATTTTTTCGCTGATGACGCTGTATGGCGGCTCGTTTTTTGCGGGACAAGATGACGTTTTCAGCGGTACCATGGTTATTTATATCTGTCTTTTTGATCGCGCGTTCTTGCACTTTTTGTTCGGCGGTATGATAAACAGGGCTGTGGAGTCGGTAAGCCACAGTTGCGACTCCGACTCCTGGATTTTATCAGGCTCCGACTCCTTCATAAATGGCCAATTCATAACAAATTTACTGTTGTAAAATATTAAACATCGTGCTTATTCAGTTTCTCACCATCATATAAGTAATCAGACCACTTAGAGCAAAAACTACATTTATTAGAATACAATTAGAATATAGCAAATAACTTTTATAAACTTTTCTAAACTGTAAGTAAATATGCAATAAACACTTTTATGCAGTTAATAAGAAGAAATCTATAAATTTGTCCTCAGAAAAAGTATTGCCTCTGTCAGATCCTCCTTCATGGATGCCCTCAAATCTGATCTAATTATTTTGAGAGCAGAGAACAACCTCTCTACACTAACTTGTGTTGGTGGCAAAGCAGTAACCACTCGGGCAACATCTCTGACAATGTCAGGATACAGAGGAATCGCTTGTTGCACTGTTATTTTTGATGAACGGTCAAATTTCTCAATTTCTCTTAGTGCACATGAAAAATTCTGCTGAAATGTACTGGCTGTGTTCCTTGATGGGGATGACTCTTCTATGCGGGAACGCTTTGCACGGTCCTTGTGATCCAAATATTTTTCGAAATTAAATTCTTCAGCAGTTGATGATGAGGGTGAAGATGTGACAGGACGACCAAATTCTTCTTGTTCCTCCTGACTGTTCTGCAACCCTTTCATCCTTACTGCTATTTCAAACACAGCTTCTTTTCCTTTACTTAGCTGTTGATCATCTAGAAGAATCCGATGCATTGGGTCTACATAACAGCTGCCAAAAGAATGTTATTTTGTAATAGTAGCTCCTCTCTCCGTTTCATTGATGTAGCAATGCCACTTGCAATTAACCCTCCTCTTTGGGACAGGCGAAACATCAGGTTCTTCCACTCCTTTAAGAAAATACCTGGAGTTAAGTCCTCTGCTTGTAATTTTTTAGTCACTGTAAATGGGTGCTCTAGCAATTTTTCCAGCTCAGTCACCTGATTCCACTGACTTTCATTTAGCGTCAGTTGAGGGTTAGCCATGTCTACAAGAAAGGTTTTCAGTTCAACCAAGCGCTGAATCATTAAGTAAGTACTGCCCCATCGTGTGGCTTGATCAATAATTGCCCCTTTTCCAGCACGTCTCTTCAAAATTGAGTCAACTTTAGGGGTTCTGGCAACAGTAGCCAATTTTCTCACCTTGCCAATCAGTGCAGCAGCATGTCCTTCTTGCAGACTGTCTCTTATAGCCAGCTGTAGCGTATGCACAACACAGCGCATGTGATGAATGAAAACATATTGACACAGTTTCAACAAGATCATCTAAACTATCATGTTGCTGTTCATCTGAAGCAACTTCAGTTTGCTCCTCAGTTACAATACTGTGTTCCTCTATTTCAAACATTTCTGTGTCTGTGGACCCAGAATGTTCTTCTAGCTGCTGGTCACCATCATTACTCATTCATTAGCTTAATAGTACTTATCATATTTGAAGCATTGTCAGTTACGACAGAACTTGCTCTTTTTTAAGTTCATAGTCTTGCAGAACCTTTTCCACCAAGACCTGGAGAAACTCACTGGTGTGATGAGCTTTGGTGTCTTTTACTGCCAATGTCTTGGTAACTATTTCATTTTTGTCACAAACAAATCGGACATTGATGGCAAAATAGTTCACTCTGTGACGTGTGCAGGCATCCATTTTAAGAAACAAAGCGTCCCTTGAGAGTTTTTTTAAGTTCTTCCTTTTGTTTAAAAGCTTCTTCGATTACTAATTTTCTAATACTCTCTCTCTCCAGAGAAACACCAAGCTTGCGGGCCATTTCCCCATTCAGACACATAAAAGCTGGTCGTGAAAATAATGAAATAGGCACACTATCCTTTACAACAAGCTCTATGATCTGTTTTTTAAATGTATCTACTGTCATTGTCACAGTAACTTTGTCACTGACAAAATATCTTGCAACTGATGGCTGCAAAGTTCTCTGCTCCTTTGTTTGGTTGGAAGAGCTGGGCACTGGTTCATTGGTTTGGATGCAGTCTTTCTCATCCACTGCTTTCAGTACTTCTGGATGAAAGCGCTGTAAATGTCTCTTTAGATTAGAAGCTCTGGTAGGAGCATTTTTATCTTTGCCTGAATATGCACTCATCTTGGCTTCACAGCATTTGTTTTCGTCTGGATCATTTGTCATACACTGACAGACATAATGTTTTCTATCTTGAGTGATGGTGAAATGTTCAAATACAGCTGATTTAATGTGATGCTTCTTTGACATTCTCAGGTTTTTAATTCTGCATTCACAATCCAAATGACAATTGTTTTTCCTAAAAACAATTGTACAAAATTATTGCCAGGTCGTACAACTGATATAGTGGTCAGTAATACTGTTATTATTCCTCATGTACTCACAGTTAACTGATGCAAAGTTTGTTGAAAGGATAATACTTCTTACAGTCTTCCTCTTCTGAGTAGCAGGCAGCTGTGAGATGCTTGGAAGACGCACACCTAGTATGATCTAGTCTAGAGGAGGAGCTTTACTACTAAGAATTTGCAACACATTTTCACTTTCAGTTTCATACATTGTAAGTAGGGGGGTTGGGGCAGCATGAGGTTAACCAAGTATAAGATTAGATAAGGGCAGTGGAGAACAGTGACACCCAAGAAGTAAGAAATGTCTATCTCCAGCAGAACTGCTTATCACTGTTGTTCATAGTTTGATAGAACATATATTTGAGTAACATTTATAAAATTCATATGAAAGTTCAATTATGAAATATTAATACATTTTTTTAAAGCTGGAGTCGGTACATTTCTTCCGACTCCAACCAAAACTAACTCCGACTCCACAGCCCTGATGATAAAGCATTATTTTTTGCTTCGTTTTTTATTTTTTAAGGGGCTCGCTAAAGGGGTTAACTAGTGGGACAGTTTTATAGGGTGCGTTGTTACGGACGCGGCGATACCAAATATGTGTACTTTTTTATTTATTTTTATTATTTTCAAAAAAGAATTTATTAGGGAATATTTTTTTTTTTATTTGTTTTAGTGATTTTTACTTTTTTTTTTTTTTTTTTAACTTTATTACATTTTCCCGGGGGGGACACTACTGTCATGTGAGAGATCTGTCACATCACAGGCAGTTTTGGAGGCTTCCTCATGCCGGTGCTTTGCAGGCATGAGGAAGCCGGCTCCCTGCAGGCCCCTGAAGGTCCCCGCCGCCATATTGAATCCGGGGACCTGCAGGGAAGGGGGGACCTGCAGCAGCTCTGCACATCGCGCTGCTGCTGGGGTCTCAGGGAAGCATGGAGGGAGCCCCCCTCCCTGCCGATGCTACCCTAAACCCCCGGCACACTGCGATTGTGTTTGATCGCAGTGTGCCGGGGGTTAATGTGTGTGGGGGGGGGGCAGTCCGTGACCGCCCCTGACACAGTGCCGGGTGTCAGCTGTGATAAATCAGCTGACACCCGATCAGCTGCGCTCCCCCCGTGAGCGCAGCTGATCGCGCTAGACGTACTATTCCGTCCTTGGGAGTTAGGTCCCAGGTCACATGGACGGAATAGTGCGTCTAATGTAGGAAAGGGGTTAAAGGGGTGCGGCGTTATGCTACAAGTCTGCAGTCACTCTGTGGCTATGTGACTGCGTGCTTGGGATTCCTCTCACGGGTACTGTGAAACGTGAGGGTTCATCGTGGCGGCGGGTGCGTGACCACAGGTACGTGATTTGCATTCATGCAGTCATGTGCAGACTAGATGAGCTCAGCCTATATGCCGGACACATCTAGTCGTAATGTGGCTGGAAGCAAGCGAATTGCTTGCTCCCACCACTGGAGAATGCTCACAGTGCTGGAGACTACTCGAACAGGCGGTCCCCTGCTCATTCTCCCCTTACTTGTTGCCAAAAGTGACAGGTTTCTCCTTTAGGCTAGGATAAAATTGCATTAGGGCATCCGTTTAACGGATGCGCTAACGCTGATGTCATTTTTTTACATCTTTAGTGACCTAGCGCTAACGGTATGCGTTAACACTAGGTTGCGCTCAGGTACCATGCGCTACTGAGCGTTAGCCCATACAGTTCTATGCACAGCGAACGGGTCCGTTCGCTGTGCGTTACTTCAACCCACCCAAAAACGCTGCAAGCAGCGTTTGATGGTGCGTCATGAATTAACGCATACTTTCTAACGCATGCCGATATTTTGCATGCGTTAGTATCATTGCGGGCAATGGGTGTGTTAACGGATCCGTTCCATAGCGTTAGTGCCGCTATGTAAGGGATCCGTCAGCGCATTGCCCCCTAACTGAATGTGAACCCAGCCTAAGCACCCACAGGCAGAGGCATGTCCAGTTCCCTTTAAAGCTCCTACCAACTCGTAGGAGCAGGTGAGGTGCCTGACTGTCAGATACAACTGGGGACCCTGAGGAGAAGATGGAAGCGGTTTATTATCACTTCTGTCTTTCATGCCAGCGCCACCTAGTGCAGTAGGACTATGCAGTGTAGACATGATTGTTGGGTCGCTCCGGCACAGCAGAGAGAGTCCCTGTAGTGGGCTTTTATCACTTGTACTTGGACCTCCATACATTCTCCAGTTACAGTGTAAACAATTATCAAAAGGGGGGAGACGGAGGATCCCCAGAAATCTTTTATTTCCCAACTGACAAATTGGGTAACAAAACGTCTACAAAAAATAAAAACTATTTCTTTTTCTTGTCTAAAATACGTATTTCATGTAAGGCCTCTTTCACACTTCAGTTTTTTGCATCAGTCAAAATCCGCCAAAAGGACGGATGGCGGATCCGTTTTAGTACTGATAACGGATGCCACCTGTCCGTTTTTTTGACGGATCCAACAAATGAAGAATTTTAAAGGAATCGCAGCCTAGAGAGAGAGAGGGAGAGAATTTTTTTTTTTTTTTTTTTGGTCCGGCACCCAGAAAGAATTTCGGGTTAAATCAGTGTCTGGAGGATCCGCCAGAAAAAAAAAAAAAACGTTGCAAGCTCCGTTTTGAAAACTTTGAAGATTGTGACGGACAGCAACTTTTGGCGGATCCTCAAAAAAAACGGATGCAACGGACAGCAATCCGTCACAATCCGCCATTAATGGAAGTCAATGGGGAAAAAAAACGGATCCTCAAAAGAAAATTGAGGATCCGTTTTTTTTTTTAAAACCTGGCAGATTGTGACTGATTGTAAAAAAACTGAAGTGTGAAAGAGGCCTAACAAGAATACATTGAATCTACAGATATCCAGACTGTAATCGCCTGGAGAATCAATGTTTTCATTCTTTCAGATTTCGTGTGAAACCTGAGCTGCTAAAATGTAGTCAAAACAAACAAATATTCGTTACTTTCTCCATAGTCACGTTGCTAAAAGATTCATCGTATATAAAATACACTGTCACCTGTATGTACCCCAAGACTGGCAGAAAAATATTTCTCCTGCATAAAATGACGCCGCCTCATGCAGCAAGGTGGTTAATATTAATATATATATATATATATATATATATATATATATATATATATATATATATATATATATATATATATAATATTAGTACATTTAGTTATTTAAATATTCCTTTTTTTTCCATTGGAGACCATTCAGCAGGCGGGGCCAGGAGTATGTCCTTGTGGCCTCTGTCTGGTCGGTATGTGCCGGAGAGGGCCTGCAGACTGTACTTTTCTATACTGAGGGCCACTGTAAAGGAGCACATAATCTCCGCTGTACGTGTCGTTACAATCGGTTATGTTGGGCACCCACCTCCTGAGTGTGTGCACTGTATAGGGGGTGCAGACACCAGGTTCATTTACCCTTAGTTTATTTTTTTTGTAGCTGCGAAAAGAATGGTCCTGGAGCAGCCGTTCCACATACCAGGCTCCAGCTGGATGATGCATCGTGCACAGGCCGTCTAGTCTATGGTTACGTCATCTGTCAGTTGGCTGACTTTTAGACCACAAAACCAGCGCACTGCTGCTGTAAAATCCGCCAAATTTACCAACCCCCTTGGCCGCACCTTCTAGACACTTTTCAAGGTGTCTAATGAGGCGTTAGTGTACTTGCCCTTTTTGCGTGGCCTTTCTATCACTTTATTCACATTTTCATCTGTAATGTTTTCTGTAAATCTGCTTGGCTTTGGAAGCTTCCTGTTACTCATTGATAACATTTTCACTACAGAAATGTGGTGAAATTTATAGGATTTTCTTTCATCTCATTCAAGTCTTTAGGGAAAATCTGCAAAAATCCTAAACTCCTACTTACAGCAGATTTCAAGAAGCGCACTGCGGGTCAGTTCATACAGCGCAACAAAAGCAACCGTGAGCATGAGATATGGAGTAATCCCATCCACTTGGCTTCACCTGGACAACCCCTCCCCAAATGCTATAGTCCCTATGTTTAAAAAAAAACAAAAAAAAAACGTATCTTGTCTCCTAGAATGGCGATGCTTTTGTGTTTTTCGCGTAAGTAGCGGCACAGAGCACCTAAGCCAGAGTCCTGGATGGGCTTCATTTCTGGGATATTCTCATTATAGTCTCCCCCAAAGTGGGAAATGGCAGCTCTAGATAGTACTGGCAATTATCATACGTGTTATAGCGGCCTTCCCACATAGGTACAGCACGTAATTATTGTACCTGTGTTGTAGCGGCCATACTACATAGGTATAATACATAATTGTTGGTGATCAAGTGAATTAAACGTTAGGGATACATTAAATGTTTATGCATGAAGTGGGAGCCAGACCTCGCTGGAGCATAGTCTGACATCCATGTATATTTACATGTTGTATACTAGGGTATAAAGCCCCCTTCTTACATAGTGAGATCGCTGAGCGTCACCGATTTTTGTGACGCAACAGCGACCTCGCCAGTGATCTCGCTACATGTGACACGCAGTGGCGACCGCCCCCCCCTCCCCCTGCTGGATATCGCAGATTGTGCTCGAATGTCCTGGGCCATTTTTTCGGTGATACAGAACTCAGGGACGCAGGCGGGAGTCGTCTGAAAAGCTGCTGTGACAAGGATCGCCGGATCGTTGCTGCGTCGCTGAAGAGATCTGCCTGTTTGGCAGCTTACTAGTGACCATTTAGCGATGCACCAGTGATCCTTACCAGGTCGTATACTTGTTGGGATCGCTGGTGCGTCGCTTAGTGTAACGGAACCCTAACCCTGCCCACACCACAGGCTGCTTTATATACTATTGATTTATATATTTACGGTATATTGCTCTACTTTATATACTGTGTGATCTTTACTGGCTATTTTGGGTTACTGCTGTGGCTCACCCCTCAATTTTAGCCTGTCCATACTGCTGGAATCATTGACTTGTCATAATTAAGATGTAAATACTTACACAAAGTTTGTAGTACTGTCATTAGTATTTTATTTACCGCACTTCATCTGGCGGCACGTTTTTTTTCCGTGCATTGGTGCCCTATGGGGACATCTACATTTATTACTCCCTAGGATTAGAATCTTCAGTTACTTGTATTTTTATGAACAATTGTACAATTATTCACATCTATTAGCTACTTTTAAAATTATGGCGAAAGAAAAAAAATAAAAAATACATCCAGTTCAACCGGCTGCTATAGAATCCTGATCCAAAGAAAGACAAGAAAAGAACATTTAATCAAATATATGAAGTCTCAGAGCTAGATGTAATGTGGCCACATTGGGTGTATACTGTATATTGTCCTAGATCTTGGTAAGAGTCTGTGTAATTATTGTAACTTGCAGCAATCTGTACCAAATTGTAGACTGTGTACAAACGCCGAGAACTTGCGTCTTGTGGACTCTGGGTTCAGTCCGTCCTCGGTCCACTTTGCTGCTCAGCTTTGACTCCATGTTCTGTGGCTTCTGGGATCTCCTGATCGCTTCTGGGATCTGTAACAGAATACAACATGAATGAGGCTACTTTCACACTTGAGTTTTTTTGCGCTGCGGGTTTGGGTGCGTTTTTTTAAAAAAACGCATGGTTTTTTGGCGCATTACCATGCGCACGTATGCACACCCATAGACTATAATGAGTGTTTGGGTAAAAAAAAGCATTGCGTGGACATGCGTTTTTTTGGGGCAAGTAGGACGCACAAAAAATGCAACAGGATGCATTTTGTGCGCCCGAGCGCACACTACAAAAAAAACACATGCGCATACAAACGCATGTGTATGCGCACCCATGTAAAGTATAGGGGGAAAAAAACCGCAAGTGTGAAACCAGCCTGAGACCTCCTGAGCTGTGTAGTCACCAGACTGGGTCCCTCCTGCTGGTGGAGTGCCACGGAGATGACACAGTACTGTAGAACCAAGATGAAACTCTCACCTGCTCTTCAGTTGGCGTTCTGAATCCATGATTGTAGAGTGTTGCAGTGGTCTCTTTAGCTCTGGTTCTGCACTGAAGCACAGACCCCGTTTGGTGAACTGGCAGCTCAAGAGGGTTATGGCCACTGTGGGCTTTAAATCCCATCTGAAAAGAGAAGCTCCTTGAAGATGACACAGGTCTGGAGCCTAGCAGTGATCTGGACCATGGATGGAATTTATAGGACCAGGACCTGAGTTGCACTATGGGTCCGATGCATTAAGCCCACCTTTGGAGTAGAATTTGCTGAATTCAGCTCATTGAGCAGTGCACACCGCTTACTGAATTTGCAGCATCTTCTGAGTGGCATGCTCCTCACCAGAAACGTTTCTCCATGGAATGACTGGATAAGAATTGCCACCAATATTGATGATTGTATTTTACCACGCCCCGTCCGGCCTCCTCTCAGCTCGCCATTGTGGTGGTGCTGCACGAAACTTGTGAGAAAGTGCTTTACTCCAATTTCCTGATGTAAAACGCATTGATGAATTGGGGCTAATGACTGTTCTTGGATTTTACATTCACGGGAGCTTTGACGTTTATATAGGCGTTAATGAGTATTCCTGGAAGTTACTGTCACAGTCCTGAACTTTGTCTTGGGAAACTGGTCTATGGAAGTAACATCCAGCATGTGTAAGCACTTCACAAGTTTTGTACTTGTGCTATGGGCTCAGGAAGGGAGGGGTCTTATCTGTTGGGTCAGCAGGGCACAAGATTTTAGCTTCATCATCACTGGCTATGCCGTGACCTCTATAGAAGACTGAGTGTTCCTTTTTTGTGAGAGCCCATTTTAACCCCATAATTCCCACCTATACTTTTTTTTTTTACAGCAGCTATTAAGGTTCCTTAGTCCTCAGCACCTCCTTTTTACAGCTCAAGTTAATGGTCAGATTCAGTAAGACTGGCGTTTTGTACTCCAGCTCTAATGAAGGCACCGTTACAGTAAGAGGCACAATTCAATAAGCAGTTAGTAAATCCGGCACATCCTACCACTGCCGTGCGCCTCCAGCAGAAAAGTTATCTTAGTCAGGGACAACAAGTGGCGTCAACTTAGATGATTTTACTACTTTTGCCACTCCCCTTCCTTCCATGCTCCTCCTGCTTTGGCAAAGCTCTCCAGCATCGGTATAAAAATGCCAAATTGCAACAATTTTTCACAATTTTGAGTTGCTAAAATATTTTTTTATTTAATGGTGTTTTACCCTCAAACTTGCAAAAACGCCTTGATGAATCTTGCCCTATATGGTATAGTACCTCCCAGCAAGTGTAGACAGTGTCAGCTGTACAATACAGCCGGAAACCGGCCTCATCAGCCACGATCAAAGCCAGCACCGATCAGTGTTGGTTAACCCTCTAGATGCTGCTGTCAGTAGGGAAAGCTGCGTCTACATCAGTGTTTCCCAATCTCATGTCCTCACGGTGGCTAGCTAATCTTGTTTTCACAATTTGCTTGGAAATATAAACGATCAGAAATTTTGCCGCAGGTTTTCACCTGAAATCCTGAAAACATGACCTGTTGGGGGGGGGGGGGGGGGGGTCGCGAGTGGTTGAGTTTGGGAACCACTGATCTGGATGTTTAACAGAAGGAGAAAGCGCCCCCCCCCCCGATCATCCCCATCTGCACCTTCCTAACACAATCAGTTTCTATGTCCTCTGGGTCTGGCAGCTTTTTGGCCCAAACCACAGGTAGCCTCCTTTAATAGAAATAATGAAAAATTACTGCTAAACATTATGCCCTTTTAACATCCTAACAAAATGAATGAAGGATGTTTGAAAAATGATGTTGCTGTAAATTAGATTTTCTGTACGTTTTGTGGTATCTGATGTACGGGAGAAGCTTTCAGAATTCACAAATTGTTAATTTCTCATCAAAAATCATATTTTACTTGAAGGGAATCTGTCGGCAGGATTTCACCCCCAAACTACTTAATACACATGTAGATCTTTCAGAGACTAGTCTGTCAGTACCATTACCCTGCCAGTCCGTTCCTTCGTCACTGAGAAATGTTTGAATTGATGTGCAAGTAGCTATGGGGAATGTGAAGCCTCCGTCACTCCGGCTCTATTCCCCACCCAGTGCCGCCTCCTTCTTAACGGACTTCCTCTTTGTTGTGTTACTTCAGGCAGATGAGCCTTCAGTCAAGCAGGGGAAGGTGGCGCTTGGCGGGGAAAAGAGCCGTAGTGACGCAGGCTTTTGCTCGAGTATAGCATTTCGGCCTCATTCACATAACCATTCAAACCGGATTTCTCGGTAATAGAGGAATGGGACCGGTCATGTAAGGGTACTGCTGGTCTTGTCTTTGAGAGAACTACATGTAAATAGTTTGTGGGGTGAAGTAATCTTTGCTGGATGACTTCTTTATCAGACATCCCGAGGATGCCGCCCCAGTCTGAACTGGCATAACCGTGGCCTGTTCTGCTGATCCCTGCCAGTCCCTCTGGTTCTGTGGATAGGTGATGCCTTATCTTCTCTGGAGAGCCCCTTTATCATACATACTCAGGGGGGCACAGTAGTGAGTGAAGCCCCTGCTGGTTCAGTGACTTTTTGCGTACATAATGCAGTAAACGTTCTACCACTGATTGCTGCGCATTGTGGACATCTCATAGCTCTGTGCAGTCACTGTAGAAAAACTGATGTAAAAGCGCCTGCTTCCGTCTGTTGGAGAGGCTCCAGAGGAAATGCATGACTAAAGCGTTCCGTAGGGCGACGTAGGCTGCGCGGCCTTTCCTGCCTCGCTGTGCCTCTGCATCCTTATTAGGCAGTCTGCTCTGTGCACGCCGGGGCTGTGCTGTGGGAAAATCCTCTGCACTTCAGAAATACTGGCTTAAAATAAACTTTGAGATGTCCGTAGAAGGCTAAATAAAAAAATAAGTGGATCCCTAAGAAATGTGTGTGTGTGTGTGTGTGTGTGTGTGTGTGTGTGTGTGTGTCGAGTTACTAATTGGGAACGTTACAGAAAACGCAGTGCGACGTCCACGCTTTGTGGCAAGAAGTATAAAGTATTGTATACCCCTGTGACTGTACAGCAGATGCAGCAGAGCTGCTGGTGTTTGGGGGCTGCAGGGATAAACCATAGGTCTGGTGGGCGCCTCCCTGCTCTCACTTCGCTGGAGCCGCTTCTCACTTGAAGGGACTGATTGTTTTCCTGCCAAAACTGGAATCTAGAAACTCCCCCCACGCTGCAGCGAGTATTCACACACCACTTTCTTTACCCGGTCCTAATAAGCCCTTTGTCTGCTGACCGGTGGATGGCCTCCTGCGTCTTCTCACGGTCACTCTTCTATGGCGGTCCTCCGGCCACACTTCTGCCATTCGGAGACCTCCCTGGTTATTGGTTACATTGTATATGTAACTGGTAAAGAATGTGCCTGCTCTCTGGCAATGTATAACTCCTACATTAGCCATTGGTGGAGGTCCGCTCCTGGAGCTGGTGGGATTTGCTGCCCTTGGTCAGGACGTCTTCTCTTGTGAAAATCCCTGGTTTTCCCTCAGCTGTGCAGCTGCAGTCCATTTTCTGCAGCTCTTGATGGCTGGGCATGAAATAGGGGTCTGATTCGTTCCATTCCCACAAAACAAAATTGAATGCAACGTTTGTGTTGCAGCAGTCATAAAGTGATATTGCAGGAATTCATTGTATCTGCTCTGTGCGTTGATTGATCACATTTTTTTTTATTTCTGTGAGCCATTTGTACGAAGACTCGCTACAACCAGAAAACCAAAGCTTAGTGCTCAATTCAGTTTCCAACTTTGCAACCACCATGCTTTACTTGGGGTCTGTAGGGGAAAATTATAGGAAGTGCTGCTTTCCTGCCATAGAGGGTCACAAACCCTGCCATAGAGTGTCAGAAAGTGTCCCTATAGCAGGCTCCCCTTCTACACACTGTAGGTGAGGCCCAATAGTGCTTTCCTCTTCCATGTGCGCTAATGAGGTGTACTGACTGGTTGTCACTAGGAGTAAACATTACTACTTGCCAAGGGGTTAGGATTCTGCCTCCCCTCCACAAAAGCAGCATTTCTGGATGTTTGGTGTGGGCCTAGGCTGTGTCTTAAATGGTTTGACCAGGTCTGAAATATTGAGATATTGTTAGGAAGTTATCCATATCACATTGCGGGGGTCTTACACCCCCGGCACCGCCTGCCAAACAGCAGATGCCCCGGTCACTGTAACACCACAGCACCGTACTTTGTAGTGGTCATTATTGGGTACCGCAGCTCAGTTTCTGTTTACTTTATCAGTATTTAAACATGATAAATGTAGTTGATTTCTAAATAGTTAAAGAAATGCAGAGAGGTAATGGGTCAAATAAATCTGTCACCAGGTTTTCACTACCCTGAGAGCAGTGTGATGTAGAACAGAGACCTTGACTCTACTGATGTCACTTACTAGGCTACTTGCTGTAGTTTTGATACAACTACAACTGATCCAGTTACTTATTTTATCAGTATTCCTGCAGGACACACTGGCGATGGAGCAGAGGGGGGCATGTATTTTATGTTCCCATTAATGCTGTGGGAAGCGTTTTACCTCACATAGACAACCTGTTTAGCGTCTTTTTTACACTGGTTATTCTGCAGTTTGTACTGTGCAATCTTTGTCCTTTGCTAGACTGGAAATAAGGTCCCGCACTGAATTCCCGGTGGGCACATGGAAAAACTGTACTTGTACACAGAGGAAGAGGCGCAGGAGGAGACAGCGCAGCAGCCCGTGATGAGATGAGGTGTCTCCGACTACCATGGACTCCTGCAGACATTGTGGTTGTGCTGTAGTCAGATACAGCTCTGCCCTAATGATGATGACTTAGTCATTGCCTAGTCAGCCAGGGTTGGCTGTTATCCCCAGACCTTACTACACTGTCTGATTATCGGGAATGATCTATAAAATATGCTCGTTTCCCAACATTTGGCCAATTAAACACAATGCCAATTGTCCCACAATGAGGCAAAACGCTCTTTCGTCAGCGGATGGATTCCTAAGTTTGTTTACCCATCAGTTATGGCCAGCACGTCATTTTGTGTAAGCACGACGTGTGCTGCCGGGAGCAATGACTGTTACTGATCGCGCAGTGCGTGGTTAGCCTGTCTATAAAGGCTAATGGCTGCCAATTGACAAACATGTAGCTGGACATTGGCCACCGTTGGCTAGAATAAAGGCACACTGCACCCCTACAAAGTATTGACTCCTCTATTCTGAAAACTTGCCCCTTCTGCGTCCTTCACAGTAATTAAAGTGGAATGAAAAAAATGAACATTTTTCACAACTGCCGTACTATCAGTCTAACACACCCAATAGCGGGGAGACCAAGCGGCCAGTATTTGGCTTCAAGTTGCCTTGGTCGCCCCTGATCGCGGGGTGTCAATATGGTCAGAGAGATGGTTTTTTTTTTTTTTGTATTGACAGATGCATCTAAGGAGTTAAACGGTCACAATACATATCACCGCCACTTGTGGCCAATGCAGAAGCAGGTCTTGAGAGGACCTGTAGATTGTTTTGGAGGATATTGTGGGATTTGTTTGGAGATATCTGTAGGAGACAGATTTTGGATGGCTTTGTAGGTCAGTGTTAGTAGCCTGAACTGGAAATGTTGGGATGATAGCCAATGGAGGGATCTGCAGAGGGGAGATGCGGAGGAGTAGTGAAGCGAGAGGTAGATTAGTTGGGCAGCAGAGTTAGAGGGAACCATTGCTATCCCTGTCACAGAAACTTGGAAGCTGTCAGGGCAGTAAAGTTCATTTTCCCCCCCCCCGCAGCGGTCGGCTGTGTGCAGGCATCAGGCAGGTTAGTAACGCCTTCAACCTGTAGATGAACTCCATAATCTGCAGGGTAATAGCCTTTTTTTCTGGTGACAGGTTCCCTTTAATGATGGACTTGAGAGGTGCGAGAGTGTTAATGGGGATGCCACAGAGGAGGATGTTTCAGTAGTCCAGGTGGGAGATGATGAGGGCAATAACAACATAGTAGATTCAGGGTTGATGAATGGATGGATTTTGGAAATATTTTGGAGGTGGAGAGAGCTTGGATGTGCGATTTGAAGGACAAGTCAGTCGCGGGTCACTCTCAGGTCGCGGATCTCCAGTACTGCAGATGCGTGGTGTCACTTATTGTGATATATTGGGTGAGGGGGTGAGTTATCTGACAACTGCAGAGATCACTCCATAAACTGGAGCCTGATATGTGTTTCTTACATAAAGCATATTGGGTACAAACATTGGAATGACCTGAAGTAAGAGCATTAATAATAATCTTTATTTTTATATAGTGCTAACATATTCCGCAACGCTTTACAGTTTGCACACATTAGTATCACTGTCCCTAAATTCCCTATCAGAATGTGGGCGGAAACCCACGCAAACACGGGGAGAACATACAAACTCCTTGCAGATGTTGTCCTTGGTGGGATTCAAACCCAGGACTCCAGCGCTGCAAGGCTGCTGTGCTGTCCACTGAGCCACCGTGCTGCGTATTGATTTATCCTTCAGATTGCACCCGGTGCCGGCTGCTGGACAGCGAGCATTTCTTGGTGCTGGGACCACTGGTGATGCTATGCAGGGCCAGTGCCAGCTTCTGGACAGTGAGCACTTCTTGGTGCTGGGACCACTGGTGATGCTATGCAGGGCCAGTGCCAGCTTCTGGACAGTGAGCACTTCTTGGTGCTGGGACCACTGGTGATGCTATGCAGGGCCAGTTCCAACTTCTGGACAGTGAGCACTTCTTGGTGCTGGGACCACTGGTGATGCTTTGCAGGGCCAGTGCCAGCTTCTGGACAGTGAGCACTTCTTGGTGCTGGGACCACTGGTGATGCTATGCAGGGCCAGTGCCAGCTTCTGGACAGTGACGTCTCTGTGCTGGGACCACTGGTGATGCTCTGCAGGGTTGGTGCTGGCTGTTGGGCAGTGAGTGTCCATATGGCACGTCTCGGTGCTGGGACCACTGGTGATGCTCTGCAGGGCCGGTGCTGGCTGTTGGACAGTGACTGTCCATATTGCTCGTCTCTGTGCTGGGACCGCTGGTGCTCTGCAGGGCCACTGCCTGAATTCTGCTTGCTGCTCTTGTCTGGGGCAGCTCAGCAGAATGAAAAGGCCTTTGTGTAACGTGGGGACTGAGCCGGCCATCCTTGTCATGCATCTCTGCAAAGGCAAAAGCTCTGGCTGTACTTTTGCAGAACAAGGTTTGCAGACGAAGACCTTGGAAGAGCTGTGCCCATAAAAGAAGGGATACTTCTCCCGGCCAAGATTGTTGTTTTTTTCTATAGTGAATATTCTGGTTTATAATCTTCAGTAAATTAAGGTTTATTCTGAAGAAAACTTGTTCAGTCAGACAGTCTGAGCATGCATCTACCGTAATTGATCAGTGGCTGGTGCTGAAACTATGCGGTCTATAGATACTTGTATCTTTATTCTCCAACTGTAGTCCTAAACCAATCCACACTCCTTCCAGTAACGCCTCCTCATTTCTAAAATACTTCAACTGAAAACTAGGACCCTGGTTCCTGAAAAGCAATGTTGTTCATGCCTTCCTCAATGATAGTGTATGCTGGAGTCACCGGCGCCCGACTCATTAGGAGCACGCCTCGCTTCACTTTGAGGAAGATGTGCAGACACACAAGGTGCTTCCTAAAAGTTGCATGCACCTCACCATAAATCTCAAACCATATTTACTCCAGTCTATGACTGGAGTAAGACATGCCACAGCTTGTCATGAATTAGACTGTCAATCTCCGGCTAGCAACACACAATGGACTCGTTTGCCTACAGACTCCGGGGATTGCAATTAATAAAATGCAAGTTTTACTGAAATGTTTCCCACAAAAACATATGATTCAATAATCTCCTGCTCTATAACATCCAGTCGGCAGATCTGAGACCACTTTCTACGTAACAGGTTAAGTCCAATCCAATATAAGACTGACTGACCTTTCCATCTCTGCCCAATGGTATCAATGACTTGATACTTGTAGTATCTCGTTTTTCCTTGTCTGTTGCTCTCACATACGAGCAAGGAGGGTCCAGCTTTAGGCCATGCCTGTTATCAGAAGGGATGTGAACATGGCTGCACCTAGGTACATCCCATACTGTGAGGACACAATCCAGATTCCAGGACTTTGCATCCTTTGGGCTTGATGAATGATGCTGATATTGACCGTTGCTGATGGAAATGATTTGTGCAGCGATGGTGAAATTACTTTCCTGGCTGTAGAGTAGTCTACGAGTCTCCTTTTACGAAAGACATCCCAAGCAACAAAAAGGAAAAGTCCTAATAGTTGGGTTGTGTAAAACCTTTCTTAGCATTTTGGTTGCCTGCCTTCTGGGATTCATATTAATTAATATTAATTAATGTCACAAATCGACCAATTTCTTCTTACATCTTCCTCCATATGCTGGTAGAGCTCTGACCTTTTATCCCTGTTACAGTATGTTGTGTATATGCTGGTACAGATCTGATCTATGGTCCCTGGTACGCTATGTCTTGTATATGGCTATAGTTCTGCAGTGGATACTCAAGAAGAATAACGCAGGTTGTGAATGAAAAGCCTTTACAGGAGCAAATGTTAAAATGGCACCATTTAGTGTGAATTTCTCAAGGTTCCGCTTTATTTAGGATTTTGTCACTTGTTTCGCTTCCTCTTCCTTCGTATATTCCCATTAGTATTGGCAGCAGATGCTGACATTTCCTGTGCACCTGTCCATTATCCGGTAAAGAAAAATGAGTTGTGCGTGTTCAGACTGGAGGCATCACACAGAGGAACACCTATGGAAACCAGGTGTAAAGAAACACGTGACACAAACAAGAATCTGTTAAACACTTAGGTTCCTCACAGTACCCCCCCTTTTACTCTGACTGCACCCCCTTGGCATTCTCTCAAGAAGATTCATCAGATAGTCACCTTGAATGGGTTTCCAACTTTCATGAAGGCATTTCCAGAGATGCTGACCACTTGTTGGCTGTTTTGCCTTTACTCTACAGTGTAACTTATTCCAAACCATTTCAATTGGCTTGAGATCGGGTGATTGTAGAGGTCATGTCATCTGACGCAGCCTCCATTCCTCACCTTGGTCACATTGCCCTTACATCGCCTGGTGGTGGTTAGGATCATTATCTTGTAGGAACACAAATGATGGTCCGACCACGTACAAACCATATTGGATTTCATGTCTTTGGGAATGCTGTGGTAGCTATGCTGAGGAAGTGCCATGAATTTGGAATAAATCTCCACCAGTGATATAGCAAAGCATCATCACGCCGCCCCTTCCATGCATCACGGTGGACGCCGCTCCTGGTGGACGTCCTTGCCTTTTCTGCATCTCAAACACATGACGATTGCTACTAAAAATATTACATTTTGACTCCTCAGACCACAGTACAGCTTTCCGTTAATAGCACTTTTCTTACTTGGCCCAAACAAGTCTCCTCTTGTTTGCAGCCCTCAGTAGTGGTTTCTGACCATAATGGCCTGCTTGTCACAGTAGATGTTGAGACATGTCCTTCTGCTTGATGTTTCTGTATCATTCGAGGGCAGTTATCAGTTATTGTGTCAGATCAGAAGCAGACAGGAGGACGAACTACACAGAAGGCTTTATGCCGGTGAAGGACTTTACAAATAAGCACATGGTGATCTGGGATTTGCCGGCTTTCTTGCCAGCACTTTCAGTTCTTCCTAACCATTACATATTGAAGCCGTTGTTTTGTGAAGACAGACCCTTCACTAAAGATGACCTTTCCTGTAATCTGTTGATCATTGTGATCTCCAGGAAAGGTGCCATCCTGTAACGAGTAGCCCCGGCCGAGTCTGGTTGTTGCCTAAGGTGGTGTTTTTATGGCGCAGCCCATTGTACTCTGTGCAGTTGGTTGAGGTAGTTGAAATAGATGTAAGGTGAATAATTTGATTTTCTGATGATCAATTGGATATTTAATTGGTAATTTATAGTTGTGCAGTTAATAAAAGCAGTGTAGTATAATTTGTATGAGATGCGAATAATCACAAACTAATGTTGACAGTCAAGAATCAATGAATTGGTGAAACCAAGCAGTGGACAACGAGGTGCAGTCATCACTCATTTAGGCAAGACTTCTAACCATCGCAGTCTGCAGTGTATAGTGAAAAAGGGTCGGTTCATCTTTAAATGAATTCTGTATTGAATTGGTTAAATTGTATTCACTTAGCCGTGGAGCTCTGGAGGTGCGCCGCTTATCTGTAATGATCCCGTGTTATAGATCGTGATTGTCGCATTCGGAATTCAGCATAAATTGTGTTCTGCGTTCTTATTGTGTTTGCACAGAGGAACTCAGGAAATTATACAACACCAAACATTGTACAATCTAATTTTGGAGAACTACTAGAATACGGCTCTACTGATGGCATTCATTCATGGGAGGTAAGCTTGTAATAAAGGGCATATTAAAGGGATATTCTCAAGTTATAGACAGAAGAGCAGGTAAATTGGCAAGTTGCTTATTTTCATTCTAGTTGCTGTCATTCTCATGCAATGAGAGCTTTTATCTTTTAGTGTAGTTTGTTTCCATGGAGCTCAGCCTCCAGACCTCTTAACATCCCAGTCAGACCTCTGAAGCCCTTATAGTTCTATATAGAATTTAGCTGCACACCTCTCAGCTCCTGAGTGAGCTCTTATCAGTCCTGTAAAATCACAATCTCTAGCACAGCATCATGGCCCTCACTGTCTAGACTTGTTTTGTTTTTTTTCAAATGCCCTGTTATCTCTGTGTACAAATACAGTGATAGCAGTGTACATTTCAGAACAAACCACTGATGTCTGAATGTTACAGTACAACTTGTGCTTAGCTATATAGTTCTACCAATACTGCAGCTCTGCTACTTGCCAGAGGAGAGCCACCTTGCCAGAGAAGGAGAGCCACCTTGCCAGAGACCAGAAAGTATAAGACACAACTTGGGGAATAGGTGATTTATGTGCTTACGAATGCGGCAGTGTCTGAAGAATGTACTTTTATTCCACAACATCACTTAAACTAATAAGGCATGACTAGTGCCGAGAAGCATCTCTTCTCCCAAACTAGTCCTGCCTTCACTATGCAGGCCATCATTCCTGCTTCAGAAGGTGTGATTAGAAGCTTCAAGACCGGACTTGTCTGGGAGAAGAGATGCCTCTCTGGACTAGTCGTGTTTCATTGGCATATGTCACGCTGAAGAATAAATCTCAATTCTTCATACAGCAGTGATAATGAGCACATAAATCAACACCGCTATTGTCAGGGAACTCTTGTTAAAGTCCCCCCTTCGGCCCCCAATATTTAGTTATCACCTCCCCAAATTATGGGTTCTGTTTTGCAGATCACTTTGGGGTCTGATCTCTGAAAGCCTCAACAATCCCAAGAATGGGGCTCCTAAATCCCTCATTGGAATCAGGCACTGGTCAAGCATGCACTACATCACGTAATTCATTGCCTATGGTACTGCCTGAAAAAGGAAAATTAGAGGCGTGCTCCGCCGTCTTCACTGCCTGCTGAAGAATGAACAGCGCGGCCCCTCGCAGACGCCACCACAGCTTCATTCTCGCGGTTCTTGGGATCGGTGGGGGTCCCAGCCGCTTGGCCTCCACTAGGCCACAAGTTTTACACTTAACTTGGTGTTGAGAGTAACACTTTTTTACCTTTTTATTAACTTATATTTTATTGATTCCTCAAGACTGGATGAAGGGCAGTGAGCGTCGGTATTACAGGTGAAGGATGACTTGTGACAACTTATTCATATTTTAAGGGGTTTTCTGCTTTTTGTCTGGTTCTTCTCTAGTAACGATTACTTCCATGAAACTTTCACGTCTCTTCCCTTTTCTACACATCCGGGAATATATTTCACCGACTCCTTCTCATTATTCTGCTGTCAGCAGGTTATTCCCTCCTGCTTTCCTAATCGCTGTGTCTTCAGTGCTCTCGTCACCCTCACGTGACTTTCACCCCTTCCTCCAATGTGTGACTAGATGGGCTGCGTGGCTCTGGGAGGATGTGGTTGGTCTCCTATGAAAGTCTGGAGTTGTAACTGACAGCATTACCCATCACAGCCATTAAGGGTTATTCCCAAAATATAAAGTTATCTGATTTCCGGAGGTCCTCCTCAAGAAGCGTGGGTCTGTTTTCGGCAGTCCCATAGCCGATGAATGGTGCGGAGGTTGCGTAAACTCTGCTCCATTCAGGACTGGGCTGCAGAGCGCTGTTCGAGGTTCTTTCGTCCCTCCTAACCTAACTCCTGTGTTTGGCAGATCGGTGCACCCTCTGAAATCTCTGCGAGGGGCAACAGATGGCACATATTAGTACTGACACCTGCAAGGAGCGGCAGATGACGGGCTGGGCTGACCTGTCAACCAAATGCAGGAGCCCGGATGAGGACCATGGCGTGGAGGCTGGGGAGCTGGAAATGTGCTTTACATGGGGGATTTCTACAAGAAAAGAAGCCATTATTCTCAGAGTAGCTGGGCCTGCGTAGCCATACATTTTTTAATTTTAGGTAGAAATTCCTTGTGACAGGTTCCTTTTTAAAAGAATCTGTCACCAGGTTTTTGTTACCATATCTGGAGCTGCATGACACAAGATGCCCTGATTCCAGCGATGTCACTTACTGAGCTGCTTCCTGTACTTTTTGATAATCTATTGATAAGTGACTTTTATCACTAGAGGACTAGCAAATCTGCTGCCATCTAGTCCTCCATATTCATGAGCTCTGTATAACCCCACCCACATCACTGATTTCTTCTTGTACACAGCAGCCAATCAGTGATGTGGGCGGGATTATACAGGGATCGGCATTCAAGAGAACTGCTAGATCTGCAGCAGAGAACTGTGATTTTATCAAAACCACAGCAAGCAGCCCAGTAACTCAGTAAGTGACACATCTCTGGAATCGGGGTCTCTGCTATTACATCTCGCTGCTCTCAGATGGGCAAAAAAATCTGCTGACAGATCCCCTTTAGGTTACAAAAATTACAGAGAATCTCAGATATGATAGCACAAACATTAATAAAGAGCACGAAGTTGCCAATATACCACCCCTGGAAATGATTTTATCTGGGCGGCCATGATTTTAAGGCTATGTGCACACGTTGCGGATTCCGCTGCGGTTTTTCCACGCGGAAACGCAGGTAAAACCGCAGGTAAAGTGACCTGCAGTTTTCCTGCGGTTTGGTCTGCGGTTTCACACCTCTACTATGGTAAAAGTATGAAACCGCTGCGGAATCCGCTCAAACAATGGACATGCTGCGGTTTGTAAACCGCAGCAAAACCACGCGGAAAAAAACACACCGTCAGCACAGCGTTTTTGAAACCCCATAGGGTTTCATTGTACTGTACTTGGTCAGCGGAACTGTTGCGTTTCCGCAGCGGCAAAACCGCTGCGGAAACGCAGCAGAAACCGAACCGTGTGCACATAGCCTAAGAAAAAAAAAGTGTATAACTATATACTTATGTATGGCTCATAACCAAGGTCTGTATTCTGTCACTGAAGGTGACACTGTCCCATCAACTTTGTGCCACGTGGGGTCTGGCCGCCGTGGGCGTGATGTTTTTCATAGACTGCACTCGGACCAGAAATGTTGCTGTGTGAACTTAGCCTTTGTAGTAAACAACTTAGTTTTGTTCCTCTGATATAGAAGCAGAGTTCACACGGTGTGATGTGTCCAGGAGCTGTGTGCAGACTGTCAGGTACCTGCGCCCACTCCCTGTAGTCGGTGTCTGCCTTGTGATTCGGGATGCGATGCTCTTCATGTCCGTGTCAGCGATTACAGGGCTCTCGGCTCCGTCATCCGTTGCTGCAGGTTCCCCGGACTCTATGATGGTGCCATACTTCCCATGTTTTCTGCTGATTTGCGGTGATCGTCCACCTGTGGAATCGCAGGTTGTATCCTGATTAGACGGGAACAGACTGCTGAGATTGTGTTTTCCTCGCGGTATGAAAGGGACCTTCACTTGGGAGGAGGCTGGGGTTAATTAAACTTGTAATCCGTTGAAGTATTACAAGCCTTTTCGTGTGACCTAGAAGTTGCCTCTGACCGGAGGAGCGAAGAATAAGTCCCAGCGCTGTGGGATCGAAGCGGCCGCGTCTCGTCATCATGTCTGTGAGTAACAGAAGACCATCGAGCCGTCATGTATGATGGTGTGTCCTCAGCCGTTGTCTTATCCCGTTCACTCATTCCTTTCTGTGAATGTTTATGTGCAGGACGTCTCCTGTAATTGGAGGACTGACCATATGGACACTCTCTCTTGCGTATTCTCTGTTTTCTTAAACCTGGCATTGGATACAGTAATTGAGGGCTTCATGGTGACTGTACGGTGCCAAGATCAATGCCACAGTGTAACATCACACTTAGTGACGGTGTCGCATTGTAACGTCGCCCTCGGTGACGGTGTCGCATTGTAACGTCGCCCTCGGTGACGGTGTCGCATTGTAACGTCGCCCTCGGTGACGGTGTCGCATTGTAACGTCGCCCTCGGTGACGGTGTCGCATTGTAACGTCGCCCTCGGTGACGGTGTCGCATTGTAACGTCGCCCTCGGTGAGGGTGTCGCATTGTAACGTCGCCCTCGGTGAGGGTGTCGCATTGTAACGTCGCCCTCGGTGACGGTGTCGCATTGTAACGTCGCCCTCGGTGACGGTGTCGCATTGTAACGTCGCCGCTTGCATCTGTTCCAGTGACTGATGATCGCCTATCAGTATAACTTGACCAGACAACCCATCTTATGCCTAATACAGGATCAAGCGTGACTAAAAGGGGATTTTAAGGGATCAACTAATTTACTCATTTGTCAACTGACCACATTGATTTTGTGCTTGAAAGGGAACATTCGGATTTTACATCCCAAACCTATGGGGCGTTTAACTCCTTACCTGTCGTGTAGCGAGGGGTGGGGGGAAGGGACCATGCACTTGCAGCTCCCCTGTCACCTCCTGTTTCATTGCCCTTGCTCCTTGTGTGGCGCCTGCACCGTCACACCACAAGACCCTGTGTGTCCGCAGTACAGCGCCTTCACCTGTTTGCTAGTTGGGATAGAAGATACTTCTTAAAGAGCCACAAAAAATAGGTCCAGGTCAAAAGTAGCCCGTATCTGCGGTTTGTAGTCCATTTTTCCTTTTTAGAGTCCGCCATATAGTGTAGTGCCAGTTTTCTGATCTTTCATCAAGTGCTTCTCGGGGATGTATGCTTAGCTGCTCGGCATGATTAACCTGCGCCTCCCTGGTAAAGACCATATAATTTGCACCAAATAAAAAGGCCCATAACTCTGGAATCACATGGTGGATAAAAAACCAGGACACTCCAGGGAACAGCGGGAATAAAGTAAAGGGCAGGACCTTTCCCCTGGTGACAAGTTCTGATTAATGGGCAGACATGTTGGTGCGCTTTTCTCCTTGTGTACTCTGCCCTGAGTATATTCTATTCTGGTGGCTGACACTGATTAGTGCCCATCGGGGGTCGCCATATGTTTTGTCACCTTTTGTAAATCCAACATCTGTTGGAAACCTTTTTTCTTTTCATAAAATGTAACTGGAATTCCAGTGTTACCACAGAGGGCGGATTCTCCGCATTCTTAGCAGATTCATGGCGTAATCTTCATTATATGCTTGTGAGTTAGCTGGTGTTTGTCAGGAGCGGAGTGGTGGGCAGAGTAGTTTGCCTGTGCTGGAGAGGCCTCAGGAATGTAGCTCCTGCTGGCTGTACCAGGCTTCCCCAGACTCCTGCCGCTGGTGGAGGAGGGGGTGTGCTCCATAACACCGCTACAGCATCAAGTGGGACACCTCTCCCCGCGGGATTACTGCAGCGACGTGATAGTCAGTGTGGTCAGTCTTCTGCTTCCCGCCATATGGTCACTGGAAAGAAAGCGGTAATGGGCTCCTAGTGAAGAAGGGCTTTATAATAATAATACGTTTTTATTTCTATAGCGCCGACATTTACATTTCAGAGCTTCAGGGCTTTCTGCCTGACTACAGATATAGAACTGTCATAAGTGAAGTCAGCTATTTTAGTTTGGGGACTTTGGATTTTTTATTTTTTTTCTATATTTATTTTTTTTTCATTTATTGAATGGGTGAAATAAGTACTGAACAAATCACAAATTTTCTACGTAAATATATTTCTAAAGGTGCAATTGACATGAAATCCTAACCAGATGTCTGTAACAACCCATCCATCTACCCAGGCGAAGGAATCGCCATAATGTCCATAAATTGTGTAATAATGTGAAGTGACACCTGGAAAAAGTATTGAACACGCTTATTGAAATTTAGTATGTCATGCAAAAGCCTTTGTTGGTGATGAAGCTTCAAGTCTCCTCCCGTATGGAGAAACTAGTCGCAAGCATTGCTCAGGTGTGATTTTGGCCCATTTTCAACACAAATACTTCTCACATCCTGAAGGTTCGTGTCTCCTTCTATGAATCCAAGCCTTAATTCCTTCCATACATTTCCTACTGGATAGAGGTCCAGTGATCAACTCTGCTATACTAGCAGCTTTATTTTCTTTCTCTGAAACCAACTGTGAGTTTCCTTGGCTGTGTGTTTGGGATCATTGTCCACCCTCGTTTCATCTTCATCATCCTGGTAGATGGCAGCAGATTTTTATCAAGAACTTCTCGGTACATTTGTCCGTTCATCCATCCTTCCTTCAATCATATGAAGTTTCCCAGTGCTAAATGATGAAAAACAGCCCCACGCCATGATGTTTCCACCTCCAAACTTCACTGTTTGTATTGTATTTTGGGGTTTGATATCCAGTGCCTTTTGGCCTCCAAACATGGTGTGTTATAGCATCCAAAGAGTTCAATTTTTGTCTCCTCTGATCAGGTAATGTTTGCCCAATATTTCACAGGCTTGTCTAAATGCTGTTGCGCAAACTTTACAGTTGTGGCCAAAAGTATTGACACCCCTGCAATTCTGACAGATAATACTCAGTTTCTTCCTGAAAACGATTGCAAACACAAATTCTTTGGTATTATTATCTTCATTTATTTTGTCTTAAATGAAAAAACACAAAAAGAATTCTCCTAAAGCCAAATTGGATATAATTCCACACCAAACATAAAAAAGAGGGTGGACAAAAGTATTGACACTGTTCGAAAAATCATGTGATGCTTCTCTAATTTGTGTAATTAACAGCACCTGTAACTTACCTGTGGCACCTAACAGGTGTTGGCAATAACTAAATCACACTTGCAGCCAGTTGACATGGATTAAAGTTGACTCAACCTCTGTCCTGTGTCCTTGTGTGTAGCACATTGAGCATGGAGAAAAGAAAGAAGACCAAAGAACTGTCTGAGGACTTGAGAAACCAAATTGTGAGGAAGCATGAGCAATCTCAAGGCTACAAGTCCATCTCCAAAGACCTGAATGATACTGTGTCTACCGTGCGCAGTGTCATCAAGAAGTTTAAAGCCCATGGCACTGTGGCTAACCTCCCTAGATGTGGACGGAAAAGAAAAACTGACAATAGATTTCAACGCAAGATTGTGCGGCTGTTGGATTAAGAACCTCGACTAACATCCAAACAAGTTCAAGCTGCCCTGCAGTCCGAGGGTACAACAGTGTCAACCCGTACTATCCGTCGGCGTCTGAATGAAAAGGGACTGTATGGTAGGAGACCCAGGAAGACCCCCACTTCTTACCCTGAGACATAAAAAATCCAGGCTGGACTTTGCCAAAACTTACCTGAAAAAGCCTAAAACGTTTTGGAAGAATGTTCTCTGATCAGATGAGACAAAAGTAGAGCTTTTTGGGCAAAGGCATCAACATAGAGTATACAGGAGAAAAAGAGGCATTCAAAGAAAAGAACACGGTCCCTACAGTCAAACATGGCGGAGGTTCCGTGATGTTTTGGGGTTGCTTTGCTGCCTCTGGCACTGGACTGCTTGACCGTGTGCATGGCATTATGAAGTCTGAAGACTACCAACAAATTTTGCAGCATAATGTAGGGCCCAGTGTGAGAAAGCTGAGTCTCCCTCAGAGGTCATGGGTCTTCCAGCAGGACAATGACCCAAAACACACTTCAAAAGCACTAGAAAATGGTTTGAGAGAAAGCACTGGAGACTTCTAAGGTGGCCAGCAATGAGACCAGACCTGAATCCCATAGAACACCTGTGGAGAGATATAAAAATGGCAGTTTGGAGAAGGCACCCTTCTAATATCAGGGACCTGGAGCAGTTTGCCAAAGAAGAATGGTCTAAAATTCCAGCAGAGCATTGTAAGAAACTCATTGATGGTTACCGGAAGCGGTTGGTCGCAGTTATTTTGGCTAAAGGTTGTGCAACCAAGCAGGGTGGATTTGATTTAAAATCACGATTTAAATCACTAGTCAGTAAGGCTTGATTTAAATCAGTTTCTACCTAAACTAGTTCTTGCTACTTTAACATGCAAGTAGATGAAGATTTTTAGAATCACTTTTTATATTACTTTTTTCTCCCCAGTTTAATGGGTTAATCATTCATATTTGGACACCACTGTTCTGTTGTACTTAGGAAGGAGAAAAATAATCCTGACCTTAATAACAATTTAAATAGATTTATTCAACTGAAACAATAACAACATTGCAGCATAAGTTATTTGCTTAAACAAACATCCATGTTTATTAACTAATTTGGCTAAACAATATATATATATATATATATATATATATATATATATATATATATATATTTTAAGAAACTTAGACTGTCAGCCCAGCCGACACATGAAAAACTTAAATACTACTGTCCCTGCTGTCCTCTGTAGCTCACTTGTCATCTTCATCATCATCTTCTTCTTTGTTCCTATTCATAACCTGGAAATGAAAAACAAGCTTTCCTGCTTTATTGGGTCCCAACCGATTTTCTCAATTTAGAATGAATGAGTCCAAAGGAAGAGAATATTCTTTCAACGCCTGCAGAAGAAGCTACTGCTGTTAAAAGTGAAATCATTACTTGAACAGTCTCTAAATCCAAGCGCTTAAGTGACTTCCACCAGTTTACTGGTGTGACCTTCCTTAAAATATCTTCAGCAAACATATATTTCTTGAATGGTTCCCCCTTAGCTCTGAAGTTTATTATAGTTGGCATTAAAGATGGATGATTGCTGGATACCCATGTCATAGCTAACTCCTCTTCCTCAGCACTTAAGGCCCTTTTTACATTTAGCGATGCACCAGCGATCCGACCCGGTCAGGATCGCTGGTGCATCGCTAAATGATCGCTAGTGAGCTTTCATACAGAAAGACCTCACAGCGATTCAGCAGCGACGCAGCGCACGATACTTACCATTCACACACAGCGATCCAGACGTCCTCCCGCCCGCCTCCACGCGTCGCTGGACGTCACAGCAGGAAGCCCAGCAGGAAGCAGACGACGAGAAATGGAGCCGGACATTCTCGCGCGATCAGCGATGGACAGCGGGGGAGCCGGTCGCTGGTAAGTATCACACATAGCGATATCGCTAGCAATATCGCTATAACGTCACAAAACCAGTGACGTTTTAGCGATATTGCTAGCGATATCGCTTAGTGTAAAACCCCCTTTAGGTTTTGACCCTGATATTGGATATTGACAATATTTGCCAAAAAATGAGCTGGAGTCAGTGCTTGTCCTATTTGTTTGTTTACTGCTTGTAATTTAATTCTGTCCATGTGTAGTTCTGTTTTTAAATGTTCACTCAGTTCCTTCCAAATTTCAACAGCATCCGCAATAAAACAGCTATTTTTCTGTATTTTGTTTAAAGCTTGAGAGATGGGTTTCAGGAAGCTCAGCATATGTTCAACATTTCTCTTAAGCCCAATGTTGAGGATTTTGGCCGTGACAGTGCCATCTATTTTATCTCGATTTTCTTCACAAAGTGTCATCAGAATAGGCCAGTTTTTGATATACTGCTCAAAACAGTCCACCACAGAGTTCCATCTAACATCTTGTGGGAGCGTTAGCTTGGTTCCACCCATCCTTTTCAGAGCTGCTGCAGCAAAATGATTATTACGGAAGTATTTAGCAATTTCAACAACATTAGCCTTTATTTCTGGAACACTTAAGTCTTTGGCTAAGAGGTGCAGCAAATGAGCACTGCAACCATATGTTATTAGCAGCTTTGTATTCCCTCCCTGCTCTTCTAAATCTCTTCTCATCTTGGATACGTTTGCAGCATTGTCAGTGGCCAAACTGCGTACTAGACATTTGAATTTTTGTTCACATGTCGTTATAGCTTTTACTGCCACTTCTTGTAAGTATTCTGCTGTGTGTGCATTTCCTGACTTATCAGTTGTTTGTGCAAGGAAGACTTTACCTTCTTCTGTTGTTATACAAGCACATACAATAGGATCATTGTGGACATTACTCCACCCATCAATACTTAGGTTAACAATTTTACCCTCCAGAGCTGTTGCACATTACTCCATTTCTCTGTCATACACTTGATCCAGCAGTTTCCCTGCAACATCAGCTCTGCTGGGTGGACTGTATCCTGGTCTCAGTGACTGAACCATATTAATGAAATGTGGGTTCTCAGTCAGACGGAAAGAAGAGTTCGTTGCATAAATAAACTGGGCAATTTTTTCATCAATCAACTCTTTTTCTAATCTGCTAGTTCTTATCACAAACCTATCTATGGTGGTTCCAGGAGGTAAAGGTTTTTTCTTCCTTTTGGGTGATGGTGATGTGGGTGTCTGATGATGATGCTGCTAATGAAGCACTATCCTGGATGGATAACTCTGAAACTGTAGAACAGGATGATGGTGATCTTGGAGGTGGATAGTTTCCAGAATCCATGAATTCCCCTAAACAAAAAAAGTCAATGCTGTTATTTTATTGTTTATACAATTTCTGCTTATTGTACACAGAACATCACTGCCCCTGCCCCAAAAGGAATATTTGTTTTTCTTCATAACTGTACCAAATGACAGTAACATGCAGTAATAATAAGAAATATAATTTTTCTCACACATGACAGTTCAGTCTTTAGAAATAGGATTCAATAAAAATGTTTACCAACCTGAAGATCCTGCCTGTTCAGAAGTGTTTCTTTGGTCATCTTCATCACCGCACTTCTCATGAGGTTGCCTCATTCGCGCCACCAGGCCTTGCATCTCTTTGTTGCATCGTTTGCATTTTGCACGCATGCCTGCCTTACCGATAGGCGAAGGAGCTTCATTAAAATATTCCCAAACTTGGTCTCTTTTACGGCCTGCTGCCATTATAAGGAAAGAATGTAATAAACCTCAGATCGTACACACAAACAGATCCAGACTTGTCTGTCTGTGGCTATGCTGCAGTATTGTGCTCAAAGTTTCACTTTCATTTTCTTGTCTGCTTGCCCTTCCTCCTCCTCACACTTTGATTCACATTCTTCTTGTGTTGTGCAGATCTATTCCACTCCAAACAATCAGAAACATATTGTCTAACTTCTTGGACTTGGCACTGAAGGGGTTGATTCTGTATTCATAGGTTTGTAGAACAATAGGATTAAGGTCTTTTTCTCAACTCTGTTCATGTTGTAACATTTTTGCCGTGAAGAAGAGGCTGGGACCTCTGCGGAGTCAAATTCAGTTTTGAGAACTGCGTAAGTAAAGCGAGCGTCTGATAATATAGGAGAGAAACTGCCCACTAATCCTACAGAAACCTCTGGAAGAGCATGGCATTGTGAATGTTACACATATACAGCCTTTATTCTACTGAGTTAAACAACTCCGCTTTATCTCATGATGGAAGAACCTTTGGATGGTAAAATATTTTCCTCAAAAAGCAGTTTATTGAAAAAAATCCGATTTAAATAAAAAAAATCTTTTTTTTTTTTTTTTTTTAAAACATTGATTTTTATCCACCCTGCAACCAAGTATTGGGCTGAGGGTGCCAATACTTTTGTCTGGCCCATTTTTGGAGTTTTGTTTGAAATGATCTATGTTTTGCTTTTTGCTTCATTCTCTTGTTTTCTTCATTTAAGACAAATTAAATGAAGATAATAATACCAAAGAATTTGTGTTTGCAATCATTTTCAGGAAGAAACTGAGTATTATCTGACAAAATTGCAGGGGTGTCAATACTTTTGGCCACAACTGTAAATGCACTTGAAAATGCTTTTTGTTCAACAATGGAGTATTGTGTGGTGAGTGTGCATACAGGCCATGGAGGTTGGTGATGAGCGTGCATACAGGCCATGGAGATTGAGTGGATTACTTATAGTTTTTCTTTGAAATGATTGTACCCGCTGATTGCCGGTCTTCCTGTAGCTCTCCTTGGCTCTTGAACAAATCTATTGATAATTCTTTTCACTCCTCTAAAATCTTGCAGGGAGCACCAGTTCGTTGACTGTGTGTGGTGAGATTATATTCTTTCCATTTCTGGTCCATTGCCCCAACAGTGTTTACTGGCTGGAACCTTATGTAGAATATAAATTAATCAGTATGTTTTGCAACATTAACCCCTTCACCCCCAAGGGTGGTTTGCACGTTCATGACTGGGCCAATTTTTACAATTCTGACCACTGTACCTTTATGAGGTCATAACTCTGGAACGCTTCCATTGATCCCGGTGATTCTGACATTGTTTTCTCGTGACATATTGTACTTCATGTTAGTGGTAAAATTTCATTCAAATAACTTGCGTTTATTTGTGAAAAAATTGGAAATTTGGCAAAAATTTTGAAAATTTCGCAATTTTCCAACTTTGAATTTTTATGCCCTTAAATCACAGAGATACGGCACACAAAAAACTTGATAAGTAACATTTCCCACATGTTTACTTTACATCAGCACAATTTTGCAACCAAAATTTTTTTTTGTTAGGAAGTTATAAGGGTTAAAAGGTGACCAGCGATTTCTCATTTTTACAACACCATTTTATTTTTAGGACCACATCACATTTGAAGCCACTTTGAGGGGTCTATATGATAGAAAATACCCAAAAGTGACACCATTCTAAAAACTGAACCCCTTAAGGTGCTCAAAACCACATTCAAGAAGTTTATTAACCCATTAGGTGCGTCACAGGAATTTTTTTGAATATTTAAAAAGAAATGAACATCTAACTTTTTTTCACAAAAAAAATACTTCAGGTTCAATTTTTTTTATTTTACCAAGGGTAACAGGAGAAATTGGACTGCAAAAGTTATTGTGCAATTTGTCCTGAGTACGCTGATACCTGATTTGTGGGGGGGAACGACTGTTTCGGCGCATGGCAGAGCTCAGAATGGAAGGAGCGCCGTTTGACTTTTCAATGCAAAATTGGCTGGAATTCAGATCGGACGGCATGTCACGTTTGGAGAGTCCCTGATGTACCTAAACAGTGGAAACCCCCTACAAGTGACCCCATTTTGGAAACTAGACCCCCCAAGGAACTTATCTAGATATGTGGTGAGAACTTTGAACCCACAAGGGCTTTACAGAAGTTTATAACGTACAGCGGTACAATTAAAAAATCATATTTTTTCCACAAAAATGATCTTTTCACCCTCAATTCTTATTTTTCCAAGGGTAACAGGACCGTAAAAGTTATTGTGCAATTTGTTCTGAGTACGCTGATACCCAACATGTGGGGGTAAACCACTATTTGGGCGCATGGCAGAGCTCGGAAGGGAAGCAGCGCCATTTGACGTTTTTGGCTGGAATTGAGATCGGACACCATGTCGCGTTTGGAAAACTCCTGATGTACCAAAACAGTGGAAACCCCCCCACAAATGACACCATTTTGGAAACTAGACCCCCTAAGGAACTTATCTAGATGTGTGGTGAGCACTTTGACCCCCCCAGTGCTTCACAGAAGTTTATAATGCCCGGGCGTGAAAATAAATAATTCGTATTTTTTCCACAAACATGATCTTTTAGTCACCATTTTTTTATTTTCCAAAGGGTACCAGGAGAAATTGGACCCCAAAAGTTGTTGTCCAATTTGTCCTGAGTATGCTGATACCCCATATGTGGGAGAAAACTACTGTATGGGAACACGTCGGAGCTCGGAAGGGAAGTAATGACGTTTTGGAATGCAGACTTTGATGGAATGGTCTGCGGGTGTCATGTTGCCTTTGGAGAGCCCCTAATGTACCTAAACAGTGGAAACCCCCCACAAATGACACCATTTTGAAAACTAGACCCACTAAGGAACTTATCTAGATGTGAGGTGAGCACTTTGAACCCCCAAGGGCTTCACAGAAGTTTATAATGCCAGGGCATGAAAATAAAAAAATGGTATTTTTTCCAGAAACATGATCAATTAGTCCCCAATTTTTTCATTTTCCCAAGGGTAACAGGAGAAATTGGACCCCAAAAGTTTTTGTCCAATTTGTCCTGAGTATGCTGATTCCCCATATGTGGGTGAAAACTACTGTATGGGCACACGTCGGGGTTCGGAAGGGAAGTAGTGACGTTTTGGTATGCAGACTTTGATGGAATGGTCTGCGAGTGGCATGTTGCCTTTGGAGAGCCCCTAATGTACCTAAACAGTGGAAACCCCCCACAAATGACCCCATTTTGAAAACTAGACCCACTAAGGAACTTATCTAGATGTGAGGTGAGCACTTTGAACCCCCAAGGGCTTCACAGAAGTTTATAATGCCAGGGCATGAAAATAAAAAAATGGTATTTTTTCCAGAAACATGATCAATTAGTCCCCAATTTTTTCATTTTCCCAAGGGTAACAGGAGAAATTGGACCCCAAAAGTTGTTGTCCAATTTGGCCTGAGTACGCTGACACCCCATATGTGGGAGAAAACTACTGTATGGACACACGTCGGGGCTCGGAAGGGAAGCAGTGACGTTTTGGAATGCAGACTTTGATGGAATGGTCTGCGGGTGTCATGTGCGTTTGGAGAGCCCCTGATGTACCTAAACTATTGAAACTCCCCACAAGTGACCCCATTTTGGACACTAGACCCCCCACGGAACTTATCTAGATGTGTGGTGAGCACTTTGAACCCCCAAGTGCTTCACAGAAGTTTATAACACTCGGACGTGAAAATAAAAAAATCATTTTTTTCCACAAAAATGATATTTTTGCCCCCAATTTTTTATTTTCCTAAGGGTAATAGGAGAAATTGGACCCCAAAAATTGTTTTGCAATTTGTCCTGAGTAGGCTGATACCCTACATGTGGGGGTAAAACACTGTTTGGGCGCATGGCAGAGCTTGGAAGGGAAGGAGCACCATTTGACTTTTTCAACTCAGAATTGGCTGGAATTGAGATCAGACGCCATGTTGCATTTGGAGAGCCCCTGATGTGCCCAAACAGTGGAAACCCCCAATTATAACTCCAACCCTAACCCCAACACACCCCTAACCCTAATCTGAGCCCTAGCCCTAACCCTAGCCCTAACCCTAGCCCTAACCCTAGCCCTAACCCTAGCCCTAACCCTAGCCCTAGCCCTAGCCCTAACCCTAGCCCTAGCCCTAACCCTAGCCCTAGCCCTAGCCCTAGCCCTAACCCTAGCCCTAGCCCTAACCCTAGCCCTAGCCCTGTGTGCACACGCTGCGGATTTTGCTGCAGTTCCGCAGCGGTTTTGGCTGCTGCGGACCCCAGTACCATGATTCCCTATGGGACATGTCAATTCTTTCTGCGGATTCTCCTGCGGTTTGCCATCTCCTCTAATGAGGAGATGAAAAACCGCAGGACAAAACCGCAGAGCAATCTGCAGGTAAAACCGCAGGTCTTTTGACCTGCGGTTTCACCTGCGGATTTTACAAAATCCGTGCGGATGAATCCGCACCTAATCCGCAGCGTGTGCACACAGCCTTACCCTAACGGGAAAATGGAGATAGATACTTTTTTTTTTTTAGTTTTATTATTTTTCCCTAACTAAGGAGGTGATAACGGGGGGTTTGATTTACTATTTATGGCGGTTTTTATGTTTGGCGGCTGTCACACGCTAAAAGACGCTTTTTATTGTAAAATAGTTTTTGCATCACCACATTTTGAGAGCTATAATTTTTCCGTATTTTGACCCACTGAGTCATGTGAGGTCTTATTTTTTGCGGGACGAGTTGTCGTTTTTATTGGTACCATTTTCGGGCACGTGACATTTTTTGATCGCTTTTTATTCCTATTTTTGGGACGCAGAATGAACAAAAACCAGCGTTTCATGAATTTCTTTTGGGGGGGTGCGTTTACACCGTTCCGCGTGCGGTAAAATTGATAAAGCGGTTTTATTCTTCGGGTCAGTACGGTTACAGCGATACCTCATTTAGGTCGTTTTTTTATGTTTTTGTCGGTTTTATGCAATGAAAACTATTTTATATAAAAAATAATTATTTTTGCATCGCTTTATTCTGTGAGCTATAACTTTTTTTATTTTTTCGCTGATGATGCTGTGTGGCAGCTCGTTTTTTGCGGGACAAGATGACGTTTTCAGCGGTACCATGGATATTTATATGCGTCTTTTTGATCGCGCGATATTACACTTTTTGTTTGGCGGTATGATAATAAATCATTATTTTTTGCTTCGTTTTTTATTTTTTAAGGGGTTCGCTAAAAGGGTTAACTAATGGGACTGTTTTATAGGGCGGGTCATTACGGACGCGGCGATACCTAATATGTGTACTTTTATTGTTTTTTTGTTTTTTTTTTTTTATTTTCAAAAAATGAATTTATTGGGGAATATTTTTTTTTTTTTTTTTACTTTATTTGGCTATTTTTTTTTAATTTTTTTTTTACTTTATTACATAGTCCCAGGTGGGACATCACTGTCCTGTGACAGATCAGCAATCTGTCACAGGCATTGAAGCAGACTTCCTCTTGCCTGCGCTTTGCAGGCACTGAGGAAGCCAGCTTCCTCAGGTCCCCGAAGGCCCCCGTCGCCATCTTGGATTCGGGGGCCTGGAGGATAGGAGCCCCCCGCAGCAGCGCTGCACATTGCGCTGCCGTGGGGGGCTCAGGGAAGCACGGAGGGAGCCCCCTCCCTGCCGATGCTTCCCTTTAACTCCCGGTACACCGCGATCATGTTTGATCGCGGTGTGCAAGGGGTTAACGTGTCGGGGGCGGTCCGTGACCGCCCCTGACACATAGTGCCGGGTGTCAGCTGTGATAATCAGCTGACACCCCGCCGCGATCAGCGGCGCTCACCACGTGGGCGCCGCTGATCGCGGTAGACGTACTATCCCGTCCACGGTCATACGGGCCCGGGTACCGTGGACGGGATAGTACGTCGGATGTCAGGAAGGGGTTAAGGTTGTGAAGGTTTTGAGACAGGTCACTGGTTTTACCCATCATGAGGTGTTTTTTGTGTGGCACCTGGCAGCTTTTAAATGAGACACCTTTTTATAAGCCATCAGTTGAACCAGCTGACATTATTTTTCACTAAGTGGTAGGATTGCTTTTTAATTACTGAAAAATTTTAGCGGCTATCATGATTTCCCAGGGTTTTTTGCACCTCACTCTTAATGTGTTCAATACTTTTTCCCTGTCATTTCAAATTATTACACATAATGTAGTTTATGTTCATCTATGGTTTGATTCCTTCTGCTGTGTGGATTGGATGGGTTTCTGCCCTTTAAGAAGTCACTTGAGTGATGATATGCGTCAGGTTGACAGGAGCCTGACCCCACCTCTGCACCATTATTCCCAACTACTGAGTCCTGTTCTATGAACATATACCCTGAAACTTCTCCTGTGATATTATATTCACAGGGTTGCGGGTAAGATAGATCTTGAGACCCAGTTTCCTTGGGTTTAGCTACACTTCATGGTACTTTATCTGATGTGTTACATTTTTGTAGCTTCTAATGAGGTCCTTTCAGGAAGCTTTTGGTGGTGCATAGCACCTAAGCCATGTTATCCTAACTACAGTAATTAGCAGATGCTCTGTATCAGGTGCCAACTACTATGATTTTACAAATGTATGTATTTTGAACTAGTGATGCTATTACTAACTTTGAGGGCATTGTGTCCTTCCCTTTCTTATAGTTAGGTGGATTGGATGGGTTGTTACCGGCATCTGGTGAGAATTTCATGTTAATAGCACCTTTTTGTGTGTGTGTATATGTGTGTGTGTGTATATATATATATATATATATATATATATATATATATATATATATATATATATATATATATATATATATATATATATATATACACACTTTGTATGTATCTATACATACAGTATATAATATATATTACACTTCTGATTTTGCACGTTTTTCCATCTACAAAGAATGGAGCGGTCTGTAACTTGTCATAGGTACACTTCTCCTGTGAGAGAAAGAATCTTAAAAAAAAAAAAAAAAAGAAAAAAAAAAAAATCCAGAAAATCACATTGTCTGATTTTTACATAATTAATTTGCATTTTATTCCATGTATTTGCTAAAATTGAAAAACAGAACTTAATATTTGGTCCAGAAACCTTTGTTTGCACTTAGAGGTCATACGTTTCCTGTAGTTATTGTCTAAGTTTGTACACACTTCAGGAGGGATTTTATCCCCTTCCTCCATACAGATCTTCTGCAGATGTTTCAGGATAGAGGCTGTCGCTGGGCAACATTGAGTTTCCGCTCCCTCCAAAGATTTTCTGTTGGGTTTCAGGTCTGGAGACTGGCTAGGCCACTACAGTACGTGGGATCCATCTTCAATGCTCTTACTGAGGGAAGGAGGTTGTTGGCCAAAATCTTGTGCTACATGACCCCATCCATCCTCCCTTCAATATGGTGCAGTCATCTTGTCTCCTTTGCAGAAACGCACGCCCAAAGTATCATGTTTTCCCCTCCATGCTTTACAGTTGGAATGGTGTTCTTGGGGTTGTAATCTGTTGTGAATTCTCATTCTGGGCTCCCTCTGGTTACTGAAGGTAGTGGAGCTGGTCAGATTGACAAAGGTGCTGCGAGTTCTCTTTCTGGGCTGCGTTCACAGCAATAATCCTCTTCCTTTCTCCAAACACAGTGAGTGCAGTTGATGCCAAAATATTCTATTTTGGTCTCATCTGACCGCATGACCTTCTCCCAAGCCCCCTCTGGATCATCCAGATGATCATTGGTGAACTTCAAACGGACCTGGACATGTGCGTGTGTGAGCAGGGGAATCTTGCGTTCCCTGCAAGATTTTAATCCATGACGGTGTAGTGTGTTACTAACTGTAATGTTTGAGACTGTGATCCCAGCTCTCTTCAGGTCATTGATCAGGTCCTCCTGTGTTGTTCTGGGGTGATTACTGACCTTTCTGAGAATCATCCTTACCCAGTGAGGTGAGATTTTGCATGCAGCCCCAGACCAAGGAAGATTGACAGTCTTGTGTTTTTTCCATTTTCTAATAATTGTGCCAACAGTTGTTGCCTTCTCGCGAAGCTGCTCGTCTATTGTCCTGTAGCCCATCACAGCCTTGTGTAGAGCTATAGTTTTTTCCCCGGTGTCCTTAGACAGCTAGAGATTAGGTCTTGGCCATGGTGGAGAGTTTGGAGTGTCATTGAGTGTGTGGACAGGTTTCTTTTCATACAGGTAACAAGATCAAACAGGTGCAATTTAATACAGGTAATGAGTGCAGAGTAGGAGGCGTCTTACAGAAAAACTAACGGGTTTGTGAGAGCCAGAATTCTTGCTGGTTGGTCGGTGATCAAATATGCAATAAAATGTAATTTAATTATGTAAAAATCATACAATGTGACTTTCTGAATTTTTATTTTTAGATTGTCTCTCACAGTTGAAGTGTACCTACGATAAAAATTACAAACCGTGTGTGTGTGTGTGTGTGTGTGTGTGTGTGTGTGTGTGTGTGTGTGTGTGTGAGAAGAGGGCACCGAAGAGAAGAGAGAATTCAGTTACCCCACAGGATTAAATCATATCAGAAGCAACAGCAGTGTCTGTATTTACTGGTATCAGTAATATCACTCGTTTTGCCTGTGAAGTGAAGGACACTTAGAAATGTCGACATATGGCAAATGATGTCTGAGTAGGCAGGATAATAATTTAGTAAACACTTATTAAATAAAACAATCTCGATTTAACCATTTATTTTTAAATCCTTTTTGTTGAATTTTCAAAGTTGTCCTATCGGAAAGACAGACAATCTGAAAATTGCACATAAAAGGGGGTCCGTCTAGGATTGTCGTCCTGAGCCGTCTATAGGGGCATGCAGGTCATAGGAAGCTGAAGAACAGGACACCTTGATTTCTGCGAACTGGTGTCTCATTAAAAAAAAACATGGTTTTCTCTGGAATATGTAAACGAGGTGTTAGGATCTCTGGGCGGGACATAGATCCCCCTGAGGATCCACCCCCACATATTGTAAATGACAAGGAGTTACCAGCTGTTATGACTGACAGTCTGTTCTCCTTATCTAGTGTCTCACACTGGTGACTCTCCCGAAAAAAATCTCTTGAGGTGGATTCTCAGCGAGATCTATGTCCAGCCCAGAAATCTCAGCACCTGATTTACATATGTTGAAAAATATGATTTTTCTCTAAAATGGGACCTCAGATCACAGATATCAAATTATCATTTTATTTAACTGTGACCTACATGCCCAAATGGACAGAATGGGGTTGATCCTACTGACAGATTATCGTTAAAAAAAACTAAATTCCAAGTTGGAAAGTTATCCCCACAGGATAGGGGAAAACTTTCCAACAACAATGACCCCCCACCGATCCTGAGATACGGTGCTATGAAGAGCCTCTGCTGAATGGAGCAGAGTTCAATCATTCGTACTGCCACTCCATCCATTCTTAAAAGGGTTCTCCAGGGAGACAGATAATGGACATGCCTTCATAAACTATAAAGCTAACATTCATAGTGGCATTTCTAATCCTGACAATACCTACTATTGACTGTGATGGTGGATGGACTCCGTGCTCCCAACCCTTCTGGACCATCACGTGATGACTAGTGATAAGCGGACCCCTGGATGTTCAGGTCCGGCCGAAAAGTACCAAAATGTTTTTGGGTTCGATACCAGGGCATGATCCGGACCCCATTCACTTGAATTGTGGGGGGGGCGAAATCCGGACCCCATTCACTTGAATTGTGGGGGGGGGCGAACATCCAGTGTTTGCCACACTGTTATGTACATGACAGTGCGACGATGTCGAACGCACCTTCTGATCGATGGTAAAATCACCGCCAGTCAGAGAGCCACGATTCCTATGCTGTGATTGAGGGTATAAAGTTTACCTCTGGTTATTGGTGTCGGCTGATGGTACTACTGCTCCCATCAGCCTGCTATCGCTAATAACAGTGAAAGCAGGAGCCGCTGCTGTGAGTATTCCTGACTTTTCACAGCATTTATGGAGTATGAGCCCCATGTGCAAATATCCCCACACTTACAACCTTGGGTGTTATTAATGGTTCCCATGCTGAGTGCACTTGGAGAAATCATCAGAATCCGCTGCTGGCATCTCCTTTTGCAGTTAGCGACCGATGATGTGCCAGATGCACTTGATTGGAGATAATACTGGACATGCTGCAGGTGTCTGTCGCGCAGGTGGCTTCATATATACGAGCAATGTGCGGCCTGGTATTGTGTTGGGAAAAACAGCTCTTGGGACACACTCCCATTACCTCTTGAAGGCTTCTTCATGCGTTGATCACGTGGTCTCCAGACCAATCTGTCGATCATTGCGTTCAAGACAAAACTATTGCTCGTCGCTGTAGAGGATAGACCTTCATTACTGTCTCGCTCTGTACATTTGAGAGCAGTGACTTGAGGTCAATGGACACCTGTCGTCAGACATCTGACTTATAGCACAATGTGATTATCGATCCTGTGATTTCCATAACTCCACAACTTGTCCTTTGTGTTGCAGTATCAATGAGGAGGAGTCTAGAACCGTTTGGTCAGCTTTCTGCACCTATAGGGGTAGATGCACACAATTCGGAGTTGCTGCGTGTTTCACGCTGTGTTCTTGTCCAACCTGCAGCATCCAGATGTTACAGCATAGAGGATGTGATTTCAACAAATCCCATGTCCACAATGTGTCCACAGATACCCGCGGCTCACCTGTGGAGACGGACATGCGACGCGTCTGTCCATACCGTAGTTTGTCTATCTTGCGAAGATGCGAGTCTCAGCAAGAGAAAGCTCACCCGTAGAATGTATTGGACGTGGTGAATCTGCATGGTTCAATTAACATGCGGAATCACCTGCATTCAATATACGGCAGCGACCATGTACTGCGTCCAAAGCGCTGCTACTCCGGATCGTCTGCACTTGGCCTGACATCTGATAAACCTATGAGTATGTTGGGTCGATCAGTCGGTGCTGCAGCGTCCTGTGAACTTCCCTGATTGTCATACTCATGGAGTAGAAGGTCTAAGGGACACATTGTAAGGTGGAACATGGCTGCTTTGTCCACGGTGCTGGAACGTGGATCGTCTGATAGAACGATTTCCTCCCCTCTCTGAAGGCTTTCTATGAGATTTTAGTGGTGATGAACATTGGTGAGGCCAGACACTGATGTTGAACCAGAGGGCCGGATCACAATCTCTGTGCTAGCTCATCACTAAGGTGTTGAATGGGGTTGAGGTCACGATTTCACACCGGACTCGCTCCATTATACATTGAATGACCTACCTTTGTCACTTTGACACAGTCTTGTTGGAATGAAGAAAAGGTTCCCTTCCCCAAAACTGTTTTCCTAAAGTTTCCAGGGACCAGTGGAAACATGCCTATGTGATGTGTAACATTGTGCTTGGTGATGTAAGGCTTTGATGGAAAACTGTGCCATGAATCTCCCGTCACCTTACGCACCTCAGCACTTGTGACCCCTCTCTGTAACGTTATAGTTTGAAACTTCGTAGCAGAGTTGTTGTGGATCTAAAATGCTTCCACTTTTCAATTATACCACTCACATCTGATGGTGGAATATTTACTAGGGTGCAATCTTCACAAACGGACTTGATGGAATTTTGTCATCCGGTAACAGGACCATGCAGGTATCAGCGAGCTCTGTAGAACGCGCCATTCAGTAACCAATGTTAGTAAAGCAGACTCCACAACGAGGGATCGGAGCTTATATATCCGTAGGAACGGAATCAAAAAAACTATATTCAAAGATCTAGAGGAAAGTGCCCAATACTTGTCCATTCTGAGGTGCACACCTCTGTGATGTAGGAATTGACATGTACTTAAAGCTCAAGGAAACGTCCACTCACTGACTAATCCTGAGCCATCTTGTGTCTTGCAGATCAGCGTACGTGTGACCACGATGGATGCAGAGCTGGAGTTTGCCATCCAGCCCAACACCACTGGAAAACAACTCTTTGATCAAGTAAGTAAGCCGCCTGTCTGATGCTCAACAATGATTAGAAGACATTCACATGTTTGTTTTTTTTTCTGCAGCCAAAGCTTAACCCCTTTCTGACATGAGACGTACTATCCCGTCCATGGGACCCGGGCCCCTATGCCCATGGACGGGATAGTACTTCTAGCACGATCAGCGGCGTTCACGCTGATCGTGGCCGGGTGTCAGCTGATTATCACAGCTGACTCCCGGCACTATGTGTCAGGGGCGGTCACGGACCGCCCCCGACATGTTAACCCCTGCACACTGCGATCAAACACGATCGCAGTGTACCATGGATTTAGCAAAGCATCGGGAGGGGGCTCCCTCCGTGCTTCCCTGAGCCCCCCGGAGCAGCGCGATGTGCAGCGCTGCTGCGGGGGCTTCCTTCCCTGCAGGTCCCCGGATCCAATATGGAGCAACCGTACTAACCCGAAAAATAAAACTGCTTTATCAATTTTACCGCACGCGGAACGGTGTAAACGCACCCCCCAAAAGAAATTCTTAAAATGCTGTTTTTTGTTCATTCTCCGTCCCAAAAATCGGAATAAAAAGCGATCAAAAAATGTCACGTGCCCGAAAATGGTACCAATAAAAACGTCAGCTCGTCCCACAAAAAATAAGACCTCACATGACTCGGTGGGTCAAAATATGGAAAAATTATAGCTCTCAATATGTGGTGATGCAAAAACTATTTTTACAATAAAAAGCGTCTTTTAGCGTGCGACAGTTGCCAAACATAAAAACCGCCATAAATAGTAAATCAAACCCCCCCCTTTATCACCCCCTTAGTTAGGGAAAAATAATAAAATTAAAAAAATGTATTTATTTCAATTTCCCGCTAGGGTTAGGGCTGAGATCAGGGTTAGGGGTCTGTTGGAGTTAAGGCCCTTTTACATTTAGCGATGCACCAGCGATCCGACCAGCGATACGACCCGGTCAGGATCGCTGGTGCATCGCTAAATGATCGCTAGTGAGCTTTCATACAGAAAGATCTCACAGCGACGCAGCGGACGACACTCACCTTTCACACACAGCGATCCTGACATCCTCCCGCCCGCCTCCACCCGTCGCTCGTCTCACACAGCAGGAAGCAGACGACGAGAAATGGAGCCGGACATTCTCGCGCGATCAGCGATGGACAGCGGGGGAGCCGGTCGGAGGTAAGTATCACACATAGCGATATCGCTAGCAGTATCGCTATAACGTCACAAAATCAGTGACGTTTTAGCGATATTGCTAGCGATATCGCTATGTGTAAAACCCCCTTTAGAATTGGGGGGTTTCCAGTGTTTGGGCACATTAGGTGCTCTCCAAACACAAAATGGCATCTGATTTCAATACCAGCCAATTCTGCGTTGAAAAAGTCAAATGGTGCTCCTTCCCTTCCAAGCTCTGCCATGCGCCCAAACCGTGTTTTACCCCCCTACTCAGGACAAAATGCAAAACATCTTTTGGGGTCCAATTTCTCCTGTTACCCTTAGGAAAATAAATTATTAGGGGCAAAAATAATATTTTTGCGGGAAAAAAAAAAATGATTTTATTTTCACGCCCGGGCGTTATAAACATCTGTGAAGCAGTTGGGGGTTCAAAGTGCTCACCACCCATCTAGATAAGTTCCTTTGGGGGTCTAGTTTCCAAAATGGGGTCACTTGTGGGGAGTTTCAACAGTTTAGGCACATCGGAGGCTCTCCAAACGCGACATGACACCCGCAGACCATTCCATCAAAGTCTGCATTCCAAAACGTCACTACTTCCCTTCCGAGCCCCGACGTGTGCCCATACAGTAGTTTTCTCCCACATATGGGGTATCAGCGTACTCAAGACAAATTGGACAACAACTTTTCGGGTCCATTTTCTCCTGTTACCCTTGGGAAAATAAAAAAATTGGGGACTAAAAGATCATGTTTGTGGAAAAAATATGATTTTTTTTTTTTATTTTCACGCCCGGGCGTTATAAACTGCTGTGAAGCACTGGGGGGTTCAAAGTGCTCACCACACATTTAGATAAGTTCCTTGGGGGGGTCTAGTTTCCAAAATGGTGTCATTTGTGGGGATTTCCACTGTTTAGGCACATCAGGGGCTTTCCAAACGCGGCATGGCGTTCAATACCAGACAAAAAAGTCAAATGGCGCTGCTTCCCTTCCGAGCTCTGCCATGCGCCCAAATAGTGGTTTACCCCCACATGTGGGGTATCTGCGTACTCGGGACAAATTGCACAATAACTTTTATGGTCCTGTTACCCTTGGGAAAATAAGTTGGGGGGTGAGATCATTTTTGTGGAAGAAATGTTTTTTTTTTTCCTCTTCGCCACGACAGCACCCACTGAGAGAGGGGATCCGCCCCCGGAACAGGAAACCTACAGAGAGATAAATGGGGCGGTTCCCCTCGCTCCCTCAGTTTTGGTTTCCTGTTCCTGGAAAGGAACCCGCAGAAGAGGATACCTGGTCTGGAAGCCGCCTGCGTGCAGAATATGAGCAGCAGGGGCCCCAGGACTGGAGGCAGCGTCGGGCGGAGAGGTGTATCCCCCCCCCCCCAGAGCTGGTAATGCAGGTGAGGCCGGAGGTGAGAGTGGTGCCAAGGCTCACTGGGGAGGACATGACTATACCCCCCCCGAGGAGGGCGCATTACAAATACCATTGGGATACCGGGGTTGATGGCCGCACCCCCCCCCCCCCCAAAAGGAAGCAGAAGAGCTCGAGCGTTTGTGCTGGGCAGCGCTACCGGGGGTCATACCTGCAGCAAGGGTTAATGGAGAAGGACCCCGTGTGTTGGTGGCGGGGTGCAGATACGCCGGCGCATCAGTACTCCGCTGTGAGCGAGCGTTCCCCAGGAGAGGCAACCCGGAAGTGGTAAGAGGACTTCCGGGGTCAGGACAGGAGGAGAACGCCCACGCATGCGCAGAAGCAGAGAATAAAAAAAGACAAAAAAAAAAAAAAAAAAGAGGAAAGAGGAGCAGCTATAGCAGAGGCTATAAAAAGAAGCCACAGACACAGCGCTAGTGCGCAGTCATGTCATCCATAGATGACCCAGCTTCGCTCCCGTTAGGTCAGCCAGTGGAATCCCCACATGGCAGTAGACAAAGCGGTGCTACAAGGAGAAGCAGTAGCACCAGAAGAAGTGGCAGCTCCAGGAAGGAACCTAGTGGACCTTCCAGGCAAGATGAGCCCTTGGAGAAAAAGCGTTAAAGAAAAGAAGTCGTCCCATGCCTCAGCCGGGGTCGCGGACCTCGCAGCCGGTAGTTGCTGACGAAACTCAAGGGTGAGTGTTTTTTGGTCAGAATAAATAATTGATGGCCTTCTTTTTCTGGTCCATACCCCCTTTAGGCCAAAAGAACGGAGAAGGCGAAAAATAGAGAGTGTGCCTTATGTTCTCAGCCCCTCCCAGATGGCCACCCTAAGAGATTATGCCAATCGTGTATTGAGGAGGCCTTACAGGAGGAATCCTCACGAAAGAAGGAGGATATCCGGGCGATGATTAGAGAGGAGCTACGGGCCTTAGGCGGTTCCAGTAGTTTGGGGGGGTCACTCCTCCGTGAGAGAGATATATTCGTCAAGAGGAGGAGCCTCGCCGGCGTCAAAGTCGCCGTCAGAAACCGGGGAACTAGATTCCGATAGATCCCAGGAATACCCTTCCTCAGAGGACGAGGACCAAACGTGTTTCCCCACGGACAGTGTCAGTAATTTAGTGAAGTCTGTCCGAAATACCATGGGGTTACCAGAGAGTAAGGACCCCAAGACTCCACAAGACATAATGTTTGCAGGCATTTCCCGTAGAAAAGTCCGGGCATTCCCAGTGGTCCCAGCTGTAAAAGAGCTAGTTAAAAGGGAGTGGGAAAAACAAGGTCAGAGAACCTTCCTCCCCTTAACGTCAAAACGTAAGTACCCATTTGACGATGAGGAATTAACAGCCTGGTCGAGAGCCCCCAAGGTGGATGCGGCAGTGGCCTCTACCTCTGGTAGATCCTCCCTGCCGGTAGAGGATTCAGGAACTTTGGCTGACTCTTTGGATCGTAAAACCGATACATTCCTTAAACGATCTTGGGAAGCATGCACGGCAGCTTTTAAGCCCGCAATAGCAGCCACGTGCACGGCAAGGTCAATGTTGGTGTGGCTGAATGACCTAGAGGACAATATTAAGAATGGAGTAGCTAGGAATAGACTCCTTTCCTCTATGCCCCTCATTAAGGGAGCAGTGGCCTTCCTCTCCGACTCCTCCGCGGACTCTCTCTGGTTATCGGCTAGGGCAGCAGGGCTAACCAATGCAGGCCGGCGGGCCTTATGGTTGAAAGGGTGGAAAGGAGACACGCAAACAAAAACTAGACTGTGTGCTATACCCTGCCAGGGTAAGTACCTGTTTGGCACGGAACTGGATGAGATCTTAACAAAAGCGGGGGGGAGAGAGAAAGGTTTTCCTAACCCGTATGTTCCGTTTAACAGGAGGGCCTACAGGAAGCCGCCGTTTGGCAAAAAGAAGGACTTTAGACCCCAGGACCGCTGGGGAAATAAGGACCCCAAACAAAGGGGCAACCTATTCAGGAAACGTCCCTTTAGGGGCGACAGGTCCCGATAAAACCACTACACCGGTAGGTGGCAGACTATTAAAATTCAGCCACCAATGGGAGAAGGTGACATCAAACCCATGGGCCATGAATATTGTGTCATCAGGCCTAAAATTAGAATTTGTTCGGTATCCACCGAACTCCTTCCTATTGACTTCCATGAAGTCCCAGACACAGCAGGAAGCACTGGAGATAGAGATTGCAGTACTGCTAACTAAACAGGTCCTGGTAGAGGTCCCAGGGGACGAAATGGGAATGGGCTTTTATTCTCCTCTATTTTTAGTCCCAAAACCAGATGGCTCTTATAGGACTATAATAAACTTAAAGAAGCTTAATACCTTCTTGAAGCTGAGGCCGTTTAAAATGGAGTCGATTAAGTCTGCAATAAAACTTTTGTTCCCCAGGTGTTATATGGCAGTCTTGGACCTAAAGGACGCCTATTACCATCTCCCCATATATCGAGGGCACCAGAGGTTCCTGCGGGTAGCAGTCTGGTTAAAAGGTCGGATTCAGCATTTCCAGTTTGCGGCAATGCCATTCGGGCTATCCATGGCTCCTCGGGTATTTACCAAATTGATGCTGGAGGTGATGTCGTATGTAAGGCTGAATGACACCCTAGTTGTCCCTTACTTAGACGACCTACTCATAGTGGGAAATTCTGTTTCACAGTGCGAAGCGAGAATAGCTAAGATTATCTCATCCCCCTACAAACACTAGGCTGGCTAATTAACTGGGAGAAGTCCAGACTAGAACCAGTAACCTGTCAGAGGTTTCTAGGCCTGCAAGTGGACTCCGTAACTGACGAGTGCTTTCTGCCAAACGCCAAAGCGATGGCCATAATCAATAAGATACAGAATACTACAGGAAGACCCGTAATATCATTGAGACAGGGTATGTCCTTGCTGGGGTCCCTGATATCGTGCATTCCAGCGGTGCAATGGGCCCAGTTCCACTCCAGAGAACTACAGTGGGCTATTCTGCAGGAAACAGACTGCAGGGGCGGTTGGAAGGGAAGATGTCTCTATCGCCCGAGGTGGTTAAATCCCTAAAATGGTGGTTAAATCCTTCCAATTTATCGAAGGGAGTGCAATGGTGGGTGACTCCCTCCAAAATACTCACTACGGATGCCAGCCCCTTAGGTTGGGGGGCCCACCTAGAGGAGCACATGGTACAAGGCTGGTGGCGTAATGATGAAATAGAAACCTCCTCTAATGTAAAGGAGCTAACAGCGATTTTCTATGCGATATCTCATTTTCTCCCGCAGTTAAGAGGCACCCACGTGAGAATCCAAACAGACAATACCACCGCAGTGGCCTATATAAACCGGCAAGGAGGCACGCGGTCAGGACCATTGATGTCTATCGCGGGAAAGATCCTAGAAATAGCCGAGGTACATCTTCTCTCCTTGTCAGCGCTCCACATAAGAGGAGTAGACAACTCCCGAGCAGACTATCTCAGTCGCCAGACCCTATATCAGGGCGAGTGGGTCCTCAGCAGGCACGTCTTCGAAATGATAGCGTCAGAATGGGGCAGACCGGAGATAGACCTATTCGCGACCAGAGCCAACAGGCGCGTAAGAAGGTTTGCTTCGCTCTACAGGTCAGACAACCCAGACATTCTAGATGCCCTCCAAGCACCCTGGACATTCCAGCTAGCCTATGCCTTCCCTCCAATGGTTCTACTAACAACAGTAGTCAGGAAGATAAGACAGGAGAGGGCGAGGGTCATCTTGATAGCCCCGTTTTGGCCAAAAAGACCGTGGTTTTCATGGCTGAGAGCCATGTCAGTAATTGACCCATGGATCCTGCCGCTGCACCAGAATCTTCTCTCGCAGGGACCCTGCTACCATCCACAGGCCAAAGCCCTGCACCTAGCGGCCTGGAATTTGAAAGGGAGCTACTGAGGCAGAAGGGTTTCTCAAAGAACCTAATCAATACCCTGCTACAAAGTAGGAAGGAGTCCACAACAAAAATATATGCTAAGGTGTGGAAAAAGTTCCTGGCCTTTCACCCAGCAAAACTAGCCGGTGAAGTACCCATTACGGCCATTCTAGAATTTCTGCAAAGAGGCCGAGAATTGAGGCTCTCAGTAAGTACTCTAAAGGTCCACGTATCAGCCCTAGGAGCCCTATTTAACTATAACGTGGCAGCAAATAGATGGGTGACCCGTTTTATCTCAGCTTGTCAACGGTCAGAACCGGTGCATATGCCTCAGCTACCAGCATGGAACCTTACTCTAGTTTTGGATGCTTTCACTCAGGCACCATTTGAGCCCATAAGCTCAGCATCAGTGAAGTGCCTCTCATTGAAAACTGCTATGCTAGTAGCCTTAGTATCGGCTAGAAGAGTGAGTGATCTTCACGCTCTATCAGTAGACCCTCCGTTCCTGTCAATAACACAAGACAGTCTGATTTTAAAGACAGACCCGTCCTACCTTCCCAAACGGGCAACTAAATTTCATAGATCTTAGGAGATATGCCTACCTTCCTTCTATGAGAACCCGTCAACACAGGACGAGGTGAAATATCACACTTTAGATGTGAAAAGAGCTGTGCTAGCCTACCTAGATAGGAACAGTCCCTGGAGGCAGAGTAGGTCTCTTTTTGTCTCCTTCCAGGGCAACAGGAAGGGGTCTGCAGTTACAACAGGCACGATATCCAGGTGGATTAGAGATGCGATCACAATGGCATATTTGGCAAAAGGAGAAGACCCTCCACTGGGGATTAAGGCGCACTCTACTAGAGCCATATCATCCTCCTGGGCCAAGAGGGCGAACGTCCCAATTGAACAAATATGTAAGGCTGCAACCTGGTCTTCTCCGTCTACCTTTTATAGTCACTATAGACTAGATTTGTCCTCTACCGAGGATCTAACTTTTGGTAGATCTGTCCTTAACACGGTGTGCCCTCCCAAGTGATTATCTCTGGAAATCTCTCAGTGGGTGCTGTCGTGGCGAAGAGGAAAAACCGGATTACTTACCGGTAATACTCTTTTGTAGAGTCCACGACAGCACCCGCTCACTTCCCTCCCGTAAAGATTTTTTCACACATGGGTCTCCTTGGTGGTGGAGATTATGATTTAAGTTAGATATGTGATTAAACTTAGTAAGCTTAAAACTACATAGGGGTAAAATAGATGAATCGCCCAAACAATTTGACTAAAACATGTATGGCGGTTCCTCCGTTGTTCTCGGTAACACAAACTGAGGGAGCGAGGGGGACCGCCCCATCTATCTCTCTGTAGGTTTCCTGTTCCGGGGGCGGATCCCCTCTCTCAGTGGGTGCTGTCGTGGACTCTACAAAAGAGTATTACCGGTAAGTAATCCGTTTTTTTTTTTTTAATTTAAATTTTACAACTGTACGTTATAAACTTCTGTGAAGCCCTGGGAGGTTCAAAATTCTCACCACACATCTAGATGAGTTCCTTGGGGGGGGGGTCTAGGGGGATAGTACGTCACAGCGATCAGCGGCGCTCACAGCTGGCACCCGGTACTATGTGTGAGGGGCGTTCACGGACCACCCTCGACACGTTATCCCCTTGCACACCGCGATCAAACACGATCGCAGTGTACCAGGGGTTAAAGGGAAGCATTGGCAGGGAGGGGGCTCCCTCCGTGCTTCCCCCGTGCTTCCCTGAGCCCCCCCACAGCAGCGCAATGTGCAGCGCTGCTGCGGTGGGCTCCTTCCCTGCAGGTCCCCGGATCCAAGATGGCAACGGGGACCTTCGGGGGCCTGCAGGGAGCTGGCTTCCTCAGTGCCTGCAAAGCGATCTGTCACAGGACAGTGATGTCCCACCTGGGACTATGTAATAAAGTTAAAAAAAAGTGTGTAAATAATTTTTAAAAAATTGCTAAATAAATAAAAAAATATTCCCTAATTCATTTCTTGGAAATAAAAAAAACAAACAAACAAAAGTACATATATTTGGTATTGCCGCGTCCGTAACGACCCGCCCTATAAAATTGTCCCATTAGTTAACCCCTTTAGCGAATCCCTTAAAAAATAAAAAACGAAGCAAAAAATGATTTATCATACTGCCGAACAAAAAGTGCAATAACGCGCGATCAAAAAGACGCATAAAAATATCCATGGTACCGCTGAAAACGTCATCTTGTCCCGCAAAAAACGAGCCGCCATACAGTGTTGTCAGCGAAAAAATAAAGTTATAGCTCGCAGAATAAAGCGATGCAAAACATAAAAACATAAATGAGGTATTGCTGTAACCGTACTTACCCGAAGAATAAAAGCGCTTTATCAATTTTACCGCACGTGAAACGGTGTAAACGCACCTCCCAAAAGAAATTCACGAAACGCAGGTTTTTCTTCATTCTGCATCCCAAAAATCGGATTAAAAAGCGATCAAAAGATGTCACGTGCCCGAAAATTATACCAATAAAAACGTCAACTCGTCCCGCAAAAAATAAGACCTCACATGATTCGGTGGGTCAAAATATGGAAAAATTATAGCTCTCAATATGTGGTGATGCAAAAACTATTTTTACATTAAAAAGCGTCTTTTAGCGTGTGACAGCTGCCAAATATAAAAACCGCCATAAATAGTAAATCAAACCCCCCATTATCACCCCCTTAGTTAGGGAAAAAATAACAAAATTAAAAAAAAATTATTTCCATTTTCCCGTTAGGGCTAGGGTTAGAGCTGAGATTAGGGGTGTGTTGGGGTTAGGGTTGGAGTTAGAATTTGGGGGTTTCCACTGTTTGGGCACATCAGGTGCTCTCCAAACGCAACATGGCGTCTGATCTCCATTCCAGCCAATTCTGCGTTGAAAAAGTCAAATGGTGCTCCTTCCCTTCCAAGCTCTGCCATGCGCCCAAACAGTGTTTTACCCCCAAAAACCAGCCTACTCAGGTCAAATTGCAGAACATCTTTTGGGGTCCAATTTCTCCTGTTACCCTTAGGAAAATAAAAAATTGAGGGCAAAAATATCATTTTTGTGGAAAAAAATGATTTTTTTATTTTCACGCCCAGGCGTTATAAACTTCTGTGAAGCACTTGGGGGTTCAAAGTCCTCACCACACATCTAGATAAGTTCCGTGGGGGGGGGTCTAGTTTCCCAAATGGTGTCATTTGTGGGGGGGGGGGGGTTTCCACTGTTTAGGTATATCAGGGGCTCTTCCAAGGCAACATGACATCCGCAGACCATTCCAAAACGTCACTACTTCCCTTCCGAGCCCCGACGTGTGCCCATACAGTAGTTTTCTCCCACATATGGGGTATCAGTGTTCTCAGGACAAATTGGACAACAACTTTTGGGGTCCAATTTCTCCTGTTACCCTTGGGAAAATAAAAAAATGGGGACTAAAAGATCATGTTTGTGGAAAAAATACAATTTTTTTATTTTCACGCCCAGGCATTATAAACTTCTGTGAAGCACTGAGGGGTTCAAAGTGCTCACCACACATCTAGATAAGTTCCTTTTGGTGTCTGGTTTCCAAAATGATGACATTTGTGGGGGGTTTCCACTGTTTTGGTACATCAAGGGCTTTCCAAACACGACATGGTGTCCGATCTCAATTCCAGCCAAAAACGTCAAATGGCGCTGCTTCCCTTCCAAGCTCTGCCATGCGCCCAAATAGTCGTCTACACCCACATATGGGGTATCGGTGTACTCAGGTCAAATTGCACAATAACTTTTAGGGTCCTGTTACCCTTGGAAAAATAAGAATTGAGGGAGAAAAGATCACTTTTGTGAAAAAAAAAAAATTATTTTTTTAATTGTACGGCTGTACGTTATAAACTTCTGTGAAGCCCTTGGGGGTTCAAAGTTCTCACCACATATCTAGATAAGTTCCTTGGGGGGTCTAGTTTCCAAAATGGGGTCACTTATGGGGGGTTTCCATTGTTTAGGTACATCGGGGGCTCTCCAAACGTGACATGGCGTCCGATCTGAATTCCAGCCAATTTTGCATTGAAAAAGTCAAACGGCGCTCCTTCCCTTCTGAGCTCTGCCATGCGCCGAAACAGTGGTTTCCCCCACATATCAGGTATCAGCGTACTCAGGACAAATTGTACAATAACTGTTGCAGTCCAATTTCTCCTGTTACCCTTGGTAAAATAAAAAATTGAACCTGAAGTATTTTTTTGTGAAAAAAGGTTAGTTGTTTTTTTTTTAAAAATTCAAAAAGTTCCTGTGAAGCTCCTGAAGGGCTAATAAACTTCTTGAATGTGGTTTTGAGCACCTTGAGGGGTGCAGTTTTTAGAATGGAGTCACTTTTGGGTGTTTTCTATCATATAGACCCCTCAAAGTAGCTTCAAATGTGATGTGGTCTGTAAAAATAAAATGGTGTTGTAAAAATGAGAAATCGTCGGTTCCTAACAAAAAAAAAATGTTGGTTCCAAATTTGTGCTGATGTAAAGTAAACATGTGGGAAATGTTACTTATTAAGTTTTTTGTGTGCTGTAGCTCTGTGATTTAAGGAAAATTCAAAGTTGGAAAATTGCGAAATTTTCAAAAATTTCGCCAAATTTCCGTTTTTTTCACAAATAAACACAAGTTGAATGAAATTTTACCACTAACATGAAGTACAATATATCACGAGAAAACATTGTCAGAATTACCAGGATCCATGGAAGCGTTCCAGAGTTATTACCTCATAAAGGGACAGGTGGTTAGAATTGTAAAAATTGGCCTGGTCATGAACGTGCAAACCACCCTTGGGGGTTAAGGGGTTAATCTTTTGGCAGTAAAAAAAAACTGCAGACAAAAAGCAGGTTTTGCTTCATTTTTTGCTGCTTTCCTTTCTTTGTTTTGGCTGCATTTTTCAGAATCTCTGCCTTGCTTCCACCAATGCATGTATGTGAAAACGTAAAACATTTTCGGAGAAACAGGCAATTTGGCCATATTATTTAGTAGATAATATCTGAAAACATAGCGGCTATTCTGAACAAGAAAGTTTATATGAGTCAATGAAAAAACACGCAAAGCATTTTTTTTTTTTTTTTTTTTTATCAGAGCAGCTCACCCCCAAAAAATTAGAATAAAAGTGATCAAAATGTTTTATGCACTCCAAAATGCTGCAATTAAAAACTACAGCTTGTCATGCAAAGTCCAGCTCCACTGATGTCTCAAAGTGGTGACAAGTTTTTATTCAGAATTTTTTTTTTTTTTTTTTTTTAAAGCCAATAAACCATAAATATAAGTATTTGATAATCATGCTTTCATCTAACTTAAGGCTATGTACGCAACTCGTGCCCTACCAATGTGTGAAAGTAAATAATGGCCACCAACTTAACCCCTTAACGGCCAAAACGGTGGCCACTAAAGAACCTTATTCCCTCATCGTGGTTTTAATACTGATGAGAAATAAAGTTGTAGCTCCCCCAGAGTCTGAAAATATCCAGGATCTCCGCCACTGTTGCAGCTGAGACCCTGCAGAACACGAGTTGTACCTGATTTTCTTGTCCCCAATCACATGATCGCTGTTATTCAGTGGATCATGAACAAAATACTGTGCCAGCTATTAAAATCATTTATCGCTGTTCTGACAATAATATACTTCTCAGGAGCGAAAAGTGATTCCCCTGGACTTTTTGCTCCATCCTGCCCTCCACATCATCTTCCCAAAAAAAAGAAATGGTGGTCTCATGCACAGTGCGCCAGCCAAGATCTGCTAGCCGGCACCCAGCAACAGCAGAAGTATTTTTCCTATTGCTTCATTTTGATCACCCTATCACAGTGGTGAAAAGCCAATAATTAGTGTCACCCCACCCCCAACCATGTGTTATCCCTTTAGTCAGATTATTATTTTTTTAATAATTTTACAATTTTTAATTGTTTGCATTTAGGGTTGGCCATATGGTTGGGATTGAGCATAGGGTTGGGGGTTGAGGCTTGATCTTAGGTTTGGGGTTGAGCATAGGGTTGGGGGTTAGGGTTTGGTGCTTGGCCTTATAGTTAGGGGTTGGGGATTCGGCTTGGTTTAGAGTTAAGGAATTATCCTCACTGAAGTATTTCCATGGCATTTCAATGGGCCAGGGCCCGTACTCAGGATTCCCTTTTGGGGACAAGGTACGGGACGGTAAGCCACGGTTTGTCACCAATTATAATACCCATTGGGCACAAGTGAGGGCCAGCGGTCATGTTCAGTTATTCTTGGGGCACTTCCCATGGCGTTCCTCATTGGGCTTGGCTTACCTTCACACTGGTAGGTTGTCAAAGTATTAACCCTATGGGTATTTAATCTTGTTGGTCACAATGTTCTTCACTTCCCCTGACGAAGCCCCTCTTGTGGGGATGATACGCGTGAGGCCACGTCTGTTTCCAGTCAGGATCATACTCATGGGATCATCAATGGACCTTTCCCTTTCTGGGTAACATATGCTTCTCATACCATTAGTTGGGCTTTTATGAGAGGCTCTTTTCTCTATTGTGGGAGCTTCTCTTGGGGTGTTTTTTTGTGATTACTTTATCTGGGTTTTAGGCTGTTATGGGGGCTTCCGTCCTTTTGGTGGTCCCCTTACCTGCCTTCCATTTATGGGTTATCCTAGCTGCTTGGAAAGGGGATATTTCGATATATCTAAATAACACCCCTCCCCTTTTTTTGCCCCATGAGCCTTTAGGAGTTGGTCCGGGGATTATTATAAATTCATTATTTCTATGTATTGGGTTTATTACTGCATTGTTATTTTGAGTGTACACGGTTCTCATGGTTTTTTAATTGTAATTGTGTATCAATAAAATTGATGTTATATTTTTTGTATATTATGGTGTGCATATATTCCATTAGTCCTTTTTTTTTTTTTTTTGCCATTGTCTAGAGTTAATGTTGGGGGATAACATTGAGCTTGGGGTTTTTCAAAAGTAAAAAAAAAGACTAGTGTTGAGCTTAAGTTCTTGCTACTCAAGTTCTACTTGAGTTGATCGGATGATCAAATATGTATCACGTAACGGGTATCACGGATGCTCAAGTGAGAGTCTCGAGCCTCCGCCCCACGTTTCGTGGCTGTTAGATAATCCCCAAAAAATGAGGTAATTCATAGCCCCCCAAAAAATGCAGGCTTGCACACTCGTATGGCGAACAGCCGCGAAACATGCAGGACGGAGACTTGAGCAGCTCACTAGAGCACCCGCGATGCTTGGTACATACCCAAGCACCCGATGCAATCTGGAGTAGCGAGCACATGCGCTCAACAATAATATTAGATCGTCATATTGATTATCACATTCTGTGTAGTACTTTATGGGTTTAAAGTCCTCACTATACCACTGGATAAAATCCTTGAATGGTGTAGTTTCCAAAGTGTGGTCTCTTTTGGAGGGTTTCTGCTGTTTGGGCTCTTTAAGGGCTCTGCAAATGTGACATGTCGCCCACAATCTTAGTCAGCCAAATCGTGTTCCAAAATTCAAATATTGCGCCTTCCGTTTGTGTATCTAAACCAGAGATCTCAAACACGCGGGCCACATATGGCCCCTGAGGCAGGCATCTGCGGCACGCGGTGCACCACATGTCTCACTCCCTGAGACAGGTGGAAGGCGCGCATTCAGGAGCGTGCGATGGCTGTTCTGTGTGCAAAGGACCTGGGATGAAGTCAGGGGTCACATGATCAGGGGCCTCTGTTTATGCAGGACGCTGCTGTCTGTGCTGGTTGTCATGGTGCTGAATGAAGGTAAGTTTGTGTGGGGTAAGGAGGGGTTTACAGGGTGGATGTAGCAGAGCCGTGTGTGTATGGAGCGGAGCAGTGTGTGTACAAAGTGTATGGAGTGCAGCCGTGTGTGTATGAGGTGTGCGGAGCCATGTGTGTATGAAGTGTACGGAGCGGAGCCGTGTGTGCACGTGATGTACGGAGCGGAGCCGTGTGTGTACGAGGTCGACGGAACGGGGCCGTGGGTGGACGGAGTGGGGCCGTGGGTGGACGGGGTGGGGCCGTGGGTGGACGGGGTGTATTATGTTTGAAAGGAATGTGGCCTGCCAGCTCAATTTTTTTTTTTTTTTTTTATGAACAGAACTGTTTACCTACATGTGAGGTATCGCCACTCTCCTAAAGTGGGTAACAAACTGTGGGTTCCAATTTTTGGTGTTGCGTCTTGCAAAAGTGATAAATTTGGGGCTAAAGCAAAATTTTTGTGAAGAGAAAAAAATAATTTCAATGTGATGACCTAAAGTTATCAAACTGTGTTGCACCTGTGGATTCAAAATGCTCACTATACCCCTAAATAAAATCCTTGCGGGTTGTAGTTTCCCAAATGGTGTCACTTGTGGGGGGTTTCCACTGTTTAGGCACATAGGAGGCTCTCCAAATGCAACATGGCATCCACTTGAGATTCCAGCTCTTTTTGCGTTCAAAAAGTCAAATGAAGCTCCTTCCCTTCCAAGCCCTGCCGTGCGCCCAAACAGTAGATATTTCACACACATGGGGTATCTGCATACTCTCCAGAAATTTCACAACAAATTTTGGGGTCTACTTTCTATTACCCTTGTAAAAAAAAAAAAAAAAAAAAATTGGGGCTAAAGTACTTTAAAATTTTTTCACTTAATTTTTTTTTTTTTTTTTTTTTTTTGCTTCCCCATTCCATTGACTCCTGTGAAACACTTGCAGGTTTAGTACACTTTTTGAATGTGGTTTTGCACACCTTGAGGGGTGCAGTTTTTAGGATGGTGTCACTTTGGGGTATTTTCATATTGACCCCTCAGTCACTTCAAATGTGAGGTGTTCCCAAAAAAAAAAAAAAAACTTACAAATTTTGAACACTTCTAACTTGCTAACAAAAAAATTGTTTCAAAAATTGTGTTGCTGTAAAGTCGACGTGGAAAATGTTTATGAATGAATTAGTGTTATATAACGATCTGGTTTGAGGGCATAAAAATTAAAAGTTTGAAAATTTTAAAATTGTCATTTTTGATATTTTCATAAATATACGCAAATTATATAGACCAAAATTTACCACTAACATGAAGTAAATGTCACGATAAAACTATCTCAGAATCAAGTGGTATATGCTGAAGCATTCCAGAGTTACTACCTCAAAGTGACAGTGGTCAGCTTTAAAAAAAAAAAAAAAAAAAATTGGCCTGCTCATTAAGGTAAAAATTGGTAGGTTAATGCCCTACCAAAGTGTTGGGTAGATAATGTCCGACCATTGAGCGCTTCCGGGGTTTCCGTGTAAATCTGACATATGTGATTCAGACAGAACCCCCGGCTGAAGATTCCCTATAATGAGGCAGATGGAGGCACTGTGGACGCAGTCTCTCCTGTGATTCGGCGGTGTCCGTCTTTTTAGGATCTCAGAAAAGTGCCGTCGGCCACAGTTTTGTGCATCTCTGTAAGGGACGCTGCTGAACAGAGGCCAGACGGAGTCCAGAGGAACTCTGCTGCCTCATTATTGCTCAGCGTAGCGCGCCGGATAACTGTGATCCCGAATGTTCTTTACCCCAAAATGCCACTAATAAAAGCTTGTACTCAACCCACAAAAAACAAGTCTCCAGTTCGTCACCTGTTATCAGAAATATAAGGTGCTGCTACATTACTGGAAGCACAAAGGCCCGGAAAAAGTCTTATGGCTCCCCCCCCCCAAAAAAAAAAAAAAATCCAGCAAAGCCTGCTCTTCCAAATGCCATGCCGTCCCATCACCCCCGAACCCCCACCCGTGTGCCTAAACCATAGTTGGGAATCCACATGTTTGTCATTATCATAGAGAGCAGAGCCCACTTAATTTACAAGTGAGAACATGCTGGGCATAATGTAGTGGGCACAACAACGTACTGGTCACTATAATGTACTGGTCACTACAACAGCAGCTTTGCATTTTTCACAACATCCACTTATGCTTATTTCTGGAAAACACCCATGGAGTCAAAATTGTCATTACACCTGTAGATAAATTCCCAGGGGTGTATAATTTCCAAAATGGGGTCACTTGAGATGGTTTCTACTCTTCTGGCAATGAAGTGCTCTGTATATGGACTCCACAAACTATACAACGAAAATTTGTTCTCCAAGAGTCAAACATCGCTCGTCCCTCCCAAGCCTCACTGTGTGTTCAAACAGAATTGTACAGCCAAATATGGGGTATTGCTTTGGTCACGGGAATTTGTGTGACAAAATGTGTGGTCATTTTTAGTTATTTCCTCTTGTGAAAATGTAAAATCTGAGGCTAAAACATTATAGTGGTAAAAATGTAATTTTTCTTCAGCGCTCAATGGTATAAAATTTTGTGAAACACTTGTGTCCATATGATCACTGCACTCCTAGAGGATTTCATTGAGGTGTAGTTTGTAAAATGGGGTCACATATAGGGGGTTCTGCTGTTCTGGCCCCTCATAGGCTCTGCCAATGTGACATGGCATCCTCAAACCTTTCCAGGCAAATCTGAACTCCAATATGGTGCGTCTTCTCTTCTGATCTTTGCACTGTGCCTAAAAAGTAGTTTTTGACCACATATGAGGGTATCGGTGTACATCCGTTTTCTCCTATTGGCACTTTTTGAAAATTTAAAAATTTGGGGCTAAAGCAACATTTTAGTGCAAAAATGTAACTTTTCACTTTAACAGCCCAATGTTGTAAAATTCTGTGAAATTCATGCTTACTACTTCCCTAGATGAATTCTTATAAGAGGTGTAGTTTCCAAAATGGGGTCACTTGTGGGTGTTTCTGCTTTTGTGGAATGTTGGTGACCTCTAAATGTGACATGACGTGGAAAATCTATTTCAGACAATTTTGCACTTCAAAAATCAGACTGACATGCCTCCCAGTGATTGTTGGAATATCAATCGTCTGTCACCTAACTTCTGATATATGGTTTTGTGGGATGACCCCCTGAAAGGGAGAGATTAGTTGTCATGTAAATTATCCTAGTTTTGGCGTTAATCTGTAGGTTAATAGCATTCTTACACACAGAGACCCCTGTTGCCGGTAGGAAATTAACTTTATTCCCACAGGCAGTGTTCGGTCCTATTCACTAGGTACCGGTGATGTTTTAGTCAACGCTCTGTGTATAATGGCTTTAACCATGTCCAGCACTGACGGCAGCTCTGCATTAGGGCCGGCTGTCAGTCAGTGTCGGGGGCACAGTTACAGCTGCAACTCTCTATACACAGAGCAGTGACTGAAGCTACGGCGCTGCCGCTCCGTTACTGGTTCCCAAAGCTGCTGGGGGGATAAAGCTAGTTTCTTCCTGGCAGTGGGACTCCATGCTGGTGCCACATGGTGTCAGAATGCTATCGGCCTGCAGATTAAACCCATAGCTGCAGGTTGATAGCGTTAAAGGGAACCGGTGATGTAAAATAACGCCATGTGACTGCAGACTTGTGCATCCTCTCATCACACACTGTGGTCACATGACAGCCCAGTAACGGAGAATCCTCACAGCGCACATTGTGTGCCATGTGAAGATCAGCAAGTCTGCAGTCATAGTGACACTTGTGACCACAGTGCGCAATGAGAGGATACACATGACAGCCAGCATCGGAGTCCTTACAGCGCACGGTGTGTGCTATGTGAAGATCAGCAAGTCTGCAGACAGTGACTGCAGACTTGTAGATTCCTTTATCTTTATAGAAGTGAAGAAAAATAATAATGTGATAATTCGCTTCTTGCTAAAGACTAACATTTGCCCCCAGACGCTGTGTGTGCATTTCTCCGTGTATGCCTCGGTTGTATCTGACAATATGGCGTTGATCTCGGTGGTTGACGTGTCCCCGGTACATGCAGTCCTCCTGCTTCCTGAGTTTCAGGACATACTTGTGCACTATAGAGAATTTCTGGCATGTTCTGTGCCATTCTATACGGCCAGATCTGTATATTTTCACATTTAAGCAAATGCTCACTTTTTTTTCTTCTAGTAATTGAAGTTTTGAGCCAGATTTCAGCCCAAACAGAAGCAGATTTCCATGGCTGTGATGCATAGGAGCTTTGTGCGGCTCGGTCCCAGCTGTGCGGTCTCCAGCACACTTTGTAGGATGGGCCGGGGAAGGATTGGGTGTTGCCTCCTGGCAGACATGAAGAATGGGACTTATTAACTGTTCCCTTAGCAGGAATTCTGACTGCCAAATTCCCCTTGTGCTTCAGTCTGGGTGGGGTTGTCAGGGTTTCTAATTCTGTCTGGCTGCTGTAGATTAGACCTCCTAATGGCCGCCTTCTTCTTAAAATAGATGTCCCTGTGCCTTTTCTGCAATTGCGAAATGATCACTTCTTCCATATATAAGTTTTATGGCCTCCTAAATGTCAGCATAATGTCATCCTCCAAAAATGCAATGAAGCAGCAGGTACCCCCCTATGCATCGCCGTTCACACAGTAAAGAAGCGGAGGTTGGGGATTTTGGGAGCGCTCCTATATTTTTTCTGGAGGCCCAACTCTATTGTCAACTTCACAGGGAAGTGGAAAGCTGACGGGGGACGTTGTGCTGGGTTGATGGGAAATGGCATAAGTGACTTTACCGTAATTTAATCGGAAACTCTGATGAGTTTGTGTATCGGACTGGCCCACCAGAGAACCTGGGAATCCTCCGGTGGCTTCTCCTGCAGGAGAGTTTACAGTGCAAACCTGGCACCTGCTATGAGGCTCCTGAATGGGGGAGAACCTGGTGACATCAACTGGATCTGACCAATTACGTGATAACAGACGAATCGGTAAGCAGAGCCAGATCCTAACATTGTGTCTTATGGCTATACCAATGGATACAGTGCATGATGAAAGTCTAGGTCCGAAAATCCACTGTAATGATGAGGCATTGGTTCTGCATAGATGAAAGGTGGGCCCTCGGAATCAAGCCCTCTTCTGGGCCCAATGTTCTTCAGTCCAACACTGGGTGTATACAGTCAGTATGTATGGAGGGCTGTACCCAATTCCATGTGTCACACCACATTTATTTTCTTATTCCTCAGTTATATGTTAAGAATTCTTGTAAATATATTAAATGGTCAGACATTGCAGCAAACTGCATGAGTCATTACGAGCAACTATGTGCCTTATCAGAGAATTTAGGTCTTTTGACTCCCTTTTGCCTCCTGAAAATCCCCATCAACTCTGAAAAACAGTTCTAATCTAGGTCAAAGCAAGACAGAGCTACAGCACAATAAGGCATCAGAGTACACCTCCTATAATACTGCATGGAAAGGGGCGAGAAGGAGGAGTGAGGAACCAAGGAGAGACAGACAGCACGGGCAATTCATGCTGCAGTCAGTGACTGATTCAGCTTATCCCAGAGCTGGATTCACAGTCACATGAGTCAGTACCCCTGGATTCACCTCAATGCTGCTTCTGCTACTTGTGAACATGTGCTAAAGAGAGAGAAGAGCAAGAATGTGTCGTGCATATAGCAACACTTCTCCTACTAGATCAGATAAAACTTAGAATTAAAGGGCCTACAGAGGAGAAAAATGATGCATGTCATGTGGCCAGAAGTAGTGTTATTTCTCAACTACACACATGACAGATTACACTGAAAATGTACCCAAAATTACAGGTATGCTGTAAAGAAATAAGTTATCAGTGCCTTCAATTTAAAGAAAATCTGTCATCAGGTTTTGCCACCTCTCATGAGAGCAGCATGCTGTAGAGTCAGAGACCCTGATTCCAGGAATGTCATTTGCTCAGCAGCTTGCTGTAGTTTTGATAAAAATCAGTTTTTATAAGCAGGCGATATTCACTAGAGGACTAGTAAACCTGCTGCCATATTGTCCTCCATATTCATGATCTCTGTGTAACCCCGCCCACATCACTGGCAGCTTTCTGCCTATGCACATTGTACACAGAAAGCAGCCAATCAGTGTTGTGGGTGGGGTTCTATAGAGCTGAGCAGTCAAGAGAACTGCAAGATGTGCAGCAGAGAAAGTAGTGATTGTATCAAAATTGCAGCAGGCAGGCCGGTAAGTTACACATTGCTGGATTCAAAGCAATTGTGCAAGTGAATCGCTTCGAAAGGTCCCAAATTTTTTGTATATTGTGGAGTTGCACAAAAATGTTACTTTTGGCGTTGTCCTATTTGTTTGTGCCCAGCTCCTGGGATCTGGCGCTCCTTACACCAGTCTGAGTAGTAAGATTTCTGGCGAGGAGCACTCCACTTACTGGTAATTTGAGGGTCCACAGCTCGCTCTCAGCTACTGATTTTTTTTTTTTTGACTGTAAATGCTCCGGCCTGCTGACAGCAGACTGATAGCGGTTTAATCTTAGATTGTATTTCTTTCCATTACATGCGTTGTCTTATGAGCGGCCGGACCATTGCCAGATGATTCACGGCTTTGAGCCGCAGCTTGTGGTTACTGTAGTGCTCAGTCCCTGCAGTGCACTTTATAGGATTTTAATGCATCCGACGTTCATTGTGGAAGGTTTATTGGGAATCGGACAGCGATTTAATCTCTGTATACCAAGAACGTGGTCTGCATTATTGCATTATGTGCACGGTGATCAGCTGCTCCACTGTCTCCATTGGTTTTTACTAATATGAGCTTTGTGCAGTTGTACAGCATTGTCACAGGGCAATGCTGGGATTATTTGGGGGCTTGCTGTATGGTTCTTGGTATTGTTATTTTATCATTTATTTTACTCACTTATATAGCGTTATTAATTCCACAGCGCTTTACATCTCATCACTGTCCCCAATGGGGCTCACAATATAGAATCCCTATCATTATGTCTTTGGATTGTGAGAGGTACCCGGAGGAAACCCACATAAACACTGGGAGAACATACCACTCCTTGCAGATGTAGTCCTTGGTGGGATTTGACTCATCCCAGTATTAAAAGAAGTACAAATATAAATGAAGTGAAGCTCGTAGACTAACTGTTCACAAATACTATTCTCCATTTAAAGAGGAGTTCAATACATTATAACAATCCCTGAGCTCCCCTGCTTCTGCCGCTTTTTTTCCATTTTGTCCTGCTTCGCTTTATTGCAGAGATAATATTTGTTGCTTTTGGCGCGCAGTATGTGAAATCTCTGCTCGTAGTGCAACTGGACGACTCTTTAGAGACTCTGGGGCATGCGCTGTTGCCCTTTTTTGCCCACATGTTGGTAATCTGCGCCAAGAAGTCTCAGACACTTCTAAGCTGTTATTGTCAGCATCTGGTAAGGAGGGGTGAAAGTGCACCTCTCCAGAGAAGACTGTAGCGAAACGCCTAGTTGCAGTACATGCAGAGATTTCACATACTGAGCTCCGAACGCAACAATGTGAATATCTCTGCAATGGAATAACACCACACAAAACAAAGAGTGGCAGAATCAGGAGAGCGCAGCGATTGTTACAAGGTGTTAAACGCAAGTGACAGATCATCTTTAATGGTACAGTAGCATGGTTTCATTGAACTCTGCATTATGCGACTCGTCCCCTTTTTCCTGGAATTGTATGAATGATTTGAGTTACTTTTCTCTAGTTGCTGTAGCACGGTCTCCACATGCACTGACCTGTCGTCTGGAATGTAACCTACTAACCGTCCGTAGCAGGAGTGATCAATAATTGGTTATTAGTGACATGCGCTTATTATACCACACCTGACTAGCTCACAAGTCCGTCAGTCTGTGCAGCACCAAACACAATCCTGAAGATATTTTTCTGTTTTCTCCTAAGGTTGTGAAAACCATTGGACTTCGTGAGGTTTGGTTCTTTGGACTCCAGTACCAGGACACAAAGGGCTTCTCCACATGGCTAAAGCTCAACAAAAAGGTAACACTTTAGTTGTTTTGGTTTTTTTGGGGTTACAATTTGTAGTGTTTTCCTCTGTGTGCAGCCTTGGGTGTGATTTCAGTTCAGCTTTTGGTGCTCAGCTGCCCTTTTTAAAGGGAATCTCTCAAAAAATGTTTGCTATCTTATCTGAGTGCAGCAAGATATTGGGATAGGAACCCTTATTCCAGCGATGTCACTAACTGGGCTGCTTGCTGACGTTTTCTTAAAATCAGTTTTATCAGCTGCAGATTTAGCAGTTCACTGAATGCTGAGCTCTGTATAACACACCACTGTTTGGCTGCTTTCTATGTACACGGTGCATATACAGAAAGCTGCCAGTCAGTTGTGTGGGCTCATGCTATGGAGGGACTACCTGGCGGCAGGTTTACTAGTCCTCTAGGGATAATCTGCTGATAAAACTGTGATTTTATCAAAACTACAGCAAGCAGCCCAATAAGCGACACGTCACTGGAATCGGGGTCTCTGGCCCTAAAATATGCTGCTCTCAGATTAGATGACAAAAACTTGGTGACACATTCCCTTTAACAGGTGCTTTCTACCAGTTTACTTGATGCTTTTTTATCTTGAATTCAGCAGACACTTGGGGCCTGATTCATTATTGCAAGTTTTAGTTTTTGTTTTTTTTGCCTCTTTTTCATTTTGCTTGGTTTTTGTAAATTGTACCGTTTTAATCTAGTTTGTGTCCGCCAGTATCCCCCCCCCCCCCCCCCCCATGTTCTCTATGCTGGGCAAGGTTCTGGGAATCGTCAATGGCAAATTTTTATGAAATCTCAATTTGCCCCCGTCACACACAGCGAGATAGCTAGCGAGATCGCTGCTGAGTCACAAGTTTTGTGACGCAACAGCGATCTTACCAGAGATATCTCTAGGTGTGACGGGTATCGCTGATCGTGCTCGAATGCCCTGGGCATTTTTTGGATCGTTAGTCTCCCGCTGGCCAGCACGCATCGCTGTGTGTGGTAGGCAGGAGACCAGCGAGCTGGACGCTGGTTTCCAATGTGAATGCGTGCGTCACTTAGTTACCCGCTGTGTTCCTTAGATACCAGCGTGCTGGCGCTGGTATCTAAGGTAAACTGCTGGTTTCTAAGCGCCCCGCTGTTTACCTTGGTTACCAGCTCCCTGCACCAGCGTGCTGGTATCTAAGGTACACAGTGGGTAACTAAGCAACATGCGTAGCTTGTTACCTGCGTCGCTGGTGAGATCTGCCTGTTTGGCAGCTCACACCGATCATGTAGCAACACACCAGCGATCCTGACAAGGTCATATCGTTGTCTGGATCGCTGGTGCGTTGCTATGTGTGAACGGGGTCCTAAGTGCTGTCCCCTTCCTGTAGTGATTTTACATATGCCTGAAGAATTTTAAATGAACAGGGTATTTTTATTTTTTTGCTGTAAAAAGTCACAAAACATGTTAAACACGAAAACAAAATTTTTTGATTTTGTGCAAAATTCATTTTCACTTACAATTTGGATGAATTTGACAAAAAATGTCAGTGAATATCACAAGAAGAAAAAATAAGAAATGGTTACTTAAAAATATTGCAAAGTATGAGTTGTGTACTTTGTGCTCTTTTATGCCTCGTACTAAAAATTACTCCTGGTTCTTCCTCAGGTCACTGCTCAGGACGTACGGAAAGATAGTCCATTGCTTTTCAAGTTTCGTGCCAAATTCTACCCGGAGGATGTTTCTGAGGAATTAATCCAAGATATCACGCAGCGACTCTTCTTTCTCCAAGTAAAAGAAGGCATTCTGAATGATGACATTTACTGTCCTCCTGAGACTGCAGTGCTGCTGGCTTCATATGCCGTGCAGGCCAAGTATGGGGACTTCAACAAGGATGTCCAAAAACCAGGCTATTTGTCCCAAGACAAGCTGCTTCCTCAGAGGTAAGGATACTCTGAATTTCTAAATGTAATCATTGCAAGCAAGATTGAGTGGTCTCTTATTGATGACTTATCCTATGGATAGGCCATCAATGTCAGTCTCTGGCATTCCACTTAAAGAGGACCTGTCACTAGCTCAAAATATCTGAATTGAATGCCTTGTAGAACTCCCTGAGCTCCCCTGATTCTGCATCTCGTTTGTTTTTTGCTGCATCTCTCTATTGCAGTGATATTCTCATTTGTTTCTTCTGGAGAGCAATATGTGAAATCTCTTCTTTGCAATTTTAAATTGACGTTTCTTCATGGTCTTCTCTGGGGGGGCGTGTGCTTTCAACCTTTCCTCCCTATTACTGTGATTGGCGGTGTCTGAAAGGTAGGTATTCCCGCACACATTGCTAAAGGAGACTGAAGAAACACATGGTGCACTATAAGCAGAGACTTCACAAACTGCATTCCAAAAGGTACAAATGTGAATATCTTGGCAATGAAGCGACGCAGCGTAAAATGGAAAAGAGCAACAGAGTCGGGAGCTTGGGGATTTTCTTTTAAATGTGACAAGTCATCTTTAGGAATAATGATTATTTCAACAAACTTCTTTTTGCATCTTTTCCCATGGCAGTGACTGGTTGGGGACAAGGTCCTGACGCTCCCACTTAATCAAAGGGAACACATGTCCTGTCTGCTTTACATTACATACACTGAGATCAGAAGATGGGTTGTAATGATGATTTCTGCTTTCTGGCAGCTCGCTGTATAATAATGCTGTGAGCCTTTTCTGTTGACACTGAGCCATTTCATATACAGAAGAAATATTTCATAGCACAGAGCTAGTTAAATGGAACCTGTCACCCCCCCCCAGGCGGTTTTAAGTAAAAGAGTCACCATGTGCAGCCCTAATGCTGCATTCTATCAAGGTGGCTCTTTTACTTAGCATCCCTTCCACCGCAGAAATAATTGTTTTTAAAATTGGTCAAAACTACCTGAATTTTGACAGGGGGGCAGGTCTTTCCCCCTCTGACAGACGCCTCGCATCCATCAGTCATTTCTTTCTTCAGTATTTGGCGCCGCCTCCTCAGCTTCTTTTGAAATCGTGGCGCCTGCGCTGTACTATATCTTCTTGGGCATGCGCAGTTAGCGCTGCCCGTTCTGTCTCATCACATCCTGGCCTTGCTATCGCGCCGGCGTGGACGCGCTGCCAGAGATCCCGCCCCGCAGTTGCTTATGATTTAATCACGCTGCGGGGCTGGGAATCTTGGGCATGAGAGACGCAGAGAACTACTGCGCATGCCCAAGATTCCCAGCCCCGAAGTGTGAATAAATCATAAGCGATTGCGGGGCGGGATCTGTGGCCGCGCGATAGGAAGGCCGGAATGTGATGTGAGAGCACAGGCACGTCGGGCAGCGCTAACTGCGCATGCCCACGAAACTATAGTACAGCGCAGGCGCCAGCATTTCAAAAGAAGCTGAGGAGGCGGCACCAAATACTGAAGAAAGAAATGACGTATGGATGCAAGGCGTCTGTCAGAGGGGGAAAGACCTGCCCCCCCGTCAAAATTCAGGTATTTTTGACCAATTTTAAAAACAATTATTTCTGTGGTGGAAGGGACGCTAAGTAAAAGAGCCACCTTGACAGAATGCAGCATTAGTGCTGCACAAGGTGGCTCTTTTACTTAAAAACGCCTGAGGGGGATGACAGGTTCCCTTTAAAGGGCTATAATTCCCAATGAACTGCGGGGTCCATTACCGAAAAACCTCTTCCTAAATGCTAAAGTGCTTCAAGTAAAATATAAACCCCTGTATACTCCTGTGTCAGACTGGCACTGTTCCTTTGATCTCAACGCTATCTGTTGGCCCTCCATGCTGTGCGTGCATGCTGCATCCGATCCTCAGCTTTTTGGCTGCAACCTTCTGTTAGACCGAACTGTGCTGGACAGGACTATGAAGACTGAAGTCCGTCAGCGTGGAGCGGTTATTTGCAGACAGAGAGGATAGTCGGGAGCCTCTTATGGACTTCAGCCTTCATAGTCTGGTCACCCGGCTGTTGATTGGCTGCAGTGCTGTTATTAAGGCACATGAGTACCGGCAGACACAGCGCCAGTCTGCGAGCGGAGTATATGGTGTGTTTGCTTCTTACCCTAAAGCACCACATGTTACGGTTACACAGGGCTTTTTTTGCAGCATTTTTTCCAGATGAAGGTGTGATGGCAGGAAACACATTATACACATTTTTCATGCAGTTTTTATGCATTTATTCAATGAATAGAAAACACTGAAAGAATTGTAATTCTGCAGTTAACACTTCATTCGCACCTTTAGTATTTGGTCACTGTTTCCCATCACTATTTGTAGCCAAATCCAGGAATGGAATAATCAGGGGAAAGAATGATAGAAACACGTCACCATGTCTGTATTTGTCACCCACTCCTGAAGCGTTCTCCTGATCACATGGGTACGCCATAAATGCTGAATATGGGAATGCCCTGTATTCCTGCAATACTGAGGCATCACTGATTAAGGGCTGCATGTAGTCTTCTGTTTGTGCATCAACACTGGAGATGCACAATGCTCAACACATATCTTTTTTTATTTATTTTTTTACAGCACATATAGCATGGTACGCACATTCTTTTTACAGTACATACAGCATGGTACGCACATACCGCACACTTTCTGCAGCACATGCAGCATGGTACGCACATACCGCACACTTTCTGCAGCACATGCAGCATGGTACACATACACTGCACACATTCTTTCAGCACATAGAATGTGTGTGGTGTGTAAGTACCATGCTCTATTTGCAGCACATACAGCATAGTACGTACACACCGCACACATTCTATTTGCAGCACATACAGCATAGTACGTACACACCGCACACATTCTATTTGCAGCACACAGAGCATGGTACTTACACACCACACACATTCTATTTGCAGCACATACAGCATAGTACGTACACACCGCACACATTCTATTTGCAGCACACAGAGCATGGTACTTACACACCGCACACATTCTATTTGCAGCACATACAGCATAGTACGTACACACCGCACACATTCTATTTGCAGCACATACAGCATAGTACGTACACACCGCACACATTCTATTTGCAGCACATACAACATAGTACGTACACACCGCACACATTCTTTCAGCACACAGAGCATGGTACTTACACACCACACACATTCTATTTGCAGCACATACAGCATAGTACGTACACACCGCACACATTCTTTCAGCACACAGAGCATGGTACTTACACACCACACACATTCTTTCTGCAGCACATGCAGCATAGTACGTACACACCGCACACATTCTATTTGCAGCACATACAGCATAGTACGTACACACCACACACATTCTTTCAGCACACAGAGCATGGTACTTACACACCACACACATTCTTTCTGCAGCACATGCAGCATAGTACGTACACACCGCACACATTCTATTTGCAGCACATACAGCATAGTACGTACACACCGCACACATTCTATTTGCAGCACATACAGCATAGTACGTACACACCGCACACATTCTATTTGCAGCACATACAGCATAGTACGTACACACCGCACACATTCTATTTGCAGCACATACAGCATAGTACGTACACACCGCACACATTCTATTTGCAGCACATACAGCATAGTACGTACACACCGCACACATTCTATTTGCAGCACATACAGCATAGTACGTACACACCGCACACATTCTATTTGCAGCACATACAGCATAGTACGTACACACCGCACACATTCTATTTGCAGCACACAGAGCATGGTACTTACACACCACACACATTCTATTTGCAGCACATACAGCATAGTACGTACACACCGCACACATTCTATTTGCAGCACATACAGCATAGTACGTACACACCGCACACATTCTATTTGCAGCACATACAGCATAGTACGTACACACCGCACACATTCTATTTGCAGCACATACAACATAGTACGTACACACCGCACACATTCTTTCAGCACACAGAGCATGGTACTTACACACCACACACATTCTATTTGCAGCACATACAGCATAGTACGTACACACCGCACACATTCTTTCAGCACACAGAGCATGGTACTTACACACCACACACATTCTTTCTGCAGCACATGCAGCATAGTACGTACACACCGCACACATTCTATTTGCAGCACATACAGCATAGTACGTACACACCACACACATTCTATTTGCAGCACATACAGCATAGTACGTACACACCGCACACATTCTATTTGCAGCACATACAGCATAGTACGTACACACCGCACACATTCTATTTGCAGCACATACAGCATAGTACGTACACACAGCACACATTCTATTTGCAGCACATACAGCATAGTACGTACACACCGCACACATTCTATTTGCAGCACATACAGCATAGTACGTACACACCGCACACATTCTATTTGCAGCACATACAGCATAGTACGTACACACCGCACACATTCTATTTGCAGCACATACAGCATAGTACGTACACACCGCACACATTCTTTCAGCACACAGAGCATGGTACTTACACACCACACACATTCTTTCTGCAGCACATGCAGCATAGTACGTACACACCGCACACATTCTATTTGCAGCACATACAGCATAGTACGTACACACCACACATTCTATGTGCAGCACATACAGCATAGTACGTACACACCGCACACATTCTATTTGCAGCACATACAGCATAGTACGTACACACCGCCCACATTCTATTTGCAGCACATACAGCATAGTACGTACACACCGCACACATTCTTTCAGCACACAGAGCATGGTACTTACACACCACACACATTCTTTCTGCAGCACATACAACATAGTACGTACACACCGCACACATTCTTTCAGCACACAGAGCATGGTACTTACACACCACACACATTCTATTTGCAGCACATACAGCATAGTACGTACACACCGCACACATTCTTTCAGCACACAGAGCATGGTACTTACACACCGCACACATTCTTTTTGCAGCACATACAGCATAGTACGTACACACCGCACACATTCTATTTGCAGCACATACAGCATAGTACGTACACACCGCACACATTCTATTTGCAGCACATACAGCATAGTACGTACACACCGCACACATTCTATTTGCAGCACATACAGCATAGTACGTACACACCGCACACATTCTATTTGCAGCACATACAGCATAGTACGTACACACCGCACACATTCTATTTGCAGCACATACAGCATAGTACGTACACACCGCACACATTCTATTTGCAGCACATACAGCATAGTACGTACACACCGCACACATTCTATTTGCAGCACATACAGCATAGTACGTACACACCGCACACATTCTATTTGCAGCACATACAGCATAGTACGTACACACCGCACACATTCTATTTGCAGCACATACAGCATAGTACGTACACACCGCACACATTCTATTTGCAGCACATACAGCATAGTACGTACACACAGCACACATTCTATTTGCAGCACATACAGCATAGTACTTACACACCGCACACATTCTATTTGCAGCACATACAGCATAGTACGTACACACCGCACACATTCTATTTGCAGCACATACAGCATAGTACGTACACACCGCACACATTCTTTCAGCACACAGAGCATGGTACTTACACACCACACACATTCTTTCTGCAGCACATACAACATAGTACGTACACACCGCACACATTCTTTCAGCACACAGAGCATGGTACTTACACACCACACACATTCTATTTGCAGCACATACAGCATAGTACGTACACACCGCACACATTCTTTCAGCACACAGAGCATGGTACTTACACACCACACACATTCTTTCTGCAGCACATACAACATAGTACGTACACACCGCACACATTCTTTCAGCACACAGAGCATGGTACTTACACACCGCACACATTCTATTTGCAGCACATACAGCATAGTACGTACACACCGCACACATTCTATTTGCAGCACATACAGCATAGTACGTACACACCGCACACATTCTATTTGCAGCACATACAGCATAGTACGTACACACCGCACACATTCTATTTGCAGCACATACAGCATAGTACGTACACACCGCACACATTCTTTCAGCACACAGAGCATGGTACTTACACACCACACACATTCTTTCTGCAGCACATACAACATAGTACGTACACACCGCACACATTCTTTCAGCACACAGAGCATGGTACTTACACACCGCACACATTCTATTTGCAGCACATACAGCATAGTACGTACACACCGCACACATTCTATTTGCAGCACATACAGCATAGTACGTACACACAGCACACATTCTATTTGCAGCACATACAGCATAGTACGTACACACCACACATTCTATGTGCAGCACATACAGCATAGTACGTACACACCGCACACATTCTATTTGCAGCACATACAGCATAGTACGTACACACCGCCCACATTCTATTTGCAGCACATACAGCATAGTACGTACACACCGCACACATTCTTTCAGCACACAGAGCATGGTACTTACACACCACACACATTCTTTCTGCAGCACATACAACATAGTACGTACACACCGCACACATTCTTTCAGCACACAGAGCATGGTACTTACACACCACACACATTCTATTTGCAGCACATACAGCATAGTACGTACACACCGCACACATTCTTTCAGCACACAGAGCATGGTACTTACACACCGCACACATTCTTTTTGCAGCACATACAGCATAGTACGTACACACCGCACACATTCTATTTGCAGCACATACAGCATAGTACGTACACACCGCACACATTCTTTTTGCAGCACATACAGCATAGTACGTACACACCGCACACATTCTATTTGCAGCACATACAGCATAGTACGTACACACCGCACACATTATTTCAGCACACAGAGCATAGTACGTACACACCGCACACATTCTATTTGCAGCACATACAGCATAGTACGTACACACCGCACACATTCTATTTGCAGCACATACAGCATAGTACGTACACACCGCACACATTCTATTTGCAGCACATACAGCATAGTACGTACACACCGCACACATTCTATTTGCAGCACATACAGCATAGTACGTACACACCGCACACATTCTATTTGCAGCACATACAGCATAGTACGTACACACCGCACACATTCTATTTGCAGCACATACAGCATAGTACGTACACACCGCACACATTCTATTTGCAGCACATACAGCATAGTACGTACACACAGCACACATTCTATTTGCAGCACATACAGCATAGTACTTACACACCGCACACATTCTATTTGCAGCACATACAGCATAGTACGTACACACCGCACACATTCTATTTGCAGCACATACAGCATAGTACGTACACACCGCACACATTCTTTCAGCACACAGAGCATGGTACTTACACACCACACACATTCTTTCTGCAGCACATACAACATAGTACGTACACACCGCACACATTCTTTCAGCACACAGAGCATGGTACTTACACACCACACACATTCTATTTGCAGCACATACAGCATAGTACGTACACACCGCACACATTCTTTCAGCACACAGAGCATGGTACTTACACACCACACACATTCTTTCTGCAGCACATACAACATAGTACGTACACACCGCACACATTCTTTCAGCACACAGAGCATGGTACTTACACACCGCACACATTCTATTTGCAGCACATACAGCATAGTACGTACACACCGCACACATTCTATTTGCAGCACATACAGCATAGTACGTACACACCGCACACATTCTATTTGCAGCACATACAGCATAGTACGTACACACCGCACACATTCTATTTGCAGCACATACAGCATAGTACGTACACACCGCACACATTCTTTCAGCACACAGAGCATGGTACTTACACACCACACACATTCTTTCTGCAGCACATACAACATAGTACGTACACACCGCACACATTCTTTCAGCACACAGAGCATGGTACTTACACACCGCACACATTCTATGTGCAGCACATACAGCATAGTACGTACACACCGCACACATTCTATTTGCAGCACATACAGCATAGTACGTACACACCGCCCACATTCTATTTGCAGCACATACAGCATAGTACGTACACACCGCACACATTCTTTCAGCACACAGAGCATGGTACTTACACACCACACACATTCTTTCTGCAGCACATACAACATAGTACGTACACACCGCACACATTCTTTCAGCACACAGAGCATGGTACTTACACACCACACACATTCTATTTGCAGCACATACAGCATAGTACGTACACACCGCACACATTCTTTCAGCACACAGAGCATGGTACTTACACACCGCACACATTCTTTTTGCAGCACATACAGCATAGTACGTACACACCGCACACATTCTATTTGCAGCACATACAGCATAGTACGTACACACCGCACACATTCTTTTTGCAGCACATACAGCATAGTACGTACACACCGCACACATTCTATTTGCAGCACATACAGCATAGTACGTACACACCGCACACATTATTTCAGCACACAGAGCATAGTACGTACACACCGCACACATTCTATTTGCAGCACATACAGCATAGTACGTACACACCGCACACATTCTATTTGCAGCACATACAGCATAGTACGTACACACCGCACACATTCTATTTGCAGCACATACAGCATAGTACGTACACACCGCACACATTCTATTTGCAGCACATACAGCATAGTACGTACACACCGCACACATTCTATTTGCAGCACATACAGCATAGTACGTACACACCGCACACATTCTATTTGCAGCACATACAGCATAGTACGTACACACCGCACACATTCTATTTGCAGCACATACAGCATAGTACGTACACACCGCACACATTCTATTTGCAGCACATACAGCATAGTACGTACACACCGCACACATTCTTTCAGCACACAGAGCATGGTACTTACACACCGCACACATTCTTTCTGCAGCACATACAGCATAGTACGTACACACCGCACACATTCTATTTGCAGCACATACAGCATAGTACGTACACACCGCACACATTCTATTTGCAGCACATACAGCATAGTACGTACACACCGCACACATTCTATTTGCAGCACATACAGCATAGTACGTACACACCGCACACATTCTATTTGCAGCACATACAGCATAGTACGTACACACCGCACACATTCTATTTGCAGCACATACAGCATAGTACGTACACACCGCACACATTCTTTCAGCACACAGAGCATGGTACTTACACACCACACACATTCTTTCTGCAGCACATACAACATAGTACGTACACACCGCACACATTCTTTCAGCACACAGAGCATGGTACTTACACACCACACACATTCTATTTGCAGCACATACAGCATAGTACGTACACACCGCACACATTCTTTCAGCACACAGAGCATGGTACTTACACACCACACACATTCTATTTGCAGCACATACAACATAGTACGTACACACCGCACACATTCTTTCAGCACACAGAGCATGGTACTTACACACCACACACATTCTTTCTGCAGCACATACAGCATAGTACGTACACACCGCACACATTCTATTTGCAGCACATACAGCATAGTACGTACACACCGCACACATTCTATTTGCAGCACATACAGCATAGTACGTACACACTTCACACATTCTTTCAGCACACAGAGCATGGTACTTACACACCACACACATTCTATTTGCAGCACATACAGCATAGTACGTACACACCGCACACATTCTTTCAGCACACAGAGCATGGTACTTACACACCACACACATTCTTTCTGCAGCACATACAGCATAGTACGTACACACCGCACACATTCTATTTGCAGCACATACAGCATAGTACGTACACACCGCACACATTCTTTTTGCAGCACATACAGCATAGTACGTACACACCGCACACATTCTATTTGCAGCACATACAGCATAGTACGTACACACCGCACACATTCTATTTGCAGCACATACAGCATAGTACGTACACACCACACACATTCTATTTGCAGCACATACAGCATAGTACGTACACACCGCACACATTCTATTTGCAGCACATACAGCATAGTACGTACACACCGCACACATTCTATTTGCAGCACATACAGCATAGTACGTACACACCGCACACATTCTATTTGCAGCACATACAGCATAGTACGTACACACCGCACACATTCTTTTTGCAGCACATATAGCATAGTACGTACACACAGCACACATTCTATTTGCAGCACATACAGCATAGTACGTACACACCGCACACATTCTATTTGCAGCACATACAGCATAGTACGTACACACCGCACACATTCTATTTGCAGCACATACAGCATAGTACGTACACACAGCACACATTTTTTCAGCACATAGAGCATGGTACTTACACACCGCGCACACATTCTTTTTGCAGCACATACAGCATGGTACGGGCACACCGCACACATTCGTTTTACAACACATGCAGCATGGTACACACACTGCAAACACAGAATCACTACTGTTGTGCGCACTTGTTGCCACTAGGTGGCGTTAACATTGCGTACAAGAATATTGTACAGCGATGCGCTGAGTGACACCACTGCTTTACGTGGGTAATGTCAGTATGACGATGGCTGAGATGTTTGCATTGATTCAGTGAATTTTGAGAAATAATAATTTGTAAGAATACCAGTTACTAGGAGCCACATACACTGTGTAACCATTCTCTGCTTTCTCTGCTTAGAGTCCTGGAGCAGCACAAACTCTCTAAAGACCAGTGGGAGGACAGGATCCACGTCTGGCACGAGGAGCACAGGGGCATGCTAAGGTAACACTCCGATGGGCAGGGGGTATGGCGAAAGGCTTCCCTGAATCCAGCGCATCACTCTGGGGGTCTATGGGGATGTATGTTTGGCTCTGTAGAATCATTTGGTGGTCTGGATTTTGTGGCTTTTCAAAGCTGTTGGGCTGGTTGGCATGAAAGATTATCCTGGACCTTAGTAGCGTCCTCTTTAGTTCAGGGTCCCTCGCCATCTGCGTACATGGAGGGGAGGACAGGGCAGGGTTATACTGTCTTTCTGTTGCCATACACATTAGACCAGAGTTGTGTCCACCGACAATTCATTTTTTATGGTGACCTCCAAAATCTTGCCCAGGAGATGTCTGGTGAGGCAAGGATGGGGCATGCTAAATTTCACTGCCTGCTACTTGTTGCCTCCTGGTGAGATAAACACGTGCTAGAGGTGGGAACGGCTAATTCCCTGTGCCCAGTGTGAACGCTGACCTGTTCTGCTCAGTATAGGGGGGCCATGAGAGCGCTGTCTGCCAGACCAGTCTCATGTACGGTATCTGTGTTCTTTAAAAGGTTTTTACGCTTTACAAAAAAACTTGATCCCAAAAGGATGCATACTTGTAAACCAGACTTTGTAGTCTCCCTCCTCCCTGTTGAGATTTCTGTGTATTGACTGCAATGCTCGTCACCACTGCGGCCAATAACTGAATTCAGCAGCTCATGATTTCAGGAGAGCCACTGCGGTTGGCTGAGGGGTGATGTGATGTCAACGCTGCAGCCAGTGCATAGAGCATCAGCAGTAGTGGGTGAGGTCTCATTCCTGATCCAGGTTGCTGTACTTTTCTCCCTGAGTTGTCCCCTCTACTGTGATCACTGATGGGGCAGGGTGAGGTCTCACTCCTGGTCCACATTGCTGTGCTTCCTTCCCTCTGTAGTGTGATCACTGATGGGGTAGGGTGAGGTCTCACTCCTGGTCCACATTGCTGTGCTTCCTTCCCTCTGTAGTGTGATCACTGATGGGGTAGGGTGAGGTCTCACTCCTGGTCCACATTGCTGTGCTTCCTTCCCTCTGTAGTGTGATCACTGATGGGGCAGGGTGAGGTCTCACTCCTGGTCCACATTGCTGTGCTTCCTTCCCTCTGTACTGTGATCACTGATGGGGCAGGGTGAGGTCTCACTCCTGGTCCACATTGCTGTGCTTCCTTCCCTGAGTCACCCTCTGTACTGTGATCACTGATGGAACAAGGTGAGGTCTCACTCCTGGTCCTCATTACTGTGCTTCCTTCCCTCTGTAGTGTGATCACTGATGGGGCAGGGTGAGGTCTCACTCCTGGTCCACATTGCTGTGCTTCCTTCCCTCTGTAGTGTGATCACTGATGGGGTAGGGTGAGGTCTCACTCCTGGTCCACATTGCTGTGCTTCCTTCCCTCTGTAGTGTGATCACTGATGGGGCAGGGTGAGGTCTCACTCCTGGTCCACATTGCTGTGCTTCCTTCCCTCTGTACTGTGATCACTGATGGGGCAGGGTGAGGTCTCACTCCTGGTCCACATTGCTGTGCTTCCTTCCCTCTGTAGTGTGATCACTGATGGGGCAGGGTGAGGTCTCACTCCTGGTCCACATTGCTGTGCTTCCTTCCCTCTGTAGTGTGATCACTGATGGGGCAGGGTGAGGTCTCACTCCTGGTCCACATTGCTGTGCTTCCTTCCCTCTGTAGTGTGATCACTGATGGGGCAGGGTGAGGTCTCACTCCTGGTCCACTTTGCTGTGCTTCCTTCCCTCTGTAGTGTGATCACTGATGGGGCAGGGTGAGGTCTCACTCCTGGTCCACATTGCTGTGCTACCTTCCCTCTGTAGTGTGATCACTGATGGGGCAGGGTGAGGTCTCACTCCTGGTCCACATTGCTGTGCTTCCTTCCCTCTGTAGTGTGATCACTGATGGGGCAGGGTGAGGTCTCACTCCTGGTCCACATTGCTGTGCTTCCTTCCCTCTGTAGTGTGATCACAGATGGGGCAGGGTGAGGTCTCACTCCTGGTCCACATTGCTGTGCTTCCTTCCCTCTGTAGTGTGATCACTGATGGGGCAGGGTGAGGTCTCACTCCTGGTCCACATTGCTGTGCTTCCTTCCCTCTGTAGTGTGATCACTGATGGGGCAGGGTGAGGTCTCACTCCTGGTCCACATTGCTATGCTTCCTTCCCTGAGTCACCCTCTGTACTGTGATCACTGATGGAACAAGGTGAGGTCTCACTCCTGGTCCTCATTACTGTGCTTCCTTCCCTCTGTACTGTGATCACTGATGATGCAGGGTGAGATCTCATTCCTGATACACATTGCTGTGCTTCCTTCCCTGAGCCGCCCCCTGTGCTGTGATCACTGATGGAGCAAGGTGAGGTCTCCTTTCTGGTCCATGTTGCTTCCTTCTCTCTGTACTGTGATCACTGATGGAGCAGGGTTAGGTCTCATCCCCGATCCATGTTGCTGTGCTTCCTTCCCTGAGTGACCTCTGTACTTTCATTATTGATGCTGTCTCATTTCTTGCCCATTATAATAAGGTTTTCTGATTTTCAGGGAGGATGCAATTCTAGAGTACCTTAAAATTGCTCAGGATCTGGAGATGTATGGGGTCAACTACTTTGGCATCAAGAATAAAAAGGGCTCTGAACTTTGGCTTGGAGTGGATGCATTGGGACTTAATATCTATGAGCAAAATGACAGGTAATGTATTATAAGGTGTCAAAGCGCGTGAAATATGGCCTGGTACCCAGGGTATTTTTCTTGTGCAATAGCCATGAGCTAGGAATCCAGTTGCATGGCTGTTGGCAAGAAACTGTTGAGGGGATTTCTCCTAATAGCAGCTTTTTATAGTTGTACTTCGCACACAGTTCCAGCAGAGGGCGCCACAGTGCAGTGACTCCCAATATTTCTATAATAGAGATTTTTTTCCTTCAGTTTCTATTTCTTTGTTTTTCAGCCAATTAACATCTATTCACCTACAGTGGTTTGCAAAAGTATTCACACCCATTGGCTTTTTACATATTTTCTTACATTACAACCAGCATGTAAATAACTTTGTAATCCGGTTTGTGTATGATGCATCAGCGCTAAATAGTCTAAGTTGGTGAAGTGATGTCAGAAAAATATAGGTAGAAATTAAATGTATGGGATTAAATAACTAAAAATTAGCCTGTGCATATGTATTCATCCTTTTGCCATGAAGCCCCTAAATTTCTACTGCAAGCAATTCCCATCAGAAGTCCCATGCTTAGTGACAGGACGTCCCTCTGTGTGTGATCTAAGTGTCATGTCTGCCAGTATATATACTATACTGATCCCATGGAGCACCATCAAATCCATTATCACATGGAAAGAACATGGTACCACGAGAAACCTACCAAGAGATGGCGCCCACCAAAACACTCAGCCCGGGCAAGGAGGGCATTAATCAGAGAGGCATCACAGAGGCCAAAGGTGACCCTAACGGAGCTGCAGAGTTCCCAAGCAGAGACTGGTGGTCCGCTACCTGGTTTCTCTGGACGGTCAGGTGGTCTCCATACACTGACATGATTTATCTTGTGTATGGCTAGATTGTAAGTTTTCTGATGACTTATTGCAACTTCCAGATGTGAAAGTCACTGTTGGCGCTACATACTGACACTAATCAGGTTGTCAATGTATCAAAAGAGTAATAACTTCTCCAAAAAAATTTATTTTGTGAAGAAAGCATATTAGACTTTTTTGGGTGGTGAAAAACTGTTTTAAGGCAGTATGGCCACTAGGTGGCTCTAGTTCCAGATCAGCAGGACAGATTAGAAGGGTGGGGGCGCAGTACAGATCTGCTGCACATGGTGGGATCTGACTTGTCTCACGGATTCTCTTTTTTCCTCTTGTCTTCTTGCTAATCAAATCTTTTTATCAATGTCTATTCTGCCTGCTCTGCTGTCCCTCGCATTTGGCTGCTGGCTCTAGATAAAGTGGGGCCCTGGGCAAAAATTTAAAGTGGGGCCAAAATGCTGACATGTTAGTACATCACACAGAAAGGAGCAGATTTCATCTCATTAAACAGGGACCACTTGACTATATTCCTTTGGAGCTTGTTCACCATCTTATCACACCAGTTATCAGAGAATGATGGGGGTGGATTACAGTGCAGATGTAGAGATGTTCTTCCGGATAGTCATTTGCTTTTCCCGTCTTTTCCAGCTGGCCCAGACCAACACGACAACTTCTCCAGCTACAGCTTGTCTGCAGAGATTACAACAAAGACATCTGACTTCTCGCATTTCCTGCACCATCCCCATCTATCCCCAACCTGCACAAACTCCTTGTCCTGCTAGTACCCCAAGACTGAGCCGCTGCTACTGTAATTGTTTTTATACAGCTCACTATAAATGGTATAATTTCCCCAATATACAGTGTTGGCCCCACAGCTCAATATATACAGTATGACAGTTCCAAGCCTCCCCATATACAGTATAATGGCACACAGCTCCCTATATACAGTATGTTGGGCCCCACAGCTCCCTGTATAGTGTTGGTCCAACAGCTCCCTATATACGGTATGTTGGCTCCATAGCTCACTATATACTATATGTTGGCCCCACAGCTCCCTATATACGGTATGTTGGCCCCACAGCTCCCTATAATAATAATCTTTATATAGCGCCAACATATTCCGCAGCGCTTTACAGTTTAACAGTTTCAAAGCACAAGTCATAAGTAACAACATTTAACAATACAATAAAGCAAAATAAAACGAAATAAGATGTACGGTATGTTGGCCCCACAGCTCCCTATGTACGGTATGTTGGCCCCACAGCTCCCTATGTACGGTATGTTGGCCCCACAGCTCCCTATGTACGGTATGTTGGCCCCACAGCTCCCTATATACACTATACCAAAGCAAAAAGAAACAGATCTGCCCCCCAAAAAGGAGCAGAGGGCATATGACAGAACTGAGTCACCCCCTCCCTGCCCATATACCCATCACACATCCTCCAACTCATAGTCCCGTGCCCATATACCCATCATACATATCCGCCATCCCATAGTCCAGTGCCCATATACCCATCACACATCTTCCATCCCATAGTCCTCTGCCAATATACCCATCACACATCCTCCATCCCATAGTCCCGTTCCCATATACCCATCACACATATCCTCCATCCCATAGTCCCGTGCCCATATACCCATCATACATGGCCGCCATCCCATAGTCCAGTGCCCATATACCCATCATACATGGCCGCCATCCCATAGTCCCGTGCCCATATACCCATCATACATGGCCGCCATCCCATAGTCCAGTGCCCATATACCAATCATACATGGCCGCCATCCCATAGTCCCGTGCCCATATACCCATCATACATATCCACCATCCCATAGTCCAGTGCCCATATACCCATCATACATGGCCGCCATCCCATAGTCCCGTGCCCATATACCCATCATACATGGCCGCCATCCCATAGTCCAGTGCCCATATACCCATCATACATGGCCGCCATCCCATAGTCCCGTGCCCATATACCCATCATACATATCCACCATCCCATAGTCCAGTGCCCATATACCCATCATACATGGCCGCCATCCCATAGTCCAGTGCCCATATACCCATCACACATCTTCCATCCCATAGGCACATCTTCCCTCTTAATGGCATCTCCGGTATGGAAGTTAGGGCAAATCCACTCAGCACTCTGGTTCTGACCCCAGATTTCTATTAAAGGGATCATTGGTATGGAAGTCAGGGCAAATCCACTCAGCGCTCTGGTTCTGACCCCAGACCTTTCTTAAAGGGATCCCCGGTATGGAAGCTAGGGCTGTTCCACTCAGCGCTCTGGTTCTCACCTCAGGATCTCTTAAAGGGATCATTGGTATGGAAGTTAGGGCAAATCCACTCTGCGCTTTGGTACTGACACCAGGCCTTTCTTAAAGGGCTCTCCGGTATGGAAGTTAGGGCAAATCCCTCAGCTCTGTGATTCCGACCCCAAGGCTTCTATTAAAGGGATCATTTGTATGGAAGTGAGGGCAAAACCACTCAGCGCTCGGGTTCTGACCCCAGGCTGATGGGATGATCTTTGATATTAGGGATAGTTGTCTGGTGGCTCTGATGGGATGATGTGGGATATTAGTGGTAATAGTCCGGTGGCTCTGACGGGATGATGTGGGATATTAGGGGTAGTAGTCCGGTGGCTCTGATGGGATGATGTGGGATATTAGTGGTAATAGTCCGGTGGCTCTGATGGGATGATGTGGGATATTAGGGGTAGTAGTCCGGTGGCTCTGATGGGATGATGTGGGATATTAGTGGTAATAGTCCGGTGGCTCTGATGGGATGATGTGGGATATTAGGGGTAGTAGTCCGGTGGCTCTGACGGGATGATGTGGGATATTAGTGGTAATAGTCCGGTGGCTCTGATGGGATGATGTGGGATATTAGGGGTAGTAGTCCGGTGGCTCTGGCTGACGGGATGATGTGGGATATTAGTAATATAAATATATTTATTTATATTACTAATGCCCGGGCAGTGCCGGGCTCTTCAGCTAGTATATAATATATAAGAACCAATAACAGTATATCAAACGGCACACTTTGTCCCAGGACGGTAGGGCCATCTTACCTGCAAGGGAAAAATTATCAAAAGACTTATATGTCCATACATAGACTGTTATGTAAATTATGGCATGAGACAACAGGGAGCTGGAGAAAGATCACTTGGTACATAATTCTAATACAATTAATAAGTCCCAAGTGAATATAGTAGATATGAAGACAGTAACTGTAGTCCAGCAATCCAAAATTCATATGGTCCACAATGGGCCAACATGGCTTAGATTGAAACAAGAGTCCGAGACAATTTTCCCGATGTTCATGAATTTATGGCCAGCACTAATGATGGGTCCAAAATGAAAAAGGATAACGGCTCACAGCAGAAAATACAGGGTAGGAAAAAAACCTACAAAGATTTAAAGGAATACATTAATTACAAAAAATAAACAAGTTAAAAGACGAGAACCTGTGCCCAGAGTAAAAACACCACATGAATGTGGATTAAAGAAAAGACTTGAAACTGATGGCTTCATTTAGGCCGTTGGGTACTAGGGTGTCAAGTGTGACCATCTAACGTGTTTCCCTCTGCAAGAGTTTTTGTTTAAGATTGCCACCACGGATGCCTGTATAGACATGGTCGATGCCCCCAACAGTAAATCCCTTCAGATTACAATTGTGGACCTCAAAGAAGTGTTTTGGAGTAGTTTTTAAAAGGTGTGGTTCCAAACAATTTGCCGCATTTTTGATCTCTAATGTGCTCCTGCACACGAATTTTGAACGGTCTGGTTGTCATACCGATATATATATTTAACCACATGGGCAGCTGACATGGTAGACAAATGCCTCTGTGTTACACGTAATGTGAGGCACAATTTTGTAAATTTTGTCTCCCTTCGAGTTTGAAAATTCCTTTGTCCTGGGAATATAGCAGCAAGCCGAGCAGTCTCCGCAAGGGAAACAGCCCCAGGGGGGCCTTTATTTGTCAGAAAAGGGTTATTTTTAGGAGGTATATAGTGACTACTACATAAGATGTCACCCAAGGTCTGTGATTTATGCCAAGTAATGGAAGGGTAGGGCGTTAACTGCCGTTGTAAGTCTTTATCTGTTAGTAATACCAACCAATGTTTTTAAAAAATCTGATCTCTGCCCAGTTGGAATTAAATTTAGTAATGAATCTGGGTGCTGCATCTGTGGACGTAGTCTTGTTTTAGAAGATTTTGTTAAAAGGGTAGCTCTATCCGCATATAAGGCTCGGGAATTACTTCGAATGATGGCTTTGTTTGGGTAACCTCTATTTTAAAATCTACAATGCAAGTCTTTGGCTTGCTTTTGGAATGTCAGATTGTTTGAACAAATATGGCGTGCCCGCAGAAATTGTCCTATTGGAATGGAACTTTTGAGTTTGGGTGGATGTGAAGATGTAAAGTGCAGGAGTGCATTGGTAGCAGTAGTCTTTCAAAAGATATCTGTGCAAATGGTGCGATCACTGGATTTTACAATTTTGAAGGTCCAAAAAATCAATTGAAGTTTTGACTATACTTCCAGGTCAATTTGATATTGAGTACGTTATCATTGAGGTGGCAAAGGAATGAGTCAAGTTGTGACGTGTAGCCCTGCCAGATAAAGAATACATCATCGTTGTAATGCAGCCACGAGATTACAGAGCCGTGACCAGTTGTGTCAAGGACCGTATCCCTCTCCCACAGCCCCAGGAACAAATTGGCATATGAGGACGTACAAGACGCCCCCATTGCTGCTCCCTGGAGCTTTAGGAAGGGGCCGTCCTTGAACACAAAAAAAAATTGTCGGGTAATATAAAATTTAACAATTTCAAAATAAATTGGGTCAATTCAGAATCAGGATTGGTCATATTTAAAAAGAATTGAACGGCTCGCATCCCGTGGCTGTGATCGATCAACATGTAAAGGGACTCCACGTCACAAGTGACAAGCTACATGTCACTGTCAAGGACAAGGCCGTCCAATCTCTTAAGGACATCAGTGGTATCCTTTACAAAGGACGGGAGTGTTTCAACACATTTTTGCAGATAAGTTAATGAATCTACAGGCTGGTTCACAATATGCCTGAGACAATAGGTCTGCCTGGTGGGCAATGGAGGTCCTTGTGCAATTTGGGAAGCAAATAGAATGTGGGAATAATAGGATATATGGTATGTTGGCCTCAGAGCTCACTATATACAGTATGTTGGTCTCTCAGCTACCTATATACATTATGTTGGCCCCAGAGCTCCCTAGATACGGTATTTTGGCCCCACAGCTCCCTATATACGGTATGCTGGCCCTACGGCTCACTATATACAGTATGAGACCTCTTCCGAGCCCCTATAAGTACTGACTTGTAAAGTGAGAAAAGTGCTATATACTTATCTAACTCCAAGTCCACCATCTGAGCGCTGGCAGAGCATGCCCCCTGCAGCGGGAAGCTGACGTCCTATGTGCGCTCTGACGTTTTGTACTCTACAGGCATAAAGCAACCTGCAGCTTACAGAATGCAGAGCGGAAAAGCAGGGTGACCGGATTGTTCTGCTCTGCTGCAGAGTTTGCAGGTCGCTGCAGGTGGACCCCTCTGTGTGCGGAACAGGGTTGACTGACCCCTCTACTCTGCTACTGCTGAGCGAACCTGAGTAACTGCCCAATTTCGCCTCCACCTCCCACCTTGCTGCCACCTTCCTTCCCACTCCTCTTCCACTGGCCTACTTGTTTCTGATATCACATAAGTGGTGGGCTAAGGGTGGGACAATGGGATCACGCAATTTTGGCCCGTTCAGCCCGTATCAGGCAGCTGGCAAGGCACCAGAAGCAGAATAGCACATCTGCTCTATAGGGTTGGGCTATCTTTTTGTTAATTTGCAGTCAGATTACAGGTGCCGTTCAAAGAGAACCTGCCACCAGATTTCCCCATACATGGTGCATGAATTATAGCGGCTTGCCCACCACTCGGACAGCCTCATTTTAAGTATGGTCTTATCTGGTCTTAAAAACAGAAATAGCCTATATCCAGCTCCCACCCCGGCGCCGTTCAGTGTCTATTAGCATTTTTCTGCCACATGATTGCAGTCGCCATCATGTCACTCTCGATCGTCTGCAGTTTTCACACTTCCTTCAGGCGGCTGCTCATTGTGGTCCATGTGAGATCTGCACCGTTGTCACCCTAGCCTGGAGTGACCCAGCGGAGGATCTGCTTGTCTTACCTTACATTGTGAAATTAATATACGGAGAGGTTTTCTGACCCCTTTAGTAGATGTAAGCCCCCACGAGGGAGGCTGGTGGACACTTCACATGAGAATATATACTGACATAACTTCTGAACGTAGTTTTCCTGGGGCTTCCATTTGTTTTCCTGTTCTAGTATTCGTGTATAGTCTCACTTCAGATCTAATCTGTTAATAAAGTGTTGTTTTAATTGTATTGCATTAAGTAAAGTTACATTCCTTTTTCAGGTTAACCCCCAAGATTGGGTTTCCATGGAGTGAGATCAGAAACATCTCATTTAATGACAAGAAGTTTGTGATCAAACCTATCGATAAGAAGGCTCCAGTGAGTAGATGTGGTTGGGCGCGTAGCCTTCATGTCCCGCAGGCCGGCCGATCAGTCACCGCAACACAATAACTTTTTGAGTTGAAGTTTTGATTACTAATTCTTATAGGTTCTTACAGAACAACAGTGCCTTGTGCCCGAGCCATTGTCCCATAATTAAGTCTGTTTGCAGAGCTGCCCCATCTCATCCAGTATTTCGCTTGTGCTCTCTTATGGCCACGCTATGATCTGTGACTTCTGAAGAACATTGCTTATGGGGGTAGTTGACTTGCCTATTTTCATGTTTCAGGACTTTGTATTCTATGCCCCCCGATTACGGATCAATAAGCGAATTTTGGCCCTCTGCATGGGTAATCATGAATTGTACATGCGCCGCAGGAAACCGGACACCATCGAAGTCCAGCAGATGAAAGCCCAAGCAAGAGAAGAGAAGCATCAGAAGCAGATGGAGAGGTATCAATGACATTTCCCTCCTACCAGCACCCGCATTTCTTTTTCTCTCTCAGAATTTTTGTTAACTCTCCTTTCAATCATGCAGAGCCCTCTTGGAAAATGAGAAGAAAAAGCGAGAGCTGGCGGAGAAGGAGAAGGAAAAAATTGAGCGGGAGAAGGAAGAACTGATGGAAAGGTTAAAACAGATCGAGGAGCAGACTAGAAAAGCCCAAGATGGTGAGACTGCGAATGATCTAAACAAATGTGCTAATCTTGATTGCTGGGGTTTTACACAAGTTAATGGGTAACTCATTTTAATTTTTACTTCATAAATCAGTAGTTCACATGAGAATAAGTAACTTTGTAATACATGATCAGAAAAATCTGCTCCTTTCTCCTCCTGTACGTCAACGATAATTCTCCATTTTCACGTAAAATATGTATTCAGTAAAGCGAGATTTTCACATTTCTGAGATGTAGATCAGTTGGTGCTTTTTTTAAACTCCTATGGAGGAGCTGGAGGCCAACAGACATTCTGCTTCAACTTCTGAAGTGGGAGGAGCTATTGGCAAACAGGCATTCTGCTGTATGTTCTCCTGAGGTGGGAAGAGTTAAAAGGCTGACACTGTCATTCTGCTACAAATTCTCCTAAGGTGGGAGGCTCTAAAGGCAGACAGGCATTTTGCTGTAATTTCTCTTGAGGTGAGAAGATCTAGAGGCTGACACATTTTGCTGCAAGTTCTCCTGAGGTGGGAGGAACTAAAGGCAGACAGGCATTCTGCTGCAAGTTCTCTTGAGGTGGGAAGAACTAGAGGCTGACACATTTTGCTGCAAGTTCTCCTGAGGTGGGAGGAGCTGAAGTCAGACAAGCATTCTGCTGCAAGTTCCTGACGTTTGCGCACCAACTGTCATCTCTATCACATTAATGGGAAAATCTGTGTTTTTGAGAATGACTGATCAATCCAGGTGGAGAGAGAAGTATATTTCTCTGATAATATATATTACAGAATTTCTTATTTTCACATGTGCTATTATTTTGTGGAGGGCGGAAATGAATTGATGGTCACTCTCCAAACCTGAATTCCTTGTGTGGAGTTACAGCCTTGATTGCCTCTTACACTTGTCTAGTACCCTCTACCTTCTATCTGTCAATGTTCATCTTATTTGTGGCGGGACACTAATGTGGTTAAATGGAGCCCGAATATTCAATTCATCCTTTGTGCTCAATTTTTCTCACTGCAGATAAAGCAAATATGAAAGGTCGCACATGAATACTGTTTTGGGGGTATAAAGACTTAGCCCCCCCACCCTGCCCAGGAGTGCACTCCATAGAGTACTTCTCTGATTTCAAGCCTAAAGTTGTTTTTGACTTTTTTGATTGATATTTTCTGCATTTAAAGGAACATCAAATCGACAAAGTAAAAATAAACAGAAAATCTGGGAAATGGTGCCTGGTTTTTATAAATCACATCTGGATTTTGTTTTCAGCTTGAGACCCAATAGAAACTTGTAAGAGACGGAGATAACTGAGATTTCATCTTTTATTTTTTAATATCTTAAGAAAACGTCTTTTATTGTTTGTTTATTATTGAAATCCAAATCTTTTCTTGCACAGAACTGGAGGAACAGACCCGAAAAGCCTTGGAATTGGATGAGGAGCGTAGAAAGTCACAAGAAGAGGCAGAGAGACTCGCCGGAGAGCATCGGGCTGCGGAGGAAGCCAAACAAGCCCTACTGAAAGAATCGCAGGACCAGATGAAGAACCAGGAGCAGCTGGTGGGTGACAAGCGGAACTTGTGTTTGAGGGTTACTCTGTCTCCAGTTTCCCATCTCTTCAGGACGTGCACGGTCTGCTGTGACAATGAGGAAACATTTAGACATGTCATATATGCAGCTGATTTTCCAGCTAGGATCAATGTTATTCTGCCAGGCCGTTCAGATGAGCGTCCTTCTTATATTTTTTTTTCATGCACCAAATATGAGTGTGAACATCACAGCATGCACGAATTCTTTCTCATGTTGGATGGAACTCGTCCATTTACATCCAAGGGTGCGCGACAAGAAAATCTGATCCCCCATGTAGCATCTCCTTTTTATGCATACATTGCCATCATTAAATATTTGGCCTTGTAAATTATATTGACGGCTTATGTATGAAAACAAAGGTCATACGGGTGACAATTGGAAGGAAAATTGTCACATTTTTTCTGATTTTATTTTTTGTGCATGCTCGTGTGAACAATCTCATTTTTTGAAGAATTGTTTACCTGCTGAAAAATGCAACACAATGACATGTTTATTACACCAGTAAACTATTGGGATGCTCATATTTTGTGTAAACTTGTTATTTCTCTTTGTAGGCCGCAGAGCTCGCTGAGCTTACCAGTACAATTGGCCAACTGGAACTTGCCCGTAAGAAGAAGGAAAGTGAAGCAGAAGAATGGCAGCATAAGGTACTGCACACCTTAAACCATCTAATAATGGCATTGATCGATCATCTTATGATGCTAGATAATGGGCCTCATGTATAACTACAGGAGAATACTAGCAGATATTGAAAACATCTTAATACTGCTTGTGATTGTCATGGGTTTAACCTCGACAGAGAAGCCAAAAGACCTCAGCATCTCCTACTCCTGCATGCATTAGAAGCAATTCATCATCTTTTTAAACTGTGCAGGTTTCTTTTAGCAGTGCAGGAGTTAATCTCCTCAGTTAAGAGCTCCTGGAAGCTTTCCTGCATTAAGGCTCTCAGCTGTGCACTGTTAGCCACTCATATCTCCTATATAAACCGGGTTCTGGCTAGCACTCATTGCCAGAGCTAGCTTATGCTGCATGGCTGGAGGTTGTTGCTGGTTATTATAGTAGGCAGTTGGTGGATTTATCTGTGACTGTTACTAGGTTTTGGGTGTGTGATATTCCCACTCCTTTCTCCCACTTTGGTTTTACACCATCCTCCACTCTCTGGTGGATTCCTCTTATATATGTGTGTATATTTGTATGTTTGGTATTTTTCGTTACCCCTGTTCACATTACTATATTAGTCTGGTTGGTGTACATTACTACTGTACTCCCCTCTTTCCTTGGTGGGGGAAGGGTCCAGACGGAGGGCGGATTCAGGAGCTAAGGCAAGGTACCTGGCCCCGGTGTCTTCATCAGAAGTATTCCTGGAAACGGGCTAGGGACAGAGAAGGAGCCCCTGGGTTTCCCGTCTTCAGAGGAGAGCACAAGTTTCATTGGATGAGTGTTTCCCCAGTACACTTGGCAGCGTAGAAGCCCTCAACCTTTGCAGCTCACTATGTTCTCTAATTGTGACTCAAGTTAGATATTAGAGGGAATTATTAGATAAGACTGTTCTGCTTGCAGCTTATTGGAGTATTCCTTAATCAACCTTTTTACAGGCCCAGGAAGTGCAAATCGACTTGGAGAGGACCAAGGAGGAACTAAAGAATGTGATGAGCACTCCTCACGTACAGGAGCCAACACTCGCCGAAAATGAACACGACGATGACCAAGATGAGAACGGGGCAGAGGCTAGCGCCGAACTGAAACCAGAAGCTACAATCAAGGACCGAAGTGAGGAAGACAGGACCACAGAGGCAGAGAAGAATGAAAGGGTCCAGAAACATCTCCAGGTAATGTTTTTATATGGGGGTCTCTGTTGGGGCACAGGGCCCTACATTACTAAAGTTTGCGGTTACATATGAGTGGGTTGGATGAAGTGTCCTCTTCTAGGCATAATTGCTGTACCCTTTCTTTTATTCTTGTAGCTATTAAGCTCAGAGCTGGAAAAAGCCCGAGATGACACCAAGAAGACGGCCAATGATCTTCTGCATGCTGAAAATGTGCGCGCTGGAAGAGACAAGTACAAGACGCTGCGTCAGATCCGCCAAGGCAACACCAAACAACGTATAGATGAATTTGAATCTATGTAACGCTTGTATAATGTAATCTTCTCCATTTCCCACGATGGTCTCCTTCCTTTCAATGGCTAAGCTGGAACTGCTGTACCACTTTGAGGCAGGGTTTGCCGCATACAATCATAGGCATGTAGTATCTGCTGTCTTCCTCTTATAGGGAAAGGTTCTTGCTCGTTCCAAGGATACAGAGCAGCCGGCCTCAGAAAAAAGCTTTCTATTTCTCCAGCATTTGTGAAAGTATTATTACCCAGAATGTCTATACCTAACAAGCTTCTGCCATAGTTAACAATGGAGCTTTTTGCCTTTTCTTCTATTATTTTTTTTTCAGTTTCTTTAGACCAAATTTTAAACCTCCTGTTGTCAGGCTTGCACTGGTTACGTGGAGCGGCATTGACCGCAGTACATTCCCTTCTGCTGCCCATAATGGTATATAAGGAATCGGAACAAGTTAGTGAAAGGCCTCCATTGTTCCTGGGATCATTCCTAGTTATTTATTGTGGAAAGCCAATAACTGATATTACATAGGGGACATCTGCCTTAGGGATTTCATGACCAATTGTGCCTCAGATTGTGTAGTTGTTACACGTCGCTCCGTCTCTGCCCTGTGTAGCCAAGGTATGAACCACATTTCTGCTTCGTGGTCTTCAGACCACAATAAACCTGTGATTTCCATGATGTTCTAGCATTCTCGCTGCTGATAGTTTCTGCGTTGTTTTGCCCTTGGTGGTTACCGTTTCCTGCTGCCATCCCCCCTATTCCATTCCTACCAGTATTATATATTTTATTCTGATATAAGTATTTTTCTAGCTATGCACAGTTTAGTCAATCTCAATGGGACAAGTGGAGCATCCTCCGGGAGCGAGAACGTCCTGTATACTGTATTATACAATCTCTGAGCACTCAGTATTAATGACCGAGCTCTGGGGGGGTTTATTTGACAGATAATTGCTTGTTAACCCCGTCATTCTTGGCTGTATGGGAATTTACCCATGAGAAGTGTTAATATTTTTTTTCTAAACTATAGTCTATTGCTGTAATTTATATTGATGGGGGTTATAACAGCATATAGGAACATTTTCTAGTCTTTCTTTACTAAACTAGTGCAGGTTTCCTGTTGAAAATCTGTTTTGTAATTTTGGATTCCACTTTGATCTGAACTTGTTCTGTTCTTCCGGTGCCAATAAAATACAGTAATTTGAATCTAGAAATTCTCGACTCGTATTATTCTAAGTATTTTTGTAAATATGCACGTTGTCTCATGTCAGCTGAAAAGCCATCGGCACCCCATAACCACAGTGATGGGAACACGTCTTATAAACTGTTAGCATATGGCTAGGTTGGGGGTCTGACCTCTGGGACCACAGATTTATGTTCACCTAATGAGGAGGTCAGGGCAGGCACACAGACTTGGGTGTAGTAGGCTGGAGGGTCCATGGGAGAGTATGGACTTGGCACTAAAGAAACCACAGGGTCAGAAGGACAAACCAGAGGGAAATAAGGCAGTGGAACCACAGGCGTCCTGCAAGGATGAATACACAATATTAAAAGTTGAAGTTACAGCACATGATGGGTTAATCCAGATGAGCGCAGGAATCACAGGAAAATTAAAAGCTGATTGCACAGTGACATCGGATGGTGAATCACTCCAAACATGACCTGAAATGCGAGTTTAAGGGATATAGTCAGGGCAGAGATGAAGGAAACCCTAAAATCCCTGTCCCAACCAAAAAGTTTAAGGGGTGAGGACCCGGTGGAGTCCGATTCCTCGACAGAGTGAAGGAGGAGAAGTTAAGGACTCCCATGTTTCATCTCCCTCGTCCTCAGAAGAAGAGGACTCTGGTCTGTTTTGCCTGCCGCTTGACCGAGTAGGCAAGCTAGTAAAAGCAGTCAGAGGGACAATGGAGGTGGAGGAGCCGAAGCCTCAGTTATCCATGCAGGATGTCATGTTTGGGGGCTGGAGCAGAGGAAGCGAAGAGTCTTCCCATTAAACGAAAAGATTCAGGATCTGATCCGCAGAGAGTGGAAAAAGCCAGATAAAAGAGGGTCGCTACCACCAGCCCTCAAGCGTAGATATCCCTTTGACGATCCGACAGTGAGTACTTGGGACAAGGCCCCCAAATTAGATGCAGCCATTGCGAAGGCATCAAAAAGATCCTCACTACCCTTTGAGGACATGGGGTCCCTTAAAGATCCTCTAGACAGGAAGGCAGATACCTTCCTTAAAAATACCTGGGAGATGGCAGCCGGTTCCTTAAGACCAGCAGTAGCATCAACATGCATGGCAAGGTCCATGATGGTCTGGTTGGACCAGTTATAGAGTCGCAGTTAAAGCAAGGAACGTCTAGACAGACAATTCTTGGAGCCCTACCAATAATCCAGGAGGGCGCAGCCTTCCTAGCGGATGCCTCGGCTGATGCAGTAAGAATGGCCGCCAGGGCAGCAGGACTCTCTTATGCGGCTCGGAGAGCCCTGTGGCTAAAGTGCTGGCCGGGAGATATTCAATCCAGGGCGAAACTCTGTACTATCCCATGTGAGGGGGAATACTTGTTCGGTGCAGTCCTGGACGAACTGCTGGAGAAGGCCAGGGATAAGAAAAAATTCCCAAATCTTTGGTCCGCATCTTACCGATGTCCATTTAATAGGAGATTTGGTCAAGGGAGAAGGCGCAATCCTTCACCTAATAGAGACCGTCCCAGATGGGAGGATAGAATAGAATCCTTCACCTAATAGAGACCGTCCCAGATGGGAGGATAGAAGGAGAAGAGGTACGGGCTTCATGTTCATGCGCTCGTCGAGAGAACAGAAGAGAGAACCAATGACTAGCAATTCCCGTGGGGGGTAGACTGTCATCCTTCCTCCCAGCATGGTTACAGGTCACCAATAGTGACTGGGTGCGGAATGTGATATCCACCGGGCTCAGGTTGGAGTTCACTCAAGTCCCACGGGATACCTTTAAACCAACACCCTTAAGATCTTCACCCCTCGAACAAGCGGCTTTAGAAGCAGAGGTCTTGAACCTGTGCCGGAAAAACGTCCTGATAGAGGTTCCAGAATCTGAGAGAGGAAAGAGGGTTCTACTCTCCCTTATTCCTAATCCAAAAACCGGATAAAACATTCAGAACGATTATTAATTTACGTTTCCTTAATGAGTTTTTGGTTAATCGCACCTTTAAAATGGAGTCCATCAATTCAACAATAAAGATGCTGTTTGAAGGGCGTTTTATGGCAGTCGTGGACTTGAAAGATGCATACTATCATGTGCCTATCCACGCAGATTTCCAGCAGTTCCTGAGAGTGGCGGTTTCAATAGACGTTATAACCCGTCATTACCAATACAGAGCCCTTCCCTTTGGTCTCTCAGCAGCGCCCCGGGTAATTACAAAAATAGTGGCCAAAGTTATGGCTCATTTACGGGAAGTTGACATCTTAATTGTCCCATACTTAGATGATTTTTTGATTGTGGGAAATTCGGTGGGCCATTGTCTATCCCAGATAGAGAAAGCTAAGTCCAGATTAGAGAACCTCGGGTGGATAATAAATTACGAGAAATCCCGATTTCAGCCCTTAAGGGTCCAGAAGTTTCTAGGCTTCCTGTTAAATTCAGAAACTCAGCAGTGTCTGTTACCCGTAGATAAATTACAGCAGATACAGCAGCAGGTTCTTTGGGCAATTGATAAACTCCATGACCCTCAGGCAGGCCATGTCCCTGTTAGGCTCCCTAACCTCATGTATCCCAGCAGTCAAGTGGGCACAACTCCACACTAGGGCCCTTCAGAAAGACGTTCTGGTTAATAGCAGGACCTTAGAGGGCTCCTTGCAGGGTCGAGTATTGCTAAGCCCCTCAACTATTACATCTCTTAGGTGGTGGCTCAATGACGGAAACTTAGCCTCGGGGGTGCCCTGGGTGATGCAGATAACCCGCGTAATAACCACAGACACTAGTCCTTTGGGTTGGGGGGCCCATATGGGGGACATAGTGGTACAGGGACAGTGGGACTCCGATGCTGAGACCTCATCTAACCAGGGGGAGCTGCTGGCGATTGAGTTGGCCGTTAAAAAACTCATTATGTATCTACAGGCCCATCATGTGAGGATACTCTCGGACAACCAGGTAGCAGTAGCCTATGTCAACCACCAAGGTGGAACCCGCTCCGACGCCCTGATACGGATAACGGAACGTCTCCTTCAAATAGCGGAAAACATTTTTCTATCTTTAACTGCGCTCCACATCAGTGGAAAAGACAACATGAAGGCAGACTTTCTTAGCCGCAGGGCCCTAAAGTAAGGAGAATGGGCTTTAAACTCAGACATCTACAACCAGATTGTCCGCAGATGGGGTCAACCGGAGGTGGACCTCTTTGCCACCAAAGAAAACAGGAAGGAAAAAACTTTCTGCTCCCTAAATCCCAGGGAAAATCCACTGGCAGTGGATGCCCTCCTAATAAAATGGGACTTCTCGCTGGCATATGCCTTCCCACCTTTGAACTTTCTACCTCTGGTAGTGAGGAAGATCAGGGAAGATTGGGCAAGGGTCATATTAATTGCCCCCTTCTGGCCCAGAAGGACCTGGCTTGCATGGTTGAGGACCATGTCAGTGAGCGATCCCTGGGTACTGCCGAACCTTCCAGATCTCCTCTATCAGGGGCCAGTCAACCACCCACAAGTAGCGGGACTCCGTTTGACGGCATGGTGTTTGAGAGGACACTATTGAAGGATAGAGGATTCTCAAAAAATGTAATCGATACCCTCCTAAAAAGCAGGAAACAAACCACCACAGATATCTATGCTAGAACTTGGAGGCGATTCCTGTCCACCTTTGAGTTTAATGTCAGGGATGGAATACCCATAAAACAGATTCTGGAATTCCTCCAGAGGGGTCTTGAGTTGGGCCTTTCCACTAGTACATTAAAAGTACAGGTTTCAGCTTTAGGGGCCCTATTTGCATGCGACATTGCCGACAACCATTGGGTGGCGAGATTCATAAAGGCAGTTACCAGATCGAGACCCATACTCAAGGATAGGTGTATACCTTGGGACTTAAATTTAGTCCTGACAGCCATGACAGAAAAACCGTTTGAACCTCTGGATTCTGCTTCACTAAAGATATCATTTAAGACAGCCTTTTTGGTAGCAATAACATCTGCACATAGAATAAGCGACCTACAGGCACTTTCCAGATTGCCCCCTTACACAGAATTCTTACAGGATAGAGTAATCCTAAGGCCAGACCCGGCATACCTTCCCAAAGTAGCATCTAATTTTCATAGGACACAAGAGAGAGTTCTGCCTTCCTTCCTCCCTAATCCAACCAATCCTAAAGAACAAAAACTTCACGCTCTAGATGTTAAGAGATGCCTACTTAAATATTTAGCAGCCACGGATCCTTGGAGGAGGGAGAATGGATTATTTTTATCCTTCCAAGGTCCCAGAAAAGGGTGTAGAGTGTCAAAGCGCACATTAGTGAGGTGGATTAGGGAGGCTATCTCTCTTGCCTACACAGCAGGTGGCGGTCCGGCTCCACAGAACCTGAGGGCGCATTCCACTCGTGCCATGGCATCATCTTGGGCAAAGAGATCGGGAGTGTCAATTGACCAGATATATACAGTACAGACAAAGTTTGGACACACCTCATTCAAAGAGTTTTCTTTATTTTCATGACTATGAAAATTGTAGATTCACTCTGAAGGCATCAAAACTATGAATTAACACATGTGGAATTGTATAATTAACAAAAAAGTGTGAAACAACTGAAAATATGTCTTATATTCTAGATTCTTCAAAGTAGCCACCGTTTGCTTTGATTACTGCTTTGCACACTCTTGGCATTCTCTTGATGAGCTTCAAGAGGTAGTCACCGGAAATTGTTTTCACGTCACAGGTGTGCCCTGTCAAGTTTAATAAGTGGGATTTCTTGCCTTATAAATGGGGTTGGGACCATCAGTTGTGTTGTGCAGAAGTCTGATGGATACACAGCTGATAGTCCTACTGAATAGACAGTTAGAATTTGTATTATGGCAAGAAAAAAGCAGCTAAGAAAAACGAGTGGCCATCATTACTTTAAGAAATGAAGGTCAGTCAGTCCGAAAAATTGGCAAAAGTTTGAAAGTGTCCCCAAGTGCAGTGGCAAAAACCATCAAGCGCTACAAAGAAACTGGCTCACATGAGGACCGCCCCAGAAAAGGAAGACCAAGAGTCACCTCTGCTGTAGAGGATAAGTTCATCTGAGTCACCAGCCTCAGAAATCGCAGGTTAACAGCAGCTCAGATTAGAGACCAGGTCAATGCCACACAGAGTTCTAGTGTGGCGCCCCTGAGGTTTCAGTCACCACAGAGGTACTGCACCTCCTCCAGAGGTGTGGTTCCCCACCATTCAGGTAAGGTGGAGACACCTGACCACACTCCAACACCTGCATCTCACTCAACATAGTAGTGTAGCAAAGCACCCTTTGGTGGCTCCCTGCTTGGAACACGAAGCGTGCTGGGAGGCGGGTGGAGTTTAGTTTTGCACAAAAGAGCGGGAGGGGTTTAGGATTCAGTCAGTTTGTCACAGGATGCTGACGAGGGCAGTCTGTGAGAGAATATCCCCTGAGTGGGATGGATGAAGGAAGTGCTGCAGCCGACCTCAGTGACCTGGGTCCGCTGGCACAGGAAAGGAACTTTGATAGAAAGCCTGACTCTCCGTAAGAAGCAAAGGATTAGTACGGAACGTGATGAGCAGAAGAGAACTAAGGATTAGGGTTAGAGGAGAACCCTTCCCAAGTTCTAAGCGTAAGGCCAGGGTCCGGTCCTCGAGGTTGTATGGATACTAATGGTCCTGCAGCAGACACCGGAGGAATAGAAGTTGTCACCGCTTTATTCCCACACTAGACTTGGGGGCACAACAGCATCTATAGTGAGCCGGGACTAGGTAGTAAGGAGTCCCCGAAGCAGGCTACAGCTGTCTGCCGTACAAGTAGAGTTCATAGGAACATCTGACAGGAAGAACTCCAGTGTAACTCAGTACTGGGAGTACTTCACTAAAGGCGCTAAGAGGGAGACGTTCAGAAAAGGCACATATGTTGGCGAAGTGCTGGAAAGGAGTACTTCATCTTGCCTGGAAGTTGCTCCTGACCTGGAGGACACCGCACGGATGCGGGCTCTTGTGCCACAACAGACTGTGAGTAAAGCTTTGGAACTACATGCCCTGGTGTCCTCCACTTATTCCTGCGTCAACCTGCCCGGCACTGCTACATCCCCTGCGCCCGACACTACACCATCTAAGTGTCACTTCATCTCGCTGCTCTGGGACTAAAGCCCTGCCTGTGGAGGGTTATAACATCATTGCTGCACCACACCATCTGTCCCAGAGGATCTGTCTGCAGCGTCGTCTTAACATCATCTTTGCCGAACACCACAGGTGGCGTCACGACTCATTCATTCTAATCATCATAAGCACACTGAACTTTCCCATTCTATTACAATGGGCACCCAGGGCCACGGGCCGGGTCCCAGCTGCCGTGACAAGTCCCATTGAAGCTCATCGGGCCCGGCACCGAGTACCCCACAGCCCTGGGAGGGCGACCCACTAGCAGCAGACTCATTTCTACAACAACTGTTAATAGGAGACTTTGCAGCAGGCATTCATGGTAAAATAGCTGTTAGGAAACCACTGCTAAGGACAGGCAACAAGCAGCAGAGACTTGTTTGGGCTAAAGAACACAAGGAATGGACATTAGACCAGTGGAAATCTGTGCTTTGGTCTGATGAGTCCAAATTTGAGATCTTTGGTTCCAAACACTGTGTCTTTGTGTGCAGCAGAAAAGGTGAACGGATGGACTCTACATGCCTGGTTCCCACCGTGAAGCATGGAGGAGGAGGTGTGATGTGTGGGGGTGCTTTGCTGATGACACTGTTGGGGATTTATTCAAAACTGAAGGCTTACTGAACCAGCATGGCTACCACAGCATCTTGCAGCGGCATGCCATTTCATCCGGTTTGCATTTAGTTGGACCATCATTTATTTTTCAACAGGACAATGACCCCAAACACACCTCCAGGCTGTGTAAGGGCTATTTGACCAAGAAGGAGAGTGATGGGGTGCTATGCCAGATGACCTGATGCCAGATGACCTGGCCTCCACAGTCACCAGACCTGAACCCAATCAAGATGGCTTGGGGTGAGCTGGACCGCAGAGTGAAGGCAAAAGGGCCATCAAGTGCTAAGCATCTCTGGGAACTCCTTCAGAGCGAATCTACGATTTTCATAGTCATGAAAATAAAGAAAACTCTTTGAATGAGGTGTGTCCAAACTTTTGGTCTGTACTGTATGTAAGGCGGCCACCTGGTCATCTCCTTCCACCTTTTTTAACCACTATCGGTTAGACATGGGTGCCTCCTCAGATCTCACCTTTGGGCTAAGGGTGCTGCAGGCTGTAGTCCCTCCCTAAATTAGTTTACATCTCTGTAATTCTCTCGTGGTGCTGTCATGGGAGTCTGAATAAAGTATTAAGTTACGTACCAGTAACGGTATTTTTCGGAAGCCCATGACAGCACCCTTAGTTCCCTCCCTTGTTCACATATAGGGGTGCACTCCTTTAGAAGATTGTTCACGAATTTACCTTATGTGGGAGATGGTATAAAAATATTTTTTTGGTAAATAGGATAGATAGGTTGTATATATTATATGTTGTGTACTAACCATGGTAGCCTCTCAAGCTCTGTAATCCAACTAATGCATGGGAGAGGTGCTGCCCTTTTGTATCTGTAGGTTTCCTGTTGCTGAAGGGCGGATCCCCTCTCTCGTGGTGCTGTCATGGGCTTCCGAAAAATACCGTTACCGGTACGTAACTTAATACTTTCCCTACAGATCGTACCATCATGGACGAAGAATCCCGAGGCCGGCTGACCGACTTAGGTAGCGGGGGGGTCTCCTACCTCGGGCAGTGCGGGGTCCCCTGGAAGCGCCACGTTGGGCCCGGGCAGGGCTCCACGACAGTGTGCGCGGTGCAGGTTGGAGCGGGGTCCGGCGGATGCCCGTCTCCAGGGCCGGCGCCGGCAGGTGAGTATAAATCCCCCCTGCGCGTTCACAATGGCCAGAAGTGACGGGGCCAGTGGCGCCGGGCCGGAAGCCTGCTGGCTTTCCTCTGCGTCGCCGGCACCGACATACCGGGGGGGAGGGGGGCACAGGGGGAGCGTCCATGGACGTCTCGGGAGGGGGAGGGTGGGGGAATTAGCCCTTGGTCATGACACCTGCTAACCTGGATTTCCAGGGGGAGGATATAAAAGGGCACAGAATCGCTGCAGAGCTGCTTTAGCTCATCTGCAGCTATGGATAAGCCAGAAGCTCCCGTGACCCAGCTTGACCGAGAGCAGGAACGTACCTCAGAGAAGTCCCAGACAAGCTCCCAGCAAAAGAAAAAACGAACTGGACAATCCGGCCACAGAAGTTCCTCCAGGCCGAAGGATCCAGCTCGCCCCCCCCCCCGTGATCCGGTACCTACGCCTTCTGCTCAGGGTAAGAGATCTCCGTGAATGTGCCCTGATGCAATGTTCCCCTTATGTTTTTACTCCTATAGGGGAAGAAGTGCGCTGACAAAGCGAACAACAGGGAGTGCGCCCTTTGCAAATGCCCCTTGCCGGACGCCTACCCTAAAAAGCTGTGCCAGTCATGTATACGGCAGACTGTAAAAACAAAAAAGGGGGGGGGGGAGTAGTCCTAGAAATTAACATACAGACTTCCTTACCCTTTCCCCACTCATACAGGTGGCGGAAGAAACCGCTGACTTCGCTACGAGTCTAAGGGGAATTATCAGGACGGAAGTTAAAGCCCTAAAGTCCGTATCCCAGGGGGAATCATCCAGGAAAAGAAAGAGAGCAAGTTTCTCAGGGTCGGGCTCCTCAGCTGACCCTAGAGGAAGTGAAGATTCCTCAGAGCCCTCGACCTCCTCGTCTGCGTCCTCTTCAGAGGAGGATGCCAGTTGTTTCTGCTTGGGTCTAGAACAAGTGGACAAATTAGTCAAGGCAGTTAGGGCCACCATGGGGGTAACAGACACGAAACCAGAACGGTCAGCGCAGGACCTAATGTTCTGTGGTTTAGACCCCAGGAAACGTAAGTCGTTCCCGTTAAATGACAAAGTCCAAAACCTGATCAATACGGAATGGAAGAAACCAGAAGGAAAAGGCTCCCTTCCACCGGCTTTTAAGCGGCGATATCCCTTTGAGGACCCCTTGGTAAACAAATGGGGCAAAGCCCCAAAATTGGACGCAGCAGTGGCTAAAGTGTCAAAAAAAAATCCGCTATTCCCTTTGATGACATAGTTTCTTTAAAAGATCCACTAGATAAAAAGACAGACTCCTACCTGAAAGGGGCATGGGAAATGTCAGCTGGTGCCCTGAGACCGGCAGTAGCAGCTACCTGCACAGCCAGATCTATGATGGGTCTGGCTGGACCAGCTGGAATCACAATTAGAGGACAGAGCCTCGAGAGAATCTATCTTGAAGACCCTACCTACCATCCAGAATGCGGCAGCCTTTTTTGCCGACGCTTCGGCAGATTCTGCATGAATGGTGGCCAAAGCCGCAGGTCTATCAAATGCAGCCTGAAGGGCTAAATGGCTGAAGTGCTGGCCCAGGGATATCCAGGTCAGGTCCCGGCTTTGCTCCATCCCGTGTGAGGGAGAATATCTATTCGGACCAGTCCTAGATGAACCCCTGGAGAAAGCTGGCGACGATAAAAAGAAATTCCCTTCCCTGCCCACCCCTTCCTATAGTCCCTTTACTAGGAATAGATTTTTCCGTAGAAGATCATCCAGAGACCCGGGCAGATGGGAAGATAAAAAGAAAAAAGGTACCTGGTTTATGTTTGGAGGGGGACGCCAGGAAGCATCCTGTGAGGCCAAGAAACTTCCCCAATGACTAGCGGCTCCTGTGGGAGGTAGACTATTGGCCTTCTACCAAGCCTGGTCATGGATCTCAAACAGTAACTGGATCCTGGGGTTGGTAGTCTCATGTCTAAGGCTAGAATTTGCCTGGTAACCCCGCTCAGGTCTTCCCTGTCGGAACAGGCTGCCCTAGAGACCGAAATCCATGACCTATGCCATAAAAGAGTACTGATAAAGGTACCAGAGGCAGAGAAGGGCGAAGGCTTCTACTCCCCCCTATTTTTGGTCCGTAAACTGTTTAGTTCTTACAGGACCATAATCAACCTGAAGGCACTCAATAGATACCTGGTCATTCGGCCATTTAAAATTGAAACGATCAATTCCACAATAAAGTTACTGTTTGAAAACTGCTTTATGGTGGTGTTGGATTTAAAAGACTCCTATTACCATGCACCCATTCATGCGTCTCATCAGCGTTTCCTTAGAGTGGCGGTTCATTTAGAGGGGTCTATACAGCATTTCCAATATGTCGCCCTTCCCATTGGTATAGCAGTCGCCCCCCGGGTGTTCACTAAAGTTATAGCGGAGGTTATGGCCCATCTACAAGAAGCAGACATCCTGGTTATCCCCTACCTGGATGACTTCCTTATTGTAGGCAGAACGGCAGACCATTGTCTGGATCAATTGCAAAACGCAAAATCAGCTCTGGAACGGTTAGGGTGGCTACTAAACATTAAGAAGTAACGTCTACAGCCCATGAAAGTTCAGCAGTTCTTGGGCCTAACCCTAGATTCGCTGTATCAGGAGTGTCGTTTTCCACCTGAAAAATTAGTTCGCCTACGTCATCAGGTCCTGAACGCCTCCAAGAACCCCACCATGTCTCTTGGGAATGCAGTGTCCCTCCTAGGTTCTCTCTCGTCCTGCATCCCCGCGGTCCGGTTGGCCCAGTTCCATACAAGGGTGCTACAGGGCGAGGTTTTACGACATCAAAAAACCCTGGGCGGTTATCTAGAAGGCCAGATGACTTTTGAAATCCCTTGATTGGTGGCTAGACGAAAACAATCTAGCCAGAGGGGTGCCCTGGGAATATAACGTAACCTGGGTAGTCACCACAGACACAAGCCCATGGGTTGGGGGGCCCACATGGGGGAGGTTTTAATCCAGGACCTATGGGAGTACCATCAGTTGGAAATGTCCTCCAACCTGAAAGAGCTAACAGCCGTAGAGCAGGCAGTTAAAAACTTTGTGCATCTACAGGGTCACCATGTTCGAATATTCTCCCGACAATCCGGTCACCATGGCTTACATCAACCACCAAGGTGGGACTCGTTCCAGACCCCTGATGAAGGTAGCAGAGCGGCTGTTTCAATGGGCAGAGCAACATCTCCTGTCTTTAACAGCTCTGCACATAAAAGGAAAAGAAAACGCCACAGCAGACTTCCTAAGCTGCAACCTTCTACGGCAAGGGGAATGGTCTTTAAAAACCTCCATCTTCGACCTGATCGTACAAAAATGGGGGCAGCCAGAAGTGGACCTCTTCGCCACCAGACAGAACAGGAAGGTGCCTCAGTTCTGCTCTCTAAATCCCAGAGAAAGCCCTCTGGCAGTAGACGCTCTTTTGATCAAATGGGACTTCGGGCTAGCATACGCCTTCCCTCCCCTGTCTCTACTACCCCTGGTGATGAGGGAAGTCAGGAAGGACATGGCGAGGATTTTAGTGATCGCCCCGTTTGGCCCAGGTGGGCATGGTTCTCATGTCTCAGGACCATGTCGGTTCCTACCAAACATCCCAGATCTCCTATCCCGGGGCCCAGTTTACCATCCTCAGGTGGCTGGCCTACATCTGACGGCGTGGATTTTGAACGGGCACTACTAAAGGAGAAAGGTTTCTCCCCAGCCCTAATTAACACCCTGCTCAAAAGCAGAAAAACAACTACAACCAAAATCTACGTTAGGATCTGGAAAAGATTCCTTCAGGGTTCAGGGGTAGTAGCTGGGCAGTCCACACCAATAGCGCAGATCCTAGAATTCTTACAAAAAGGTCTGAACATGGGGCTTTCCACCAGCACCCTTAAAGTACAGGTGTCAGCCTTAGGGGCCCTTTTTAACTGCAACATCGCCAGCAACTATTGGGTCAATAGGTTTATTAAGGCAACAGGCAGGTCCAGACCGGTAGTAAGAAATAAATTTATGCCATGGGATCTAAACCTAGTCCTCACGGCCATGACGGAGGCCCCATTTGAGCCTATCTCATCAGCCTCCACAAAAAACCTGTCTCTTAAAGTAGCTCTTCTGGTAGCGTTGACATCAGCCCGTAGAGTAAGTAACATCCAGGCGTTATCTAGACTGCATCCCTACATACAATCCAGGGACGACAGGGTAATTCTTACACCCGATCCAGCATACCTGCCTAAAGTAGCCTCCAGTTTCCATAGAACTCAGGAGTCTTTCCATCCTTCCTCCCTAATCCCACGGACGATAAGGAAAGGAAACTACACACTCTAGACGTTAGGAGATGCCTCCTTGAGTACCTGGCGGTTGCCGACCCCTGGAAAAAGGATAATGCCTTGTTTATCTCCTATCAGGGCACCAGAAAGGGCCTTAGGGCTTCAAAAAGCTCGCTAGCGAGGTGGATTAGGGAAGCCATTTCAATAGCATACACCTCAAAGGGCAAACCGGCTCCTGGCAAGCTGAGGGCGAATTCCACCAGGGCCATGGCAACCTCGTGGGCAGAGAGATCAGAAGTCTCGATCGACCAAATATGTAAGGCAGCTACTTGGTCCTCTCCGAGCACCTTTTACAACCATTATAGACTAGACCTGGGTGCTTCCTCAGACCTCTCCTTTGGTGTCAGGGTTCTGCAGGCTGTAGTCCCTCCCTAAAGTAATTATTACTCTCTGTAGTTCTCTCAGGTGGTGCTGTCATGGACGACCGAATAAAGTTGTAGTTACTCACCGGTTAACGGTATTTTTCGGAGTCCATGACAGCACCCGTATATTCCCTCCCTTTAGTTTAGTTTGGGTGTGCACTTCTTCCTCTTATATGTACACTGGTAACGAATAGTTGTGTAAAGTATTGTACATAAATTATGCTATTAACCTTGGTGGTCCTCTTGTGCGCTGTAAACCAACTGATGCGTGGGAGAGTTGCCGCCCTTATGTATCTGTAGGATTTCCTGTTCCTGAAGGGTGGATCCCCTCTCTCAGGTGGTGCTGTCATGGACTCCGAAAAATACCGTTAACCGGTGAGTAACTACGACTTTCCTATAAATCAGAGTCCAGTGGTGGTTTTACACTACTCTATCCAATGCTCAGGATTGTGCTTGGTGATGGAAGGCTGCATGCAGCTGCTCTGCCATGAAAACCCATGCCCTGAAGCTCCCAGCAGTTTTTATGCTGATGTTAATCCCAGTGAAGGTTTTAAATGCTATAGTTATTGAGTTCACAGAGGATCGCTATGTATGCACCTCAGCACTCGGGGACTGTGCGCTATAACTACCTGGTCTGCACTTTGTGGCTGAGCTGCTGTGGTTCCTAGATCCTTGTCCTTAATTATATCCACATTATAACTGGTTGTGGGAAGAAATTCTCATGTAGGAGGTTAGAGATCTGACTTGTGGCTCTAGTGACATCCTATCAAAATACCATGCTCAAGCTCCCTGAGCTGTTTACAAGCGCAGTAAGTGTATGCTGCATTATTACAATTATTCATTTACCCCTCCACCCCAGGGCCATTTGCCATTTTTTTTCCCCTCATCTTTTTCCAGAAGCTATAACTTTTTTTATTTTTCCGTCGACATAACCATATGAAGCTTGTTTTTTGTGGGCTGAGTTTCACTTTTGGATGACACCTGTGATTTTACCATATAGTGTACTAGAAAGCAGAAAAAATCCAAGTGTAGTGAAATTATAAAAAAAGAAAAAAGTGCAATTCCACAATTGTTATGGGGTTTTTTTATTCACCATGTTCACTATACAGTAAAACTGACCCGGCAATATGATTACCTAGGTCAGTATGAGTATTCGGATACTAAATATAGTTAAGAAAAAGCATCAAAGACAAAAGATTTACACATACATTGCTCAAAAAATAAAGGGAATGCTTAACAGAATGTAACTCCGAGTTAATCACACTTCTATGAAATCAACCTGTCCAGTTAGGAAGCAACACTGATTGTGAATCAATTTCTCCTACTGTTGTGCAAATGGAACAGACAACAGGTAAAAATGATAGGCAAATAGCATTACAACCCCTATAAACGAGTGGTTCTGCAGGGGGTGACCACAGACCATTTCTCTTTTTTCATTCTATTTGGCTGTTTTGGTCACTTTTGCATTGTCATTGTTCTCACCCTTAGAGGTATTGTACAGTACCACAAGGCGGTGTCTACAACCCCACAGAAGTTGCTCAGGTAGTGCAGCTCATCCAGGATGGCACATCAATGCGAGCTGTGCCTAAAAGAATAGCTGTGTCTGTCAGCACAGTGTCCAGAGCATGGAGGAAATACCAGGAGACAGGGCAGTACACCTGGAGACATGGAGGGGGCTGTAGGAGGACAACAACCCAGCAGCAGGACCACTATCTCCTCCTTTGTGCAAGTAGGAACAGGAAGAGCAGAGCCCTGGAATAGTAGGACCTCCAGCAGGCCACTAACATCTATGTGTCTTCTCAAATTGTCAGAAACGGACTTCATGAAGGTGAAATGAGGGCCTGACGTCCACAAGTGGGTGTTGTGCTTACAATGCACACCACTCAGGACAACTGGCAGAGAACACCAAGATTGGCAGATTCGACATTGGTGCCCTGTGCTCTTCACGGATGAGAGCAGGTTCACACTAAGCACATGTGACAGAAGTGGCAGTGTCTGGAGACGCCGTGGAGAACGTTCTGCCTGCAGCATCCTACAGCATGATAACCTGACAAAGGGGCAGCATAAATAAAAAAAACACCCAGCAATAAATTTAAAATAAATCTTTATTCATACAATTATTTAACCCCTTTCTGTCATGTGACGTACTATCCCGTCCATGTGCCCTGGGACTTAATACCCAGGGACAGGATAGTACGTCACAGCGAAAGTGTAAAAATAATTTTTTTAGAATCGCTAAACAAATTTAAAAAAATATTCCCTAATAAATTCATTTTTTGGAAATAAAAAAAAAACCAATAAGTACACATTTGGTATCCCCGCGTCCGTAACGACCCGCCCTATAAAACTGTCCCATTAGTTAACCCCTTTAGCGAACCCCTTAAAAAATAAAAAACGAAGCCAAAAATATTGATTTATTATACCGCCGAACAAAAAGTGCAATAACGCGCGATCAAAAAGACGCATATAAATATCCATGGTACCGCTGAAAACGTCATCTTGTCCCGCAAAAAACGAGCCGCCATACAGCATCATCAGCAAAAAGATAAAGTTATAGCTCGCAGAATAAAGCGATGCAAAAATAATAATTTTTTATATAAAATTGTTTTCATTGCATAAAAGCGCCAAAACATAAAAAAAAGACTTAAATGAGGTATCGCTGTAACCGTACTGACCCAAGGAATAAAAGCGCTTTATCAATTTTACCGCAGGCGGAACGGTGTAAATGCACCCCCCAAAAGAAATTCATGAAACGCTGGTTTTTGTTCATTCTGTGTCCCAAAAATCGGAATAAAAAGCGATCAAAAGATGTCACGTGCCCGAAAATGATACCAATAAAAACGTCAATTCGTCCCGCAAAAAATAAGACCTCACATGACTGTGGGTCAAAATATGGAAAAATTATAGCTCCCAATATGTGGTGATGCAAAAACTATTTTTACAATAAAAAGCGTCTTTTAGCGTGCGACAGCTGCCAAAAATAAAAACCGCCATAAACAGTAAATCAAACCCCACGTTATCACCCTCTTAGTTAGGGAAAAATAATAAAATTAAAAGAAAATGTATTTATTTCCATTTTACCGGGTTAGGGTTAGGGCTGAGATTAGGGTTATGGGTGTGTTGGGGTTAGGGTTGGAGTTATAATTGGGGGGTTTTCACTGTTTGGGCACATCAGGTGCTCTCCAAACGCAACATGGCAACTGATCTCAATTCCAGCCAATTCTGCGTTGAAAAAAAGTCAAATGGTGCTCCTTCCCTTCAAAGCTCTGCCATGCGTCCAAACAGTGTTTTACCCCCACATATAGGGTATCAGCATACTCAGGACAAATTGGACAACAACTTTTGGGATCCAATTTCTCCTAGTACCCTTGGGAAAATAAAAAAAATTGGTGACTAAAAGATCATGTTTGTGGAAAAAATACGATTTTTTTTATTTTCACGCCCGGGCGTTATAAACTTCTGTGAAGCACTGGGGGGTTCAAAGTGCTCACCACACATCTAGATAAGTTCCTTGGGGGGTCTAGTTTCCAAAATGGTGTCATTTGTGGGGGGGTTTCACTATTTTGGTACATCAGGGGCTTTCCAAATGCGACATGGTGTCCGATCTCAGTTCCAGCCAAAACCGTCAAATGGCGCTGCTTCCTTTCCGAGCTCTGCCATGCGCCCAAATAGTCATTGACACCCACATGTTGGGTATCGGCGTACTCGGGACAAATTGCACAATAACTTTTATGGTCCTGTTACCCTTGCAAAAATAAGAATTGAGGGTGAAAAGATCATTTTTGTGGAAAAAATATGATTTTTTAATTGTACCACTGTACGTTATAAATTTCTGTGAAGCCCTTGTGGGTTCAAAGTTCTCACCACATATCTAGATAAGTTCCCTGGGGGGTCTAATTTCCAAAATGGGGTCACTTGTGGGAGGTTTCCACTGTTAAGGTACATCAGGGGCTCTCCAACCGTGACATGGCGTCCGATCTGAATTTCTAGCCAATTTTGCATTGAAAAAGTCAAACAGCGCTCCCTTCCCTTCTGGGCTCTGCCATGCGCCGAAACAGTGGTTCCCCCCCACATATCAGGTATCAGCGTACTCAGGACAAACTGCACAATAACTTTTCCAGTCCAATTTCTCCTGTTACCCTTGGTAAAATAAAAAAATTGAACCTGAAGTATTTTTTTTGTGAAAAAAGTTAAATGTCCATTTTTTTTTTTTTTAAATATTCAAAAAAAATTCCTGTGAAGCACCTGAAGGGTTAATAAACTTCTTGAATGTGGTTTTGAGCACCTTAAGGGGTGCAGTTTTTAGAATGGTGTCACTTTGGGGTATTTTCTATCATATAGACCCCTCCAAGTGGCTTCAAATGTGATGTGGTCCGTAAAAGTAAAATGGTGTTGCAAAAATGAGAAATCGCTGGTCAACTTTTAACCCTTATAACTTCCTAACAAAAAAAAATTTTGGTTCCAAAATTGTGCTGATGTAAAGTAAACATGTGGGAAATGTTACTTATTAAGTTTTTTGTGTGCCGAATCTCTGTGATTTAACCCCTTCACCCCCAAGGGTGGTTTGCACGTTCATGACCGGGCCAATTTTTACAATTCTGACCACTGTACCTTTATGAGGTCATAACTCTGGAACGCTTCCATGGATCCTGGTGATTCTGACATTGTTTTCTCGTGACATATTGTACTTCATGTTAGTGGTAAAATTTCATTCAAATAACTTGCGTTTATTTGTGAGAAAAACGGAAATTTGGCGAAAATTTTGAAAATTTCGCAATTTTCCAACTTTTAATTTTTATGCCCTTAAATCACAGAGATACAGCACACAAAAAACTTGATAACTAACATTTCCCACATGTTTACTTTACATCAGCACAATTTTGGAACCAAAATTTTTTTTTGTTAGGAAGTTATAAGGGTTAAAAGTTGACCAGCGATTTCTCATTTTTACAACACCATTTTATTTTTAGGACCACATCACATTTGAGGTCACTTTGAGGGGTCTATATGATAGAAAATACCCAAAAGTGACACCATTCTAAAAACTGCACCCCTTAAGGTGCTCAAACCACATTCAAGACGTTTATTAACCCTTTAGGTGCGTCACAGGAATTTTTTTGAATATTTAAAAAAAAATGAACATCTAACTTTTTTTCACAAAAAAAAACTTAAGGTTCAATTTTTTTATTTTACCAAGGGTAACAGGAGAAATTGGACTGCAAAAGTTATTGTGCAATTTGTCCTGAGTACGCTGATACCTGATATGTGGGGGGGAACGACTGTTTCGGCGCATGGCAGAGCTCAGAATGGAAGGAGCGCCGTTTGACTTTTTCAATGCAAAATTGGCTGGAATTCAGATCGGACGCCATGTCACGTTTGGAGAGTCCCTGATGTACCTAAACAGTGGGAACCCCCTACAAGTGACCCCATTTTGGAAACTAGACCCCCCAAGGAACTTATCTAGATATGTGGTGAGAACTTTGAACCCACAAGGGCTTTACAGAAGTTTATAACGTACAGCGGTACAATTAAAAAATCATATTTTTTCCACAAAAATGATCTTTTCACCCCAATTTTTATTTTCCCAAGGGTAACAGGACCCTAAAAGTTATTGTGCAATTTGTCCTGAGTACGCTGATACCCAACATGTGGGGGTAAACCACTATTTGGGCGCATGGCAGAGCTCGGAAGGGAAGCAGCGCCATTTGACGTTTTTGGCTGGAATTGAGATCGGACACCATGTCGCGATTGGAAAACCCCTGATGTACCAAAACAGTGGAAACCCCCACAAATGACACCATTTTGGAAACTAGACCCCCTAAGGAACTTATCTAGATGTGTGGTGAGAACTTTGAACCCCCAAGGGCTTCACAGAAGTTTATAACATAAAGCTGTACAATTAAAAAATCATATTTTTTCCACGAAAATGATCTTTTCACCCTCAATTCTTATTTTTCCAAGGGTAACAGGACCCTAAAAGTTATTGTGCAATTTGTCCTGAGTACGCTGATACCCCACATGTGGGGGTAAACCACTATTTGGGCGCATGGCAGAGCTCGGAAGGGAAGCAGCGCCATTTGACGTTTTTGGCTGGAATTGAGATCGGACACCATGTCGCGATTGGAAAACCCCTGATGTGCCTAAACATTGGAAACCCCCCACAAATGACCCCATTTTGTAAACTAGACCCCCCAAGGAACTTATCTAGATGTGTGGTGAGCACTTTGAACCCCCCAGTGCTTCACAGAAGTTTATAACGCCCGGGCGTGAAAATAAAAAATTCGTATTTTTTCCACAAACATGATCTTTTAGTCACCATTTTTTTATTTTTCCAAGGGTACCAGGAGAAATTGAACCCCAAAAGTTGTTGTCCATTTTGTCCTGAGTATGCTGATACCCCATATGTGGGAGAAAACTACTGTATGGGCACACGTCGGGGCTCGGAAGGGAAGTAGTGACGTTTTGGAATGCAGACTTTGATGGAATGGTCTGCGGGTGTCATGTTGCCTTTGGAGAGCCCCTAATGTACCTAAACTGTGGAAACCCCCCACAAATGACCCCATTTTGAAAACTAGACCCCCTAAGGAACTTATCTAGATGTGAGGTGAGCACTTTGAACCCCCAAAGGCTTCACAGAAGTTTATAATGCCAGGGCATGAAAATAAAAAAATCGTATTTTTTCCACAAACATGATCAATTAGTCGCCAATTTTTTTATTTTCCCAAGGGTAACAGGAGAAATTGAACCCCAAAAGTTGTTGTCCAATTTGTCCTGAGTACGCTGACACCCCAAATGTGGCAGAAAACTACTGCATGGACACACGTCGGGGCTCGGAAGGGAAGTAGTGACGTTTTGGAATGCAGACTTTGAGGGAATGTTCTGCGGGTGTCATGTTGCCTTTGGAGAGCCCCTAATGTACCTAAACAGTGGAAACCCCCACAAATGACCCCATTTTGGAAACGAGACCCCCTAAGCAACTTATCTAGATGTGTGGTGAGCACTTTGAACCCCCAAGGGCTTCACAGAAGTTTATAATGCCCGGGCATGAAAATAAAAAAATCGTATTTTTTCCACAAACATGATCAATTAGTCCCCAATTTTTTCATTTTCCCAAGGGTAACAGGAGAAATTGGACCCCAAAAGTTGTTGTCCAATTTGTCCTGAGTACGCTGATGCCCCATATGTGGGAGAAAACTACTGTATGGACACACGTCGGGGCTCGGAAGGGAAGTAGTGACGTTTTGGAATGCAGACTTTGATGGAATGGTCTGCGGGTGTCATGTTGCCTTTGGAGAGCCCCTAATGTACCTAAACAGTGGAAACCCCCACAAATGACCCCATTTTGGAAACGAGACCCCCCAAGGAACTTATCTAGATGTGTGGTGAGCACTTTGAACCCCCAAGGGCTTCACAGAAGTTTATAATGCCCGGACATGAAAATAAAAAAATCGTATTTTTTCCACAAACATGATCAATTAGTCCCCAATTTTTTCATTTTCCCAAGGGTAACAGGAGAAATTGGACCCCAAAAGTTGTTGTCCAATTTGTCCTGAGTACGCTGACACTCCATATGTGGGAGAAAACTACTGTATGGGCACACGTCGGGGCTCGGAAGGGAAGTAGTGCCGTTTTGGAATGCAGACTTTGATGGAATGGTCTGCGGGTGTCATGTGCATTTGGAGAGCCCCTGATGTACCTAAACTATTGAAACTCCCCACAAGTGGCCCCATTTTGGACACTAGATCCTCCCACGGAACTTATCTAGATGTGTGGTGAGCACTTTGAACCCCCAAGTGCTTCACAGAAGTTTATAACGCCCGGGTGTGAAAATAAAAAAATGATTTTTTTCCACAAAAATGATATTTTTGCCCCCAATTTTTTATTTTCCTAAGGGTAACAGGAGAAATTGGACCCCAAAAGTTGTTTTGCAATTTGTCCTGAGTAGGCTGATACCCAACATGTGGGGGTAAAACACTGTTTGGGCGCATGGCAGAGCTTGGAAGGGAAGGAGCACCATTTGACTTTTTCAACTCAGAATTGGCTGGAATTGAGATCAGACGCCATGTTGCATTTGGAGAGCACCTGATGTGCCCAAACAGTGGAAACCCCCCAATTCTAACTCCAACCCTAACCCCAACACACCCATAACCCTAGCCCTAGCCCTGGCCCTAACCCTAGCCCGAACCCTAATGGGAAAATGGAAATAAATACATTTTCTTTTAATTTTATTATTTTTCCTTTACTAAGGGGGTGATAACGGGGGTTGGATTTACTATTTATGGCGGGTTTTTATGTTTGGCGGCTGTCATACGCTAATAGACGCTTTTTATTGTAAAAATAGTTTTTGCATCACCACATATTGAGAGCTATAATTTTTCCGTATTTTGACCCACCGAGTCATGTGAGGTCTTATTTTTTGCGGGACGAGTTGACGTTTTTATTGGCACCATTTTCGGGCACATGACATTTTTTGATCGCTTTTTATTCCAATTTTTGGGACGCAGAATGAACAAAAACCAGCGTTTCATGAATTTCTTTTGGGGTGGTGCGTTTACACCGTTCCACGTGCGGTAAAATTGATAAAGCCCTTTTATTCTTTGGGTCAGTACGGTTACAGCGATACCTCATTTAGGTCGTTTTATTATGTTTTGTCGGTTTTATGCAATGAAAACTATTTTATATAAAAAATAATTATATTTGCATTGCTTTATTCTGCGAGCTATAACTTTTTTATTTTTTCGCTGAAGATGCTGTATGGCGGGACAAGATGACGTTTTCAGTGGTACCATGGATATTTATATGTGTCTTTTTGATCGCGCGTTATTGCACTTTTTGTTTGGCGGTCTGATAATAAATCATTATCTTTTGCTTCGTTTTTTATTTTTATTTTTTAAGGGGTTCGCTAAAGGGGTTAACTAATGGGACAGTTTTATAGGGCAAGTCGTTACGCATGCGGCAATACCTAATATGTGTACTTTTATTGCTTTTTTTTATTTCCAAAAATGGATTTATTGGGGGAATTTTTTTTTTTTCTAATTTCTTTGGCGATTTTTTTAAAATTATTTTAACACTTTTTTTTTTAACTTTATTACATAGTCCCAGGTGGGACATCACTGTCCTGTGACAGATCGCTGATCTGTCACATCACAGATCACTGTGACAGATCAGCAATCTGTCACAGGCAGTGCAGCAGACTTCCTTATGCCTGCGCTTTGCAGGCACTGAGGAAGCCGGCTCCCTGCAGGCCCCCGAAGGCCCCAGTCACCATCTTTGATTCGGGGGCCTGCAGGGAAGGAGCCCCCCGCAGCAGCGCTGCACATTGCGCTGCTGTGGGGGGCTCAGGGAAGCACGGAGGGAGCCCCCTCCCTGCCGATGCTTCCCTTTAATGCCCGGTACACCGCGATCATGTTTGATCGCGGTGTGCAAGGGGTTAACGTGTCTGGGGCGGTCTGTGACCGCCCCTGACACATTGTGCCGGGTGTCAGCTGTGATAATTAGCTGACACCCGGCCGCAATCAGCGGCGCTCACCACGTGGGCGACGCTTATCGCTGAGACGTACTATCCCGTTCATGGGCATAGGGGCCCGGGTCCCATGGACGGGATAGTACGTCTGATGTCAGGAAGGGGTTAAAATCCTCATATGGATACGCCCCTTGTTAGAATCCTTATGGACACAGTCCTTGTTACAGTCCTCATGGACATGTGTTATGATTGGGTCACCGAGGAGGAAAGCAAGACCAAGCTAAGCCACAGAAAACCAGAGAGGTTGGTAACTAAGTGGATTGCAGACCCCTGATCCTATCCACACAAATAGCAGTAGCCGTGGAGCGTACCTACGATGATCCTAGACGCCTCGACACAGCCGGAGAACTAAATAAGCCTAAAGCAAGAAAGGGGAAATCTAAACTGCCCCAGAGCAGACCCTCAAAGGAATAGATATCCCCCAAACGTATATTGTCGGTGAGACAAGATGAAAACTCAAACGCAGGTAGGAAAATAGACTGAGCAAACGATGGGGCCCACACTAACTAGACAGGAAAGGAAAGACACTGTCTGCAATCACGCAAAAAACCCTGCAAAAAATGCCCAACACGTCTGATAGAAAAAAAACTGAAGTCTCTAGACTGGCACAAGCAGTAACATAAGGATGGAAATTCAGCACAGCCCCAGCCGGAGCTGGCTGAACACACAAAACTGAAATAGACAAAACCAGATCAAATGTGAACATTAGCAAAAGAACACTTAGCTGAGCATGCCGGGACTGAGCTGGAAACTAAGACCTCAGGAGGTAGGAAAAAATCACCAGCAGGGATAGAGGGAGTCGGCTGTCTTAAATCCAGTCAGAAACTCCAGATCTCCAGTCATCCTCATTACCAGGTGGCAGGCCTCTGTTAATTAGATCAGCTCCATTACCTCCAATAACCACCAGAGGGAGCCCGGAAAGAGAACTTGCGACCCCTCTGTCAATATAACCAGCTCCACTACCTTCACTAGTAACCAGAGGTAGGCCAGAAAGCGAATTCACAACAGACATGCCACTTGTTACAATGCTCATATAGACACACCTCTTGTTACAATCCTCATGTAGACACACCTCTTGTTAAAGTCCTCATTTGGCACACCCCTTGTTACAATACTCATATGGACACGCCCGTGTTACAATTCTATGTAGACACGCCCGTTGTTATAATACCCATATGGACACGCCCCTTGTTACCATCCTTGTGGACAAACCCCTTGTTACAATCTTCATACGGACACACCCCTTGTTACAACCCTCATGGGCACACCCTTTGTTACAATCCTCATTCGGACACGCCCCTGGTTACAATACTCATGGACACACCCATTGTTACAAGCCCCATATGGACACACCCCTGGATACAATACTCATATGGACACTCCCTTGGTTGCAGTCCTCATATGGACATGCCCCTTGTTGCACTCCTCATATGGATACAACCATTGATACAATCCCCATATGGACATTCCAATGGTTACAGTGCTTAAACGGACATGCCCCTCATTACAGTCCTCATATGGACACTCACCTTCTTAAAATCCTCATATTGACATGCCCTTTGTTACAATCCCCATATAGACACGCCCCTTATTACAATCCCCATATGGACATGCCCCTTGTTACAATACCCATATGGACACACCCCTTGTTACGATCCCCATATGGGCACGCCTTTTGTTACAATCTCCATATGGACATGCCCCTTGTTACAATCCCCATATGGGCACGCCTTTTGTTACAATCCCCATATGGACATACCCCTTGTTACAATCTCTATGTGAACATGCCCCTTGTTACAATCCTCATGGACACGCCCCTTGTTACAATCATATTCACACGCCCCTTGTTGCAATCTCTATGTGGACACGCCCCTGGTTACAATCCTCATGGACACTCCCCTGGTTACAATCATATGGACACACCCTTGTTACAATCTCTATGTTTACACGCCCCTTGTTGCACTCCTTATATGGACACACCCATTAACACGCCCCTTGTTAAAATCCCAATATGGACACGCCCCTTGCTACAATCCCCATATGGACACACCCCTTGTTACAATCCTCATGTCAGCATTCCGTGTTTTCTAAATCACCTTGTGAATGATTTTGCCCTTTGTCAAGATGGAGGTTGCTGTTTTTGTGTGCCCTACTTCCTGTTCATTTGTATAAAACCCGGCTCAGGTGCTGCCTTCCTTGCTGGAGTATTCTGCTTCCTTCAGCTGTGCTGCTGGTTCCTTAGTGTGCTTCTACTGTGGCGCTGGACATTCCCTGTTCTCTGCGTAGGAAAGCTGCACTCATCGCTAACATTAATTTGTTGACTTTGGAACTTAACCCTTGGTTCACTTCATCTGGTAAGAAGTGTGATCCTGAACTGTGTGTTGTTCTTAACCCTCCACTCTCCCCGGTGAGAGCGGTCGGAACTATCATCAACCGTATGCTTTAATGTGAACCTGTTTCTGGACTCACCTGTGTTCACGGCGCTTCTGGGATCAACTTGCGAATCAGCTTTTGGACTTTCCTGTGCTTTAGCTGCATCTAGGATTTACCTATAGGCTTGTTCTGGACTTACCTGTGCTTGCTACATACCTGGATTGGACTCTCTCTGCATCACAACTGTGTGAACTGCGCCATGTCACAAGAGTGTCACAGTCACCTTTGGATCACATTTTTGTGAGGACTCTGTCTTGGGAACTATACCGAATCGCTATATCGCTTTAGGACTTGTCTCATTACAGGTTATCAGTATATTGTTTTTGGGTGTCACTGCTGTTGTAAAAATGCACTATTTGCACTAAAGTAACCTGTTTCTGTCTGTTCATTGCCCCACGCAACCAGAATCCTCGAGTTCCTACAATAGTATTACACCCCATATGGGCACACCCCTTGTTACAATCCCGATATGGACACACCCCTTGTTACAATCCTCATATGGACACACCCCTTGTTACAATCCTTATATGGGCACGCCAATTGTTACACTCCTCATATGAACACGTCTAACACACAGGTACTTGGATGCAGTGACACATGCGCAGAGCAGGGATTATTATTTAATTGGATAACAGGGATGTACTCCTCGCAGGGAGTTAACAGGGATTGCAAAATAAAACAATATAATGGTTGTTTACCTATACAGTCTTTTGCTAAGAGATTCACTTATTGTGGCTCCGCTGTCCATCACTCTCTAGAGGTCCGGTGAGTAATGGGATGCCGGCGGAGGTCGGTGAAGAGTCTTCAGGCGTTCCTGCCCAACACACGTTCTTGCTTCGGGTGGTAGCGGGCGGTCACTGGTTTTGTCTGCTTAGCCCCTAGTCCATTTAACTAAGGAGTAACAAAATAAAGCTCTCCACATGTATCTGCTCGGCAAGTGTCTCCCTGTGCAGCCGCCGTCACCTGAATGGCTGCACTGTAATGCTTTCCTCTGTGTGCCAGTCAACACCAGGACGTACACGCTGCAATACTCTGTCTCGTGCTCGTTCCCCCACCGGTATGGGTGAGTCTCTCACGTGGCACCTCGTCTCTGCACGCTACGGCCTACTTCTCTCCTCACTACAGCCACGATCCTCTCCTGCTCAGCGTTCTGGTGGGAAATCGCCTTCACTTCCCGCACAACCCCTTTTACCTCACTGCGCCTGGCTATGCTCCCTTCACCCTGGTTACCAGCTTGCTCTGTCTGCAATCTCGTTCCCTCCAGGAACAGGAGGTTCAGCCCCAGCAGTTCTGGACCCGGTACTTCAGCAGCCCTGGCAGCCCTGTCCTCCCTTCTACACATGCCCCTTTGTTACAATCCTTATGTGGACACGCCTTTTGTTGCTGTGCCACATAAGGGGGCGGAGTCCAACGAAGGCAATGTAATACATAGTCATGGTAAGGGTAATCAACCCCTCTCCCCTGTTCCCCATGGAGGCCATGTATGGCGCTCACCCGAGAAGCCACCACCACCTGAATCCTCAGCGTTAGTGCAACATCCCGGCACGTATCACGTGCGGAAATACACGGGGGCAGAGCAAGGACAGCACTCAGAGACCTACGGATTAAGATCGATTTTAGTCAAAGATGTTGTAGCGGTACACCGGAGGCTGTGCGCTCACTTGAAGAAGTCCCTACTTCCATCGCTGGGACTACTTGTCTCATTTTCTTTTATCTGTTTTTAAATAATAGTATGAATAAAGATTTATTATTTTAAATATTTTGCTGGGTGGTTCATTTTTTTGGTTCTTATCCTCCAGCATGACTGGTTTGGCAGTGGGTCAGTAATGGTGTGGGGAGGTATTTCTTTGGAGGACCGCACAGCACTCCATGTACTAGCCAGAGGTAGCCTGACTGCCATTAGGTACCAAGATGAGATCCTCAGACCCATTGTGAGACCATATGCTGTAGCAGTAGGTCCTGGGTTCCTTCTGATGCATGACATTGCTAGGCTTCATGTGGCTGACCTATGTCAGCTGTTCCTACACGATGAAGGCATTGATGCTATGGACTGGCCTGCCCGTTCCCCTGACCTGAATCCAATCGAGCACATCTGGGACATCATGTCTCCTTCCATACACCAACGCCACATTGCACCACAGATGTCCAGAAGTTGGAGGATGCTTTAGGCCTGGTCTGGGAGGAGATCCTCCGAGAGAACATCTGCCGCCTCAACAGGAGCATGCGTAGGCGTTGTAGGGAGGTCATACAGGTATGTGGATGCCACACATACTGCTGAGTTTTAGTGATGAGTGAACGTGCTCAGATAAGGTCTTATCTGAGCATGCTCTGGTGTTATCCGAGTATCTTGGATGTGCTTGTATATTATGTTCGAGTCCCCGCGGCTGCATGATTCATGGCTGTTAGCCTGAACATGTGGGGATTGCCTGTTTGTTACCGAATACCCACATGTGTTCAGGCTGTCTGACAGCCACAAATCATGCAACCACAGGAACTCGAACATAATAACACCCACACCCAGATGCTTGGATAACACCCGAGCATGATCAGATAAGATGTTATCCAAGCATGTCGGCTCATCACTACTGAGCATCATTTCCTTGTCTTGAAGCATTTCCAGTGAAGTTGGATCGGCCTGTAATTTGATTTTCCACCTTGATTTTGAGTATCATTCCAAATCCAGACCTCCATGGGATATTCTTTTTGAGTTGCATTGATCATTTTTATGTTTTATTGTTCTCAGCACATTCCACTATGTAATGAATAAAGATTTTCAACTGGAATATTTCATTCAGTTATATCTAGGATGTGGAATTTTAGTTTCCCTTTATTTTTTTGAGCAGTGTATATACTGTACGTCCATACAGTACTGATGTATGTAATGCTCATGTTAGATGCATGATTGCATATATCCTAAATATGTATAAATATATTCATTGAACAGAAGATATAAAACACCCTCGGTGAAAAATTTACAGTTGAAACAAGGAAGAAAAAGGAACAGCGATCCTGCCATATTCATGCATTAAAATAAATTTTATTATGAAACATATAGTTTTTGGGGTTTTGTAATTGAAGTGGTGAGAAAAAAAAATGTGATTTTATACACGTGGTCAAAATTGTTGGTACCCCTCGTTTAATGACAGAAAAACCCACAATAGTCACAGAAATAACTTGAATCTGACAAAAATTATCTATATATATATAAAAATGAGTGTTTGTATGTGTGTATCAGCCATGCCCACTCCGCATAGCCCCACCCAATCACTAAGCATCTTTCATTTTACCAGAGCTGTTTAATAGATGAAAGCTGAGCTGTGATTGGTTGCTATGAACAACAGTTTTCCCACTCCACAACACCTCAGCAGACACTGACCGGGTGGGAGAAATTTATCATCCACGGGAACATAAGTTCCCAGCCATTGTCTGCCCCCCAGAAAGGAGCAGACGGCACATCATGACAGAAATGAATCACCCTCTCCCTCCTCCATCCCATAGTCCAGTGCCCATATACCCATCACACATCCTCCATCCGATATTCTCATAGGCACATCTTCTTGACCACACCAGGTACACTGCCTGTGTTGCCAATAGCAACCAATCACTAAGCATCTTTCATTTCACCAGAGCTGTTTAAAAGATGAAAGCTGAGCTGTGATTGGTTGCTATCAGAAACAGTTTTCCTTGCAGACAGTTGTGGTAACTGAGGCCTATTATTCTTATCATTTCTATGGTGTTATTGTCCTTCTGTAAAGCTGGAAATAACACAATTTATTACCGTGCCAACACAGACCACCCTCTGACACAGACTGCAGGGGGAGCCCAGTATCACACAGGATAGGATTAGATACATTGCTCAGCAGACAGTATCCCACAGGATAGGATTAGATACACAGCTCAGCAGTCAGTATCACACAGGATAGGATTAGATATACGGCTCAGCAGACAGTATCACACAGGAAAGTATTCAATACACAGCTCGGCAGATAGTATCACACAGGATAGGATTAGATACACAGCTCAGCAGTCAGTAACAAAGGATAGGATTAGATACACAGCTCAACAGTCAGTAACACAAAATAGGATTAGATACACGGCTCAGCAGTCAGTTTAACACAGGAGAGGATTAGATACACAGCTCAGCAGTCAGTATCACACAGGATAAGATTAAATACACGGCTCAGCAGACAGTAACACAGGATAGGATTAGATACATAGGTCAGCAGACTCACACAGGATAGGATTAGATACACCGTTCAGCAGACAGTAACACAGGATAGCATTAGATACACCGCTCAGCAGACTATCACTCAGGAGAGGATTAGATACATGGCTCAGCAGACAGTGTCACACAGGATAGGAATAGATACACAGCTCAGCAGACTATCACACAGGAGAGGATTAGGTACATGGCTCAGCAGACAGTGTCTCACAGGATAGGATTAAATACACCGCTCAGCAGACTGTATCACACAGGAGACAATTAGATACACAGCTCAGCAGACAGTAACACAGGACAGGATTATATACACTGCTCAGCAGACAGTATCACTCAGGATAGTATTAGATACACAGCTCAGCAGTCAGTATCAAATAGGATAGGATTAGATACACAGCTCAGGAGACAGTATCCCACAGGATAGGGTTAGATACACAGCTCATCAAACAGTAGCACACAGGACAGGATTAGATACACAGTTCAGAAACAGGATGTGCCAAAGGAGAGGACATTTTCATTCCAAGAATTCCACTCATTCCATCTGATTTGCCTTTTGATTTTAAACGCCTCCAGTTTGACTGGCATTTTCAATGTCCATTAACAATGCTCAGGGACAGTCCTTGAAAGTAGTAGGGACTGATTTGCAATCTCCATGCTTTTCACATGGTCAACTTTACATGGCCTGTTCAAGAGTTGGAGCTGCCAAAAATCTGTTCATCTTTGCACGGAAAGGAAAAAACAAAAATGTCGTTTATCAAAAGGCTTTTGAATGAGTTGAAAATAAAATACTATCAATACTTGGGTAATCGTTTAGTTAATTTGTGTTACAAATCTGTAGTGTTGAATATATGATGTGAAATGGTTTTATGTGCAATATAATCATTATAATTTTTATAACTAACCACAGTTGGTTACTATGCCCAGGCAACGCCGGGCTCTTCAGCTAGTATATATGTATACAGTATCTAATATATAAAGCTCAATGTGGGTATGTATGTATATATGTATGTCCGGGATTGGCATCCGCACCGTCGCAGCTACAGCCACAAAATTTGGCACAGTCACACGTCTGGACCCCAAGAGCATCATAGGCTATGTTGTGAGGCAAAATTTTTACCCTGCGCGTTCCAATTCACCAAACAATTTTGCCCCAATCTACATAATGGGGAAAAAGTGTATGTATTGGCATCTGCACCGTCGTATCTACAGCCACAAAATTTTGCACAGTCGCACAGTTAGTTACTATGCCCGGGCAACGCAGGGCTCTTCAGCTAGTAATAAATAAAAAAAACTATGAAAATGAACAAATGAAAGTCAGACATTGCTTTTCAACCATGCTTCCACAGAATTTTAAAAAAACTAAACTCATGAAATAGGCCTGGACAGAAATGATGGTACTCCTGAAAATAATGTGACAAAAGGGACATGTTAAATCAAGGTGTGTGTACTAATTAGCATCACAGGTGTCTACAATCTTGGAATTAGTGACTGGACCTGTATATAGGGTTTCAGATACTCACTGTGCTTTTGGTGACATGGTATGTATCACACTCAACATGAACCAGAGGAAGCAAAGGGAAGTGTTGTCTCAGGAGATTAGAAAGAAAATTATAGACAAGCATGTTAAAGGTAAAAGTTATAAGACCATCTCCAAGCAGCTTGATGTTCCTATGACTACAGTTACACATATTATTCAGAAATTTAAGACCCATGGGACTGTAGCCAACCTCCCTGGACATGGCCGCAGGAGGAAAATTGAAGAAAAATCAAAGAGACGGATAATATGAATGGTAACAAAAGAGCCCAGAAAAACTTCTAAACAGATTAAAGCTGAACTTCAAGCTCAAGGAACATCAGTGTCAGATCACACCATCCGTCGTATGAGCCAAAGTGGACTTCATGGGAGTCGACCAAGGAGGACACCATTCTTGAAAAAAAATCAATAAAAAGCCAGACTGGAATTTGACAAACTACATTTGACAAGCCACAAAGAAGAATGTCCTATAGACAGATGAGACAAAAATGGAAATTTTTGGCAAGGCACATCAGCTCTATGTTCACAGACGGAAAAATGAAACATATCAAGAAAAGAACACTGTTCGTAGTGTGAAACATGGAGGAGACTACTTTGCATCATCTGGCACGGGTGTCTAGGATCTGTACAGGGTACAATGAAATCTTAAGACTATCAAGGGATTCTAGAGAGAAATATGCTGCCCAGTGTCAGAAAGCTTGATCTCAGTCGCAGGTCATGGGTCTTGCAACAGGATAATGACCCAAAACCCAGCTAAAAACACCCAAGAATGGCTAAGAGGAAAACATTGGACTATTTTGAAGTGGTCATCTATGAGCCATGGCCTAAATCCTATTGAGCATTTTTGGAAAGAGCTGAAACACGCCATCTGGAAAAGGCAACCTTCAAACATGAGACAACTGGAGCAGTTTGCTCTGGAGGAGTGGGCCAAAATAGCTGTCGAGAGGTGCAGAAGTCTCATTGACAGTTAAAGGACTCGATTGATTGCAGTGATTGACTCAAAAGGTTGTGCAACAAAATATTAAGTTAAGGGTACCATCGTTTCTGTCAAGGACTATTTCATGAGTTTTATTTTATTTTTTTTAATTCTGTGGGAGCATGGTTGAAAGGCATGACTTTCATTTGTTCATGTTCATAGATTTTTTTCTTTATTATTACTTTTGTCAGATTCAAGTTATTTCTGTCACCATTGAGGGTTTTTCGTATCCCCCACTTTGAGGTGGACTCCGGCGGTGAGCCCATCTCAAAGCCGCGACATGTCAGCAGCTGAAAACAGCTGACATTTGCCCGCAATAGGGGCGAGCGGAATCGCCATCTGCCTGAGCCTATTACCTAGTTAAATCCCGCTGTCAAACGCTGACAGCGAGCTTTAACTAGAGCTTCCGGCCGCGCGGCCTTAAATACGCCCATCGCTGACCCCCGTCACGTGATCGGGGGTCAGCAATGTGTTGGCATAACAACCTGAGGTCTCCTAGAGACCTCTTTGGTTGTTGATGAGGCACTGCTATGAGCACCATCTGGTTGTCGGCGCTCATAGCAATGCTGTATTTCTGCTACATATAGGCCATCTGCTCATCGCCTATATGTAGCAGAGCCGATCGAGTTGTGGATGTTTCTAGCCTCCCATGGAGGCTATTGAAGCATGCCAAAATTAAAAAAAAAAAATGTTTTAAAAAATATGAAAAAAAAAAAATATAAAAGTTTAAATAACCCCCCTTTTGCCCCATTCAAAATAAAACAATAAAAAAATCACAAATACATATATTACGCGCAACACTAGAAGCTTGGGGTCTCTTAGCTAAACAACAAAAAGGCCTCACTAATACTGACCCGTTAGGACCTCTGTCCCTTAACGTGATTGCGTCTCTTTTTCAGCTAGAACTGCCCTCCATCTGGTCCGACCATGGTGTCAAAAAATTAAGGGATCTTTGTGGACACAATCACATCTCCTCCTTTAGCGATATGAAACACAAGTTCAGTATCCCATCATCAGCATTTTATGACTATATTCAACTAAAAGAATTAGCAACTACACTTAGGAAGAAAGACGCAAAACCCTCTGAACCTTTCTTTAATCTCACTAACAACATAAACCATTGCCTTTTCTGGAGGGTTTCGTACATTTATATGTGGTTCAATAAGAGCCACGAATTCATCAAAACAAATAATATAATTAAGTGGGAGACGGAACTTGGGATAAGCCCAGGGGCAGCAGACTGGGAGCAGGCTTGTTCCTCCTCTATGTCCGCCACGTTATCTATGTCTCTTCTGGAAACCCATCAGAAAATCATCTCCCGTTGGTACTATACCCCAGCCAGACTAGCCAGGATATATCCAGAGATCTCCCCATTATGCTGGAGAGGATGCGGACAACACGGGAACCTTCTTCATATATTGTGGTTTTGTCCGGTGATCAAACCTCTTTGGAGAGATATCTCTCTCCTAATAAACTCCCTTCTCCAAAAACCCATCACCCTCTCACCTCAACTGGCCTTGCTAGCTATCACCCCACAAGAACTAAATCAAACTCTTCCCCCTTTAATAATTCATATTCTTCTTATTACCAAAAGTTCCACAGCTTTTCATTGGAAACGACCGGACATTCCAACCATTGAAGATATAAGAGACAAAATCTCCTTACATAAATCTTTTGAACTAAAACTAGCCACTATTAACAATAATATTGGCCATTTCTCCCGCAAATGGTTCAGATGGATTGCATTATTTCCCTCAAGCTAACTCTACAGCAATTGCTGCACTGATACTTTGTTGTTTGTTCTTTTTTCTGTTCCAGAGATAATCTGGCGACTGTTAAACATATAGTTATAGTATTGTTCTGGTTATAAGATAACCCAGTTAATTATACTACACCGCTAATGTCTTGAAAATAAAAACTTGTTCGGACCATTTGGTCCTTCCCCCCCTTTTCCCTTCCCTCCTCACCCTCCCATCCCCTCCCTGAGACCCCTTTTTCCTCACTATTGTAAAACCCCTTAATAAAATTGGTTTGAAAACAAATACACATATTAGGTATCGCTGCATTCAGAATCGCCCGATCTATCAATTAAAAAAGGATTAACCCGATCGCTAAACAGTATAGCGGGAAAAAAAACCCGAAATGTCAGAATTAGGGTTTTTTTGGTCACCGCCACATTGCCTTAAAATGCAATAACAAGCGATCAAAAGTTCTTATCTGCACACAAATGGTATCCTTAAATACTTCAGCTCGGCGCACAAAAAATAAGCCCTAAACCAACCCCAGATCATGAAAAATGGAGACGCTACGGGTATCGGAACATGGCACAAATTTTTTTTTTTATTTTTTTTTAGCAAACTGTGGAATTTTTTTTCATCACATGTTTGGAGTCTATGAACTTGTAATGACCTGGAGAATCATAATGGCAGGTCAGTTTTAGCATTTAGTGAACCTAGCAAAAAAGCCAAACAAAAAACAAGTGTGGGATTGCACTTCTTTGTAATTTCACCGCACTAGGAATTTTTTTCCCATTTTCGAGTACACGACATGGTAAAACCAATGGTGTCATTCAAAAGTACAACTCATCCCACAAAAAATAAGCCCTCACATGGCCATATTGATGGAAAAATAAAAAAGTTATGGCTCTGTGAAGAAGGGGAGCGAAAAACTAAAACGCAAAACAGAAAAAAGCTCTGGCCATTAAGGGGTTAAACGCAGGGTACCAACAATTTTGACCACGTCTGTATCATTGTAGTCAGTTTTATGGCGTCAACCTGACACTGTCTGTAGTTATTGAGCACAATCCTACTGACCGGTTCCCTTTAAAGCTGTTAGAAATACCATGGGGATAGTAGAATCCAAGCCCAAAAGATCGATTCAGGATATGATGTTTGGAGGCTAGAACCAAAAGAGGCGTCGATCATTTCCCTTAAATTAAAGGATCTGCGCCTTGATACAAAAGGAATGGAAAAACCCGAGAGGAAAGGCTCCCTTCCCTTGGCATTTAATAGGAGAAATCCCTATGATGAGCCTTCCTCATCAAGCTGTGATAAAACCTCAAAGCTAGATGGGGCTGTTGCAAAGGCTTCTAGGAGATCCTCTACCCTTTGAGGACATGGGGAATTTAAAATACCCTCTTCACAAAAAAGCAGATACCTTTCTTAGAGGGACATGGGAGACGTTGGCAAGAACCCTAAAACCAGCAATGGCTGCTACGTGTACTGCCAGGTCCTTAATGGTCGGGTTGAACCATATGGAGACTCAATTAAAGGATAAGACAGCTAGAGACCGGATACTGTCCCACTGATGTGAGGAGCCACAGCTTTTTTCTCAACTGCTTCAGTCTACTCGGTCCATTTAGGAGCTAGACCTGCAGCCCTTTCAAACGCAGCCTGCAGGGCCTTAAGGCTGAAGTGCTTGTCAGGGGACATGCAGACCAGATCAAAGCTGTGTGCCATTCCGTGTGAGGGGGCATATCTGTATGGCCTGGCTTTGCATGAACTTCTGGAGAAGGAGGCCAAGATGAAAAGAGGCTTCCTAGCTTGTCCGTCCCACCCTACAAGCATTCGTTTAGTAAAAGTGTGTCAATCAGTTATTGACAACTGGACTTAATGGGTTAACAGTCTGGGCCAAGCACCTCAACTGTCACAGGGCACAAGGCTGATTAAATCAGTCACCATGTGCAGATGGGGGGGTGCTGCGGGCTCAGCGTCAGAGCCCACATCAAAGGCATGGACAGGACATAAGACATAAATGTCATCGGTCTTCAAGGGGTTAAAATGGAATAGATTAAACCTTCCAATAGAATGAGTACAGATGCATAACACAATCTGACTTGCGTGTATTTTCTTTTTTACATGAACATCTCACCTGTTATATTGGCATTAAAAGTAAGATTGCGATGTGTTATTGATCAGTTACACAAACATCAAGGTTGTTTTGCATCTATTGTACAGTTTTTTTTCGTACCTCTTGAATTGGGAATAAGAAATATTTTTAACCTCTTTATGTAGTGGTTGCTATTAAAATCTCTATAATTATTTGTATCTACTTTTTTTTATGTTTCTCTGCTAAAATTTAATTTGAAATGCTGCATTATAATATCAGCAAAATCAGTTTCTCCTATTTACAATTTATAGTTATTGTATAGAACTAGATGATATTGCTGATTACCAATGATGTATTTCCATTTCAAATAACCCTGTAAAGATATTGGCATAGTCTGGTGTGACTCCCGTACCCATCGCGGTACTACTACTCCCATTGTGTAATTTATCTGAGGAAGGCTCCAATCTTGGGAACTGAAGTATGTGATGAGCTAGACTTTGTAAACTGTTTAATACATCTTATATACAATATATAATTTTGTAAATATGAAGAGAATTTCACATGATAGCGCCTTGAAGCGTTTCTGCTGTATTCTATATATCACCTGATAAGAAATCTTGTGCATTTTCTCATCTCTTCTATATAGCAAATATATCTAAACCCTTAAAAACACACACTGCAATCAAGGAAAAAAAGAAATGAGAATACAAAATATAACCATAGAAAGTCCCTCCCTTATAGGCTTACAGCGGTTTAATTTCTACATTGCCAGACTTGTAAATTAGGTTATTAAGATGGTATGAGGCCATTTTGAAGGCTAAATACCAGAGAGGTCGACATTTACTGCAGTATTATCCAGTAACAGCAGAAAAAGTACAGGGCCAAGGATAAAATGAGACAATACATGAATCATCAGTATAGTAGTGAGGTAAGCAACACTATGATGTACTATAATTACGTGTTCTGGTTAGATAATGATTAGTAATGGGTGAGCCCTAAAATGCTTGGATGCTCGTTGCTCGGGTCGAGCATATTGGAATGCTTGGGTGCTAGACCCGAGCAATAAGCCCAATGTAAGTCTATGGAAAACTCGAGCATTTTTTCGGCGTCCCCACCCTGGCGGTCTTTAGAGGGACTAGAAATGGCAGCAATCGATGGAAGCAGTGCTCAAATGACATGGGAACATCATGGGGAAGACCCCTGGAAGCATTTCTGACTCCCAGGTCACTGCTGTGAACAATGTTGTCAGAGTCTTACGCCACTTTTACAGACTCATAATAAAACATACAAAAACGAAACCAAAATGGATTTTCCTGGGGAATACGTTAAGGAACATCCTTTCCAGGGTAATGACTTGTACAGTGGGTACGGAAAGTATTCAGACTCCTTTAAATTTTTCACTCTTTGTTTCATTGCAGCCATTTGGTAAATTCAAAAAAGTTCATTTTTTTCTCACTAATGTACCCCATCTTGATTGAAAAAAACCCCAGAAATGTAGAAATTTTTGCAAATTTATTAAAAAAGGAAAACCAAAACATCACATGATCAGGTCATAAGTACTCAGACCCTATGCTCAGTATTGAGTAGAAGCATCCTTTTGAGTTAGTACAGCCATGAGTCTTCTTGGGAATGATGCAGCAAATTTTTCACACCTGAATTTGTGGATGCTCTGCCATTCTTCCTTGCAGATCCTCTCCAGTTTCGTCAGGTTGGATGATGAATATTGATGGACAGCCATTTTCAGGTCTCTGGGTTTAGGTCAGGGCTCTGTTTGGGCCAGTCAAGAATGGTCAGAGTTGTGTGTTATGAATGGGTCACCGAGGAGAAAAAGGCAAAACAAGCTAAGTCACAGAAAACCAGAGAGGTTGGTAACTATGCAGATTTCAGATCCCTGATCTTACCACACAGCTAGCAGTAGCCGTGGAGTGTGCCTACGATGTTCCTAGACTCCTCGTCATGGCCGGAGGACTAAATATGCCTAAAGCAAGAAAAGGGAAAACTAACTGCCCCAGAGCAGACCCCAAAGGAATAGATAGCCCCCACACATGTATTGACGGTGAAACAAGATGAAGGCACAAACACAGGCAGGAAAATAGGCTGAGCAAATGATGGGGCCCAAACTAGCTAGACAGGAAAGGAAAGGAGAGACACTGTCTGCAACCTGCAAAAAAAACCCTACAAAAATCATGTCCAACACTTCTGATAGCAAAATTAACCCTGAAGTCACTAGACTTCTCCCACTATATCAGCACTCTGAAATACTGATAAATAAGAGTGGAAATTCAGCACAGCCCCCAGCAGGGGCTGGCTGACCACACCAAAAAACTGAATAGACCAACAAAATCAAGTGTGAACATTAGCAGAAAAACTTAGCGTTAGATGACTGGAACAGAGCTGAAAACCAAGAGCTGACAAGCCAGAAGGAATCACCAGCAACTGAATAGGGCGTCGGCTGTCTTAAATTCAATCTGAGACTCCTGAGATCCAATCGTCATCCTCATTCTCAGGTGGCAGATCTCCACCGATCAAATCAGCCTCTCTACCTCCTGTTACCACCAGAGGGAGTCTGGAAGGAGAACTTACAACTGGTGAACCAGAGAATGAACTCACAACAGTACCCTCCCTTGAGGAGGGGTCACCGAACCCTCATCCACGCCACCAGGCCGATCAGGATGGGCCCGGTGAAAAGCACGAACCAATCTATTGGCATGAATATTGGAGGCAGAGACCCAAGAATTATCCTCCAGACCAAAACCCTTCCATTTGACCATATACTGGAGTCTCCGTCTAACCAAACGAGAATCCAATATTTTCCCTACCTCTATTCCACATTGCCTTCAACCAACACAGGGTCAGGAGGTTCTGCCATAGGAACCACTGGCTCAACAAACCTCTTCAACGGAGATTTGTGAAATACGTTATGGATCTTGAACGTAACTGGGAGAGCCAATCGAAATGAAACAGGATAAAGAATTTCCAAAATCTTATAAGGACCAATAAATCTTGGCTTAAGTTTAGAAGATGCGACCTTCATAGGAATATTCTTAGACGACAACCAAACCATATCACCCACTTTAAACCGGGGACCAATGGTCCTATGCCGGTTGGAAAATCGCTGGGCCTTTTCCCGAGAGAGTGACAACTTATCCACCACTTGGTCCCATATCTGCTGCATTCTCTTAACCAAAGTGTCCACACCTGGGCAGGACGAAGATTCCACTTGCCCTGAAGAGAATCGAGGATGAAACCCAAAATTACAGAAAAAGGGTGACATCAAAGTGGCAGAACTAGCTCTATTGTTCAGTGCAAATTCGGCCAAGGGCAAAAATGAGACCCAATCATCCTGATAAGCAGATATAAAACATCTCAAATAAGACTCCAAGGTCTGGTTTGTTCTCTCAGTCTGTCCATTGGTCTGGGGATGAAACACGGAGGAGAAGGATAACTGAATTCCCAGATAGGAGCAAAAGGCTTTCCAGAATCTGGAAACAAACGGGACTCCTCTGTCGGACACAATATTCTCAGGAATCCCATGAAACCGAACCACCCGTTGTAAAAACAAGGGCACCAACTCAGCGGAAGATGGCAACTTTGGGAGTGGTACAAGATGGACCATCTTCGAAAATCTATCACAAATCACCCAGATAACAGTCATTCTCTGAGAGACAGGAAGATCAGAAATAAAATCCATTGAGATATGGGTCCATGGCCTCTTGGGCACCGGCAGGGGCATCAGCAACCCACTAGAACGAGAACAGGGTTTAGACCGAGAACAAGTCCCACAGGACTGTACAAAATTCCTGACATCACGAGAAAAGGCAGGCCACCAAAAGGACCGACTCACCAAATCTGTGGTACCAAAAATACCTGGATGACCAGCCAATGCGGAGCAATGAATTTCAGACATCACTCTCTTTCTCCACTGGTCAGGAACATACAATTTTCCCATAGGGCAAAGCTCAGGTTTATCCTGAAATTCCTCCAGGGCGCGTCTCAAATCGGGCGAAATGGCAGAAAGAACTACCCCCTCACCTAGGATGGTAGTAGGCTCGGTCACACTAAGAGAATCGGCAAAGAAGCTCCTAGAAAGGGCGTCTGCCTTAACATTCTTAGTGCCCAGAAGAAAACAGACCACAAAATTAAAACGCGTGAAAAACAAGGCCCATCTAGCCTGTCTAGGATTCAAGCATTTGGCCGACTCCAGATAAATCAAATTCTTGTGATCGGTGAGGACCACAACTTGATGTCTAGCTCCCTCCAACCAATGTCTCCATTCCTCAAATGCCCACTTCATGGCCAACAATTCCTGATTCCCCACGTCATAGTTGCGTTCAGATGGGGAGAACTTTCAAGAAAAGAAGGCACAGGGATTCATCTTAGAAGTCACAGGGTCTTTTTGGGACAAAACAGCTCCTGCACCAATCTCAGAAGCATCTACCTCCACCTGAAATGGAAGTGAGACATCAGGTTGCCGTAAAACTGGAGCTGAAGTAAATCTCTGCTTAAGCTCCTGAAATGCTGAGATAGCCTCAGGAGACCAATTCAGCACATCAGTGCCCTTCTTGGTCAGATCAGTCAGTGGTTTGACAATACCAGAAAAATTACCTATACATTTACGATAGAAATTAGCAAAACCCAAAAACTTCTGGAGGGCCTTCAAAGAAGTAGGCTGAACCCAATCATAAATGGCCTGTACCTTGGCCGGGTCCATTTCAATAGTCAATGGAGATAAGATAAATCCCAAAAATGAAATCCTCTGTACACCAAAGAGGCATTTCGATCCCTTAACAAACAGGGAATTCTCCCTCAAAATCCGGAACACAGTCCGGACGTGTTCCACATGAGAATCCCAATCACTAGAAAAGATCAAAATATCATCCAGATAGATGATCAAAAACTTATCCACAAAGTCACGGAAAATATCATTCATAAAGGACTGGAAGACAGAAGGGGCATTAGTGAGCCCAAAAGGCATCACCAGGTACTCAAAATGTCCCTCCGGAGTATTAAACACCGTCTTCCATTCATCCCCGTCCTTGATGCGAATAAGATTATACGCCCCCCTGAGGTCAAGCTTAGTAAACCAGCAGGCACTCTTAACTCTGGAGAATAAATCAGACATCAGAGGTAACGGGTACTGATATTTAACCGTCATCTTGTTAAGGGAACAATAATCAATACACGGTCTTAATGAACCATCTTTCTTGGCCACAAAAAATAACCCAGCACCTAAAGGTGACGAGGATGGTCTAATATGACCCTTCTCCAAGGACTCCTTAATATAGGATCGCATAGCATCATGTTCGGGTACAGATAAGTTGAAAAGCCGACCCTTGGGAAATTTACACCCAGGCATCAACTCAATTGCACAGTCATAACTCCTATGAGGAGGCAAAGATGCAGACTTGGTCTCACTAAATACATCAGAGAAATCGGCTAGATAATCAGGAATATCATGGTTTAATGCCAACAGGGTTCTCTCAGCTTGATCAACAGCATTAGGTTCATCATATAACAACCCCAAAGCTTGAAAAAATGCATCCACATTAGTCAGAATAGGATTTTCAGGTGTCAGAGAAAAAGCCCAATCCTGGGGATCGCCGCACAGCAAGGAGATGACAATTTTAGCCTGCTGCACAGAGCTCCCCGATGAGTTAGGCTTCAAGGCCAGAAATAATTTACAATTATTCTTAAAATTCAAAAATTTTGACCGATCCCCAGAAAACACATCAAGAGTAGGGATCTTAGGTTCAGCAGCATGTGACTGAATGAGGTAGGTGGAAATTCCCTGCACTTCAGCAGCCAGCTGCTCCACACGATCAGACAATTGCTTAATCTCCATTAGGAAAAAGAAAAAAAAAATCCTCCTACGGCCCCAGAGAAAAAAGAGGAAAAAATCTAAAAAAATTCTGACACTTTTTTTTTTTAAACAACTTTTTCCTGCTTTTGAGCACCCTAGAATCTGCGGTATGGCTGGTGATTCTGTTATGAATGGGTCACCAAGGAGAAAAAGGCAAAACAAGCTAAGTCACAGAAAACCAGAGAGGTTGGTAACTATGCAGATTGCAGATCCCTGATCTTACCACACAACTAGCAGTAGCCGTGGAGCGTGCCTACGATGTTCCTAGATGCCTCGTCACGGCCGGAGGACTAAATAAGCCTAAAGCAAGAAAAGGGAAAACTAACTGCCCCAGAGCAGACCCCAAAGGAATAGATAGCTGTTGTGAGTTCATTTTCCCCTTCGTCACTGGGGTCTGGTGAACTCCCTATTCTGGTGAAGGAAGGTAGTAAGCCTGATTATCAGGCACCTGAGTCTAATGAGGATGACTGGCTGAGTGGAGTCACAGACTGGATATAAGGCTGCCGACGCCCTTCTGCTCTGTGGGTGATTTCTCTGTGGACTTCTTGGACACCAGTCTGATTCCTGCTCCCTAAAGCTAAGTTTTCTGTTTTGGCTGTTAGCCTTTTTGTTTTGTTTTTTGTTTTCCTTGCTTTTCAGTATTCTGCCATCCCCTGCTGGGGTGAGCTGAATCTCCTTTTGCCTGTAGCTCTGTCTTCAGTATATTCCTGAGTGCTGACATAGCTTTTTGAAGCCTAGCGTCTTCAGGGCCTTTTTCACTGTCAGTTTGTTGGCTCCAATTTTCATAGGGTTTTTTATGGATTGCAGACAGCAGCCTTCCTGTCCTTTTCTATTAAGTTAGCTTGGGCCCCTCTTTGCTCAGTCTATCTTTCTGTCTGTGCTAGTGTTTTCATCTTGCTTCACCGTCATTATATGTTGGGGGCTGCCTATTGCTTTGGGGTCTGCTCTGGGGCAGTTTAGATTTCCCCTTTCTTTCTTTAGGCCTATTTAATTCTCTGGCTGTGATCGAGGGGTCTAGGGCATCGTAGAAACCCCCCACGGCTACTGCTAGTTGTGTTGTTAGGTTCAGGGGTCTGCAATCCGATAGCTGCCAACTTCTCTGGTTTTCTGGACTTAGCTAGCATTTCTGTTTTTGCCTCCTACGGTGACTCAATCATAACAGAATCACCCGCCATACCGCAGATCCTAGGGTACTCTATAGCAGAAAAGAATTGTGTTTAAAAAAAGAAAAACAAAACAAAAAAAAAAATGTTTGTATATTCTTTCCTCTATATCTCTGAGGCTGTAGGGGGGATTTTTTTTTCTCTCAATGGAGATAAAGCAATTGTCTGATCATGTGGAGCAGCTCACTGCGGAAGTGCGGGGAATTTCTGCCTACCTTGCTTGTTCGCGTGCTGTTGAACCAAAGATGTATTTTTTAGGGATCGATCTAAATTTTTGAGTTACAAAAATAATTGTAAATTATTTTTTGCCTTGAAGCCTAACTCGTCAGGGAGCTCCGCGCAGCAGGTTAAAATTGTCATCTCTTTGCTGCGTGGCGATCCCCAGGATTGGGCGTTTTCTTTGAAACCAGATGATCCTATTCTGACTAATGTGAACGCATTCTTTCAAGCTTTGGGGTTGTTGTATGACGAACCTAATGCTATTGATCAGGCTGAAAAGATCCTGTTGGCATTGAACCAGGGTCGAGATTCTGCAGAGTTATACTGTCAAAAGTTCCGAAAGTGGGCGGTCCTTACTACCTGGAATGATAATGCCTTGGCTGCTCTCTTTCGGAAGGGTTTGTCAGAAGCCGTAAAAGATACTATGGTGGGATTTCCTGTTCCCTCTGGTCTTGACGATTCTATGTCATTAGCCATTCAGGTTGATCGGCGTTTACGTGAACGCAGGATTGCACGAGAGGTGTTGCCACCGGTTGAACAGACGTCTGAACCTATGCAATGTGATAGGGTTTTGTCTAAGGCGCAAAGTCAGGAGTTCAGAAGGTGTAATAAGCTGTGTTTTTTCTGTGGAGATGCCTCGCATATTATTTCTGTTTGTCCTAAACGAGAGAAACGCTTTGCACACACGTTTTCTGTTGGTGGTGTTCATCCTAAGTTTCTTCTGGCAATTACTCTGATCTGCTCCCTGTCCACATTTTCCGCCAAGGCTTTTGTGGATTCGGGAGCAGCGCTAAACCTAATAGACTTGGATTTTGCTAAACGTTGTGGATTTCCGATGACACCTCTGCAGACGCCTATCCCTTTGAGGGGGATTGATGCTACTCCTTTGGCTAAAAATAAACCTCAGTTTTGGACCCAGGTGGTCATGCGGGTCACCCCAGATCATCAAGAAAATTGCAGATTTTTGGTATTGCATGGTCTGCATGATGCCGTTGTTCTGGGGTTTCCCTGGTTGCAAATTCATAATCCAGTTTTGGATTGGAAATCTGTGTCTGTGGTGAGTTGGGGTTGTCGGTGTGCCTTTAGTGAGGCTCCGGTTTTTTCCACCTCTCCTCAGTCGCATGATGTTCCTGACTATTTGGCGGACTTTTATGATGTATTTAGTGAGAATGAGTCTGCGTCCTTGCCTCCTCATAGGAGTTATGACTGTGCAATTGAACTAGGCCCGGGGTGTAAATTTCCCAAGGGTCGGCTCTTCAATTCATCTGTACCCGAGCACGAGGCTATGCAGTCCTATATTAAGGAGGCATTGGAGAAGGGTCATATTAGACCATCCTCTTCACCCTTAGGTGCTGGTTTTTTTTTGTGGCCAAAAAGGATGGTTCTTTAAGGCCTTGTATTGATTATCGTGCCCTCAATAAATTTACTATTAAATATCAGTATCCGTTACCCCTGATTTCGGATCTATTCTCTAGAGTTAGAGGTGCTTGCTGGTTTACCAAGCTTGACCTCAGGGGGGTGTATAATCTTATCCGCATTAAGCAGGGGGATGAATGGAAGACGGCGTTTAATACTCTGGAGGGACATTTTGAGTACCTGGTGATGCCTTTTGGGCTCACTAATGCCCCTTCTGTCTTCCAGTGCTTCATGAACGCGATTTTCCGAGACTTTGTCGATAAATTTTTGATTATTTACCTGGATGATATTTTGGTCTTCTCCAAGGATTGGGATTCTCATGTGGAACATATTCGGACTGTGTTCCGGATCTTGAGGGAGAATTCCCTGTATGTCAAAGGATCGAAATGCCTTTTTGGAGTACAGAGGATTTCATTTTTGGGATTTATTTTGTCTCCGTCAACTATTGAAATGGACCCGGCCAAGGTACAGGCCATTTATGATTGGGTTCAGCCCACTTCTTTGAAGGCCCTCCAGAAGTTTTGGGGTTTTGCTAATTTTTATCGGAAATTTATAGCAAAATTTTCTAGTATTACCAAGCCATTGACTGATCTGACTAAGAAGGGTGCTGATGTGTTGAATTGGTCTCCTGAGGCTGTTGCTTCCTTTCAGGAGCTGAAGCGAAGATTTACCTCCGCCCCGGTTTTGCGGCAACCTGATGTCTCACTCCCGTTCCAGGTAGAGGTGGATGCTTCTGAGATTGGCGCAGGAGCTGTTTTGTCCCAAAAGGATCCTGTAACATCTAAAATGAACCCCTGTGCTTTCTTTTCCCGAAAGTTCTCTCCATCTGAACGTAACTATGATGTGAGGAATCGGGAACTGTTGGCCATGAAATGGGCATTTGAGGAGTGGAGACATTGGTTGGAGGGAGCTAAACATCAAGTTGTGGTCCTCACTGACCACAATAATTTGATTTACCTAGAGTCGGCTAAACGCTTGAACCCTAGACAGGCTAGGTGGGCCTTGTTTTTTACACGTTTTGATTTTGTGGTTCTCTTTTCTTCCTGGAACTAAGAATGTCAAGGCAGACGCCCTCTCTAGGAGTTTCTTTGCTGATTCTCCTGTGGTGACCAAGCCTGCTACCATCTTAGGCGAAGGGGTAGTTCTTTCTGCCATCTCGCCCGATTTGAGACTTGCTCTGCAAGAGTTCCAGGAGGACAAACCTGAGCGTTGTCCCAGTGGAAAGTTGTATGTTCCTGACCAGTGGAAGAAGAGAGTGATGTCTGAAGTTCATTGCTCTGCATTGGCTGGTCATCCAGGTATTTTTGGTACTAGAGATCTGGTGAGTCGCTCTTTTTGGTGGCCCACCTTGTCTCATGATGTCAGGAATTTTGTGCAGTCCTGTGGAACTTGCTCCCGGTCTAAATCTTGTTCTCGCTCTAGTGGGATGCTGATGCCTTTGCCGGTCCCCAGGAGGCCATGGACCCATATTTCAATGGATTTCATCTCTGATATGCCGGTCTCTCAAAGAATGACTGTTATTTGGGTGATTTGTGATAGGTTCTCTAAGATGGTTCATCTTGTACCACTCCCTAAGTTGCCATCTTCCTCTGAGTTGGTGCCCCTGTTTTTGCAACAGGTGGTTCGCTTACACGGGATTCCTGAGAACATTGTATCTGACAGAGGAGTTCAGTTTGTGTCTAGATTTTGGAGGACTTTCTGTTCCAAGCTGGGAATTCAGTTGTCCTTCTCCTCTGCTTTTCACCCTCAGACCAATGGGCAGACAGAGAGAACAAACCAGACCTTGGAGTCATATTTGAGATGTTTTATTTCCGCTGATCAGGATGATTGGGTTTCATTTTTGCCCTTGGCCGAATTTGCTTTAAATAATAGAGCTTGTTCTGCCACTTTGATGTCACCTTTTTTTTGTAACTTTGGGTTTCATCCTTGATATTCTTCAGGGCAGGTGGAGCCTCCTGCCTGCCCAGGTGTTGACACTGTGGTGGAGAGAATGCACCAGATCTGGGACCAAGAGGTGGATAAGTTATCTCTCTCCCAGGAAAAGGTCCAGCGGTTTTCCAACTGACATAGGACCATTGGTCCCCAGTTTAAGATTGGTGATATGGTGTGGTTATCATCAAAAAATATTGCTATGTAGGTGGCTTCTCCTAAGTTTAAGCCTAGATTTATTGGACCTTACAAGATTTTGGAGATTATTAATCCGGTCTCTTTTCGATTGGCTCTTCCTGTCACATTTAAAATCCATAATGTGTTCCATAAGTCCTTGTTGAAGAGGTTTGTTTAACCAGTAGTTCCTGGGGTGGCACATCCGGACCCTGTATTGGTTGAAGGTAACATGGAATATGAGGTAGAGAAGATACTGGATTCCCTTCTGGCTAGACGGAGACTCCAGTATTTGGTTAAGTGGAAGGGTTATGGTCAGGTGGATAATTCCTGGGTCTCTGCTTCTGATATTCATGCCAAAAGATTGGTGCGTGCCTTTCATCGGGCTCACCCTGATCGCCCTGGTGGCGTGGTTGAGGGTTCGGTGACACCTCCTCAAGGGGGAGGTACTGTTGTGAGTTAATTTTCCCCTTCGTCACTGGGGTCTGGTGAACTCCCTATTCTGGTGAAGGAAGGTAGTAAGCCTGATTATCAGGCACCTGAGTCTAATGAGGATGACTGGCTGAGTGGAGTCACAGACTGGATATAAGGCTGCCGACGCCCTTCTGCTCTGCGGGTGATTTCTCTGTGGACATCTTGGACACCAGTCTGATTCCTGCTCCCTAAAGCTAAGTTTTCTGTTTTGGCTGTTAGCCTTTTTGTTTTGTTTTTTGTTTTCCTTGCTTTTCAGTATTCTGCCATCCCCTGCTGGGGTGAGCTGAATCTCCTTTTGCCTGTAGCTCTGTCTTCAGTATATTCCTGAGTGCTGACATAGCTTTTTGAAGCCTAGCGTCTTCAGGGCCTTTTTCACTGTCAGTTTGTTGGCTCCTATTTTCATAGGGTTTTTTACGGATTGCAGACAGCAGCCTTCCTGTCCTTTTCTATTAAGTTAGACTGAGCAAAGAGGGGCCCAAGCTATCTTTCTGTCTGTGTTAGTGTTTTCATCTTGCTTCACCGTCATTATATGTTGGGGGCTGCCTATTGCTTTGGGGTCTGCTCTAGGGCAGTTTAGATTTCCCCTTTCTTTCTTTAGGCCTATTTAATTCTCCGGCTGTGATCGAGGGGTCTAGGGCATCGTAGGAACCCCCCACGACTATTGCTAGTTGTGTTGATAGGTTCAGGGGTCTGCAATCCGATAGCTGCCAACTTCTCTGGTTTTCTGGACTTAGCTAGCATTTCTGTTTTTGCCTCCTACGGTGACTCATTCATAACAGACAGCCCCCACACATGTATTGACGGTGAAACAAGATGAAGGCACAAACACAGGCAGGAAAATAGGCTGAGCAAATGATGGGGCCCAAACTAACTACACAGGAAAGGAAAGGAGAGACACTGTCTGCAACCTGCAAAAAAACCTACAAAAATCATGTCCAACACTTCTGATAGCAAAATTAACCCTGAAGTCACTAGACTTCTCCCACTATATCAGCACTCTGAAATATTCTGAGACAGAGCAAAAAGAGACCGAACTAGTAAGGGACAAAAAGCCAATTGGCAAAATATTGATAAATAAGAGTGGAAATTCAGCACAGCCCCCAGCAGGGGCTGGCTGACCACACCAAAAAACTGAATAGACCAACAAAATCAAGTGTGAACATTAGCAGAAAAACTTAGCTTTAGATGACTGGAACAGAGCTGAAAACCAAGAGCTGACAAGCCAGAAGGAATCACCAGCAACTGAATAGGGCGTTGGCTGTCTTAAATCCAATCTGAGACTCCTGAGATCCAATCGTCATCCTCATTCTCAGGTGGCAGATCTCCACCGATCAAATCAGCCTCTCTACCTCCTGTTACCACCAGAGGGAGTCTGGAAGGAGAACTCACAACTGGTGAACGAGAGAATGAACTCACAACAGTTGTGCTCTTCTCTGTGTACCCCTTGGATGACTGGGCATAGGCTTCAACATTACAGGGTAGTTAGGCAGCTCAGGCATATAGCCCACCCGAGCACACCGGGATCAGACCCCTGACGGACTGATCCAGGAAGACCTTCCAGGCTTATTCCCCAGCTAACCCCTCCTACAGTTAACTCTTATGTGTACTATAGCTAAATCTACCAAGTAGTGGACTCAGTTCCCCCATCTAGTGACCATAACCCAAACTGCACTGTCCCTACCAAGTACATGGTGCAGAAACATAACAACACGTAATATGTAAATAATACAGCAACATGAAATATACATTATTACACTACAACGGAATAAAATATATAAATACTGTATATACATAATAACAACATTGAGGTTTAAAGGGGTAAGACTCTCAACCCCTTACATTCCTCCTTCCTTAAATCATTGTCATCCCTGACAATGCTATGATTATAATAAAATTTTACTATTTTACAGTGAATATTCCACGGAGGGAGAACAGATACATACAACAGCTTACTATGAGCTAGATTTATACGAAGTCAATGTCCATTTCATTTTCTTATTTGTATATATTCTATTTAACAAACGCCTGTACTGACAGTCCTCAGGCAGTGTCCTATAAAACACAAACGACTCTCCTAGTTAGGACCAGGATACTTTAGGGTGATCCCCTTTCCATTAAGGAGAGCATCCACTTTAACTGATATGCACAAAGTAGGTGCATGGAGACAGTCCATCCATAGCATCCTCAGTCTATTCATTTTATTGTACAAATGCGTACCCTCAGGTACGTTACCTTTAAGGGAGACGTCCCTCTCCCTTTAATGATAGCACGGTCCCGCGACCCTTATGCAGGCCGCCTGTTTCCAATATGCAGGTTGCTGCTGCAGCCACATGTGGTCTGTCAGTCCTTGGACCCACACCGGTTAAGAGTCAAGTTCTGCTATTCAGCAGAAGGGGCACAATGGGTGCAACAAAAAAGCGCAGTTACAGAGTAACGATTACTTTAGACCATTCCGGCCAGACTGCTCTTTCTCTCGAGAGCACTTCAGGGCTCCTTTTCCCGAGGGGACGCACAACTGTCCCATCTTAATCAAGGTGCAACAAGCACCAAGTCATTTTACTCAATAAACAGACATCTATTCAGCGGCACGCGTTCCATGCCTCCTTTTCATCCTGATCCCACGCCCGTTTATGGGCTGAGGAGGACTCTGCAGCCGCAGAATCCGTGGGTTGCAATGATGCAGCGGAGGCTGCATGAGACTGAGAGGTAGAAAGAAATGGGCTCTCAGCTGCCTGTACGGAAAAAGAGATGCCAAACGTTGCACTAGTGCTGGCTGCGGGTCCGGTCTCCTGGGCCTGGGGGCCAGATGACAGAACAAGGGGCCCACTTTCCGGAACACATGACTGAGGAACAGACGAACCCTCCCGGGACAAGGGCCGAGGTGTACTCACTACCTCCTGTACACACCCATCCCGCGACTGCTGCACTCCACTGTGGTTACAGTGGGGCAGTCTGGCTCCCACAGATGTAGTACCATCTCAACCCCTACTTCCGGCGTGGGTTCCTCCTGGGCGGTCGCAGCTTCCAGTCCCTCGGTTTCTGACTCCCGGCGCCTGAGTTCTGGTTTCCAACAGGAGGATCTCATCTCCCAGTGTGGTGGCTCCCGTTGATGAGATCCATGCTCCAGAGGACATCGCAACCTCAGCTCCAACTCCCACTGATGTTCTAGCTCCTGAAGAAGACATCCCGGCTAAACCTCTTCCAGATCATCGACCTCCTCCGGTATGTGTTGTCATGTGAAGCCACACACAGGCTTCTCTTCTGGGCCCCACCCATTCCAGGTAACTTGCTGGTAACTTGCTGCAGGGGGCGAGTCTTTCCCTTTCTCCGGCGTTCCCACCAGGGGTTGTTAACAGCAATCTGTTGGCGCCATTGCTGCGCCGTCACGCCCACAAAAGGTGTCATTACAGTCCTTTTTGGCACCAAAGTCCTCCATCTTCATGGCCGCCATCTTGTAACTCACTTTATCAGACTCAAATCACAGTCTTTTTCACATTTAATTCTTCTGTCACATCAGGTAATTTACTCACAATTGCAATATCTTCAACCCGCATTCTTTGGGTCAAACTTGTCACATCCAATTTCTCTCCTTTTATCTCCTCACTGGTCACACTTGAATCTCCATCTCTTTCTGCAGTTCCTCTGCACAGCAAGGTGTCGGCATCCTGCCGACTACAATTTTCCCTTCACTGTTCCTTGTGTCACCAAGTGTTTCCGTGGGACGGAGCGTCTCAAACAACTCCTCAATATCCTCCCTGTAAATCATCACCACGGTGAACCACTCTCCTGCCCGTTTTGCCCCAGACATCAGAGATTCAGCCCACGTAGCTATCAACCACAATCTGGAGTGACCTGCCCGTACACTTTTACGGTGACCTTCAATCTTCCTCTTCTTCCTTCCTTTCTTTTCCTCTCTACTGCTGGTTCTGCTGTACCTTGCTCTTCTCTGTGTACCCCTTGGATGATTGGGCATAAGCTTCAACGTTATGGGGTAGTTAGGCAGCTCGGGCATATAGCCCACCCGAACACACAGGGATCAGGCCCCTGACGGACTGATCCAGGAAGACCTTCCAGGCTTATTCCCCAGCTAACCCCTCCTACAGTTAATGCTTATGTATACTACAGCTAAATCTACCAAGTAGTGGACTCATTGCCCCATCTAGTGATCATAACCCAAATTGCACTGTCCCTACCAAGTACATGGTGCAGAAGCATAACACATAATATATAAATAATACAGCAACATGAAATATACATTTTTACACTATAACGGTATATAAATATATAAATATATACATAATAATAACATGGAGGTTTAAAGGGGTAAGGCTCTCAACCCCTTACATTGTGAATGCAAGGCCTGGCCAAAAGTTAGACGCACCCAATTCCCCTTTTAAGAGATGAAAAAACAAGGGGATATAAAGCGGCAACTATATTGTGTTGAACATAGTACTATAATAATCAAAATAAATAATAAATATACAGTCATATGTTAAAGTTTGGGCACCCCTATTAATGTTAACCTTTTTTCTTTATACCAATTTTGTTTTTTGCAACAGCTATTTCAGTTTCATATATCTAATAACTGATGGACTCAGTTATATTTCTGGATTCAAATGAGGTTTATTGTACTAACAGAAAATGTGCAATCTGCATTTAAACAAAATTTGACCGGTGCAAAAGTATGGGCACCCTTATCATTTTCTTGATTTGAACACTCCTAACTACTTTTTACTGACTTCCTGAAGCACTAAATTGGTTTTGTAACCTCATTGAGCTTTGAACTTCATAGCCAGGTGTATCAAATCATGAGAAAAGGTATTTAAGGTGGCCACTTACAAGTAGTTCTCCTATTTGATTCTCCTATGAAGAGTGGCATCATGGGCTCCTCAAAACAACTCTCAAATGATCTGAAAACAAAGATTATTCAACATAGCTTTTCAGGGGAAGGATACAAAAAGTTGTCTCAGAGATTTAACCTGTCAGTTTCCACTGTGAGGAACATAGTAAGGAAATGGAAGAACACAGGTACAGTTCTTGTTAAGCCCAGAAGTGGCAGGCCAAGAAAAATATCAGAAAGGCAGAGAAGAAGAATGGTGAGAACAGTCAAGGACAATCCACAGACCACCTCCAAAGACCTGCAGCATCATCTTGCTGCAGATGGTGTCACTGTGCATCGGTCAACAATACAGCGCACTTTGCACAAGGAGAAGCTGTATGGGAGAGTGATGCGAAAGAAGCCGTTTCTGCAAGCACGCCACAAACAGAGTCGCCTGAGGTATGCAAAAGCACATTTGGACAAGCCAGTTACATTTTGGAAGAAGGTCCTGTGGACTGATGAAACAAAGATTGAGTTGTTTGGTCATACAAAAAGGCGTTATGCATGGAGGCTAAAAAACACAGCATTCCAAGAAAAACACTTGCTACCCACAGTAAAATTTGGTGGAGGTTCTATCATGCTTTGGGGCTGTGTGGCCAATGCCGGCACCGGGAATCTTGTTAAAGTTGAGGGTCGCATGGATTCAACTCAGTATCAGCAGATTCTTGACAATAATGTGCAAGAATCAGTGATGAAGTTGAAGTTACGCAGGGGATGGATATTTCAGCAAGACAATGATCCAAAACACCGCTCCAAATCTACTCAGGCATTCATTCAGAGGAACAATTACAATGTTCTGGAATGGCCATCCCAGTCCCCAGACTGGAATATCATTGAACATCTGTGGGATGATTTGAAGTGGGCTGTCCATGCTCGGCGACCATCAAACTTAACTGAACTGGAATTGTTTTGTAAACAGGAATGGTCACAAATACCTTCATCCAGGATCCAGGAACTCATTAATAGCTACAGGAAGCGACTAGAGGCTGTTATTTTTGCAAAAGGAGGATCTACGAAATATTAATGTCACTTTCATGTAGAGGTGCCCATACTTTTGCACCGGTCAAATTTTGTTTAAATGCAGATTGCACATTTTCTGTTAGTACAATAAACCTCATTTGAATCCAGAAATATAACTGAGTCCATCAGTTATTAGATATATGAAACTGAAATAGCTGTTGCAAAAACCAAAATTGTTAAAAAGAAAAAAGGTTAACATTAATAGGGGTGCCCAAACTTTAACATATGACTGTATATACCACTTGAAAAAATAGATGGCAGACCATCCGGATAAAATGAACAAAGAAAAAGGCCGGTAAGAATGGTGGAGAACACAATTACAAGGGGGAGAAGGAATGTAAAAGCACAAAGAAGTATAATAAAAGTGCCTTTATTAAATATGGCAAATAGGTGTACAAGTCATAAAAAATACATATATATTAATAAATCACACACAATTAATAAAAAAATAAAAAATATATACCAACACAAACGCCAATCATAATACATAAATAAAGCTCAATATTGTGCCACTAAAGAAGCTGTGTCAATACCACCAGCTAACCATAAATACATTTGAAGTGGCACAAATAAAAAGATATATGAGCTATATACAAGATAATAGAATAAACCCACCAGGTAACAATTAAAATGTAGACCAAAAAGATTAAATGAATCCACAATCAACCTCAATAGCTTGACTTCTGACCTGCTCATCTGTCTTCAGTTCCTGTTTGGGATTGTTTTGTCTGGCTCTGACCTTTGGCATGTTTCTGGCTGTGCTGTCGTCTCGTCCTCTTGTTACCGCGCTCCCGACCGGCTTTTGACCTCTGGCTTACTTCAGACCTTGCTCCTGCCTTCTCCTCTGACACTGCGTTCCTGGCTGTTGCTGACTTGGCTTGTATGACCACATTACTGCCCCCTAGCGGTGTTTGCTCAGCTCTACAGGTCTTCGCTTGAGGTGAGCTCCTGTTACCTCTCTGACTCACTCTCTGGTGGTTGTCCCTGTATTGCACGATATTATCACTAACCAATATTTAACCTAGTAGAGGTCTATTTTTTTTCTGTGGTATGGATCCGCTCCACACCATGATGGATCGAGTAGCCAGTCTTACACAAACGATGCAGAATTTCTCTGTAGAGCATAGGGCCTTGGCTACATCTCACCAGCACAGAGAGAGCTGGCTTAGACAGTAAAGACTGCCCGAGGTGCTGCCTCTGTATGGTGATGTTACTGACGTTTCTTTGCATTACCCTGAACCTTCTGTTAAACTCCTTGACACCTTCTCCGGTGAGAAGGAAAAGTTCCGTGTGTTCAGGGAAAGTTGTAAGTTGTTGTTTTCCCTTAGACTCCGATCTTTGGAGGAGGAGATTCGGCGGGTGGGAATTGTCATATGTTTACTCAGGGAAGTTACGCAGTCTTGGGCCTTTTCTTTACCCCCGACCGCCTCAGAGAGAGTGTCTGTAGATAGGTTTTTTGATGCCCTAGGACAAATTTATGATGAACCTGACCGGGTCAGATTGGCAGAGGACGCGATCATGGGTCTCTCTCTCACGGGAAGCTCTCTGCCCAGTGGTACTGCTCAGAATTTAGGAAATGGTCCCCTGAGGTGTCCTGGAACGACTCAGTGCTCAGATGCCAATTTCGGAGGGGACTATCTGATCATCTAAAAGATGCTCTGGCCCTTCATCCACCACCCAGTTCCCAGGAGGAGGCAATGACGCAGGCTGTCCGTATGGATCGGAGCCTATGGGAGATAGGAGTCATGCAACGGGAGGCCCCGTTGCTTCCGGTCAAGCCAGAGTTGGTGCCTCAAGCTGAACCCATGGAGGTGGGGACCACCACCTTCAAGGAGAGAGAGAGGTGATGGCGACGGGAAGTCAAGCTCTACTTTTACTGTGGTGCTCCGGGACATTGGAAGGACTATCCCTCTTGTCCTTTTACCTCCATGGTGTCGGGAAACGCCTAAGTCTGGGTAACTGTCGAGGAGGTTACCCAGACTCTCAGGTACATTTTTCCTCCTTTCTTAAAGTACTGCTCAAAGTGGAACTTGGTGTTAGGAACTGTTTTACACCCACGTCGGCTTTTGTGGACTGTGGGTCATCGGTGCCCCTAATTTTCTCTTAATTGATGGCCAATTGCAACTTAGGGACAGTTAGGTTGGAAACCCCCCATGAATGTTGTAGCCATTGATTCTACACCCCTCACTAAGGACCGTATCCATTTTGACTCAAGGTGGGGGCTGTACACCAGGAGCACATATTATGTTATATTTTGGACAATCTTCCTGCAGGGATGGTGTTGGGGTTTCCCTGGTTGCAACTACACAACCCGTTTATTGATTTGGAGTCCCGGGATATTGTGAAATGGAGACCTAATTGTTCCAATGATTGCTTTGTTTCTGTATCATCCGTCAGTCTGGAGGGTATTCCGGAGTACCCGAAGGACATTGAGGATGTTTTCTCCAAAAAGAGGCTGAGGTTTTACCACCACACCGCCCCTTTGATTGTAGCATTGACCTTGTTCCTAATGCTAAATTGCCCAAGGCCCGTTTATACAATCTCTCTGGTCCAGAGCGAGTTGCCATGAAAGAATATATCTCAGAGAGTTTTCATAAAGGACACATTTGCCCTTCTGTTTCTCCCATTGCGGCGGGGTTCTTTTTTGTAAAGAAAAAGGACGGTGGTTGGCACTCATGACTCGATTTTCGAGCGTTAACTAAGATAACTGTGAGGAATACGTACCCTCTCCCACTTATTCCTGATTTATACAACCAATTGTCTGGGGTCAAATGGTTTTCCAAGTTGCATCTCCGGGGTGCATATAACCTTATCTGAATACAGGAGGGGGATGAGCAGAAAACTGTGTTTCTCACATCTGAGGGACTCTTTGAGAATTTAGTTATGCCTTTCGGTCTGACTAATGCGCCGGCAGTTTTCCAGAACTTTATTAAGCTAGTTTTTGCTGACTTTATTGGGCGTTTTATGGTGGTTTATCTGGACGATATTTTAATCTACTCGCCGGATAAACAGACTGACATGGGTCACCTTCGTGCGGTCCTCCATAGGCTCTGAGAGAACTCTCTATTTGCTAAACTATAAAAATGTTCATTTTTTGTTCAGAAACTATCTTTTCTGGGGTTCATTCGGTCCTCCGAGGGGTTCCGTATGGACCCTAGCAAGCTTCAGGCTATTGTTGATTGGGTTCAACCCAGACATCTGAAAGGTCTGCAACGCTTCCTGTGGTTTGCCAATTATTATCGGAAGTTCATAAGGGGGTTCTCCCAGGTGGTCAAGCCCCTCACTGATTTAACTAAGAAAGGGGCTGAAATCAAGAGTTGGTCAACCTCAGCCATTGCGGCGTTCTCTTTGTTAAAGAAATGTTTTATGTCCGCCCCTGTGTTGAGTCAGCCGGATCTGTCTGAACTGTTTGGGGGTGGTGGCAGTGTGGTCCCATGGACCCGCCACTTTAACCAATTTAAGACCTTGTGCTTTCTTTTCTAAGAAGTTCTCGCCTGCAGAAAGAAATTATTATATGGGGAATCGGGAGCTTCTGGCCAATAAATTGGCGTTTGAAGAATGGAGGCATTTTTTGGAGGGGGCGGTTTCCCGAATCACTGTAATTATGGACCACAAAAATTTGGCTTACATCGAGTCTGCTAATAGGTTGGCTCCTAGGCAGGCTAGATGGTCACTTTTTTTTCACAATTCCAATTCTCTATCACCTTTCGGCAGGGTTCTGAAAATGTCAAGGTGGATGCCTTATCTCGCAGTCTGGACCCAATATCTCCTCCCGATCCTCCTTGCTCTATTCTTCAACATGGGGTGTTTGTGGCTGGGATTTCCGCTGTGTTGGAGCAGGAGATTCATGAAGCTCAGTCTCTTGCTCCTCTGTCCAGACCTGTTAATAAGCTTTTTGTGCCTGTTCAGTTTTGTCTCATGGTGCTCCGGGAGTTCCATGACTCGGCCTTGAGTGGGCATCCTGGAATCTCGGCCACCCGTAAAGCCATCGCTAGGTTGTCTTGGTGGTCTTTTTTGTCCTCGGATGTTGTGAGGTTTGGGTCTGCTTGTGAGGTATGTGCTCATGCCAAAAACTCCCATAACTGATTTGACTGCTCTCAAGAACAGCCAGCTGCACACTGACACAGGATTTAATCGTTCCCGCAGTGTATATCACTGAGCTGCAGTGAGAGAATTCACCGGAGTTCATCAGCTGATCAGCTCCGGTGATTTCCATTATGGCACCAGCGCTGCGTGAGAAAGTTCTCACGCAGTGGTGGTGACATAAGTGAGATCATTGGAGCTCCCGATGTGACTGTTATTCAAGTGAGATCGCCGTGGGACACTAGATTGTCTGGACTACAGCGGTCAGGGGAGTATTTGGTGGTTTATTATTTTTGATTGTTTACAGAAGGCATGGGCATCGAGGATTGGGCGTTAAGGTGAGTATATGTTATTTTTTATTTTAGGTTTTATTTTACATTTTTTATAGTAGACAAGTATATCAGAGATTTGGTGTTAGGTGAGTATATTGTATTTCTTATTTTTATTTTAATATATATATTATTATTTTACATGTTGTGATATTTTTACATTTGAGCACACGCGCAGATGGCCGTGAGACTACTTCTCCCATCAGCGGCTCCTGCTATCACTGTTATTATTGACAGCAGATGTAGCTTGAAGTGAGAAGTAGTCTCTCATCAGCCCATGCCTGCTGACCTGCGGTAAGTGTTTTACCATGGTCACAGTATCTCTGTGGGGTCACTCAGACATCTGACCGCATGACCCCGCAACGCTCTAATGTTACCACCGATCAGTACCGCCATGCTGGTGTTTCCCATGTTATCACACAGATGACTATGTGGGAAACACCATAGGAAGCCCGTAAAAATGCAAACAAAAGCTCAGCGAATCCGCAAATATTTTTTACCTGTGTTTTTGCTGTAGATGTAACTGACTCAATTGAAGTCAATGGGTGAAAAACACTTAAAATCTGCACAAAGAATTGACATGCTTCAGAAAAAATGCACTGCAAATACTCAAGGAAAATAACTGATCATGTGCACAACACTTCAAGATTGTCATTGAATTAATCGGCATAAGGATTCCATAGTTTTTTGGCCCATTTACCCGTGGAAAAAACACTGTGAAAACGCATTGTTTGCGCATGGCCATATAGTTTTATAATAGAGATGAGCGAGCACTAAAATGCTCTGGTGCTCTTTGCCGGAACTGAGCAATTCCTAATACTCGAATGCTTGTTTCGAATAATGACTATAATGTTAAGAAACATTCTTTCCTGTATAATGACTTACATATAAGGAAAAATTTATTAAATTTTAAAAAAATGATAATTTAAGTAAACCAAAATAGATTTTTTTAACTAAAAATAGGAAGTTTCAGTTGAATTTATGAAGGAAGCAAGAACTGCAAAAAATTAGGGACTCAGAGGGACACCAGCGGCGTATGTCAGAAAATGTGCCATAACTGTCTGTTCTGTACAGTATATGCTCTAGAAGCCGTTCTGTGGGAAGATTTCATGCTCCAGCACGTAATGGATGCTTAACCTGAAATTCGCTAAATAGTCAAAACAACATTTTATTGCCCTGTCCCTTTAAACTTCAGTTTCCTGCCCATCACCCCTTAAAATTTCATGGACATATTACTAGTGCATTCCCCTGTGCCCTTGGAGGTCACTATGAAGTGACACTGACCATGGTTTATCTTTCTAGTTGAGAAATTGAAATCAGAAAACAGTCTGTCCTCGAAGAGCTGCTCAATCCATGTCCTCCTTGTCACGCTCAAGGCTTTTTGCTCGTATCACTGTATTCGCAGCAGATTGTGCTGTAATCATCCTTGTGTGCATGAACCCCATAGGAGGCAGAAATGGTTTGTGGTCTATTCGATATTCCATGCTTAAAAGTAAAAAAAAAACATATTTACTCTTTGCATAATTTACTTACTTTATTAAGTTAAATGAAAAGTAGTAAGAACAGATGATCAAAGAAGGCAAAAAATGAGCAGTCCGGTTGTGTATGGCATAGACTATGTTCATGTGACTCTTCAAAGGGCTAATCTAAAGTTTGGAAATGATCCCCTTTCCATAGGGTAGGCGTAGGGGTTAACCTCAAAATCACTGGGGGACCGTCCGCTTAGACCCCCAATGATCCTGAGAACTTGGGCTCGTGTAAATGTTAGCGGTAGTTGATAGTGTACACTGCGGCCCATTCAGTCTTATGTGAGTGCTGAAGATCAGCAGAACATAGTGCCTGTCTATCTCCAGCCGTCCCATTAAGAATGAATGGAGTGGCAGTTCCCATGATCAACCACAGCTCCACTTACACGGGACTCTTTAGAGCTCCAGTATAGGGATCGTTGGGGGTCTCAGCAGTGAGTGATTGGGAAGTTATCCCCTATCTCAATGACATTGGATAGATTCCAGACTTAATACCTCTGTAAAGAAGGTTTGTTGAGGGGTATGGTGGTAACACCTGCACTGATCTTGGAGACGACAAGAGTTTAAAAGAAAAAAATCATCTTGTACTGTAGATTTTTGGCAGAATATACAGTTCTATGAAAAAGTCCACTGCATTTTAGGCACATGAATTTACCTCCCCCACACCCTGGGGTTCACTGGTATTAGAGTTCCAGCTCACCCCCAGAACATTTTCTGATGTTTCTTTTGCAACCCACTGATCCTCAAGAACAGCAACTTGCAGGCTGAATCTTTGCTCCATAGATCGCCTTCCTATCGCAGGGAGGATTTCACACTTTGTCCATTTCATCCATATGCACGTACTGTAGCTCTCTCCTCTCCTTTAAATAACCACTCCAGAATTTTTTTTTATATTTCTGCACTGGAGTGGTGTCAATAGCACAATTCCCTGCCCCTGGTATTATATTCACCGTCCACTGTCTTCAGCTATTCACGGTGAGGCCCCAGTCCTGATCCCCCAACTTGTGACTGCAGCTCAGGCCCATAAGTCAGAGGTAATGGTCACGAGTTCTCAGTGTAAGTCTATGAGCCTCGTTCTGGCCTTGTTATGACTCTCATAGATTTAAATTGAGAAGTGACTTCCAGATTACCCAGGAAACATTGGAGTAGTCTGGCAGGTCACAACTAGAGATGAGCGAATATTTCAATGTTTGGTTTGGATTATGATCACCGATTTTGCAAAATTCGCTTCTTTATTCGTTGAATTTTCGTCGAACATAGCCGAAAAGCCATTGAAGTCAATGGGAGGCAAAAACAAACGAATACACACCTTCAAAAAGGTCTGAAAGTAGCCAAAATACATCAAATTAGGGGCAGACACCAGGATCGTGGCCTCAATTCACCTTCAGTACAAATTTTAGAATGGCATGGCAGCAATCAGCCATTCATGAGATATCGGGGTCTGGGACAGCATTTACAGCTATCTATTGAACTTCAAATTAAGATGAGGTGGGTGAGGGATCGGTTTAGGCCTGATTTGCTGGGAGCCTTATCATAGAATCATAGAATCATAGAATCGTAGAGTTGGAAGGGACCTCCTGGGCCATCTGGTCCAACCCCCTGCTCAAAGCAGGATTCGCTAAATCATCCCAGTCAGATGTCTGTCCAGCCTCTGTTTGAAGACTTCCATTGAAGGAGAACTCACCACTTCTCGTGGCAGCTTGTTCCACTCATTGATCACGCTAACTGTCAAAAAGTTTTTTCTAATATCTAATCTGTGTCTCCTCCCCTTCAGTTTCATCCCATTGCTTCTAGTCTTTCCTTGTGCAAATGAGAATAAAGTTGATCCTTCTACAATGTAACAGCCCTTTAGATATTTGTAGACAGCTATTAAGTCTCCTCTCAGTCTTCTCTTTTGCAAACTAAACATTCCCAAATCCTGCAACCTTTCCTCATAAGACAGGGTTTGCAGACCGGTCACCATTCTGGTCGCTCTTTTCTGAACTTGCTCCAGTTTGTTGATGTCTTTTTTAAAATGTGGTGCCCAAAACTGGACACAATATTCCAGATGAGGTCTCACCAAAGAGGAGTAGAGGGAAATAATGACTTCACGTGATCTAGACTGTATGCTTCTGTTAATACATCCTAGAATTGCATTTGCCTTTTTTGCTGCTGCATCACACTGTTGACTCATATTCAGTCTGTGATCTATTAGTATACCCAAGTCTTTTTCACATGTGCTGTCACTTAGCCCTATTCCTCCCATTCTGTATATGCTTTTTTCATTTTTATTGCCCAGATGTAGTACTTTGCATTTCTCCCTGTTAAAAACCATTCTGTTAGTTGCTGCCCACTTCTCCAGTTTATTTAAATCTTTTTGAATCCTCTCTCTCTCTTCTCTAGTATTAGCTATCCCTCCTAGCTTTGTGTCATCAGCAAATTTAATCAGTTTACCCTCAATTCCTTCATCTAAATCGTTGATAAAGATGTTGAACAATACAGGGCCCAGGACAGAGCCCTGTGGTACCCCACTTGAGACATTCTTCCAACTGGATGTGCAGCCATTTACGACCACTCTTTGGGTCCGATCACTAAGCCAGTTATGAATCCACCTAACAGTTGCCTTGTCCATTCCATACTTAGTCATTTTTTCAATAAGGATTGTATGAGAGACTTTGTCAAATGCTTTGCTGAAGTCAAGATATACTATATCTACAGCATTTCCTTGATCCACCCAATCAGTGATACCGTCATAGAAGGAAATTAAGTTAGTCTGACATGACTAGCTCTGATATCCTCCAGATGAGCACTGGAGGATGTGGGCTTAATACCACATGCAACAGCTCAACCTGCTTTCATGCTCAGCCACACTCAAGTAGAACAAATATCAGTTTTGTAGACTACTATTGTCAGAAAAATTTAAGGCTAGTAACACAGTTAGTTGACTCAAAGGAAGTGGAGGCCTGACGGTCTCAGAGGTCTGCTGTTACAGGCAAAACTCATGAAGGAGACCCAACCAGGAGTCTACTCATTTACAAAAATTAGTGGCAGACACTACCAAAGTGGCATCAATTTCACCAGAGTAGAACCACCAGTATAATGGGGACCTACACCTCTTTCACTACAGCCAACCCAGAAGATGGAGACTGTAATGGGCAAGGTTGTGGAACCACTGTGCCATAGCCCTCGGAAAGCCTGGAAGGACAAAACTAGGTGGCCTACTAAATTCAACCTCAGATAAGCAGCAGGTAAAAGTGCGAATTTGAAGAATGCAGGCAGGCACTGTAGGAACACTGGAATCATGGGTGCAGATGGGACTGACTGAGAAACAGAAAAGCACTGGCAGGTGTGGACTGGACCGGATGTTAGATGGATGGGTTGGCAGGTGCGGACTGGACTGGGTGTTACACAAATGGGCATGGCAGGTGTGGGCTGAAACGGTTGTTACACAGATAGGCACTGGCAGTTGCAATCTGAACCGGCAGTTAAACAGATGAGCACTGGAGGATGTGGGCTTGACCAGCTGAGAAACAGGAGAGCACTGGCAGGCACGAACTGGACTGGGTCTTGGACAGATGGGCACTGGCAGGTGCGGACTGGAAGGGGTTTCACACAGATGGGCACTGGCAGGTGCGGACTGGACTGGATGTTACACAGATGTGCACTGGCAAGTGCGGGTTGGACTTGATGTTAGAAAGATGGGCACTGGCAGGTCCGGGCTGAACCGGGCGTTAGACATATGGCCAATGGCAGATGCAGGCTGGACCGGGTGTTAGACAGAGGAGACTTGGCAGGTGCAGGCTGGACCGGCTGATGGACAGAAGAGCACAGACAGGTACGAGCATATGCATACAGGATACACAAGCAGATGGGCAGACCTGGGGAATCTGGCAACTAGCAAGCATGCAAGGCAAACTAAAAACATTGCTCAGGTACCTCCATACTGAAGGAGGTGCCTTAAATACAAGGTGATGTCCAGTTATTGGCTGGGGACACCTTAGAGCGACGTACACGGTCACTTTAAGAGGGAGGGAGCGCTCATGCGCGCCCCAAGCATAGTGCTCGGACATACAATTGAACCTTGGTGGACACTGACACATAGGGGGTGAGATGGGGAGCTGGTATATGTGTGTGAGACACTGAAAGTCCTTTCTGTTAGGTACATGGAGATCCAACAAAGGGTCAAGTCTGTAATGGCAATACATCAGAATGTCTGTAGTAAGAGGGAATGGTCCATTGTATCAAAGGCAGATGACAGGTCCAGGATAAGGAGGACAAACTAGCATCTCTTTGATTTGGTGATTAGTAGGTCGTTGTTGACTTTAGTCAGGGCCTTTTCAGTGGAATCTTGCGGTCGGAAGACATATTGTAAGCGGTCAAAGAGGGAGCAAGAGGAGAAGTGGGAGGACAGTTCAAAATGGACGTGTTGTTCCAGTAGTTTGGAGACATAGAGGAGAATTGAGATGGAGCGATAGCTAGACACAGAGCATGGGTCAAGAGTTGGCATTTTGAGGCTTAAGGCCTGTTTCACACTTCCGTAATTACCTGTCAGTCAAAATCCGCCAATAATTTAAAAAAACGGATCTGCCAAAAAAGGGTCGGATCCATTTTTTTCCCACATAAACTTACATTATTGGTGGATCTTGACTGATGGTCGTCCATCCCACCCATTTTTTTACGGATCCGCCAAGATTTTAGCGGCTCCCGGGCGGATGAGACGGACCCTGCAACGTTTTTTTGCTTTGGCGGTCTGCTATTTTCAGCATTAACCCATAAATGCCGTTCCGGAGGCCGCTAAAATCTCTCAATCTGGATCTCTCTCAACTCACGCGATCTCGCTCCAACTCCCGCGATCCAGCTCCCCCGATCTCGCTCCAACTCACGCGATCCAGCTCCCGCGATCTCGCTCCAACTCACGCGATCCAACTCACGCGATCCAGCTCTCGCGATCTCGCTCCAACTCACGTGACCCAGCTCCCGCGATCTCGCTCCAACTCACGCGACCCAGCTCCCGTGATCGCGCTCCAACTCACGCGATCCAGCTCCCGCGATCGCGCTCCAACTCACGCGATCCAGCTCCCACGATCTTGCTCCAACTCACGCGATCCAGATCCCGCAATCTCGCTCCAACTTACGCGATCCAGCTCCCGTGATCGCGCTCCAACTCACGCGATCCAGCTCCCGCGATCGCTCTCCACCTCACGCGATCTCGCTCCAAATCCCGGCCGCGATCTACATCAAAATCGCGGCCGCCACGGTCGCTTTAAATTACGCCACATCGCTTCTCCCGCGGATCCTTCATACTACGTGCTCCGCTGACATCCGTCCGTCACGGATCAGCTGGTTTCAACCTTTGGCGGATTTCAACTGACTGCCGATGACAGAGGTATGAAACAGGCAATCAGGGTGCAGGAAACACCCACAATGTCCTGGCACAATGGGTTGTGTCATTGGCTGCTCAAATCACATGTCCCTCTCCATATAAATAGCGGACATCTTGTTTTAGAAAAATTTTGACACTGTAACAACGCAGAGGCTGCTCCTGACACTGGCACTGTAATCAGTCAGAAAGTGTAGCGAGCTAGTATCCAATGTATCTGTTAAATTTTAATTTCCAGAACTTTTTTGGCCATTATTGAATTGCAAACTATCCAGCAGGGCACATGTCCTACAAGTGTGTTGTGCACTGCCTCTATTATGCTCCATGCATGAGTATAGCATCCTAATATTTTTTCAGTAGCTAAATGTTAAACAGCCTGCTGTATCCCACCTTGTCATTTGGTGCTGTGGTGATATGAAACTTTCTACAGGCCTAAGGCACATAGAAAAAATTAGAATTTTTTCTGTTTCTAAATGTGAAACAGCCTGCTGTATAACACATTGTCCTGTTGTGGCAGTGATATGAATCTGTCTGCAGACCTAACGCACATTAAAAAAAAAATCAAATTTTCTCTGTTGCTGAATGTGATACAGCCCGCTGTATCCCACATTGTCATGTTGTGGCAGTGATATGAATCTGTCTGCAGACCTAACAGACATTAAAAAAAAATCTAATTTTTGTTGTTGCTGAATGTGATACAGCTCGCCATGTCCCACATTGTCATATTGTGGCGGTGATATGAACCTGTCTGCAGACCTAACACGCATTTTAAAAAAAATTATAATTTTTTCTGTTGCTAAATGTGATACAGTCCGCCGTATCCCACATTGTCATGTTGAGGCAGTGATATAAACCTGTCTGCAGACCTAACGCGCATTTAAAAAAATATATAATTTTTTCTATTGCTGAATGTGATAAAGCCTGCCATATCCCACAATGGCATGTTGTGGCGGTGATATGAACCTGTCTGCACACCTAACGCACAGTTAAAATAATTATTTTTTTCTGTTGATAAACGTGATACAGCCCGCTAGGTCCAACCTTTTTATTTAGTGCAGTTGAAATTGTTCTGTGTGCAGAATTGTTGCACATTAAAATAAATTTATTTTAATTTTTTTCCAAATGTAATACAGCAGCCGAGATCTGAGTTTGAAATCGTTTTGATTCTATCTTCTAGATTATGTGCATCTTTGCATCCAATTTCCAATGGGCATCTATTATACTTAGCTTGAGATGCGCATCTGTTACACCTATCTTCTGATGAGCATCAAACGCTCTCTGATAATTGGTGTTGGGTAAATGATTAATAGTTGTGGGCTGGAATCCTGGATCTCATACTTCCCATATCTGCCCTGTTATTGATCCTGTTGTACATTCCCATTCTCACCATTGTCATGGCCCTTTTCCTGATAAGTTCATGTAACGTCACGTCGGCCATATTTCTCCAGCAAACCTGCACCTTACCAGCAGCAACTGTAGGAAAGAGACACCACAGACAGTATTCTAGATTATACAGGCCTCATCCACACAAAAAAAAATATTTTATGTTACTAACTGAATACAGAAGGGGAGATTTCAGTTTGAAATTATTGTAAGCATCTAGTCAATGTTATACAGGCCTCATCAACAGGACCAAAAAAATTCTTCTGTTACTAATGTCATACAGTAGGGGACATCTCACTTTGAAATTTTTTGGAGCAGATCTTCTTTGTCATACAGGCCACATCAACACTGAAACAATTCTTTATGCTGTGAGTAATGTGATAAGGTGGGCTCTGGCAGTGAGCCAACCTCAAAGCTGCAACATGTCAGCTGTTATGAACAGCTAAAATGTGCCCGCAATAGGCGCGAGCGTAATTGCCATCCGCCCGCGCCTATTAACTAGTTAAATCCTGCTGTCAAAGCTGACAGCGGGCATTTAACTAGCGCTTCCAGCCGCCGGGCCGGAAGTGAGCTCATCGTCGACCCTCGTCATTTGATCCGGGATCGGCGACGTGTTGCCCTGACAACCAGAGACCTCTATGGTTGTTGCAGGCACATTGCTTTGAGTGCCGCCCGATGGACGGCACGCAAAGCAATGCAGTGAATCTGCTACATATGGGCAATCTGCTCTTTGTCCATATGTAGCAGAGCCGATCGAGTTGTGCATGCTTCTAGCCTCGAAGCATGCCAAAAGTAAAAAAAAGTTTAAAAATAAAAAAATAAAAAACCTAAAAGTTCAAATCACCCCCCTTTCACCCCATTCAAAATAAAACAAAAAAACACACACATACACATATTAGGTATCGCCGCGTTCAGAATCGCCAGCTCTATCAATAAAAAAAAGCATTAACCCGATCGCTAAATGGCGTAGCGAGAAAAAAATTCAAAACGCCAGAATTGCAATAACGGGCGATCAAAAGAACGTATTTGCACAAAAGTGGTATCATTAAAAACGTCAGCCCGGCACGCAAAAAATAAGCCCTCACTCGACCCCAGATCACGTAAAATGGAGACGCTACGGGTCTCAGAAAATTGCACCATTTTTTTTATCAAACTTTGGAATTTTTTTCCATCACTTAGATAAAAGAAAGCATAGACATGTTTGGTGTATATGAACTCGTAATGACTTGGAGAATCATAATTGCAGGTTAGTTTTAGCATTTAGTGAACCTAGCAAAAAAGCCAAACAAAAAACAAGTGTGGGATTGTGGTGCCCCTGAGGGTTCAGTCGCTACTGAGGTGTAGTATCTCACTCTCCACGTAAGATGGTAACACCTGACCAGCTTCCAACACCTGCATCCCACACAACATACAGTTGTGGCCAAAAGAATTTACACCCCTGCAATTCTATCAGATAATACTCAGTTTCTTCCAGAAAATGATTGCAAACACAAATTCTTTGGTATTATTATCTTCATTTAATTTGTCTTAAATGAAAAAACACAAAAAGAATTGTCCTAAAGCCAAATTGGATATAATTCCACATCAAACATAAAAAAGAGGGTGGACAAAGGTATTGGCACTGTTCGAAAAATCACGTGATGCTTCTCTAATTTGTGTAATTTACAGGTGTTGTTACTTACCTGTGTCACCTAACAGGTGTTGGCAATAACTAAATCACACTTGCAGCCAGTTGACATGGATTAAAGTTGACTCAACCTCTGTCCTGTGTCCTTGTGTGTACCACATTGAGCATGGAGAAAAGAAAGAAGACCAAAGAACTGTCTGAGGACTTGAGAAACCAAATTGTGAGGAAGCATGAGCAATCTCAAGGCTACAAGTCCATCTCCAAAGACCTGAATGTTCCTGTGTCTACCGTGCGCAGTGTCATCAAGAAGTTTAAAGCCCATGGCACTGTGGCTAACCCCTCTAGATGTGGACGGAAAAGAAAAATTGACAAGAGATTTCAACGCAAGATTGTGCAGATGTTGGATAAAGAACCTCGACTAACATCCAAACAAGTTCAAGCTGCCCTGCAGTCTGAGGGTACAACAGTGTCAACCCGTGCTATCCGTCAGCGTCTGAATGAAAAGGGACTGTATGGTAGGAGATCCAGGAGGACCCCACTTCTTAACCCGAGACATAAAAAAGCCAGGCTTGAGTTTGCCAAAACTTACCTGAAAAAGCCTAAAACGTTTTGGAAGAATGTTCTCTGGTCAGATGAAACAAAAATAGAGCTTTTTGGGCAAAGGCATCAACATAGAGTTTACAGGAGAAAAAAAGGCATTCAAAGAAAAAACACGGTCCCTACAGTCAAACATGGCGGAGGTTCCCTGATGTTTTTGGGGTTGCTTTGCTGCCTCTGGCACTGGACTGCTTGACCGTGTGCATGGCATTATGAAGTCGGAAGACTACCAACAAATTTTGCAGCATAATGTAGGGCCCAGTGTGAGAAAGCTGGGTCTCCCTCAGAGGTCATTTGTCTTCCAGCAGGACAATGACCCAAAACACACTTCAAAAAGCACTAGAAAATTGTTTGAGAGAAAGCACTGGAGACTTCTAAGGTGGCCAGCAATGAGTACGGACCTGAATCCCATAGAACACCTGTGGAGAAATCTAAAAATGGCAGTTTGGAGAAGGCACCCTTCAAATATCAGGGACCTGGAGCAGTTTGCCAAAGAAGAATGATCTAAAATTCCAGCAGAGCATAGTAAGAAACTCATTAATGGTTACCGGAAGCGGTTGGTTGCAGTTATTTTGGCTAAAGGTTGTGCAACCAACTATTAGTCTGAGGGTGCCAATACTTTTGTCTGGCCCATTTTTGGAGTTTTGTGTGAAATGATCAATGTTTTGCTTGTTGCTTCATGTTTTTCTTGTTGCTTTTGTGTTTTTTCATTTAAGACAAATTAAATGAAGATAATAATACCAAAGAATTTGTGATTGCAATCATTTTCAGGAAGAAACTGAGTATTATCTGACAGAATTGCAGGGGTGTCAATACTTTTGGCCACAACTGTAGTAGTGTAGCAAAGCACCTTTGGTGGCTCCCTGCTTGGAACACGAAGAGTGCTGGGAGGTGGGTGGAACTTAGGCTGGACAAAAGAGCAGGAGAATATTAGGAAAAAGGTCAGTCTGTGAGAGAAGATCCCCTGAGAGGGATGGAGTGAAGGAGGTGCTGCAGCAGACTTCAGTGACCTGAAGCTGCTGGCACGGGAAAAAGAAATAGAAAGCCTGATTCTCCAGAAAGAAGAGGGATTAGTGCGGAACGTAAGGAGAAGAAGAGAACTAAGGACTAGGGTCGGAGCGGAGCCCTTCCTCAAGTTCTAAGCGCATGGTCGGGGTCCGGTCCCGAGGTTGTATGGATACTGATGGTCCTGCAGCAGACACCGGAGGAATAGAAGTCGTCACCACTTTCTTCCCACCTAAGACTTGGGGGCACAACAGCAACGTGAGTGAGCCGGGACTCGATAGCAAGGAGTCCCCGAAGTAGGCTACAGCTGTCTGCCGCACAAGTAGAGTTCTAAGTAACATCAAGAAGGAGGAACTTGGGTTTAACACACAACTACAAGTACTTCAGTATAAGCGCTAGTGTGGAGACGTTCAGAACAGGCACATGAAAGGGAGAGCTGGAGAGGTTAATTCCATCTGCCTGGGAGTTGGCTGAGCCCCTGATCTGGAGACCGCGGCATTGAAGTGGGCACCTGCTTGTGCTGAGAACGTGAGTAAAAGAACTGGAACTGCACCTAGCTGTCTCATTGCCTCCTTCCTGCGCCAACCCACTCAGCACTGCTACATCTCTGTACCTAACACTGCACCATCTACTTCTCCTCACTATCTCCTCATCTACATCAACCTCTTCTACTCTGCCCTGGGACTCCAGCCCTACCTGTGAAGGGCTACAACATCATTGCTGCACCACACCATCTGTCCCAGAGAAGCAGCCCTGCAGCGCTGGTCAAATTGACCAGAAACCACAGGTGGCGTCACGTATCATCCACTTATAAACTTTAATCAGCCACGCTCAACCCCTTTTACATGGACGCCCAGGGCCACAGACCGGGTCACCGCCACTGTGACGCTTCCCTCTGAGATACCGGCCCGGTACCGAGTACCCCACAGACCTGGCGGACGATCCATTTTGACGTCACAAACAGGATGACGAAGCCCGGTACCACCGGGTCCTGTGTGCTGAAGATTTATTGGACTTAAAATTGCTGAAAATGTGCAAAACAACCAAAATGATAGACTGTAAAATGGACTCTCAAAATGGCCACCGGCACGGTGAAGAAGGGCGTGACAACATGGGTGGCCCTAAGAAAAGAGCGCGAACTGTCCTGGGCCTCCCCTGCCTGAATTTCTATGCAGCAGCAACATGGTCCCAGGAAGGAGGAGCCAAGCCCTGTGGCAGGAAAGGAGCCCGGGAAGGAGAGAGAACGCCAGGACGCCATGTTGGAAGAAGGATGGAGGCCTGAAGAGCGTGAGGAGGCTGAGCTTGTCTTCCCCGGTGCACTAGCTGAAGGCTCCGATCCTGCTTCCACGATGGACCGCAAGCAGCTGGAGAAGGAAATTACCCAGCTGACCCACCGTCTGCGGCTGAAGCAGGAGGCTCTGTGGACCATGAATCTGCAGTGCGCTCAGGAGGGGAGTACGCAAACGGTACCTCCACCACCGGTACCCACCGCCGCTGCACCAGTTCTCCAGGCAGCACCTGTGGAACCTGCAGCCACTGCGATGCCATCGGCAGCGCCTGTCACCACCTTCACGCTGCAACCGCCGCTGAGCGCTGCCTGCCAGGAGGAGTTATCCGAGGGCCTGGGAGCTGAAGAGATGGCGACTTCGCTCCCGCCTGGACCTAGCGCGGCCGCGCAGGTCCCACCGTAGGCCTCAGCATACCCGGAGTCAGCATCCGCTCCACCACCACCGCCGCCCGTGGACCAGGCAGCTCCAGTAACCACCGCTGCCACCGGCCGCCGTCCAGTGCCTGCACCGGAGCTGGAACACAGCCAGGAGGTGCCAGGTATGACCACCGCCCCTGCAGTTGGGAAGACCTCAGGGTGCCCGGCTGCTGCAACGTCCGGGCAGGTTGTGCTGGACCTAGTCTGGGACCGGGATACTAGTCCCTGGGGGGAACACCTGAACCCCTGGCAGTGGTGCCCCTGTCCACGGTGGGTAGAGGCCGGCCCCAAGAGGTGGAGGAGGAAGAGTCTTACTGCCAACAGACTATCCACAAGCTGGCAGCGGAGCAGAGGGAGCGGGAGCAATGGAGACTGGCAGTGCTGGGCCCTGACATGGACCAGAAAGAAAACGCCCGCGCCGGGCACTACGGTCCCCGGGACTCAGCCGGCTGGGGTCAGGTCCTGAACTTCTATCTGGAAAGGGGGTTTGGCTTCATCTCAGACCCCCAGAGGATCTCCGACCTCTTTGTCAGCCGGAGGGATGTAGAGTCCCACCTCCGGAGGGGACACCCCTCTCGTGATCTATACACGGGAGAGTACGTCACTTTCACCCGGCACGAGGGGCTACACGGCTGGTATGCCTTGAACGTGCACTGCATCCCGGAGGAGTTTATAGCAGCCTACAAAAGGGACAAGGCCTATGTTCCACCGAAAGAGGCAGTCCCCACCGTGGTATTTGTACCCCGCAAGGTCACACAGGCCACATCCACGGAAGTGAAACACCCCCACGTACAGGTTGCCACCCCTACAGTACCACAGGCAGCAGTAACACCAGCTGTCAGACCAAAAACCAAAGCAGCAGAGATACTGCCCGAAGCTGCTGTGCTACCCTCACAGGCAGCTATTGCTCAAAAACTAGCTGCCACCCCATCTGCACAGGCAGCCATCCCCAAAGCCCAACAGGAGGAATACCTGTAGTTTGTGAATCCACCAACAGTACGCGGATATCCTGGAAATCTCCCCTGGAAGCCGCAGAAGAGGCCCGCTTCCACCACCCCAGGAGGGGACCACCACTAAAGAACATTTACCAATAACTAACTGAACTGTTACCTAGGAGGGTATGGGCACCGTTGTGCCCTCATTTTCTGTGTTTCCCCAGTTTGCCCAGTTGGCACCAGTTTAATTGAACTGAGATCATGGACAATGATTGATCCAAAAACTGTTCCTGTAAATAGTTTGCGCCTCTTAAGGTGCCCTTTCTTGGTTTTACATGAACCTTCTTCAAACAAGGACTTCCTCAGACCTGGAGTTCTGCTCCAACCCCAAGGACACTGCAAGAAATCCCGGCTGGGAGCGGTGTCCAGCACTTGCAAGAATTATTGACATTTTAATGTGAAGTATTTTATAATGTGCCTTATGAAAATGTTGGTAGCAATGTTTAGGTATCTGATTAGGAGTGAATATTTTGCAGAATATAGCCTCGTAATAATGCTTTAATAAAGATGTGTGAAGCTTTGAATAAAAATTTTGAATTCTAGTGATGAACCAGGAGTTAGCGGTTGTCACCTATGGGTCTAGAAGTAATAGCAGAATGTGAAAATGTGAATGACAAAAGAAAAAGGAGTTGAAGTGAAAATGGTAATACTTGAACTAGCAGTGAACTTCTTAGCAATGGTTACTGCCAATAGCACTTTAAATTAGGTAAAATGTTAAATTATAGGTAGTCTGTTAACTTATTCTGCAACGCTTAAGAATCAGTGCCTCCCATATTGGAAAGTTTAGTTTAAAATTGTTTACTTGTTGAAATGCATGTTAAAAAATTTTTGTATGTTCCTTATGTAACATCTTACTACTCATTTGTTTACAGCCTGCGGACGTGTTGTGATTAAAGGAGGGGGTATGTGGCGCCCCTGAGGGTTCAGTCGCCAGAGAGGTACTGCACCTCCTCCTGAGGTGTAGTATCCCACTCTCCAGGTAAGATGGTAACACCTGACCAGCCTCCAACACCTGCATCCCACACAACATAGTAGTGTAGCATAGCACCTTTGGTGGCTCCCTGCTTGGAACACGAAGAGTGCTGGGAGGTGGGTGGAGCTTAGGCTGCACAAGAGAGCAGGAGAATATTAGGAAAAAGGTCAGTCTGTGAGAGAAGATCCCCTGAGAGGGATGGAGTGAAGGAGATGCTGCAGCAGACTTCAGTGACCTGTAGCTGCTGGCATGGGAAAGAGAAATAGAAAGCCTGATTCTCCAGAAGGAAGAAAGATTAGTATGGAACGTAAGGAGAAGAAGAGAACTAAGGACTAGGGTCGGAGCGGAGCCCTTCCTCAAGTTCTAAGCGCATGGTCGGGGTCCCTGAGGTTGTATGGATACTGATGGTCCTGCAGCAGACACCAGAGGAATAGAAGTAATCACCACTTTATTCCCACCTAAGACTTGGGGGCACAACAGCAACGTGAGTGAGCTGGGACTCGATAGCAAGGAGTCCCCAAAGCAGGCTACAGCTGTCTGCCATACAAGTAGAGTTCTAAGTAACATCAAGAAGGAGGAACTTGGGTTTAACACACAACTACAAGTACTTCAGTATAAGCGCTAGTGTGGAGACGTTCAGAACAGGCACACGAAAGGGAGGTCTGGAGAGGTTAATTCCATCTGCCTGGGAGTTGGCTGAGCCCCTGATCTGGAGACCGCGGCATTGAAGCGGGCACCTGCTTGTGCTGAGAACGTGAGTAAAAGAACTGGAACTGCACCTAGCTGTCTCATTGCCTTCTTCCTGCGCCAACCCACTCAGCACTGCTACATCTCTGTACCTAACACTGCACCATCTACTTCTCCTCACTATCTCCTCATCTACATCAACCTCTTCTACTCTGCCCTGGGACTCCAGCCCTACCTGTGGAGGGCTTCAACATCATTGTTGCACCACACCATCTGTCCCAGAGAAGCAGCCCTGCAGCGCTGGTCAAATTGACCAGAAACTGCAGGTGGCATCACGTATCATCCACTTAAAAACTTTAATCAGCCACGCTCAACCTCTTTTACATGGACGCCCAGGGCCACAGACCAGGTCTCCACCACTGTGACACTTCCCTCTGAGATACCGACCTGGTACCGAGTACCCCACGGCCCTGGCAGGCGATCCAGGATTGCACTTTTTTTTTGCAATTTCACCGCACTTGGAATTTTTTTCCCGTTTTTGAGTACATGACATGGTAAAACCAATGGTGTTGTTCAAAAGTATAACTCGTCCCACAAAAAGTAAGCCCTCAAATGGCCATATTGACGGAAAAATAAAAAAAGTTATGGCTCTGGAAAAAGGGGAGCGAAAAGCGAAAACAAAAAATTGAAAAAAAAAGCTCCGGGAGTTAAGGGGTTAATCACGTCATATTTCACCTTCTAATTTTGTGCCACAGAAATTCAGCTGTGTGCAGAGGTTGTGCAGAGTAAAAAAATCTATTTTTAGTTGCTAATAGTGTGCTCCTAGCACACCATCTGAGCAACATGACTGGGAAAAAGTGAGGTTGTGGAGGAATGGGGGTTAGGCTTGGTGATCGAGGTGTATGTGGGATAGGTGTTAATGTTTCTGAAAGCACTAGTGAACCACTAATGTGACGACCTATGCAAAGACAACTGACAACTTCTGTTACATGATGTTTTTAGTGTGCTACGTTGTTCTTGCGTAATTGCAGTCTCTGATATTTTTAGTCTTTCTTATGTGCCTGCTGCTGCTGGAGATGTTAAAACTAATTTGTGGAAATGTGAACAGTTCTGCTAGGGTGTACTTCTGCTGGATTGGGTATAGTGAAAGACCTGTCGGTCCCTATTATAATATTTCTACTATGGTAAAATTGATGCCACTTTGTTAGTGTCTCACATTAACTTTGTAAATGTGTAGATTCAGCGTTGGGTCTCCTTCATGTGTGTTACGTGTAGCAGCAGGTCTTCGATACCACCAGTCCTCCACTATCTTTGAATCAACTACCCATGTTACTATCCTTACATTTTTAGGACAAGAGTAATCTTCGAAACTGATTTGTGTACCACCTAAGTGTGGCTGAGCTTCACTTTGAACTTTTTTGGGGGGTGTTTATCACTTATATAGCACGAATAATTCAACATTAGCTTTCCAGACATTACTGGCACTGTCATCATTGGGACTCACAATCTAAATTTACTATCTGTATGTCTTTGTATTGTGGGTAGAAAAATAATGCAAACACGGGTAGAACATACAAACTCTTTGGAGATGCTGTCCTTGGTAGGGTTGTAACATAGGACTAAGCACTGCAAGACTGCTAATGTTTTTGCCTTGACAACTGAACATTTCTGTGGTTGGAAAGCTATCACTGCAATTCAAACTGTATGCCTCACTGCTATGTTGCGGAAAACCATTTTCAAGACTGTCATCCAGCATGTTCTGACACTGCAGCATGGGCACGTCCTTTTCGGGGGGATAAGCAGCAGGCGAAATTTACTTTTGTATTGTGAATAGAACACACTGGCAACCCAGTTCAGCACTATTTGGAACCATAACTATACGGCTAACAATCATGTTGCAGATAGTGCTGCAAGAAGGCGCTAATAGGTCGGTCTCTTTCATGAGGTCCAACTCCACAGTGTGTTGGTGTTGGTATAACACTCAAGCTTTCTTCCTCATTCGCTCCTGACAACCACAGACAACATAGTGGGAATCATTATAGTCTTCATCTCCTAACTGTTGCGCGTCCATCACCTCTTCCTTCTCACCCTTTTCATGGTCCTTCTCCATTTGTTCCTCCCATGGCAAACGCATGTGAGATGAAAGACTTGAACTTTTAGATATTGTTATCCCTAAAGGTATCCTCATCTGCTTCCTCCTTTTCCCCCCAGGACCACCACCACCACCTGTTCACCCACACTATTTAAAGTGTGCTCCAGCATGTAGGTGACAGTAATAGGGATGCTGGTGATGGCATCATCACCGCTAACTATCTTAGCAGCCAACAAGAAAACGTATAGTATGGTGCAGATATCCGTCATCTGTATCCAGTACGCAAGTGTGAATTGCACCATGTTCGTACTGCATTGTGCCAGGCTATGAAAAATGTCATCCTGCACCAGGTCTCAGCACTTGCTGACACAGTCACTGAAACATGTGCAGAGTTTAATTCCACAGTGTGGTCATATCGCATATCAACCGGTTAACCGGTAGTCCGATAGATCTTTATACCATCTGAAGTGGAATGGTGAAAGTCAGCACAGCAGGGGTTTCTGCAGCAGTGCATACAGGCTGGGACAGTGGTGGAGGATTTACTGTACCGTCAGGTTGACGGTATGAACCATACAAGGCACATGTGTAAGGTTGGCCCAGCGTAGGGCCGCCACCAGATTTGCATTGTTACCGCACACAGTCTTCCCTGGCTCCAGGTTAAGTGTAGACAGCCATTGCTCAAACTTGGCATGGAATAGCTGTCCCCAATTGTTGATCTGCATGACTGCGATCTCCAAGTCATATTAATGTAATCACTGCCTGATTATGGTGAGCCCTGACTGCGCAGTACGGAGGTGGGGGAGGGATTCTATCTGCAGTGTTGGAACGTGTGTTTAGTTAAGGCAGTGGTTGAGGGTGCAGGTGGAGGTCCTAGAGGAGGTGGAGGAGGCAGAAGCACTGCAGTAATTGTTACATACAAAGGTTTGTTCAGCAAAGGCCTGGGGATTGCAAGACTTGGTGTCTAGGGCTTTAGTTCTCCATCCCCTGGTGTGTACTAGTTACTAGTTTACTTCTCCAACCTAAGTTGCTTAGTAGTTTAGTTCTCCAATCTCTGTTGTCTATAAGTTTAGTTCTCCATGTTCTGGTGTTATTTTGTTTGGTTCTGCAATCATAGCTGTTTAGTAGTTTAGTTCTCCAACCCCTGTTGTCTATTAGTTTAGTTATCCATCGTATGTTATATAGCAGTTTAGTTCTGCAACCCTAGTTGTTTAGTAGTTTAGTTCTCCAACTCCTGCTATCTAGTAGTTTAGTTATCCATCTTATGGTGTGTAGTGGTCTATTTCTCCATCCCAAAGCGCCCTGCAAGCCTTGGGGATTGCAAGATTTGTGGAGCAGCCCCTTCAGCCACCAGAGTCACCCAGTGCCCAGTCATCTAGATGTAACTCCCCTGTACATGCTTGCTCATTTAGATGTCATTGTTGAAGTGCACCCTGGCAGACGTTGAATTTTTCAGGGAATGGGTGATGTTGTCTGCAACTTGTTGCTTTAGCGCAGGCACATCTTTCTTAGAGAAGTAATGGTGAATGAGCAACTGGTACTAGGGGGAATGCGACAGCCATCAGCTTTCGGAGACCGTCTGTATCCATAAGGTGGAAAGGCTGCATTTCCGTGGTCAACAGATTGGAGTGGACATGCAATAATCACAGAGATCTCAAGCCATGAATCATACATAAACAAGCTCTTTGATCTTTGTAGCAAATAGTTCTCAGCTGGCCCCAATTGTCCACACAATGACACGATTGGGTGACGAATCATCCAAAGACGCAGCAGGCTGTCCACAGTAATTAGTTCTCAGAAAAGTAATAATGAGTGTACAGCTTATCCACGTCAAGATTACAACACATGGAATATCCCGCCGTATGATCACTGCTAACTCCACGATAACCCTACACTCCTCGCTTACAACAATCCTGTTTTTAATCCAATAAATAAATAAAAGCCAATTGGATGCCATTCTTCTTTTGAGGTTCACATCATCAGAGGGTTCCATCCCCCTCAGAGTAGCAGTCATATACCTGCCCCCAGACACACTCACCCACCCACTTCCTTGACCACTTTTATGCATTGCGGCCACACTTCATGTCCTCAGAATTGACAACCCTTATCCTGGGAGACTTTAACAGCTCCACCTCCCCAACTGCATCCCAGCTTCTATCTCTAGCCAATTCTCGTGGCCTCTCACAACTTTCAAACTCTGAGACACACAAAGACGGTAACACCCCTGATCTGGACTTTGTCAGGATCAGTTCAGTCTCCTACCTAGATGACTCGCCTCTTACGCTTTGTCCCCCATGAAAATAGGAGTATAACCACAACTTAGACATTTTTAGGTGTTCCCTAAAAACACATCTGTTTAGGGCGGTCTATCACGTTCCCTAATCAAAGTCCTTTTAATATATAGCTTATTCCCTACTTCTCTGAACATAATTCGCCTTCAAACCCAACTGTACCTAAAAGGCTCATGCAGCCTTTATCTACCCCCCATTTCCTCAAGATGGTTGTACCATCATTGTAAATAAGCACCTTTAATTAGTGTCACCCCCACCTCATTGTGCAATGTAAGCTTTGAAGAGCAGGGTTGTCATTATTTTTGCTTTAATTGTTTGATTATCTTAAACTTGGTAACTTTTGACTGTTTTATATGAACTGCTGACTTGTAAAGCTATGCGGAATATGTTTGCAATATATAAATAAAGGTTATTATTGCTAGTAGAGTGAAGATGGTGAAATTCAAACTGCTAACTTTGCCATGTGTAGGAGTAAAGAATCTTTTGCGTGAGCACAACTGCACAAATGATGGTTTGCTGCTGTGCTGCCACAGTGTGGAGTAGGGTGAACATAACAAGCTGCTGGACTGTGCGAGAGGTGCAGGCGGAAATATTATGGTGGATTGAGAAAGATGGGGTGTGCTTGGTAGGTAAGGTCAGTAAAAAACAGCATCAGTTTCAGTAACAGTATCAGCTGACAGGCTCTCAGTCACCACAACTGTAGAGGGTAAACAAGCGGAGGTTCTTCAGCCGGAGACCTGTGTGATAACACTTGCCACGGTGAGGGAGGAGGAAGAATCAAAAGATGCAGTTGATGTGGTGGACGGTGGTTGGCGAGACCCGCTAGACTGTATTTTAGCACAGTGACATTACCAAATTAACGCATGTTGATCGTGCACTCTACAAGGTTGCTTTTTAAAAAGTTGACAGATAACATGATGTTTTAGATTTCTGCCAGTATGGAAAAAAGATCCAAGCTAAACAACTGCAGAACCACGAATGCTGCTGTCCACTGCCAGAATTGGGCCTCAGGATGCATTGGTTGTCATGGTTCCATAACTCTGCATCTACGTAACCTCCTTGTATTCCTCCTCCTCTTCCTCTGCTGAGCTACTCAGCTGCATGTCTCTGGGTTTACACAAAGTGTGATTTACTACCTCTCTGTTCTCCCACTCCTCGCCCTGAGAGTCACCCTCCTCCTCTTCCTGCCTTGACAGCACAAAACAGTCTGCAGGCGCCTCAAATATCTGAGTCTCGTCACAAATGGATTACCTTCACCCAACGGGGATAAAGTCTGTTGACGAGGATTTGGTTTATGCTGAGACCAAACTATGTCCGGCTATGGATCAAAGTGAGAAAAAAATTGGCCATCACAGCAGATTATTTCCACCTCTTGACTCTTGAATCTTTAGAGTACACTTTCTATGCCCATGGCATACAATGTGTGAAGAGATCTGCAGACTCAGCCATCTGTGGTTCCCAACAGTCAGTTGGGCGCTTGTAGAGTTGTGATGTGGGGGAAAAAAATCAGGTAATTGGGGTGCCACCATTGAGGACTGTACTGTGTGTGATATTAAGGTGGAGGAAGAGGAGCAGAGGTCACTTGATGCAGTGCTTGCCATCTACTGGAGCATATATTGTTTCTGGCCCTCATCTACAAAGTGTACCATTGTACAGCCGCCAAAGAAAGGGAGTGGAATTGCCCGTCTAGTAACAGAAGTTGTAAAAATGCTGTGAAAATTCTGACTGCAGCAAAATAAATCGACTTCTCGTCCCTCATATCATACCTGTCTCACAACCCTAAACAGCTATTCAGTACTTTCAATTCTTTCCTGTGTCCACCAGTTCCTCCTCCCTCTCACCTCAGCTGAATACTTTGGCTCACCACCTGTGAACTTGACACAATAACGTCCCACCTCATTCCAAACTTTACCACAGTCTTCATCACAAGCATAACCCACCTCTTCAACCTGTCACTAACAAGTGGTGTTTTCCATCCTGATTGAAGCATATCTTTATCACACTCATCCTCAAAAATCCCACCCTTTTACCATCCTCAGTGTCTACCTATCGCCCCATATCATTTCTGCCCTATGCCTCCAAACTTCTGGAACAACACATCCATTTTCAACTGTCCTCCCACCTCTCCTCTTGCTCCCACTTTGACCTCATACAATATGTCTTCAGACCGCACTTTTCCACTGAAACTGCCCTGACTAATGAAAGAGGCCAAGTTTGTCCTCCTCCTTATCCTGGACATGACATCTGTCTTTGACACAGAGGATCATTCCCTCTTACTACAGACTTTCTGATCTGTTGACATTACAGATTTTGCTGTTATGAATGGGTCACCGAGGAGGAAAAAACCTAAACATGCTAAGCCCAGAAAAAACAGAGAGGTTGGTAACTATGCAGATTCCTGATCCTAACCACACAGCTAGCAGCAGCCGTGGAGCGTGCCTACGATGAACCTAGACGCCTCGTCACGGCATGAGGACTAAATAAGCCTAAAGCAAGAAAAGGGAAAACTCACTGCCCCAGAGCAGACCCCAAAGGAATAGACAGCCCCCACACATGTATTGACAGTGAAACAAGATGAAATCACAAACACAGGTAGGAAAATAGGCTGAGCAAACGATGGGGCCCAAACTAACTAGAAACGAGAGGAAAGGAAAGACACTGTCTGCAATCTGCCCAAAACCCTACAAAATAATGTCCAACACTTCTGATAACAAAATTAACCCTGAAGTCACTAGACTTCTCCCACTATATCAGCACTCTGAAATATTCTGAGACAGAGCAAAAAGAGGCCAATCTAATAAGGGACAAAAAGCAAATTGGCAAATACAGATAAATAAGAGTGGAAATTCAGCACAGCCCAAGCCGGGGCTGGCTGACCATACAAAAAAACTGAATAGAACAACAAAATCAAGTGTGAACATTAGCAGAGAAACTTAGCTTGAGCTGACTGGAACAGAGCTGAGAAACAAGACCTGACAAGCAGAAGGAATCACCAGCACCAGAGTAGGGCGTCAGCGGTCTTAAATTTAATCTGAGATTCCTGAGGTCCAATCATCATCCTCCTTATCAGGTGGCAAATCTCTACTGATTAAATCAGCCTCACTACCTCCTGTTACCACCAGAGGGAGCCTGACTGGTAGACCAGAAAATGAACTCACAACAGTACCCCCCTTGAGGAGGGGTCACCGAACCCTCATCCATGCCACCAGGCCGATCAGGATGGGCCCGGTGAAAAGGACAAACCAATCTATTGGCATGAATACCAGAGGCAGAGACCCTAGAATTATCCTACTGGCCATAACCCTTCCATTTGACCAAATACTGGAGTCTCCGTCTAACCAAACGAGAGTCCAATATTTTCTCTACCTCATATTCCACATTGCCTTCAACCAACACAGGGTCAGGAGGTGCTGCCATAGGAACCACTGGCTCAACAAACCACTTCAACAGAGATTTGTGAAATACGTTACGGATACGTAACTGGAAGAGCCAAGCGAAAAGAAACAGGATTATGAATCTCCAAAATCTTATAAGGTCCAATAAATCTTGGCTTAAATTTTGGAGATGCAACCTTCATAGGAATATTCCTAGACGACAACCAAACCATATCACCCACTCTAAACCGGGGACCAATGGTCCTATGCCGGTTGGAAAATCGCTGGGCCTTTTCCTGAGAGAGTGACAACTTATCCACCACTTGGTCCCATATCTGCTGCATTCTCTCAACCACAGTGTCCACACCTGGGCAGGACGAAGATTCCACTTGCCCTGAAGAGAATCGAGGATGAAACCCAAAATTACAGTAAAAGGGTGACATCAAAGTGGCAGAACTAGCTCTATTGTTCAGCGCGAATTCGGCCAAGGGCAAAAATGAGACCCAATCCTCCTGATCAGCAGATATAAAACATCTTAAATAAGACTCCAAGGTCTGGTTTGTTCTCTCAGTCTATCCATTGGTCTGGGGATGAAACGTGGAGGAGAAGGATAACTGAATTCCCAGACTGGAACAAAAGGCTTTCCAGAATCTGGAAACAAACTGAACTCTGTCGGACACAATGTTCTCAGGAATCCCATGTAACCGAACCACCTGTTGTAAAAACAAGAGCACCAAGTCAGCGGAAGATGGCAACTTTGGGAGTGGTACAAGATGGACCATCTTCGAAAATCTATCACAAATCACCCAGATAACAGTCATTCTCTGAGAGACAGGAAGATCAGAAATAAAATCCATTGAGATATGGGTCTATGGCCTCTTGGGCACCGGCAGGGGCATCAGCAACCCACTAGAATGAGAACAGGGTTTAGGCCGAGAACAAGTCCCACAGGACTGTACAAAATTCCTGACATCACGAGATAAGGCAGGCCACCAAAAGGACCGACTCACCAAATCTGTGGTACCAAAAATACCTGGATGACCAGCCAATGCGGAGCAATGAATTTCAGACATCACTCTCTTTCTCCACTGGTCAGGAACATACAATTTTCCCAGAGGGCAACGCTCAGGTTTATCGTCCTGAAATTCCTCCAGGGCGCGTCTCAAATCGGGCGAAATGGCAGAAAGAACTACCCCCTCACCTAGGATGGTAGTAGGCTCGGTCACATTAAGAGAATCGGCAAAGAAACTCCTAGAAAGGGCGTCTGCCTTAACATTCTTAGTGCCTGGAAGAAAAGAGACCACAAAATTAAAATGCGTGAAAAACAAGGCCCATCTAGCCTGTCCAGGATTCAAGCGTTTGGCCGACTCCAGATAAATCAAATTCTTGTGATCGGTGAGGACCACAACTTGATGTCTAGCTCCCTCCAACCAATGTCTCCACTCCTCAAATGCCCATTTCATGGCCAACAATTCCCAATTCCCCACGTCATAGTTGCGTTCAGATGGGGAGAACTTTCGAGAATAGAAGGCACAGGGATTCATATTAGAAGTCACAGGGTCTTTATTGGACAAAACAGCTCCTGCACCAATCTCAGAAGCATCTACCTCCACCTGAAATGGAAGTGAGACATCAGGTTGCCGTAAAACCGGAGCTGAAGTAAATCTCCGCTTAAGCTCCTGAAATGCTGAGACAGCCTCAGGAGACCAATTCAGAACATCAGCTCCCTTCTTGGTCAAATCAGTCAGTGGTTTGACAATACCAGAAAAATTACCTATAAATTTACGATAGAAATTAGCAAAACCCAAAAACTTCTAGAGGGCCTTCAAAGAAGTAAGCTGAACCCAATCATAAATGGCCTGGACCTTGGCCGGGTCCATTTCAATAGTCGATGGAGACAAGATAAATCCCAAAAATGAAATCCTCTGTACACCAAAGAGGCATTTCGATCCCTTAACAAACAGGGAATTCTCCCTCAAAATCCGGAACACAGTTCGGACGTGTTCACATGAGAATCCCAATCACTAGAAAAGATCAAAATATCATCCAGATAGATGATCAAAAACTTATCCACAAAGTCACAGAAAATATCATTCATAAAGGACTGGAAGACAGAAGGGGCATTAGTGAGCCCAAAAGGCATCACCAGGTATTCAAAATGTCCCTGCGGAGTATTAAACGCCGTCTTCCATTCATCCCCGTGCTTGATGCGAATAAGATTATACGCCCCCCTGAGGTTATGCTTAGTAAACCAGCAGGCACTCAACTCTGGAGAATAAATCAGACATCAGAGGTAACGGGTACTGGTATTTAACCGTCGTCTTGTTAAGGGAACGATAATCAATACATGGTCTTAATGAACCATCTTTCTTGGCCACAAAAAAAACCCAGCACCTAAAGGTGATGAGAATGGTCTAATATGACCCTTCTCCAACGACTCCTTAATATAGGATCGCATAGCATCATGTTCGGGTACTGATTGTCAGAGACACCGCACTGCACTTGCTCATAGAGCCAGTGCGCGTGTCCTGAGTACAGAAGCAGTGCTAACAGATACCTGTGGAGCAGGGCAGCAGAGGTGACCATGCGTGCTTCAGGCTAATAGTGTCAGGGTCCAGTCAGCGCTGGAAAGTAAAGAGGCATAGGACCTGCGGACACTGAAACTGAATAGTCTGCACGGGACCTATGGTCATGTGACTGCAAGGGGGCGGGGCTTAGCGTCCTGTATTCAGATAGGACAGGGCACCATACAACAACTCAGAGTCAGGCAAAACAGAGGTCACAGCAGTACGGGCAAACGAGGTACAGGAGGGACAAACAGAAGGGTTGTCAGACAGAGCCAAAGGTCATACACAAGAGGGCGACGTGGTACCAAAGGGACGAGCAGAGTGAAATCGGGTCACAAGCAGAGAGTCATACACGAGAGGTAGCGCAGTACAAGAGGGTCAGGCAGAACTCGTAACAGGGACAGAACCAGATCACAACCGAACAAGCAAGCAAGATATCAGGCACAAGGCACACGTATACAAGAGGTCACTTAACTCAGCCGAGGGCAGGAGTATAACTGACACCGGACCCAGGTCCAGTGAGCACTAAATAGCCTCCTGCTGCCAGAGAGAGGCAGCACAATTAACCCATAGTCTAACCAGGACGGGTCAAAGCGAAATCCTGTCCTGGATCATGACACTGATAAGTTGAAAAGCCGACCCTTGGGAAATTTACACCCAGGCATCAACTCAATTGCACAGTCATAACTCCTATGAGGAGGCAAAGATGCAGACTTACTCTCACTAAATACATCAGAAAAATCGGCCAGATAATCAGGAATATCATGAGACTGAGGAGAGGTGGAGAAAACAGGAGCGTCCCTAAGAACACACTGACAACCCCAACTCACCACAGACCCAGATTTCCAATCCAAAACTGGATTATGAGTTTGCAACCAGGGAAAACCCAGAACAATAGTATCATGCAAATTATGCAGCACCAAAAATTTACAATTTTCTTTGTGGTCTGGGGTAACTCGCATTATCACCTGGGTCCAAAACTGAGGTTTATTCTCCGCCAAAGGAGTAGCATCAATACCCCTCAAAGGAATAGGCGTCCGCAGAGGTGTCATGAAAAAACCACAAAGTTTAGCAAAGTCCAAATCCATCAGATTCAACGCTGCTCCTGAATCCACAAAAGCCTTAGTGGAAAACGTGGATAAGGAGCAGATCAGAGTAATTGCCAAAAGGAACTTAGGTTGTACACTGCCCACAGCAAATGTGTGTGCAAAACGTTTCTCTCGTTTAGGGCAGACAGAAATAGTATGAGAGGCATCTCCACAGAAAAAACACAGCTTATTACACCTTCTAAACTCCTGACGTTGTGCCCTAGACAAAACCCCATCACATTGCATAGGTTCAGACGTTTGTTCAAAAGGTGGCAGCGCCTCCTGTGTAGTTTTACGTTTACGTAAATGCCGATCAACTTGAATGGCTAATGACATGGAATCATCCAGACCAGAGGGAAAAGTAAATCCCACCATAACATCTTTTACGGTCTCTGATAAACCCTTCCGAAAGAGAGCTGCCAAAGCACTATCATTCCATGTAGTAACGACCGCCCACTTTCAGAATTTTTGACAGTATAACTCTGCAGAATCCTGACCCTGGTTTAATGCCAACAGGGTTCACTCAGCTTAATCAACAGCATTAGGTTCATCATACAACAAACCCAAGGCTTGAAAAAATACATCCACATTAGTCAGAATAGGATTTTCAGGTGTCAGAGAAAAAGCCCAATCCTGGAGATGACAATTTTAACCTGCTGCGCAGGGCTCCCCGATGAGTTAGGCTTCAAGGCAAGAAATAATTTACAATTATTCTTAAAATTCAGAAATTTAGACCGATCCCCAGAAAACATATCAGGAGCAGGGATCTTAGGTTCAGCAGCATCTGACTGAATGAGGTAGGTAGAAATTCCCTGCACTTCAGCAGCAAGTTGCTCCACACATTCAGACAATTGCTTAAACTCCATTAGGGAAAAAAAAAAATCCTCCTACGGCCCCAGAGAAAAAGAGGAAAAAATATATATATAAAAAAATTCTGACACTTTTTTTTTAACAACTTTTTCCTGCTTTTGAGTACCCTAGAATCTGTGGTATGGCTGGTGATTCTGTTATGAATGGGTCACCGAGGAGGAAAAAACCTAAACATGCTAAGCCCAGAAAAACCAGAGAGGTTGGTAACTATGCAGATTGTAGATCCCTGATCCTACCACACAACTAGCAGCAGCCATGGAGCGTGCCTACGATGAACCTAGATGCCTCGTCACGGCCGGAGGACTAAATAAACTTAAAGCAAGAAAAGGGAAAACTAACTGCCCCAGAGCAGACCCCAAAGGAATAGACAGCCCCCTCACATGTATTGACGGTGAAACAAGATGAAAACACAAACACAGGTAGGAAAATAGGCTGAGAAAATGATGGGGCCCAAACTAACTAGAAAGGAGAGGAAAGGAAAGACACTGTCTGCATTCTTCCCAAGACCCTACAAAATAATGTCCAACACTTCTGATAACAAAATTAACCTTGAAGTCACTAGACTTCTCCCACTATATCAGCACTCTGAAATATTCTAAGACAAAGCAAAAAGAGGCCAATCTAATAAGGGACAAAAAGCAAATTGGTAAATACAGATAAATAAGAGTGGAAATTCAGCACAGCCCAAGCCGGGGCTGGCTCACCACACAAAAAACTGAATAGAACAACAAAATCAAGTGTGAACATTAGCAGAGAAACTTAGCTTGAGCTGACTGGAACAGAGCTGAGAACCTGACAAGCAGAAGGAATCACCAGCACCAGAGTAGGGCGTCGGCTGTCTTAAATCCAATCAGAGATTCTTGAGGTCCAATCGTCATCCTCATTATCAGGTGGCAGATCTCTACTGATTAAATCAGCCTCACTACCTCCTGTTTCCACCAGAGGGAGCCTGACTGGTAGACCAGAAAATGAACTCACAACACTTTGCCCTTTGTTGGATCTCCTCATACCTAACAAACAGTGTCAGGAACACCGCACTGAACTTGCTCACTGAGCCAGTGCGCGTGTCCTGAGTAAAGCGAACAGTGCTCCAAGATACCTGTGGAGCGGGCAGCAGCCGAGTAGATGCGTACTTCAGAGCCGCAGGACCTGAAGCACGTGACTGCTAGGGGCGTGGCCTAAATTCCACAGCGCTAGCAGCTGAAAGATAACTCCTAGCAGGGTAACTGCGAGACAAAGTTACCAGGGGGCATAGACAGGGAGAATAGTCAAGACGTAGCCAATGAGTCACACACAGTGATAGCTGCAAAGGTACAAGAGGGGCAAGCAGAGAGTAGTCAGGTCACAGGCAATGAGTCATACACAGAGATAATAACGCAGTACAAAATCAACAGGCAAACTCTCAATGGGAAACAGAACCGGGTCAGAACCATATAAACAAGCTATAGCAACAAACAGGCACACAGGGGTCAGCACACTAGGCCAAAGGCAAAAGTATAACTGGCAGGGATTGAAGCTTCCCAGGGGTTTAAGAAGCTCTCCCAGAACCAGAAAGAGGCCACAATCATTAACCCCAGGTGTGCAGGTCAAAACCTGCACCGAACTCCAGACATTAACCCCAGGTGTGCAGCTCAAAAACCTGCACTGGGATCATGACAGTACCCCCCTCTCAACGGGGGGCCTCTGGACACCCAGGCTTCCCCGGGTACTTGGCATGGAAAGCCCGAACCAGACAATCTGCATGTACCGAGCGAGCAGGGACCCATGAGCGCTCCTCTGGTCCATATCCCTTCCAGTGGACCAGGTACTGCAAAGAGCGGCGCACCCGCCGAGAGTCCACAATATGTCTGACCTTATACTCCAATTGACCCTCCACCAGCATTGGAGGCACAACAGACTCAGAGTTCTCTTTGACAGATCCTGCCGGTTTCAACAGAGATTTATGGAACACATTGGATATTTTTAAGGAGGCGGGGAGACGCAATCTATATGCCACTGAGTTGACTATCTCCATAATCTCGTACAGACCAATGAACTTTGGTCCCAACTTAGCTGATGGTACCTTTAAGTTGATGTTACTTGTGGAGAGCCAAACCTTTTCTCCCACCTGAAACATGTCTCCCGAGGCTCTCTTTTTGTCAGCAAAATATTTGTATCTCCCCTGGGCCCGAGAGATATTACGCCGGACTTCAGCCCAGAGGTTTTTAACCGTTGAACGGACCCCTCTGCCCCTGGACAACCGGAATCCACCCGAGAAAACTCCCCAAAATGCGGATTAAACCCATAGTTAATCAGGAATGGGGCATGTTGGTGGACTGACTCACCCGGTTGTTAAAAGCGAATTCAGCCAACGGTAACGCATCACACCAATCCTCCTGTCTGGCGGAGGTCAGACACCTGAGAATTTGTTCCAGGGATTGATTGGTGCGTTCTGTCTGACCATTACTCTCCGGTTGATATGCCGACGAGAAGGAGAGTGAGATGCCCAATTTCATACAGAACGCCCTCCAAAATTTGGCCACAAACTGCACACCTCTGTCAGACACAACATTCAGGGGTACCCCATGCAATCGAACCACATGCTGCACAAACAACCTTGACAATGTTTCTGCTGAGGGTAATGCTGCCAAGGGAATGAAATGGGTCTGTTTAGAAAACCTATCCACCACCACCCAGATCAGGGTATTGCCCCTGGAAGGTGGAAGGCTGGTAATAAAATCCATGGAAGGATGAGTCCATGGCCTATCAGGAACCGGTAAAGGTATGAGTTCCCTAGCCGGTCGGTTATGCGAGCTTTTGGAATGGGTACACATGCCACAAGCAGAAACAAATTCCTTGACATCGGACCTTAATGAAGGCCACCAAAAACCCCTGGCTACTGCCTCTCTAGTGGCCGTGATACCTGGATGAGCACTCAGCCTAGACTCATGAAACTCCTGCAGAAGTCTAGGCCGCAATGAATCTGGAACAAACAGTTTATCCCATGGCCTGGTTGCCGGAGCTAGGGCCTGAGCCTTTAGAATTTCTTGTTCCAACTCAGTTGAGACCCCCGCCACTACCACCCCTGGGGGAAGAATGGAGGACAGCGGCTCAGGGGGAGACACTGGATCAAAACTTCTGGACAGGGCATCCGCTTTAACATTTTTGGACCCTGGTCGAAAAGTAATGGAGAACTGAAATCGTGAAAAAAAAAAGTGACCAATGGGCTTGTCTAGGAGTAAACCTCTTAGCAGATTCAAGGCATGCCAAATTTTTGTGATCCGTGACAACCGTGATAGGGTGAGCCGCCCCTTCCAAAAAGTGCCTCCATTCCTCAAACGCCAGCTTGACCGCAAGAAGTTCCCTATTGCCTACATCATAGTTTTTCTCAGCTGAAGAGAACTTCTTGGAGAAGAAGGCACAGGGTTTGAGATTGGTAAGGGTGGCCGGACCCTGGGACAGCACAGCCCCCACCCCCACTTCAGAAGCATCCACCTCCACAATGAATGGTTTGGATGGGTCAGGTTGTACCAACACCGGGGCAGACATGAAACATTTCTTAATCGCTGAGAAGGATTCCTTAGCGAGTACAGACCAATTTTTTACATCAGCGCCCTTCTGGGTAAGATCCGTGAGTGGTTTAACCACTTGTGAGAAACCTTTAATGAACCTCCGGTAATAGTTTGCAAATCCTAAGAAGCGCTGGAGCCCCTTGAGATCTCGAGGCTGAACCCAGTCAGCGATCACCAGCACCTTCTTAGGATCCATACGAAACCCCTCAGAGGACACAATCAACCCCAAAAAAGACAGCTCCTGTACAAAAAAACAAACATTTTTCCAATTTAACGAACAATTGGTTCTCCCTGAGTCTCTGGAGAGCTGTCTTTAGATGTTGCAAGTGAGATTGACTGTCCGGGGAATACACCAAAATGTCATCCAAATAAATAATAACAAAACGGCCTATCAGATCAGAAAACACAACATTGATGAAATTTTGGAAAATAGCGGGTGCATTAGTTAACCCAAACGGCATTACCAGGTTCTCAAAGAGTCCTTCTGATGTGAAGAATGCAGTTTTCCACTCGTCCCCTTCCCGAACCCTTATTAGACTGTAGGCCCCCCGCAGATCTAACTTGGAGAACCATTGGGCCCCAGCTAACTGGTTACATAAGTCTGGGATGAGGGGAAGTGGGTAAGAGTTCCTAACCGTTATCTTGTTCAGTTCCCAAAAGTCGAGGCACGGCCGCAAACCACCATCTTTTTTTTTCACAAAGAAGAACCCTGCTGCCACAGGTGACACAGAAGGCCTGATGTGCCCTTTGCGGAGACTCTCAGCTGTGTACTCCTTTATGGCTTGGCGCTCAGGCCCAGACAAATTGAACAATCGAGCCTTAGGTAACTTGGCTCCAGGCACTAAATCAATGGCACAATCGTAGGGTCTATGTTTTGGCAGCGCCTCAGCCTCACTTTCGGAAAAAACGTCTTTGAAATCCTTCAGGTACTCCGGAATACCTTCCAGACTGACAGACGACACAGACATGGATTTAACAGCGTTAACAAGATGTCCCAGGTTACCACATTTATTATTGCATCCCCATTGAGTGATTTCCACTGTAACCCAATCAATGGTAGGATTATGGCGTTGAAGCCAAGACATCCCCAGTACCAGTCCTGCAGGCAAGTTATCTAGCACAAGACAACTTAGTTTTTCCACATGAGTGGAACCCACTTTTAGAGAGAAAAGTTCAGACCTGCAACAGATACCATCTTGGGTAAGAGGCGACGAGTCAATTGCCACAAGTTTAACAGGATCGTGAAGCCTGACTGTCCCTATCTTATTAAGAGTCATAACCTTGATATCAATCAGGTTCACAGCAGAACCGCAGTCAATAAAAGCAGTAGTCTGAACAGGACCATAACCAAGTTCCAGTTCCACCTGCAGCACCATTTTTGCACATGAGGAAAATTGTACCTGAAGGTCAGGGTAGCCTCCTCGACTACTACCCAGACCTAGTCGTTTCCCGCCATCTTGGAGGATGACGGACAGGAAGGGCAGTCCTTCTTCCAATGTCCAGATTTCCCACAATAGAAGCACAACTGCTTTTCCCGGCGGCTTCTTCTTTCCTTTCCCTCACAGGTGACAACGCTCACCTCCATAGCCATAGGAAGAGTCCAGGTCTCATCTCCACTGAAGAATAATGGTGTTTCCCATTGCATAATGCCTCTAGCCCGCAGCCTGCGATCCGTGCGAATCGCTTGGATCATGGCATCCTCCAGGGAGTCAGGCGGAGGATGAAGTACCAAAGCATCTTTCAGACGTTCACACAGGCCTCTGTGGAACAGCCCCCAAAGGGTGGCATCACTCCAGGAAATCTCAGCTGCCCAACGTCTGAATTCAGTACAGAACCATTCGGCCGAGTGCTCCCCCTGACAGACACTCATCACCTTGTCCTCAGCCAACCGCACTCTATCAGGCTCATCATAAATAAGCCCTAAGGCTTCAAAAAACACATCCACAGACATTCTCTCAGGGGCAGAAGAGGAAAGCTAAAATGCCCAGGCTTGTGGGGACCCCCTAAGCAGGGACATCACCACCCCCACCCTCTGTTTCTCATCCCCAGAGGAGCAGGGTCTCAAAGAGAAAAAGAGCTTACAGCCCTCCTTAAATGCCCTGAAATCATCCTTGTTACCAGAAAATGTATCTGGCAATTTAACCGGGGACTCAGGTGGGACTAAAATGACATCTCTATTCCCCACCTGCTGGAAACCTGCGGAAAGCACCCCCTGTACTGAGTCCTCCACCCGCCGTTTGGACTGGGCCAGAGCTTGGTGTTCCAAAATAAGCTTCTGCAGTGACTGAGTCAAGCATTTCACCTGCTCAGATAAAGCACACATTGGGTCCATGCTGCAGAAGTGAGGAAAGAAAAAAAAATTGTAGGCCAGTTATAATGTCAGGAACACCACACTGAACTTGCTCACTGAGCCAGTGCGCGTGTCCTGAGTAAAGCGAACAGTGCTCCAAGATATCTGTGGAGCGGGCAGCAGCCGAGTAGATGTGTACAGAGCCACAGGACCTGAAGCACGTGACTGCTAGGGGCGTGGCCTAAACTCCACAGAGCTAGGAGCTGCAAGATAACTCCTAGCAGGGTAACTGCGAGACAAAGTTACCAGGGGGCATAGACAGGGAGAATAGTCAAGACGTAGCCAATGAGTCACACACAGAGATATCTGCAAAGGTACAAGAGGGGCGAGCAGAGAGTAGTCAGGTCACAGGCAATGAGTCATACACAGAGATAATAACGCAGTACAAAATCAACAGGCAAACTCACAACGGGAAACAGAACCGGGTCAGAACCATATAAACAAGCTATAGCAACAAACAGGCACACAGGGGTCAGCACACTAGGCCAAAGGCAAAAGTATAACTGGCAGGGATTGAAGCTTCCCAGGGGTTTAAGAAGCTCTCCCAGAACCAGAAAGAGGCCACAATCATTAACCCCAGGTGTGCAGGTCAAAACCTGCACCGAGCTCCAGACATTAACCCCAGGTGTGCAGCTCAAAAACCTGCACTGGGATCATGACAAACAGGACATTCAGCATCTCCCACTCACACACCACCTCATCTCACCCCCAATGTGTCGGTGTCCCCCGAAGTTCAGTTGTAGGACCAGGCACTAAGTTTAGGGCGTGCTCTCCCTCCATCTTCATGTCAACGTAAGTTATTCCCAACATATAGCTGGGCGACAACTTCTATTTAAGGCTTTTCCTCCAATATGGAGGTGCCTGAGCTACGTTGTAAGTTTGCGTTGCATGCTTTTGTGGCGACCCTGAGGGTTCAGTCGCCACAGAGGTACTGCACCTCCTCCTGAGGTGTGGTACCCCACTATCCAGGTAAGGTGGAGACACCTGACCACACTCCAACACTCGCATCCCACACGCACACCAGTAGTGTAGCAGAGCAACCTTTGTGGCTCCCTGCTTAGAACACGAAGAGTGCTGGGAGGTGAGTGGAGCTTTGACTGCACAAGAGAGTGGGAGAATATTAGGAAAAGGGTCAGTCTGTCAGAGAAGATCCCCTGAGAGGGATGGAGTGAAGGAAGTGCTGCAGCAGACTCCTGTTACCTGGAGCTGCTGGCACAGGAGAGAGCAATAGAAAGCCTGATTCTTCAGAAGGAAGATAGTTTAGTACAGAATGTAAGGAGAAGAAGAGAACTAAGGACTAGGGTCAGAGCAGAGCCCTTGCTCAAGTTTGAAGCGCATGTCCGAGGTCCGGTCCCCGAGGTTGTATGAATACTGATGTTCCTGCAGCAGAAACCGGAGGAATTGAAGTCGTCACCACTTTATTCTCATCTAAGACTTGGGGGCACAACAGCAACGTGGGTGAGCCGGGACATGATGGCAAGGAGTCCCCGAAGCAGGCTACAACTGTCTGCCGTACAAGTAGAGTTCTAAATAACATCAAGAAGGAGGAACTTGAGTTTAATACGCAACTACAAGTACTTCAGATTAGGCGCTAGTGTGGAGACGTTCAGAGAAGTCACATGTTGGAGGAGTGCTGGAAAGGTGTACTTTACCTTGCCTGGGAGTTGCCTGAGCCCCTGACCTGGAGGACACGGCACCGAAGCAGGCATCTGTGTGCACCAGACTGTGAGTAAAGCCTTGGAATTACATGCCCTTGTGTCCTCCACTTATTCCTGCACCTTACACCCGGCTCTGCTACATCTACTTCTTTACACCATCTCCCCATTTACCAACCTCATCTGCACTGCCCTGGGACTACAGCTCCACCTGTGGGGAGCTTCAGCATCATTGCTGCACCACACCATCTGTCCCAGAGAAGCAATCCTGCAGCTCTGGTCAAACTGACCAGAAACCACAGGTGGCATCACGAATCATCTCAACAACTTAATCCCCATCACTCTACCCCTTTTACATTGACCACCTGAGGCCACAGACCGGGTCACTGCCACTGTGACATCTCCCATTGAAATCAACGGGCCCGGCACCGAGTACCCCACAGCCTCTGGGGGCGAGTCACTTTCTAGTTGTCAGGTTCCCCAGGTCCGCCCGACTGCTTGTCTGCCGTGTACCCATCTGCTCTTACCTGCTTGTACCCGTCTGCTCATACCTGTCTGTGCTCTTCTGTCCATCAGCCGGTTCAGATCGCACCTACCAGTGCCCATCTGTCTAACACCCAGTCGAGCCTGTATCTGCCACTGGTCTTTTGTTCCTCAGCTGATCCCATGTGCACTCGTGTGTTATGCCCACAGGGCGTAATGAGGTAATGGACTCACTAGACCCCTGATGGTGCAGTGGAAGCTGTATACCTAGTACTCAAGAGTCAGGAGAATGAGCTTCATAAACCAAGGATACTTATTAAAGAAGAGTTGACAAAAGGAAAAAGGTGCCTGAGAGGAGGACCCTCTGGATCACGACACTGTACCGCGTAATGAGGTTCTGGGTAAGGTGTACCCCATACAGTGATTCCCCCGTCACAACACCAGGTGACCTAAATGCAGTGAATTCCAGACCGGGGGGATGACTCAAGATTTGTGGGATATTGGCTCTGGCAGTGGAGAGAATCCCAGAAGCTCCGTATAATCCTCAAAAGGGTGATCCAGCCGGTAGTGGTGTCCGGATGGTTCCGAGGGATCCAGGATAGGGAACTGCCAGCAGAGGATTCTATGGAGACAGAAATATCAGTATAAAGCAAAACAACGGACTTTTGATTGTAGAATGCTGCAGAGCACAGCAGAGTGCGGCCTGATCAGGAGGCAACAATCCCACAGAATGATCGCGTTGCCCAGGCAGACCAGGAGACCTGCCAAGAGGAAGCAGATTCCTAGGAGAGAAAAGAGCCACTGATGGTCTGGAGCCACGGACAGAGTGAGCAGTACCAGTGGAGCTGCGAGATAGGCGCCTGTCTCTCCGCACAGCGGAGAGCGGACCCGAGGCTGCGGGCATGACACCATGGTTCCAGAGTCCCTACTGTGGCTGCCTGCATTCTTATTCCCTCCTTCTGGCTGTACCATCCTACCCGCTGAAGTGGGTCAGCTGCCACCTTCAGTAGGTCAACCATGGAGTAGCATCTGGTACCACCTCCTTGTCCCTCCTTGGGTCACAGTATTTGCCTTCTGCCACTTATCTGAGTTGGATTTGGTAGGCCACCTACTTTAGTTACCCCTCCAAACTTTCAGAGGGATTCAGCACAGTGGTTCCACCACCTTGCCGATTACAGTCTCCATCTTCTGGGTTGGCTGTAGTAGAAGAGGTGTCGGTCACCGCTATAATAGTTCTACTCTATTGCAATTGATGCCACTTTGTTGGTGTCTACCACTAATTCTTGTAAATGTGTAGACTACCCGTGTTACTAGCCTTAGTTTTCTGACAATAGTAGTTTACGAAACTGATATTTGTGCCACCTGAGTGTGGCTCAGTATCAAAGCAGTTTCAAAGCACAGGAGGCCTTCACCGATCCCTCACCCACCTCGTCTTACTTTGACGTTCAATTGAAAGCTGTGAATGCTGTCTCAGACCCCGATACCTCATGCCTGGCTGAGTGCTGCAGTGATATGCTACAGTTTGTACTGTGGATGAATTGGGGCCACTTTCCTAGTGTCTGTCTGTCCCTCATTTGATGAGTCTTGGCAGCATTTGGGGCCATTATAAGGTGTTGTGTATGCGTTTTTTGCCTCCCATTGACTTTAATGACGTTCGACTATGTTCGGCTAATATTGGCTAATATTGCAAATTTGGAGATCGTAATCTGAACTGAACATTGAAATATTCACTCATCTCTACTAATTACCCAATAACTTTGTACACTGTGTGTGTATAATATATATATATATATAATTTCTGTATGTCTGTATGTACACCCATATATAAAATCCAGTCTGTTTGATTTTTAGATTAGCATTATTTTACTGAAAAGTGTAATAGTGTGTAAGTTTGTATGCTAGATGGATGTATCCTACATGAAGTCACACCCATAGTGGGATGACCCAGTCTGACAAGTATTTGCTAGTCTTTATAGCTGAGCTTTCATTCGGTTGTAGAAACAATTTGCAGTCAGGATTTCTGCCCTATGATCATGGCTCGCTCAGTCTCAACACTCTTGAGGACCTTTTATAGCCGAATTCATGTTCCTATGTGTTGTAAGAGTTATATATCAACGCAGGCACTGTCCAAGAACTACACAAGGAGCTTCACTACTTCTGCCAAATATCAGGATGCAAAGTCAAACCCTGGGTAAGACTCTTCTGTAATGACTGGGAAAACTTTTCCGAATGCAATTGTAGCATTCTCCTTTGTGTTGTCTTTTTCTGCTTATTAGTTTTAATACTTTTGCTGAATGCCAAGATGCAAAGTACAAACTGAATCAATAATCAAGAATCAATACTGTAATGACTCGGAAAACTGCGCAGAAGAGTTTGTATCACTCCCCTGGCTTTTCCTTTTTATGGTCATTATATATATCTACTGCATGTTGTTGTGCTCTTTTTAGTAAGGTATACCAAGACAAACATTTCTGTATTTTTAACTTAGGGCTCATACTCACTTGCGAAACTCACACAATTCTCGCGCGAGCCTCTCGCATGAAAACCTGGCACTGCCACCGGCACTGGGACCGGAGCGTCGGCTGCATAGAAATACATGTAGCCCCATGCTTCGGTCCGAATGCCGGTGGCAGTGCCAGGTTTTCATGCGAGAGACTCGCGCGAGAATTGTGCGTGTCTCTTGCAAGCGAGTATGAGCCCTAATACAGATTATTTCTTTACACACTGGGCTTTTTAGTATTATGGGATGTTTTGAAAGAGACAAAAATTGATCCAAGGAAGTAATGAAGGATAAATATGTTGATGCATAAAAATTCCTGTCTATGAGCTTTTTAAGATGTCATACTAAATATAATTTAATTTAGTGGTTATTTTCATCCTCTATGATGAATATTGTTGGAAAATTGCTTCTAAACACAAGCACTTTACTAACTTACATCTTTTTTATTGATTTTCCTAAACACATGGCCTGCCGAGATACAAAAAGAGCACAATCTGCGCCAACCAACACAATTAGTACTAGTCAAAACAAACGCAACAAAAAAAAAGTATGTTGGACGAGGTCAGATGTTGCATCAGAAAGGGTTAAAATTTCCCTTTGTCTCCATGATCATTACAATCATGCTTTGTATTGCTTATGGGTTATTTCTAGCAGCAGTGAGCAAACATCAGCAGTGCAAACTGTCACATCTGTGTCTGAACATACTACTGCACCCCCTGTCCTAGTCACGAGACAACGGCAGTGTGTAACTGCTGAGAATACTGTACTTGTCCCTTTCTTGTTCTCCTGTGTTTTCCTGCAGTAAGGATAATGCATAATGGTAGGATTATGTGTGAAAGTTGTGCTGTGGTCGGTTGGCGACTGAAACCCTATCGACAATCCTTATAACGATCATGTGTACTGTAGTCCTACCCTAAAGGTACAGCGCGGTGGCTCAGTAGTTAGCACTGTTACCTTCTGGTACGGACTGGGGCTGAAATTCAGCCCTGGCATTTGAAATCACATAGTCCCATGCTGTCCCCGTTCATGAGCACCAGATGGGGGAAGGCAAGATTTACTATAAGACCAACATTTCTAATGACTTCCGTGGGTTGCCGCAGTAACTGACGGAGTCAGTGACTTTGTGCTCTGTCACAACTCTTAACAGTATGGGGATCTTGAGAACACCGATTCTGTTAACTACATAGCAGACAAGGCGGCCCATGACCAAACAGGCTCTTCTGGCATTTGCCAGAATTGTCAGATGGCCAGTCCGGCCCTGGTTACCTTGCATCGCTGGCGTCCTGGATTCCAATCCCACCAAGGACAACATTTGCAAGGAGTTTGTATGTTCTTCATGAGTTTTCTCTGGGTGCTTTAGTTTCCTCCAAGACAAGCTGATAGGGAATTTTTCCTTGTGAACTCCAATTACCGTATATTGCCATATAAGTAATAAAAATAAAGTTTCAGCTTCAACACTGAGCACCACCTGGCACTTTTAAACACTGCGAAATTGTTGAAGGTCCTCCTCCTAGGTATTTGATGACTAACAGACAGCTGTTTCATCCAGTTATACTTATTATTATGTAGCCAAAGAATGACACACAAAAAATAAAAAAGTCTCATTAAATTACCATGTAGCGTGTAAAATTATCAAATATACAACTACCAAATATAGACAGTATAAGGGCAATTCATCATTAATTCATCTTTTTTTAGTGATTTTTTACTATTTTTATGTTGTTTTTCCCACATCATCTGTGTCGTGCATTGTTTGCCACTTTTCCCTTTGTTCTTCAGTTTGGGTGTGGTTTGCCAGTTCCAGAAGTTATTGCCCAATTCATTATTTGCGACTTTCGAAAAAGTTGCAATTTTTAGCACAAGATGTGCTCTAGTAATCCCATTAGAGATTTCATTGTAGCATTTTTTGGGCAGTTAAAAACTAACATGCAAGATTTTAAAGGATTGCCGTAACCATGGATGCCTACGTTACTGCAATGCCCTGCACATGGGGTAAGTGACAGCGAATTTGAAGAACTATACTACACCACTAATTGGAGGTATTTGCTAATATTATTATCACTACATCTACTACATATTGGGATAGATAGGATATTGGAGATGGGAATACCCCTTTAAGAAAAAACAACAAATAATAAATCAGGGTCTTTGAATCGGCACTACAGTCCAACAGTCCTCATTCTTCATAACTGTCTAATAAAATAACCTGGCTTCTTGCAAATGTAGGGAAACCAAGGAAACCACTGAGCATGTGTGGTAAAGGCAGGTACGCGGGAGGCAGTGACTAGGCGCGAGACGGATCATGCTTTAAGGTGTAACTTTTATACATATAGATGCCAATAGGGGCTATCTCGAGCAACCAAACAAGGTAACAACAGTTGTCCTCGCAGGGACCAATCACAGAAATACACTGATTATATGAACACGACTAACCCGGCGAAGGTCGGTCACTATAGGACCGCGGTATGGCTGACTACAGGTCCTTAATTACTAAGTGTCACTTAGCCCTCCTGACTTCTGACGGCGGGCTGTTCGATGGTGCTTTGGCGCCGGCAGCCGCTGGGCCCAGCCGATGAGGATCTTTCGAAGTCTTCGGGTGTTCCTACGCCCAGGCGAGACGGAGGCACAACAGGCCCCTGAAGAGTTCATCTGTGGGATAACCCCCAGCGGGGGCGGCGTGACACCGCCTGAGAGCGGGATAATGGAGGCCGCAGCCCCCGGGCAGGGACGGCCCGCAGTAATGCTGAATGGCGGCAGGAGAACCGCGGATGGCAACTCCAGCTGCGGGCAGGAGTGTGGCAGAGGTGACCGCGGAGGGCGCCAGGCAGGCCGCAGCCGCGGGCTGGAGTGAAGCGACAGCGGCCGCGGGCGGCAGCGGACAAGCCGCAGCCACGGACTGGAGTGAAGCGGCAACAGCCGCGGGCGGCAGCGGGCAGGCCTCAGACGCGGGCTGGAGTGAAGCGGCAACGGCCGCGGGTGGCAGCGGACAGGCTGCAGCCGCAGGCTGGAGTGAAGCGGCAACGGCCGCATGCGGTCGGGTGGTGTTCCTCTGCTGGACGGCTTGACGCTGTCTCCCGTCTGCCCACAGTGAGTCTCTCTTCCGTCCCTCCTGTCGCTTTCCTCTCTGGTTGCTGTTGGAGACTCTGGCTCTCAGGCGCCCTCTCCGTCTCCTGCCTGTTCTTTCCTGTTCTGCTGACTCACTCTGGCTCGCGTCTCCCGCCCCTTTTATATAAGCTCATCCCTGAACCGTTCTGGAAGCCTCTGCGGTCTGCTCTCTAATTCTGTCCCCCGGAAACAGGAACCTTGGTGACGGTCCCCTTGGTTCCGGCCCAGACATGCGACGGGGGCCCCTCCTCCTACACTTAGATCAAAACAGAAATTAGATATAGGGACAATAGTAACTATAGATGGTGAAAAAAATGCTTTTATTGAAAGATGAATGGCAAAAGTTGGCACTGTGTACAAGAGTGCCCGAACAATGAAAAGATAAATTACAAAGATCAATAAAAGGTGACAACTATGTACAACATACACATGATACAAACGAATGGGGGACCACAAAAAGGATGTTATAAAAAAGATGTTATACAAAACATGCTAGATTAAGGTGCAAAGGATCACTGTTCCTATGGCGGGTAATACCAGATAAGCAAGGATAAATCGGAATGTCTGGGTAAAGCCTGTAAAATAATACTAGATCAATCACCTCAATTCCACAGGGAAATAATCATAAGAACGAACACCTGCGGCATATGAATTGAAAAAAACGTATTGTTAAAGGGAATCTGTCACCCTTTTTTTGGCCTTTCACCTGCCGGCATAGACATCAGGGGCTTATCTACAGCATTCTGTAATGCTGTAGATAAGCCTCCGATATAACCTGAAAGAGAAGAAAAACACGTTATATTATACTCACGGAGGTGGGCGGTCCAGTCCGATGGGTGTCGCCGTCCCGTCCGGCGCCTCCCTTCTTCATGCGATGACGTCCTCTTCTCCCGTCCTGTAATGGCTCCGGCGCAGGCGCACTGCTCTGCCCTGTTGAGAGCAGAGTCCTGCAGTGCGTAGGCGTCGGGAGAGGTCTGGTGCCTGTGCACTGCAGAATTCTGCTCTCCCCTCAACAGGGCAGAGCAATGCACCTGTGCCGGAGCCATTTCAGGACGGGAGAAGAGGACGTCATCGCATGAAGAAGGGAGGCGCCAGACCGGACCGCAACACTCATCGGACCGGACCGCCCACCTCCGTGAGTATAATATAACGTGTTTTTCTTCTCTTTCAGGTTACATCGGAGGCTTATCTACAGCATTACAGAATGCTGTAGATAAGCACCCGATGTCTATGCCGGCAGCTAATAGGGGAAAAAAAGGGTGACAGATTCCCTTTAAAGGTAAAATAACGATTTGCCCAATATGATATGCATGAAAACCAAGCAAAAAATTTTTTTGATTAAATAATCATGATATAGTAATGCTAATCAATGTCCTAATTTAAAGGAGGAATAGTCATGAGTAAGAGATATGCTGACTGCATCATGCACATACATTAGAGGTAAGGGTAGTATGTATCACATAAGAAAATTACCTGGTGGTGTTCTAGGGGTGGTCCCTGGTTTGAGGTGCAACGCACGCCCTGATGCGCATTTCAGAGCTAAAACCCCGATGAAGGACTTAGTTCCGAAACACAGGTGACGGGGTCAGCATATCTCTTGCTCATGAGTATTCCTTGTCACGCTGCTGCTATACAGATAGATGCATGCTCCACTAGATGGCAATAGAGTGGAGGGAGGACTGCGCACAGCAAGGGTAGACCTGCAGCGCAGCAGTGACGCTACGGGGAGGTGGCTGCAGAATAGTCAAACAAGCTGAGTCGATATTAGTCTGTAGCGCAGTACCAAAGGAATAAACAAACACACAGAGTCAGAACAAAGCCAAATGGTTCAGTTCCAGTCAGGAGCAGATATGCCAAAGACAAGAGACAAACAGCAGGTCAGGGACACTGCCTGCAGGATGCAGTGAAGAGAAATATCCAGCCTGGCACCAAAATGAGGCAGAGAACAGTTAACCCTTAACATGATCAGACTGGTAAAGGGAGACAGGATACAAAACCCGGCCTGGATCTTGACATTCCTCCTTTAAATTAGGACATTGATTATCATTACTATATAATGATTATTTAATCTCTAAAATGTTTATGTTGCTTCAGATCTGGCCTCACATGGGTATATTGTAGGGTAGCATTATAATCTGCATTGCTTGGTATTCATGCATATCATATTGGGCAAATCGTCATTTTACCTTTAACAATACGTTTTTCAATTCATATGCCAAAAGTGTTCTTTCTTATGATTATTTTCCTATGAAATTGAGGTGATTGATCTAGTATTATTTTACGGGCTTTAAGGGGGTTTTACACTAAGCAATATCGCTAGCAATATCGCTAAAACGTCACTGGTTTTGTGACGTCATAGCGATATTGCTAGCGATATCGCTATGTGTGATACTTACCAGCGACCGGCTCCCCCGCTGCTCATCGCTGATCGCGCGAGAATGTCCGGCTCCATTTCTCGTCGGGCGCTTCCTGCTGAGACTTCCTGCTGTGACGCCAGCGACGCGTGGAGGCGGGCGGGAGGACGCAGGATCGCTGTGTGTGAATGGTAAGTATCGTGCGCTGCGTCGCTGCTGCATCGCTGTGAGATCTTTCTGTATGAAAGCTCACTAGCGATCATTTAGCGATGCACCAGCGATCCTGACCGGGTCGGATCGCTGGTTGGATCGCTGGTGCATCGCTAAATGTAAAAGGGCCTTTACTCAAACATTCTTGTTTATCCTTGCTTATCTGGTATTACCCGCCATAGGAACAGTGATCCTTTGCACCTTAATCTAGCATGTTTTGTATAACCTCTTTTTTATACCATTCTTTTTGTGGTTACCCATTCATTTGTATCATGTTTGTTGTACATAGTTGTCTCCTTTTATTGTTCTTTGTATTTTATCTTTTAATTGTACAGGCACTCTTGCACACAGTGCCAACTTTTGCCATTCATCTTTCAATAAAGGCATTTTTTTACCATCTATACTATTGTCCCTATATCTAATTTTTGTTTTGATCCATGCTCAGTTTCCTCGGTTTCCCTATTCGCGAATGATCTGCCATTCATTGCTCAGGACGTACATGCTACTATGATTCATGATAGATGTTCAGATATGGACTTCTTTTTCTGTTTGTTCTTGCAAATGTAGCGTGGCATGGAAGCCACGGGCGAGGCACTCATCTCCTTTTACACCCTGGCGTATTATATGAAAGTTTGGGTCTTGGCTGTGTGTGTGAACTAGTGCTGTGAGGGCCTTGTGCCTGCGCAGGCTACATGTAGACGGTGTTGTCGGCTGGTCAGTACTGTAGGTTTCACAGTTCAATCAAAGAGACCGCCATTCAAAAATAAAGTCTTTACTGAACAGTAACTTGGTAAGGGTTATATCAAAGGGATAGTGGGTGTGTAAAGGTCGGCCAGGGCAGGAGTCATGGCTGAGGTTGTTGGGCATTGTATACTCTGGCCTCCCTCTACAGGAAAACGTTACCTCTTCTCTTACATGTTACTATCGGTACCCACGATGCTGTCAGCGTCTTCTTTGTTGAGCTGACTTGAAGCTGGTCCGGGATCCCAAAGAATAGAGACACAGTCCAGGGCAACTCTTAACTGAACAAATGTATTTACTTCGTGACACAGCACATCCACGTAGTTTCCAGCATTTCCATCACAGTAAAGATGGCACATTATTTTATCTTTCCCTTCACTGTTCCTTGCGTCACTAAGTGTTTCAGTGGGATGGAGCGTCTCAGACGACTCCTCAGTGTCCTCCCTGTCAAGCGTCACCACAGTGAAGTGTTCTCCCATCCGTTTCACCCTGGACATCAGAGATCCAGCCCACGAGGCTATCCGCCTCATTCTGGAGTGACCTGCCCGTACACTTTTACAGTGACCTTCAATCTTCCTCTACTTCGTTCTTTTCCTCTCTACTGATGTTTCTGCTGTACCTTGTTCCCGTGGATGGCTGGGAAAACTCTTTAACGTTATGGGGTTTATAGGCAGGTCAGGCATATAGCCCACCCGAGCACACAGGAGTCAGGCCCCGACTGACTACTACAGGAAGATCTTCCTGACTTATTCCCCAGCTAACCCCTCCTACAGTTAACTCCTATATGTCCTACAACTATATCAACTATGCAGTGAGCTCAGTTCCCCCATCTAGTGGCCATAACATAGACTGCACTGTCCTTATCATATACATGGTGGAGAAACATAACAACACATAATATATAAATAATACAGCAACATGAATTACATGTTAGTACGCTAAAACAGTATAAAATATATATACATATATACAGTTGTGGCCAAAAGTATTGACACCCCTGCAATTCTGTCAGATAATACTCAATTTCTTCCTGAAAATGATTGCAAACACATATTCTTTGTTATTATTATCTTCATTTAATTTGTCTTAAGTGAAAAAACACAAAAAGAATTGTCCTAAAGCCAAATTGGATATAATTCCACACCAAACATAAAAAAGAGGGTGGACAAAAGTATTGGCACTGTTCGAAAAATCATGTGATGCTTCTCTAATTTGTGTAATTAGCAGCACCTGTAACTTACCTGTGGCACCTAACAGGTGTTGGCAATAACTAAATCACACTTGCAGCCAGTTGACATGGATTAAAGTTGACTCAACCTCTGTCCTGTGTCCTTGTATGTACCACATTGAGCATGGAGAAAAGAAAGATGACCAAAGAACTGTCTGAGGACTTGAGAAACCAAATTGTGAGGAAGCATGAGCAATCTCAAGGCTACAAGTCCATCTCCAATGACCTGAATGTTCCTGTGTCTATCGTGCGCAGTGTCATCAAGAGGTTTAAAGCCCATGGCACTGTGGCTAACCTCCCTAGATGTGGACAGAAAAGAAAAATTGACAAGAGATTTCAACGCAAGATTGTGCGGATGTTGGATAAAGAACCTCGATTAACATCCAAACAAGTTCAAGCTGCCCTGCAGTCCGAGGGTACAACAGTGTCAACCCGTACTATCCGTCGGCGTCTGAATGAAAAGGGACTGTATGGTAGGAGACCCAGGAAGACCCCACTTCTTAACCCGAGACATAAAAAAGCCAGGCTGGAGTTTGCCAAAACTTACCTGAAAAAGCCTAAAACGTTTTGGAAGAATGTTCTCTGGTCAGATGAGACAAAAGTAGAGCCTTTTGGGCAACATAGAGTTTACAGGAGAAAAAAAGAGTCATTCAAAGAAAAAAACACGGTCCCTACAGTCAAACATGGCGGAGGTTCCCTGATGTTTTGGGGTTGCTTTGCTGCCTCTGGCACTGGACTGCTTGACCGTGTGCATGGCATTATGAAGTCTGAAGACTACCAGCAAATTTTGCAGCATAATGTAGGGCCCAGTGTAAGAAAGCTGGGTCTCCCTCAGAGGTCATGGGTCTTCCGGCAGGACAATGACCCAAAACACACTTCAAAAAGCACAAGAAAATGGTTTGAGAGAAAGCACTGGAGATTTCTAAGGTGGCCAGCAAGGAGTCCAGACCTGAATCCCATAGAGCACCTGTGGAGAGATCTAAAAATGGCAGTTTGGAGAAGGCACCCTTCAAATATCAGGGACCTGGAGCAGTTTGCCAAAGAAAAATGGTCTAAAATTCCAGCAGAGCATTTTAAGAAACTCATTGATGGTTACCGGAAGCGGTTGGTCGCAGTTATTTTGGCTAAAGGTTGTGCAACCAAATATTAGGCTGAGGGTGCCAATACTTTTGTCTGGCCTATTTTTGGATTTTTGTGTGAAATGATCAATACTTAGCTTTTTGCTTCATTCTCTTTTGTGTTTTTTCATTTAAGACAAATTAAATGAAGATAATAATACCAAAGAATTTGTGATTGCAATCATTTTCAGGAAGAAATAGAGTATTATCTGACAGAATTGCAGGGGTGTCAATACTTTTGGCCACAACTGTACATTATATACATGGAGATTTAAAGGGATAACACTTTCAACCCCTTACATTTGCAAAGTCTTATAAATGTTTCCTCTACTGTTAAAAGCATTTTCTTTCAATCAATAGCTTTCCTTCTTCCTCTGTAGTCTACTCCAGGACTTGTGAAGCACACTGTTTTGCCCTACTTCCCCACAACTCAGCTTTAACGCTACATGACCCTGATGAGCAAGACTCCTTACTTGCTCAGCGGTAGTGCACCCTATTCTTTCCACTTCTGGTGCCCTGGATATATACCGCTCGCTACCCCCACCAGTCCCATGAACTCAGTCCTGTTTAGGCCTGTTACCTTCTGCGTTACAAGCTCTGGTGTTCATGACTCAAAGTCTCCAAGGACCCTTCTCAAGATGGCCACTTTGTCTCTTCGGTTACTTCTCTTCAGAATCTCGCTATCCCTAACCTTTGGTCCTGGATCACCCATTAGGCAGCACTGCTCGCTTTGCACTCCAAACTCCAACTCCCCAACTATCAGGAAGCAGTTTCTTGCCCTAACACTAACCCCACCCCTGTGGGCTAGACTCAAACATTAACCCTATGGCCGGGGTAACACATGCGAGAAACTTGCATGATTCTCATGCGAGTCTCTCACATGAACACCTTGCACTGCCGCCTACACTCGGACTGGAGCGTTCGGCAGCATGAATTTCTATGCAGCCGCACGCTCCGGTCCGAATGCTGACGGCAGTGCCGGGGGGGTTCATGCGAGAGACTCGCACGAGAAAGGAGCAAAAGAGAACAGAGGACGTGGGTTAGAAGAGAACCCTTCCTAGAAGTTCTAAGCGCAAGGCCGGGGCCCGGTCCCCGAGGTTGTATGGATACTAATGGTCCTGCAGCAGACACCGGAGGAATAGAAGTTGTCACCACTTTATTCCCACATAAGACTTGGGGGCACAACAGCACCAGAGGAGTGAGCCGGGACTAGGTAGCAAGTAGTCCCCGAAGCAGGCTACAGCTGTCTGCCGTACAAGTAGAGTTCATAAGAACAACGGACAGGAGGAACTCCAGTGTAACTCAGTACTGGGAGTACTTCATTTATAGGCGCTATAAGAGGAGACTTTCAGAAAGGCACATGTTGGTGGAGTGATGGAAAGGAGTATTCCATCTGGCCTGGAGGTTGACTGAGTCCCTGACCTGGAGGACACGGCACGGAGGCAGGCACCTGTTTGTACAACAGACTGTGAGTAAAGCTTTGGAACTACATGCCCTGGTGTCCTCCACTCATTCCTGCGCCAACACACCCGGCACTGCTACATCTCAGTGCCCAACACTGCCTCACCTACGCCTCTCCTTGGCCTTCACATCTACACTGCCCTGGGACTATAGCTTCACCTGTGGGGAGCTTTAACAACTTTGCTGCACCATACCATCAGTCCCAGAGGATCTGCATGCAGCGTCGGCTTAACACCTCCCTTGCCGAACACCACAGGTGGCATCACGAACTATTCATCTAATCAACTACATTCCACCATTCAATCCCCCTTTTACTTGGGCGCCCAGGGCCACGGTCTGGGTCACCGCTGCTGTGACACCAACTGACCTGAGTTACCGGCCCAGTACCGAGTACCCCACAGCCCTGGGAGGGCGACCCAACTTTGGCGTCACGAACAGGATGACGAGACCCGATGCCATCGGGTTCTGTGTGCCTGAGACTCAAATCTTTTGAAAATGTGCAGAAGACCCAATTTAATAGACTGTGAAATGAACTTTAAAAATGGCCGCTGGCGCAGTGAAGAAGGGCATGACAACATGGGTGGTCCTAAGAAAAGACCGCGAACTGTCCTGGGCCTCCCCTGTCTGAACTATGCAACAGCAACATGGCCCATACCCCGAGGGGTTCGTATACTGGCCTGGTATGGAGGAGTAGGAAAAAGACGCCTCCCTCAGAAGGAGGGGCGAGAGCCAGTGGCGGGAAAAGAGCCCAGGCAGGAAGAAGAACGCCAGAACGCCATATTGGAAAGAGAAGGGAAGAGGCCTGCGGAGCGCGAGGAGCTTAAGCTGAATCTCCCCGGCACCATGGCTGAAGGCTCTGACCCCACTTCCCGAATGAACCGCCGGCAGCTGGAGGAAGAGATTACCCGGCTAACACACCATCTGCAGCTGAGGCAGGAGGCGTTATGGAGGATGAACTGGCAGCACGCCCTGGAGGGGCCTACACCAGCGGTACCCCTGTCACCGGTACCCGTCGCTGCTGCACCGGATCTACCCCAGACAGACTCTGTGGAGCTTGCGGCCCCTGCCATATCACCGGCAGCATCTATCGCCCGCTCCCTGCCGTCACCGCCGCGGAGTGAGGTCTGTCCGGAGGAATTGTATGAGGCCCTGGGAGCCGGAGCAGAGGAAGAGGAGCTCCCGTCCAGACCTGACGCGGCTGCGCAGGTCCCACCGGAGACCCCTGCGGACCGGGAGTCACCATTTTCTGCCACCACTGTCACCAGGACCCGCACCGTGCCTGTACCGAACCCGGGACTACACCGCCAGGAGGCACCAGGTATAGATGGTGGCTGTTATGAATGGGTCACCGAGGAGGAAAAAACAACACAAGCCAAGTCTCAGAAAACCAGAGGGGTTGGTAACTATGCAGATTGCAGATCCCTGATCTTACCACACAACTAGCAGCAGTCGTGAAGCGTACCTACGATGATCCTAGACGCCTCGTCACAACCGGAGAGCTACATAAGCCTAAAGCAGGAAAAGAGGAAAACTAACTGCCCCAGAGCAGACCCCAAAGGAAAGACAGCCCCCCACATGTATTAACGATGAAACAAGATGAAAACACAAACAAAGGCAGAAAAATAGGCTGAGCAAACGATGGGGCCCGACTAACTAGAAAGGACAGGAAAGGAAAGACACTGTCTGCAATCTGCCAAAAACCCTACCAAAATAATGTCCAACACTTCTGATAGCAAAATAAACCATGAAGTCACTAGACTTCTCCACCTATATCAGCACTCTGAAATATTCTGAGACATAGCAAAAAGAGGCTAATCTAATAAGGGACCAAAAGGCAAATACAGATAAATAGGAGTGGAAATTCAGCACAACCCCAGCAGGGGCTGGCTGACCACAAAAAACTGAATTGACCAACAAGAGCAAGTGTGAACAATAGCAAAAACAAATTTAACTTGAGAAGTCTGGAACAGAGCTGAAGTCCAAGACCTGAGAAACAGACTGAATCACCAGCACCAGGATAGGGCGTCGGCTGTCTTATATCTAGTCTGATACTCCAGAGATCCAATCGTTATCCTCCTCATCAGGTGGCAGATCACTACCAATTAAACCAACCTCACTACCTCCTGTCACCACCAGAGGGAGAGCGGAAGGAGGAGCAGAAAATGAGTTCACAACAGGTGGCCCTCCTAACGGGCTACCTCTCAAATTCTCACTGTCGGAGGCTGGCCTGCTGGAGCTTGAAATGGGGGTGTTGGACGAGTCATCCGGGGGCACTAGGCTGACAGAGATGGGGAAATGGAAGAAACCCCTGCTGAGGAGGGTACGGTTGCAACAGGCGCGCACTATTCGACACCTTCAGGGCTTGGATGAGTCTAGGCCACTTTGGGATATTGAAGCGCACCACGGGTTCTCTTGGCCGCAGCTACAAAACCCCTGTGTAGCCTCCTACCAACGCCAACAAGCCACGGCATCCCTAGATGTTAGACCAAGGACCAGAGCAGCAGTACCCCCTGAGGATGGAGAACCTTTCCACTGGTACCAGCTGCCACTCCTACCGACTTAATGGTGGCAGAGACATCACCAGCAACAGCTGATATGCCTACCCCAATGAGCCAAGCTACGTCTGTAACCAATCCAGCATCCCTTGGTACAAGTCACCGCCCCAGCTGTACCTCAGGCAGCATCTCCAACCACTGCCATCGCATCTAGTGGACACCCAGAGCATCTCCCCTGGAAGCAGCCCAAGCAACCAGCTTCCAGAACCCCAGGAGGGGATAACTAGTCAAGATGTTGATTTAAACTAACTTTTGTTACCCAGGAGGGTATTTGCACCTTTGTGCCTGTTTTTCAATTTTGGTTATCATGTTTTTGTTTTTCCTGATTTTTCCAGTTGTTGCCTAGTTTAATTGGCAGCCCTTTACATTTGAACTGTGGAGATCATGGACGCTGAGAGATCCAGGACTGTTACTGTACATAGTTTGCACCTCTTTAGGTGCTTTCTCTTGGTTTTACATAGGAACCTCACCTTGGAATAAGGACTACCTCATTATAGGGACATTTCCAGACATGATGGCCGGTCCAGTGTCTACTCTTTGCACTTATGAATAATGTTTCGTATTTTTGAATAAGAAACTAGAAAGTGATAGTGTGTAGTGAAAGTATTAATGACAGATTTTATAAGGTTTAATTGAGACAGAAATATAGTGAATGTTTTACAATGTTTGAATAAAGATGTGAGAATTGAATTAAAATGTGCAGATGACGAACCAGGCAATAGCGGTTGTCACTCCTAAGACAAAAGAAAAAGAAGAGAGTAGAAAATGTGAAAGATAACAGAAAAGAAATGTGTTGCTAGAAAATGTGTTACTCAAGCTGATAGTGAATTTGCTTCCATAGCACTTTAAATTAGGTAGCATAACTTTAAATATAGATAGACAGTTAAATTGTTTGTAATGTTCAACAAACAGTGCCTCCCACATTGGGAAGTTTAGTGTAAGACATGTTCATTATGCAATATAAAAATTTTGTATGATCCTGTATTGTTTGTCTCTGTTTAACTTGCAGCCCGCAGACATGCTGTGTTTAATGGGGGGGTATGTGGCGCCCCTGAGGCTCAGTCGCCACAGAGGTACTGCACCTCCTCCTGAGGTGTGGTACCCCACCATCCAGGTAAGGTGGAGACTCCTGACCACATTCCAACACCTGCACCCCAAACCACAAAGTAGTGTAGCAAAGCACCTTCGGCGGCTCCCTGCTTGGAGTATAGCAAAGCACCCATTGGTGGCTCCCTGCTTGGAACACGAAACGTGCTGGGAAGTGGGTGGAGCTTAGTTTACATTAAAAGAGCGGGAAGAGTTTAGGATTTAGTCATTCAGTCATCCGGTCATTCAGTGATTCAGTCACTCAGTGATGGAGACAGTCAGTGAGTGAGGATGCAGAAGGACAGAGAGTGAGACAGAGAAGATCCCCGGGAGAGGGATGGATGAAGGAAGTGCTGCAGCAGGCCACGGTGACCTGGGTCTACTGGCACAGGAAAGAGACATAGAAAAAAAACCTGATTTTCCATAGAAAGAAAGGATTAGTGCGGAACGCGAGGAGCAAAAGAGAACAGAGGACGTGGGTTAGAAGAGAACCCTTCCTAGAAGTTCTAAGCGCAAGGCCGGGGCCCGGTCCCCGAGGTTGTATGGATACTAATGGTCCTGCAGCAGACACCGGAGGAATAGAAGTTGTCACCACTTTATTCCCACATAAGACTTGGGGGCACAACAGCACCAGAGGAGTGAGCCGGGACTAGGTAGCAAGTAGTCCCCGAAGCAGGCTACAGCTGTCTGCCGTACAAGTAGAGTTCATAAGAACAACGGACAGGAGGAACTCCAGTGTAACTCAGTACTGGGAGTACTTCATTTATAGGCGCTATAAGAGGAGACGTTCAGAAAGGCACATGTTGGCAGAGTGTTGGAAAGGAGTATTCCATCTGGCCTGGAGGTTGACTGAGTCCCTGACCTGGAGGACACGGCACAGAGGCAGACACCTGTTTGTACAACAGACTGTGAGCAAAGCTTTGGAACTACGTGCCCTGGTGTCCTCCACTCATTCCTGCGCCAACACACCCGGCACTGCTACATCTCAGTGCCCAACACTGCCTCACCTACGCCTCTCCTTGGCCTTCACATCTACACTGCCCTGGGACTATAGCTTCACCTGTGGGGAGCTTTAACATCTTTGCTGCACCATACCATCAGTCCCAGAGGATCTGCATGCAGCGGCGGCTTAACACCTCCCTTGCCGAACACCACAGGTGGCGTCACAAACTATTCATCTAATCAACTACATTCCACAATTCAATCCCCCTTTTACTTGGGTGCCCAGGGCCACGGTCCGGGTCACCGCTGCTGTGACACCTTCCCCCCTGAGTTACCTGCCCGGTACCGAGTACCCCACAGCCCTGGGAGGGCGACCCAAATGCACTGTGGCCTGTATCATCCCACTGACTGGCGCTGACTCTAATACTAAGTCCCTATCCACACACGTGATATCAGAGGGAGGGGAGTCTTAATGAGTCATTCGCAGGCACATGCATCCGTCATCATTCACACAGGTAGCAAGTAGAGTCTATACTAGCGCATGGCCGAGCGGCCATGCGGGCCTTTTATAGCCGTGCGCTTCCGGGATCTTCCAGATCTCTGAGATGGACCAATCAGATCAGGAGAAGGACCTGAGCATGTGACTCCCGATCTCCACTGGGAGATCATCTCGTGAGCATGCCCAGTAGCGTGGCGCGAGAACATAGCCTCTGGAGTGGCTTGCTGCAGAGCAGGCTGTGCTACTATTGCTAGTCCAGAGGTGGCAGCAACAACCAGACCCAGAGAACTGGTCTGAGCAGGGCGTCTGGTTTGCTGAGATTGCTGTGCAGGTGTCATGGTTTATTCAGGATTCTGGACAGGTGATGCAGGGGTTAATAGGGAGAGCCTCTCTTTGGGGCCAGGGAGGATTTTTATAGCTTCAGGTGAGCACCCCTCCCTGTCGTTTATACTCCTAATTTGAGTGTGCCCAACCCTGCATCGCTAGTGCCTCTCGCCTGTTCTCGTACGTTGGTTGGTGTATGATCTGTTCTGGACTTGGTTTACGTCTCTTGGTTTCTGATTTGGTACTGTACTGCTTGACCCGTGTTTGACCCTCCACTTCTCCTGACTACTCTCTGACGTTCTAATACTGTACTGCGTTGCCCGACCCGTGTCTGACCCCCTGCTTCACCTGGCTATTCTCTGATATTCTGATTCGGTACTGCGTGGCTCGATCTGTGTATGACCCCCTGTTTTGGCTGACTACTGCCACTGTTCAAGCCCCTGTGTAGCTGTGTCCCCTGCCTGTCACCGCTGCATCCCGGAGGAAAGCTCCGCCCTCTCCTCTGACACGCGGTCACATGGTGGAAGGTCCTGCGGGCACTGAGCGCTTCTCCGTCGCTCCTCCCCCCCAGCAGGTCCTAGGACCGGCTTTCTGACATCAGACGCTGCGCTCCTGCCCGGTCACCGAGAGGAACCTGCCTCCTGTGTCTCTTCATCTGTACTGGGACCGCTGACACTTGCCTGTCACACCACTCCTGACAACTATACCGGTGAGCGTGACATTATAAATGACCATACCGTTCTTTTCCTTCTCTCCTCTTGTTTCCCTCTGACCTGATGAGTGTGTGTGTGGGGGCTTCTGCTACAATCATGGATCCTATGCAGACACTATCTGAGCAAGTTAAGCAGCTCTCATAAATGTTCCAAAAAATGAACGTGGAACAACGCAGTCTGGCCCACGCCCAGCAACAGCTGGTCAATACTGTGCAAGGGGCTATGGCTCCAGAATCTTCGGTGAAATTACCCGATTTCTTTTCCGGAGACAAAAAGGAGTTCAGGGCTTTTCAGGAGGGATGCAAACTATTCTTCTCCCTGAGGTCCTGTTCGTCTGGAGGAGACTTTCAACGGTTGGGGGTAGTTATTTCCCTGCTGCGGGGTGCCCCACAAGCCTGGGCATTTTCGTTAGCACATACTGCACCCGAATGTATGACTGTAGATGCGTTCTTTGAGGCCTTGGGCCGTATTTATGACGAGCCTGACAGAGTACGCCTAGCGGAGGACATGGTGATGAGTGCACGTCAGGGTCGGCACTCTGCGGAGTGGTTTTGTTCGGAGTTTCGGCGGTGGTCAGCTGAAGTGACTTGGGATGATGCTGCACTCCGAGGACTGTTTCGTAGAGACCTGTCGGAATGCCTTCAGGACGCTCTGGCCCTGCACCCGCCCCCCGATACTCTGGACGAAGCCATGACCCAGGTGGTGCGGATGGATCGCCGGCTGAGAGCCAGAGGAGTGATGCACTCCGAAACATCTCTGTTCTCTGGAAGCAAGGAGATGGAGGCCAGCTTATGCCCATGGAAATTGGCGCCACCTCAATCAGAGAAAAGCAGAGGAGACGCCGGCGTGATAAACAACTATGTTTCTACTGCGGGGAATCAGGACACTGGAGGAGAGACTGCCCATCTTGTCCAGCATCTGCCAAGCCGTCGGGAAACTACTAGGTCTGGGTAGTGATCAATGAGGCTGCCCAGACCCTCAGGTACTTTTTTCATCATGCCCTAAATTTTTGCTTAATGTCGAACTGGTGGTAGACAATACTCGTTTTATTTCTACAGCCTTGGTGGGCTGCGGTTCATCCTTGAACTTGGTCAGTTCCAGCACCGTCTCCAGGGTCAAGATAGGGACAGTCAGGTTGGAGACCCCCCTGAAAATTGTGGCCATTGACTCTTCCCCTCTCACCTGTTCGGGTATTCGTTGTGTTACCAATAATTTTGTTTTACAGGTTGGTTCCTCCCATGTTGAGGAGATGAGATGTCTTGTTATGGACAATCTGCCCGAAGGGCTGGTGTTGGGCATGCCGTGGCTTCAACGGCACAACCCGGTTATTGATTGGAAGAGAAGAGTAATTGTTAAATGGGGCCCGAAATGTATTGACTGTTCCTATAAAGCTGTGTGTTGTGTTTCCCCTGCAAAACCTCTCTTTGAGTCTTCTGTTTGTCTGGAGGGTATTCCGGAATACCTTAAGGACCTTGAGGACGTGTTCTCTGAAAGCGAGACCGAGGCATTACCCCCCATAGGCCATTTGACTGCACCATCGACCTGATTCCAGGGGCCAAATTACCCAAAGCCCGGTTGTTTAATTTGTCTGGACCAGAGCGTTTGGCAATGAAAGAATATATAACGGAAAGTCTCCGTAAAGGGCATATCAGACCTTCGGTTTCCCCGATAGCAGCGGGGTTCTTTTTTGTCAAAAAGAAAGATGGTGGCCTGCGTCCCTGCCTCGACTTTTGGGAGCTCAATAAAATTACCATCAAGAATGCATACCCCTTACCCCTGATTCCAGATCTGTGCAATCAACTTTCGGGGGGCAAAATGGTTCTCCAAATTAGATCTTAGGGGGGCTTATAATTTGATAAGAATAAAAGAGGGGGATGAATTGAAAACTGCTTTTCTCACCACTGAGGGGTTATTTGAGAACCTTGTGATGCCATTTGGTCTGGCTAATGCTCCAGCAGTTTTTCAAAACTTCATCAATGTATTATTTGCGGACCTAATTGGCCGCTTTGTTGTCATTTATTTAGACGATATTTTGATTTATTCAACTGACGAGCACTCTCATTTATCACATGTAAAAACCGTTCTTCAGAGACTCAGGGAGAATCAATTGTTTGTCAAATTGGAAAAGTGTACATTTTTTGTCCAGGAGCTGTCCTTTTTAGGGCTTATAATTTCTCCACAGGGGTTTCGGATGGATCCCAAAAAAGTGCAGGCCATTGCAGAGTGGGTTCAACCCCAGGACCTAAAGGGTCTTCAGCGCTTTTTGGGATTCGCAAATTATTATGGGAGATTTATTAAGGGCTTTTCACAGATAGTGAAACCCCTCACTGATCTCACATGTAAAGGGGCCGATATCAAAAATTGGTCTCTCCCGGCCAAACAATCTTTTTTGATTCTGAAGAATTGTTTTATGTCTGCTCCGATACTGGTACAGCCTGATCCATCCCTGCCATTTGTTGTGGAGGTCGATGCTTCCGAGGTGGGGGTGGGGGCTGTTTTGTCTCAAGGGCCGGCTACTCTGACTAATCTCAGACCCTGTGCATTTTTCTCCAAAAAATTATCTCCGGCGGAGAGAAATTACGATGTGGGGAATAGGGAGCTCCTGGCAGTAAAGTTGGCGTTTGAAGAATGGAGGCATTTTTTGAAGGGGGTAGAGCACCCAATTACGGTCATCACTGACCAAAAAAATCTGGAGTACATTAAAACAGCGAAAAGATTGACTCCCAGACAGGCCCGGTGGTCACTTTTTTTTTCTCGGTTTCAGTTCTCTATCACTTTCCAACCTGGATCTTAGAACGTGAAGGCGGATGCTTTGTCACGAAGTTTTGAACCATTGTCTGCCCCTGAGCCACCATCATCCATTCTTCAACCCGGGGTGGTTATAGCTGAACTTTCGTCGAATTGGAGCGGGAGATTGTGGGGGCTCAATCTTTAACTCCAAGGGCCAAGCCTCCTCATAGATTGTTTGTACCACAGCATTTACGTTCCGAGCTTTTACGGAAGTTTCATGATTCTAAGTTGGGTGCTCCCCCAGGGATTGCGGCCACATGTGAGGCAGTAAAAAGAGTGTTTTGGTGGCCATCAATGTCTGCAGAAATTAAGGAGCATGTCACAGCCTGTGGGGTTTGCACCCATTCAAAGAGCTCTCATTTCCGGCCGGCCGGGGAATTGGTACCCTTGCCAATTCCGAGAAGACCATGGACTCATCTGTCCATGGACTTCATCACCAATCTCCCTCCATCCCGGGGTAACACGGTGGTCTGGGTAGTCGTGGATAGATTTTCAAAGATGGCACATTTCGTACCCATGGCCAAATTACCCTCAGCCGAGGTTCTTTCAAAGCATTTTCTTTCCCAAATCATTCGTCTCCATGGGGTACCGACTAATATTGTATCCGATTGGGGGACACAATTTATAGCAAAATTTTGGCAAGCTTTTTGTAGGAAGTTGGGGATTTCTGTCTTTCTCCTCAGCCTACCACCCGGAGAGCAATGGACAAACGGAGTGCACCAATCAGTCATTGGAACAAATCCTCCGGTGTTTGACTTCAACATTGCAAGATGATTGGTGCGACGCATTGCCCTTGGCGGAGTTCTCTTTTAATAACCGGATTAATCAATAAACTGGTAGGTCACCTTTTTTCATTAATCTGGGATTAAATCCTAATTTCGGTGAGTTTTCTCGTTTGGATTCAAACTGTCTGGGGGTCGAAGATTCGGTCAGACAGATTAGTGATCTGTGGGCAAAAGTTCGAGCTAGTATTGAGAAGGCGCAGGAAAAGTACAAACACTTCGCTTATAATAAGAGGGATCCGGGTCAGACCCTACACTGTGGGGATAAGGTATGGCTCTCGACACGAAACATAACTTTAAAACTGCCTTCCGCGAAGTTGGGCCCCAAATTTATTGGGCCCTATGTGATAACGGAAGTGATTAACCCGGTGGCTTATTGCTTGCTCCTTCCGTCCTCTTTGAAATTGCATAACGTTTTACATAGATCCTTATTCAAACCTGTAGGTTCTGTGCGGGAGGAACCCACACCTTTACCGCCCCCGGTATCGGTGGACGGTCATATGGAATTCGAGGTACAAAACATCGTGCAGTCTCGATGGGTTCGCAGTTCTCTGCAGTATCTCGTACATTGGAAGGGATATGGTCCGGAGGATCGATCATGGGTACCGGCCAGGTCAGTGCACGCAGATCGTCTGGTCAGGGCGCATCATGCGCAATACCCGGGGAGACATTGGGGTCCGGAGGCCCCCTGTTGAAGGAGGGATACTGTCATGGTTTATTCAGGATTCTGGACAGGTGATGCAGGGGTTAATAGGGAGAGCCTCTCTTTGGGGCCAGGGAGGGTTTTTATAGCTTCAGGTGAGCACCCCTCCCTGTCGTTTATACTCCTAATTTGAGTGTGCCCGACCCTGCATCGCTAGTGCCTCTCGCCTGTTCTCGTACGTTGGTTGGTGTATGATCTGTTCTGCACTTGGTTTACGTCTCTTGGTTTCTGATTTGGTACTGTACTGCTCGACCCGTGTTTGACCCTTCGCTTCTCATGACTACTCTCTGACGTTCTGATACTGTACTGCGTTGCTCGACCCGTGTCTGACCCCCTGCTTCACGTGACTATTCTCTGATATTCTGATTCGGTACTGCGTGGCTCGATCTGTGTATGACCCCCTGTTTTGGCTGACTACTGCCACTATTCAAGCCCCTGTGTAGCTGTGTCCTCTGCCTGTCACTGCTGCGTCCCGGAGGTAAGCTCCGCCCTCTCCTCTGATGCGCGGTCACATGGTGGAAGGTCTTGCGGGCACTGAGCGCTTCTCCATTGCTCCTCCCCCCCCGCAATGGCGTTAACCTCAACCTCATCCAAAGACAAGTCTGATGAGCCGGCAGATGACTCGGAGAACCGGGCCATGTGAACAGGCTTGAGAAGGGACACGTGGAAGACGTCAGAGATGGCCAAATGTGGTGCAAGAGCCAGGCGGTAGACCACCGAGCTGATTCGCTTAAGAACCTTAAAAGGTCCGATGTATCGCGGCGCAAACTTGGTAGACTCGGCCCGCAGCTTGATATTTCGAGCAGAGAGCGACACCAAGTCGCCGGAGGAAAAGGTTGGAGCAGGATGCCGATGCGTGTCGGCGGATGCCCTCATTCTTTCTTTAGAGGCTCGAATACTATCCTGGGTGTGAACCCAAATGTCGTGAGCCTCCACTGCCCAGTCTGCCACCCTGGAATCAGTGGAGGACACTGGCATCGGGACAGGGACGCGTGGATGCTGGCCGTAATTAAGAAGGAACGGCGTCTGACCAGTGGAATCAGCCACTGAATTATTCAGGGCAAATTCAGCCCATGGTAGCAAGGATGCCCAGTCATCCTGCCTGGCAGAGACAAAATTATGCAGGTACGTGACCAAGGTTTGGTTGGCTCTCTCAACCAACCCGTTCGTCTGGGGGTGATAAGCGGAGGACAGGTTTAGCTCAATGCTGAGTAGGCTGCAGAGCTCTCTCCAAAACCGGGATGCGAATTGGGGACCTCGGTCACTGACAATTTTGTCCAGCATGCCATGTAAATGGAATACATGTTTTATGAACAGTGTGGCAAGACCACGAGCGGAAGGCAACCACGCGAGTGGCACTAGATGCATCATTTTAGAAAAATGGTCGGTGACCACCCAGATGACCGTACTGCCACCAGACTTGGGCAGGCCAACCACAAAATCCATGCCAACCATCTGCCAAGGTCTGTCTGCCACCGGCAGAGGATACAATAACCCAGCCGGCCTCTGTCTAGAGGACCTGTTCCACGCACACGAGACGCATGCCTGTATGTATTCCTTCGTGTCTCGAGCCATGTGCGGCCACCATTAAGACCTTGCCAGGAGTTCTGTGGTTTGCTTATTGCCAAAGTGACTACCCACCCTGGATGCGTGTGCCCATGTGAGAACCTCCGGTCGTAGCTGAGGAGGGACAAAGGTCTTGCCCGGCGGCACTGACTCGAGAGCAATGGTCCTAAAATTCTCAGTAGGGAGAATTAGCCGAGGCTCAGCCTCCTCTTCCTCCGCTGAAACCACCGAGCGCGAGAGAGCATCTGCACGGACGTTCTTCTCTCCAGAGAGATAATGCAAGGTGAAGCGGAAGTGGGAGAAGAAGAGTGACCACCTAGCTTGACGAGAGTTCAAGCGCTGGGCCGTTTGTAAATAGACCAGATTTTTATGGTCTGTATACACCTGGAAGGGAAACCGGGCTCCCTCCAGGAGAGACCCCAAGATAAAACACAAAAGATAAAGTGCTAGTGCTAATATAAGCCGAAATGCACGTCAGGGCTGGCACATCCCGGGGACGCCAGCAGCATAAGAGGTATAGCACTGTGCTTGCACATTTAACACTTTTATTTTGCCTCTAGAGTTCATTTTTGAACATTTAGTACTTCACTATTCCTCAGCACTGCACTATATTTACTTGTGGTCATTTTCAGATGTTCATTGCTTGCTGCACAGATTTTTATGCATTTGCACTTTATATAATATCATGAATTAGTGGTTGTTTGCACATCAATGTTATATTAGCACTAGCACTTTATATTTTGTGCTTTATCTTGCTCTGTGTGATATTATTTTATACAGCATTGTGCTTACTATTGTCCCCGGTTGTGCCTTATCCATGGCATTGGCCTTCCCCCATTTCTTTTATATTATATCATATTATTTTATATTAATTTAGTAAACTTTAATTACTGGACGTTTCTTCGGTTTCTTTCGTTGTTTGTTTTTATTATCGGATTTGTCCCTTTAATTTTCCACGAGTGCGATATTTTATTGTTATAAGGTAATCTCATACTGCACTTTACCGTGAGTTATTGTAATTTAAATATAATATAATGGCTCACATTACCCTCCATATAATGTCATGTGTCCCACATAGCCATCCATATAATAAAATGGTCCCACATTACCTTCCATATAATATAATGGCCCCACATTGCCTTCCATGAATTATAATGGCCTCACATTACCCACCACATGATGTAATGGCTCCACATTGCCTTCCATATAATGTAGTGGGCTCCACAAATACTCACTGACTAAAAAAAAAAACAATACTCCTCTCTTCTCATCCACCCCCCGACCCTGCTCAAGTTTCCTCAAGGTGTATTCTGCAGTTCTGCTCCGCTGAAGATCCCTTCTACTTCATTGCTTTCAACTCTATCAGCATCAAGATAGAAAGAGAGGACCCTGCTGCTCACAAGGGCTTACACTCTACAGAAGAGAGAGAGAGAGAGAGAGAGAGAGAGGAAACCACTGACCATAAGAGCTTACACTCTACAGAAGAGAGAAAGAGAGGACCCCACTGACCATAAGAGCTTACACTCTATAGGAGATAGAGAGGATCCTGCTAACCATAAGAGCTTACAATCTATAGGAGAGAGAGAGGACTCCACTGACCATAAGAGCTTACACTCTATAGAAGAGAGAGGACCCCACTGATCATAAGAGCTTACACTCTACAGGACAGAGAGAACCCGACTGACTATAAGAGCTTACACTCTACAGGAGAGAGAGGACCCTGCTGACCATAAGAGCTTACACTCTACAGGAGAGAGAGAGAGGACCCCGCTGACCATAAGAGCTTACACACTAAAGGAGAGAGAGAGAGAACCCCACTGACCATAAAAGCTTACACTCTACAGGAAAGAGAGGACCCCGCTGACCATAAGAGCTTACACTCTACAGGAGAGAGAGGTCCCCACTGACCATAAGAGCTTACACTCTACAGGAGAGAGAGAGGACCCCGCTGACCATAAGAGCTTACACTCTACAGGAAAGAGAGGACCCCGCTGACCATAAGAGCTTACACTCTACAGGAGAGAGAGGTCCCCACTGACCATAAGAGCTTACACTCTACAGGAGAGAGAGAGAGGACCCCGCTGACCATAAGAGCTTACACTCTACAGGAGAGAGAGGTCCCCACTGACCATAAGAGCTTACACTCTACAGGAGAGAGAGAGAGGACCCCGCTGACCATAAGAGCTTACACTCTACAGGAAAGAGAGGTCCCCACTGACCATAAGAGCTTACACTCTACAGGAAAGAGAGGACCCCGCTGACCATAAGAGCTTACACTCTACAGGAAAGAGAGACTTGCCAAATGACTCTGGAGATGGAAAACAACTGCCATACAAACTATGCTCCAGCAAGAACTGCTGATCTGTGATGTTCCGAGTACTGGCCACCACTGTACAAGGTATGATAATCTGTAAGATGACAGCTACAGGGCATTATGGGGAAGCCAGTGCACCAACGCAGAATGACATTATCCTGCTGTCTAATGTATCAGCAGTGTAGGAATTGGTGAAGTGCTTCTTTGTTTTTTTTTGCGATCGAATCTCAAAAATGTTCGAATTTCATGAATTTAGACTCAAGTTCAATGTTCTGCGGATCGATCTGTTCATTTCTTATAGCAACGGTTTTTTTTTTTGCTTGACAGGGGAATATTTGTTAAAACTTACACGCTTTATTCCTGATTGCCAATGAGAAAGTTTAAGGTATAGAAACAACCAGTATACAGTAAGTCCAGATAAAGAAGCCAATTTAATACGATATACATTGGTTTTTACAGTATTTTTCTTCTGCAATGTATTACAAGCATATTACAGATAAAGAATTCAGGGTTACAATAATACATCAAGGTCAGACGGCAACAAAACATCAATGTCGGGAGATTCAAGGCTCTCCAGAAATGATAACAGCATTTATAAAATTTCTGCAAATTCAAAGTTTTACCCCTTAACCCCTGGAGCTTTTTTCGGTTTTGCATTTTCGTTTTTCACTCCCCTTCTTATCAGAGCCATAACTTTTTTATTTTTCTGTCAATATAGCCGTGTGAGGGCTTGTTTTTTGTGGGACAAGTTGTAGTTTTCAGCAACACCATTGGTTTTACCATGTCATGTACTAATGTACTAAAAAATGGTAAAAAAAAATCCAATTGCAGTGAAATTGCAAAAAAAAAGTGCAATCCCACACTGTTTTTCTGTTTGGCTTTTTTTGCTAGGTTCACCAAATGCTAAAACTGACCTGCTATTATGATTCTCCAGGTCATTACGAGTTCATAGACAGCAAATATGTCTAGGTTCATTTTTATCTAAGTGGTGAAAAAATATTCCAAACTTTGATTAAAAAAAACTACATTTTCCGATACCCGTAGCATCTCCATTTTTTGTGATCTCGGGATGGGTAAGGGCTTATTCTTTGCGTGCCGAGCTGATGTTTTTAATGATACCACTTTGGTGCATATACAATCTTTTGATCGCCCGTTATTGCATTTTAATGCAATGCCACGATGACCAAAAAAAAACGTAATTCTGGTGTTTTGACTTTTTCTCGCTACGCCGTTTAGCGATCAGGTTAATCCTTTTTTTATTGATAGATCGGGTGATTCTGAACACAGTGATACCAAATATGTGGATGTTTGTTTTTTTATTGTTTTATTTTGAATGGGGCAAAAGGGGGGTGATTTGAACTTTTATATTTTTTTATATTTTTAAAAACATTTTGTTTTTTACTTTTGGCATGCTTCAATAGCCTCCATAGGAGACTAGAATCTGCCAAAACCTGATCAGCTCTGCTACATAGAGGCGATGAACAGATCGCCTCTATATAGCATAATTACTTACTTGTTATGAGCGCCGACCACTGGGTGGCCCTCACAGCAAACTGTCACTGACAACCAGAGAGGTCTCCAGGAGACCTCTGGCTGTCATGCCAATGAACCGGTGACCCGCGATCACGTGACGAGAGTCACTGGTGGGTGGATTTCCAGTGCGATTGCCAGAAGCGCTTGTTAAATGCCGCTGTCAGAGTTTGACAGCGGCACGTAATGGATTAAAAGCCGCAGGTGGATCGCGATTTCACCCGTGACTGTTCCAGGCACATGTCAGCTGTTCAAAACATACTTTGCAGCTGCTAGACAGCCTGAATACATGTGGGGATTGCCTGAGCATGCTTGGAAAACTTGAGTAACAAGCATACTTGCTCATCACTAGTGTATTTTTTAACCCCTTTACTCCCAAGGGTGGTTTGCACGTTAATGACCAGGCCAATTCTTACAATTCTGACCACTGTCCTTTTATGAAGTAATAACTCTGGATCCCGGTGATTCTGACATTGTTTTCTCATGACATATTGTAGTCCATGACAGTGGTAAAATTTCATTCATATTCACTAACGTTCAAAAGTTTAGGGTCACTTAGAAATTTCCTTATTTTTGAAAGAAAAGCACAGTTTTTTCCAATGAAGCTAACATTAAATGATTCAGAAATACACTCTATACATTGTAAATGTGGTAAATGGCTATTCTAGCTGCAAACATCTGTTTTGTAATGCAATATGTTCATAGGTGTATAGAGGCCCATTTCCAACAACCATCATTCCAGTGTTCTTATGGTACTTTGTGTTTTCTAACTGTGTAAGAAGGCTAATGAATGGTTAGAATACCCTTGAAAAACCTTATACAAGTATGTTAGCACAGCTGAAAACAGTTTGGCTGATCAGAGAAGCTATAAACCTGACCTTCCTTTGAGCTAGTTAAGAATCTAGAGCATTACATTTGTTGGTTCCATTAAACTCTCAAAATGGCCAGAAAAAAAGAACTTTCATGTGAAACTCGACAGTCTATTCTTGTTCTTAGAAATGAAGGCTATTCTATGCGACAAATTGCCAAGAAACTAAAGATTTTCTACAACGGTGTGTACTACTCCCTTCAGGGGAGAGCACAAACAGGCTCTAACCAGAGTAGAAAGAGAAGTGGGAGGCCTCGCTGCACAACTGAGCAACAAGGCAAGTACATTAGAGTCTGAAGTTTGAGAAATCGACGCCTCACAGGTCCTCAACTGGCAGCTTCATTAAATAGTACATGCAAAACGCCAGTGTCAACTTCTACAGTGAAGAGGCAACTTCGGGATGCTGGCCATCAGGGCAGAGTGAAAAAGAAAAAGCCATATCTGAGACTGGCTAATAAAAGGAAAAGATTAATATGGGCAAAGGAACACAGACATTGGACAGAGGAAGATTGGAAAAAAGTGTTATGTACAGACGAATCCAAGTTTGGATCACACAGAAGAACATTTGTGAGACGCAGAACAACTGAAAAGATGCTGGAAGAGTGCCTGCTGCCATCTGTCAAACATGGTGGAGGTAATGTGATCATCTGGGGTTGATTTGGTGCTGGTAAAGTGGGAGATTTGTACAAGGTAAAAGGGATTTTGAATAAGGAAGGCTATCACTCCATTTTGCAATGCCATGCCATACCCTGTGGACAGCGCTTGATTGGAGCCAATTTCATCCTACAACAGGACAATGACCCAAAGCACATCTTCAAATTATGCAAGAACTATTTAGGGAAGAAGCAGGCAGCTGGTATTTTATCTGTAATGGAGTGGCCAGGGCAGTCACCAGATTTCAACCCCATTGAGCTGTTGTGGGAGCAGCTTGACTGTATGGTACTCAAAAAGTGCCCATCAAGCCAAACCAAATTGTGGGAGGGAATTCAGAAAGCATGGATTGAAATTTCTCCAGATTACCTCAGCAAGTTAACTGCTAGAATGCCAAAGGTCTGCAATGCTGTAATTGCATTCTTTGACGAAAGCAAAGTTTGGAGGAGAAAATTATTATTTCAAATAAAAATCTTTTTTTCGAACCTTGCCAATGTCTGGACTAGATTTTAAATTCATTTGGCAACCCATTTTATTAATAAAAGCATGAGTTTTCATGGAAAACACAAAATTGCAAGGGTGACCCCAAACTTTTGAACGGTAGTGTAACTTGCATTTATTTGGGAAAAAAAAAATTTGGTGAAAAATTTGAAAATTTCACAAATTTCCAACTTTAAATTTTTATGCCCTTAAATCACAGAGATATTGCACATAAGAAACTTAATAAGTAACATTTCCCACATTTTTACTTTACATCAGCACAATTTTGGAACCAAAATGTTTTTTTTGTTAAGAAATTATAAGGGTTAAAAGTTGACCAGCGATTTCTCATTTTTATAACACCATTTTTTTAGGGACCACATCACATTTGAAGTCACTTTGAGGGGTCTATATGATAGAAAATACACAAAAGTGATACCATTCTAAAAACTGCACCCCTGACGGTACTCAAAACCACATTCAAGATGTTTATTAACCCTTCAGGTGCTTCACAGGAATTTTTTGAATGTTTAAAAAAATGAACATTTTTCACAAAAAAATTACTTCAGGTCCAATTTTTTTTATTTTACCAAGGGTAGCAGGAGAAATTGTACTGCAAAAGTTATTGTGCAATTTGTCCTGAGTACGCTGATACCCAATATGTGAGGGGAACTACTGTTTCGGCGCATGGCAGAGCTCGGAAGGGAAGGAGCGCCGTTTGACTTTTTCAATGCAAAATTGGCTGGAATTGAGATTGGACTCGCTCTCCATGTCACGTTTGGAGAGCCCCTGATGTGCCTAAACAGTGGAAACCCCCCACAAGTGACCCCATTTTGGAAACTAGACCCCCCAAGAAACTTATCGAGATATGTGGTGAGAACTTTGAACCCCCAAGGGCTTCACAGAAGTTTATAACGTACAGCCGTAAAATTAAAAAATCATATTTTTTCCCCAAAAATTATCTTTTCACCCTCAATTTTTATTTTACCAAGGGAAACAGGACCCCAAAAGTTATTGTGCAATTTGTCCTGAGTACGCTGATACCCCGTATGTGGGGGTAAACCACTGTTTTGGCGCATGGCAGAGCTCAGAAGGGAATGGGCGCCACTTGACTTTTTCAACTCAGAATTGGCTTGATGCCATATTGCATTTGGAGAGCCCCTGATGTGCCTAAACTGTGGAAACCCCCCACAAATGACACCATTTTGGAAACTAGACCCCCAAGGAACTTATCTAGATGTGTGGTGAGAATTTTGAACCCCCTTGAGCTTCACATAAGTTTATAACGTACAGCTGTAAAATTAAAAAATCATATTTTTTCCACAAAAATGATCTTTTCACCCCCAATTTTTATTTTCCAAAGGGAAACAGGACCCCAAAAGTTATTGTGCAATTGGTCCTGAGCCGCACATGTCGGGGCTCGGAAGGGAAGTAGTGACGTTTTGGAATGCAGACTTTGATGGAATGGTCTGCAGGTGTCATGTTGCGTTTGGAGAACCTCTAATGTGCCTAAACTGTGGAAACCCCCCACAAGTGACCCAAATTTGGAAACTAGACCCCCTAAGGAACTTATCTAGATGTGTACTGAGCACTTTGAACCCCCAAGTGCTTCACAGAAGTTTATAACGTAGAGCCATAAAAATTAAAAAATCATATTTTTTTCCACAAAAATAATATTTTTGCCCCCAATATTTTATTTTTCCAAGGGTAACAGGAGAAATTGGACCCCAAAAGTTGTTGTGCAATTTGTCCTGAGTAGACTGATCCCAATATGTGGGGGGGAACCACTGTTTGGGCACATGGCAGAGCTTGGAGAGCTTGGAAGGGAAGGAGCACTGTTTGACGTTTTCAACGCAGAATTGGCTGGAATTGAGATCAGATGCCATATTGCGTTTGGAGAGCCCCTGATGTGCCTAAACAGTAGCAACACTGAGCAGAAGCACAAATGCTACTCATGTGGCGAAAGAGTGGTCAGACTGGCTGAGTCAGAAACAGGAGCAGAAGTACCACAGATTACAGCAGTACAGGTGGTCAGAAACAAGCCAGGGGATCAGTAACAGTAGGAAGCGGATAAGACAAAAGACAAAAGCAGGTCTGAATGCAAGTCAAGTCAAAATCAGGGAGTCAACAAACTTATAGGGAAATACGGAGTCAGGACAGACAGAGGGTATAAACATACATGGGGCAAGTCAGGGATCACAGCAGGACTAATCAGGGTATACCAGAGTCAGATACACAAGCCTAAGGCAGAACTATAACTGACACCACCTGCAGGATGCAGCAGCTAAATAGCAAACCTGAGAACAGACTGAGGCTGAGAAAGATTAGCCCCTGAGATGATCAGACCGGGAACATCGAAAGACAGGAATCAAAACCCGGTCTGGATCATGACAGTACCCTCCTCTCAAGGTGGGGGGCCACCGGACTCCCAGTCTTCCCAGAATAAGGTGTATGAAATGCCCGAACCAATTGATCAGCATGGACAGAAGATACTCAGGACCGTAACCCCTCCAATGGACCAAATACTGAAGTGAACTGCAGACCATGCGAGAATCCACAATCCGTTCCACTTCATACACAGTCTTACCATCCACAGAGACAGGAGGCAGAGGGTATGGGGACCCAGCAAAGGATGATACAAATGACTTAAGAAGGGACTTATGGAACACATTGGGGATCCAAAGCAACGGAGGAAGGCATAAGCGAAACAACTGGATTAACAACCTCAATGATCCCGTAAGGACCAATAAACCTGAGACCTAGCTTAGGAGAAGGAACTTTTAGACAAGTGATCTTATCTCCTACCAGCAACCTAGATCCTACAGACTGTTGCTTATCAGCAAAATGTTTGTTTGCCCTCAGCCTCCCCAATGTTCTTCTGGACCTCCCTCCACACCTCCGCCAACCGTATCAGCCCTGGTCTTCCTGAATCCAGCCTGGAAAATTCCCCAAAATGGGGGTGAAAGCCATAGTTACAGAAGAACGGAGAGGTGCCAGTGGACTGGTTAATCCGATTGTTAAATGCAAACTCAGCTACAGGCAACAAAGAATACCAATCATCCTGCTGAGATATAGCAAGACACCGCAAAATCTGTTCATGTGACTGATTGGTCCGCTCCGTCTGACCTTTAGTTTTGGAATGGTAGGCAGAGGAGAAGGTCCAGCAAATACCCAATCTTTTACAAAATTCCCTACAAAATTTAGACACAAATTGTATACCTCTATCAGAAACCACGCTCATAGGCACACCATGCAGCCGTACAACCTGCTCAACAAACAACTTAGATAGTGCTTCTGCATTAGGTAATACTGTAAAAGGTACAAAATGCGCCTGTTTACTGAATCTGTCAACCACTACCCAGATAACAGTTTTGCCATTGGAAGGAGGGAGATCAGTGATAAATTCCATGGACAAATGATTCCAAGGTCTATCTGGAATTGGCAATGGCACCAATTCCCCGGCCAGCCGGTTATAGGAGATCTTAGCACAGGCACACGTATCACAAGCAGGCACAAACCTAGCAACATCAGGGGTCATGGAGGACCACCAAAACAGCCTAGCAATGGCTTTTCGGGTGGCCGAGATCACTGGGTGCCCACTGAGACCAGAATCGTGGAACTCCCGGAGAACTCTCAACCGGTACTGAATCGGGGCAAAGAGCTTATTATCAGACAAAGATGGAGGAGCAAGAGACTGAGTCTCCCGAATTGCACGCTCTAATTCAGAGGATACCCCAGCAACCACCACCAACCCGCGCTGAAGAATGGAGGAAGGAGGTTTGGGGGTGATGTCGGATCAAAACTGTGAGATAAGGCATCCGCCTTGACATTCTTGGAACTAGGCCAAAAAGTGATAGAAAAATGGAAACAAGGAAAAAAAAGTGACCACCTAGCCTGTCTAGGAGTTAACTGCTTGGCAGATTCAATGTAAGACAAATTCTTGTGGTCCATAATCACCGTGATCTGATAAACCGCCCCCTCCAAAAAATGCCCCCATTCTTCAAAAGTCAATTTTATGGCAAATAACTCCCGGTTACCAACATCATAATTCGTCTCTGCAGAAGAAAACTTCCTGGAGAAAAATGCACATGGTCTTAAATTGGTCAAAGTAACGGGTCCCTGAGACATCACCGCCCCCACTCCCACCTCCAATGTGTCCACCTCTACAATGAACTGTTCTGATGAATCGGGCTGAACCAATACAGGAGCAGACATAAAACACTTCTTTAATGTATTAAGTGCTTCAAACTCCAAGGGTGACCAGACTTTGAGATCAGCCCCCTTGTGAGTGAGATCGGTTAGTGGCTTGACCACCTGAGAAAACCCCTTGATGAATTTTCAGTAATAATTGGCAAAACCCAGAAAAAGCTGCAGACCCTTGAGGTCTCTGGGTTGCACTCAATCAACAATGGCCTGTACCTTTCCGGGATCCATCCGAAACCCATTGGTAGAAAGGATGATCCCCAGAAAGGAAAGCTCCTTGAAAAAAAACAAACATTTCTCGGGTTTAGCAAACAGAGATTTCCCCGTAACCTATGAATAACAGCGCGTAAATGACCAATGTGGGATTTCTTGTCAGGCAGAAAAAAACAAGAATATCATCCTCGTATACAACCATAAAGCGCCTGATAAAATCAGAAAAAACATCATTCATGAAGTTCTGAAACACCGCGGGTGCGTTCGTGAGACCAAAGGGCATGAACAAATTTTCAAACAGACCCTCGGAGGTGAGAAATGCTGTTTTCCACTCATCCCCTTCCCGAATGCGGATAAGGTTATATGCTCCCCTGAGATCAAGTTTGGAAAACCACTATGCCCGTGACAATTGGATATAGAGATCAGGAATGAGTGGGAGAGAGTTGGTATTTCTCACCGTAATTTTATTTAGTTCCCAGAAATCGAGGGCACGGGCATAAACCACCATCTTTTTTCTTGACAAAAAAGAATCCAGCGGCTACAGATGAGACAGAAGGATGGATGTGACCTTTGCGTAATCTATCATATAGTTTTTCATAGCGGTACGTTTCAGGCCAGAAAGATTGTAAAAATGGACTTTGGGCAATTTAGAATCCGGAATAAGATTTATGGTATAATTACGATGTGGTGGCAAGACCTCAGCCTCTTTTTTGGACAACACATCCCCAAAGTCCTTCAGGTACTCCGAAATACCATCTAGATTAATGGCAGACACAAAAACAGCAGAAAGACAAGCATTGGAACAATTAGGATCCCATTTATCAATATCACAAGATCCCCAGTCTATGAAAGGATTATGCCTCTGTAACCAGGGGAACCCCAACACCAGTCCCACAGAAAGATTATTCATAACATAACATGAAATTTGTTCATGGTGCAAGGAACCCATATTGAGGAGGAACTCCTCAGAGACAAATTTAATAACATTTTTAGCAAATGGTGTCTTATCAATGGCAATGATATGGATGGGAGTCTCGAGCCTAACTCAGTCCACAAAAGCCAAAGTGGATGCAAAACTACCTCCATAACACAGTTCCACCTCTTACAAAACTTTTTGAAATGATGGAAATGGTACCTGAGAGTCTGGGAGACCTCCTCACCAATCACCAAGACTCGGCAGCTTGTTACTTGACGGACAGTCCTTCTTCCAATGTCCCAGATCTCTACAATAAAAACATAATTTCCCATCATGTCGTCGCTTCCTCTCTTTCTCCTTGAAGTTGGTGACACCACCTCCATTGACTCCGTGAATGGCATCACCTCAGACTTAGCAGGCAATATAAGAATCTCATGCTGGATAATTCCTCTCTCCCGTAACCTTCTGTTCATAAGAATGGCCTGGGTCATGGCATCCTCCAGGGAACTTGGTGGCAGATGGCGGGCTAGCGCATCCTTAACCCCTTCCCAATCTGTGACACCACGTAGGCATCATGAAAGTCGGTGCCAATCCGACCTGTGACACCTATGTGGCGTCATGGGGAGATCGCATTCCTTTGGGTCGGGTGACCGGGTTCACTGAAAGGTCACCCAACCCACAGGTACAGGAGGACTTGTGCTTCACCCCAGGGGGGTGGCTTTGTCCCCCTGTGGCTATGATCGCTCTGATTGGCTGTTGAAAGTGAAACAGCCAATCAGAGCAATTGTAGTATTTCACCAATGAAACTTGGTGAAATATTACAATCCAGCCATGGCGGATGCTGCAATATCATCGGCCATGGCTGGAAACCATGATCTGCCCCTGCCACCAACTGATGGGGATGATCTGCCATCGACTGACGATGGCGATCTGCTGCTGCCGTCAGTATTTGCTCCCCTCTTCTGCCCTCCGCTCCCCCCGCCATCTGATTCCACCCCTTCCCCCGCTACCTCCCGAGTCCCGGTGTCCCTCCTGGTGTCCCTCTGTCTTCTCTCATGGGCGCCGCCATCTTCTAAAATGGTGGACGCATGCGCAGTGCACCCGACAAGTTCTTCCGGCCGGCACCCGGCAGATTCATTCATTTTGATCACTGTGATAGACCCTATCACAATGATCAAAATAAAAAAATAGTTAATAAACTCCCCCTTTATCAGCCCCATAGGCAGGGAAAAATAATGAATTAAAGAAAATATATTTATTTTTCCGTTAGAGTTAAGGTTAGGGTTAGAATTAGGGTTAGGGTTGGAATTAAGTTAGGGTTGGAATTAGGGTAAGGGTTGGAATTAGGGTTGGGGTTAGGGTTGGAATTAGGGTTGGAATTAAGGTTAGGGTTGAAATTAGGCTTGGGGTTGGAATTAGGGTTGGGGTTAGGGTTGAAATTAGGGTTATGGTTGGAAATAGGGTTAGGGGTGTGTTGGGGTTAGTGTTGGGATTAGGGTTAGTCTTGTGGTTAGGGTTATGGTTAGGGTTGGGATTAGGGTTAGGGTTGTGTTGGGGTTAGGGTTGTGGTTAGGGTTAGGGGTGTGTTGGGGTTAGGGTTGGAATTAGAATTGAGGGGTTTCCACTGGTTAGGTACATAAGGGGGCCTCCAAATTTGACATGACAATCTCAGAATTGCTAGGATCCATTGACGCGTTCCTGAGTTATTACCTCATAAAGGGAAACTGTCAGAATTGCAAAAAATGGCTAGGTCATTAAGGTCAAAATAGGCTGGGTTGTGAAGGGGTTAATAATCAGAAAGTCCTCTCCTGAACTGGCATCTCACACCAGAGTCATCCCAAGACACCTCAGTAGACCACCGTCTAAACTCAGAATAATACCGTTCAGCAGTGAGTTTACTCTGGGAGATACCCATGATTATGTCCTCTGCTACCCTGACCCGGTCTGGTTCGTCATAAATCAGTCCTAAAGCCTCTATGAACCTGTCCACAGATTTACATTCAGTGGCAGAAGCAGGTAAAGAAAAAGCCCATGTAAGAGGCCCCTCCAGAAGTAATGAAATAATTATCCCCACCTGGTCTGCCTTCTTCCATGTATGATGCTGTGTGGATTCCAGCATACGGCTTAACCTTTCATCCACTCCCAGAAACAAAACTGTATGGATGCTTAAGTCTATCTTTATTGGGATGATATGGACAACAGTGGGAGATGATAACAGATGGTATAGTAGAACACAGTAGTAGATGAGATCAGGGGTTGTTGTACAAAGTTGTAGATGATTCAGAGATTGTTGAACACAGTTATGGATGATTCAGGTAAAAACTATGAGACAGCTAAAGCAGCATGTCAGTACTGGTAGACAATATACAATACATCAGTACTGGCAGGTAATCACAGCAATACAAGGTATTATCACAACAGTAGCAATGATACAGGATGCTGTTATATCAGTAGCATGCTTTATATAGAAGCTGAGCAATATAACATACACAGCAGTAAAAGAGAAAGAAATAACTAACAACTAATTCCTGCCAGCTTTACACTCACTGAAAAGAGGATGCATAACTATCATGCAGTGTACTAGCATTACAGAAGCTGAACATGCATTGCAAACATCATGAGGAATGCATAATGGCCAGCTAACAGAGATGCATAACATATATTCATAGATGCATTAAACCTTACCGGAATCCGCTTGTTATAAGCAATGGTTTTGCAGAGAGCAGAGCTGAGCAAATGTGAGATACTCAGAAGACCGGCAGGAATGGTTACATGTTGTTGACCAGGGCAGGAAGAAGGGGCGGTTCTGAACCGTTAACCATTTGGGAGAACAGAAGATTCAAAATGCATGAATAAAAAGAGAAGGGCAACTTATGACACCTACTGGTAATAGCTGGAACAGCACTTAAAAATATATTGCTGCACCGAATGGGCAGAACACCACCCATTGACTCTCATCTCCAGAGGACCTGGGTCTAAGGGAAAACAAAGCTTACAACTTTCTCTGAATGCAAGAAACCTCTCCTTTTCTCCAGAGAAAGTATCAGGGAGCCTGACCGTAGGTTCAGGAGAGTGTAAGGATACATCAGTGGGGTTAGATTGCCTAACAGCTGATTTAGTCACGGAACCCTGAAAAGATTTTACAGAGTAAGCTCCCGCTGGAGTTGGTTGTGAGAAGAAGCAAGAGCCCTATGTTCCACTGACAAATCCTGCATAATTTGTGTCAGATTGGACACCTGATCCGCCAAGTTATGAAGCGGATCCATGACCAGAGAAAAAAAATGCAAAATCCCTTTAAATGTATGGGTCAGTTATATCATGCTACTGCATTGCAGTATAGAACAACCTCTACCAGGGGGTGCTGGTGAGGGAATAGAGGTTCAACACACATTATTATTAAAAGGAATCTGTCACCCCTTTTTTCGAATATGAGCTGCCGGCACCGCCATCAGGGGCTTATCTACAGCATTCTGTAATGCTGTAGATAAGCCCTGGATGTAACCTGAAAGATAAGAAAAAAGAGTTAGATTATACTGACCGGGGGGGAGCGGTCCGGTCCGATGGATGTCACGGTCCGGTGCCTCCCATCTTCATACAATGCCATCCTCTTCTTTCCTTCCTGTCGTGTTTCCGGCGCAGGCGCACTGCTCTGCCCTGTTGAGGGCAGAGCAGAGTCTTGCAGTATGCAGGCGCCTGGAGAGGTCTGGCGCCTGCGCACTGCAATATTCTGCCCTCAACAGGGCAGAGCAGTGCGCCTGCGCCGGAGCCACAACAGGAAGGAAAGAAGAGGGCGGCATAGTATGAAAATGGGAGGCGGCGGACCGGACCGCGACACCCATCAGACCGGACCTCCCCCGGTGAGTATAATCTAGCTCTTTTTTGTTATCTTTCAGGTTATGTCGGGGGCTTATCTACAGCATTACAGAATAAGCCCCTGATGGCGGTGCCGGCAGCTCATTCAAAATAAGGTATAACAGATTCCCTTTAAGGGGGTTGTTTAGTCTTGGGGTTAAAGTCTGCAGTCACCAATGCAGTCACCGCACTGTTGCTGAAAATAATCTCTATATAAAGACCAATATTGATATTACCGCCATATGGTCAGTGATAGATCTCAGTCCTAAATAACATATAAGAGACTACAGCAGAGTTACAGATAATGACTTACCGCTGACGTTATTTCTGATGGAGTCGTTCACTTTTCCCGTCTTTTCCATCTGGCCCAGACTGACCTGACAACTTCTTCCAGCCAAGACTTGGCTGCAGAGATTACAACAAAGACACATTTCAGGTCTAATATTTTCAGCACTGTCCCCAATGGGACTATTCCCAACCTGCACAAACTCCTCATCCTGCTGATATCCCAATGCTGAGCCGCTGCTGCCATATATGTCCCTATTACTTCACCTACTGTGTGGTTCTGTGTGACCTGTAAATTCTAAATCAACCCTCTTGAATATAGTAATGCTGGGTACAAGTGACTTAGAAAACAGTGCCCAAATTTTGTCCCCTAAAAAGTAATATTGCCCTGTGTCCCCCTTTGACAGTCACAGTAACCTGAGTTCCCCTAAAACAGAGATGGCGAACCTATGGCATGCGTGCCAGAGAGGGAACGCGGCATTGCCTGATCCTTTTTCCGGAGCTCTGAGCTGCAGCTTCCTGCCTCACACATTGAGCGGCGCAGCTGCGGCTGGATGACATCACCATTCAGCTCCGCAGCCGCTGTGGCAGTGAGATGAAGGAAGCTGCTGGCGCGCAGAGTGGTGAGTGTGGCCACTGTGCCAGTGCAGCTGCTGTGGTGTGTGTGCCAGTGAAGCTGCTGTGGTGTGTGTGCCAGTGAAGCTGCTGTGGTGTGTGTGTGTCAATGATGGGGAGAGGGCCAATGAAGGGAGTGATGGGGAGAGAGCCAATGATGGGGAGAGGGCCAATGAAGGGATTGATGGTGAGAGGGCCATTGAAGGGAGTGATGGGGAGCTGTTGTAAGTTCATTTTCCCCTTCACCATTGAGGTCTGATAAACTCCCTCTTCTGGTGAAGGAAGGTAGTGAGGCTGATTACCATGCACCTGAGCAGAATGATGATGACTGGGTGACTGGAATTGCTGACTGGATATAAGGCAGCCGACGCCCTTCTGCCTTGCGGGTGATTTCTCTGAGGGATTCTAGGAGACCAGTCTGATTCCTGCTTCTCAAAAGCTAAGTTTTCTTCTATGCTTTTTGCATTTGTTTTTTGGTTTTGTTTTGCCTTGTTTTTCTGGATTTCTGCCATTCCCTGCTGGGGTGAGCTGAATTCCTTTTTGCTCAGTCTTCAGAAAATACCTGAGTACTGATATAGTCTTTTTGAAGCCTAGCGTCTTCAGGGCTTTTTTCCCTATCAGTCTGTTGGCTCTTGTTTCTATAGGGTTTTGGCGGATTGCAGACAGCAGCTTTTCTATCCTGTCCTATTTAGTTAGCTTGGTCCCCATCATTTGCTCAGCCTATCTTTCTATCTGTGTGAGTGTTTTTTCATCTTGCTTCACCGTCATTATATGTTGGGGGCTGCCTATTAGTTTGGGGTCTGCTCTGGGGCAGTTTAGATTTCCCTTTCTGTCTTTAGGATATTTAGTTCTCCGGCCGTGATCGAGGGGTCTAGGGCACAGTAGGATCCCCCCACGGCTGCTGCTGGTTGTTGTTGATAGGTTCAGGGGTCTGCAATCCGATAGCTGCCAACTTCTCTGGTTTTCTGGACTTAGCTAGTATTTCTGTTTTTGCCTCCTACGGTGACTCATTCATGACAGAATCACCCGCCATACCGCAGATCCTAGGGTACTCAATAGCAGGAAAGAATTGTAAAAAAAAAAAAAAGTGTGTATATTTTTTCCTCTATATCTCTGAGGCCGTAGGGGGATTTTTTTTTTCTCTCAATGGAGATAAAGCAATTGTCTGATCGTGTGGAGCAGCTCGCTGCTGAAGTGCGGGGAATTTCCGCCTACCTTGCTCATTCACATGCTGCTGAACCAAAGATTCCTACTCCTGATATGTTTTTTGGGGATCTGTCTAAATTTTTGAATTTCAAAAGTAATTGTAAATTATTTTTTGCCTTGAAGCCTAACTCGTCGGGGAGCTCCGCGCAGCAGGTTAAAATTGTCATCTCTTTGCTGTGTGGCGATCCCCAGGATTGGGCGTTTTCTCTGAAACCAGATGATCCTATTCTGACTAATGTGAACGCATTTTTTCAAGCCTTGGAGTTGTTGTATGACGAACCTAATGCTATTGATCAGGCTGAAAAGACCCTGTTGGCATTGAGCCAGGGTCGAGATTCTGCAGAATTGTACTGTCAAAAATTCCGAAAGTGGGGGGTCCGTACTACCTGGAATGATAATGCCTTGGCAGCCCTCTTTCGGAAGGGTTTGTCAGAAGCCGTAAAAGATACTATGGTGGGATTTCCTGTTCCCTCTGGTCTTGACGATTCTATGTCATTAGCCATTCAGGTTGATTGGCGTTTACATGAACGCAGGACTGCATGAGAGGTGTTGCCACCTGTTGAACAAGTGTCTGAACCTTTGCAATGTGATAGAGTTTTGTCCAGGGAGCAACGTCAGGAGTTCAGAAGGCATAATAAGCTGTGTTTTTTTGTGGAGATGCCTCGCATATTATTTCTGTCTGTCCTAAACGAGAGAAACGTTTTGCACACCCGTATTCTGTGGGTGGTGTTCAACCTAAGTTTCTTCTGGCAATTACTCTGATCTGCTCCCTGTCCACATTTTCCGCCAAGGCTTTTGTGGATTCGGGAGCAGCCCTGAACCTAATGGACTTGGATTTTGCTAAACGTTGTGGATTTCCGATGACACCTCTGCGGATGCCTATCCCTTTGAGGGGGATTGATGCTACTCCTTTGGCGAAAAATAAACCTCAGTTTTGGACCCAGGTGGTAATGCGGGTCGCCCCAGACCATCAAGAAAATTGCAGATTTTTGGTGTTGCATAATTTGCATGATAACATTGTTCTGGGGTTTCCCTGGTTGCAAATTCATAATCCAGTTTTGGATTGGAAATCTGTGTCTGTGGTGAGTTGGGGTTGTCGGTGTGCCCTTAGTGAGGCTCCGGTTTTTTCCACCTCTCCTCAGTCGCCTGATGTTCCTGACTACCATATTTTTCGCTTTATAAGACGCTCCGGATTATAAGACGCACCACAATTTTTGAGGAGAAAAATAAGAAAAAAATATTTTTTAATAAAATGGTGGTGCCTCTTATAATCCTTGCATCTTATTGCTTACCGGGGTTGGTGGCTGCGGTGTAGAGGGGTCCCAGGCTCGCTGCTGGAGGAGGCAGGCGTGGAGTGATGCTGCAGGCCGCATTCAGGGATGAGGGGGGGCTCCGATGTGTGCTGTTGCTGCTGCAGAGTCTTGTGCTGGTGTCAGGTTTCTCCACTTGTCCGGCGGTTGGAGGCCGGTGCTGCGGGTGCTCCGGTGCGGCGTTCTGTGCCCATCGATGCCCGGGGCTCTGCCGACATTGTTCGACAGACCAGAGCCCCAGCATTTCCTCGGTTCCCTGTATATGTGCGCTGAAGTGCCGGTAAAAAAAAAATGGCCGCCGGCGCGTGCGCAGCAGCCATTTTTTTGCAGGCACCACCGCGCGCACACAGGGAACCCAGGGAAAATGGCCGCCGGCGCGTGCGCAGATGGGATCTCGGGACCCACCTCTCGAGAGATGAGATTTCAAATCTCATCTCATCTCTCGAGAACTGGGTCCCGAGATCCCATCTGCGCACGCGCCGGCGGCCATCTTTTTACCGGCACACAGGGAACTGAGGAAATGCCGGGGCTCTGGCCTGTCGCACAATGTTGGCAGAGCCCCGGGCATCGACGGGCACACAACGCGGCACCGGACACACCCGCAGCAGCGGCCAGCAACCGCCGGACGCCCCCGATCACAGCCTAGGTAAGTCATGTCCGCTTTGTAAGACGCACCCCTGTTTTCCCCCCAAATTTTGGGGAAAAAAAGTGCGTCTTCAAAGCGGAAAATACGGTATTTGGCGGACTTTTATGATGTATTTAGTGAGAATGAGTCTGCGTCTTTGCCTCCTCATAGGAGTAATGACTGTGCAATTGAACTGAGCCCGGGGTGTAAATTTCCCAAGGCTCGGCTCTTCAATTTATCTGTACCCGAGCACGAGGCTATGCGATCCTATATTAGAGGTGCTTGCTGGTTTACCAAGCTTGACCTCAGGGGGGCGTATAATCTTATCCGCATTAAGCATGGGGATGAATGGAAGACGGCGTTTAATACTCCAGAGGGACATTTTGAGTACCTGGTGATGCCTTTTGGGCTCACTAATGCCCCTCTGTCTTCCAGTGCTTCATGAACGACATTTTCCGAGACTTTGTGGATACATTTTTGATTATCTATCTGGATGATATTTTGATCTTGTCCAAGGATTGGGATTCTCATGTGGAACATGTTCGGACTGTGTTCCGGATCTTGAGCGAGAATTCCCTGTATGTCAAAGGATCGAAATGCCTTTATGGGGTACAGAGGATTTCATTTTTGGGATTTATTTTGTCTCCGTCAACTATTGAAATGGACCCGGCCAAGGTACAGGCCATTTATGATTGGGTTCAGCCCACTTCTTTGAAGGCCCTCCAGAAGTTTTTGGGCTTTGCTAATTTTTATCGGAAATTTATAGCAAAATTTTCTAGTATTGCCAAGCCTTTGACTGATCTGACTAAGAAGGGTGCTGATGTGTTGAATTGGTCTCCGGAGGCTGTTTCTTCCTTTCAGGAACTGAAGCGAAGATTCAATTCTGCCCCGGTTTTGCGGCAACCTGATGTCTCACTCCCGTTCCAGGTAGAGGTGGACGCTTCTGAGATTGGTGCAGGATTTGTTTTGTCCCAAAAGGATCCTGTAACATCCAAAATGAATCCCTGTGCTTTCTTTTCCCGAAAGTTCTCTCCATCTGAACGTAACTATGATGTGGGGAATCAGGAACTGTTATCCATGAAATGGGCATTTGAGGAGTGGTGACATTGGTTGGAGGGAGCTAAACATCAAGTCGTGGTCCTCACTGACCACAAGAATTTGATTTACCTGGAGTCAGAAAAACGGTTGAACCCTAGACAGACTAGGTGGGCCTTGTTTTTTACACGTTTTAATTTTGTGGTCTCTTTTCTTCCTGGCACTAAGAATGTCAAGGCAGACACCCTCTCTAGGAGCTTCTTTGCTGATTCTCCTGTGGTGACCAAGCCTGCTACCATCTTAGGCGAAGGGGTAGTTCTTTCTGTCATCTCGCCCGATTTGAGACGTGCTCTGGAAGAGTTCCAGGAGGACAAACCTGAGCGTTGTCCCAGTGGAAAGTTGTATGTTCCTGACCAGTGGAGGAAGAGAGTGATGTCTGAAGTTCATTGCTCTGCATTGGCTGGTCATCCAGGTATTTTTGGTACTAGAGACCTGGTGAGTCAATCTTTTTGGTGACCCGCCTTGTCTCGTGATGTTAGGAATTTTGTGCAGTCCTGTGGGACTTGCTCCCGGTCTAAATCTTGTTCTCGCTCTTGTGGGTTGTTGATGCCTTTGCCGGTCCCCAGGAGGCCATGGACCCATATTTCAATGGATTTCATCTCTGATATGCCTGTCTCTCAGAGAATGACTGTTATTTGGGTGATTTGTGATAGGTTCTCTAAGATGGTTCATCTTGTACCACTCCCTAAGTTGCCATCTTCCTCTGAGTTGGTGCCCCTGTTTTTGCAATAGGTGGTTCGCTTGCACGGGATTCCTGAGAACATTGTATCTGACAGAGGAGTTCAGTTTGTGTCTAGATTTTGGAGGACTTTCTGTTCCAAGCTGGGAATTCAGTTGTCCTTCTCCTCTGCTTTTCACCCTCAGACCAATGGGCAGACGGAGAGAACAAACCAGACCTTGGAGTCGTATTTGAGATGTTTTATTTCCGCTGATCAGGATGATTGGGTTTCATTTTTGCCCTTGGCCGAATTTGCTTTAAATAATAGAGCTAGTTCTGCCACTTTGATGTCACTTTTTTTTCTAACTTTGGGTTTCATCCTCGATTTTCTTCGGGGCAGGTGGAGCCTTCTGCCTGCCCATGTGTTGACACTGTGGTGGAGAGAATGCACCAGATCTGGGACCAAGTGGTGGATAAGTTATCTCTCTCCCAGGAAAAGGCCCAGCGGTTTTCCAACCGACATAGGACCATTGGCCCCCAGTTTAAGGTTGGTGATATGGTTTGGTTATCATCAAAAAATATCGCTATGAAGGTGGCTTCTCCTAAGTTTAAGCCTAGATTTATTGGACCTTACAAGATTTTGGAGATTATTAATCCGGTCTCTTTTCGGTTGGCTCTTCCTGTCACATTTAAAATCCATAATGTGTTTCATAAGTCCTTGTTGAAGAGGTTTGTTGAACCAGTAGTTCCTGGGGTGGTACCTCCGGACCCTGTATTGGTTGAAGGTAACATGGAATATGAGGTAGAGAAGATACTGGATTCCCGTCTGGCTAGATGGAGACTCCAGTATTTGGTTAAGTGGAAGGGTTATGGTCAGGAGGATAATTCCTGGGTCTCTGCCTCTGATATTCATGCCAAAAGATTGTTGCTTGCCTTTCATCGGGCTCACCCTGATCGCCCTGGTGGTGTGGATGAGGGTTCGGTGACCCCTCCTCAAGGGGGAGGTACTGTTGTGAGTTAATTTTCCCCTTGACCATTGAGGTCTGATGAACTCCCTCTTCTGGTGAAGGAAGGTAGTGAGGCTGATTACCAAGCACCTGAGCAGAATGATGATGACTGGGTGACTGGAATTGCTGACTGGATATAAGGCAGCCGACGCCCTTCTGCCTTGCGGGTGATTTCTCTGAGGGATTCTAGGAGACCAGTCTGATTCCTGCTCCTCAAAAGCTAAGTTTTCTTCTCTGCTTTTTGCATGTGTTTTTTGGTTTTGTTTTGCCTTGTTTTTCTGGATTTCTGCCATTCCCTGTTGGGGTGAGCTGAATTCCTTTTTGCTCAGTCTTCAGAAAATACCTGAGTACTGATAGTCTTTTTGAAGCCTAGCGTCTTCAGGGCTTTTTTCCCTATCAGTCTGTTGGCTCTTGTTTCTATAGGGTTTTGGCGGATTGCAGACAGCAGCTTTTCTATCCTGTCCTATTTAGTTAGCTTGGGCCCCATCATTTGCTCAGCCTATCTTTCTATCTGTGTGAGTGTTTTTTCATTTTGCTTCACCGTCATTATATGTTGGGGGCTGCCTATTGCTTTGGGGTCTGCTCTGGGGCAGTTTAGATTTCCCTTTCTGTCTTTAGGCTATTTAGTTCTCCGGCTGTGATCGAGGGGTCTAGGGCACAGTAGGAACCCCCCACGGCTGCTGCTGGTTGTTGTTGATAGGTTCAGGGGTCTGCAATCCGATAGCTGCCAACTTCTCTGGTTTTCTGGACTTAGCTAGTATTTCTGTTTTTGCCTCCTACGGTGACTCATGCATAACAGGGAGCGGACCAATGAAGGGAGTGATGAGGAGAGGGCCAGTGATAGGGAGAGGGACAATGATAGCAGTGATAGGGAGAGGGGCAATGATGGGGAGAGAGCCAATAATGGGAGTGATGATGAGAGGGCCAATGATGGGGAGAGGGCCAATGATGGAGGTGATAGGGAGAGGGCCAATGATGGGGAGAGGGTCAGTGATAGGGAGAGGGCCAATGAAGGGAGTGATGGGGAGGGGGCCAATGATGGGAGTCATGGTGAGAGGGCCAATGATGGGAGTGATGGGGAGAGGGCCAATGAAGGGAGTGATGGGGAGAGGGCCAGTGATGAGGAGAGGGCCAATGATAGCAGTCATAGGGAGAGGGACAATGATGGAGAGAGGGCCAATGAAGGGAGTGATGGGGAGAGGGCCAATGATGGGAGTGATGGAGAGACGGCCAATGAAGGGAGTGATGGGGAGAGGGCCAGTGATTGGGAGAGGGCCAATGATGGCAGTGATGGGGAGAGAGCCAATGATGGGGAGAGGGCCAATGAAGGGAGTGATGGGGAGAGGGCCAATGAAGGGAGTGATGGGTAGAGGGCCAATGAAGGGAGTGATGGGGAGAGGGCCAATGATGGCGGTGATGGGGAGAGGGCCAATGATGGATAGAGGGCCAATGATGGAAATGATGGGGAGAGGGCCAGTGATGGGGAGAGGGCCAATGATGGCGGTGATGGTGAGAGCGCCAATGATGGGAGTGATGGGGAGAGGGACAAAGATGTGGAGAGAACCAATGAAGGAAGTGATGGGGAGAGGGCCAGTGATGGGGAGAGGGCCAATGAAGTGAGTGATGGGGAGAGAGTCAATGAAGGGAGTGATGGGGAGAGGGCCAATGATAGTGGTGATGGGGAGAGGGACAATGATGGGGAGAGAACCAATGAAGGAAGTGATGGGGAGAGGGCCAGTGATGGGGAGAGGGCCAATGATGGGAGTGATGGAGAGTGGGCCAATGATGGCGGTGACAGGAAGAGGGCCAATGATGTGAGTGATGGGGAGAGGTACAAAGATGGGAGTGATGGGGAGAGGGTTAATGATGGTGGTGATGGAGAGGGCCAATGGTGGGAGTGATGGAGAGAGGGCCAATGATGGCGGTGACAGGAAGAGGGCCAATGATGGGAGTGATGGGGAGAGGGCTAATGATGGTGGTGATGGAGAGGGCCAATGATGGGAGAGATGAGGAGAGGACCAATGATGGGAGTGATGGGGAGAGGGCAACAATGATGGTGGGGGAGAGGGCAATGATGGGATGATGGGGAGGAGGAAATGATGGAGGTGGTGGAATGGGCAATTTCTACATTTCTACATGAAGGGGATCATGATGGGGCATATTTCTGCATGAAGGGGATCATGATGGGGCATATTTCTACATGAAGGGTATCATGATGGGGCATTTGGCACATGTTGGCACTTCGTCATAAATAATTGGGTTTTAGGTTGTAGTTTGGGCACTCGGTCTCAGAAAAGTTTGCCATCACTGCCCTATAACAATAACTGCCCACTTTACATTTTATAATGTCCCGAGTCTCCCTCCTGTACAGCTCCCCTATACACAGTATGATGCCCTCTTATACACAGTATAATGCCCCCTCACAGTATATATACTGACCCCTTAACCCCTTCACGACATTTGACATACTCAGGTCACATTATACAGCAACTTTTGGGGTCCAATTTCTCCTATTACCCTTGGTAAAAGAAAACAAATTGGATATGAAGTAAATTTTTTGTGAAAAAAGTTAAATGTTCATTTTTTTAAACATTCCAAAAATTCCTGTGAAGCATCTGAAGGGTTAATAAACTTCTTGAATGTGGTTTTGAGTACCTTGAGGGGTGCAGTTCTTAGAATGGTGTCCCTTTTGGGTATTTTCTATCATATAGACCCCTCAAAGTGACTTCAAATGTGATGTGGTCCGTAAAAAAGTGGTTTTGTAAATTTTGTTGTAAAAATGAGAAGTAGCTGGTCACCTTTTAACCCTTATAACTTCCTAACAAAAAAAAATTTGGTTCCAAAATTGTGCTGATGTAAAGTAGACATGTGGGAAATGTTGCTTATTAAGTTTTTTTGTGCCATATCTCTGTGATTTAAGGGCATGAAAATTCAAAGTTGGAACATTGCAACATTTTCAAAATTTTTGGCAAATTTCCATTTTTTCAACAAATAAATGCAAGTTATATTAAAGAAATTTTACCACTAACATGAAGTACAATATGTCACGAGAAAACAATTTCAGAATCACCAGAATCCATGGAAGCGTTCCAGAGTTATTACCTCATAAAGTGTCAGTGGCCAGAATTGTAAAAATTGGCCTGGTCATTAACATGCAAACCACCCTTGGGGGTAAAGGAGTTATGGTACGTTTCCACGTGCCGTAATCGCAGTGCTTTGGATGGAGTGGAAACCCCGCACTGCCCAAAGCCCCGCCCCCTTCTGTCACCGTGGTGATTCCGGATGTGCTCATTGAACACATCAGGAATTGCCGCAGGGTAGCCATAGAGTAGGCAGTTTACCTTGCGGAGATTGAGCGTCTCCGCAAGGTAAGCCGACATGCTGCGGTCTAAAAAGGTTTAATAAAATCCCCTCCACTATGCAGGAACATCTGGCCACTGCGGATTAAACGCTGAGGCAGGACACAGCGTTCAATCTGCAGCTAATCCTGAATATTTCCGCTACGTGGAAACATGCCCGTAGAGTATGTGCACGCGTTGTGGATTTGGCTGTGGATTTTTCCACGCGAATTTTGCTAAACCCGCAGGTAAAATGACCTGCGTTTTACCTGCAAATTTAGTGCAGATTTCCTGCAGATTTTCTGCAGTTTTTGTGCTGATTTCCCCTGCGTTTTTACACCTGCGGATTTCTATAATGGAGCAGGTGTAAAAACGCGGCTGATTCTGCACAAAGATTTGACATGCTGCAGAAAATAAACTGTAGCAAATCTGCACGGAATTTTCTGCAGCATGTGCACAGTGTTTTTTATTTTCCATTGGTTAAATTGGTACTGTACACCACAGCAGAGGATCCGCAAGGCCAAATCAGCAGCGGATCCGCACCAGAATCCGCAGCGTGTGATCGAACCCTTAAGGTGAGTGAAGAAATCCTTGTTATTTGTCATAATTCTGCTTGCATTAGAATCTATACACCATATTTGCTTTGCAGATGGGCCTGTACTGGCATTGAATGCAACTTCAACACATGCAGAAGCTTCCTTTACAGCTGTTTTAATCCATTGATGACTGTTCTGCTTTGTAAGCTGACTTATTCTTGCTTTCTAAATTCTGCAGTCTGCTTCAAAGTGGCCAGGTATTTTACAGACAAAACATTCACGAGTTTCTCTTAGATTGCTCTTATATTTTGGGAAATACTGTGTCTTTAATCCTGTTTCTGCTCTGGATTCTTTACTGCTGCTTACATGCTGAGTTTTTCTCTTGAATTCATCCACAAGTTTGCCTTTGACATACTCTTTTGTCAGCTTATCATCTGGCCGTGCATCTAGTACAGTCATGAGTGTGTCATAACTCTCTGGAAGACCACTTAATAGAAGTGCAGCAACATGAAAATCTTTATTTTCTTCCCCAATACCCCTGAGATGCTCCACAATCTCTTAGGTGTTTCTTATATAGTCCTGCATATTCTATCCATCACTTAGCTTAAACTGATACAGCTTTCTCATGAGATAAAGCTTATTGATGAGATTTGACCTTTCATGCACTCTCTGTAACTCATCCCACATCCTCTTTGCAGTTGCACACTTGCATATATGCACAATCTGATTATCATCTACACTGAGGGAGATTGTGCTTTGTGCTTTCTGATCCTTCTCCAGCCAATCATCTGGTAATGGATGAGGCACTTGTTCCTGAGTATATTTCCACGTACCTTCTCTTATGAGTAGCATCTTCACCTTGAATTTCCAGGGCTGATAGTTCTGGTTAGTGAGGCTTGGCACTGAGAACTTGACAGGATTGCTGTTGTGAACATCTTCTCTGTTGCTCTGTGCTGCTTTTGCTCTAGGCTTCTATTGCTGTGTTCCTCTGGGGTTCTGTGTCACTCTGGGCCCTGTTGGCAGCAGATTATTCAGGATACTCTCCAAGTGTGTGACAACAGAACTTGTTTATTCAGGAACAATCAGGAACAATGTATGATAAGCTTTATAGATCAAGAATAAATCATTTCTGTGTATCTCTATCTGTGCATCATCTATAGCAGGCTGCTTCTCTCATACAGACACAGTAAAAAAAAGTCACATGTGAGCCCCTGGGACTTTTTTTGTTGTTCTAACTTTATGAACAGCATACAAATCTAGCAACTAAACACTCATAGACAGGAATGGAGTTGTTGCACCAAACATATTCCAACAATTTTTGTTTCAGGAGAGCTTGTGATTTTTTTTTTATTTGTGGGACATGCTTTAAAAAAAAAACATGTGACAAATCATTAAGGGATTTGTGACAGTTCTGGGTCTACTGGAATTTAAATGTAGTTTTTTTTTCCTTTGGTCCAGCAAGAGTTAATGTATGTCTCTTGCTGTCAGATTCTTTCAGGCTGATCAGCTGACGTTGGTTGGTAACCACTCTCACCTCCCTTTAAATAGTCACATGACCCATCAGTTGATCGTCGGTTATAGAGATACTTCTATGCAGGCCAGCTAGGGGTGTGGAATTCTCCTGTGTCAGTCATGTTGTCTCTGTTGGAGTCCTACTTTCCTGGTTCCGTTTACTCTGCTTCTGTGGAGCGTAGCAATAGATTCTGAGCTGAGTTGCATCCTTTCTGTCAGTTCTTTATTTGTCTCTTTCCCTGTGTTGTGTCATCTGCAGTGGTGAAGCTAGCGTCCTAACTGGCCAGTGCACCAGCCTGGATTAGCTGAGGTGACAGTCAGGGACTAGGCACGTGACAGTGGCGGAGAAGGCAAAGACCCGCATAGGGCATTAAGAGAGCTTAGGGACAGTCACAGGTTGGTGTCAGGAGGTGTCCTATCCCTTGCTCCCTACCATTAGGGCCTTCCTCACCCTTTATCATCCTATTGTACTATATGTTGTGCTGTCTGCCGGATGTACCCGTGTGCGGACGTGACAACACAATCACTTTAAGGCTATGTACACACGCTGCGGTTTCACCTGCGGGTTTTTTCCCGCAGAACCGCAGGTAAATCTGTAGGTAAAGTGACCTGTGGTTTTCCTGTGGTTTGGCCTGTGGTTTTGCTCTGCGGTTTCACACCTCTACTATGTTAAAGGTGTGAAACCGCAGCGGAATCCGCAGAAACAATTGACATGCTGCGGGGAAAAAAACGCAGCAAAACCGAGCGGAAAAAAACGCAGCGTGAGCACTGCGGTTTTGAAAACCCATAGGGTTACATGGTACTGTACCATGTCTGCGGAACTGCTGCAGTTCCGCAGGGCCAAAACCGCAGCGGAACCGCAGCAAAAACCGCAGCGTGTGCGCATAGCCTAACGAGGTCTGGCTCCCATGTTCTGGCAAACATTTGCTTTAGTCAGAGGAAATTAAACTAGCTATGCATTTGCCTTAATGTGGTGGATGTGAGGAGGGATAGAAGAATCTTCAAACTATACATGAATAGCCTGATTCTCTAGAAGCTTTCAATGTTATCAATTTTCCTTTTTGACTTATAGGAGGAGGTCCTAAACAGGAACCCCTTGTCTGTATGCCCTAACAGAGTTAAAGAGGACCTGTCAGCATGACTATGGAATCTAAAGTAAATGATACATTTGTGAAATGACTCTGTTTACTCTTCTTCTGCAATCACCAGTTGTAGTTAGATGCTAATTAGGTGCAAGTGCAGCGGGGCTGGACATTGCACTGGGCCTTCTCCTCTCTGCCTGTGTTTGTCTAGCTCATCTGTCTAACTCCAGTCTTTGAATAACAGGTCATTGCTTTTTCAGTGACCTGCCTCCTCTGGCTGAAGTCTCACCCCGGCATCGTCATTGCTGTGGGCAGCGTATGTGCAGTCACTTCTAAATGATGTCACTGAACCATGAAGTCAATCTGAGCATGTGCGCCCATGACAGTGATGGTTTCAGTGCAAGATTTCAGTCTGAGAAGGCAGATCACTAAAAAGCAGTGACCTTTCACTCAAAGACTGGATTCAGGCAGGGACAGGGGAATGCAGAGACAGGAGACGGGGAATGCAGAGACAGGCAGGGGACGGGGAATGCAGAGACAGGCAGGGACGGGGAATGCAGAGACAGGCAGGGGCTGAAGGAATGCAGAGACAGGCAGGGGTTGGGGAATGCAGAGACAGGGGCCAGGAATGCAGAGACCGGCAGGAGAAGACCCAGTGCATTGTCCAGCCCGACTGCACTTCCACATAATTAGCATAAAACTTCAAATGGTGACTGATTACAGAAAAATGGCAAAACATATTTCACAGTGCCATTATTGCATTATTGCAATGTCTTTACTTTGGATTCCAAGTTTGTGCAGACAGGTCTTCTTTACTACACAGACTGTAATAACTTATGTACTAGGCACCATGATATTTTTTTCCATTTGTCTAGTGGTTTTTCCATTTATAGAATGGAAGAATATAGTATCTACACTAAATAACATGCTGTTAAAGGGAACTTGGCAGGGTTAGATGGGAGAACTGGGGTTCAGAAATACTCATGTAAATAGCACTTAGTGCCAGACTGACTTTTGATATTAAGTTTTTCTGCTCTCACGGTTGCATTGGGTATGGGCTCTGGCTCGGTATCGCACTCCGCTTTTGATGCTGAGAGCTCTGCAATCCCTCCACTCTGCACCGGATTTGTGACTGTAGCAGCCAATCAGGAGCCCACTAGTTCTTCTACCTATCCCTGCCATAAGTTTTGAATGGTTAGAGCTGCTGACCGGTGCTGATCCGTAGAATACAGATTTTTATTCCAAAGAAATAATTCACAAATTTTTGCAGAACTTCAGAAGAAAACTTAAAGGTTAATTTCATCAACCGTGATGGCGAGATCCTGACAGCCACAGCTAAAGAAGGGGAAAGTCTTCTGGAGCTTGTTATCCGGCACCATCTGAGCATTGATGGGTTTGGTAAGCCTTTCAGGTCACATAGGTATTGTATAATGGGGCTACTGACAATAGAATAGTTACCATGTAATAGTTGACCTGAAAATAAATTGCTCAAATTGTCTAAACTATTTCCATTCTTTATTCTCTTAGGTGCCTGTGAAGGAACTTTAGCTTGTTCCACTTGTCACCTCATATTTGATCAGAACACCTTTGACCAGCTCAGTCCCATTACAGATGAGGAGATGGACATGTTGGATTTGGCTTTTGGATTGACTAAAACGTATGTTCTCATGTATTTATGAACATAAGGCAACTTAAAGGGGTTGTCCAGTCCAAACCGATAAGTCTCCAGTCACTCTGTGTACAGGGATTTGCATATATAAGATCCAGTACTGGAGGGTATATATGAGTTATACATGCTCCTGGGCAGGGAGCATGACCTTGCTCTCCATACACTTACATGGAGTGAGGCCAAGCCCTCTAGTCAGCCATGGCCACTGGGAAGCCACATCACTAGACAGGGCACAGACTCACACAATGCAAGTGTAAGGAGTGAGGCCACACCCTCTAGTAGGCCACACCCACTGGTCACCCACGTCACTAGATGGGGCACGGTCTCGCTCATTGCAAATGAATGAAGACAGATGTCGCGCCAACTGCCTGGGAGCATGTGTAACTCATACATACTCTTCGATCCTGGGTCTGAAACAGGTGAATTCCTGCATTGCACAGTGCATGCTCTGGGGGGATTCATAAGTCTGTAGTCACACAGAGTGACTGCAGATTTATTGACTGGACAATAAGGCTCTTCTCCCACGATTGCTCAGTTTGGTTGGATGGCCAGGTCTAGGAAGACTTCTGGTGGTCCCAAACTTCTTCCATTTAAGGATTATGGAGGCCACTGTACTTTTAGGAAACCTGAGTACTGCAGAAAGTAACCTTGGCTAGATCTGTGCCTTGCCACAGTTCTGTCTCTGAGCTCCTTGGCCAGTTCCTTTGATCTCATGATTCTCATTTGGTCTGACAAGCATTGTGAGCTATGAGGTCTTATATAGACAGCTGTGTGTCTTTACAAACCAAGTCCTATCAGTTTATTTAAACACAGCTGGATACCAATGAAGGAGTAGAACCATCTTGAAGAGGATCACAAGGAAATGGACAGCATGTGACTTATATATGAGTGTCTGAATACTTATGACCATGTGTTGTTTCAATTTTTATTTTTGTAATAAATTTGCAAATATTTCTACATTTCTCTTTTTGTTCAGTCAAGATGGGGTGCAGATGTACATTAATGAGAAAAAAATTAACTTTTTTGAACTGAAAAATGTAAAGGCGTCTGAATACTTTCCGTACCCACTTTACATGCAGTTGAATAGCTGTTTTTTTATCATTTTGTCAGTCAAATCATATTTGCCCCTATGTAATGTGGAGCCTTATTTTTATGTATTTTTTTTACTGATTTAGCAAAAATGTAAAGAAAAAAATTAAATATGTTTGCTTTTCACCATTTTGCTTTTTTATGATCACAAAGTGCCATTAAATTCAAATTGTGTTTGTCTTACCATTACAATTGTTTTTATACATAGTACATGAGAATATGAGGATATTTTGTGTTATAAACTGTGGTTAGCATTGGCTTTTCTTTCCTTCCCTCCGTCCTTCATTCCAACCCTTCCTTATTCCCACAATGCCTTACTTCCTCCTTCACTCCCTTCATTCCTTCCTGTCTTCCTCCTTCCCTACATTTGTTCCTTTTCGCCTTACTTTCCTTTCTCTTTTCATTCCACATTTCAAAATTAAAATACATTTGTTTTAATGCTTATCACCCCTGTAACTGGGGTTGGTCCATTGTTGCAGGGGAAATTCAGCCCTCTTCTTTCACTACAGAGCTGATCGAAAGAAGCTAAGACCTAGCAGCTCCCAAACACTCTTGGTGCCAGGTGATCATATCATCACTAGGACAAGAGGAGAAATGTTTATGCTTCCTAACGTGTGTACACAGCTTTTGATCAGTGCTGTGAATACAGAATTCAGGAAGGCAGAGATGGTAATAACCAATCTCTGCCTTCTATGGGGAATCCAGCCAACTCTACTAGATGTCTCCCTACTTTTGTAGCTGCACAATCTCCCTCCAGCTGCTGACTCCATGGTACCATACCATTATAAAATGTTCCTGCAGTCATATGTAGACCAGCTGAATATTTTTTAAACTTTGGGCAAGTTCTTAATTACTACATGTTCTTTGATTTAATAAAATAATATTTTACTGTTAAAATTATCTTCTATTAAATTAGAGACTCTAATAAATATACGTATGTAATGGGATGGTAGGGACTTTGATATTGGTGACCAGTCCTTATATTCCACAGATCAGCAGTTTACTACACATCAGGTTCTGCATTTTAGCTCCCACTGAAGTGAATGGAAGCTGAGTTGCAATTCCAAGAATGGCCACTACATAGTGTACAGGACTGTGCTGCTCTGGCTTCAGCCACTGTATACATCTGGCTGCTGCGGAGTTGGCAAACAGCTGATCAGTGGGGGTAGCGGGAGTCGAAACCCACCAATGTTATATTGTCATATTGAAGACTTATTATCTAACTCTTGGACGACCCCTTTAATGAATATTGTACTGAGTTGTTGACTAATATTACAATATTATTTCAGCAGTAAAATAGTTTGTTTTTAACAAAATGAATAACAGATAAACAAACATATGATATAAAAGGTAATAAACCTCATCTAAAACATCCAATATCCCTTTAAAAGAAATTAAAAATGTTGTCCACTACTTGATGATGACCTATCCTTAGGATAGGCCTTCAATATGTGATCGGTAGAAGAATGACCCCCGACACCTCCCACCGAACAGCTGTTCTCGATGTTGGCATTGGCCGGACCTGACCAGTTATGGAGCTGCACATCACAGCTCCCTCTGCTCTTTAGTGGCCACAGTCGGGTATTGCACATCACATCCAAATCAATAGGAGGTGGATGTGCAGTCACAGCGGCAACCACTATAGAGCAGAGGGAGCTGTGCAGCTCCATAACAGGTCAGGTCGAAAACAGCTGATCGGCTGGGGTGCTGGGTGTCGTACCCCCACTGATCACACATTGAAGACGTATCCTAAGGATAGGTCATTAATGATAAAGTAGTGGACAAACTCTTTAACTCCCCTTTAGTTAGCGAGTTTACAGGTTCTGGTTGTACAGAGGTTTTTGCCTTGGAATCCAGAAATCTTGTTGATTGAGTAGAGTGAGCCTTGATTTCAGCCAACTCCTATGAATCGTAACCTTCTTGTACATTGAAACTAACCAAAAAGTGTAAATTAGTCGAGAATATGGTCTGACCAAGGTTTCAATATTTCTTTGCTGCCTTTATCACCACACTGATAGCTTCCGATATGTTCAAGTGCTGCCAAGCTGGGAAAAAGACTTAAATGGTGCAGCCATTTTCACTTTCACTCTACAGCTTTGTGCACACTGTATCTGATGCCTACAGTGAAGGTATAGATTGGGAGAATCTCCAAGAATATACTTGTGGTGGAAGGTTCTAACATTCGGTGTACAAATACGGTACATTGACCATACCTCATCTATTCATGCCCTTTTTGAAGTCACAAGATATCCCACCATGGTTTTCACATCCACCAACATTCATGGCTCAAGCCCTTTAAATTTGAGTCAAAACTGCTTCTACGCAATCTGGCATTAACCCTATAACGAAGGCTAGAAGACAATGATTATTTATGATTATAAATTGCAGTATGTACTGTACTTGCATGTTTTCCATGTGCCCTTCTACTTGCATGCATACACTTACAGACCATTAGGCTGTGTGCACATGGATTTTTTTTTTTGAGGCATTGAAAAAAAACTATGAATATTTAAAGTGAAAACTGCTTCACAAAACACTCCTTTTTTGTGGAGTTTTTGGAGGAATTTTTCTTTTACTGAAGCTGCATTAAAGCATTTTGGAAAAAAAAAAATTCCCAAAGTGTTTCTGAAGCCATTTGATTGGACAGTGCATACTCGGAGCCTGTTAAAAAATAGACCTGCACTTATTTGTTCCTATCAAGATTTTTTTAAACTCTAAAGGTAAAGAAAAAACACTCAAATCTATGTATGAACAACAAAGAGGATTGATATTGAAATGGATATGACTCTAGCGTTTTCTAAGCAATGTTTGTGGTGTTTTTAGTTGTGAATACAGTGCAAAAATAACTAAAAAACCCTCCATCTGCACATAGCCCGATATTTGCTGAGTTCGGCACAGTTGCCATTGTATCAGTGTCTTCAATATTTGATTCATTGAGAAAAATGATGTTAACATTTGTTAATAAAATCCCGAAAAAGACCTTTGTTGTGTTACAGGTCTCGCCTGGGATGCCAGATATGTATGACCCAAGCCATTGATGGAATTACAGTTCGAGTTCCAAAAGATTTATCTGATGCAAGAAGAGACCAAGTTGAACACAAGAGAAAACAATAACTAATGACGGAATATGTCAGCACATATAATTGGATGTCTGCAGCAGATGTTCTACTTGATTAGGACGAGGATTCCAGCGCTTCTGTCGCAGTGTCTGACATTATACACCACCATTCCACACAGTTTATACGGAAGATGTGAAAAGTGTTTGAAAAGATGTAGATGTTATATTATCAATGAACTTAGTAACAGATACGTTGTAGGACAAGTTCATTATCACACTGTGCATTTTATTCTATATGTGTGTGATAAATCTATGTGTGTGGACTTATAATACATAGAATATAATATACGTTACTACCACTCTAAAGCCTCCTGACTTGTATTTTATCAATTATTCCAGTGCTAAATAGGTTAATCAGGTTGTAAACATCGATGGTGGTATAGGACATCAATATTAGATTTAAGCTACTTTCACACATCAGTTTTTTGCCGTCAGGCAGGATCCGGCTATTTTTAGAAAAAACGGATCCGGCATAAATTTTGGAGAACTGTAGAAATGGATCCGTTTTTCTGCCGGATCCGTCTAGCAGGTTATATCTGTTTCCTGGGGGCTGGCCAATTGGATCTGAGCAAGCGCAGACTTAAAAAAACGGATCCGGTGGCTGGATCCGTCTTTTTCTGGATCCGGCGCATTCCGCCGCCCATAGACTTTCATTGTGGCAAAAAGCTGTAAGCGTCGGACCCGGCGCTTCCGGCTTTTTCGTCGGAGACAAAAAATGTTACAGTAGCCGTTTTTTCCAGACGCCGGAATGAGACAAGTAGCCGGATCCGGCAAAAACCGGATGAAACGCAATGCCATCCGGGAAGATCCGGCGCTAATGCAAGTCAGTGGGGAAAAACAGGATCCGGTATTGCATTTCGCCGGATCCGGTTTTACAAAAAAAAGCCGGATCGCACCTGACGGCGAAAAACTGATGTGTGAAAGAGGCCTAACAGTCACACCCAGTAATTAGTAGTTTAAAAAGGGCCACGGAGTGCAGCAGATTTATTGTTTAAATCTTTGCATTGGACATGGAAATTTTTTTTGTACTGATTGTGCTCGGTTTGACATAGGTTAAAAAAAAAAAAACGCTAGTTGTTTCTTCATTATTATATGGAGTAAAAAAAAAAAAGAATTACTTGAAAAAGACAGTAAAAATAGACAAAAAAAACCATGGGAGAACCCTCACTAAAATAACCAAAAAATGCTCGCAACTGAAGAAAATGTCACCAAATATTTCTGAAAGCATCTTCTTCTTGATCAACTTGGTGGGTTCACCGGAGTCTAGATACGTTGGGTGCACAACTCAGGCTATCTGCACAAAGAGCTTTTTTTGCCGAGTTTTTGTAGCAGAAAGTTCTGAGGAGGAGTATAGAGTTCAGTTTATGTTCCAAAATCTCCTTAAGAAACTGCCTGTGCACATAGTATAAGCCTTTCCCTACGAGGCTGAAGTTGGTTTCTTATTCAGCAATTTTTTCTTTTCTGTTTTTTATAGGTTTAACAACAAAAAATAATCATCACAATAATAAAAAACAATGCAGTCAGGCGCCCTGATGTGAATACACTTAAAATCAGTGACAAAAATTATAAAACTGGCAAAAATATGGGCATCAAAGTGGGCACCAAAGGGCATTAATGAAAGGGTTAAATGACTCTGGGTCACTGATATCACACTACAGACGTATAGAACAGGGAGCCCCATATAAAAAACAGGTCTCTCCAGCCTGGCCCAAATGGGTTCTGGGCATCAGAACTGGCATCAAAGTGGGGACACAGTCGATTTTCACAGGTTTGAACAAGTAACTGATGTTTTTAAGGAGTTAAACGACTTTGGGCCACTGATCTCACACTATGAGTACACAGATAGTGATGCCCCTCATCAAACCCAGGTCCCTCCAGCCTGGCCCAAATATGTTCTCGGCATCAGAATTGGCATCAAAGTGGGCAAACAGCCAATTATCGCAGATTTGAATAAGTAACTGACGTTTTTAAGGGGTTAGATGACCTTGGGCCATTGATCTCACACCACCATTACATACACAGTAAGGCTGGAGACACACTAGTGATCTAAAAATCGGTCCAATTTTGATGCAGGAGAGTCGGACGAGTGTCATGCGAGTGTCATGCATTTTTTATTCGAGTACAATCCGATTTTTCACACCTAGCATCTGATTTACATTCGAATGCATTGTTACTGCTATCAGACTGCAATGCGATTTTAACCAGAGCTTTTACATAGAGAAATGTCCTAAATCATTTACACATACAGTGGGGAAAAAAAGTATTTAGTCAGTCAGCAATAGTGCAAGTTCCACCACTTAAAAAGATGAGAGGCGTCTGTAATTTACATCATAGGTAGACCTCAACTATGGGAGACAAACTGAGAAAAAAAAATCCAGAAAATCACATTGTCTGTTTTTTTTTCATTTTATTTGCATATTATGGTGGAAAATAAGTATTTGGTCAGAAACAAGCAATCAAGATTTCTGGCTCTCACAGACCTGTAACTTCTTCTTTAAGAGTCTCCTCTTTCCTCCACTCATTACCTGTAGTAATGGCACCTGTTTAAACTTGTTATCAGTATAAAAAGACACCTGTGCACACCCTCAAACAGTCTGACTCCAAACTCCACTATGGTGAAGACCAAAGAGCTGTCAAAGGACACCAGAAACAAAATTGTAGCCCTGCACCAGGCTGGGAAGACTGAATCTGCAATAACCAACCAGCTTGGAGTGAAGAAATCAACTGTGGGAGCAATAATTAGAAAATGGAAGACATACAAGACCACTGATAATCTCCCTCGATCTGGTGCTCCACGCAAAATCCCACCCCGTGGGGTCAGAATGATCACAAGAACGGTGAGCAAAAATCCCAGAACCACGCGGGGGGACCTAGTGAATGAACTGCAGAGAGCTGGGACCAAGGTAACAAGGCCTACCATAAGTAACACACTACGCCACCATGGACTCAGATCTAGCAGTGCCAGACGTGTCCCACTGCTTAAGCCTGTACATGTCCGGGCCCGTCTGAAGTTTGCTAGAGAGCATTTGGATGATCCAGAGGAGTTTTGGGAGAATGTCCTATGGTCTGATGAAACCAAACTGGAACTGTTTGGTAGAAACACAACTTGTCGTGTTTGGAGGAAAAAGAATACTGAGTTGCATCCATCAAACACCATACCTACTGTAAAGCATGGTGGTGGAAACATCATGCTTTGGGGCTGTTTCTCTGCAAAGGGGCCAGGACGACTGATCCGGGTACATGAAAGAATGAATGGGGCCATGTATCGTGAGATTTTGAGTGCAAACCTCCTTCCATCAGCAAGGGCATTGAAGATGAAACGTGGCTGGGTCTTTCAACATGACAATGATCCAAAGCACACTGCCAGGGCAACGAAGGAGTGGCTTCGTAAGAAGCATTTCAAGGTCCTGGAGTGGCCTAGCCAGTCTCCAGATCTCAACCCTATAGAAAACCTTTGGAGGGAGTTGAAAGTCCGTGTTGCCAAGCGAAAAGCCAAAAACATCACTGCTCTAGAGGAGATCTGCATGGAGGAATGGGCCAACATACCAACAACAGTGTGTGGCAACCTTGTGAAGACTTACAGAAAACGTTTGACCTCTGTCATTGCCAACAAAGGATATATCACAAAGTATTGAGATGAAATATTGTTTCTGACCAAATACTTATTTTCCACCATAATATGCAAATAAAATGAAAAAAAAAACAGACAATGTGATTTTCTGGATTTTTTTTTCTCAGTTTGTCTCCCATAGTTGAGGTCTACCTATGATGTAAATTACAGACGCCTCTCATCTTTTTAAGTGGTGGAACTTGCACTATTGCTGACTGACTAAATACTTTTTTTCCCCACTGTATTTTTAAAACAAAATATTCTTCAAAACATTATATTTATATATATATACACTCACTGGCCACTTTATTAGGTACACCTGTCCAACTGTGTGTTAAGACTTAATTTCTAATCAGCCAATCACATGGCGGCAACTCAGTGCATTTAGGCATGTAGACATGGTCAAGACAATCTCCTGCAGTTCAAACCGAGCATCAGTATGGGGAAGAAAGGTGATTTGAGTGCCTTTGAACGTGGCATGATTGTTGGTGCCAGAAGGGCTGGTCTGAGTATTTCAGAAACTGCTGATCTACTGGGATTTTCACGCACAACCATCTCTAGGGTTTACAGAGAATGGTCCGAAAAAGAAAAAAAATCCAGTGAGCGGCAGTTCTGTGGCCGGAAATGCCTTGTTGATGCCAGAGGTCAGAGGAGAATGGGCAGACTGGTTCGAGCTGATAGAAAGGCAACAGTGACTCAAATTGCCACCCGTTACAACCAAGGTAGGCAGAAGAGCATCTCTGAACGCACAGTGCGTCGAACTTTGAGGCAGATGGGCTACAGCAGCAGAAGACCACACCGGGTACCACTCCTCTCAGCTAAGAACAGGAAACTGAGGCTACAATTTGCACAAGCTCATCGAAATTGGACAGTAGAAGATTGGAAAAACGTTGCCTGGTCTGATGAGTCTCGATTTCTGCTGCGACATTCGGATGGTAGGGTCAGAATTTGGCGTAAACAACATGAAAGCATGGATCCATCCTGCCTTGTATCAACGGTTCAGGCTGGTGGTGGTGGTGTCATGGTGTGGGGAATTTTTTCTTGTCACTCTTTGGGCCCCTTGGTACCAATTGAGCATCGTTGCAACGCCACAGCCTACCTGAGTATTGTTGCTGACCATGTCCATCCCTTTATGACCACAATGTACCCAACATCTGATGGCTACTTTCAGCAGGATAATGCGCCATGTCATAAAGCTCGAATCATCTCAGATTGGTTTCTTGAACATGACAATGAGTTCACTGTACTCAAATGGCCTCCTCAGTCACCAGATCTCAATCCAATAGAGCATCTTTGGGATGTGGTGGAACGGGAGATTCGCATCAGGGATGTGCAGCCGACAAATCTGCGCCAACTGTGTGATGCCATCATGTCAATATGGTCCAAAATCTCTGAGGAATGCTTCCAGCACCTTGTTGAATCTCTGCCACGAAGAATTGAGGCAGTTCTGAAGGCAAAAGGGGGTCCAACCCGTTACTAGCATGGTGTACCAAATAAAGTGGCCAGTGAGTGTATATATATATATATGTATATATATATATATTCTAGATAGATAGATTAAAAGCCGGTAAATGATCTGCCTCGTACATTTTAATCACAGAGTGACACGCTAGATTACAATGGAGTAGAGATATACACATAGAATACATGCATGTATATATAAATTGTAGGGATTCGCTCTGGTAGGTGTTGTGAGCTCATTTTCTCGTTCACCTTTGATGTCCGATGAACTCCCTCTGCTGGTGAAAGGAGGTGGTGAAACTGATTTGGATGGGAGAGACCTGTCACCTGAACAGGTGGATTGCGATTGGACATCAGCAATCTCTGAGTGGATATAAGGTAGCCGACGCCCTGTAGGGTTGCTGGTGATTTCTCTGCTCTGAGATCTGGCCTCCAGTTCAGTTCCTGTCTTATAAAGCTAAGTTTTGCTCTGTTATTGTTCCATGAGATTTTGTCTGATTTGCTTAGTTTTTTGTTCAGCTGCCCCGGCTGAGGCTTTGCTGAATTTCCATTTTTGTCCCTGATCGGTTTAATCTCTTTTGCTCTGTCTTCAGAATATATCGGAGTGCTGATATAGGCATTTTGAAGTCAAGTGACTTCAGGGCCGTTTTTCCTATCAGACGTGTTGGAACATTTTTGATAGGGTTTTTACGGATTGCAGCCAGCATCTTTTCTGTCCTATCTAGTTAGTTGGGCCCCATCATTTGCTCTGCCTGTCTTTCTGTCTGTCTTTGTGTTTTCATCTGTTTTCACCGGCAATACATGTTGGGGGCTGTCTATTGCTTTGGGGTCTGCTCTGGGGCAGTTTAGATTTCCCCTTTCTTTTTTTAGGCTTATGTAGCTCTCCGGCTGTGACGAGGCATCTAGGACCACCGTGGGAGCGCTCCACGGCTACTGTTGGTTGTTGTGAATAGGATCAGAGGTCTGAAATCCGCTAGCTACCAACCTCTCTGGTTTTCTGGACTTAGTTTGCATTTTTTGCATTCATAACAGAATCACCAGCCATACCGCAGATTCTAGGGTACTCAATAGCAGGAAAGAATTGTAAAAAAAAAAAAAAAAAAAAGTATCAGAATTTTTTTTTTGTTAGTATGTTGTGAGGGATTGTGAAAAATTACACAGAGACGTTAAGTAAAGTAGACAAATATTTAGTTTTGTCCTTTTTTTTTTTTCACTTAAAGGCAAACATAATTTTGCCATAAGACAAATTTGGCAATGGCCAAAATGACCCTTTGTGCCTTCTTTAACTTGTTGTAAAATAAACATAACAGAACAAAACAGCCACAAACATTAGGCCAAAAAAACATTGCTGCATCACTAGATTAACCTAGATTTGCCAACAAAAGGTGAGCTCCATCACCAAAATAAAGGCAACAAGATAACACTCACATTTCCACATAATGTTAGCCAAACATAGAAAGATTCCACCATGACAGGCAAGGCTACCTCACAGCTTTCACACAGATATTACCTGTCTGTACACCAGACAATATTTAACCATGCTATACCGGAAAGGATGAAAATACAAAACTCACTTGTTAATACATAGAGAAAGCGGGTTATTCTGAATGCTTGTCGCCTAGAAATTTTGTCGTAGAGATTGCTAACAAAAAAGGTGACTACTTAACTAAGGCGAGCACGCCTTTCCTATGCGTTTGCAAGTGAGTAGTGTATTTTCATCCTTTCAGTTTACAGCATAGCGCATTTAAAGATTCTCTTTTCTACACACATGTAATATCTGTCTGAAAGGCGTGAGGTAGCGTTGCCTGTCATGATGGATTGTTTCATATGTTTGGAAAACATTATTTAAAAATGTGAATGTTACATTATGTTATAAATGTTGGTGAAGGAGAACACCTGTTTTTACATTTAGATTAGGAGCACCAGTTACATCTGACTGGACATCTCCAACCATCATAATCATAAATCATCATATGTTGGGGAAGGGGAACGTGGATCAACAGCCTGTGGGTGCTGCTGGACATTGTGGCCAACATCGCCCTGTGTGGGGCCATACTTGTGCCCATGATGCTGGAATTGTCCAGCCTCCTGGGACTGTTGGGGATACTGGCCAGAGTACTGATGATGGTGAGGGGCTTCTTGTTGGCTCTGGTAGGCCCGTGGCTCATACCCACCAAGATAGCCAGATCGTCCCCAACCAGGTTGGGACCAGCCTCCAACACTGGGTGGGTACAAGTGGCTATATTGGTGGGGTTGGCTTGAGGAAGACATTTGGTGCTGCGGTATAGACGGTTGGGTAGGGGGAGGAAGGGGTTGAGGTGTTGGCCCACGTATTAGGGGCTGTTCAGACCCTGCTTGAGCAAGCATCTGTGTAGATGGTCTCATGCGCATTAAATTTCATGGTGAGAGCTGCCACCTCTCCAGAAATTCAAAAACCTCATATGGGGTATTGGGGGGGTGCTTGCATCAAGCAGGATCTGAATACATCCCCTAATACGGAGCCTGACCTCACGAGTAAGGGCACGGAGATAAAGAGTGAGGCTACGTGCATAGGCCTCCTCACCATCATCTGTTGTTACTCTGGACAAATAATTTAGCACCCCTGTGTCCACATTGGTCCTACTCTCTTGAAGAGTGACCTGGCGCCTTCTTCTTGTTCGCCGTGATACTACAGCAGCCTGTGGGGAGGACCTGATCTGGGCAGTTGGGCTGCTGCTCAAGTTGCCTGGCTCTTCCAGGATGGGTGAGGTGGCAGCAGCAGACCGTCCTGGTGGTGTGGTGTGTAGGGCAGCCATTGTGTGGTCTTGTGATGCCTCATCTTCAGCCATCCTTCTTGTAGGGGGAGAAGATGGGCCAGCCACCTCATCCCCTACAGGATCTATAATGGGCTCTGCCTCTGAGGCCGTTCCTCGATCCGTAAGGTTGGATTGAGTTCTGTTATGAAATAGAACAGAGGCAAAAATACATCAATATTTTTGTCCCTGTAAAGTATTTGTGTAATGTATTTGTGTAATGTGGTGTGAGCTATGTACTTACGGTCTTAGATCCAGAATTGGGGCGAGGAAGTTCAGCCGGTCATAGTAGATATATTTTCTCTTGACATGCCCAGCATCCCCACTCCTGCACCGCTGCTGGCGTTCCCGGAGGAACTGGTCCCTGATGCTTTGCCAGTGTTTCATCACATCTTCCACTGCAATGTGACAGGAAAGATTGTCAAAATCACATATTTGAGAGGTCACATTTTCGAACAGCAGTCTAGGCATGGGGCCTTCTGGGGTGTGCTTTCTACCCATGGTGGCATATGTAATTGGGCCGATACACAGGGTCTCATTAGCTACACTTAAACTAATTTTATTGGCTAGGAGGATGAGGAGCTTGTGGCCTAACCCCTAATTATGGCTGTGTGAAGCCACGTGTCACATCCAAATGTAACGGCCTCATGAGGCTAATAAAATTACATGCCCAGGAAGGGGGGTGCTGATTGTAGAATCATTTTGAAGCGTGCGCTAAGGTTAATGATGTTTTTATGGTTGCAATTACGAATTTTATGCTACTCATCACGTGGTCTGTCCCCAAAGTCATGGTACATCTGGCGACAGATGCGCCTCCTTGACGCCTCCTTTCTTGTCCGGTTCGCATAATTAGCATCGCGTGGGTCCCATATTTCGGGACGCTCCTGCACCAGCACGATGAGCATCTCAACGTTAATATATGTGGACGCCATGCTGCTGCTGTACTCCGTGGAGGCGTACTTCCTAGATGTCTGGAGCGGTTTTTGAGCTCATTTGCAGGTCTAGGCTTCCTGATGATGGATTGGCCCATTTCCTGTCACCAGCCAAAAGACCTGCGTATTGCTCGCAGGTCACACATGTGTTCCGTGCGGAATCCGTATTTTTTGTGCACCCATTGACTCGCATTGGCGTACTACGGGCGTAGTACGCTGACAATCGCAGCATGCTGCGATTGGCACGGAGCGTAGGATACGGAAGAGAAAAATACGCCTGGTGCGAGTAACCCCATTGAAAATCATTTGTCCGTGTGTAATGCGTGTTTTTTGCGCCTCTCACGCGCCCGTATTCCTCGCCAGTGTGACTCCGGCCTAAGGGAAGTCTTCAGGTAGCTGGAAAGGCAGGCGGAACCAGCTGCCTACCAATCCACCCAGGGGTGTGTCTGAAAACGCTGGTAGTAAAAGACTATGTGAGTGTAAAGGACCTGTGATGAGGTCATAGCCATGTGACCCGATGGGCGTGGCTACGGACCATATAAGGTGGCCAGGGTAGGTCAGATGGAGTGAATGCTTGGACCGGTTGGTCCATTGTGGAAGGTCCCGCTGGGAGATGGGGCTTCCTGCCTGACAGCACGTGAATGCTTTGAGTAATGGCTGCAAGCGTCTGACAGTTCCCAGGGGAAGTGTCATGATCCATGATGGATTATGACAGGTTTTGAATAAGTAACCTTTTTTTTCCTTCGAGCTTGTTGATTGGAGTTGGTTTTGCCCCCGGTGGCCATTGGGGTTATTCCACAGTAGTGTCTTTTGTTCTAGTTTGCCCCCGGTGGTGGTTAGTGTTATTGCACATGATAATGAAGCAGGTGTGATTCCTTGGGTGCTGCCTATAAAGGTGTAGCAGGTGGTTTCACTCACTGTTGGTGATATTGGTGTTTTCCAACCATCCTTGGTGAAGGAAGGAGCTGGCAGCTCAGTCAGAATCCTGGAGTGGCAGCTATGGTGTCAGCGAGGAGTTCTGGCAAAGCTTGGAGGAGTGGCAGCTATGGTGTCAGTGAGGAGTTCTTGTAAAGCATGGTGGAGTGGCAGCTATGGTGTCAGCTAGGAGTTCTTGCAAAGCTTGGTGGAGTGGCAACTATGGTGTCAGCGAGTTCTGGCAAAGCTTGGTGGAGTGGCAGCTATGGTGAAAGCTGCACTCAGATGCTGGACTCTGTTGCTGGAAGAGAGCTGCACTCAGATGCTGGACTCTGTTGCTGGAAAGCTGCACTCAGATGCTGGACTCTGTTGCTCGAAAGCTGCACTCGGATGCTGGACTCTGTTGCTGTAAAGCTGCACTCAGATGCGGGACTCTGTTGCTGGAAAGCTGCACTCAGGTGTTGGATCTGGTTGGAGGAAAAGATGCACTCAGGTTTCGGACTCTGTTTCTTGGAGCATTAGCAACAGAGCAAAGCTAAGTGGTGTTTCCCTGTTTGTCACTTTCCTCAGTGTGTGTTTTAGTGCAGTGGTGGGATTAGTTTCTGCACCGTCCACTTCACTAGTAAGGGATTGATTCAGGGCGAGCTAGGGATTTCAGGTATCCTGATCGGCGCCCGGTGCGGAACCGACCTAGGGATCGTTAGGAGTGTAGAGACACTGACTCAGGGGAGTGCAGGAGGTCTCCACTCCCCCGTTCCCTATCGCAGGTCCATTGTAATTGTTTTCCTGGTTTTCCCCTTTATTCTGAAATTCGCCCTGCTGGAGGCGGTGTATCCAGACATACATGTACTACTGAAATTCACCTGCTGGAGGCGGTGTATCCGGCTGCACGTTCTATTATAGAATTCACCCTGCTGGAGGTGGTGTATCCAGGGTCACGCGTGTCATATTAATTCGCCCTGCTGGAGGCAGTGTGTCCAGTCATACTTGACCGTGACAGGAGAGAATGAACGTCTGGAGTCTGAAGCAACCATGAGGTAACCCTGATGGGGTGAGATAACTGTGAGGCTGAAGAGCCTGAGTACTGGACATTGCATAACCTGTGTGTCCACAGGCATAACAGAGGGAAGCTCTGTCATGAACATGATGCTATGGATATGAACTTTATGTTGCTGCTGTGGGTTTATGATGCCTGAATAAACCGCGTGGACTGTTATGGTTTTATGGAAAATCCGTGCTGGATCTGATTATTTGGCTGCCAAGCGTGTGTCCCCAACCTTGAATGACAGCGCTACCTTACAATGCTCATATCTGTGCGTGCTCCAAGTTTGGCCAGTTTAGGCAGGTTTTCCTTTTTTATCCTGTGTGTCACTGTACTTCTATACAACACTATTTAGCCAAAAAATAAAAAAATACAGGCCACACATTTGTACGTGTGGTATCTCTGTGTCAGCTCATATCTGTGTGTGCTCAAAGTTTGTCCAGTTTAGGCTGTCTTTCCATTTTTGTCCTGTGTGTCACTGTACTACTATACCGCACTATTTAGCCAAAAAAGCAAAAAATACAGGTCACACATTTGTCGGTGTGGTATCTCTGTGTTAGCTCATATCTGTGCACGCTCAAAGTTTGTCCAGTTTAGGCCAGTTTTCCTTTTTTATCCTGGCTGTCACTGTACTACTATACTGCACTATTTAGCAAAAAAAGCAAAAAATACAGGCCACACATTTGTCGGTGTGGTATCTCGTGCCAGCTCATATCTGTGCGTGCTCAAAGTTGAACCAGTTTAGGCCGGTTTTCCTTTTTTGTCCTGTGTGTCACTGTACTTAAATACAGCACTATTTAGCCAAAAAAGCCAAAAATACAGGCCACACATTTGTCGGTGTGGTAGCTCCCTAACAGGCCTCATTTATCAGTGCCAAAAAGTTGGCCATTTTAGGCCTACATATTGTATTTTTTTTGCAGTCTGTTAACGTACTTATTGACACAAATCTGATAAGGCAAAACACGTTTTTATCTACAGTCCAGAGAAGTGAAAGTGTGGTTTTCCAGCACACGTATCACATACAAGTTGCCTCCCATATCAGCCATTTGTAGTGAAAGTGTATAATATTCTAGTCCATTTACAATGGGCAAGGCGCGTGGTAAGGGACGGGGAAGTGGACGTGATGGTGATGGTGCAGGACGAGGCCGAGGCCGTGGGCAAGCTGAAAATGGGCCACTAAAGAAAACACACATCTTCTCGCTGGACTTTGGTGGCCGAAGTCCTAGGGGACCTCGGCAAGACAGCACTATTGAAGCTTGAGCAGTGTAAAAAGGTTGTTGGTTCGATAGCGGATAATACTTCAAGTTACTTATCCACCACCACCAGCACCTTGTCTTCCACACAGTCAAGTCACAGTAGCCGTGACTCTAGACAGCATATTTCTTACCATGATCCTCCGTCCTCCCGCCATGCTGAGTGCCCTGAGACAACTGTTCCCATACTCGGACACTCCAAAGAGCTGTTCAGTTTTCCATTTGGATATTCGTGCCTCTTGCCCGGTCCACTTGAAGTGGGGCAAGATGATATTCCTTGTAGTGATGCACAAATATTTGAGCAGCCACGGTCACAAGAGGTGGACGACGATGAGACACAATTGCCAGAAAGTCAGGAGGAGGACCAGGGAGGGGAAGTGGAAGATGAGGTAGTGGATGATATAGTAACAGACCCAACCTGGCAGGAGGACATGCAGAGCGAGGACAGCATCACACAGGGGAAGGTAGGCATTGCACCACTTCAGGCAGGAAGAAGCAGTGTGGTGGCTGCAGACAGAAGGCTTGCAACCGTTCCCTGTAACACCAACATGACGGAATTTGCCAGTCCAATTGTTAGGTCTTCCCGAATCTGGTTATTTTTTAAAGACTCTGCCGATAACCCCAAACAGGCCATTTGCAACACCTTTTATGCCAGCATCAGCAGGGGTAGGAAAACTACCATCCTTACCACCACCAGCATGATCAGGCACATGGCAGCAAAGCACCCAACTTTGTGTGCCCAACCCCATGCTGTATCTGCTGGTGACACCAAGAGCTTCTTCCACTGTTGTGTGTGCAAGCCAATCCCCTGTTCATGGTGCATGCGAAGATGCCTCCTGCCCTGCACCTGCCATTGCCCACAGTCAAATAGCACCATCATCAAGCACGTCCACGTACTTGTACCAGCGCAGCCTTCAGTTGTCCATACCCCAGTCATTGGAACGTACCGTAAGCGTACATACGCAGCCAACTCCCCACAGGGCACAGTACTCAATTCTCACATTTCTTGTCTGTTTGCACTCGAAATGTTGCCTTTTAGGCTCATGGAGACGGAAGCTTTCCACAACCTGATGGCGGCGGCCATCCCAAGGTACTTGTTCCCCATCAGCCACTATTTCTCCCGCTTTGCCGTCCTGGCATTACTCAAGCATGTGTCCCACAACATTACCCGTGCCCTCAACAATGCAGTTAGTTGGAAAATACACCTAACCACGGACACGTGGACAAGTGCTTGTGGCCAGGGACGGTACATCTCGCTGATGGCACACTAGGTTAACATAGTGGAAGTCAGGACCCAGTCAGACCTTGGGATGGAACACGGTCTCCCCACGCCAAGGATTGCGGGCCCTATGTAAATCAGGATTGCCCCCACTGTGTAAAGCTCCTGCAACTCATCCTCCTCTTCAGCCTCTATCTCCAAAATGAGCACATCAGTCACAAGCTGGAAGTACTGCAGCACTGCCAAAGCCAAGCGGCAACAGGATGTGCTGAAGATAATTTGCTTAGGTGACAAACCGCACAATGCTGAAGAGTTGTTGACAGCTCTGAAAGAACAGGCAGATGTGTGGCTGACACCGCTGAATCTCCATCCAGGCATGGTTGAGTGTGACAATGGCAGGAACCTGGTGGCGGCTCTGAGGCGAGGCGAACTGACAAACTTACCATGCCTGGCCCATGTGCCATTGTTCAACGTTTTGTTCTTTGTTCTTTGTTGTTTTGTTCATTGTTCAACGTTTTCTAAAAAGCTACCCGGAGCTGCCAGATCTGCAGGTGAAAGTACGCCACCTGAGGGCCCATTTTTGAAAGCTACAGCTTCAGACGCCCTTGCAGTGCTTCAGCAGCGATTGCAGACTCCGGCTTACCGACTGGTGTGTGACGACCCCCCTCTTTGGAACTCTGCACTTCATATGTTGGAAAGGATTTGTGAGCAGAAGCGGGCAGTTGTTGAATATCAGCATCATCAAGGCCTTCGTTTTTTAGGTTTGACTCCACACATAAGACCTCAGGAGTGGACATGGATGTCAGACATATGTAACATCCTCCCAAATTTTGAGGAGTCCACCAAGATGGTGAGCAGCGATGACGCCATAATTAGCGTCACCATCCCGCTCATTTGCATTCTGAAAAGCTCTCTGTTCACAATGAAAGAGGATGCATTGCAGGCGGAGCACGAGGACATGGATCAAGGAACCATACAGGGTGATTACTCACAGCCCAGCCTCATGTCATCCCAATGTGGATTGGTTGACAATGAAGAAGAGGAGGAGGAGGAACAGGAGCTACTTTCATGCGCTATAGATGGAACTACAACCACAACTGTCATACCATCTGTTCAGCATGGATAACCTGAGGACAGGGAAGGAGAGGAAGAGGAGGAGGAGCACACCTTGGTCAATCATCCTGTTGGTGAGGACATGGAAGGCTTGCCTGTTACCAGTCTGGCACACATGGCTGACTTTATGTTGCGCTGCCTTTCCCGTGACCCTCGTATTGTGAAAATATTGGGTAACAGTCAATACTGGCTAGTGACACTTTTAGATCCACGCTACAATAAGAACTTTCAATCTGTTGTTCCAGAGGCAGACAGGTGTACCAAAATGGTTCAGTACCAGAGGGTCATTGTTGCTGAATTATTAAAAAAATTACCATCTCAAAATGCTGGCAGCAGAGATAACAGTTTGTTGGCCAACCAAGGAGGACAGGCGGGAGAGACACAACTCCAATCCAGCAGAGGCAGGGGAACACTGGTGAAGTTCTGGGACAGTTTTCTAAGACCCTCCCATTGCCCTAGCACTGAGGCGTGGGGTAATCTCACAAGGAATGAAATGTTTTCTAAGATGCTGAGGGAGTACCTTGCTGACCGTAGCTACGTCTGTAGGGGAAGTGGACTGACATACGGACCTGTCTGCAGCAGGAAGGGTTAATGTACAATATGCTGGACATGGACTGCTGTATAGGGAGGGGGAAGACAGCTAGTTAGAGGGGAAGGATGTTGTAGTATAGGGTTGGTGCCACTAGGGGGAGACCAAGGACAGCAAAAATGAAGGAAGGTGTAGTACTGCAGTTTGGCCACAAGATGGGAGTAGAGAGTTGTGAGAAAAGGACTGAACATCAGCTTAGGGCTACACGAAACAGCACAGTCATAGGGGGCAGGGTTAAAGGAACTCTAGAGGGGAATTCCCAGTGAGAGAGGGGATATAAGAGGGGAGAGAGAGTTCCAGAACAGTCAGTCCAGGGAGAGGAGCTCAGGAGAGAAGACTGAAGGGAGAGACAGAAGAAGCTCCAGGAAGGACTGACAACAGAGACAGGGGGGTGGCCCTGACAGGAGAAGCCGCAGCTGGAGAGACAAGAAAAGCTGCAGACGGAGAGAGAGCCTGGGGGTACCACCAAATGATGACAGCGAAACATAAACTCCAATGTAGTGTTTTTTTTGGGAGGTGTATTCCCATGCACCTCTTCACAGCCACACATGGGTATACGCTTCCTGATTTTGGCTATTTGGTGTCCTCTGCCTCTTTCTCCTCATCCTCCCCATCCACCACCACTCGAACACCAGGGTGAATGTATTCCGGCATACTCCCGCACTCTATTTTTAGGCAAGGGTGTTATGATACCCGTCACCAAAATACAAAAAATATGTACACTCCACAGGGGAAATGTTTGACAGGCCATACACTAAGTGTATGGGCATTCCAAGTCTATGAGACCAGCTCCTAGAAATCGGGCCTATTTTTTAATCAGGCCTTCCTCCAAGTCTCATCATTCACCGCCACTAGATCAAAAGTGTTTACGTGTACGGTGCAGCTACAGCCAGTGTTGAATTCTGAACAAGGGTGTGTGGTTTTGCCGGGCATAAAATACTTGTTATGGAAAAGGTTGAGGTGTACCCCACAGGGGAAATATTTGCCAGCCCATACACTTAGTGTATGGGCATTACAAGTCTAGGAGACGCGCTCCTTTTTAATGGGACATTTTTGGTTAAGAGGCCCTCCTCCATGTTTCTTCCAAGGGGGATTGGGGTTATTGAGGTGCAGAATGGGAGTACAAAATGAATAATGTGAAGTGGATTTTCCCGTGCCCATCCAGAACCTGGGTTCAAAGGCATATTGGGGTGCATATGACTTGGTGCAGGGCAGGCCTTGCAGACAATGCATTAGAAAAGAGTTTGGGAGTACAAAATGAATAATGTGAAGTGGATTTTCTGGTGGACATCCAGTACGTGGCTTGAAAAGCTTATTGGGGTGCATGTAACTTTGGGGCAAGTCAGGCCTTGCATTCAATGCAACATTTTTTATGGAAGCCCTCCTAGACCTCTTGTGAAAGGGGTATTGGGGTGTGTTGTGAGTTCATTTTTCCCTTCGTCACTGAGGTCTGGTGAACTCCCTATTCTGGTAAAGGAAGGTAATGAGCCTGATTATCAGGCACCTGAGCCTAATGATGATGACTGGCTGAGTGGAGTCACGGACTGGATATAAGGCTGCCGACGCCCTTCTGCCCTTCGGGTGATTTCTCTGTGGACTTCTAGGAGACCAGTCTGATTCCTGCTCCTCTAAAGCTAAGTTTTCTGCTTTGCCTTTTAGCATTTGTGTTTTGTTTTTGTTTGCCTTGCTTTTCTGGATTCTGCCATTCCCTGCTGGGGTGAGCTGAATCTCCTTTTGCCGGTTGCTCTGTCTTCAGAATATTCCTGAGTACTGACATAGTCTTTTTGAAGCCTAGCGACTTCAGGGCCTTTTTCACTGTCAGTCTGTTGGCTCTTATTTTCATAGGGTTTTTCATGGATTGCAGACAGCAGCCTTCCTGTCCTTTCCTATCTAGTTAGCTTGGACCATGTCTTTGCTCAGTCTATCTTTCTGTCTGTGTTAGTGTTCTTTCTTCTTGCTTCACTGTCATTATATGTTGGGGGCTGCCTTTTGCTTTGGGGTCTGCTCTGGGGCAGTTTAGATTTCCCTTTCTGTCTTTAGGCTATATAGTCCTACGGCTGTGATCGAGGGGTCTAGGGCATCGTAGGAACCCCCCACGGCTACTGCTAGTTGTGTTGATAGGTTCAGGGGTCTGCAATCCGATAGCTGCCAACTTCTCTGGTTTTCTGGACTTAGCTAGCATTTCTGTTTTTGCCTCCTACGGTGACTCATTCATAACAGAATCACCCGCCATACCGGAGATCCTAGGGTACTCAATAGCAGGAAAGAATTGTGTTTAAAAAAAAAAAAAAAAAAAGAGTGTGTATATTCTTTCCTCTATATCTCAATATAGCAATTGTCTGATCATGTGGAGCAGCTCGCTGCGGAACTGCGGGGAATTTCCGCCTACCTTGCTCGTTCGCATGCTGTTGAACCAAAGATCCCTACACCTGATGTATTTTTTGGGGATCGATCTAAATTTTTGAGTTTCAAAAATAATTGTAAATTATTTTTTGCCTTGAAGCCTAACTCGTCAGGGAGCTCCGCGCAGCAGGTTAAAATTGCCATCTCTTTGCTGCATGGCGATCACCAGGATTGGGCGTTTTCTTTGAAACCAGATGATCCTATTCTGACTAATGTGAACGCATTTTTTCAAGCCTTGGGGTTGTTGTATGACGAACCTAATGCTATTGATCAGGCTGAAAAGACCCTGTTGGCATTGAACCAGGGTCGAGATTCTGCAGAGTTGTACTGTCAAAAGTTCCGAAAGTGGGCGGTCCTTACTACCTGGAATGATAATGCCTTGGCTGCTCTCTTTCGGAAGGGTTTGTCAGAAGCCGTAAAAGATACTATGGTGGGATTTCCTGTTCCCTCTGGTCTGGACGATTCTATGTCATTAGCCATTCAGATTGATCGGCGTTTACGTGAACGCAGGATTGCACGAGAGGTGTTGCCACCGGTTGAACAGACGTCTGAACTTATGCAATGTGATAGAGTTTTGTCTAGGGCGCAACGTCAGGAGTTCAGAAGGCGTAATAAGCTGTGTTTTTTCTGTGGAGATGCCTCGCATATTATTTCTGTTTGTCCTAAACGAGAGAAACGCTTTGCACACATGTTTTCTGTTGGTGGTGTTCAACCTAAGTTTCTTCTGGCAATTACTCTGATCTGCTCCCTGTCCACATTTTCCGCCAAGGCTTTTGTGGAGCAGCGCTAAACCTAATGGACTTGGATTTTGCTAAACGTTGTGGATTTCCGATGACACCTCTGCAGACGCCTATCCCTTTGAGGGGGATTGATGCTACTCCTTTGGCGAAAAATAAACCTCAGTTTTGGACCCAGGTGGTCATGCGGGTCGCCACAGACCATCAAGAAAATTGCAGATTTTTGGTGTTGCATGGTCTGCATGATGCCGTTGTTCTGGGGTTTCCCTGGTTGCAAATTCATAATCCAGTTTTGGATTGGAAATCTGTGTCTGTGGTGAATTGGGGTTGTCGGTGTGCCTTTAGTGAGGCTCCGGTTTCTTCCACCTCTCCTCAGTCGCATGATGTTCCTGACTATTTGGCGGACTTTTATGATGTATTTAGTGAGAATGAGTCTGCATCTTTGCCTCCTCATAGGAGTTATGACTGTGCAATTGAACTGAGCCCGGGGTGTAAATTTCCCAAGGGTCGGCTCTTCAATTTATCTGTACCCGAGCACGAGGCTATGCGATCCTATATTAAGGAGGCGTTGGAGAAGGGTCATATTAGACCATCCTCTTCACCCTTAGGTGCCGTTTTTTTTTTTTGTGGCCGAAAAGGATGGTTCTTTAAGGCCTTGTATTGATTATCGTGCCCTCAACAAAATTACTATTAAATATCATTATCCGTTACCCCTGATTTCGGATCTATTCTCCAGAGTTAGAGGTGCTTGCTGGTTTACCAAGCTTGACCTCAGGGGGGCGTATAATCTTATCCGCATTAAGCATGGGGATGAATGGAAGACGTCGTTTAATACTCCGGAGGGACATTTTGAATACCTGGTGATGCCTTTTGGGCTCACTAATGCCCCTTCTGTCTTCCAGTGCTTCATGAACGATATTTTCCGAGACTTTGTCGATAAATTTTTGATTATCTATCTGGATGATATTTTGATCTTCTTCAAGGATTGGGATTCTCATGTGGAACATATTCGGACTGTGTTCCGGATCTTGAGGGAGAATTCCCTGTATGTCAAAGGATCGAAATGCCTTTTTGGAGTACAGAGGATTTCATTTTTGGGATTTATTTTGTCTCCGTCAACTATTGAAATGGACCTGGCCAAGGTACAGGCCATTTATGATTGGGTTCAGCCCACTTCTTTGAAGGCCCTCCAGAAGTTTTTGGGTTTTGCTAATTTTTATCGGAAATTTATAGCAAAATTTTCTAGCCAAGCCATTGACTGATCTGACTAAGAAGGGTGCTGATGTGTTGAATTGGTCTCCGGAGGCTGTTGCTTCCTTTCAGGAGCTGAAGCGAAGATTTACCTCCGCCCCGGTTTTGCGGCAACCTGATTTCTCACTCCCGTTCCAGGTAGAGGTGGATGCTTCTGAGATTGGTGCAGGAGCTGTTTTGTCCCAAAAGGATCCTGTAACATCTAAAATGAATCCCTGTGCTTTCTTTTCCCGAAAGTTCTCTCCATCTGAACGTAACTATGATGTGGGGAATCGAGAACTGTTGGCCATGAAATGGGCATTTGAGGAGTGGAGACATTGGTTGGAGGGAGCTAAACATCAAGTTGTGGTCCTCACTGACCACAAGAATTTGATTTACCTAGAGTCGGCTAAACGCTTGAACCCTAGACAGGCTAGGTGGGCCTTGTTTTTTACACGTTTTGATTTTGTGGTCTCTTTTCTTCCTGGAACTAAGAATGTCAAGGCAGACGCCCTCTCTAGGAGCTTCTTTGCTGATTCTCCTGTGGTGACCAAGCCTGCTACCATCTTAGGCGAAGGGGTAGTTCTTTCTGCCATCTCGCCCGATTTGAGACTTGCTCTGCAAGAGTTCCTGGAGGACAAACCTGAGCGTTGTCCCAGTGGAAAGTTGTATGTTCCTGACCAGTGGAAGAAGAGAGTGATGTCTGAAGTTCATTTCTCTGCATTGGCTGGTCATCCAGGTATTTTTGGTACTAGAGATCTGGTGAGTCGCTCTTTTTGGTGGCCTACCTTGTCTCATGATGTCAGGAATTTTGTGCAGTCCTGTGGGACTTGCTCCCGGTCTAAATAATGTTCTCGCTCTAGTGGGTTGTTGATGCCTTTGCCGGTCCCCAGGAGGCCATGGACCCATATTTCAATGGATTTCATCTCTGAAATGCCGGTCTCTCAAAGAATGACTGTTATTTGGGTGATTTGTGATAGGTTCTCTAAGATGGTTCATCTTGTACCACTCCCTAAGTTGCCATCTTCCTCTGAGTTGGTGCCCCTGTTTTTGCAACAGGTGGTTCGCTTGCACGGGATTCCTGAGAACATTGTATCTGACAGAGGAGTTCAGTTTGTGTCTAGATTTTGGAGGACTTTCTGTTCCAAGCTGGGAATTCAGTTGTCCTTCTCCTCTGCTTTTCACTCTCAGACCAATGGGCAGACAGAGAGAACAAACCAGACCTTGGAGTCGTATTTGAGATGTTTTATTTCCGCTGATCAGGATGATTGGGTTTCATTTTTGCCCTTGGCCGAATTTGCTTTAAATGATAGAGCTAGTTCTGCCACTTTGATGTCACCTTTTTTTTGTAACTTTGGGTTTCATCCTCGATTTTCTTCAGGGCAGGTGGAGCCTTCTGCCTGCCCAGGTGTTGACACTGTGGTGGAGAGAATGCACCAGATCTGGGACCAAGTGGTGGATAAGTTATCTCTCTCCCAGGAAAAGGCCCAGCGGTTTTCCAATCGACATAGGACCATTGGTCCCCAGTTTAAGATTGGTGATATGGTGTGGTTATCATCAAAAAATATTGCTATGAAGGTGGCTTCTCCTAAGTTTAAGCCTAGATTTATTGGACCTTACAAGATTTTGGAGATTATTAATCCGGTCTCTTTTCGTTTGGCTCTTCCTGTCACATTTAAAATCCATAATGTGCTCCATAAGTCCTTGTTGAAGAGGTTTGTTGAACCAGTTGTTCCTGGGGTGGCACCTCCGGACCCTGTATTGGTTGAAGGTAACATGGAATATGAGGTAGAGAAAATACTGGATTCCCGTCTGGCTAGACGGAGACTCCAGTATTTGATTAAGTGGAAGGGTTATGGTCAGGAGGATAATTCCTGGGTCTCTGCCTCTGATATTCATGCCAAAAGATTGGTGCGTGCCTTTCATCGGGCTCACCCTGATCGCCCTGGTGGCGTGGTTGATGGTTCGGTGACCCCTCCTCAAGGGGGAGGTACTGTTGTGAGTTCATTTTCCCCTTCGTCACTGAGGTCTGGTGAACTCCCTATTCTGGTAAAGGAAGGTAATGAGCCTGATTATCAAGCACCTGAGCCTAATGATGATGACTGGCTGAGTGGAGTCACAGACTGGATATAAGGCTACCGACGCCCTTCTGCCCTGCGGGTGATTTCTCTGTGGACTTCTAGGAGACCAGTCTGATTCCTGCTCCTCTAAAGCTAAGTTTTCTGCTTTGCCTTTTAGCATTTGTGTTTTGTTTTTGTTTGCCTTGCTTTTCTGGATTCTGCCATTCCCTGCTGGGGTGAGCTGAATCTCCTTTTGCCGGTTGCTCTGTCTTCAGAATATATAGTCCTCCGGCTGTGATCGAGGGGTCTAGGGCATCGTAGGAACCCCCCACGGCTACTGCTAGTTGTGTTGATAGGTTCAGGGGTCTGCAATCCGATAGCTGCCAACTTCTCTGGTTTTCTGGACTTAGCTAGCATTTCTGTTTTTGCCTCCTACGGTGACTCATTCATAACAGGGGTGCATCGTAATTCTTGGCAGCCCATCCACTCACTGCATATGGAATCACAACATAGGAGACCCAATGATTAATAATGGCCCTTTAAGAAGATTAATACCGCCTGATGCCCCGGCTCTGTGACTTTGAGTCCCTCATTCATAAATGAAACAAGATGTGTCTGCTTATGTGTCACACACCACATGGCCAGTTAGGGTTTGTAAATGTTACAATGAAATTTCCCAGTGAATGCATTTGTTTTGGTTGAAAGCAATGCTAAAGTTGAAAAATGCTTCAAAAACGCTGCGTCTGAACATAGCCCAAGTGGTGGAGGAACATTTTGGTCTGGGGTTAATTATTTTGACTTATATACAAGTCATTAATCTGGAAAGGATGTACCTTAACATATTTCCCAGCAAATTCTGTTTTGGTTTAGTTTTGGTATGTTTTTTGGTGCTTCGGTAAAAATGGCATGAAACTGACAACATTGTTTAAAGCTGTGAACTAGGATTGAGAAATGCTTCCAGGGGTGATCCCCATGATGTCTCCATGTCATTTGAATAGTGTTTCCACCATTTTCAGATGTTTTTAGACCTTAAAAGGACCTCTGGGGGATTGCGGTAAAAATGCTCAGGTCTCCCATAGACTTACATTGGGCTCACTGTTCTGTCCGAGTACCCGAGTATTCCAATTTGCTTGACCCGAGCAACGAGCACTAGGGATGGGCGAATCCTGAAATACTCGGAATCGCTAGACTGTAACGAGTCCGAGTCGGAAACTCGCTACTCGTTGCAAGTCTAGCGAGTCCAATGTTAATGAATGGGGATGCGAGTATTGCAGCGATTCCTGTGCTGGGGAGAGAGAGAGATATTACTACAAGCAATTCTAGTTTCTTAGCGATTTTGTGTCCCCCTGCTGACACAAAATCGCTAAGAAACTAGAATTGCTTGTATTAAACTCTGAAAAAATAGGAGTCTTAGCGATTTTGTGTCCCCCTGCTGACTAGTGTTGAGCTTTCCGATTGGTTGTATGTAGCATGTAGTATATATGTAGTATGTATGTTACATGTAGTATATATAGTATATATGTAGTATATATGTTGTATGTATGTAGTATGTATGTAGTATGCATATAGTATGTAGTATGTATGTAGTATGTATGTAGTATGTATGTTGCATGTATGTAGTATGTATGTTGCATGTATGTAGTATGTATGTTGCATGTATGTAGCATGTAGTGTGTATGTATGTAGTATATATAGTATATATGTAGTATATATGTTGTATGTATGTAGCATGTATGTAGCATGTATGTAGCATGTATGTTGCATGTATGTAGCATGTATGTAGTATGTTGCATGTATGTAGCATGTAGAGTGCATGTATGTTACATGTAGTATATGTAGTATATATGTTGTATGTAGTATGTATGTAGTATGCATGTAGTATGCAGCATGTATGTAGTATGTATGTTGCATGTATGTAGCATGTAGTATATATGTAGTATGTATGTTACATGTAGTATATATAGTATATATGTAGTATGCATGTTGCATGCATGTAGTATATATGTTGTATGTTGCATGCATGTAGTATGTATGTAGTATGTATGTAGCATGTATGTAGTATGTAGCATGTATGTAGTATGCATGTAGTATGTAGCATGTATGTAGTATGTATGTTGCATGTAGTATATATGTAGTATGTATGTTACATGTAGTATATATGTAGTATGTATGTTGCATGTAGTATATATGTAGTATGCATGTTGTATGTATGTAGCATGTATGTAGCATGTAATTTTTTTTTTTTTTACATTCAACACATTAGCCGGATGATGGGACTACTACTGTCCCATCATTGGCTAATGTGTCAATCACTGTCATGGTAGCAGGCATCGCCCGATGGGACTTGTAGTCCCATCGGACGATGCCTGCACAGACCACCGGAGCCGGCACAGACCACCGGCAGGCCGGCACAGCCCCCCGGCAGGCCGGCACAGCCCCCCGGAGCCTGCACAGACCACCGGCAGGCCGGCACAGCCCCCCGGAGCCTGCACAGACCACCGGCAGGCCAGCACAGACCACCGGCAGGCCGGCACAGCCCCCCGGCAGGCCGGCACAGACCACCGGAGCCTGCACAGACCACCGGCAGGCCGGCACAGACCACCGGCAGGCCGGCACAGCCCCCCGGCAGGCCGGCACAGCCCCCCGGAGCCTGCACAGACCACCGGCAGGCCGGCACAGCCCCCCGGAGCCTGCACAGATCACCGGCAGGCCAGCACAGACCACCGGCAGGCCGGCACAGCCCCCCGGCAGGCCGGCACAGACCACCGGAGCCTGCACAGACCACCGGCAGGCCGGCACAGACCACCGGCAGGCCGGCACAGCCCCCCGGCAGGCCGGCACAGACCACCGGAGCCTGCACAGACCACCGGCAGGCCGGCACAGACCACCGGCAGGCCGGTACAGACCCCCGGACAGTCGGCACAGCCCCCCCGAAGGCCCGAACTGACGGCGCATCATGATGCGCACAGACAGCGCATCATGATGACGTCATTTCGGCAGCCAATCGGAAAGCTCAACACTAGTCAGCAGGGGGACACAAAATCGCTCGCTAAGACTCCTATTTTTTTTTTTTTCACAGTTTAATACAAGCAATTCTAGTTTCTTAGCAATTTTGTGTCAGCAGGGGGACAAAATCGCTAAGAAACTAGGATTGCTTGTATTAAACTCTGAAAAAACTAGGATTGCCATTGATTTGCATTGGACTCGTTACTGTGCGAGTAATCGCTTGGAAACTCGCAGAGTACCGACTCCTGCGAGTCCCCTACTACTCGCAGAGTAACGAGTCCTAACGAGTAGATTCGCCCATCCCTAACGAGCACCCGAGCATTTTAGAGCTCTCTCATCACAAATCCTTATATTGCAGAGAGATAGATAGAAGAATAGCCAGTAATTCATTTGTCGACTTCTGTAAAATGACTGCAGGAGCCAACAGGATAGAAGACATGGATTACATACACTAAATAGATGCAGAATAGTTAGATATATAGATGTCAGTGACCAATACAATTAGTAGTGTGTGTGCAAATTAGGGGACATGCATGTAATTAATTAAAGATTCTTTTGGGGGGAGAAATGGCGTGGGCTGCGGCGCAATTTTCCAATCCAGAGAGGGAAAGCCAGCGACTGGGGGCCAAAGTTTATAGCCTAGGAAAGGGTTAATACCTATAGATCTCCCCAAGCTATGAATATCAGCCCGCAGCTCTATACAGTGTGTCCGTAAAGTCATGGTGCACTTTTAGCGCCCTTTCTCTAGCCCAATCATATCAGACCTGTTCATAAGGAAAAATAACAAAAACGAATCAAACAACACAAACTCATTTAAGCTGTTTCTGAGCCCCCAGTCAGATTAACTCCTGATAAACTGAACTATGATTAATACACTGCATGATCTGTGACATCATGCTTCCACAAGCTATCATTTGGATGTGTGTAGGGCAACAAATGGAGCCCACATCAAACTGCACTGAATAGGTATGGAACTGGGAGAGTTTTTCTTTTATTTGGAGCAGATTTCACATTTCTATCATCTTTTGTTGCTTTCCAGTGACTGGTCAAAAGTGCACCATGACTTTACAGACACACTGTATTTAGCGTTTACTGGCTTTTAAAATAGGGGTTCCCCCAAAAAAATAACGTGGGGTCCCCTTATAATTAATAGCCAGAAAAGGCTATGCAGACAGCTGCAGGCTGATATTCATAGCCTAGGAAGGGGCCATGGATATTGACCCCCCCCAGCTACAAACACCAGCACACAGCCGCCCCAGAAATGGCACATCTGTAAGATGAGCCAATTCCGGCACTTAGGCTTTCTCTTTCCACTGCCCTGTAGCAGTGGCATATGGGGTAATAGTTTGGTGGTTGATGTGACCTTTGTATTGTAAGGTCACATCAAGCCCGGCTTAGTAATGGAGAGGTGGTCAATAAGATACCTATCCTTTACTAATCCTACAGTCATTACAGGTTCAATAAAGATGCAGCATAAATAAAGTATTTTAATGAAATAAAACACTAAACACAGTTTTTCATCTTTATTGTCCAGCTAATCCATGTGTTGCTCTCGTTCTCTTGTAATAACTAAAAAAGCCAAAAAACAACAATATGCCATACCTGTCCGTCGTTCTTTCCCACACAGTAATCCATATCGGGAAAATACAGTTTGCAACCAGTAGCGGTGCTAAGATGTGACTGCTCCGGCTGCAAACTACTGGTGAATGAATGAGATGATGCCAGCTCAGCTCCAGAGACTAGCGCTGACATTACTGAGTCTGCTCGCCCTACCAGCCTGAACTGCCATGAACTCTGCAGCGTGGGAAAATGAACTAACATTCAGCTGTTTGCCCACTTTGATGCCAGTTCTGATACCCAGAACCCATTTGGGCCATGCTGGGGGACCTGGGTTTGATGCGGGACTTCGCTATCTGTGAATTCTTAGTGTGAGATCAGTGGCGCAAAGTCGTTTAACCCCTTAAAAACATCAGTTACTTATTCAAATCTGTGACAATTGGCTGTTTGTCCACTTTGATGCCAATTCTGATGCCCAGAACCCATTTGGGCCAGGCTGGAGGGTCCTGGGTTTGATGCAGGGCATCACTATCTGTGTATTCTTAGTGTGAGATCAGAGGTCCAAAGTCATTTAACCCCTTGAAAACATCAGTTACTTTTCAAATCTGTGAAAATTGGCTGTTTGCCCACTTTGATGCCAATTCTGATGCCCAGAACCCATTTGGGTCAGGCTGGAGGGACCTGGGTTTGATGTAGGGCATCACTATCTGTGTATTCTTAGTGTGAGATCAGTGGCCCAAAGTCATTTAACCCCTTGAAAACATCAGTTACTTTTCAAATCTGTGAAAATTGGCTGTTTGCCCACTTTGATGCCAATTCTGATGCCCAGAACCCATTTGGGCCAGGCTGGAGGGACCTGGGAATGATGCAGGGCATCACTGTCTGTGTATTCTTAGTGTGAGATCAATGGCCCAAAGTCATTTAACCACTTGAAAACATCAGTTACTTTTCAAATCTGAGAAAATTGGCTGTTTGCCCACTTTGATGCCAATTCTGATGCCCAGAACCCATTTGGGTCAGGGTGGAGGGACCTGGGTTTGATGCAGGGCATCACTGTCTGTGTATTCTTAGTGTGAGATCAATGGCCCAAAGTCATTTAACCACTTGGAAACATCAGTTACTTTTCAAATCTGTGAAAATTGGCTACTTGCCCACTTTGATGCCAATTCTGATGCCCAGAACCCATTTGGGTAAGGGTGGAGGGACCTGGGTTTGATGCAGGGCATCACTGTCTGTGTATTCTTAGTGTGAGATCAATGGCCCAAAGTCATTTAACCACTTGGAAACATCAGTTACTTTTCAAATCTGTGAAAATTGGCTGCTTGCCCACTTTGATGCCAATTCTGATGCCCAGAACCCATTTGGGCCAGGCTGGAGGGACCTAAGTTTGATGCAGGGCATCACTATCTGTGTATTCTTAGTGTGAGATCAATGGCCCAAAGTCATTTAACCACTTGGAAACATCAGTTACTTTTCAAATCTGTGAAAATTGGCTGCTTGCCCACTTTGATGCCAGTTCTGATACCCAGAACTCATTTGGACAAGGCTGCAGGGACCTGGGTTTGATGCAGGGCATCACAATCTGTGTACTCATAGTGTGAGATCAGTGGCGCAAAGTCATTTAACCCCTTAAAAACATCAGTTACTTATTCAGATCTGAGACAATTGGCTGTTTGTCCACTTTTATGCCAATTCTGATGCCCAGAACCCATTTGGGCCAGTCTGGAGGGACCTGGGTTTGATGCGGGGCATCAATTTATGTGTACTCATAGTGTGAGATCAGTGGCCCAAAGTCATTTAACCCCTTAAAAACATCAGTTACTTATTCAAATCTGTGAAAATTGGCTGATTGCCCACTTTGATGCCAATTCTGATGCGAAAAATCCATTTGGGCCAGGCTTGAGGGACCTGGGTTTGGTGCAGGGCATCACTATCTGTGTACTCATAGTGTGAGATCAGTGGCTCATTTAACCCCTTAAAAACATCAGTTACTTATTCAAATCTGTGAAAATTGGCTGTTTGCCCACTTTGATGCCAATTCTGATGCCCAGAATCCATTTGGGCCAGGCTGGAGGAAACTGGGTTTGATGCAGGGCATCACTATCTGTGTACTCATAGTGTGAGATCAGTGGCCCAAAGTCGTTTAACCTCTTAAAAACATCAGTTACTTATTCAAATCTGTGAATATTGGCTGTTTGCCCACTTTGATGCCAATTCTGATATCCAGAACCCATTTGGGCCAGGCTGAAGGGACCTGGGATTGATGCAGGGCATCACTATCTGTGTACTCATAGTGTGAGATCAGTGGCCCAAAGTCATATTCTGATGCCCAGAAACCATTTGGGGCTGGCTGGAGGGACCTGGGTTTGATGCGGGGCATCACTATCTGTGTATTCTAAGGCCTCTTTCACACATCAGGTTTTCGCCGTCAGGCGCGATCCGGCGCTTTTGACAGAAACCGGATCCGGCGAAATGCAATGCCTGATCCGGTTTCCCCCCCATTGACTTGCATTTGCGCCGGATCGCGCCGGATGGCCATGCGTTTCATCCGGTTTTCGCCGGATCCGGCAATGTGTCGCAATGTGTCGCGATCCGGCGTCTGGAAAAAACGTCTACTGTAACGTTTTTTGTCTCCGGCGAAAAAGCTGGACACGCCGGATCCGGCGCGTCCGGCTTTTTCACACAATGAAAGCCTATGAGCGCCGCAATGCGCCGGATCCGGCGGCCGGATCCGGTTTTTTGGTCTGAGCATGCTCAGTAGCTCTGCCCACAAGACATATATAAAAGCAAGACAGTGGGACCCACAGCCACACCCAACATGCCACCCAAGACAGCAACCAGGCGCATGAGAAGGCAGGAGACATCTGCAGCAGCACCATCAGCACCACCCCAATTGGAGCAGCATGCTGAACAACGGGAGGGGAGTCCAGCAGCAGATGAGAGACGGTAATTATCAAATCACCCATTCCTCCAAACTAGGGCTATTGAATATCAAGATATTCATTGGCCCTTTGTTTCTCTTTATTCAACAGCCGCCCAATAGATGCAGCAGCAGCAGCAGCAATGGCAGCAGCTGGAACACCACCCACAGGCATGGAGTGTGGCCACCAGGAAGACAGCACATCATCTTCTGGGAGCCCTCCCTCGCATCGTCAGCGTTTGACGGTAAGTTTTTATTTCCAAAATCCATCTTCTCTGTAATATATGTCTATTCATGGCCTTTTATTTCAAAACAGGAATCACAAGATGAAGAGGAGCTCCCAGAAGAAGAAGGAAGGGGTGGACAGACACCTGGAGTGGGCTCACAATTGGTAAGTTTTTTGCATCAAACGCAGAAACACAACATCACACTACACACAACACATAGAAAACAATGTTCTGCAGACCACACACAGCAAACAAATGCCTACATCCAAAGACATAACTTTTTTTGTTTTCTTCTCTAGTCTTCCCAATCTGGTGTTTGGCCAAGAGGTGCTCGCAGTGCCTCCCAGGGTCGTCGGCGACAGCAACGCGGCGGTCACCAGCGTGTAAGTATAAATATTTTTGCTTTGTTTTTTTGCACTTTTTATTTCATTTCTTTTGTGGAGGCTAATTATGTTATTTTTGTCTTTTTCTTTAACAGCCTTCACAGCGTGCTCCCGACTCTGACGTTGAGGATGGAGGGATTGATGTGGACCGCCTCATCGATCTCGTCAGAGAAAGGGAGCCGCTCTGGAATATGGCTGACCGCCGCCACGCTGACCTGATCATTACCCGACGACTCTGGGAGGAAATCTGTTCGCTCCTTGTGGGCCGCTGGGAGGACCTCGATGTTTGGGCCCAGATTACAGAGCGTAAGTATATACAGTACCGGTTGCTTGATTTAAACCAGTGTTTCCCGAACTCCAGTCCTCGTGGTCCCCACGGATCATGTGTTCAGAATTTCTATTTACTATGGAAATCCTGAAAACATGACCCCTGGGGACCATGAGGACTGGAGTTTGGGAAACACTGATGTTGTATACTAACCACTCCTTTCTCGTTTCAGGGAACAGAATTGTGAATCGGTGGCGGTCTGTGAGAGATCGTTTCAAGAAGGAGTTCAATAAAGAGATGCGGGCCCCGAGTGGATCTGGAGGACGCAGGAGCAAGTACAAGTACGCAGAAGCCCTGTCGTTCCTCCGGGAAACAATGGTCACCAGAAGGTAAATATTACACACCACATGTGAAAAAAAATGTTAGATGTAAATTTTTTTTTCAGCCAGGGCCATACCATGTCAGTATTTTAATTGTTTTTTTTTCTCTTTATTCCACAGCACGGTGAGCAGCACTCGGGAGCCGGCACGATTGGACCCTTCTGAGGCGATCCCTGAGGAGACCGGCACCGAGGGACACTTCGACCGCCCCGGTACATCTGCACCTTCCCAGCCTTCCAACACATTCGACCCATCTGTCCCATCCACCAGCACAGGAGCATCGTGGCCGCCTACATTACATGAAGCTGCTGGTGAGGAGATCGCTTTCCCTTTACCCCACCCTTCTGCCCCTGCCACCTCTAGTACACCTGCGGGTACTGGGCGGCAGCGGCAGAGGGGTCAGGAAAAGACTTATGCGCCAGAGTTCTTGCATCTGAATGCATCTTTCCAGAACTGTCTAAAAGTCTTGTCAGAGCAAATCTCCGCAGGCTATCAGCAGATCAACTCCAGCATTCTGGAGGTGAAGACACTTCTGCAAACCATGCATTCAGAAGCAAGATCTTCGCCAAACCACACCTTTTTCAGGTCTGTTGTGGAGCGCATGGAAACGCTCTCTCCTGCCCAGCAGATGCATGTAATGCATTCATGCCACGCTGCTCTCCAGCAAGTTACCTCCCAACCTCCTCCTCCCACCACTGTAGTTCCTCCACCTGCACCCCCTCCAGCCAATTTCCATCCTCCCCCTCCTATTACATCTGCACCCCCTCCAGCCACTTTCCATCCTCCCCCTCCTATTACATCTGCACCCCCTCCAGCCACTTTCCATCCTCCCCCTCCTATTACATACCAGCAACCTCACCAGTACCAGCAACCTCCCCAGTACCAGCAACCTCCCCAGTACCAGACATCTCCCCACTTCCAGCAACCTGCCCCGTACCAAACTCCTTCCCCGTACCAAACTCCTTCCCCGTACCAAACTCCTTCCCCATACAACTTTCCATCAACATCATCTGCTCCTACAGTCCCTGCCCAACCCTCCACTCCACCGCCCACCACCTCTTCTGCCTCCCACATGTCCACCCATTCTGTAGCTTTTTCCACACCATCACCTGTAACTGTACCTTCCCCACCACGATCCCAGTCCTCTCTCCACACTCCCATTGTCGAAGTGTCCCGCAGCCCCTCCAGCAGTATTTCCACCCCACACTACACCGAGTTATAATTTTTTTTTGTAATAAAAATGCCCATTGGGTTTCAAACCTTTATTAAAAAAGTTTTTTTAACTTTAAAAACAGTTTACATAAAAAACAATATTTTAAATAAAAGTTAAATTATTGTTTACACTGGTTGTCTGTCATTTCTTTCTGCGGCGAAATATGTTTAAAAAAAAGGTTAAATACAGGGTATTTAAAAGGTAAAAAGGTATTCAAAACCAGGTATATAACTGTGGGTAAATTTTAGCTTTTTGCCACAGTTGTGTTCCTGGTTGTGTTTGAAGCAAAGTATTTCACCTAAAAAGTTGTGTTTATTGTTGGTGATTTCCTAACAATGTACACAACTTTTGTTAAAAGGTGAAATACTTTGCATAAAACACAACCAGGTACACACCTGTGGCCTAAAGCTAAAAATAGAGACCATGACAAGATAGCCAACTTTGGTTGGCAAAGGTATATACTGTTGGTACAGAAGGTACACAAGTTTGGTTAGGGCACAAATCTTTCACACTCTGTCATCCTGCCAGTGTACTCTGCCTTGAGGTGACATAAAGTATAGTGCAAAATTGTCCCTCATTACTGAAACCGTCACAGAACTTCTAGTGGTAATATTTCCAATGACAACATCCATCTTCGCCAGTAACTTGCTCTTCTCTCCAACCTGCACTTTCTTCTCTACAACCTGTCAAAGAAGGGCTGTAGGAACATGCTATATCTAGTTTTCCAGTAGCCAATCCCGTTCGGAAGGCCACAAGGGTCAATTTTAAAAACCGGATCCGGCGTAATCCGTCGAAAAACGGATAGAAAAACGGATGAACCGGATGAGACGGATCCGGTTTTGTCTGTCAAGAACAAGACGGATCCGGCAGAAAACCAGATCCGGCACATCAGGTTTTACAAAACATTTGCCGGATCCGGCATTCCGGCACGACGCCGGATCGCGTCTGACGCCGAAAACCTGATGTGTGAAAGTAGCCTTAGTGTGACGTCAGTGGCCCAAAGTCATTTAACCCCTTAAAAACATCACTTATTCTAATCTGTGAAAATTGTCTGTTTGCCCACTTTGATGCCAATTCTGATGTCCAGAACCCATTTGGGCCAGGCTGGAGGGACCAGGGTTTGATGCAGGGCATCACTGTCTGGATACTCATAGTGTGAGATCAGTGGCCCAAAGATGTTTAACCCCTTAAAAACATGTTACTTACTCAAATCTGTGAAAATTGGCTGTTTGCCCACTTTGATGCCAATTCTGGTGCCCATAACCCATTTGGGCCAGGCTGGAGAGACCTGGTTTTAATGTGGGGCTCCCTGTTCTTTATGTCTGCAGTGTGATATCAGTGGCCCAAAGTCATTTAACCCTTTCATTAACACCCTTTGGTGCCCACTTAGATGCCCATTTTTGTGCCAGTTTTATAATTTTTGTCGCTGATTTTAAGTGTATTCACATCAGGGCACCTCGCTGCAGTTTTTTTATTATTGTAATGCTTATTTTTTGTTGTTAAACCTATGAAAAACAGAAAAGAAAATATTGCTGAATAAGAAACTGACGAATAAGAAACCAACTTCAGCTTCGTACTGCAGTTCTAGTTGTGATCAGCAGGGGGAGCGCTCGCTACACTGAGCTGCAGTTCTTGTGATCAGCAGGGGTAGCGCTCATTACACTGAGCTGCAGTTCTGATTGTGATCAACAGGGTGTGCGCACATTACACTGAGCTGCAGTTCTCACTGTGATCAGCAGGGGGAGCGCTCATTACACTCAGCTGCACGTTCTGATTGTGATCAGCAGGGGGTGCTTTCATTACACTGAGCTGCAGTTCTCATTGTGATCAGCAGGGGGAGCGCACATTACACTGAGCTGCAGTTCTCGTTGTGATCAGTAGGGGGAGCTTTCATTACACTTAGCTGCAGTTTTCATTGTGATCAGCAGAAGGAGCGCTCATTACACTGAGCTGCAGTTCTAGTTCTGTTCGGCAGGGGGAGCGCTCATTACACTTAGCTGCAGTTTTCATTGTGATCAGCAGAAGGAGCGCTCATTACACTGAGCTGCAGTTCTAGTTCTGTTCGGCAGGGGGAGCGCTCATTACACTGAGCTGCGGTTCTCATTTTGATCAACAGGTGTAGCTCTTGTTATACTGACCTGCAGTCCTAGTTGTGATCAGCAGGGGGAGCGCTCATTACACTCAGCTGCAGTTCTGATTGTGATCAGCAGGGGGAGCTTTCATTACACTGAGCTGCAGTTCTCATTGTGATCAGCAGGGGGAGCTTTCATTACACTGAGCTGCAGTTCTCATTGTGATCAGTAGGGGGAGCGCACATTACACTGAGCTGCAGTTCTCATGAAAAACCAAAGTAAGGAGAGTACCGAACCAGGGTCAGAAAGCAACAGGACAATTAAAATGGAGGCTTAAAATACCTTTATTAGTGAGGGTAAAATGTACACCATTACACACACAGATACTGTAGATAGAAGGATAGATAGACAGAAGGATAGATAGATGGAGATAGATAGATAGATAGATAGATAGATAGATAGATAGATAGATAGATAGATAGATAGAGATAGATAGATAGATAGATGGATGGATAGATATGGAAGGATAGATAGATAGATAGATAGATGGATGGATAGATATGGAAGGATAGATAGATAGATAGATAGATAGATAGGTAGATGGATAGAAGGATAGATAGATAGATAGATAGATCTATCCATATATCTATTCATATATCCATAGATAAATCTATAGATTTATCCATAGATATATCTATAGATATATAGCCATATATATTTAAAAAAAATGGCGTGGGCTCCCACGCAATTTTCTGCGCCAGAAGGGGAAAGCCGACGGACTGGGCCAATATTTCTACCCTGGGAAGGGGGTAATACCCATGGCCCCTTCCTAAGCTATGAATATCAGCCCGCAGGTGTCTGCATAGCCTTTACTGGCTATTTAAATAGGGGGACCCCCAAAAAATGACGTGGGGTCCCCCTTTATCTTACAGCCAGAAAGGCTACGCAGACAGCTGCGGGCTGATATTCATAGCCTAGGAAGGAGCCATGGATATTGGCCCCACTGGCTACAAATACCAGCCCGCAGCCGCCCCAGAATTGGCGCATTTATAAGATGCGCCAATTCTGGCACTTAGCCCCTTTCTTCCCACTTCCATGTAGTGGTGGGATATGGGGTAATATAAGGGGTTTGTCATGATCCATGCTGGATCACGTCAGATGAAAGCACTGGTAACCTTTTTTTCCTCTCTCTAAGCTTTGTGCTTAGAGATAGTTTTGCCCCCGGTGGCCAGTATGGTCATTGCACTGGTGTTTTTAGTTCTAGTTTGCCCCCGGTGGTGGTTAGTGTAATTGCACGGGAATCACTAACAGGTGTGTTTGCTCAATAAAGGTGTGTCAGTAGTGCTCACTCACGTTGGTTATATTATTATTGGTCTTTTCCTACCAGCCTGGGTGAAGGATGGAGCTGGAAGAGAGTCCAGGGCAGCTCAGTCAGAGTCCTGGAGTGGCAGCTATGGTGTCAGCGAGGAGTTCATGTAAAGCATGGTGGACTGGCAACTATGGTGTCAGTGAAGAATTCTTGAAAAGCTTGGTGGAGTGGCAGCTATGGTGTAGAGCTGCACTCAGTTTGCTGGACTCTGTTACTGGAAAGCTGCCCTCAGGTGCTGGACTCGGTTGCTGGACAGTTGCACTCAGGTGATGGACTCTGTGGCTGGAAAAATCAAAACAAAAATGGAAAGCGCACATAGGGTGTATTATCTATTAAAAACACAACGGCACACCCAATCTGTTAGACTCACCTGCTATGGTTGTGTGAGTCACAACAAACTGGGAATCACTCACAAATTTATCCGATCATCACTGGTTTCCCGCTGGTAATAGATGAAACAAATCCAAAGAGCAGATAGAGGACGGGTTTAATAAACCGTGCTGACCAGAGAAACGCACCTTCCGCAGCAGATGTAATAAAAACTTCTTCAATGAGCCTATGCATTTCGTGGCTTAAACCAGCCACTTCATCAGGGCATCTGTAGCTGGACAGCTGCACTCAGGTGCTGGACTCTGTTGCTCCAAGGCAGCACTTGGGTGCTGGATGTGGTTGCTGTAAAGCTGTACCCAGGTGTTGGACACGGTTGGAGGAAGATGCACTCAGGTGTTGGACTCTGTTGCTGGGAGCGTTAGCAACAGAGCAAAGCTAAGTGTTCCCTGTTTGTCACTTTTCCTCGTGTTGGTGTTAGTGCAGCAGTGGGGCCGGTGCCTGCACCACCCAGCTCCCTAGTAAGGAATAGGTGTAGGGTGTGCTAGGGTGACAGGTATCCTGATCGGCGACAGGTGTGGAGCCTGTATAAGGAACGTTAGGAGCATTGGGGACACTGACTCAGGGGAGTGCAGGAGGTCTCCAAGTCCCCGTTCCCTATCGCAGGGCCCACCGTTAACTGTTTTCCCTTTCCCCTGTGTCTTGTTGTAATTGTCCTGTGTAACACGGCCCACAGGCCGGTAATAAGTTACCGGCCTGTGGGCCGTGTCACACAGGATGGGGCACGTGACAGGGTTAATGTCACCTTGTTATTGAAAGGTGACATTAAGCCCGGTTAATATTGGAGTGGCGTCAATAAGACGTTTATCCATTATTAATATTTTGAAAGGGTTAAAAAAAAAACACACACATAAGAATAAAGTCTTTTAATGAAATAAAACATGACACGGTTTTCATATTTTTATTGCACGCCCAGATGCAAGTGACGCCCTCGTCTCCTAGAAAAAAACAAAATATAATAAACCAACCGTATACTCCCTGTCGAATGCAGTCCATTTAATAACTAGGGTCCCACGACGATCTCCCCTATAGATAAGTGACCTCAGGCAATGTGACTGCTCTATAGGGCCTCCCAGTGATGAACTGACAGGAGACAATGCCTCCTGCAGTCCATCACTGAGGTTACCTGAGTTCAGGCTCTCACTTTGCAGCAATGCTGCGTGAGAATTAGGGTTAGGGCTAGGGTTACGGGACCTCTTTCCCGGCGGAGGGATACCTCTGCCTGTCATTTCATTGCTGGAGCCCCTGGAGAGCGGTCGCATCAGCTGATGCGGCTGTTCTCCACAGGAGTTCGTCGTGGGACCCTCGTTATTATCTGGACTACGGTGGAGAGGTAAGTATAGGTTGGTTTATTATTTTATGTTTATTACAGGCGATCAATGGCTTCGGGAATTAGGTGTATATGGTGAGTATGTACTCTATGTTATGTGTTGTATGTTCTGTATGTAATGTATGTTTTTTGTTTTTTTTTACATGCAACACATTAGCCGGATGACGGGACTACTACTGTCCCATCATTGGCTAATGTGTCACTCACCGACTTGTAGTCCCATCGGACGATGCCTGCATACACACACACACATGCGCCACTGCAGAGCCCCCTGCAGAGGCCCAATCACCCCCGCACAGAACCCCCGACAGCCCGAATAGACCCGGTAACCCCCGGCACAGACCCCACAAGACCTCCGACAGCGCGATGAGCCCCGGACCCCGCAAGTGTTAGGGCTGGCGGAACGCACCAAATAATAAAGATGGTAATAAGGTGCGTTTGCAGCCCGGGGTCCACCGTGCAGGGGTGGTAACCTGCTGCTCAGTAATGGCGGATGCTATATGGCGGAATACTATAAGAACACGTGGGTTATCGTCACCCGGTGTGTACAGGGGGCGGACTCTGTTGCTTCACAGAGCCGCACAACCGCTGAACATAAACGCCGGAGCCTGTTTGTGCTCACAGAGCTTGGCTAAATGAGCGCACAGTGTACGGCCACAGAACGCTATCCCAAGGACACGGGGTTGGAGTCACTCTATGCCCACTGAGCACGCGGCGTCGCTGCCACGAGCGCTGCTAAAGACGCTCGCAGTGGAATCTGGAGCACGTTCACTGAGGCGTGCTGGGTCACTGGTGAGGACCAATGTCCGACTCAAACCCTGAGCTACCTACACCTAAGCCTGGGCGCTCGCAGGCTAGGCTGCACAACACATGCGTACCAAGGGTAGGGGTTTCATAATGAGTCAGTCACCAGATACATTCATACATGCATACATCTCTCACACCTTATAGTCTGTAAATACAGTCTGATCCTAGCGCATGGGCGAGCGGCCATGCAAACCTTTTATAGCCACGGGCATCAAGGACCTTCCTGGCTTCTCGGATGGGCCAATCCGAACACGAGCAGGACCTGAGCACGTGACCCTCGATCTCCAAATGGGAGATCACTCCACGGGCATGCTCAGTGGCCCGACATGAGGACTTAGTCCCTGGAGAATCTCGCTGCTGAGCAGCCTGCATTGTCATAGCTGTGCCAGAGGTGGCAGCAGCAAGCAAACCCACGGGGTTGGCCTGGGCAGAGCGCTGGGACGGATGAATCTGCTGAGCAGGCTCCAACCTGCGGCTGAAGAAGAATGGGAGACTGCTGGGTGCAAGGCTCTGTATTTCTGCTGTGCAGTGGCAGGAACCCGACTCCTAACAGCAAGACCCCCAACAACGTGATGAGCCCTGGAAACCCCCCCGGCACAGACCCATAAGACCCCTGACAGCGCAATGAGCCTCGGAAACCCCCTGCACAGGCCCTGCCAGACAGCCCAATGAGCCCTGCACAGACGCCTGATGAGCCCCGGTAAAGCCCTGCGCACACACACATAGCCTACATACACGCCCAGTCACCGCCCATACATGCACACAGTCACTGCCCACACTCTTCCCCCCTCCCAATCTGCTGAGTTTCATCCGCAGCAAAGCCGCAGAGCTTTTTGAGACCTGCGGTTTTGCTGTGGATCAATGCAAGTCAGTGGGTGCAGAAACGCTGTAGATCCGCACAAAGAATTGACATACTGCGGAAATGAACCCGCAGCTAATACGCGTGGATTTTTCCACAGCATGTGCACAGCGTTTTTCAAATTCCATTGACTTTAATGGTACTGTACAACGCAGCAGAATCCGCTACGGACCCGCAAGGCCAAATCCGCTTCGGATCCGCGGTAGAATCTGCACACACCCTAACACGAGTTTCTCGCATCACACTCGGAAGTGTGACCCCAGCCTAAGAAACAGCCACAAGGCGGATTTTATCACCAGGTATCATTTTAAGGGCTCATTCCCATTTGCGATGAAATACGACAAATACAATCCAATAACATATATAGATGAGATGGTTTACATACAGTAAAGACAAATGGAATAGGTAGATATATATATATGTCAGTGACAAATACAATTCGTATAGTGTGTTTGCAAATTACTGGACATGTATTTAATTGAAAGATTATTTTTCCAAAAAAAATGCGTGGGCTCCCGCGCAATTTTGGTAATCAGCAGAGGGTAAGCCAACGGCTGAGGGCAAATGTTTATAGCCTGGGAAGGGGGTAATATCCATGGAGCTTCCCAGGCTATTAATATCAGCTTACAGCTGTATATTTAGCCTTTCCTGGCTATTAAAATGGGGGACCCTAAAAGAAATGACGTGGGTTCCCCCTATAATTAATAGCCAGCAAAAGCTATGCAGACAGTTGCAAGCTGATATAAATAGCCAAAGAAGGGACCATGGATATTGCTCCCCCTGGTTAGAACATCAGCTCTCAGCCACCCCAGAAAAAGGGCATCTCTAAGATGCGCCAATTCTGGCACTTAGCCTCGCTCTTCCTACTTGTCCTTAATTTAGTTAAAGAATTTTTTACTGAGTGTCTGTGTTTTCTTTACAATTTGACTATGGGGTTAGTAATAGGGGCGTCTTAATGACACCTCTCCATTAATAACCTCGGGGGGTGACATCAACCCCACAACTATTACCCCACTTGCCACCACTACAGGGCAAGTGGGAAGAGCAAGACTAAGTGCCAGACTAAGGGCTACGGCCAGAAATGCATCAGAATGTTGGACTCTTTTTAATCTGTCTGGACAAAACTTTTTTCCTTTTAATGGAATAAAATAAAAAGCAAATGTTATTTGTATCCAGCCTATGGATCCTTTTTTCTTTCCTTTTTTCTAAATGCATCCAATGGTCAATGGACTTGGATCCCGGCTGCACTATTAAGAAGCAACCAACCATACATCACACAGTGAGGCTTATTTCCTACTTTCTATTTTTTCTCTCCTTTGGAAGTCTCTAGGCTACTGTGCACAATCCTGCTGACAGGTTCCCTTTAAATCTAATGATCACTGCTCTATGCTGATCTCCTGGATCTCTCTGCGACATTGGACACTGTGAATCACCAGCTCCTCCTCACTGTGCTCCGCACTATCGGCCTCAAGGACACCATTCTCTCCTGATTCTCCTCCTACCTCTCTGACAGCTCCTTCACTGTATTTTTGCTGGCTCCTCCTCCTCCTCTCATCTTCCTCTTACTGATTGGATTCCTCAATGATCAGTTCTAGGCCTCCTCCTCTTCTCCTGGTATACCGCTGCTATTGGACAAGCAATCAGTAGATTTGGTTTCCAGTACCATCTCTATGCTGATGTCACCAATACACATCATTTCCAGATATCACAACTGCATTATTACAAAACATCAGTGATTGTCTTTCTGCTATCTCCATCTTCAACATCACATCCTCCCTCTATCTGAAACTGAATCTTTTAAAAACTGAACTCCTTGTGTTTCCTGTAAAGTGCTGCGGAATATGTTGGCGCTATAGAAATAAAATTATCAGCAGGGGGAGCGCTCGCTACACTGAGAAGCAGTTCTCATTGTGATTAGAGATGAACCAACCTTTCAAGGTTCGGTTCGATTTGTTGTTGATTTGGTAGGCCAAACCAAATGTATGCACAACACCTTGATAAAAAGCTTCCAAAACAGATAAAATTAGGGGCAGACACCATGAAAAGTGACATCAATTGACCCACAGTACAAATTTTCAAATGGCAGAGCAGCTGTCAGCCATGGGCCATGCATGAGGTATCAGGGTCTGGTCCAGCATTTACAGCTTGGAACTGAAGTTTCAGTGATGACCTGGTGGTAAAGGGAGTAATGTAAGCCTTCTTAGCTGGGAGATCTGATACCTCATGCAACACCTACAATTTTTTCTACAGTATTATTCTTCCAGCCACACTGAGATGTCACAAACATCAGTTTCTTGCAATAAAATTGGTAAAAAAATATAAGGAAAGTAACACAGGTAGTTGACTGAAAGTGAGTGCATGCCTGCCTGTCTAGGAGTCCTACTTACAAAGGCAACACACAAGAAGGAGACCCACCAGATGGAAAATGAACTTTTAGTCTCCATATTTCAAAAAATTATCACACACCACTAAAGCGGCATCAATTTCCACAGAGTAGAAACAGTATTATAGGCCTCTGACACACCTTCCAATACAGGCAACCCACAAGATGGAGACCCAACATAGTCTCCACATTTCAAAAAATTGTTTGTAACATCAACAGCAATAGCAACAGCAGACACAGAAGACATCACAAAGATGGCACAGACTGCAATAACGCAAGATCAATACATGACAGTAAAAATGACACCATCGCCTAGTCTGCCCAGTCTGTGACTGGTGTGCAAAAGTCATTGGAGATCCATGACTTGTTCATTTTGAAGAAAGTTAGATGGTCCACACTTTCGGGGGCCAGTGCTTATCTGTCAGTATACCACCAGGAGCGCTGAAGACACGTTCTGAGAAAACGCTGGCTGCCTGGCATGACAAAATCTCCAAAACGTGAGAGGCGAGCTCAGACTCTTCCATGTCATGGTTGTGGTCAGGGTTCCTTCCCTGTCCTCTCAGGGTTAATTTTGTATGGCCTCCCTTTGATTTGGGGAGAGCTATATTTACCTGCCTTCGTCTGGGGATCCTTGTCGGTGATACATCTGTTTTGGCTGTGTGTCTGACCCCCTGGTGTGCTTGCTGACTGTGTAGTCCATTTGCCACCTCGTGTATGATCAGGTCCGTGTTCTCATTCTGTGCATTGCTTTGTGATTCTGTGCTTACTGTCTGTTTCTGGATCTGACCTTTGGCTTGGTACTCTTACTTATCTCCTTTCTGCCCCATTTGTACTGCACCTCTATCTTTGGCTACCTGACCTTTTGCTACTTCCTGACCACTCTCAGTGCTTCTTTGACACTTCATCCACCTCCTGGCTTGACTTTGGCACATTCAGACTACTGTTGTGAGTTCATTTTCTGGTCTACCAGTTGTGAGTTCTCCTTCCAGGCTCCCCCTGGTGGTAACAGGAGGTAGTGAGGCTGATTTAATCAGTAGAGATCTGCCACCTGATAATGAGGATGACGATTGGACCTCAGGAATTTCAGACTGGATTTAAGTCAACCGACGCCCTATTCTGGTGCTGGTGATTCCTTCTGGCTTTTCAGCTCTTGGTGTTCAGCTCTGTTCCAGTCATTTCAAGCTAAGTTTTTCTGCTAATGTTCACACTTGATTTTGTTGGTCTATTCAGTTTTTTGTGTGGTCAGCCAGCCCCAGATGGGGCTGTGCTGAATTTCCACTCTCATTTATCTGTATTTGCCAATTTGCTTTTTGTCCCCTATTAGATAGGCCTCTTTTTGCTCTGTCTCAGAATATTTAAGAGTGCTGATATAGTGGGAGAAGTCTAGTGACTTCAGGGTTAATTTTGTTATCAGAAGTGTTGGACATTATTTTTCTAGGGTTTTTGGCAGATTGCAGACAGTGTCTTTCCTTTCCTGTCCTTTCTAGTTAGTTTGGGCCCCTTCATTTGCTCAGCCTATTTTCCTGCCTGTGTTTGTGTTTTCATCTTGTTTCACCGTCAATACATCTGTGGGGGCTGTCTTTCCTTTGGGGTCTGCTCTGGAGCAGTTAGTTTCCCCTTTCTTGCTTTAGGCTTATTTAGTCCTCCGGCGGTGATGAGGCATCTAGGATCATCGTAGGAACGCTCCACGGCTGCTGCTAGTTGTGTGGTTAGGATCAGGGATCTGCAATCTGCATAGTTACCAACCTCTCTGGCTTTTCTGGGACTTAGCTTGTTTTGTTTTTTCCTCCTCGGTGACCCATTCATAACAGAATCACCAGCTGTACCACAGATTCTAGGGTACTCAATAGCAGGAAAAGGTTGTTTAAAAAAAAAAAGTGTCAGAATTTTTTTTTTATGTATTTTTTCCTCTTTTTCTCTGGGACCGTAGGAGGATTTTTCTTTTCCCAATGGAGATTAAGCAATTGTCTGATCGTGTGGAGCAACTTGCTGCTGAAGTGCAGGGAATTTCCACCTACCTCATTCAGTCACATGCTGCTGAACCTAAGAACCCTACTCCTGATGTGTTTTCTGGGGATCGGTCTAAATTTCTGAATTTTAAGAATAATTGTAAATTATTTTATTTCTTGCCTTGAAGACTAACTCATCGGGGAGCTCTGCGCAGCAGGTTAAAATTGTCATCTCCTTGCTGTGCGGCGATCACCAGGATTGGGCTTTTTCTCTGACACCTGAAAATCCTATTCTGACTAATGTGGATGCATTTTTTCAAGCCTTGGGGTTGTTGTATGATGAACCTAATGCTGTTGATCAAGCTGAGCGAACACTGTTGGCATTAAACCAGGGTCAGGATTCTGCAGAGTTATACTGTCAAAAATTCCGAAAGTGGGCGGTCCTTACTACATGGAATGATAGTGCATTGACAGCTCTCTTTCGGAAGGGTTTATCAGAGACCATAAAAAAATGTTATGGTGGGATTTCCTGTTCCCTCTGGTCTGGATGATTCTATGTCATTAGCCATTCAAGTTGATCGGCTCTTACGTGAACGTAAAACTACACCGGAGGCGCTGCCACCTTTTGAACAAACGTCTGAACCTATGCAATGTGATGGGGTTTTGTCTAGGGCGCAACGTCAGGAGTTTAGAAGGTGTAATAAGCTGTGTTTTTTCTGTGGAGATGCCTCTCATACTATTTCAGTCTGCCCTAAACGAGAGAAACGTTTTGCACACACATTTGCTGTGGGCAGTGTACAACCTAAGTTCCTTTTGGCAATTACTCTGATCTGCTCCTTATTCACGTTTTCCACTAAGGCTTTTGTAGATTCAGGAGCAGCGTTGAATCTGATGGATTTGGACTTTGCTAAGCATTGTGGTTTTTCCCTGACGCCTCTGCAGATGTCTATTCCTTTGAGGGGTATTTGAGACGCGCCCTGGAGGAATTTCAGGAGGATAAACCTGAGCGTTGCCCTATGGAAAAATTGTATGTTCCTGACCAGTGGAGAAAGAGAGTGATGTCTGAAATTCATTGCTCCGCATTGGCTGGTCATCCAGGTATTTTTGGTACCAGAGATTTGGTGAGTCGGTCTTTTTGGTGGCCTGCCTTATCTCGTGATGTCAGGAATTTTGTACAGTCCTGTGGGACTTGTTCTCGGTCTAAACCCTGTTCTCGTTCTAGTGGGGTTGCTGATGCCCCTGCCGATGCCCAAGAGGCCATGGACCCATATCTCAATGGATTTTATTTCTGATCTTCCTGTCTCTCAGAGAATGACTGTTATCTGGGTGATTTGTGATAGATTTTCGAAGATGGTCCATCTTGTACCACTTCCAAAGTTGCCATCTTCCGCTGAGTTGGTGCCCTTGTTCTTACAACAGGTGGTTCGGTTACATGGGATTCCTGAGAACATTGTGTCCGACAGAGGAGTCCAGTTTGTTTCCTGATTTTGGAAAGCCTTTTGTTCCAATCTGGGAAATCAGTTATCCTTCTCCTCCGCGTTTCATCTCCAGACCAATGGACAGACTGAGAGAACAAACCAGACATTGGAGTCTTATTTAAGATGTTTTATATCTGCTGATCAGGATGATTGGGTCTCATTTTTGCCCTTGGCCGAATTTGCGTTGAACAATAGAGCTAGTTCTGCCACTTTGATGTCACCCTTTTTCTGTAATTTTGGGTTTCATCCTCGATTCTCTTCAGGGTAAGTGGAATCTTCGTCCTGCCCAGGTGTGGACACTGTGGTTGAGAGAATGCAGCAGATATGGGACCAAGTGGTGGATAAGTTGTCACTCTCTCAGGAAAAGGCCCAGCGATTTTCCAACCGGCATAGGACCATTGGTCCCCGGTTTAAAGTGGGTGATATGGTTTGGTTGTCGTCTAAGAATATTCCTATGAAGGTTGCATCTCCAAAATTTAAGCCAAGATTTATTGGTCTTTATAAGATTTTGGAGATTCTTAATCCTGTTTCTTTTTGATTGGCTCTTCCAGTTACGTTCAAGATCCATAATGTATTTCACAAATCTCTGTTGAAGAGGTTTGTTGAGCCAGTGGTTCCTATGGCAGCACCTCCTGACCCTGTGTTGGTTGAAGGCAATGTGGAATATGAGGTAGAGAAAATATTGGATTCTCGTTTGGTTAGACAGAGACTCCAGTATTTGGTCAAATGGAAGGGTTATGGCCAGGAAGATAATTCTTGGGTCTCTGCCTCTGATATTCATGCCAATAGATTGGTTCGTGCTTTTCACCGGGCCCATCCTGATCGGCCTGGTGGCATGGATGAGGGTTCGGTGACCCCTCCTCAAGGGGGGTACTGTTGTGAGTTCATTTTCTGGTCTGACAGTTGTGAGTTCTCCTTCCATGCTCCCTCTGGTGGTAACAGGAGGTAGTGAGGCTGATTTAATCAGTAGAGATCTGCCACCTGATAATGAGGATGACGATTGGACCTCAGGAATTTCAGACTGGATTTAAGTTAGCCAACGCCCTATTCTGGTGCTGATGATTCCTTCTGGCTTTTCAGCTCTTGGTGTTCAGCTTTGTTCCAGTCATTTCAAGCTAAGTTTTTCTGCTAATGTTCACACTTGATTTTGTTGGTCTATTCAGTTTTTTGTGTGGTCAGCCAGCCTCGGCTGGGGCTGTACTGAATTTCCACTCTCATTTATCTGTATTTGCCAATTTGCTTTTTGTCCCCTATTAGATTGGCCTCTTTTTGCTCTGTCTCAGAATATTTCAGAGTGCTGATATAGTGGGAGAAGTCTAGTGACTTCAGGGTTAATTTTGTTATCAGAAGTGTTGGACATTATTTTTCTAGGGTTTTTGGCAGATTGCAGACAGTGTCTTTCCTTTCCTGTCCTTTCTAGTTAGATTGGGCCCCATCGTTTGCTCAGCCTATTTTCCTGCCTGTGTTTGTGTTTTCATCTTGTTTCACCGTCAATACATGTGTGGGGGCTGTCTTTCCTTTGGGGTCTGCTCTGAGGCAGTTAGTTTTCCCCTTTCTTGCTTTAGGCTTATTTAGTCCTCCGGCGGTGACGAGGCATCTAGGATCATCGTAGGAGCGCTCCACGGCTGCTGCTAGTTGTGTGGTTAGGATCAGGGATCTGCAATCTGCATAGTTACCAACCTCTCTGGTTTTTCTGGGACTTAGCTTGTTTTGTTTTTGCCTCCTCGGTGACCCATTCATAACAGACTACTCTCCGGTTTTGCCGGTCATCGCCACTACTCGGCATCTGGCTTTGCCTCCATCCACTCCCCCAGTGGTCATGTGTTTCAGGCCCTGCACTCCAGCAGGTAAGCTCACTGCAGCACTCCCCTCTCACCTCCTGTCCTTTTGTATCTCGTGCACAGACTCCTGCTGTAAAGCAGGGTACTTGATATTCCATTTTTAAAGACCAAAATGCTAAAGGGTCCATGTTCCCCCTGATGGCATTGATATTGAGCTCCAGATACTCCTGCACCATCCTTTCCAGTCGTTCACAATGTGTCAGACTTGTACTCTGTTCTGCTGGTGCATGCGATGGTCTGAAAAATGTGTGAAACAACTCACAGAAATTGCTTATGCTACTTACACTGCTGCTGCTAATGTTTTTGCAATGATGGCTTGATGTTTCCAGGGTTTGACATCTAGAACTGGGATACACACTGTGTGCCTCACTGCTGTTTTGCGGAATATCACTCTTAAGATTTCCACAAATGTGTTTCGATACTCCAGACACATCCCTTTCCGGGGGGAAGCATCTGGCTAAATTTACTCTTGTTCTGTGGATCTAACAGAGTGGCAACCCAGTAGTGAACACTATTTATAACCCTAAGAATACGGGCATCATGTTGAAGATAGTTCAGCAAGAAGGCGCTCATGTCTCTGGCGCCTTCATGAGGTCAAAGTCCATGGTGTGTTGGTGGCAGGGTAACATTAAAAGTTGCTTCCTCCATCCCCTTCTGTCAACTACGAACAACAGAGAGGGGATCATTATCCTCTTCATCACCAGACTGTTGCAGGTCCATCAGTTCGTCCTTCTCCATTTGTTCCTCGAATACAGCACCTTCACTAACAGTTTGTCTGGCACCATGAGCCCCTTTCATCACTGTAAGCCACCTTCCCGTGGCGCCTGTATGAAGACAGTCTGGAAATTTGAGACAGTGTTATCCCTTCCACATCCTCCTCTGCTTCCTCCTCTTCTTCTGAGACCACCACCTCCTCATGCAGAATATTCAAAGTGTGCTCCAGCATGTAGATTACTGGAATAGCAATGCTGATGATGGCATCGTCAGCGCTAACCATCTTAGTAGCCATTTCCAAACTGTGCAAAAGGGTGCAGAGGTCCTTCATCTGTGCAGCACGTTTGGACTGCATTGGCCTAGACTATGCAAAAAGACATACTGCACGAGCTCAGATGCGATATCTCTGCATTGTGACACTGAGACAATGGCGCCAGCACAACAATATGTCCGCTTTTTTATGGCCAGATACATGTGACTTTGACAGCCAATCACAGATCTTGTGTCATGAAGTTGTGGATGGTTTCTGCGCCCTGATTGGTTGCCGGAATCAACACACATAAAGTTAAGGGAAAAAAAAACAAAACACGCCGCTCCTTTAACCTCTCCATGCGCTCTTCTAACGTCTCCACACCTACTCCCCCATAAAACGCATCCCCCCACACTTATCATACAGCACCACTATCCTAGCCAAGTAATAATAAAAGCATTAGTGGTGATTTATCGGACTGTGACCAAATTTTGCCAACTTTGAGTAAAAATGCTTGTGAAAGCGAACACAAATCTGAATGTGCTATGCCTGTGCTGACGAAGATTGGCTAATGTTTTCTGAACAAGTTTGCTCATATCTAACTGTGATCAGCAGGTGGAGCGCTTTCTACACTGAGCTTTGGTTCTCATTGGGTTCATCAGTGGGAGCATGTGCTTAACTGAGCTGCAGTTCTCATTGTGATCATCAGGTGGAGCATGTTCTACACTGAGCTTTGGTTCTCATTGTTGATCAGCAGAGGGAGCATGATGTATATATGGAGGGGCCAGGATGGATATATAGAGGGGCCAAGATGGATATATGGGGGGCCAAGACGGATATATGGGAGGCCAGGACAAGGAACATGGATAGATAGATGGGGGGTCAGGATTGAAATATGGGAGCAGGATGGATATATGGGAGGGTCAGGATGGATACATGGGGAAGCCAGGATGGATATATGGGGGAGCCAGGATGGATATATGGGGGAGCCAGGATGTATACATGGAGGCGCAAGGATGTATACATGGAGGGGCCAGGATGGATATATGAAGAGGCCAGGATGGATATATGAAGGGGCCAGGATGGATATCTGGTAGAGCCAGGACGGATATATGGGGGGCCAGGACAAGGGATCAGGAGAGATAGATGTGGAGCCAGGATAGATAGATGAGTGACCAGGATGGCTATATGGGAGCCAGGATGGATATGTGTGGGTCAAGGGTGGATGTATGGGAGACAAGAGGGATATATAGGGGACCAGGACAAGGGAGTTATGGGGGCCAGGATGCATACAGTATATGGGGAGCCAGGACAAGAAACATATGGGGGCCTCGATGAAAATATGGGGGGACCATGACAAAGGACATATGGGGACCAGTATGGATACCTGGGGGGGGCAGGCTGCATATATGGGGGCCTGGCTGCACATGGGACATAGAAGGCTAGGCTGTACAAGGGACATAGGGGGCCAGCATGAGGGACTTAATTACTGTTTGGGGGCCAGAATGAGATATATGCTATATTAGTTTATGGTGACAAGTGGGGAACATAATTTCTTTAGGGTTCAATTAGGGACATTATTAATACTGTAATAAAATTTACTTTTTAGGAAAATGATTTCCAAGGAGGGTGTGTTGTATAGCGTACAGTTCATGTACCGTCTTGTGCTTGGGTGCGAGGAAAACACAGGACACACAGGTGCGATTAGAAAGGACTTGTATTACTTCATACAAGTAATCAAAAGGGTTCACACAGTTTGCAGATACAGGGCAGGAGACACAGCAGGCCAGAGTAAACTTTTAGCACAGCAGAAGTTCCACAACAGGTTCATCTTTATCAACGATTTAGATGAAGGAATTGAGGGTAAACTGTTATGAATGAGTCACCGGAGGAGGAAAATACAAAAATGCAAGCTAAGTCCAGAAAACCGGAGAGGTTGGAAGCTAGCGGATTGCAGACCCCTGATACTATTCACAACAACTAACAGTAGCCGTGGAGCGTTCCTACGGTGGTCCTAGACGCCTCTTCACAGCCGGAGAACTAAATAAGCCTAAAGAAAGAAAGGGGAAATCTAAACTGCCCCAGAGCAGACCCCAAAGCAATAGACAGCCCCCAACATGTATTGTCGGTGAAAACAGATGATAACACAAACACAGACAGAAAGACAGGCAGAGCAAACGATGGGGCCCAACTAACTAGATAGGAAAGGACAGAAAAGATGCTGGCTGCAATCCGCAAAAACCCTACCAAAAATGTCCCAACATGTCTGATAGGAAAAATGGCCCTGAAGTCACTAGACTTCAAAATCCCAATATCAGCACTCCAATATATTCTGAAGACAGAGCAAAAGAGATTTAACCGATCAGGGACAAAAACGGAAATTCAGCAGAGCCCCAGCCGGGGCTGGCAGAGCACAAAACTAAGCAAATCAGACAAAATCTCATGGAACAATAACAGAGCAAAACTTAGCTTTATAGAAGACAGGAACTGAACTGGAGGCCAGAGCTCAGAGCAGAGAAATCACTAGCAACCCTACAGGGCGTCAGCTGCCTTATATCCACTCAGAGATTCCGGATGTCCAATTGCAATCCACCTGTTCAGGTGACAGGTTTCATCCCATCCAAATCAGTTTCACCACCTCCTTTCACCAGCAGAGGGAGTTCATCGGACATCAAAGGTGAACGAGAAAATGAGCTCACAACAGTAAACTGATTAAATTTGCTGATGACACAAAGCTAGGAGGGATAGCTAATACTAGAGAAGAGAGAGAGGATTCAAAAAGATATAAATAAACTGGAGCAATGGGCAGCAACTAACAGAATGGTTTTTAAAAGAGAAAAATGCAAAGTACTACATCTGGGCAATAAAAATGAAAAAGCATATACAGAATGAGAGGAATAGGGCTAAGCAACAGCACATGTGAAAAAAACTTGAGTATACTAATATATCACAGACTGAATATGAGTCAAGAGTGGATGTATTAACAAGCATACAGTCTAGATCACGTGAAGTCATTATTGCCCTCTACTCCTCTGTCTGGGATGATTTAGCGAATCCTGCTGTAACCCCTTCCTGACATCAGACGTACTATCCCGTCCATGGGACCCGGGCCCCTATGCCCATGGACGGGATAGTACGTCTAGCGCGATCAGCGGTGCCCACGTGGTGAGCGCCGCTGATCGCGGCCGGGTGTCAGCTGATTATCACAGCTGACACCAGGCACAATGTGTCAGGGGCGGTCACGGACCGCCCCCGACACGTTAACCCCTTGCACACCGCGATCAAACATGATCGCGGTGTACCGGGGGTTAAAGGGAAGCATCGGCAGGGAGGGGGCTCCCTCCGTGCTTCCCTGAGCCCCCCACGGCAGCGCAATGTGCAGCGCTGCTGCGGGGGGCTCCTTTCCTGCAGGCCCCCGAATCCAAGATGGCGACGGGGGCCTTCGGGGGCCTGCAGGAAGCTGGCTTCCTCAGTGCCTGCAAAGCGCAGGCATGAGGAAGCCTTCTGCACTGCCTGTGACAGATCGCTGATCTGTCACAGTGATCTGTGATGTGACAGATCAGCGATCTGTCACAGGACAGTGATGTCCCAACTGGGACTATTTAATAAAGTTAAAAAAATAAAAAAAATTGTTAAAATAAATTTAAAAAAATCGCCAAATAAATTAGAAAAAAAAAATATTCCCCCAATAAATCCATTTTTTGGAAATAAAAAAAAACAATAAAAGTACACATATTAGGTATTGCCGCATCCATAACGACCCGCCCTATAAAACTGTCCCATTAGTTAACCCCTTTAGCGAACCCCTTAAAAAATAAAAATAAAAAACAAAGCAAAAAATAATGATTTATTATCATACCGCCAAACAAAAAGTGTAATAACGCGCGATCAAAAAGACGCATATAAATATCCATGGTACCGCTGAAAATGTCATCTTGTTCCGCAAAAAACGAGCTGCCACACAGCATCATCAGCGAAAAAATAAAAAAGTTATAGCTCGCAGAATAAAGCGATGCAAAAATAATTATTTTTTATGTAAAATAGTTTTCATTGCATAAAACCGACAAAACATAAAAAAAGACCTAAATGAGGTATCGCTGTAACCGTACTGACCCGAAGAATAAAACCACTTTATCAATTTTATCGCACGCGGAACGGTGTAAACGCACCCCCCCAAAAGAAATTCATGAAACGCTGGTTTTTGTTCATTCTGCGTCCCAAAAATCAGAATAAAAAGCGATCAAAAAATGTCACGTGCCCGAAAATGGTACCAATAAAAATGGCAACTCGTCCCGCAAAAAATAGGACCTCAAATGACTCGGTGGGTCAAAATACGGAAAAATTATAGCTCTCGATATGTGGTGATGCAAAAACTATTTTTACAATAAAAAGCGTCTTTTAGCGTGCAACAGCTGCCAAATATAAAAACCGCCATAAATAGTAAATCAAACCCCCCGTTATCACCCCCTTAGTTAGGGAAAAATAATAAAATTAAAAAAATGTATTTATTTCCATTTTTCCATTAGGGTTAGGGCTAGGGTTAGGGTTAGGGTTAGGGCTAGGGTTAGGGCTAGGGTTAGGGCTGAGATTAGGGTTAGGGGTGTGTTGGGGTTCGGGTTGGAGTTAGAATTGGGGGTTTCCACTGTTTGGGCACATCAGGGGATCCCCAAATGCAACATGGCGTCTGATCTCAATTCCAGCCAATTCTGAGTTGAAAAAGTCAAATGGTGCTCCTTCCCTTCCAAGCTCTGCCATGCGCCCAAACAGTGTTTTACCCCCACATGTAGGGTATCAGCCTACTCAGGACAAATTGCAAAACAATTTTTGGGTCCAATTTCTCCTGTTACCCTTAGGAAAATAAAAAAATTGGGGGCAGAAATATCATTTTTGTGGAAAAAAATGATTTTTTTATTTTCACGTCCGAGCGTTATAAACTTCTGTGAAGCCCTGTGCTCACCACACATCTAGATAAGTTCCTTGGGGGGTCTAGTTTCCAAAATCGGGTCACTTGTGGGGAGTTTCAATAGTTTAGGTACATCAGGGGCTCTCCAAACGCACATGACACCCGCAGACCATTCCATCAAAGTCTGCATTCCAAAACGTCACTGCTTCCCTTCCGAGCCCAGACGTGTGTCCATACAGTAGTTTTCTCCCACATTTGGGGTGTCAGCGTACTCATGACAAATTGGACAACAGCTTTTGGGGTCCAATTTCTCCTGTTACCCTTGGGAAAATGAAAAAATTGGGGACTAATTGATCATGTTTGTGGAAAAAATACGATTTTTTTATTTTCATGCCAGGGCATTATAAACTTCTGTGAAGCCCTTGGGGGTTCAAAGTGCTCACCACACATCTAGATAAGTTCCTTAGGGGGTATCGTTTCCAAAATGGGGTCATTTGTGGGGGGTTTCCGCTGTTTAGGTACATTGGCGGCTCTCCAAAGACAACATGACACCCGCAGACCATTCCATCCAAGTCTGCATTCCAAAACGTCACTACTTCCCTTCCGAGCCCTGATGTGTGACCATACAGTAGTTTTTTCCCACATATGGGGTGTCAACGTACTCAGGACAAATTGGACAACAACTTTTGGGGTTCAATTTCTCCTGTTACGCTTGGGAAAATAAAAAAAATGGGGACTAATTGATCATGTTTGTGGAAAAAATACGATTTTTTTATTTTCATGCCCTGGCATTATAAACTTCTGTGAAGCCTTTGGGGGTTCAAAGTGCTCACCTCACATCTAGATAAGTTCCTTAGGGGGTCTAGTTTTCAAAATGGGGTCATTTGTGGGGGGTTTCCACTGTTTAGGTACATTAGGGGCTCTCCAAAGGCAACATGACACCCGCAGACCATTTCATCAAAGTCTGCATTCCAAAACGTCACTACTTCCCTTTCGAGCCCCGACGTGTGCCCATACAGTAGTTTTCTCCAACATATGGGGTATCAGCATACTCAGGACAAATTGGTCAACAACTTTTGGGGTCCAATTTCTACTGGTACCCTTGGGAAATTAAAAAATGGTGACTAAAAGATCATGCTTGTGGAAAAAATACGATTTTTTTATTTTCACGCCCGGGTGTTATAAACTTCTGTGAAGCACTGGGGGGTTCAAAGTTCTCACCACACATCTAGATAAGTTCCTTAGGGGGTCTAGTTTCCAAAATGGTGTCATTTGTGGGGGGTTTCTACTGTTTTGGTACATCAGGGGTTTTCCAATCGCGACATGATGTCCGATCTCAATTCCAGCCAAAAACGTCAAATGGCGCTGCTTCCCTTCCGAGCTCTGCCATGCGCCCAAATAGTGGTTTACCCCCACATGTGGGGTATCAGCGTACTCAGGACAAATTGCACAATAACTTTTAGGGTCCTGTTACCCTTGGGAAAATAAAAATTGGGGTGAAAAGATCATTTTTGTGGAAAAAATATGATTTTTTAATTGTACCGCTGTACGTTATAAACTTCTGTAAAGCCCTTGTGGGTTCAAAGTTCTCACCACAGACCTAGATAAGTTCCTTTGGCGGTCTAGTTTCCAAAATGGGGTCACTTGTAGGGGGTTTCCACTGTTTAGGTACATCAGGGACTCTCCAAACGAGACATGGCGTCCGATCTGAATTCCAGCCAATTTTACATTGAAAAAGTCAAACGGCGCTCCTTCCATTCTGAGCTCTGCCATGCGCCGAAACAGTCGTTCCCCCCCACATATCAGGTATCAGCGTACTCAGGACAAATTGCACAATAACTTTTGCTGTCCAATTTCTCCTGTTACCCTTGGTAAAATAAAAAAAATTGAACCTGAATTATTTTTTTTGTGAAAAAAAGTAAGATGTTCATTTCTTTTTAAATATTCAAAAAAATTCCTGTGACGCACCTAAAGGGTTAATAAACTTCTTGAATGTGGTTTTGAGCACCTTAAGGGGTGCAGTTTTTAGAATGGTGTCACCTTTGGGTATTTTCTATCATATAGACCCCTCAAAGTGGCTTCAAATGTGATGTGGTCCTAAAAATAAAATGGTGTTGAAAAATGAGAAATCGCTGGTCAACTTTTAACCCTTACAACTTCCTAACAAAAAAGAATTTTGGATCCAAAATTGTGCTGATGTAAAGTAAACATGTGGGAAATGTTAGTTATCACATTTTTTGTGTGCCGTATCTTTGTGATTTAAGGGCATAAAAATTCAAGGTTGGAAAATTGCGAAATTTTCAAAATTTTCGCCAAATTTCCGTTTTTTTCATAAATAAACGCAAGTTATTTGAATGAAATTTTACCACTAACATGAAGTACAATATGTCACGAGAAATCAATGTCAGAATCACCAGGATCCATGGAAGCATTCCAGAGTTATGAACTCATAAAGGGACAGTGGTCAGAATTGTAAAAATTGGCCCGGTCATGAACGTGCAAACCACCCTTGGGGGTGAAGGGGTTAAGCAGGGCGTTGGACCAGACCTTCCAACTCTACGATTCTATGACTCTAAAGGTCTCTCTCTGTTACTTCCCTTGTAACTGTGGATTTAGCAGGCAGCAAATTTCCAGTGACCACAAGTGTTCCCAAGTTCAGCAGCAGGCGGCTGGAGTACCAAGTCCAAGGCTTCCAGGAGCCAGGTCACAGGCTAACAGCAGACTTGATTCTGAAGCACAGATTGATCAGCTGAGGCTGCTTAAAAGGCAAAAGGGAGAGAATCAGGGCAGGAACATAAAAGCTGGAAACTCCATACTAACCGAGGGCAAGATAGCTGTAGCAAGACAGAAAGCAAAATGGCTGACGGAAAAACCTAAGTTTCAAAAACATGTCCAAAGAGACTGAGAACCTTACAGGGGGAACAAAAGAGGCATCCTGTTATGTCCCTTTTTTCCTTCATCTCACATAGTGTAGAAGTTGGGGAAAAAAGTGGGGAATGTGCTCTGGAAGCGATCAGCTATAGATAACTGTGTCTTATTTTCTGCAGGGATGAGTCCTGGTTGGAAGAAGTGATGGCGGTCTACGCTGGATTAAGAAGAAATTCTTTAGTACAGTTCAATTATTGTTTGATATTAAACTTCTCAGTGGTAATTGATTTGACATAGTACACCTATGATTTATGGTATGATAACAAAGGCAGTTTCTAATTCTGCATTTAGAAATATCATTGGGTTTGATTGAAATGACTGGGGCCATAATGTGGGGGTCCTACAAAATGTAATGCCAGGATTTCTAGGGAAAGTTTTTCCCAAAACTGGATCACTAAGCAGTATATACCAATTCTTTCTAAAAATGTCAAATATTTTCCTGTGACTAACATTTATACCCAATGGTATTTTTAAATGCGGTATTAGAAACTGCCTGTGTTGTCATATCATAAATCATGGGTGTGACTATGTCAAATCAACGACCACTAATGAGAAGTCTAATATCAAACAACAATTGAACTGTACTGCAGAATTTGTTATTTATGTTAAATGCAGAAAGCAATATGTGGGCAGAATAACCCAGCCCCTACACTCCAAGTTAAATTCCCACAGATAAAGAAGAAAAACAAAGATGAAGGACTTCAACTACAGACGTCCCTGGTGAGTCAGTGTATTACATGTACACTGACACTATACACTGTATGCTATATACAGAGGTCCTGTGTATAGTGTCACTGGTGATTACTGTATTACCTGTACACCGACACTAAATACAGAGCTCCTGTGTATAATGTCACTGGTGATCACTGTATTACCTGTACACTGACACTATATACAGAGCTCCAGTGTATAATGTTACTGATGGTCACTGTATTACCTGTGCACAATATACAGACCGCCTATGTATAATGTCACTGGTGATCACTATATTAGCTGTACACTGACACTATATACAGAGCTCCTGTGTATAATATCACTGGTGATCACTGTATATTACTGTAATGTGAATATAAAAATGGCTATTTTGAGTCCATATTGAAATATGCAGGATGCATTCAGACCATTACATAGCTGCATTTCTGGTCAAACACTTAGCTAGACAGACAATGCTCATAGTGACACAATCTTGAGAACTGTTTGTTTATTCACTTCACAAACAGTTCTGAGTTTCTATATGTTTGTTGTTTGTTATTGTAAAACATTAAGGTTTACTTAACCTCTGTCTGTGGTGGTTTTATCTAAATCCTTGTGGCTTTTATATTCTAAGGGATTATGGCCCATTGTCTGACAATTCCATGGTATCTCAGTTTCATCCGATCTTGAAAGCTGGCCACTTGAAGGGCAGGGTGAAACTAGAGTCACTACACAGTGTAAATCACTATATAAGGCCAGAGCAACATGGCTAAGACAGGAGCAAAAACTTGGATACCTGTTCGTGCACAGTGTTGATACCTGCATAATTGGGGATGCCCGTGCAGTGTTATGAATTTCCTAGGTGTTCTCTGTCTTGGTGTTGCTTCTCTGAATTTCCAGATGGATGATGGTTAAAAGCTTCTTGGTGATGGATGATGTGAGTAAAAGTACTTAATCATTATATGTATTTAATCTTTGTACTTAACCTTTGTATGTTGAAATATACAAAAGTGTACTCAATCATACTATTCCTTTAATTTTGTACTTTGAAATAAAATTGTGTTATACCACAAGTAGTAGCCTTCTTTAAAGCCGTATCCGAACCTTAGTGTTAACGAACTTGGCAATACAATTACCTGTACACTGACACTATATACAGAGCTCCTGTGTGTAATGTCATTGGTGATCACTGTATTACCTGTACACTATACACTATATACAGAGCTCCTGTGACAATATAATGTCACTGGTGATCACTGTATTACCTGTACACTGACACTATATATAAAGGTCCTGCGTATAATGTCACTGGTGATCACAGTATTTCTTGTACACTGACACTATATATAGAGCTCCTGTGTATAATGTCACTGGTGATCACTGTATATTACCTGTACATTGACCCTATATACAGAGCTCCTGTGTGTAATGTCATTGGTGATCCCTGTTTTCCCTGTACACTATACACTATATACAGAGCTCCTGTGTATACTGTCACTGGTGATCACTGTATTGCCTGTACACTGACACTATATATATAGAGCTCTTGTGTATAATGTCACTGGTGATCACTGTATATTTCCTGTACATTGACACTATATACAGAACTCCTGTGTGTAATGTCATTGGTGATCCCTGTTTTCCCTGTACACTATACACTATATACAGAGCCTCTGTGTATAATGTCACTCGTGATCACTGTATTACCTGTACACTCACACTATATACAGAGCTCCTGTGTATAATGTCACTGGTGATCACTGTATTACCTGTACACTGACACTATATACAGAGCTCTTGTGTATAATATCACTGGTGATCACTGTATTACCTGTACACTGATACTATATACAGAGCTCCTGTGTATAATGTTACTGGTGATCCTTGTATTACTTATGCACTGACACTATACACAGAGATCCTCTGTATTATGTCACTGGTGATCACTATATTGCCTGTACACTGACACTATATACAGAGCTTCTATATATAACGTCACTGGTGATCCTTGTATTGCCTATACACTATACACTATATACAGAGGTCCTATGTATAATGTCACTGGTGATCCTTGTATTACTGTATTACCTGTACACTGACACTATATACAGAGTTCCTGTGTATAATGCTATTGGTGATCACTGTATTACCTGTACATTATACACTGTATACCGAGTTCATGTGTATAATGTCACATGTGATCCTCGTATTACCTGTACACTATATACAGAGCTCCTGTGTATAATGTCACTGGTGATCCCTGTATTACCTGTACACTATACACCATATACAGGGCTACTGTGTATGATGTCAATGGTGATCCTTTTATTACCTGTACACTATACACTATATACAGAGCCCCTGTGTATAATGTCACTGGTGATCACTGTATTACCTGTACACTGACACTATACGCCATGTAGTATAGGACCCAAAGAGTGGTCGTAAATGGCTGCACATCCAGTTGGAAGAATGTCTCAAGTGGGGTACCACAGGGCTCTGTCCTGGGCCCTGTATTGTTCAACATCTTTATCAACGATTTAGATGAAGGAATTGAGGGTAAACTGATTAAATTTGCTGATGACACAAAGCTAGGAGGGATAGCTAATACTAGAGAAGAGAGAGAGAGGATTCAAAAAGATTTAAATAAACTGGAGAAGTGGGCAGCAACTAATAGAATGGTTTTTAACAGGGAGAAATGCAAAGTACTACATCTGGGCAATAAAAATGAAAAAAGCATATATAGAATGGGAGGAATAGGGCTAAGTGACAGCACATGTGAAAAAGACTTGGGTATACTAATAGATCACAGACTGAATATGAGTCAACAGTGTGATGCAGCAGCAAAAAAGGCAAATGCAATTCTAGGATGTATTAACAGAAGCATACATTCTAGATCACGTGAAGTAATTATTTCCCTCTACTCCTCTTTGGTCAGACCTCATCTGGAATATTGTGTCCAATTTTGGGCACCACATTTTAAAAAAGACATCAACAAACTGGAGCAAGTTCAGAAAAGAGCGACCAGAATGGTGACCGGTCTGCAAACCCTGTCTTATGAGGAAAGGTTGCAGGATTTGGGAATGTTTAGTTTGCAAAAGAGAAGACTGAGAGGAGACTTAATAGCTGTCTACAAATATCTAAAGGGCTGTCACATTGTAGAAGGATCAACTTTATTCTCATTTGCACAAGGAAAGACTAGAAGCAATGGGATGAAGCTGAATGGGAGGAGACACAGATTAGATATTAGAAAAAACTTTTTGACAGTTAGAGTGATCAATGAGTGGAACAGGCTGCCACGAGAAGTGGTGAGTTCTCCTTCAATGGAAGTCTTCAAACAGAGGCTGGACAGACATCTAACTGGGATGATTTAGCGAATCCTGCTTTGAGCAGGGGGTTGGACCAGATGGCCCAGGAGGTCCCTTCCAACTCTACGATTCTATGATTCTATGTAGTATATACTTAGCTCTTGTGTATAATGTAACTGATGGTAATAACAGTGTTGTTAGTATTGTGGTTTGCATTCATGATCAGTATTGTATTCAGGCACTATGTGGTGGTAATATGTTGTCTGGTCATGATGTGGAGGTAATTGTCCCTTGTATGTGATGGTATTGGTCTTGGTATATTGGATTGCTGTGTATGGTGGTCAGTTGTTCTCTCTGATATTAATTAGGAGAAGATCCTTTATTTCCATTAGAGATTAACCCTTAACCCGGTGCCGTTTTCTGTTTTTGCGTTTTTGTTTTTTGCTCCCCTTCTTCCCAGAGACATAACTATTTTATTTTTTTGGGTCAAAATGGCCATGTAATGTTTTTTTTTTGCAGGACAAGTTGTACTTTTGAACGACACCATTGGTTTTAACATATTGTGTGCTGAAAAATAGGAAAAAAATTCAAAGTGCGGTGAAATTGCATAAAAAGTGCAATTCGACAATTGCTTTTTTTTTTTTACCATGTTCACTAAATGCTAAAACTGACCTGCCATTATTATTCTCCAGCTGCTTATGAGTTCATAGACACCAAATATGTCTAGGTTCTTTTGTATTTAACCCCTTTACCCCCAAGGGTGGTTTGCACGTTAATGACCAGGCCAATTTTTACAATTCTGACCACTGTCCCTTTATGAGGTAATAACTCTGGAACGCTTCAATGGATCTTGGCGACTCTGAGACTGTTTTCTCATGACATATTGTACTTCACGATAGTGGTAAAATTTCTTTGATATAACTTGCTTTTATTTGTGTAAAAAATGGAAATTTGGCGAAAATTTGGAAAATTTTGCAATTTTTAAACTTTGAGTTTTTATGCCCTATGCCCTTATAACAGAGAAATATGTCACACAAAATAGTTAATAAGTAACATTTCCCACATGTCTACTTTACATCATCACAATTTTGGAACCCAAATTTTTTTTGTTAGGAAGTCTTAAGGGTTAAAATTTGACCAGCAATTTCTCATTTTTACAACAAAATATACAAAACCATTTTTTAGGGACCACATCAAATTTGAAGTCACTTTGAGGGTTCTATATGATAGAAAATACCCAAAAGTGACACCATTCTAAAAACTGCACCCCTCAAGGTGCTCAAAACCACATTTAAGAAGTGTTTTAACCCTTCAGGTGCTTCACAGGAATTTTATGGATTGATTTAAAAAAAATGAACTTTTAACTTTTGTTCACAAAAAATTTACTTCAGATCCAATTTGTTTTATTTTACCAAGGATAACAGGAGAAATTGGACCCCAAAAGTTATTGTACAATTTGTCCTGAGTATGCCGATACCCTATATATGCAAGTACACCACTGTTTGGGCGCAAGGCAGAGCTCAGAAGGAATGGAAGGCCATATGACTTTTCAATGCAAAATTGGCTGGATTTGAGATCGGACGCCATGTCGTGTTTGGAGAGCCCCGAATGTGCCTAAACAGTGGAAACCCCAAACAAGTGACACCATTTTGGAAAGTAGACCCCCTAAGGAACTTATCTTGATATGTGGTTAGCACTTTGAACCCCCAGCACACTCCTTATCCTAATCCCATCCCTAACCCTAATCCCAACCCTAATCCAAACCCTAACCCTAACTTTAGCCCCAACACTAACCCTAACTTTAGCCCCAACTCTAACCCTAACCCCAACCCTAACCCTAATGAGAAAATGGAAATAAATACATTTTTTAATTTTATTATTTTTCCCTAACTGAGGCTAGTTTCACACTTGCGCCTTTTTGCGCAGCGTTTCGAGTGCACACGATACACATGCCAAAATTGCGTGCAAAAGCTTGTAAACGCAGCGTTTTTTTGTAGCATTATCGTGTGCATTACGACAAAAAATTGCAGCGTTTTTATGCGTTTGTAAGCGTTTTTACGTTTTCGCTTTTTATGCGCTATGGTAGTCTAGGTGTCACATTTCACAGGAGAAAAATCCTTGAAAAATTCTTGCAACACACTCCACCAATGGGACAGCAGTGGGCGTGTGTTATGGGAATTCTTTGTATAGACCCTGTTTACAGCTGAATTCTTCACATTTACTTGCATTTTCCTTTGTAAAACATGGATCTGCGCTGGAAGAGTTTTTACTTTGACTTAGATCTGGACATCAGGATGGCTCAGGCTTATGCAGTTGCTTGCCATGAACAAAGGGAGAGAGAGAGGCAGCGAAGACGGCAGCAGCAGCGTTTGTTGATACATCCCATTATTGAACTACGGGAGAGCCGTGGAGCGTACCAAACCCTCTTCAGTGAGCTACAGTCAAACCCGGAGACATTTAATGGCTATACCCGGATGTCCCCACAAACCTTTAATGATTTGCTTGGTCGTGTCCAAGAAGCCATCCAGAGACAGGACACACAGCTCCGTCGTGCGAGTCCTCCTGAGGAATGGCTCCTGGTCACATTACGGTACGTAGTATTGCAAAACCAATGCCTGCATAATTTTCTTGGTTGTGACATGTACTATTCCAAAGCTGGCAGAATTATAGTTCTGCCATATAGTTAACAAAAGGCTGCGGTTTTTTTTTATGACATGTAGTGAACAAAAGGCTGCAGATGTATTTTTAAGATTTTTTTTAAGTTTATTTTTGGTGTTTTAAAAATCCATATGCATAAATAATAACTTTTGTTTTTTCTTGGTTTCCCAGATTCCTGGCTACTGGAGAGAGCCTCTCTTCTCTCCACTTCCAGTACCGGATTGTAATATCCACGTTGTCTGGAATTGTAGCGGACACCTGCCGGGCTTTGTGGAACATTCTCTGTCCAGAATTCATGCTCCTGCCCACTGCAGAAAAGTGGTTGGAAATCGCTGAAAAATTCTGGACAGTCTGTTTGGGAGCGGTTGATGGGAAACACATCTGGATTATCATGCCAAAAAGAACTGAATCTGAGTACTACAACTATAAAAAGTACTTCTCTACAGTATTCATGGCCATTTCTGATGCAGACTGTATGTTTATTGCAGTGGACATTGGTGCATTTGGCCGTTGAAATGATTCCCAGGCTTTAAGAACTCGGACATGGGCCGGAGGCTGTATGGAAACCAGTTCAATTTCCTCATGCCACTGCCTCTTCCCAACACCGAAGGTCCTCCACAGCCCTTTGTAATAGTTGGGGATGAGGCATTCCAGATGTGCCAAAACCTGCTCAAACCCTACTCCAGCCGGGACTTGGACCACACAAAAAGATTTTTAATTACAGGCTGACCAGGGCCAGAAGAACTGTTGAGTGTGCCTTTGGTATACTTGTATCCTGATGGGCATTCTTGGCACAGCAATTAATCTGAAACTGGAAACAGTGGATGAGGTGGTGAAGGCCTGTGTGGTTCTACATAATTTTGTCATGGCTAGAGAGCACCCGAACTTAGATCTTGATGATGTTGCTCCTAACTAGTGTTGAGCATTCCGATACTGCAAATATCGGGTATCGGCCGATATTCGCTGTATCGGAATTCCGATACCAAGTACCGATATTTTTACAATATCGGATACCGGAATCGGAAGTTCCCATAATGCAGTGAGCCACTGTTATGGCTGTGATTGGCTGCTGAAATGATGTCATCATGATGCGCGGTCTGGGCGCATCATGATGCGCGGTCTGTGCGGGCCTGCCGGGGGTCTGTACGGGCCTGCCGGTGGTCTGTACGGGCCTGCCGGGGGTCTGTGCCAGCTGTGAGGGGTCTGTGCCGGGGGTCTGTATGGGCCTGCCGGGGGTCTGTGCCGGCTGCCGGGGGTCTGTGCGGACTGCCGGGGGTCTGTGCGGGCCTGCCGGGGGTCTGTACGGGCCTGCTAGGGGTCTGTGCCGGCTGCTGGGGGACTGTGTGGACTGCCGGGGGTCTGTACGGGCCTGCCGGGGATCTGTGCCGGCTGCCGGGGGTCTGTGCGGACTGCCGGGGTTCTGTGCAGGCCTGCCAGGGGTTGTGTGTGTGTGTGCAGGCATCGTCCAATGGGACTACAAGTCCCATCGGGCTATGCCTGCTACAATGACAGTGATTGACACATTAGCCAATGATGGGACAGTAGTAGTCCCATCATCCGGCTAATGTGTTGAATGTAAAAAAAATAAAAAATAAAAAAATATACATACTACATACATACTACATATATACAACATTCATACAACATACATACATACTACATACATACTTCATATATACTACATTCATACAACATACATACATACTACATACATACTACATATATACTACATTCATAGGGCATACATCCATACTACATATATACAACATTCATACAACATACATACTACATACTACATACATACTACATATATACAACATTCATACAACATACATACATACTACATACATACTACATATATACTACATTCATACAACATACATACATAGTACATACATACATACATACATAGTACATACTACATATATACAACATTCATACGACATACATACATACTACATACATACTTCATATATACTACATTCATACAACATACATACATGCTACATACATACTACATATATACTACATTCATACAGCATACATACATACTACATATATGCAACATTCATACAACATACATACATACTACATACATACTGCATATATACAACATACATACATACTACATACATACTACATATATACTACATTCATACAACATGCATACATACTACATATATACTACATTCATACAACATGCATACATACTACATACTACATACATACTACATATATACTACATTCATACAACATACATAAATGCATACTACATACTACATACATACTACATATATACTACATTCATAAAACATACATACATACATAGTACATACAACATGCTACAGACATACAAAATACATACTACATACATACTACATACATACTACATACAATACATTCATACATTCATACAATACATACATATAGACATACAGTACATACTCACCATCACTTGTTACTTTGTTCCCCGAAGCCAGTGTCATCTATAAAAAATATGAAAAAAACAAACAAGCAACATAATCCCTGATCCGCAGAAATCCACGAGTGTCCCACGACGATCTCCTGCACTGCATCACTGAGAGGTTACTATAGTTCACTGGTCTCACTTTATGGCAAACGCTGCATGGGAACTTTCTCACACAGCAATGCCAAAAGTGAGACTAGGGACTATTTTTTTACAGTGGCGGAGGAATACAGTGCAGAAGGATACCTACCTCCCGTCATAGAATCATAGAATCGTAGAGTTGGAAGGGACCTCCTGGGCCATTTGGTCCAACCCCCTGCTCAAAGCAGGATTCGCTAAATCATCCCAGTCAGATGTCTGTCCAGCCTCTGTTTGAAGACTTCCATTGAAGGAGAACTCACCACTTCTCGTGGCAGCCTGTTCCACTCATTGATCACTCTAACTGTCAAAAAGTTTTTTCTAATATCTAATCTGTGTCTCCTCCCATTCAGTTTCATCCCATTGCTTCTAGTCTTTCCTTGTGCAAATGAGAATAAAGTTGATCCTTCTACAATGTGACAGCCCTTTAGATATTTGTAGACAGCTATTAAGTCTCCTCTCAGTCTTCTCTTTTGCAAACTAAACATTCCCAAATCCTGCAACCTTTCCTCATAAGACAGGGTTTGCAGACCGGTCACCATTCTGGTCGCTCTTTTCTGAACTTGCTCCAGTTTGTTGATGTCTTTTTTAAAATGTGGTGTCCAAAACTGGACACAATATTCCAGATGAGGTCTGACCAAAGAGGAGTAGAGGGAAATAATGACTTCACGTGATCTAGACTGTATGGTTCTGTTAATACATGCTAGAATTGCATTTGCCTTTTTTGCTGCTGCATCACACTGTTGACTAATATTCAGTCTGTGATCTATTAGTATACCCAAGTCTTTTTCACATGTGCTGTCACTTAGCCCTATTCCTCCCATTCTATATATGCTTTTTCCATTTTTATTGCCCAGATGTAGTACTTTGCATTTCTCCCTGTTAAAAACCATTCTGTTAGTTGCTGCCCACTTCTCCAGTTTATTTAAATCTTTTTGAATCCTCTCTCTCTCTTCTCTAGTATTAGCTATCCCTCCTAGCTTTGTGTCATCAGCAAATTTAATCAGTTTACCCTCAATTCCTTCATCTAAATTGTTGATAAAGATGTTGAACAATACAGGGCCCAGGACAGAGCCCTGTGGTACCACACTTGAGACATTCTTCCAACTGGATGTGCAGCCATTTATGACCACTCTTTGGGTCCGATCACTAAGCCAGTTATGAATCCACCTAACAGTTGCCTTGTCCATTCCATACTTAGTCATTTTTTCAATAAGGATTGTATGAGAGACTTTGTCAAATGCTTTGCTGAAGTCAAGATATACTATATCTACAGCATTTCCTTGATCCACCCAATCAGTGATACCGTCATAGAAGGAAATTAAGTTAGTCTGACATGACTTATTAGTTACAAACCCATGCTGACTCTGTTTAATCACTTCATTCTTATCCAGGTATTGACATACATGTTGTTTAATAATTTGCTCAAAGATCTTTCCTGGTATAGAAGTCAGACTCACCGGCCTATAGTTGCCTGGGTCCACCTTCTTCCCCTTTTTGAAGATAGGAACAACATTTGCTCTTCTCCAGTCTTCTGGCACTTCTCCTGTTCTCCAAGAATTTTCAAAGATTATGGAGAGGGGTTCAAAAATTTCTTCTGCTATCTTCTTCAGTACTCTGGGGTGTAATTCATCTGGACCTGGAGACTTGAATTCATTTAGGTTAGCTAAGTGTTTCCTCACTATCTTTCTGTTTATAGATATCCTGGATTCTTCTATTCCCTTAATAGGACAGTGAAGAACAGTTGATGTTACATTTCCTTTCTGAGAGAAAACAGATGCAAAATAGGAATTTAAAAGTTCAGCCTTCTCAACATCCTGTCTTACCATTTCATCATTTTCATCCTGTAAAAATCCTATAGCATCTTTGACTTTTCTTTTACTTTTGACATATCCCCAAAATCCTTTATTATTGCTTCTAACATCTCTTGCAAGCCTCAATTCATTTTCAGCTTTAGCTAATCTGATTTGTGCCCTGCAGGTTCTGCAAACAGCATTATATTCTTCTTTAGATATGCCTCCCTCTTTCCATTTTATAAACATTTTTTTCTTCCTTTTTAGCATGTGCTTAAGTTCTGTGTTCATCCATCCTGGTTTCCTTAAATGCTTCCTATTCTTCCCTATTTTTCGGAATTGTTAACAACTGTGCTTTGAGAATTTCATTTTTCAAGATTTCCCATCCTTCCTGGACATTTTTGTCTTTAAGGATATCCAGCCATTGGATCCCTCCAATTCTCTTTCTGAATCCCTTAAAATCTGCCTTTCTGAAATCTAACCTTGACGTCTTAGTCTTCACAGGTCTTCCGCCTCTAGTTATCCAAAATTCTAAAATAGCATGGTCGCTACCTCCTAAGGTCCCAGCCACTTTTACCTCCTCAACCATTTCCTCCCTGTTTATAAGGATTAGATCCAAGGTAGCAGTTCCCCTTGTTTTCTCCCTTACCTTTTGGAAGATAAAGTTGTCAGCAAGAGAGGATAAGAATTTCCTTGACCTGTTAGTTTTGCCTGAGAGAGATTCCCAACAAATGTCTGGATAGTTGAAATCTCCCATGACAACTATGTCATATTTTTTGGAGAACTTGGCCATTTGATGCATAAAGAGTTCATCCATATCTTCAGCTTGCACAGGCGGCCTGTAGTAAATGCCTACAATGGTGTCCTTTCCATTGTTCTGTCCTTGTATTCTTACCCAAACAGTTTCCACAGAACTCCCAGTCTCTGAAGCTTCAATCTCTGTGCAGATATACGCGTTTCTAACATACAATGCGACACCCCCTCCTCGTTTATCAAGTCTGTTTCTTGCAAATAAGTTGTATCCTTCTAGTCTTGTATTCCAATCATGTGTATCGTCCCACCAAGTTTCAGTGATTCCAATGACATCATATTTCTTTCCCTTTGTTAGTAGTTCCAATTCTCCTTGTTTGTTGCCCATGCTTTGTGCATTAGTATAGAAACACTTTAGTTTGTGATTGGTTTCTCTTTCTCCAATATTTTTATTAATTAGATTCTTTCGTCTTTGTTCTTCCTTTCCACTTCTAATAGCAGAGTTCTCAATAGCATTTGTCAGGTGTATGGCTTTTTCTGGTCTTTTGCTTCCCTTCCCATGTTGTTCTAGTTTAAAGCTCTCCTTACAAGTGTAGCAAGGCGACTTCCAAATACATGCTTTCCAGTCTTCGTAAGGTGCACCCCATCTCTAGCAAGTAGTCCATCGTATAAGTAGTTCACTCCGTGATCCAGAAATCCAAATCGTTGCTGACGGCACCATCGACGTAGCCAGTTGTTCACCTGCAGAATCTTATTCCACCTCCTTGTTCCATGGCCATCCACTGGGAGGATGGAAGAGAAGACCACCTGCGCTCCCAGTTCTTTCACTTTCTTGCCTAAGTCTTCAAAGTCTCTGCAGATGGTTTCCAGGTCATTTCTTGCAGTGTCATTTGTCCCCACATGTAGTAGCAGGAATGGGTAGTCATCTGTAGGTCTGAAGAGTCCTGATATCCTGTCAGACACATCTTTAATTTTTGCACCTGGAAGACAGCACATTTCTCTTGAAGTTATATCCGGTCTGCAGATAGCGGCCTCTGAGAGGATCAACAGGGAATCCCCCATGACCACCACTCTCCACTTCTTCTTCACAACATTTTTCTTTCTCCATCCAGGAGGACTCTGAAGGCGTACAAGGTTGCTGTTTGTTGGCAAAGTCTTATCCTGATGTATTTCTTCATCGTTTTCCTGCGTGAGAGCCTGGTACTGGTTTCTGAGCAGTATGGGTGCTGACTGCCTCCTGATCCTCCTGCTTCTCTGGGTCACATGTCTCCATTCCTCTGTTTCTTCAGGTGCACTTCGAATTTCTTCTCTTTCTGTAACATGAAGAGATAATTCTGCTCTGTCCAAGAACTCTTCACCTTCCTTAATGATCTTCAACGTAGCTAACCTCTCTTCGAGATTTTGCAACTTTTCCTCCAACAGGGACACAAGCTTGCATTTGTGGCATGTGAAGTTTGGCTTTTCCACTGGTAAATCTGTGAACATGTAGCAAGAAATGCAGCTCACCAGATGGCTCCTGGCCTCTTCCATCTTGAGATTTCTTAAAAACGATGAAAGATGAGCCAAATGGTTTTTCCGATTTCCTCTTTTCAGCTGCAACGGCCAAAACCCAGTGATCGTTGAGCTCGCGGAGACTCTTCACTTATCCCAGAAGGCACTGGGAATATGCAAATGATCTCCTCAAGACTCTTCCCCTGGTTTTCCGATTTCCTCTTTTCAGCTGAAACGGCCAAAACCCAGTGATCGTTGAGCTCGCGGAGACTCTTCACTTATCCCAGAAGGCACTGGGAATATGCAAATGATCTCCTCAAGACTCTTCCCCTGGTTTTGTATTCCTGGGGCCCCTAGAGAGCGGTCACATCAGCTGATGCTGCTGTTCTCCACGGGAGATCGTCGTAGGACACTCGTGGATTTCTGCGGATCAGGGAGTATATCGCTTGTTTGTTATTTTCATATTTTTTATAGATGACACTGGTTTCGGGGAACAAAGTGACAAGTGATGGTGAGTGTGTACTCTATGTTGTATGTACTGTATGTCTATATGTATGTATTGTATGAATGTATGAATGTATTGTATGTAGTTTGTATGCTGTATGTCTGTAGTATGTATGTAGTATGTATTTTGTATGTCTGTAGCATGTTGTATGTATGTAGTATGCACTATGTATGTATGTTGTATGAATGTAGTATATATGTAGTATGTATGTAGTATGCATGTATGTATGTTGTATGAATGAAGTATATATGTAGTATGCATGTATGTATGTTGTATGAACGTAGTATATATGTAGCATGTACTATGTATGTTGTATGAATGTAGTATATATGTAGTATGTATGTAGTATGTAGTATGCATGTATGTTGGATGAATGTAGTATATATGTAGTATGTATGTAGTATGTAGTATGCATGTATGTATGTTATATGAATGTAGTATATATGAAGTATGTATGTAGTATGTATGTAGTATATATGTAGTATGTACTATGTATGTATGTTGTATGAATGTAGTATATATGTAGTATGTATGTAGTATGTAGTATGCATGTATATATGTTGTATGAATGTAGTATATATGAAGTATGTATGTATGTTGTATGAATGTAGTATATATGTAGTATGTACTATGTATGTATGTATGTTGTATGAATGTAGTATATATGTAGTATGTATGTAGTATGTATGTATGTTGTATGAATGTTGTATATATGTAGTATGTATGTATGCTGTATGAATGTAGTATACATGTAGTATGTATGTTGTATGAATGTAGTATATATGAAGTATGTATGTAGTATGTAGTATGTATGTATGTTGTATGAATGTTGTATATATGTAGTATGTATGTAGTATGTATATATTTTTTTACATTCAACACATTAGCCAGATGATGGGACTACTACTGTCTCATCATTGGCTAATGTGTCAATCACTGTCATTGTAGCAGGCATAGCCCGATGGGACTTGTAGTCCGATCGGACGATGCCTGCACACACACACACAACCCCCGGCAGGCCCGCACAGACCCCCGGCAGTCCGCACAGACCCCCGGCCGACGGCACAGACCCCCGGCAGGCCCACACAGACCCCCGGCAGTCCGCACAGACCCCCGGCAGCCAGTACAGACCCCCGGCAGGCCCGTACAGACCCCTGGCAGTCCGCACAGACCCTCGGCAGCCAGCACAGACCCCCGGCAGTCCGCACAGACCCCCGGCAGGCCCGTACAGACCCCCGGCAGGCCCCGCACACACAGACACGCACAGTGTCCGCCCACGCACCGCCCACACTCTTCCCCCCCTTCCGAACAGGATGTGCAAGTAAAGAAAGGGTTTTTTTTAATTCCGATATTTCTGTCCCATTGACTTGAATGGGACTTCTAGTATCGGAATCGGCGATACCCGATACTTTTTGGGTATCGGTCCGATCCAATCCGATCCGATACTTCACGGTATCGGATGGTATCACTCAACACTACTCCTAACCCATTGCCTGAATTTACTCAGCACCCTCTTAGGTCATCCATTGAAGTTGGGCAAATGAGGGACCAATTTGTGGCCTACTTCAACTCAGATGTAGGACGAGTTGAATGGTAAGAGCAAATGGTGTAAAACATTTTTCTTGTTGGTATGTTAATAAAAAAAACTGTTTTGATACCTGTACTGAGTGCACTATGTGTTTTTACACTCCCAATACTATTATCAAGTGGCCAGGTGTACCAGTGAATTTATGATGCTGTGTTTTGTGCATTATGAATTTACCAATACTCCTGACCAGGTGTCTATACTTACACACACAAGTTGTATGACCTTTATCATCTCTACAGTGTGTGTTCAATTTGCAGTGACGGTGGAGATACTACAACTAATATTTGTGTCACATGGGCCGATTTTACAACTAGTGATTTGTGAATGCACTGGCATCCTTCACTTTTTATGACACCTTAAAATGTGACTATAAATATTATTTGTAGGATCACCACTGTGGCTTGAGTTTGAAAACACACTGGAGACATAATAAAGTTTATACAACTTCTACAATACCCAGGCCTGGTGTCATGCTGAAGTGAGGACGACTACACAAAGTTATCACACATGGTCAGGAGAATACACATTAAACTGCAGCATCGCTACAGTCTTCCACAAATATATGTCGACTGAAGCAACGCTGCAGGTTAAAACTCATGTGTAATCACCTGCCCAGGTGTAATCGTTATGATACAAGACCAGGGTATTGTTGAAGTAAATATAACATTAAGGCCGGAGTCACACTACAGCGAGATACGGCCGAGTCTCGCAGGTTAAAACCGAGCTCTGGCACCGGCACTCCAGAGCGCAGTGTGCAGCTCCATGTATTGCTGTGCAGCTGCACGCTCCGCTCCGGAGTGCCGGCGCCAGAGCTTGGTTTTAACCTGCGAGACTCGGCCGTATCTCGCTGTGTGTGATTCCGGCCTTGTTTTCACCATCATGTCATCAGTTTATTCAGCACACACGTAATAGAGTATGTGGTTATTTACAAGGTATATCTACAGTCCCTTGCCTTGTCTCAAAAATAGTTAAATGATGATCGTAATAAAAAAAATAGGCAAGGTAAGAATAGATATGCCTTGCACTCAACACATCTTCTATTTCAGGGTTCCCCAACTCCAGTCCTCAAGGCCCACCAACAGATCATGTTTTAAGGAATTCCATTGCTCCGGTGATAACTGCTTCACCTGAGCAACAAAAAAATAAATCCTTAAAACATGATCTGTTGGTGGGCCTTGAGGACTGGACTTTGGGAACCTGACTCCATTCAGTCTGTGCAATAGAAGACTGAAGAGACTGGTGGTGAAAATACAAGTAATCTAGATTTGTTTTTTTGACAACACATATCTCCAAGACTGACACAAGCAACATGTCTCAGTAATGGAAATATCTGGTGTCAAAAACGCTAAGTGTATGGCACAGTGTGTGTACGGCGCCGTGTGTAGTCGGCAAAAGACAAATTAATCAAACCATATTTTTTGAACGCAGAATTGCACATTTATTTTACAAAAAAACAAAAACAATTTTATTATGAATCACGTTTGGGATAGATTGGGATACTTTGGGGGTGTGGAGAGACGAGGAACGGCTGGAAGTTGAGGAAGGGGTTCTAGGAGAAGGGGCGATGAAACTACAGGGGAAGGGAGCTCTGGGATAGACATGGAGGCAGGTTGAGACACATTAGGAGGAGAGGGTGGATGGACAAAGTCTTTTTTTTTTCCTTTGGCGCAGGAGTATCCTGCCTGGACCGACTTCCACTGTGTGACCGCCTTACATTGCTCGACCGCCTTGAGCTGATGGACCGTGGCGTTGACCTGTAAAAGATGGAATGTGGGTCACCCCTCTGATGCTCTGTGGTGGCGGTGGCGGTGCTCCTAGAAGTGGCAGTGCTCCTAGAAGGAGACAAAGTTGTGTTGGTGCTCAAAGAAGTGGTGGCGGTGAAGGTGCTCCGAGAAGGAGACAAACTTGTGTCGGTGCTCAAAGAAGTGGCGGTGGCGGTGATCCTAGGAGACAAAGTCTTGGCGGTGCTCCGAGCAGAAGTGTTGGCGGGACTCCTGAGAGGAGAACTGGTGGCGATGCTCCTTTGATGAGGAGTGGTGGCAGTGCTCCTTTGATGAGTGGTGGAGGTGCTCCTTTGAGGAGTGGTGGCGAAGCTCCTTTGATGAGGAGTGGTGGCGGAGCTCCTTTGATGAGTGGTGGCGGTGCTCCTTTGATGAGGAGTGGTGGAGGTGCTCCTTTGATGAGGAGTGGTGGCGGTGCTCCTATGATGAGGAGTGGTGGCGGTGCTCCTTGAATGTTGTTGAGTGGTGGTGTCAATGCTCCTAGACAGAGAAATGTTGGCGGTGCTCTGAACTGGAGAATAGGTGTCGGTGGCCAAAGCAGGTTCTGTGGTGGCGGTGCTCCAAGCAGGTGGTGCGGTGGCGGTGATGGTGCTCCAGACAGGAGCAGTGCTTGCCATAGTGGTGGTGGCGGAGGAGTGTCCAGCAGCACTCGGACTTGGGGTGGTGTAGTGGTGTCCGGCTTGGCTTGGAATGCAGGTGGCCGTGCAGTGGTATGCAGCAGAAGTCGGTAGCGAGGTGTAGCGAGTCAGTGGTGGCACTGTTGGAAATGACACCACTGACTGCTGCACATACCGATTCTGCTGCACAGCCTGCAAGTAAGCAGTGCTGCAGGCCTGTAACACACTCAGCTGTCGCTCAGGACTAAGGTGTTCCGCCATGCCCCGTTCAATTTTACTGAAAAAATGGTGCGCTGGTCTGTTGAGGTCGGCCTACAGACGGTCATGGCGCTGGTCGACAGAGTGGAAGCGGTGTTCCATGTGGTTAAAACCACGTTCCATCATGGAAAAACCGCTTTCCACTCTGGCGGACAGCGCCTTGAGGCTGGCCTGAAAGGCCTCGCTCAAGTGCATGAACTCGGGCATGACTGGCCTGTCCAAGGCCCTCTGCTGCTGGCAGGTAGTGCCCGCATAACCAGTGGCAGAGACCTGGGACAGGGGGACACCTGATTGACCAGCTCACTGGTCACCAGCTGTCTGTGTTGCTGACCTGCAAGATGCTTCCTGGCTGTCGGATGGCTGGGACGGGTCCGAGGTCGTCCGATGAAGGACCACTCCAGGGACAGGTTGCAGGGTGCTGCTCCAGGTGCTGTAGAAAGAAAGGAAATACATTACTATCATGCATTTCAAGAAGCATCAGCTGTGGAATAGAAAAGGACAGGTTAAAAAAAAAAAAAATTAGACTTACACTCTGGTGGCAAGGACCGGTCTCAGGAACGCCAACTTGCAATAGCGATATTTTCTTCTGGTCCTTGCCGCTGAACCACTGCGAACCTGTCCCTCAGCACAAACACCAGTGTTGAAGCGGTCCTTCATCGAGCGCCAACGTGTGCGGACTTGTTCACTGTAGGAAAAACAAAGAAAAAACGTTATGCAATGCACTGATGCCAACATCATTATCAGCACACAAACCTGAGTGAACTTTCCAAACAGTCAATGCGGCATCACAAAATAATTCTATACAAAAAGCAATCACTGTTGATCATGATGGGACTGATGTGTTTGATGTAAGAATATATCTTGCAACAAACACACCAGTACCTTCAAGACCAAGAGTGAAAACAGAATCAAGATAGCAGTCCAATACATAAAGCAATCAATGTTGATCATGAGGACACTCATGTGTCTCCTGCAAGAATATATCTTGCAATAAACACACCAGTACCTTCAAGACCAAGAGTGAAAACAGAATCAAGACAGCAGTCCAATACATAAAGCAATCACTGTTGATCATGAGGACACTCGTGTGTCTCCTGCAAGAATATGTCTTGCAACAAACACACCAGTACCTTCAAGACCAAGAGTGAAAACAGAATAAAGACAGCAGTGCAATACACAAAGCAATCACTGTTGATCATGAGGGGACTGATGTGTTTGATGCAAGAATATATATTGCAACAAACACACCAGTACCTTCAAGACCAAGAGTCAATGCAGCATTACAGAGCAGCTTTATACTTACTGAACACCTTTTTTGAAGTTGGAGAGGTGCTGCCCCAGCCTTCTATCATCGCTGTGGCCACCTCATTCCAGAGCCGCCGGGTCACCACTGTGTCCTTGTACTGCTGGTCACGACTGTCCCACAACGGGATACGCTCCTCAACAAGGCAGATCATGGCGTTGTTATCAATGTACACGCCTTCTTTATCCTGTTGTTGAACCTAGAACAAACAAAAAAAATTATAATCTTGGAAATTTTGGAGAATGAAAAAGATAGAAAAATAGAATTAAAAGAAGGAAGATAGAAGATGAAAATCAGGACCAAAAAAAACACAAAAAAAACAACAAAGGAACATTGAAATACTATATACGTACATTACGTCTCATCGCGGCGACTTGGCTACGCTGCTCCTGCTCAGGCTGCTTCCGCTCAGGCTGCTCTTCGGCCTCACTTGCCGTGTCCGATGTCTGTAAAGAAAAAAAAATTATTACACATTTCTAGATGCAGCAGCTATACTTACCCAAAGGCAGCAAGATCCTCACCTCACGATCTGCTTGGGCCAGTGGATGGGGAATAGGCCGATCCAGAAGAAGACATGCTGAAATGTAAGGGTATGTGCACACGTAGTGAAATCTGCTGCGTTTCCGCAGCGGTTTTGGCTCTGCGGAAACGCAGCAGATTCTGCTGCGTTGTACAGTACCTTTATTTTCAATGGAAAAAAAACCCGCTGTGCATATGCTGCGGATTTTTCCACGCGGTTTTGCGGCGGTTTACAATCCGCAGCATGTCAATTGTTTGGTGAAGAAGCGCTGCAGTTTTACACCTCATCCATTATGAGGTGTAAAACCGCAGGGCAAAACCGCAGGCAAAACCGCTGATAAACTGCAGGACTTTTGTCCTGCGGATTTACCTGTGGTTTTCTCTCCAAAATCCGCACACCCAAAAAACTACGTGTGCAAAAAACATTAGTACATAGTAAATTGTACAGGACACACAGACATTATGTTGAAGAATACTCACATTTTGGCTGCTGAAGCTTGAATCCAAGGCTCTTGTCTGGTCTTCTATTCAAGGCTGTCTGTAGCTGCTCTTCTCTTGATGTCTGTAGCTGCTCTTATCTTCAAGGCTGTAGTGGTGTGGCCCTGAAGACACCTTCTTTTAACTACACTACTCCCAAACAATGTTGCTTGTTTAGGGGGAGGTTTAAACAAGTGTCTAGACATTGTTTACTGAAATCACGTGCGCGCAAAAAGCGCTGATGTGCACACATCCAAGCGGATGCCAGCGACCCCATAGACTGCAATGCTATTTTTTGCGCATACCGTGCCCACACGTGCGTTATTTTTTAACGATGTTGGGCAGAACAAAAAATGCAACATGTAGCGTATGGCGCATCTGGACGCACACCTGGAAAATGCGCAGCGCACGCAAACGCTGATGAACGCGTGCAATCGCTAAACACTGTGCACGCCATGTTAGAGATATTGCTCCGGAGCCCACATCAAAGAGAGAGAGTCCAACATGGGCGTATTATTATGCCCAACGTCAGAAAGGGGTTAAATACTTGGAACACAGCTGCAGACATGCACTTACTGGGGTTCTCCTGTGAAAACAAGTAATCACCCCTCCACAAGATAAGTGATAATGTATTGATTGGTTGGGGTGCGACTGCTATGATCTGCACCGATTGGCAGAATGGAGCTTTTATCCCCATTAGACTTGAGCATCATGTGTGACTTGACCACTAATCCATTCATTCCCTCAGTGGCTATGAGCGCTGCACTTGTTTTTTCTGGAAGACCCAAAGAGTCCACTAATACTCATATTTACTGTAAAAGAAGAAAAATAATAAACAACCATATCCCTCACTTATCCGACATCAAGATAATCCTTATCTGTACCATGAAGATCCGGATGATTTGGATATCGAACACATCAGTGATGCGACCGTTATCTACGCCAGTCGGCTCACACTGAGACATTAACGTAATCATGCTCCTACAGCATGTAGCGCTGAGTTCCCATGAGAAAGGTCAATGGAATTCATACCTGATGACACCCAGTAATCTCACTTATGGCACCACTCGCCGCATCATGCCTGTGCTGGTTATCAAAAATAAAAGAGGCCGCACAGCATTTTTTAAATTTAGTTATTTATAGCACAGGTGCTGGCTGATGAATAATCCCATCAGCAGTGCCTGCTCTTGTTGTGTTCAGCAACAGCAGGTGTATGCTGAAGAGAGTAGTACTCTATCAGACGACGTCAGTGACCGACGGTAACTTTTTTACCGCTGGCTTCTCATTGTCATCTGACAGTGTGAGAACCCCAGCTCTCTGACCATCAGTAATGATTTAACCATCGATAAGAACACACAGATGACAGCGTGGGAACCACAGCTCTCTGACCGGCGTTAACTAACTTACCGCAGATCAGAGCCACTGGTGTTTCTCATGCTGTCACACAGATTACAGCTTGGGAAACAGTTGATGCTCAGGGTGCCAAGCCCAAACAGTAACATGGACTTCCTGGAGAAGTTCATGTTCAGGGTTCATGTGTAAGGAGTGTCCTGGGACCATGTAATACTCCACTCCTGTCCTTAGTGTAAATACACTCTTTGCTTATATTTGTATAAATGTACATACTTGTCTTGCTATGTATAGTACTCTTGCTGCTGCTCCACAATGTATATTGTTTTATTATAGGGAAAGTGCAGTAATCCTTTCAGGCCACTAGATGGGGCACAATGTTAGGCATCAGATTTCTGACTGCACAGCAGGAATCCAGAGCCGTACATCCAGCGGTCTCCCATTCGCCTCCGACCGCTCAGCGTTCTGCTCAGCAATCTCGGCATCTTGCACAGACTCGCTCTATGAGTATGGATGTTGCTGCCACCTCTGGTGCAGCAAAGGTAGCGCAACCTGCTTTGCAGGGAACCGCTCCAGAGGTCCTCTCGCCGTGCTACAGGGCATGCCCGCAAGATGACCTCTCAATGGAGAGCAGGGGTCACATGCTCAGGTCCTGTGTCGGATCTGATTGGTCCTTCCCGAAGTACTGGAAGGTCACGGAAGCGCATGGCTATAAAAAGCCCTCATGGCGGCTCGGCCATGCACTAGTGTAGACTTATTATGCTATGTCTGAATGGTGATTGGTGATGGATGCATGTGTCTGGTGACTGACTTATTTGAAACCCCTACCCTCGGATATTACGAATGGTGACAGTGTTGGTTTAGTCAGCGCCAGGTAGTGGCTAGCTATGCGCCACTGAGCTACCATACCTTACACTAGCGTCCGTCAGTGACCGCTTCCCCGACACTGACGTTAAGCGGCCTCAGTTTAGGCCGCGCTGCAGTCAGCAGCATCTCTTGGCGTTCGCGGCTGCGACGCCACACACCGGCAGCCTGTGAGGTTAACAGGTCCGGCGCTTACGCCTTATTTCCTCTAGGGCATCGTTGTGCCTGTAACAGAGCCGCACCTAGCACCTCGGGTGACGCTAACCCGAGTGTAGTGCTCCGCCTCCTAGCTAGTCTGCCATCGTCCAGCAGCGGTCTTATCACCTACTGCACGGTGGACCCCGGGCGGCGATCGCACCTCCTATTATTTATATTTGGTGCATTCCGCTGTCCCTAATATTACACTAGCACCAGGGTCTGGCTCGTAATGGCAGACCTGTAGCAGCTATAGCGCTACATTCGGCAGCTGGAGAGCAGATTGGCGGCTATTGAGAGCGCCAACTCAGCTGCGAATGCTGCGCTAGCTGCTGCCCAGACAGTCACTGAGGCTGTCTCACGTGTGCCCACACTTTTGCCCAGGCTGACAATCTCTTGCCTCCCGCTTCCCGACAAGTTCTCGGGTGACAGCGCCACCTGTAGGGGATCGTGAGCTAGTGCTCTATTCAGCTTGAGTTACTGGCTGCATGGTTCCCTACAGAGCGGGCTAAGATGGGGTTTATCGTCTCATTGCTGTCTGGCAGGGCATTACAGTGGGCTACACCATTGTGGGAACGTGATGATCCCGTGGTTCAGGGTGCTGCTCAGTTCCTCGCGGCCCTGAAGCAGTTCTTTTTGGGACCACGGATCACGCACGATACCTCACTCCAATTATTATCCCTAACATAGGGGTCGCTCTCGGTTAGCCATTATGCCATCCGGTTTCGGACATTGGATTCCGAATTAGTGTGGCCGGATAAAGCACTAGTCCCGGTATTTTGGAGTGGGTTGGCTGAGCACGTCAAAGATGCTCTAGATACCAGGGAGGTTCCCACAAGTCTGGAGGAACTGATTGCCGTCTCCACTCGCATTGACCTCCGGTTTACGGAGCGCGGGCTGGAACGTGCACAATCCAGACGTAGCGTTAATTTGGCTCCCACCTTCACCGAGCCGCTAAGAGATCCCGCACAGGAGCTCTCATCCTCCGAACCTATGGAGGTGTCTCGCACGGCCCCAAGCCACGTCCGATGCGAAGCTCCGTACGTTGCTATCAATGCCGACAGTTTGGTCATTCGGCTAGCACGTGTCCACAGCGCTCGAAAAAACGACCACGTCCAGTGGCCGTAGGTGGTGGTCAGTCCAATAGGCAACCCTTTTCCCCTAAATCAGTGTTCCGGGGCACTTTAGATAGTGGGGCGTCCATCTGGGAGGCAGAGGTTACCGTGGATTCTGGGGCCGAAGGGAACTTTATGTCCTCAACCTTCGCCCAGAAACATGCTATTCCACTGGTGTTACTGCCTCAACCTCTGACCATTAGGGTGGTTAACGGTGCACCTTTACCATCTCAGGTGACCCACCAGACAGCTCCACTTGGGCTCTCTATCTCACCCACTCATCGTGAGGTCCTGTCCCTGCTCATCTTGCCTGATGGCATCGACCAGGTGCTTCTCGTGGTTCCCTGGCTCCGTTGCCACTCCCCTCATATTGATTGGGCTTCGGGGAGTATACTGGGTTGGAGCAAGGACTGTGAGGGAAGGTGCTTGAGGGACAGTGTTCAGGTAGATTCCACGGAAGTGCCTGTGGATTTTTCCGCGCTTCCGAAGCCCTACCACCAGTACGCGGACGTCTTCTCTAAGAAGTCTGTGGAGACGCTCCTGCCGCACCGTCCTTACGATTGCCCGATAGATCTCCTGCCAGGCACAGAACCTCCTAGAGGCTGTTTGTATCCGCTATCACTCCCTGAGACAGAGGCTATGTCGCAATATATCCGGGAGAACCTGGCTAGAGGTTTTATCAGAAAATCGGTGTCGCTGGCAGGTGCAGGGTTCTTCGTACAGAAGAAGAACGGAGAGTTACGTCCCTGCATTGACTACAGAGGTCTCAATGCTATCACGGTCAAAAACAAATACCCTCTTCCGTTGATCTCTGAGTTATTTGACAGGTTGCGAGGGTCCCGGATCTTTACAAAATTAGATCTACGGGGGACGTACAACCTGATCCGCATTCGCAAAGGAGACGAGTGGAAGACAGCTTTTAATACTAGGGATGGCCATTACGAATATCTGGTCATGCCCTTTGGCCTTTGTAATGCGCCTGCTGTCTTCCAGGATTTCGTTAACGACATCTTCCGTGACATGCTCTCTGCCTTGGTGGTGGTCTATCTGGATGACATACTCATCTTCTCGCCAGATTTGACCACCCACCGGAGAGAGGTCTGCAGGGTCTTCGACCGTCTGTGGGCGAACTCTCTTTTTGCCAAGCTGGAGAAGTGCCAGTTTGAGCAGGAGTCCTTGCCGTTCCTGGGCTATATCATCTCGGCCCAGGGGTTGGCTATGGATCCTGCCAAACAGCAGGCGGTGATGGATTGGCAGGAACCCCATTCACTCAAAGCGGTGCAGCGCTTTTTAGGGTTCGTGAATGATTACCGCCAGTTTATACCGCACTTTTCCACACTGGTGGCTCCTTTGGTTGCTCTCACTAAAAAAGGAGCTAACCCCAACGCTTGGTCTGAACAGGTCTCCAAGGCCTTCATGTCTATAAAATCTCATTTTGCTGGTGCTCCCATCTTACATCGTCCCGATGTAGATAAGCCATTTATTCTGGAGGTTGATGCCTCTTCCGTCGGTGCAGGAGCAGTCCCTTTCCAGAAGGATGCTCAAGTTCGGAAGCATCCCTGCTTCTTTTTCTCAAAGACCTTCTCATCGGCGGAGAAGAATTACTCCATCGGGAGTTGCTAGCCATGAAGTTGGCCTTTTCCGAGTAGAGACATCTCCTGGAGGGAGCTCGGTTTCCCTTCCAGGTATATACGGACCATAAAAATCTGGTCTATTTACAGACGGCCCAGCGCCTGAACTCTCGTCAGGCTAGGTGGTCGCTCTTCTTTTCCCGCTTCCGCTTCACCCTGCATTATCTCTCAGGGGAAAAGAACGTCCGTGCGGATGCTCTCTCACACTCGGTAGTTTCTGCGGAAGAAGGAGGGGCTGAGCCTCGGCTAATTCTCCCGCCAGAGAGTTTTACGACCGTGGCTCCAGTTGCTCTTGAGTCAGTGCCACCGGGCAAGACTTTGGTGCCTCCCCAGCTACGGCTGGAGGTTCTCGCTTGGGCACATGCCTCCAGGGTAGGTGGTCACTTTGGCAATAAGCAGACCACTGAACTCCTGGCAAGGTCATATTGGTGGCCACATATGGCTCGAGATGTTAAGGAATACGTACAAGCATTCGTCTCATGTGCACAGAACAGACCCTCTAGACAGAGGCCGGCGGGGCTTTTGTATCCTCTGCCAGTGGCGGATAGACCCTGGGAGATGGTTGGCATGGACTTCGTGGTTGGCCTGCCCAAGTCTGGCAGCAGTACGGTCATCTGGGTGGTCACCGACCATTTTTCCAAAATGGTGCATCTGGTAACACTCGCACGGTTGCCTTGCGCTTGTGGTCTTGCCACTCTGTTCATAAAGCACGTATTCCATTTACATGGCATGCCGGACAAAATCACTAGTGATCAAGGCCCCTAGTTCGCGTCTCAGTTTTGGAGGGAGCTCTGCAGTCTACTCAGCATCGAGCTACATCTGTCCTTCGCTTACCATCCCGAGACGAACGGCTTGGTTGAGAGAGCCAACCAAACCTTGGTCGCGTACCTGCGGCATTTTGTCTCTGCCAGGCAGGATGACTGGGCATCCTTGCTACCATGGGCTGAGTTTGCCCTGAATAATGCAGTGGCCGATTCCACTGGTCAGATGCCCTTTCTCTTAAACTACGGCCAACATCCACGCGTCCCTGTCCCGATGCCAGTGTCCTCCGCTGATTCCAGGGTGGCAGACTGGGCAGTGTAGGCTCGTGACATTTGGGATTGCACTCAGGATGCTATCCGGGCCTCTAAAGAAAGGATGAGGGCGACTGCCGACACACGTCGGCGACCCACTCAACGTTTCTCCCCCGGCGACATGGTGTGGCTCTCTACTCAAAACATCAAACTGCGAGTCGAGTCCCCCAAGTTCGCGCCGCGATACATTGGACCTTTTAAGGTTCTCGAGCGTATCAGCTCGGTGCTCTATCGCCTGGCTCTTCCTCCACACTTAGCCATTTCAGACGTTTTCCATGTGTCCCTCCTCAAACCAGTTCATATGGCCCGGTTCACCGAGTCATCTGCCAGGTTGTCAGACTTGTCATCTGACGAGTTCGAGGTTAACGCCATTGTGGGACGCAGGATTGTCCGTTGCAAAAAAATTTTTCTGGTGGATTGGAAGGGTCATGGACCGGAGGCTCGGACCTGGGAGCCGGTGGAGAATATCCATGCTCCACTTCTGATCACGGCCTTTGAGCGTAGCGAGGCTCAGAGGGGGGGGCCCAAGGAGGGGGGGTAATGTTAGGCGTCGGATTTCTGACTCTGCACAGCAGGAATCCAGAGCCGTACATCCAGCGGTCTCCCATTCCCCTCCGACCGATCAGGGTTCTGCTCCGCAATCTCGGCGATCCAGGCGTCCTGCTCAGACTCGCTCTGTGAGTCTGGATGTTGCTGCCACCTCTGGTGCAGCAAAGGTAGCGCAACCTGCTTTGCAGGGAACCGCTCCAGAGGCTAAGTCCTCTCGCCGTGCTACTGGGCATGCCCGCAAGGTGACCTCTCAGTGGAGAGCAGGGGTCACATGCTCAGGTCCTGCGTCGGATCTGATTGGTCCCTCCCAAAGTACTGGAAGGTCCCGGAAGCGCATGGCTATAAAAAGCCTGCATGGTGGCTCGGCCATGCACTAGTGTAGACTTATTATGCTATGTGTGAATGGTGATGGATGCATGTGTCTGGTGACTGACTTATTTGAAACCCCTACCCTCGGATATTACGAATGGTGACAGAGTGTTGGTTTAGTCAGCGCCAGGTAGTGGCTAGCTATGCGCCACTGAGCTACCATACCTTACACTAGCATCCGTCAGTGACCGCTTCCCCGGCACTGACATTAAGCGGCCTCAGTTTATGCCGCGCTGCAGTCAGCAGCATCTCTTGGCATTCGCAGCTGCGACGCCACACGTCTGTGAGGTTAACAGGTCCGGCGCTTACGCCTTATTTCCTCTAGGGTGTCTCTGTGCCTGTAACAGAGCCACGCCTAGCACCTCAGGTGACGTTAACCCGAGTGTAGTGCGCCGCCTCCTAGCTAGTCTGCCATTGTCCAGCAGCGGTCTTATCACCTACTGCACGGTGTACCCCGGGCGGCAAACGCACCTCCTATTATTTATATTTGGTGCGTTCCGCCGTCCCTAACACACAGAGATCATTGGTTGTACAAAGCTAACATAGGAGGGGTCACTGTAGTTAAGGCAGGAGGACTTCCTGATTAGATTCATTTGGGGCCAGGGCACCCAGTAAGCTTGGGTGGGCTCTATAGCCCGGGCACCATTGTGACCATGTAACATTTAAGAAGAAGCAGCCCAGCCATCCAGTATCAGTGGGACAGGACAGCAGCAAAGGGAGCAGTTGCAGCTAGAGTAGGAACTGGAGCTGTGAGAGAAGTACGGCAGTACAGACGGGTAGGTCGCTCACTATGTGGCAGCTTATAGCATGGGCTGATGCCCTCAGATCCAGGGCGAAACGGCTGAGGAAACCCACAAGCAATGTAAGTCTGGACAGGGAGGATGCTGAGGAACTGTATGATAAGATCTGACCAAGGCAAGTGCCATGTGACAAGGAAAGGAGTACAGGGGAAGAGGAAGAAATGTGCATTGTGGAACCTGCTGTTAATGCTGTGTTGAATATGGATATGCTGTGTAAGGAAACTAGTAAAGTTGTTAATTTGAAAGTTGAAATGGATTGTGTCTCAATTTGTGTGGATCCTTCTAGAGGGAGCCTTCAGAAATGCAGAGGAGACCTTGACGGAGCAGAAAGTGAGGCCATAGGTATGCTGAGTAATGGACACTGTTTTTATGTGATGAGAGGTCAGGGCACGCCTGAACCATTAATCTCTGCCACAACTATGGCCCTGGTTCTCCCTCACACTTGACATAGTCGGCAGGATGCCGCTACCTTGCAATGCGGATAAACCGCGAAGAAAGAAGTTGATGTTTTGAAAATGACAAGTGCTTCAGATGTGATTGGGACTTTGAGTGAAAAAGACACATTGATCATGACCAAGATGGTGACCATGAAGATGGTGGAGGTTGGCGCCAAAAGAGAGAACAACGAATTGGACCTCACCCTTTGTGGGCATATTGATGCAGAACTGGCATCAAAACAGGCCGAGTTACATCCACTGGTCCACCCCTGGTGGGAGCAGATGAAGAGAGAAAGGCCTCGCCCCTCCCTACCAAATACGGGAAAATGAGTGGAGTGGTCGGAGGTGGCCCCACCCTGGAATGGGTGGGGTACAGAAGGAAACGCTGAGGGCAGCTGAGCGGCGCCATTGAGTGATCTGGTAGCGGCAGTGATGGAGCACTCGTGCACTGGGCACTGCGGGGGTGTAGGCGGCGTAGAGTGTAAGTGGCGTCAGGAAGAGGAGAATACTCAGGCCGACTGGCTATGAGGAGTAGCGGACGAATTTTGGACTCACCAGTTTCTAGTGTCATTGGTAGAGCAGTATCAACAGCAGCCGGAGCCGGAACAACACCATCCATCAGAACCACAGCGTCTTCAGGTGCCGGAACTACTTCAGCGAGAGCCAGAACCATCTCGCCCGGGATTGGAGGCTGGAGAGCCGGAAGTAGCGACCGCCCCAGCGGAGAGGATGGAAACAGAGCTGGATTTTTACCTTCAAGCCCTGGAGTGCGCAGCTGCAGCAGCGTAGAGATACAGCGGTCCCGGGACGAGCGCGGTTAGCGTCAGAGAGCAGGAGAGGGTGCGTTCACCTCTGCCCTTGACCTCAGAGCGATGGTCCTTACCTAGGCCCACTGCCGCGGAAGCTGTTGCCCACTACCTCACCCCTGATGGAAGGTCTGTATCTCAACCTCACAAACCAGAGGCCGGGCCTACCTCCAGCGGAGCCACATCCCTGGGTGCTTTGCCTTTCCACCACCCGGAGGAGGTCCCTTTTCCCACCCCTGGGCAGGCCGCCTGGATAGATGAGATCATCCAGAGAAAGAAACAATGGGAGAAAGAAGTGTGGGCAGAGCTGCGTCAACCAGGAGTGGGCGCTATGGCAGGGTGCCATAATCACGGGCAGTTGATCCACACCAAGGTAAACCAAGGATACGGCTTCATGAGAGGCAGGAACAAATGACAAAGTGTATGTGAACACCGTCTCTGTGAAATTTGGGAGACCCCTATTAGAAGGGGACTGGATCTCCTTTTACAAAGAGGACTGTCCTAGGGGCTATTTTGCAGTGGCAGTGACCCTGTGTACAGGGAGGATATGGAGCTCTATGTGGGCCCGGATCAGTTTCGGTCGGTGCCCTATGCCTCATTCGCCTCTCAGTCCCACACTGCATCTGCCACCTCCTGGCAACCAACAACATCTGTGGCTGCAGAATCGTCAGCACATACCTGGGCATGGAGTCCCAAGGGGGACAGAGTGGCACAAGAAGCATGCCGTTGAATAATCTTCATATGCTGGAAGAAAGGACGTTGTGCTTGTTGCACTTTACTAATTTGCAAGACTATTTTGCGTCCCTATGAGCAGGAGGAGCTTTAAGTGCTCTAAAGGATGGGGGGTAATGCTGTGTTGAATATGTATGTGCTGCGTAAGGAAACCTGTAAAGTTGTTCATTTGAAAGTTGAAATGGACTGTCTCAATTTGTGCGGATCCGTCTAGAGGAAGCCTTCAGAAACGCAGAGGAGACCCTGACAGAGCAGAGAGTGAAGCCACAGGTATGCTGAGTAATGGACACTGTTTTTATGTGTCGGGAGGTCAGGGGGCGCCTGAACGTTAATCTCTGCCAGTACTACGGCCCTGGCCATTCCACACACATGCACGGACATTGGGTATTTGGTACGGACCCCGAACTTTACTGTTTGCCCATCTCTACTCGCTACACTGAGCTTCAGTTCTCATTGTGATCAGCAGGAGGAGCTCTGAGGAGCTCTGATTATAATAAGTTACAGCAGTAGTTGTAATCAGCTCGTTTTACTGAGCTGCAGTTCTTGTGTTCTGCAGGAAAAACGCTAGCTACACTGAGCTAAAGTTTTAGTTGCGTTCAGCTAAGGATGCTCCTCATACTGAGCTGCAGTTCTTGTGATCAGCAAGGAGAGCCATCATTACACTGAGCTGCAGTTCCCCTTTGTGATCTGCAGGGGGAGCAGTCGCTTTTCTGAAAATCAGTTCTTATGATCAACAGGGAGGGCATTTACTACACTGAGCTGCAGTTCTCGTTGTGATCAGCAGGGGGAGCTCTCATTACATTGAGCTGCAGTTCTCCTTGTGATCAGCAGAGGAGGTTCTCAATTGTATTGAGGAGCGTTAGCCATGGGCGAGGTACTCATCTCTTACATCCTGGCACATTACATGAAGGTGGGGATCCTAGCTGGGTGTGTGGACTTGTGCTGTGAGGGCGCTATGATCGTGCAGGCTGCATATAATGTAAGACATTGGTTTCTGAGGCCTAGATGTTTCTCAGTCCAATGAGGAAGACCACCATTCATAAATAAGCTTTTTACTGAACATTAATTTGGGAGGGTTACATACAGCAGATGGTGGGTATTTATCTTTTCAAACGTTTCCTTGATGGGTAATATTTTCCTCACACAAATTCAATCCCTTTCTCTTCACTTGTTCTTGGTCTTCTCTCCTCCACCCAGTGGCGTAGCGTGGGGGGGCGGGGGGGCGGTCCGCCCCTGGCGGCACGTGTGTGGGTGCGGCGTGGCAGCAGCAGTGCTCCATGACTCAAACTGATGCGACCGATCACAAAGATGACAGCAAAGCAGCCACCATCATAGAGGCAATGCCGAACTTACAGCAGCAGAAGGTTCCCCGACGTGCGCACTGCTGACACTTCTCCTCCTGATAGAATCATAGAATCGTAGAGTTGGAAGGGACCCCCTGCTCAAAGCAGGATTAGCTAAATCATCCCAGTCAGATGTCTGTCCAGCCTCTGTTTGAAGACTTCCATTGAAGGAGAACTCACCACTTCTCGTGGCAGCCTGTTCCACTCATTGATCACTCTAACTGTCAAAAAGTTTTTTCTAATATCTAATCTGTGTCTCCTCCCATTCAGTTTCATCCCATTGCTTCTAGTCTTTCCTTGTGCAAATGAGAATAAAGTTGATCCTTCTACAATATGACAGCCCTTTAGATATTTGTAGACAGCTATTAAGTCTCCTCTCAGTCTTCTCTTTTGCAAACTAAACATTCCCAAATCCTGCAACCTTTCCTCATAAGACAGGGTTTGCAGACCGGTCACCATTCTGGTCGCTCTTTTCTGAACTTGCTCCAGTTTGTTTATAGTCTTTTTTAAAATGTGGTGCCCAAAACTGGACGCAATATTCCAGATGAGGTCTGACCAAAGAGGAGTAGAGGGAAATAATGACTTCACGTGATCTAGACTGTATGCTTCTGTTAATACATCCTAGAATTGCATTTGCCTTTTTTGCTGCTGCATAACACTGTTGACTCATATTCAGTATGTGATCTATTAGTATACCCAAGTCTTTTTCACATGTGCTGTCACTTAGCCCTAGTCCTCCCATTCTGTATATGCGTTTTTCATTTTTATTGCCCAGATGTAGTACTTTGCATTTCTCCCTGTTAAAAACCATTCTGTTAGTTGCTGCCCACTTCTCCAGTTTATTTATATCTTTTTGAATCCTCTCTCTCTCTCTTCTCTAGTATTAGTTATCCCTCCTAGCTTTGTGTCATCAGCAAATTTAATCAGTTTACCCTCAATTCCTTCATCTAAATTGTTGATAAAGATGTTGAACAATACAGGGCCCAGGACAGAGCCCTGTGGTACCCCACTTGAGACATTCTTCCAACTGGATGTGCAGCCATTTACGACCACTCTTTGGGTCCGATCACTAAGCCAGTTATGAATCCACCTAACAGTTGCCTTGTCCATTCCATACTTAGTCATTTTTTCAATAAGGATTGTATGAGATACTTTGTCAAATGCTTTGCTGAAGTCAAGATATACTATATCTACAGCATTTCCTTGATCCACCCAATCAGTGATTCCGTCATAGAAGGAAATTAAGTTAGTCTGACATGACTTATTAGTTACAAACCCATGCTGACTCTGTTTAATCACTTCATTCTTATCCAGGTACTGACATACATGTTGTTTAATAATTTGTTCAAAGATCTTTCCTGGTATAGAAGTCAGACTCACCGGCCTATAGTTGCCTGGGTCCACCTTCTTCCCCTTTTTGAAGATAGGAACAACATTTGCTCTTCTCCAGTCTTCTGGCACTTCTCCTGTTCTCCAAGAATTTTCAAAGATTATGGAGAGGGGTTCAAAAATTTCTTCTGCTATCTCCTTCAGTACTCTGGGGTGTAATTCATCTGGACCTGGAGACTTGAATTCATTTAGGTTAGCTAAGTGTTTCCTCACTATCTTTCTGTTTATAGATATCCTGGATTCTTCTATTCCCTTAATAGGACAGTGAAGAACAGTTGATGTTACATTTCATTTCTGAGAGAAAACAGATGCAAAATAGGAATTTAAAAGTTCAGCCTTCTCAACATCCTGTCTTACCATTTCATCATTTTCATCCTGTAAAAATCCTATAGCATCTTTGACTTTTCTTTTACTTTTGACATATCCCCAAAATCCTTTATTATTGCTTTTGACATCTCTTGCAAGCCTCAATTCATTTTCAGCTTTAGATAATCTGATTTGTGCCCTGCAGGTTCTGCAGACAGCATTATATTCTTCTTTAGATATGCCTCCCTCTTTCCATTTTATAAACATTTTTTTCTTCCTTTTTAGTATGTGCTTAAGTTCTGTGTTCATCCATCCTGGTTTCCTTAAATGCTTCCTATTCTTCCCTCTTTTTGGAATTGTTAACAACTGTGCTTTGAGAATTTCATTTTTCAAGATTTCCCATCCTTCCTGGACATTTTTGTCTTTAAGGATATCCAGCCATTGGATCCCTCCAATTCTCTTTCTGAATCCCTTAAAATCTGCCTTTCTGAAATCTAACCTTGACGTCTGAGTCTTCACAGGTCTCCCGCCTCTAGTTATCCAAAATTCTAAAATAGCATGGTCGCTACCTCCTAGGGTCCCAGCCACTTTTACCTCCTCAACCATTTCTTCCCTGTTTATAAGGATTAGATCCAAGGTAGCAGTTCCCCTTGTTTTCTCCCCTACCTTTTGGAAGATAAAGTTGTCAGCAAGAGAGGATAAGAATTTCCTTGACCTGTTAGTTTTGCCTGAGAGAGATTCCCAACAAATGTCTGGATAGTTGAAATCTCCCATGACAACTATGTCATATTTTTTGGAGAACTTGGCCATTTGATGCATAAAGAGTTTATCCATGTCTTCAGCTTGCACAGGCGGCCTGTAGTAAATGCCTACAATGGTGTTCTTTCCATTGTTCTGTCCTTGTATTCTTACCCAAACAGTTTCCACAGAACTCCCAGTCTCTGAAGCTTCAATCTCTGTGCAGATATACACTCACTGGCCACTTTATTAGGTACACCTGTCCAACTGTGTGTTAAGACTTAATTTCTAATCAGCCAATCACATGGCGGCAACTCAGTGCATTTAGGCATGTAGACATGGTCAAGACAATCTCCTGCAGTTCAAACCGAGCATCAGTATGGGGAAGAAAGGTGATTTGAGTGCCTTTGAACGTGGCATGATTGTTGGTGCCAGAAGGGCTGGTCTGAGTATTTCAGAAACTGCTGATCTACTGGGATTTTCACGCACAACCATCTCTAGGGTTTACAGAGAATGGTCCGAAAAAGAAAAAAAATCCAGTGAGCGGCAGTTCTGTGGCCGGAAATGCCTTGTTGATGCCAGAGGTCAGAGGAGAATGGGCATACTGGTTCGAGCTGATAGAAAGGCAACAGTGACTCAAATTGCCACCCGTTACAACCAAGGTAGGCAGAAGAGCATCTCTGAACGCACAGTGCGTCGAACTTTGAGGCAGATGGGCTACAGCAGCAGAAGACCACACTGGGTACCACTCCTCTCAGCTAAGAACAGGCATCTGATGGCTACTTTCAGCAGGATAATGCGCCATGTCATAAAGCTCGAATCATCTCAGATTGGTTTCTTGAACATGACAATGAGTTCACTGTACTCAAATGGCCTCCTCAGTCACCAGATCTCAATCCAATAGAGCATCTTTGGGATGTGGTGGAACGGGAGATTAGCATCAGGGATGTGCAGCCGACAAATCTGCGCCAACTGTGTGATGCCATCATGTCAATATGGTCCAAAATCTCTGAGGAATGCTTCCAGCACCTTGTTGAATCTCTGCCACGAAGAATTGAGGCAGTTCTGAAGGCAAAAGGGGGTCCAACCCGTTACTAGCATGGTGTACCTAATAAAGTGGCCAGTGAGTGTACGTGTTTCTAACATACAATGCGACACCACCTCCTCGTTTATCAAGACTGTTTCTTGCAAATAAGTTGTATCCTTCTATTCTTGTATTCCAATCATGTGTACTGCCCCACCAAGTTTCAGTGATTCCAATGACATCATATTTCTTTTCCTGTGTTAGTAGTTCCAATTCTCCTTGTTTGTTGCCCATGCTTTGTGCATTAGTATAGAAACATTTTAGTTTGTGATAGGTTTCTCTTTCTCCAATATTTTTATTAATTAGATTCTTTTGTCTTTGTTCTTCCTTTCCACTTCTAATAGCAGAGTTCTCAATAGCATTTGTCAGGTGTATGGCTTTTTCTGGTCTTTTGCTTCCCTTCCCATGTTGTTCTAGTTTAAAGCTCTCCTTACAAGTGTAGCAAGGCGACTTCCAAATACATGCTTTCCAGTCTTCGTAAGGTGCACCCCATCTCTAGCAAGTAGTCCATCGTATAAGTAATTCACTCCGTGATCCAGAAATCCAAATCTTTGTTGACGGCACCATCGCGTAGCCAGTTGTTCACCTGCAGAATCTTATTCCACCTCCTTGTTCCATGGCCATCCACTGGGAGGATGGAAGAGAAGACCACCTGCGCTCCCAGTTCTTTCACTTTTTTGCCTAAGTCTTCAAATACATAAGCGGCTTCTGACGTCTGAGCTCCTAATGCTCCTGCAGGCTTTCTTGCACCGTTACCTTGGAGATACAGCCACTTCCTCCTTTCAAACTGTCCCGCTGTAAAGGTAAGTCTCTACTGCGCATGCTCAAACAGGAGCCGAGATTGCTAGTTTCCACTTCAGGAAGTTGTCGCTAGAGGGAAACGTGAACTGAGCTGTGTCTGCTTTTACTTAGTGGCTTCACAAACATGGCGGGCGCACACAGCTCTCTCGTCTGTGCTTTGCTGCTCGGCCACGTTTATTAATTTTCTTTAGTGGAAGGATAAGAGGATAAGCTCACCATCACAGGAATCAGCTGTGGAGACAATGTAACTTCTAATGAAAGGAGAAAACCACCACACTTTTTTTTATTTTTGATCTTGGCATTTTATTAAAGCCGGGAATCTGACTCCAGTCACCTGTAAGGCACCGCAATGTAGCTGCAGCGCAGAGCGATCTAAAGTCCCATGTAGCTCCAGCCTCAAACTAGTGAGGGAGTGAAGCTGGTGGAATGATAACAGCTGCAGAATAGGAAGGCTAAATGTCCCAGATTTATCACAGTGGTCCATGATGTTTGGTCAGTCTGGTGTTTATGACTATCTAGCCCAGGGGTGGGGATCCCCGCAGGCTGTAAATGATCTTTTCACCGGACCCCAGGCAGATACCGCCAGATTTCAGTGCTCTGGTCAGCAGCTACGATTTGACAGCTAACCAATGTCAGGAAAATACTTTGTACTCTTCTGTCCCAAAGAAGAAGACAGCAGCGGTTCCTGTGACATCTATACCGCAGCCCCATGTCTCCTGTGACGTCTATACCGCAGCCCCATGTCTCCTGTGACGTCTATACCACAGCCCCATATCTCCTGTGACTTCTATACTGCAGCGCCATGTTTCCTGTGATGTATATACCACAGCCCCATGCCTTCTGTGACATCTATACAGCAGCCCCATATCTCCTGTGATGTCTATACTGCAGCCCAGGGGCGTAGCGTGGGGGGCGGTCTGCCCCGGGCGGCACGTGTGTTGGGGCGGCGCGACAGCAGCAGCAATTCCTCTCCTCTGTGGGAGAAACGCGGAGGCACAGTGCAGCAACAGCAGCCAGCAGGACCTGTCTCTGTGTGTCTCCACCGTGGGCGTGGCAGCGCACTTCCGGCCCTGCGAACACCGCTGATGGCAGCTACCAAGTTACCAACAGACTTGTCCTGGGTCGGGGGGCCATTGATCAGGGCACCGGATCCACCCACCCGCTTTTTGGTAAGAGGGCACAGGAGTCAAAGCCTGCCTGACTGTGTACGTACATCCATTGTGTGCATGTCACATTGACGCTGTCTATGTGGGTGTGTGGTGTGGCACTGGTGCGGGGTGGGCTCTGTGCTGACCCGGGCTGATGGGCACATCTGGCTACAAAGAATGAATATTCTTATGGAATGGCCACCAGGATTGTGGACTATGTGCCTGGGCAGGGACTGTAGATGTGTATGTGCCCACTGGGCACTGCCCAGAGATTTCTGCCCACCTGGTCCTGGGGTGTCACTGTAGATGTATATGCTCCCAGAGATCTCTTACATATATATAGAGAACTGAAAGAAGATGAAAGTCTAGAAATGTAGAAATAATAACAGCAGAGTTAGTAGCAGACTAAAAATTAGATCTTTGAGTGTAGTGTGGGCTCTTTGGATGCTTCAACGACCAAAGGGGCGGCAAACTTTTCGACCGGCCCGGGCGCCACAAACAGTTGCTACGCCACTGCCTCCACCATAATCCGGCTCGACACTAGAGTTCAGCTTAGCAAGAGTCCTTTACTCAACCCGTGGTTCTACGTCTTCTCTCCCAGTTTGCTGTGGGCCTGAACTTTGTTCTCTTTGTCCTGAAACCCCTCTTCTAAATAGTTAACACACGACTGCAGCATACAGATTGAGACAAAGCCTTAGGCCTAAGACTGCCCCGGAATCCTCATGAACCCTCAGATGTGTCATCATACTGTTGGGAGACTTGGCACTGACAGTGCCCGTATAGGGATTCTCATAGATGTTATATATAAATGTCTGCTTTATTGAGGTAATAAAAATTACAGGACAATGTGTTTTGAATCCTACACCATGGAGTCTTCTTCAGGTCTTCAAAAAATAAATAATATGAAAAGATCAGCCACACTCTCTTTTCATACATTCAACTTCCAAAGGATAAAATAGGGCAGAGTTCTCATTAATGCACTAATTTGCTTGCATCTATATATACACAATGTAAAGGAACTACCATATAAAATACTATAAAAATAAAAAGCAAAGGAAAAAAAATCCTTCTCCAAAAAATGTTTTATTTTATTTTTTAAATTTTTTTTAAAAAATCCCCCCAAATTTTTATTTTTCTATTCTTTCACTCCTCCATTCTTTGTCTTTACTTTTCTCTTTTTCTTTCTCTCCCTTTTCTCTCGCCTTTCATTTTCTCAAAAACAATCATAAATATACAGATGAGAATTTGCCTGTCAGCAGCTGCGGCTTCTCCTCTTTTCACCCACAGCTCACACACACACGCCGCAGCTCTGTGCCTGCTTGTAACCCTACACCAGACACTTCCTGTGCAAACATTCCCCTCTCCACAGCTAAGGAATGTTAATTAGCTAAGTGGAAAGGATGTTCTTTGTTCTCTACCATACGGCGAATTCAAGTAAGGGGAGATATTAGCGAAGCTATAGCTCGGACCCCGTTCGCGACAGAAAAATGAAACGGACATTTCTGCGATGTACTCCAATCCGGCTTCACTACGGTGGTTCTTGCGAAGTTCTAACCCCAGCAGAAGCCGAGAAATGGGTTTCTCCTAAACGGTGTGACATAACGACTTCACGTTTGGTTGTGGATGAATGCCAGCGACACGCTGGATAAGATGAGACTATGTGCGTGTTTATACGAGGTACCCTCTGCGAGATATAGTCATTATAAGTTTAGTAGTCAGATTCTAGCTCCAAGAGAAGGGGGAGGACCCTCCCCAGACTGCCCCTCCAGTGATGTCACAGACCCAAAGGGATAAGGTATGCCCTCCCTAAAAATTGGTCATTCGAGCTGGAGATTTCATGCCAAAAGGAACTCAGATGAGTGGAGACGTGTGGCTCTGCCTCCTCCCCACATGGTTAGCCTAAAGACCATCTAAGCAAATGTAAGTGTTAATCTCTATGTTAATCCCGTTTATTTTATATTTGCATTGTACATATCTAATGTCTCAACTTTGTAACATCTTTTAGCTGTGTAATCACTGCCCTTTTGGGAATAAATTATAAAACTTATTAGCTCTGTTTTCATGCTCTAAGACAAATTTACGCGCCTTTAAGATAATTACGCTAGTAATTTGGGGGTTTGCTATGGACCCTCTTAATTAACTCACTGATTAATAGAATCATAGCTGGTGGCGGCGAAGTGTGGTCTGGGCCCCGGGTTCTGCTGGCTGTGATGGAATGGGATTTTATAAGCTAATTGGGTGGCTGTGGCCAGAGTATGTTATAATTCCCTCACTGCAGCGTGCCGGGTGGCCAGATCTCATTGAAGCAGCCGGACAGCGACCAATTAACCCAGGTGTAGTTCCCTGACTGACCTGATTGTAAGGGGGCGCCGGAAAGCTGCAAGTTCCAAAGTGGAACTGAAAAGTGGGATATACATAAATCTCCGCAGTTCATGGAAGATTGTTAGCAGTGGTGGAAACATCCAAAATAACCCCCCTGCGATAAATTGTTAGGGCAAGACTAGCTTGCTGTTTTTATCTCATGGTGCCAGCGATGGGTTATCTAAGATAAGCCCCCCTGTGCCTGTGATAGCCGTGTGTCGGCAGTGCATCACATCCCTCCGTCTGTGACATACTGGTGTCAGCGGCGGGATCAAGACAATTCATAACAAAAAAATAACCGATATCAAAACAATTATACTGTCCCTTCTACAATATTATTCAGACTTTCTCTACCACATCATTCAAACCATTGGAAAAAAGTTTGGAGCTGATAAGTCTAGAAAGATTCTTTCCTGTTTAGCACTTGGTTCGGATTTTGGTATATTTTCAGGAACATGTTCCACAGGAATCACCGTAATATTAAACTTTTTTGATGTTTAACCCCTTTACCCCCAAGGGTGGTTTGCATGTTAATGACCAGGCCAATGTTTACAATTCTGACCACTGTCCCTTTATGAGGTAATAACTCTGGAAAGCTTAAATGGATCCTGGTGATTCTGACATTACTTTCTCTTGACATATTGTATTTCATGATAGGGGTAACATTTCTTTTATATGCTTGTGTTTATTTGTGAAAAAAGCGGAAATTTGGTGAAAATTTTGCAATTTTCCAACTTCGGATTTTTATGCCCTTAATTCACAGAGATATGTCACACAAAATATTTAATAAGTAACATTTCCCACATGTTTACTTTACATCTGCAGAATTTTTGAACCAACTTTTTTTTTGCTAGAAAGTTATAAGGGTTAAAAGTTGACCAGCGATTTCTCATTTTTACAACACCATTTTATTTTGGGACCACATCACATTTGAAGTCACTTTGAGGGGTCTCTATATGATAGAAAATAACCAAAAGTGACACCGTTCTAAAAACTGCACTCCTCAATGTGCTCAAAACCACATTCAAGGAGTTTATTAACCCTTCAGGTGCTTCACAGGAATTTTTGGAATGTTTAAAAAAAAATGAACATTTAACTTTTTTCACAAAAAATGTACTTCAGATCCAATTTTTTTTACTTTACCAAGGGTAACAGGAGAAATTGGACCCCAAAAAGTTGTTGTACAATTTGTCCAGAGTACGCTAATACCCCATATATGCAAATTACTGTTTGTGTGCATGGCAGAGCTCGGAAGTGAAGGAGCACCGTTTGACTTTTCAATACAAAATTGGCTGGAATTGAGATTGGACGGCATGTCGCATTTGGAGAGCCCCTGATGTGCCTAAACAGTGGAAACCCCCACAAGTGACACTATTTTGGAAAGAAGACCCCCTGAGGAACTTATCCAGATGTGTGGTGAGCACTTTGAACCCCCAAGTGCTTCACAGAAGTTTATAACATTCAGCCGTAAAAAAAAAATATTTTTTTTTTACAAAAATGATCTTTTCTCCCCAATATTTTATTTTTACAAGGGTAACAGGAGAAATTGGACCCCAAAAGTTGTTTTCCAATTTGTCCTGAGTATGCCGATACCTTATATATGGGGGTAAATCACTGTTTGGGTGCACAGCAGAGCTTGGAAGGGAAGGAGCACTGTTTGACTTTTTCAACACACAATTGGCTGGAATAGAGATCGGACGCCATGTCGCATTTGGAGAGCCCTTTATGTGCCTAAACAGTGGAAACCTCCCAATTCTACCTCCCCCCAACCCCAACACACCTCTAACCCTAATCCCAGCCCTAGCCATAAGCCAATCCACAAACCTAACCCTAACACACCCTAACCCTAATCCCAACCCTAACCCTAATCCAAACCCTAACATTAACTTTAGCCCCAACCTTAACTTTAGCCCCAACTCTAAGCCTAACCCTAACTTTAGCCCCAACCCTAAGCCTAACTTTAGCCCCAAACCTAACCCTAACTTTAGCCCCAAATCTAAATTTAGTTCTAACCCTAACCCTAATGGGAAAATGGAAATAAATGCATTTTTTTATTTTATTATTTTTCCCTAACTAAAAAGGGGTTTAATTTACTATTTATAGCAAGATTTTTTATTGGGGTTTTTATGTTTGGCAGCGCTCACACGCTAAAAGATGCTTTTTATTGCAAAAACTAGTTTTTGCATCACCACATTTTCAGAGCTTACATTTTTCCATATTTTGGCCAACAGAGTCATGCGAGGTCTTGTTTTTTGCGGGATGAGTTGACATTTTTATTGGCACCATTTTTGGGCACATGACAGTTTTTGATTGCTTTTATTACGATTTTTGGGAGGCAGAATGAACAAAAACCAGCAATTCATGAATTTCTTTTTTTTTTGGGGGGGGGGGCATTTATACAACCCTTGGCAAAAATTATGGAATCACTGTCCTTGGAGGATGTTCATTCAGTTGTTAAATTTTGTAGAAAAAAAGCAGATCACAGGCATGGCACAAAACTAAAGTCATTTCAAATGGCAACTTTCTGACTTTAAGAAACACTAAAACAAATCAAGAACAAAAAATGTGGTAGTCAGTAATGGTTACTTTTTTAAACCAAGCATAGGGGAAAAATTATGGAATCACTCAATTCTGAGGAAAAAATTATGGAATCACCCTGTAAATTTTAATTCCCAAAACTAACACCTGCATCAAATTAGATCTGCTCGTTAGTGTGCATCTAAAAAGGAGTGATCACACCTTGGAGAGCTGTTGCACCAAGTGGACTGACATGAATCATGGCTCCAACACGAGAGATGTCAATTGAAACAAAGGAGTGGATTATCAAACTCTTAAAAGAGGGTAAATCATCACACAATGAGCTCTGTGGTTCTGACCCCAGTTTCTCTTAAAGGGATCATTGGTATGGAAGTCAGAGCAAATCCATCCAGTGCTTTGATTTTGACCCCAGGCCTCTCTTAAAGGGATCCCCGGTATGGAAGTTAGGACCGTTCCACTCAGCTTTGTGGTTCTGACCTCAGGGTCACTTAAAGGGATCATTTGTATGGAAGTTAGGGCAAATCCACTCTGTACTTTGGTACTGACCCCAGGTTCTCTTAAAGGGATCTCCTGCATGGAATTTAGGGCAAATTCCTCAGCGCTTTGATTCTGACCCCAGGGTTCTATTAAAGGGATCATTGGTATGCAAGTCAGGGCAAATTCACTCAGCACTCTGGTTCTGACCCAAGGCCCCTCTTAAAGGGATCTCCGGTATGGAAGTTAAGGAAAATCCACTCTGTGCTTTGGTACTGACCCCAGGCCTCTCTTAAAGGGATCTCCGGTAAGGAAGTTAGGGTAAATCCCTCAGCGCTCTGATTCTCACCCTAGGTGTCTATTAAAGGGATCATTGGTATGGAAGTCAGGGCAAATCCACTCAGCGCTCTGGTTCTGACGCCAGGCCTCTCTTAAAGGAATCCTCGGTATGGAAGTTAGGACCGTTCCACTCAGCTCTGTGGTTCTGACCTCAGGGTCTCTTAAAGGGATCATTGGTATGGAAGTTAGGGCAAATCCACTCTGCGCTTTGGTACTGACCCCAGGGTCTCTTAAAGGGATCTCCTGCATGGAATTTAGGGCAAATTCCTCAGCGCTTTGATTCTGACCCCAGGGTTCTATTAAAGGGATCATTGGTATGGAAGTCAGGGCAAATCCACTCAGTGCTCTGGTTCTGACGCCAGGCCTCTCTTAAAGGGATCCCCGGTATGGAAGTTAGGACTGTTCCACTCAGCGCTCTGGTTCTGACCCCAGGCTGATGGAATGATGTGGGATATTAGGGGTAGTAGTCCGGTGGCTCTGGCTGACGGGATGATTTGGGATATTAGGGGGAGTAGTCCGGTGGCTCTGGCTGACGGGATGATGTGGGATATTAGGGGTAATAGTCCGGTGGTTCTGGCTGATGGGATGATGTGGGATATTTGGGGTAGTCCGGTGGCTCTGGCTGACAGGATGATGTGGGATATTAGGGGTAGTAGTCCGGTGGCTCTGGCTGATGTGATGATGTGGGATATTTGGGGTAGTAGTCCGGCGGCTGTGACGGGATGATGTGGGATATTAGTGGTAGTTATCCAGTGGCTCTGGCTGACGGGATGATGTGGGATATTAGGGGTAGTAGTCCGGCAGCAGTGACAGGATGATGAGAGATATTAGGGGTAGTAGTCCGGTGGCTCTGGCTGATGTGATGATGTGGGATATTAGGGGTAGTAGTCCGGCGGCTGTGACGGGATGATGTGGGATATTAGTGGTAGTTATCCAGTGGCTCTGGCTGACGGGATGATGTGGGATATTAGGGGTAGTAGTCCGGCAGCTGTGACAGGATGATGAGAGATATTAGGGGTAGTAGTCCGGTGGCTCTGGCTGATGGGACATAGCATATATAATACAAATTTTATTAAACACAGCAAACAGCAAAAATTCTTAAAAATATTAATTGAACTTAATAAGAAACTCTATTGTCAAAAATGAAACAGAACTTGATGAATTGTACACCTCCTTCAAACGAGATGCTACATCAGAGGTTATTACTTCTTTTAATGCATTCCTGACCAGTCTGAGGAGTGGGAAACACAGGCAAAAAAACTTGCACGTGATACTATGGATAATCAACAAAGCAGGTGTATAAGTGGAGGCGGCGTAATCCCAATGTACGGAATAAAAGATCAGCTTCACTACTGAAGTCTAAGTAACTTTTGTGATTTATGTAGTGATCTGTTCGTTCGTGCGGCCTATAATATGTCGGCCGCACAACCCAAATGCTACATGCTAGAACGAATGGACATCGCCACAACACTAAAGTCGGCTTAGTCCAATACAGTTTATCTAGATACTTGTTAATTAAAGGGAATCTGTCACCTATTTTTCGCCTATCAGCTGCCGGCAGCGCCATTAGGGGCTTATCTACTGCATTCTGTAATGCTGTAGATAATCCCCTGATGTAACCTGAAAGATAAGAAAAATGAGTTAGATTATACTCACGCAAGGGCGGTCCGGGTCCGATGGGTGTCACGGTCCCATGCGGCTCCTCCCTTCTTCTAACGGTGACGTCTTCTTCTTTGCTGCCTGTCGTGGCTCCTGCGCAGACACACTGCTCTGCCCTGTTGAGGGCAGAGCAGAGTCCTGCAGTGCGCAGGCGCCGGGAGAGGTCCGGCGCCTGTGAACTGCAGGCAGCTGATAGGCGAAAAATAGGGTGACAGATTCCCTTTAAACAACAAAAAAAGCTTGATATTACAGTGATTCCTGTAGAACATGTTCAAGAAAATATACCAAATCGGAACCAAGTGCTAAACAGGAAAAGAATCTTTCTGGATTTATCAGCTCCAAACTTTGTTTCCCAATGGATGTGGTAGAGAAAGTCTGAATAATATTGTAGAAGGGACAGTATAATGGTTTTGATATCGGTTGAATACTTTTTTTATGATTATTTTGTTATTATGAATATTTATGATTGTTAGAGAAATTGAAAGGAGAGAGAAAAGGGAAAGAAAGAAAAAGACAAAAGTAAAAAAAAGAAGGGTGGAGTGAAAGAAAGGAAAAAAGAAAAATTTTTGGTTTTTTACAAAAAAAAATGAAAAAAAACATTTTTTGGAGAAGGATTTTTTTTGCTTTTTCTTTTATGGTATTTTATATGGTAGTTCCTTATACATTGTGTATATATAGATACAAGCAAATTAGTGCATTAATGAGAACATGTTCTGGGACGATTTGTCCCTTTGGTATAGGGTGTTTTTTTCATTCATCTGGGTGGGGCTTTAGAGCTCCTCCAGTACTCCGCCCTATTTGATCTTTTGGAAGGTGAATGCATAAAAAGAGAGTGTGGCTGATCTTTTCATATTATTTATTTTTCAAAGACCTGAAGAAGACTCCAGGAGTCCAGGGTGTAGGAGTCAAAACATGTTGTCCTGTAATTTTTTATTATCTCAATAAAGCAGACATTTATATATAACATCTACGAGAATCACTATACGGGAGCCCTGGTTACATACTGGGATTTTCCTTGATATAACACTTCACATTAACCCTTTGTTGCCACAAGGTCTTCGGTCAACCCCCACACCAGTATGGCCAGTACTTATCTTCTCTATTACTGAGGCTCTGGAACTCCTTCCCAGGTCACTCTATTAATTTCGTGTGCTTAGTCCTGTCTAAGCTCATTACCTTTAGGAGTTATAAACTCTGGGCCGTACTGCTAGGCATTCTCTCCCAGGACCCAATGCCGATCGGTCACTCTGTCTCTTAGAAAATGTCCTTGTTTCTGCTCTGGATCACTCTATCTCCTTCTCCCAGTCTCTTCTCCCTGCAAAGGACACCCAGGAAAGTAACACTGCTCTCATTGGACCTTAGGTTCTTTCTCTATGCACTCTGGTTCCTTTTTAACAGGACCTGTTTCTTGTCCCTTTATCTCAGGCCTTTTCCACTCTGGGCTAGTCTCAAACATTATCCCTCCTGTCATACTTCACATTCTAGCAACATCACTAACACAAGTCATAATTCACATTACAATAACACTTGTTTCTTCATGGGGGAACATGAGCAGCATATCTCCCAACTGTCCCGATTTGAAGGATCCGTTCAAGCTTCAATTACCCTTTCTCCGATGTCTTCATCTCTCCATAGCTCCTCCTCCTTGGGGGAATAGGGGCACATTTCTATGCACTGACATAAATTAAATTATAATATTCATACTTTTTCTCCTGTGATTGGGTCTTCACAGTATTCAAATTCACGTCTCCATGTTATCAGGATGCAGCTTTAGCTATGAGCCACAGCCATCAAAAAGGAATATAGGAGAATTTGGTAATCTTGAGATGTATTGCAGGCAGTGAACGCAGCAGCTGATTATATATTGCATGCAGCAGTTTCATTGTACTTGTATACTGAGGTGAAGGTCAGATTTTTTGTTCCTATAAAAATAATAAAAAGCATTTACAAAATGTCAATTTTTCTTTTTTTGTGTTTCCCCAGGTCACACACACACAACCCTCAACATTACATGCAGGAGCTGAAGCTACCGCGCGATGGGATCTGGTGATGTCACTGGGAGGATTTTGTATACTTGATCTGTATTGCAGGCTCTGACTCTACAGGCAGATTGTACGGATACATCTGTACATAGCAGGGTATTTTTATGTCTCTGGCTTCTAGGAGGGGAATACAAGAATTATTTTTCTTCCTATATAATTAATGAAACAACTACAATGTTAGAGTTTTAATTTGCTTCTTTATCAGCAAATAACATATTTGATGTCCCTGTAATCGCAACGGCCCGCACAATACAGCAATCAGATTATGAAGGGGAATCAGTAAATGATGTAAAAAATGACTTGATTAATACTTTTTTAAGGGTTCAATTGAGACACAAATAATAAAAATGTGACGCTCTGGCCGTGTTCACACTTAGCGTAAATACTGTGTTTTTTCTACATTTTTTCTGCACATGTCCGCATCACACAACACAATAACAATCTTCTCTAACTAATTATTGTACGTTTGCTGTGTTTATTTTATGTGTTCCCCCATTTTTTATGCATTTTTTTGGTGCAGATGTGAATCCATGTTTTTACTGCTTTTTCAAAGGTACAAAAAAGTTTGATTCTGCACTTAAAAATGCAACAGCACTTTTTTTTCCTTGTGTTATTTTCAGGATGCACATATAAGCCTATAGACAAGAAAATGCACCAAAACCGCAAAGTTCCGCGTTTTTAGACCACTGAGAGCGGAGATTTCATGTAAGCACATCCACTTTGCTTCGACATTTAGACCTTGTACACATGTAAGATAAATGCTGTGTTTTTTCTGCCACTTTTTTTTTTTGCAAATATATTCTGCTGTGTTTATCTGTCCAAGCAAAGTGTATGTGATTTTATGAAAGCAGTGCCCCCTGTGGTCCAAATAAGTGGCTGAACTGTGCAGTTTTGGTGCTTTTCTTCTCTATAGAGGCTTCTATGGGGAGCCTAAAAACGCATTAAAATAATTGAAGATACTTTATTAAACGCAGAATTAAAGCTTTTCTGTACTATAAAAAGCACATTAATAACGCGACTTCACATCTACACCAAAAAAACGCATCAAATAACGGGAAAAAAGGCATAAAATGCAGAAAAAAATGCAATAATCAGAGCAGATTGTTATTGTGTAGTTTGGTGTGGATCCTCCAGAAAACACAGTATTTCTGCACCGTGTGAACACGGCCTTACAGACACAAAAAAAACGGGTGTCGTATAGTGATGCTACATAAATAAGAGAAAGTTCTGGCGGCTCCGACTGTGAATGTGGGAACAAAAATGAATCCCTAGGTCCTAACTAGAGATGAGCAGAACGCACAGATGACGTCCTGCCGGCCCTGAGTGATCAAAAGCAACCGGGGATGCTGGGAGGTGAGAGATTCGCGGCCTTCCATCCAGCCTCCAGGTACCCCTGACTTGGACCAGAGTCCTGTGAATCCATCCGCTCATCTCTAGTCCCAACTGTCCTGGATACAGCAGACAGTCCCGGATTTGGGTCTCAGATGTCGTCTGAATTTCCCTCACTGCCAGCGCCCCTCTGACAACTCCTCCTGTCAGGGGAGAATGAAATGTAAATAGGTGTAGATTGGGGTGTGGCCAGGAGCGTGGGCCAAAATTAGTCTTGTCACGTTATGTTCGCCACATAATTTATCCCTTTTACTACAAAGGTTGGGAGGTATGGGGCAGTATGTCCATCTCCTTACAGGCACATGACCACACAAGACTGGCCAACTGCACAAAGAATAGCAGTATATCTTTGTACCGTATTAGCCAGTAGACAGAAAAATATTCAGGATTGAGAGTCCTCAGTGGTTGATACCATTTAATGGCTAACTGAAAAGATGGTAACACATTGCAAGCTTTCGAGACTACTCAGGTCTCTTCATAAGGCTACATAGCCAGGAATCGGGAGCAGACAGCCCCTTAATGTTTCATCCCCGCTGGAGCAGGCGTTGTTGGGGATTCTGTAGTTTGCTTTTCCTCATGTACTCAAAGGAAGTACACATCACACCAAACACAAGGCCCTTCTTTGCTTTGCCTGGAACGTCTGAGCCGCTCTCATGCTATTTTTTAACTCCCTCCCTGTTCCCAAGGTACAAAATGGAGACATGCCCGAGATGCAGCAGAGTCCACTCAGCTTGGAGCCGCTCCAAAAACATTGCGTCATGAGAAGCACCAAGTAATGGCGAGTATCAGCACGAGCCTCCGCTGGGTAAACACATCCGCCACTCCGATAGACGCCAGTCTGTCCTTAGTCCAAATACCTGACGGGCCCCATGTGAATCTGATGCCCACAGACAAGCAGGAAAATGGCTAAAAATACAAGTTTGAGAAAGAAACCCAAGCGTTGTCACTGCACGCCTTATTAACCAAGTCACCGCCAAGCAGCACAATGTGCATGTTATTTGTGCACTGATTTAGCAGAGTTTATGAGAAGTGAACAAAAGGCAAAGAGCCAAGGAATGGCTGCATTAAGTTTCACTATTCTGTTAAATGACCCTAATCATTGGATAATAATTATTATTATAAATAAGTAACATGAATATAATTATAATGTAATAATAAAGTAACATCAATGTGATATTAATATAATATTGAATAACATTAATACAATCATGGAATAATAAAGTATTAAGCATTAATATAATACTAGTAATGTAATAAATACAGTTAATATAATACAATAATAAATAACATTACTATAATAATAACAACCCGCTGCCACATTTTAGTGAAGAATCTATGTAACTTTATTAAAGCCGATTCAACTGTGAAAAAGGAATGAAAACCGGTGAAACAGATAAAACTATGTACATATCCTTAAAGTATAAGTGTTCCGAGAGTTCTGCGCCTCGACGCGCCCTGGACACATCGTCATCTACATATGGTGTCTCCTGCTCATTACTTTGCACCTCCATTAGTCTGGATGCTGCCCGGACACAATGGGAAATGCCGGACAGAACTTCTCACTCTTTGTAAGCATAGTTCTGCGCTTAGGTTACATTTTTTTCCCCAAGAGAATGATTAGAGACGCAAGATGTTTTTCCTTTTCCCTGGGAACGACATACGCAATGAATCTCCGAGCCTCCTGAGCATCTGACAAGTGGAGAATATCAGCAATTTATTTACATAGTGGTGAAAGGGAAAAAGAAATGTGAGGGGGGTGTTATATAAAATAACTGTAAAAATAAACCCACATCCAGAAGATAACGACATACGGACTAATTCTGCAGATCATTAAGTTTGGAAATGTCAGGCCGCCAATCGCAACTAATCAGAGCAAATTTGGTCTTTCAGAAATGCAGCAGTTTTGGATTCATAGCAACTCTCCGTGTGTCTTAAAGGGAATCTGTCACCAAGTTTTTTTCACTTAACCTGAGAGCAGTGTAATGTAGGGACAGTGATCCTGATTCCAGCGATGTGTCACTTACTGGGCTGCTTGCTGTAGTTTTGATAAAATCGCTGTCTTATAAGCAGGAGATATCACTAGAGAACTAGTAAATCTGCTGCCAAGTAGTCCTCCATTTTTTTAAGCTCTGTATAACCCCACCCCTATTACTGATGGGCAGCTTGTACACTGTGTATATTCAGAAAACTGCCAATCAATGGTGTGGGCGGAGTTATGCAGAGCTCAGCATTCATAGCACTACTGACTGCAGTAGTGAGAACAATGATTTTATTAAAATGATTTTATTAAAATGATAGCAAGCAGTCCAGTAAGTGACACATCACTGGAATCAGGGTATCTGCCCCTACTTCATGCTGCTCTCGGGTAAGGGGGAAAAACTTTGTGACAAATTCTGTATAAAGGGAATCTGTCAGATTTTGCCACCTAATCTAAGAACAGTATAATGTAGGGGCAGAGACCCTGATTCCAGTGATGTGTCCCGTACGGGGCTGCAAGTTATACATTTTTAAATAAATTTATTGTTTTCTAAAAAAAAAAAAAGGGACACCCCCTCTTTTGGATAGAACACTTTAAGACTTGAGAATGCCCCTTTAAGTGATGTTAAGAAGATAACTTTTCTCATCCTGTCACAGTGTACATGGCAAAGCTGGCCGGCGAGCTGTGGAAGCAGGAAATGTCGCTGTATTGTCAGTGCTTTACTGACTACAGTGGGAATTGAATTCTTATTATATCTTTATAGCAACATAAAAAAAACAACCCTTTACAATGAAATCCTGATGTAATTCTTCCGGCTGATACTTCCTCTATAAGTGACGCTCTCAGTATGACTCTCATCACATTTCTGCCTCTCTTGCAGTGTCCGTAATACTGTGTCTGCACTAATCCCACAGCACTGTTTGTTATGCCGTCCATGTCCAATGGCCCGATATCACTTGCTTTTCGTTACAACAAAATTTTGCAGATATTTTCTAACACTGCTAAGAGGAGCAATGCCAGGTGTCCTGAATTGTTGTTTCTGGATGACGGACACTTGTGACCAGAAAAGTGTTCATAGTGATCTGGATTAAAGGGTTCATAAAATTGCAAAGTGCTTGTGAAAACTAGTATCTTTACAATTGAGAGAGATTTTCCAGCTCCAATGTTCAAGTCCCCATTGATTTCTATGGGGTTTGGGTTCAGGTTCGGGTACAGTTCTGATACCCAAACCGAATTTTGGACTAAAGTTTGGTCAAACCAGACAAACCTGATCTTCTATACATCTGCTCATCCCTAGTTACAAGCCAACCTGGTCAGTTACCTAGCCAAGGAGCACGTGGTGCAGCAGGGGCTATGCCTTGAAGCGGATCTGATTTCTGGATTTAGCCAGCTTTCCGGCTTTCCTGCTGCCGTGGCAAAACTGTATCTTCTTGCAGCCTGGGAGAGAGCATAGTTTAGACAAGAGGTGCGACCATGCCGCAGGTCTGAACTGTCAATTTCCAGGAGAGCACCGCCCATCTATGTGGCGCCCCTGAGGCTCAGTCGCCACAGAGGTACTGCACCTCCTCCTGAGGTGTGGTGCCCCACCATCCAGGTAAGGTGGAGGCTCCTGACAACACTCCAATACCTGCACCCCACACCACAAAGTAGTGTAGCAAAGCACCTTCGGTGGCTCCCTGCTTGGAGTATAGCAAAGCACCCATTGGTAGCTCCCTGCTTGGAACACGAAATGTGCTGGGAGGTGGGTGGAGTTAGATTACATTTTCAAGGAGCGGGAAGAGTTTAAGTCGGAGAGTCGGTAGTTGGTTGGAGAGGGAGAAGATCCCTAGAGAGAGGGATAGATGGATGGAAGTGCTGCAGCAGATCCCAGTGATCTGGGTCTACTGGCACAGGAAGTAGAGAACGAGAGAGCAACATAGACTGAAAGCTTGACTCTCCATAGAAGATTAGTACGGAACGTGAGGAGTAAAAGAGAACAGAGAACGTGGGTGAGAAGAGAACCCTTCCTAGAAGTTCTAAGTGCAAGGCCAGGGCCCGGTCCCCGAGGTTGTACGGATACTAATGGTCCTGCAGCAGACACCGGAGGAATAGAAGTAGTGACCACTTTATTCCCACACAAGACTTGGGGGCACAACAGCAACTGGATAGTGAGCCGGGAAGAGATTATACCACATTTGATGGAGAATACACTTATTTATAGAAATCAGGAGAGTCAAAATGTCTTCCTTTAGCAGACTAAGCTACAAGCCAGAAATTGTCAATTTACCTTTCATGTATTGATACACTTCACAATAAATCCATCTGGCAACAATAACCTACAACGTAAACACACTGTAAATATCCTGGTAATCTCCTAGTGTCACATTCATAAAATCTCGAGGGTTAATGACAATCACTCTTTACCATAACTTCTTTCTAATCACATTCACAAACCATTGTCGACATTCATGTTCCCAAATATACAGTATTACGGCCAATAATGCACTGATATTCACAAATTACTTGTTTCACAGATGGGCGGAAGTTGGAAACTCTGTTATCTCGATTCTGATTCTCTTTAAAGGGAATCTGACAGCTGATACAAGCAGCGCGATCAGCAGGCAGCAGTGAGCCGGCGCCGGCTGTGTGATCTCAGCCCAGTATGTCTGACTCTGATATGCTGCGGCGTATCAGAGAAAAACATCATCGGCAAGCTGCCGGTGACCAAGCTGCGCTGGAGACTAGATGATCTCGCAGATGGTTTCTGGTGGCTTCTCCTCTCCTGCTGCCCTGGCTGCCGGTGACCGAGCCATGCTGGAGACTGGTCAGACAGGTAGCGGGTCTCCGGTGGCTTCTCCCCGCCTGCTGCCCTGGCTGCCAGTGACCGAGCCGCGCTGGAGACTGTTCAGACAGGCAGATGGTCTCCGGTGGCTTTTTCTGCCCTGGGTCCGGAGGAGAGGAGAGTCTCCTCCAGGCCCTGGGTACCATAAACCTGTAAAAAATAGAATTAAAATAAAAAATAGTGATATACTCACCTTCCGATGGCCCATGGACTCTTTCCCTCCTATCACCACGGGCCCGGCATCTTCCAGTCCCAGTAATGCTTTGCGCATCATCTCCGGTCTTTCGTGCTAAGCATTACTGGGATCGGAAGATGCCGGGAGCGTGGAGAGATCGGGGGGCCGTCGGAAGGTGAGTATAACCCCCCCGCTGGCCATATTCTAGAATACCCAATGCGTTAGAATCGGGCCACCATCTAGTAAATTATAATGGCCTAATTTACTGAAGCCGTCCAAATTTTAGACAATGAAAACGTAAGCCCTGATTTAGTAAAGTGCAATTCGCTTTGAAAAGTCGCAGTCAACACAAAGTTGTACAAAAATATAGCAACTCTTGACATTTTTACAACAAATTCACCCAACCATGCCAACCAAGGCCGGGCTAGGACAGGACTGAGGTGCGGATCATCTAATTCATTTCATTCAACTCAGCCCTCAACTGGAGTAAGATTTTTTGATGAGGCGCATGAAGGTACGCAACACTTGTCAGACACTCGGATTTGCCCAGAGGCCTGCACCTCTTAATGAATCAGGAGCATTTGACTCCAGCACAAGAACGGTGCAAACATCGCTGGTCTTGAAGAATTGGAGCCTTAGACTGGACAGTATTAAAATGTTGCAAATCTATAAAAGGCGCTCATGGTGGGTGCCAAATGTCGCCACCCTTAGGGTAAGTGCACACGTAGTTTTTAGGTTGTGCGGATTTTGTGGAAAAATCCGCAGGTAAATCCGCAGGACAAAAGTCCTGCGGTTTATCTGCGGATTAGCCTGCGGTTTAGCCCTGCGGTTTCACACCTCATAATGGATAGGTGTGAAACCGCAGCGAAATCCACACAAAGAATTGACATGCTGCAGATTGTAACCCGCAGCAAATCCGCAGCATGTGCACAGCGTTTTTCAGTTTACCATTAAAAACAATGGTACTGTACAACACACCTAAATCTGCTGCGGACCCGCAGGGCCAAAACCGCTGCGGATCCGCAGCAGAATCCGCACCATGTGCACATAGCCTTAGGGTATGTGCACACGGTGTGGATTCTTCTGCAGTTCTGCAGCATATTTGGCCCTGCAGAACTGCAGCAGAACTGCAAGTGATGTACAGTACCATTTAAGGCTATGTAAAGCAAAAAACGCTGTGCACATGCTGCAGATTTTTCCGCGCAGATTTGGTGCGGTTTCAAAACTGCAGCATGTCACTTCTTTTGTGCAGTTATGCTGCAGTTTTACATCTGCTCTATAAATCCGCAGGTGTAAAACTGCAGGGGAAATCCGCACAAAAACTGCACTAAATCTGCAGGTAAAACGCAGGTCATTTTACCTGCGGATTTAGCAAAATCTGCACGGAAAATTCCACAGCAGAATCTGCAACGTGTGCACACACCCTTAGACTGTCTGTTCTAAGTTCACACCATCAATTTCTTGACTTACTTTCAATTAAGTTACAAAAAAATTCAGTACAATTTTGACTCACAGTTTGAGCCACTTTCTTTCTCCAACCACTTTCCTTCTCCTTGGTTACCATGATGAAAAACATCTTACAAACACATAGTAAATAGGCTGAAAACCATCAAAGACAGTTTTTGGACCAAACTATGATACATTTCTTAGTAAATCGGCCTCAGAAGATTCTTCACACTCAGCAGTCAAATACGTAGAGTAAACCTAGTACTGGCAGGAAAGCTTTGTACGGCAGAATTGTACACCTCTTGATCTCTGTACAATCTTCTCTTTGGAAGAAACATTTTCTACTTTACACAAAAAAAACATATTTGCATTTGTCAACCATTTTACACAGAATAGTCCTCTACCAAACAGTCATGCTCCTTTGTCTTACTGGAGTCTTCTGTAACCTGAAAACTACAGTTCTCTGTTCTATTCTGGGTCAGGTTACTTTCCGCAGTCACCTCTTGGGAACTAATTGAAGACTTGGCATCGGTATACTTGAAATAGTCCTTCACAGTATTCTTGACAGAAGATGGTAATGTTATACGAATACTCTGGCTGAAGGAGGTTATGGTCTTATTTTGGCCTTTATTTTGTGCATTGACCCTGGTGGACTCTTCTGTTCGTGGATCTTTTGCATTCTGCTCACTTTTTTTTCCCTCATTTTCTATAGCAACTGTAGAAATGTCCTCTGATGTCTTATTGGGTGTTGACTCATTTGTAGGGCCATTGTGTACAACATGTTTGGGTTGTGTCGATCCACAAAACTTCTCCACTTCTGGGTGCTGCTTTCTACATACAGACTGTAGTATGAGTGGAGTGTTTTGACCATAAAACACAGTCTTCGGAATCTGGAGTTTTGGACTTTGGGAAATGGAACTATTAGAATCGATGTCTAGATTTTGGTCAGTTCTACTCTTCACTGATATGATATTTGGAGACATGAAGAAAGTCACTTTTGAATGCTGGAGACCCTTATCATTGGAAGACTCGTGCCTTCTGATTTCAATATGTTTGACAGAAGTTTCCTTGGGCATGCAATGACTATCCGCAGGGCCATCTTCAGCTCTGAAATTATTAAGTTCTTTTACAATTTCTTTGTCATGTGCTTGGAAGATGAAATTTTGTTTTGACCCCTTATCTAAGGATATTCTTGGAATGTCACTGTGAACTGGGGCTTCATAATTGGCTCCATAATCATCTCCTACTGTACTATCCCTCTCCCACTGCATTTCCCAAGTATCAAGATCACAAGAGTTGCCACCGAAGAGAGTAGTCATAGGTATGTGCCACTCTCTCAATTTTTTTCTTGTGATTTCTGGGGAGAGTGTGCGCAGTCTGGCTGAAGTGCCAAACATAAAAGGAAGAGAGGAGACGTCACTGGGACTGAATACAGGGGACTCGGAGCAATAAGAGAAAGCGCTGTCCAAGGAACTTAAGGAGGAGACGGAGGGAGAGGTGGTAGTAGAGGAAAGGCTTGAAAAACTTGACCTGCTAGAACTATTCACCTTCTGTTGATTTCTTTCCTTCATTATTGTACATGCCTGAGTTGACCTCCAAAAGGCATGCTGAGGGTTTTTTGTACAGCCAAATTCTTCATTTACTAATTTCTGACTTTCCAGCTGCAGTTGCTTCAACTGATTTATGTAATCAATGTGATTGTGTATCATCGTGGCATCACAGCTAGACTGGCGAGCAACTGGTTCATGGTTTTCGACAAGATGCTTAGAGCTGATACAGACACTTGGTTCTGAGGAACATCTGTCTCTGGATGGACTCAGGAAGCACGCAGAACCAGAACCAACTAGTCGCTCATTGTCATAGCATTCTAGGATGTCCATCTTTGTTTTGCTTTGGTAGCAGGCTGCTATTTCACTAAACAAATCCCAATCTTCTTTCTCCTCTAACAGCAAAGACTCATCAAACATACCATCTTCATCTTTCAATAAATTTGTAATGGACTTGTCCAGGTCTGAAGATGCAAATTCGAGTTCATCTGAGGAATTTTGTCCTTGGATAACTGGAAAATTATAGAAAAGCAGTGCTGTAAATAATGATTGAAAATTACACAATGATAAGTAATTGTCTGTAATTTAACATCACTTTGTTACTTTTGTAATATAAACAAGTTCAAAATTCTGCACTGATTTATTAATATAGTATATCTTCATAAAGATCAGAGATTTTCAAATCTCCAACACAGACATACAGTATAGTTAAAAGATCGCATACTGGCTACCTACAGACACTATTAAAGGGAGCAAAGGAACTGTTATTGCTCAGTTATCAGTTTCACATGTTCTTGTGTGTGGCCTGCATATGCTGGTGTGAGCAATAATTCATTTCTCCTTCCCTTAAGGAAACAGAAGATAAATGTAGACGGAAACATTTAGATCTTTCTGTTATTTCTCCCTTTTTACTTCATAACTGTTTTGCATATTTGTATGTCGCTTTATTTTTACCCTTTTATATCTTATTGTAAGCACTGTATATTTTTATATTAAAGCTTAAAATGTTTAATAATTTTGATCCAAGAATCCTTAGCCTTTCAGAGAGTGTATAGCCTTTTTTGATTGACAGAAGCATATTTTGGGGATTCATCACCCCATGTGTTTGATGAGTGGTAGCAGCTTTAAGTAACCGACGTGTGCAGACTGTGTCAGGGTTCAATTTATGCTCACTTTATAGCCTATGTGCTGGATTGAGTGACAGGAGATAAATGAACTCTTGCAGGTGCACCCCCACGTCACGACAAGTGTGTTTGTGACTAGGGATGAGCGAGTAGTAAAATGCTCGGACTCGCTGTACTCGTTACAAGTAGCTCCTAATACTCGGGTATTCGTAACAAGTAGCGAATCCAATGTAAGTCTATGGGAAATGCGGGTAATGGGCAGAGAATGTGTGAGGGCGGAAAATGTGTGTCGGCGGAGACTACGTGTGCGTGGAGAATGTGTGCGGGGATCTGTGGGGCTGTGTGTGTGTGCGGGGCCTGTGCGGGACTGTGCCGGTCTATGCCGGGCCTGTGCCAGCCTCTGCTGGTGCTGTGCTGAGCTCTGCCAGTGCTGTGTGGGGCCTGTGCCAGGCCATGCCGGGCCTGTACAAAGGCTGTGCGGGGCCTGTGCCAGGCCGTGCCGGGCCTTACCGGGCTCTGCGCCGGCTTTGCGGGGCCTGGGACTGCCTGTGCGGAGCATTTGCCAGGCCATGCCGGCCTGTACCGGCCATATATATTTTAAAAAAAATGGCGTGGGCTCCCACTCAATTTTCTACGCCAGAGGGGGAAAGTCGACGGCGGTGGGCCCATATTTGTAGCCTGGGAAGGGGGTAATACCCATGGCTCCTTCTCAGGCTATGAATATCAGCTCACAGCTGGTTTATTATTTTAATAATATTTGCAGGAGACGAAAGCTTCGGGGAATTAGGTGTGTGCGGTGAGTATGTACTCTATGTTATGTGTTGTATGTTATGTGTATGTACTGTATGCTATATGTTGTATGTTCTGTATGTCTTTTTTTTTTACATTCACCACATTAGCCGGATGATGGGAATACTACTTTCTTATCATCCGCTAATGCTGTCACTGTAGCGGGCATACCTGAATGGGACAAGTAGTCCCATCGAACGATGCCGACACAGCCCACACACAATATAATAGAAAACACTGTATGCACAACTGAAGGGGTGCCGAGGTAGGTTCCCAAACCATGTATATAGCAAATGAAAACCTGGCACTCAACTTAGTGCTGTGAAGATAATTTATTGTAGTACCAAATCAAACGTTTCGGTCAATTAGACCTTCATCAGTTACTACAAAGTAAATGTGAGAAAATAATAATCAAATAAAAAGAATACAAAAAAACATAAAAGCTGTGAAGAGGAAACAGCCCACACAGCCCGGCACAGGCCCCACACAGCCCAGCACAGGCCCCGCACAGCCTGGCACAGGCTCCGCTCAGCCTGGCACAGGCCCCGCACAGATCAGCACAGGCCCCGCACAGCCTGCACAGGCCAGCACGGCCCGGCACAGGCACCGCACAGCCCTCACAGCAGGCACAGGCCCCACAGAGCCTGGCAGAGCCCCGCACAGACACGGCACACATACACAGCCCCGCACACACACATAGCCCCGAAGACAAACACAGCCCCACAGACAGACCCCCGCACACATTCTCCGCACACACATAGTCAAAGCCTATGACTCGTAGGCTATGACTATGACACTGCGCGGCCAGCCAATCACAGTAATGCTACAACAAAGAAGACGGCGGCTTTACTGTGATTGACTAACACATGCCAGGCGAGAGATCCGAATATTGCGAGACGAGTTGTGAAAGTTACTTGCTAGGATTTGAGTACCGCGAGTACCGCATTGCTCGCCGAGTACCGAATCCTAACGAGTATACTTGCTCATCCCTATTTGTGACAACTTGATAATTTAATAAATTGAGACTGCGCTTTTAAATACAATGTATAATAGTAAGCAGTGAACTCTCATGTTTACACTAGTGATGACCACAGGCTGTAATTGTCAAAGGGAATGGGTCACTACATTTTTGCTCTCCCATCTGAGATAAACATTATGGAGGGGCACAGACCCTGATTCCAGCAATGTGTCACCTACTAGGCTTCTTGCTGTATTTTGATAAGTCCACTGTCATGTCCTGCTGAGCTGTGTATTACCCCGTCCACATCACTAACTGGCAGCTTTCTGTGTACACTGTGCATAAACTGCCAATCAATGGTGGGGGTGGTGTTAGACAGCAGCAGGTTTCCTAGTCATCTAGAGATATTCTGCTGATAAAATATTGATTTGTTATTGACTACAGCAAGTAGTCCAGTAAGTGACTCATCGCTGGAATCAGAGTCTGTGTCTCTAAATTATGCTGTTCTCAGATTAGGTGGTAAAAATCTGATGACTGATTCCCTTTAAATATATATATATATATATATATATACAGAGCTTTTGGAGGTCTGCATGAAAAAACAGAGCAAAACAAGCTAAAAAGTTATATTATAGAAAATCTGTTACCAGGTTTTTGCTATTTATTCTGAGAGCAACAAAATATAGAGCAAGTAAGCCTGATTCCAGTGATGTGTGACTTGATAGGCTGTGGGTTGTAGTTTCAATACAATCAGTGTTTTATCAACTGGAGATTATCACTGCAGGCCAGTCCAGCTAATCTGTGTGACCCTGCCCCTACCACTGATTGGCAGCTTGTTAGCAATATACACAGGAGCTCTCAATCAGTGGTGTGGGAGGGGTTATACACATTTCAGCATTCTGACAACTGCTGCAATACATATGTAGGGAAGGTGACCTGACGGACGGACTAGTCAGAGTGAAGAAGGAACGGTTTGCACAGTGTACGTAGGTGTCAGTTATTACAGTGGGGAAACAGCTAGGAAAGTGTAGTGGACGTGCAGTACCTTGGGTTGACCATTAGATGGCAGGGAGGAGTGTGAGCAAAGGACTTGACAACAGCTTAGGGCTTTAGAAACCGTTGGTCATGGGGGGCGGGGTTACAGTGACAGTTTCAAGGAACCGGGTTAGCTATAAATACTGAGGGAGGGTTCCAGAAAGTTCCAGTCCCCAGGGGGAGCCTCAGTGACAGGAGGACTGCGACAGTCTGTGCGCTGTGAGGTGAATCCAGACCAGGGGGACTGAGGAGAGAGAACAACAGGGGGGTGGTCCTGACAGATGCACCGCAACAGAGACGAGTTAAAGGGAATAGGCACACCGTGTAAAGAACGACGTTTGACCAGTGAACGGACTGTTGGTGATTAGGCTTAGGGCAACCACAGTGTCGGAAGCTGTCACTATGTCAGGAAAGGAAAAAAGGACAGGACGTATATATATGTCCCAGGCGAGAAACACGGTGTGTGAAGCGGCTACAGAGGGCCATGAGTGAGGTACTGTGCTGTGTTGTGAAGCGGCTCTGGATGCGGAGGGTCGAGAGAGAGATATGGCGATGTGCTGCGAGGGCCGTCAGGCGGACGGCGCGCGAAAATAAACTTGGACCTGTTGTACCCAGTACCTGCCTCCATTTCGTCTCTGTTTCGTCTCTGCGTGGTAAGAAGAGGGACCACCCCCCAGCTCGCCCCACTAACCCTACACATATACAAAAGATAAAACAGGGCTTATATCCAAACTGCACAAAGCAGCCCAGTAAGTAACACATCGCTGGAATCAGGCTTCCTTGCCCTATATTATGCTGCTGTCGGATTACACAGTAAAAACCTACTGACAGATTCTCTTTAATGAAATGCTGGGCCCATTTTAGGATTTTGGCTGAACTTTTCAGAAAACACTGTTTTATGTCCTGCAGCTGTTCTAGACTTCTTAGTGATGAGCTGGAGCTGCGTAGCCCTTGATATTCATGAGCTCCAGCTACCACCTCTCCCAATATATAGACAGCTTTCTGCCCATACACAGTGTAGGCATAATCAGTAGCATAGGTGAGATTTGTCAGGGCTCAACTTTGTGAGGTGTAGCAGAGATCTAGCAGATAAAACAGTGATTCTAACAAAACTGTGGCAAGAAGTCCAGTAAGAGACACAGTACTGGCATCAGGAATCTGGCAGTATTTCATGCTTCACAATCTGGGGCCCAAATAAAATAGTAACAGAGGCCTGATTCCAGTGCTGTGTCTCTTACAATTCAATTAAATTCAATTAAAGTGAGCTTTATTGGCAAGACTAAGTACATGTTAGCATTGCCAAAGCAAAGGGTAAAATAATAGGGGGACATATCCAGGGTGGGGTATAGAAGTCCATGACATATCAGGCTTTTTGGGGGGGGTAGGGACGTGTCCAGGGTGGGGTATAGAGGTCCATGACATATCAGTCTCCTCTTGTCTGGGGATAGGGACATGTCCAGGGTGGGGTATAGTTGTCCATGTCATATAAGTCTCCTCTTAGTCTGGGGATAGGGACATGTCCAGGGTGGGGTATAGAAGTCCATGTCATATCAGTCTCCTCTTAGTCTGGGGATAGGGACATGTCCAGGGTGGGGTATAGAAGTCCATGTCATATCAGTCTCCTCTTAGTCTGGGGATAGGGACATGTCCAGGGTGGGGTATAGTTGTCCATGTCATATCAGTCTCCTCTTAGTCTGGGGATAGGGACATGTCCAGGGTGGGGTATAGTTGTCCATGTCATATCAGTCTCCTCTTAGTCTGTGGCACGCATTGAATTATTCCACTGCTATGGTGGCTGCACTTTCCTCTTCCCTCAGTATTATTGGCAGTTTCTCTTCCTCCTCCATGGAGGTGAAGTCTGGCAGGAGATCAGACAGTCTCTTGAAGTGAGTGTCCCTCACTGCGGAGTATTTGGGGCACCTCAGCAGGAAGTGGGCCTCGTCCTCCACAGCCTCCTGGGGGCAATGCTGGCAGAGTCTGCTCTCTCAGGGCTTGTAGTTCTGTCGGTGCTGCCCGGTTGCGATGAGTAGGCCGTGGGCGCTCAGTCTGCACCAGCTCAGAATCTGTCGCTCTTTGGGGTTTTCTAGTTTCTCTAGATATGGGGCCAGTTTGTACTCCCGCTGTAGTTTCCGGTATATTGTCAGTTTCTGGGATTTGTTTATGTCATTCCTCCAGATGCTGAGATATTCCTCCTTGACTTTGTGTACCATCTTCCGGATTTTGCCTTTTGTCAGGCCATGTAGGTTGATGGCTTGGTCAGGCTGGCTTTGGGAACTTTATGTTGGGAGGCTTTCTGGTATAGGAAGGCTTGTGATGGTAGGAGCTGGGACTACTACTTTATAGATGTGCCTTGAAAGACAGCGCCTTCTTCAGGATTGCAAGGTGTAGTGGGAATCTGCCCAGCTCTGCCTGGCAGGCACTGCTTGATGTGCTCCGATGGACTTGGAGAAGATGCTTGCAGAACTCTAGGTGGAATATTTCAGTTGACCCAGCGTTCTACTTTGACCAGTTTGGGTATGAGAATGGACCCCAGATCTCACTGTTGTACAAAAAGATTGGGGCAATGATGGAGTCAAATATTTTTAGCCAGACGGTTACTGGTACCTTGAGATGGTCTTCTGATGGCATGGAAGGCTTTGGATGCCTTGTCTTTCAGTAACTCTATGGCTTGCTTGAAGCTCCCTGACTGGATGAGTTCTAGGCCCAGGTAGGTGTATTTGTTGGTTTCTGTAAGTGGACAGTTGTCTATAACAAAGTTAGGATGGCCAGTAGGTTTCTGCTTTCTTTTCTGGAACACCATGATATTAGTTTTCTTCTGGGTGACTAACAGTACCCATGTGCTGCTGAAGGTCTCTAGAATTTTCAGATGATCTTGGAGGCCTTTCTCGGTTGGTGATAACAGCACGAGGTCATTATCATACAGCAGAAATTTCATCTGGGTGTCATGTAGGGAAAGTCCTCTTACTTAATCTGTATTATTAGGGTATGTGCACACGCTGCGCATTCTGCTGCGGATCCGCAGTGGATTTGGCCTCTGCGGATCCGCAGCAGTTCCGCAGACAGTGTACAGTACCATGTAAGTCTATGGGATTTACTATCCGCAGTGCACATGCAGCAGTTTTTTCACTGCGGAAAAGCTGCGGTTTTAAATCCGCAGAAAGAATTGACATGTCATGTCAATTCTTTCTGTGGATTCCGCTGCGGTTTGACACCTATTCCATTGTCCAAGTGTCAAACCGCAGGGGAAAACTGCTGGCCAATCCGCAGGAAAACCGCAGGTCAATTTACCTGCGGTTTTACCTGCGGATCCGCACGAAAAATCCGCTTGTGAATCCGCAACGTGTGCACATAGCCTTGGCTTATCTTCTCCCAAACTTCTTAGGGTATGTGCACACGTTGCAGATTGCTGTGTGGAATTTTCAGCGCAGAATTTACATATCTTGGCAGAATCCGCAGGTCAAAATCTGCGTGTTTTTTATGCGGATTTATTGCAGATTTTGTGCGGTTTTGGCATGCGTTTTTACACTTGTGGATTCCTATAATGGAATGGGTGTAAAAACTCTGCAGAATCCGCACAAAGAATTGACATGCTGCAGAAAGTGAACCACTGCGGATTCCGTGTGCAATTTTCCACAGCGTGTGCACAGCCAATTTTTTTTTTCCCATAGGTTATCATTGTACTGTAAATCACTTGCGGATCTGCAGTGGATCCACAGCGGCAAATCCGCTAGGGATCCACAACAAATCCGCAACGTGTGGACATACCCTTAGTGTGACTGCTGATAAAACATCTCTTCTGTTCATGAAAAATAATTCTCCTTCTCACACTGGAAAGATCTACTTTAGAATGCAAAAAAGCATCTGGATGCTTCCATGGGTGTCAATCCCCTGATGAATCGTATGTTACCCTAGTATATGTCTGCCCCATGCTTGGTATGTAGGGAGACAACATTCACAAAAGCAGCTTCCTGTGGAGAACGTCTACAGCTTTTCCACTCCAATTTCTCAACATTCCACAGGTCACGATGGCCGAGCTGATTGATTCCATGTCCGACCAGGATAAAGGGGTTGTGATCTTTTAGTTACAGGAAACCTGTCAAGTGCCTAAAATTACCACTAGTATGTTTCACAGCCCTAATGCTGAATTATGATCAATCCATACTGCCCCCAAACTCTACTGATATGTAAGGGAAAAATCACTTTTATTGTACAGTATATACAAATTAGTAATGACTATTCTGATGGGGATTCTTTTCCCCCAGACTAGTCTGTTTGGTTGACGTCTTCTTCACTTTACTGTCACATCTTCAGTGTAGAGCGTTGCACGCTAGTTTGAGGTTTACTGCACTGAATATGTGAATGGGAGTGTGAAGAAAACGAGATTACGGAACCAAGGTCGGACAAGTCTGGAGAAAGAGAAGCCCACAGCAGAGATTTCTGGCACAGGAACAGCACTTGTTAAGAAGTGTGACCAAGAGGAACATCTTACTCCAGTGGGCTTTGTACTGACACCAGAGAACTACATACTGACCTTAATGAGTAGCCACCATTTATTGAAAATGAGGAGGTCTGCTTCATAGTGGGTTGGAAAAAACTTGTGGAGATCAAGCCACATACTCTGCAACACTCCTTAGGTTTTTACCAGAAAAATCTATCTTTGTACCATGTTAGACAGTAGATGGAAAAATATAAAAATTTGAGAAAGAAGAAAATGTTGCCGTCTCATTGTGCAGATCTGACATTTTAATATTTTTAGTTTTTTACCGGCATGCAGCAATGTTAATGCATTTCTACCAATTTACCTGACAAGTCGTCTATGCTTCGTGATTCCTGCTTTTTGTGCTTACTGAAAAGCGATGCAGCATCTTGTCCAAAGATAAGGTCGTAATGTTCAATCAGGAACTGCACAAGAAGAGCCACCTGCATAAGCCGAGCAGAGAAACCGTTCAGCTAGAAAACTATTACAACTCTGAACTTTTGCTTTCCCTAGATAATGGGGTTGTCCACCAAATATTTGTACTTTTGAATGGACCCTTGGTGGTGTGAAAATAGAAAATCAAACAGGTACTGGTTCTCCACACAACTACATGTGTCCTCCACCAGTCTTCTAGCTTCTTCTTCTAGTGCAGTGATTCTCAACTTCAGTCCTCAAGACTAGAGATGAGCTAATTTGTTCAGATTCGGTTCCGAATACGACTGGAATCGAATATTGTTTTTGCAATATGCGTCTAACACAGCCGAACTGTTTTTAGAAATGGGAAAAGACAACCCAGCCGTCAGGAAAATTGCAATCTTATAATAATAATAATAAACCTGAGGCTATAAAAGATTCTTTTGATATGCGTTATTTTTTATTGTAAATAGCAGTCACACAATGCCCAACGTTTCGGCCATACTGGCCTTTTTCAAGGGTATTTTATCTAAATAAAACATGAAAATTACATCCAATCAAAAAAAAATTTTTGATACATAAATTAGAAAATAATAAATTGTTGACTGGTATTTAATATGAAAAAATTCAAGTAATAATGATAATACTTTGACATATAAACAAGATAACAAAATTATGGTATAATGACCACAAATAGAGTAACCATCATTGGAGGCAGTTCCCATAAAAGAAAGAAATTTTTTTCATATCCAAAATAACTACAACCTAAGGCAGTTTCTGGTATCACAATAGAGTGGTATATAGAACAGTAAAAAATATATATATACCTGTGTGGCTACAAATTAGAGATTCAGATTGCTAAAAATAACAAAAAAGATTTTTTGTAAAATGAAATGAAGCCCATAAGAGGCCGCCATAAGTGTAATATCTTATGTATAGAAAAAAAATCCTCACAAAATGCAATGTTAACAACCTGAAACAGGGATATGCGGTGGAACAGGACAGCACCGCAGCTTAGTCAAGGAGTATAATACCAGAAAAGTTGTCTATTTATGCCTCTTTAATGAATAAATGTGATGCAGCTGAGTACTTAGAATAGCGCTAGGAGTGCGTGCGCAGACTGACAATGAGGACGGAAGTGGGGCACGAAAACCGGAAGTGGGGCACATACAGACCAAAAGAAGAATAAAATATAAAAAAACTGCCCATGCTAAGCGCATTAACATGCGCTAACAACTTACAAGTGCCCACCGACTGTTCACATCTCTAAAGATCGATAAATATGATACAGCCACACCCATAAGGTCGCGCTGAAGGTGTGTGGCACCCCTGAGGGTTCCGTCGCCACAGAGGTACTGCACCTCCTCCTCAGGTGTGGTACCCCACCATCCAGGTGAGGTGGAGGCACCTGACCACACTCCAACACCTGCATCCTACACAAGATAGTAGTGTAGCAAAGCACCCTTTGGTGGCTCCCTGCTTGGAACACGAAGCATGCTGGGAGGCGGGAGGAGTTAGCTAGCATCAAAAGAGCAGGAAGGGTTTAGGATTTAGTCAGTCTGACTCAGGGAGTCAGTGAGTGAAGATCCCCTGAGTGGGATGGATTGAAGGAAGTGCTGCAGCAGACCTCAGTGACCTGGATCCGCTGGCACAGGAAAGGAACATTGATAGAAAGCCTGACTCTCTCCATAAGAAAGAAGGATTTGTACGGAACGTGAGGAGAGGAGGACTAAGTATTAGGGTTAGAGGAGAACCCTTCTCATGTTCACAGCACAAGGCCACGGTCCGGTCCCCGATGTTGTATGGATACTAATGGTCCTGCAGCAGACACCAGAGGAATAGAAGTTGTCACCACTTTATTCCCACACAAGACTTGGGGGCACAACAGCAAAGATATTGAGCCGGGACTTAGTAGCAAGGAGTCCCCGAAGCAGGCTACAGCTGTCTGCCGTACAAGTAGAGTTCATAGGAACATCTGACAGGAGGAACTCCAGTGTAACTCAGTACTGTAAGTACTTCACTATAGGCGCAAAAGGGAGACGTTCACAAAAGGTACATGTGTTGGCGGAGTGTTGAAAAGGAGGACTTCATCTTGCCTGGAAGTTGGCTGAGCCCCTGATCTGGAGGACATGGCACCGAAGCGGGCACCTGTACCTGCAACAGACTGTGAGTAAAGCTTTGGAACTACATGCCCTGGTGTCCTCCACTTATTCCTGCGTCAACACACCCAGCACTGCTACATCCTTGTGCCTAGCCCTGCACTGTTCACGTCTCTCCCCTATCTCTTCATCTACACTGCCCTGGGACTACAGCCCTGCCTATGGAGGGCTACACTATCATTGCTGCACCACACCATCTGTCCCAGAGGATCTGTCCGCAGCGTCGGCTTCACATCTTCATTGCCGAATACCACAGGTGGCGTCACAAAACATTCATTAATAAACTTTATTCTATCACTCAACATTCCCCCCTTTTTACAATGGACTCCCAGGGCCACAGACCGGGTCCCTGCCACTGTGACAACTCCCATTGAAATCCACCAGGCCCGGCTCCGAGTACCCCGCCGCCCTGGGTGAGGGCGATCCATTTTCTGGCGTCACGAACAGGATGACGAAGCCCGGTGCCACCGGGTTCTGTGTGCCTGAATGTTATTGGACTTAAACATTGTTGAAAATGTGCAGAATCACCAAATTGATAGACTGTAAAATGGACTCTCAAAATGGCCGCCACGGTGAAGAAGGGAGTGACAACATGGGTGGTCCTAAGAAAAGATCGCAAACTGTCCTGGGCCTCCCCTGCCTGAACTTCTATGCAATTGCAACATGGCCCACCCCCCCGAGGGGTTTGGATACTGGCTTGGTATGGAGGAGTAGGAAGAAGACGCCGCCCTCAGAAGGAGGGGCGAGAGCCAGTGGATGGAAAAGAGCCCGGGAAGAAGGAGGAAGAGAGCGAGAAGGCCATATTGGGGGAAGGAGGCCCGAAGAGAGCAAGGAGGTTAAGCTGAACTTCCCCAGGGCAATGGCTGAAGGCTCCGACCTTGCTTCCACAATGAATCGCCAGCAGCTGGAGGACGAGATAACCCAGCTGACACACCTCCTGCAGCTGAGACAGGAGGCTCTCTGGACTCTGAACTGGCAGCGCGCCCAGGAGGGGCCTAAACCATCGGTACCTCCATTACCGGTACCCTCACCATTGGTACCCGCTGCCGCTGCTATATCACCGGTACCTACGCCCGCGGTACCTGCACCACCGGTACCCACCGAGGATGCCCTGGTCCTCCCTCCGGCAGCACTTGCGGAACCGGAGGCTGGAGGCTGCTGCGATGCCATCGGCAGCGCCTGTCACCATCTCCCTGCTACAACCGCCACTGAGCGCCGCCTGCACGGAGGAGGTACCGGAGGGCCCGAGAGCTGAGCAGGGAGAAGCTGGACTCCTGCCTGGACCTAGCGCGGCTGCACAGGTTCCACCGGAGGCCCCTGCAGACCCAGAGACGCCATCCGCTCCACCACCGTCTCCCGCCTTTGACCAGGCAGCTCAAGTCACCACCGCTGCCACCGGCTGCCGCCCGATGCCCGAACCGGAGCCGACACCACACCACCAGGAAGCTCCAGGTATGACCGCCACCCTGCCAACGGGTTACCCCTTGAGTTTTCACGCACTGCAGCCGGCATGCTTGAATTCAACATGGGACAATTGGAAGAGCTATGCTCTCAATTTAGAAGCATTAAGTTGACTGCGATGGCAAAGTGGAAGAAATCCCTGCTGAGAAGAGTGAGGCTGGAGCAGGCACGTCCCATTCAGCATCTTGTGGGTTTGGTGGAAGAGTCTGAACCGCAGACGGGTATTAATATGCATCACAGGTTCCCTTTGCCGCAGAATCTGGACCCACGCCTTTCACCTTACGAGCGGCCACAGATATTGGTGCCACCAGACGTTAGGCCAAAAACTACAGTGACAGTGCTAACTGTGGTACCACCTGAAACTGGAGAACAACATCTACTGGTACCCGTTGCAACTCCTGCGGAATCACCACCAGCAGCAGCTGAAATGCTACCCTCACAGACAACAGTTACTTCCGTGGCCATTCCATCTGCACCAGCAGCCACCAACTTAACCCCTTGGGAGAAGGAATACCTACAATTTGTGGACAATCAACAAGAAAAGGAAGCCCTTCAGTTCTCCCCTGGAAGCAGCCAAAGTGACCAGCTTCTACCACCCCAGGAGGGGATCCCCAATAAGGAAACACTCCAGTAACTGACTAGTTGTTACCCAGGAGGGTATTTGCACCTTTGTGCCTTAAAGTTATTTTTGCTTTTGTTTGTTCATCATGTTTTTCCAGGTTGCCCAGTTTTATTGGCAGCATTTTCATTGAACTGTGGAGATCATGGACACTGAATGATCCAGAACTGTAATGTATATAGTTGCACCTCTTTAGGTGCCCTCTCTTGGTTTTACATAGATCTTTTATGAATAGAACTACCTCATCATGGAGCATAGCTCCGATCCAAGGACACTGCAAGAAATCCCGGCTGGGAGCCGTGTCCAACACGTGCAAGAATTATAGATGTCTTAATGTGCAGTATTGGGTGATGTGTCTTACAAAAATGTTGACAGATTTTATAGAGAGCTTACTTGATAGTAGTATTTAGGTATTGGACTAGGAATGGATATTTTACAGAATTTGATAATGTTGAATAAAGATTTGAATGCAGGTGACGAACCAGGCATCAACGGTTGTCACCCATATCTAACAGAGATAGTAAAAGAAAATGTGAAAGATAAAGAGAACAAAAATGTGTTGACCTGAACTGGTAGTAAGTTTATTTTCATAGCACTTTAAAATTAGGTAATTATAGATAGTCTGTTAAGTTGTTTTGCAACGTTCAAGAGTGAGTGCCTCCCACCAGGGGTGGATTAAGGGTAGCCAGGGCCCGGGGCAGTTCAGACTCTGTGGGCCCCCCTCGTCACGTGACGGGGGTCACGAATCGTAGAGCCACACTCTACATAGAGAATAATGGGGCCTCCAGCACCGACCTCCACCCGCAGAGCCGCACTCCACATAGAGAATAATGGAGCCTCCAGCACCGACCGGGGGGTATGTTGGGCCCCTGAGGGTTCAGTCACACAGAGGTACTGCACCTCCTCCTGAGGTGTGGTACCCCACCATCCTGGTAAGGTGGAGACACCTGACCACACTCCAACACCTGCATCCCACACAACATAGTAGTGTAGCAAAGCACCCTTTGGTGGCTCTCTGCTTGGAACACGAAGCATGCTGGGAGGCGGGTGAAGTTAGTTAGCATCAAAAGAGCGGGAAGAGTTTAGAATTTAGTCAGTCTGACTCAGGCAGTCAGTGAGTGAAGATCCCCTGAGTGGGATGGATTGAAGGAAGTGCTGCAGCAGACCTCAGTGACCTGGGTCCTCTGGCACAGGAAAGGAACATTGATAGAAAGCCTGACTCTCTCCACAAGAAAAAAGGATTTGTATGGAACTTGAGGAGAGGAGGACTAAGGATTAGGGTTAAAGGAGAACCCTTCTCAAGTTCACAGCACAAGGCGGGGGTCCGGTCCCCGAGGTTGTATGGATACTAATGGTCCTGCAGCAGACATCAGAGGAATAGAAGTTGTCACCACTTTATTCCCACACAAGGCTTGGGGGCACAACAGCAATGATAGTGAACCGGGACTTAGAAGCAAGGAGTCCCCGAAGCAGGCTACAGCTGTCTGCCGTACAAGTAGAGTTCATAGGAACATCTGACAGGAGGAACTCCAGTGTAACTCAGTACTGTGAGTACTTCACTATAGGTGCAAAAGGGAGACGTTCAGAAAAGGCACATACGGTATGTTGGCGGAGTGTTGGAAAGGAGGACTTCATCTTGCCTGGAAGTTGGCTGAGCCCGATCCGGAGGACATGGCACCGAAGCGGGCACCTGTACCTGCAACAGACTATGAGTAAAGCTTTGGAACTACATGCCCTGGTGTCCTCCACTTATTCCTGCGTCAACACACCCAGCACTGCTACATCCTTGTGCCTAGCCCTGCACCGTTCACGTCTCTCCCCTATCTCTTCATCTACACTGCCCTGGGACAACAGCCCTGCCTGTGGAGGGCTACACCATCATTGCTGCATCACACCATCTATCCCAGAGGATCTGTCCGCAGCGTCGGCTTAACATCTTCATTGCCGAATACCACAGGTGGCGTCACGAAACATTCATTAATAAACTTTATTCCGTCACTCAACATTCCCCCCTTTTTACAATGGACGCCCAGGGCCACGGACTGGGTGCCTGCCACTGTGACAACTCCCATTGAAATCCACCAGGCCCAGCTTCGAGTACCCCACCGCCCTGGGCGAGGGCGATCCAGGTGCGCATGCGCAGACCGTCAAAAGGGACGGAAGTGGGGCATATTGTAACCGGAAATGAGGCATACATAGACTACAGGGAAATAGGGAACGATATAATGGGAAACTGCGCTTATGCTAAGCGCTTGAAACAGATAACGCCCGTTATCTAGAGGGATAAACCTCATACAAGTATCAATAAAGGGAAGGAAATGTAAATATATAGAAATTTATGTAAAAAAAGGGTAATTTGGCAGCACATCTATGCAGGATCACATATGTACACAAGGAGAGCTCTAATAATAGGACATAATATGATATAATGCTTTATTAATCAAGAAGAGAAAAATAAAAATGGAAAATAAAAAAGGGGGAAAAAAGGGAAAAATAAAAAAAGGGGGAAAAAAATTGGCAATTTTTTTTTTTATATTTGGAACAAGCCATTATTAGCATCCAATCATTGATGAAGTGAATATCAATAAACCAACAAGTGAATACCATACTCCTGCGATTAGGTCTGTAGAGAAAAAAAGACAAAAGAGAATTACTTTATTGAAATATAGGTCAATCATCTTAATAGAAACAGATGTATAAATTAATACATTGCAAATACAAAAACTGATCATTATATAAAAAATTAAATAATGAGTCATAAAGTGTTAAACAATAAGGAAAAAGGACTAAAGACAAGAAGAAGAGGCACCCTCACCCCATCACACTAATGAATAAAGACTAAAGGAGAATTTTTTTTTTTAATATATATATACTAGCTGAAGAGCCCGGCGCTGCCCGGGCATAGTAACTAACTGTGGTTAGTTAAAGCAAATTATAATTATCCTCCATCCCATAGTCCCGTGCCCATATACCCATCATACATATCCACGATCCCATAGGCCTGTTCCCATATACCCATCATACATATCCTCCATCCCATAGTTGAGTGCCCATATACCCATCATACATATCCTCCATCCCATAGTCCCATGCCCATATACCCATCACACATCCTCCATCCCATAGTCCCATGCCCATATACCCATCATACATATTCGCCATCCCATAGCCGAGTGCCCATATACCCATCACACATCCCTTCATCTCATAGTCCCATGCCCATATACCATAGAATCATAGAATCGTAGAGTTGGAAGGGACCTCCTGGGCCATCTGGTCCAACCCCCTGCTCAAAGCAGGATTCGCTAAATCATCCCAGCCCATCATACATATCCTCCATCCCATAGCCCAGTGCCCATATACCCATCACACATCCTTCATCCCATAGTCCCATGCCCATACACCCATCACATATCCTCCATCCCATAGTTCCGTGCCCATATACCCATCATACATATCCACCATCCCATAGTCCCGTGCCTATATACCCATCATATATATCCTCCATCCCATAGTCCAGTGCCCATATACCCATCATACATATCCTCCATCCCATAGTCCAGTGCCCATATACCCATCACACATCCTCCATCCCATAGTCAACCATTATGACATCATAATGAGCGGCGGGGCTTGCAACCTATGATGACATCAGCATCGCCATGGCAACCATTATGACATCATAATGAGGGGCGGGGCTTGATGCACACAGTTTTTCCCCATTATGTAAATAGGGGCAAAATTGTTTGATTTATTGTAACGCTCGGGGTTAAAATTTCACCTCACAACATAGCCTAGGACACTCTCGGGGTCCAGACGTGTGACTGTGCCAAATTTTGTGGCTGTAGCTGTGACAGTGCGGATGCCAATCCCGGACATACGCACATACAGTGCCTACAAGTAGTATTCAACCCCCTGCAGATTTAGCAGGTTTGATAAGATGCAAATAAGTTAGAGCCTTCAAACTTCACACAAGAGCAGGATTTATTAACAGATGCATAAATCTTACAAACCAAAAAGTTATGTTGCTCAGTTAAATTTTAATCAATTTTAAACATAAAAGTGTGGGTCAATTATTATTCAACCCCCAGGTTTAATATTTTGTGGAATAACCCTTGTTTGCAATTACAGCTAATAATCGTCTTTTATAAGACCTGATCAGGCCGGCACAGGTCTCTGGAGTTATCTTGGCCCACTCCTCCATGCAGATCTTCTCCAAGTTATCTAGGTTCTTTGGGTGTCTCATGAGGACTTTAATCTTGAGCTCCTTCCACAAGTTTTCAATTGGGTTAAGGTCAGGAGACTGACTAGGCCACTCCAACACCTTGATTTTTTCCCTCTTGAACCAGGCCTTGGTTTTCTTTGCTGTGTGCTTTGGGTCGTTGTCTTGTTGGAAGATGAAATGACGACCCATCTTAAGATCCTTGATGGAGGAGCGGAGGTTCTTGGCCAAAATCTCCAGGTAGGCCGTGCTATCCATCTTCCCATGGATGCGGACCAGATGGCCAGGCCCCTTGGCTGAGAAACAGCCCCACAGCATGATGCTGCCACCACCATGCTTGACTGTAGGGATGGTATTCTTGGGGTCGTATGCAGTGCCATCCAGTCTCCAAACGTCACGTGTGTGGTTGGCATCAAAGATCTCGATCTTGGTCTCATCAGACCAGAGAACCTTGAACCAGTCTGTCTCAGAGTCTTCCAAGTGATCATGAGCAAACTGTAGGCGAGCGTTGACATGACGCTTTGAAAGTAAAGGTACCTTACGGGCTCGTCTGGAACGGAGACCATTGCGGTGGAGTACGTTACTTATGGTATTGACTGAAACCAATGTCCCCACTGCCATGAGATCTTCCCGGAGCTCCTTCCTTGTTGTCCTTGGGTTAGCCTTGACTCTTCGGACAAGCCTGGCCTCGGCACGGGAGGAAACTTTCAAAGGCTGTCCAGGCCGTGGAAGGCTAACAGTAGTTCCATAAGCCTTCCACTTCCGGATGATGCTCCCAACAGTGGAGACAGGTAGGCCCAACTCCTTGGAAAGGGTTTTGTACCCTTTGCCAGCCTTGTGACCCTCCACGATCTTGTCTCTGATGGCCTTGGAATGCTCCTTTGTCTTTCCCATGTTGACCATGTATGAGTGCTGTTCACAAGTTTGGGGAGGGTCTTAAATAGTCAGAAAAGGCTGGAAAAAGAGATAATTAATCCAAACATGTGAAGCTCACTGTTCTTTGTGCCTGAAATACTTCTTAATACTTTAGGGGAACCAAACAGAATTCTGGTGGTTTGAGGGGTTGAATAATAAATGACCCTCTGAATAAACTTTTCACAATTTAAAAAAAAATTAAACAAAGAAATAACATTCTTTTTTGCTGTAGTGCATTTCACACTTCCAGGCTGATCTACAGTCCAAATGTCACAATGCCAAGTTAATTCCGAATGTGTAAACCTGCTAAATCTGCAGGGGGTTGAATACTACTTGTAGGCACTGTACATACATACACACACTTGAGCTTTATATATTAGATATATATTATGAACAAAAATCAGTGAAAAACTTCATAATCACGATTTAGACCGAAAGGCTCCAACGTTTGAAGCATGAATATCCAATATACCTCTCTTTCTTTTAATCTCTGTATTCTATTACCCCCTCGTCTAGCCAAAGGTACACTTTCTATAATTTGACAGCGAAGTTGAGAGATATTATGGTTATGGGAAATAAAATGAGCTGGAATGGGTAGTAGAGTTCTCCTGCACCGAATAGTTGACTTATGTTGTGAAATGTGGTCTCGGATATGTTGGGTGGTCTCCCCAACATATCTGAGACCGCACGGACATTTAATCAAATATACTACGTACGATGAATCACAACTGTGATAGTCCTTAATAGAAAAAATCTTCCCAGATCGAAGATGAGTAAATGTATCACCCTTCGTAATGTTTGAACATTGTATACAATGTAGACACGGAAAGGTCCCTTTGCGCTGTGGTCTACGTAGCATTTGTCTATTTACATCACGTAAACTACCGATATCAGCCCTCACCAATAAATCACGTAAATTAGGAGATTTTTTATAGCAAATCAACAATGGATCTTGAAATTCCGAGATCTGAGGATAGGAATTGGAAAGAAGAGGCCAATGTTGGTGGTTGACTTTGTGAAAAAGGTACATAAATGGATGATATGTATTTACAAAGGCCACTCTATTAGCTTTAGTGATCGGTTTGGATATACGGTAGGTAAAGATGAGAAGGACAACACAGAATCCGGATAACCTCGGGATTCAAACTTTGATTTTGCCTCATTTCCGGTTACAATATGCCCCACTTCCATCCCTTTTGACGGTCTGCGCATGCGCACCTTCAGCGCGACCTTATGGGTCCGGCTGTATCATATTTATCGATCTTTAGAGCTGTGAACAGTCGGTGGGCACTTGTAAGTTGTTAGCGCATGTTATGCGCTTAGCATGGGCGTTTTTTTACATTTTATTCTTCTTTTGGTCTGTATGTGCCCCACTTCCGGTTTTCGTGCCCCACTTCCGTCCTCATTGTCAGTCTGCGCTCGCGCTCCTAGCGCTATTCCAAGTACTCAGCTGCATCACATTTATTCATTAAAGAGGCATAAATAGACAAATTTTCTGGTATTATACTCACTTCTTGACTAAGCTGCGGCGCTGTCCTGTTCCACCGCATATCCCTGTTTCAGATTGGTTAACATTGGATCTTGTGAGGCTGTGTGCCCACGATGCGATTTTTAAGTGTTTTTGCCACAATTTTTGGTGCGAAAACGCTGCGAAAACGTTTAAAAACTCATACAGAACGCACCCTATGCATTCCCATGGCACTCCGCACATGCTGTGCTAATGCTGCGCTTTTTTCCGCGACGGAACCGCATCGTTGAAAAAAACGCAGCATGCTCATTCTTTTTGCGGAATTGCAAAGAATTGCCGCGATTCCGCAACCATAGGAATGCATGAGAACCACTTACTTCCCGCATGTGGCTATGCCCACCATGCGCAAAGTTAAGCGTCTCATGTGCGGATGGTACCCACGGTGTGGAGGAGAGGAGACTGTCCTCCAGGCCCTGGGTACCATACCCCTGTAATAAAAAAGAATAAAAAATAAAAAAATCGGGGTATATTTACCTTCCGGCGTCATGCGCAGCCTTCCCGAGCCTCAGCGTTCCCAGTAATGCCTTGCGGCAAGGACCTGTGATGACGTAGTCTCGCGTTACTCTAGCGGTCTCGTGAGATCACTATAGCAACGCGAGACCGTCATCACAGGTCTCGCAAGGCATCGCTGGGAACGGGAGCGCCGCTGAGGCTGCGAGGGAAGTCGGAAGGTAAATATACCCCGATTTTTTATCTTTTAAAGTTCGATTTTGGTTTCATCTGGCCAGAGCACCTTCGTGTTTGGTGTGTCTCCCAGATGGCTTGTTGCAAACTTTATACAACACTTTTTATGGATATCTTTGAGAAATGGCTTTCTTCTTGCCACTCTTCCATAAAGGCCAGATTTGTGCAGTGTACGGCTGATTGTTGTCCTATGGACAGACTGTCCCACCTCAGCTGTAGATCTCTGCAGTTCATCCAGAGTGATCATGGGCCTTGTTAGGGCTGGCGGAACGCACCAAATTATAAAATAATAGTAGGTACGTTCGCAGCCCGGGGTCCACCGTGCAGAGGTGGTACACTGCTGCTAAGTAATCGCGGAAGAATTAAGCAGTGTGAAACCAGTCACACGTGGGTTACGTCACCTAATGTGAACAGGGCGAACTCTGTTACTGCACAGGGCCGCACCACCGCTGAAAGTAGATGCCGGAGCCTGTTAACTCACAGAGCTCGGCCAAAAGAGCGCACAGTGAACGGCCACAGAACTCTACCCCAAGGACACGGGGTTGGAGTCCTTCTAGGCCTACTGAACGCGCGGCGTCGCTGCCGCGAGCGCCACTATAGACGCTGGCTATGGAGCACGTGCACTGAGGCGTGCCGAATCCCTGGTGAGGCCAGATGCTTGACTCAACCTCAGACCTACCTACGCCTAAGCCTGGGCGCTAGCAGGCTAGGCTGCACAACACATGCGTACCAAGGGTAGTGGTTTCTTAATGAGTCATTCACCAGAGACCTTCATACGTGTATACATCACTCACTCCACATAGTCTGTAAATACAGTCTATACTAGCGCATGGGCCATGCAAACCTTTTATAGCCATGGGCGTCTGGGACCTTCCCTGCTTCTCGGATGGGCCAATCCGAACACGACCAGGACCTGAGCACGTGACCCTCGATCTCCAATGGGAGATCACTCTACGGGCATGCTCAGTGGCCCGACATGAGGACTTATTCCCTGGAGAATCTCGCTGCTGAGCAGCATGCATTGTCATAGCTGTGCCAGAGGTGGCAGCAGCAAGCAAACCCACAGAGTTGGCCTGGGCAGAGCGCTGGGACTGATGAATCTGCTGAGCAGGCTCCACTGCGGCAGAAGAAGAATGGGAGCCCGCCGGGTGCAAGGCTCCATGCTCCTGCTGTGCTACTGAGCAATTTATTAGCCATTAACAACTTTTCATTGTCTGTAATGGTGGGATCAAAAAACGATAATCCCACCAACTCAGCATTCAAATACCACAAATGGTTCGAAAATTTGGTCAGGGCTATTTCTGCAATGTTGTTGTCACATTCTTTATAGTCTAACAGACTATGCAAAATACCTAAATCTTAAAATACCTCAATTTGGATTTTTTCAAACTTTGAGCGACGAGCGGCACGGGTTAACGTCGTTTGATCGAGCTCAAATTTTGGCTATCTCAATATCTGGAAAGGGGAATCGTTTTGTGGGGTCCAGACGGACAAAATTCCGACATCGATTTTTTGCGGTCACCCTACTGCACAGTGCCACTTCTCCTGTCCTGTATAAATACACTGCACAATACCACTTCTCCTGTATATACACTGCACAATACCACTTCTCCTGTCCTGTATATATACACTGCACAGTACCACTCCTCCTGTGCTATATATTGTAAGACAGCGCTTACTGCATGTGTAGGGGGACACTCACTTGGCAACGGGATTAAAGCATACAGGCATGTTTGTCTCACAAAACAGTCTTATTTCAGTTTATTTGACCATCATAAACCGCACCGTAGGCGTGTTGCACATCACAGACCTAACATATAGACCATAGCACTTTATAGCATACGGCTTTAACTCGCAGTCACTAAACACGCTGGACTTCGCACTTCGTCCAGTTACCGTGGGTGAGCGCATGCTGAATAGTTCATTAACGTCCATGGAACACCACAAACACCAACAGTCTGTTTCAATGGCAGATACATGTCTGCCGCTATTAAACCCTCTTTATGTGGAGTTACTTTCCTGGAGCTCCTCCACACGCTGACTCCTTGCCAGTCCTCACTCCTGGGGAAGCTGCCTTACTGGGATCACTGAGAATATGTAAAACGGCCTTAGGAGCACAGGAAAGAAACTCAGACGAGAGATGGGGTTAATTAAATTAATAACAGGTTAGTAGACCAATAAAAAGACCAATAAAAAGCGAGAACGCATATCTCTATATATAAAACTGAATGTATGCACTGTATGTAAGTATGTGTGTGTATCACCAACCAATCACGAAGAATCTTTCATTTCACCTGAGCTGTTCAAAAGAAGCTGAGCTGTGATTAGTTGCTATGAGCAACAGTTTTCCTTGCAACCAATCACTAAGCATCTCTCATTTCACCAGAGCTGGTTAAAAGAAGCTGAGCTGTGATTGGTTGCTATGAGCAAGTTTTCCCACTTGACAACACCTCAGCAGACACTAACATGGTGTTCTCCCACCATGTTAGTGTCTGCTGAGGTGTTGTGAGGGAGGTTCATTTCTCTCATGTGCTCTGCTCTTTTCTGGGAGGCAGACAATGACTGGGAGCTTATGTTCCCGGGGATGCTAGATTTCTCCATCTAGCATCCCCGGGAACATAAGCTCCCAGTCATTGTCTGCCTCCCAGAAAAGAGCAGAGCACATGAGAGAAATGAACCCCCCTCCCATGCCCATATACACATCACTCATCCTCCATCCCATAGGCACATCTTCCCTCTTAAAGGTATCTCCGGTATGGAAGTCAGGGCAAATCCATCCAATTATACACTATAAAGCTGAGTGTAGAGCCTCGCCCATGCCGCATAGCCACATTCACTATAATATACCACATTATCCCGTCAGCCGTAGCTACCGGACTACTACCCTTAATATCCCACATCGTCACGTCACCCAGAGCCACCGGACTACTATCCCTAATATCCCACATCATCCCGTCAAAGCCACCTGACTACTACCCTTAATATCCCACATCATCCCATCAGCCAGAGCCACCGGACTACTACCCCTAATATCCCACATCATCCCATCACAGCCACCAGACTACTACCCCTAATATCCCACATCATCCCATCAGCCAGAACCACCGGACAACTACCACTAATATCCCACATCATCCCGTCACAGCCGCCGGACTACTACCCCTAATATCCCACATCATCCCATCAGAGCAACTGGACTACTACCCCTAATATCCCACATCATCCCGTCAGCCAGAGCCACCGGACTACTACCCCTAATATCCCACATCTTCCCGTGAGCCTGGGGTCAGAACCAGAGCACTGAGTGGAACGGTCCTAACTTCCATACTGGGGATCCCTTTAAGAGAGGCCTGGCGTCAGAACCAGAGCGCTGAGTGGATTTGCCCTGACTTCCATACCAATGATCCCTTTTATAGAAGCCTGGGGTGAGAATCAGAGTGCTGAGGGATTTACCCTAACTTCCATACCGGAGATCCCTTTAAGAAAGCCTGGGATCAGAACCAGAGCATTTGAAGGCAATTGCCCTGAGTTCCATACCAGGGATCCCTTTAAGAGAGGCATGGGGTCAGTACCAAAGTGCAGAGTGGATTTGCCCTCACTTCCATACTGGGGATCCCTTTAAGAGGGGCCTTGGGTCAGAACCAGAGCGCTGCGTGGATTTGCCCTAACTTCCATACCGGGGATCCCTTTAAGAAAGCCTGGGATCAGAGCCAGAGCGCTGGATGGATTTGCCCTGACTTGCATACCAATGATCCCTTTAATAGAACCCTAGGGTCAGAATCAGAGCACTGAGGGATTTGCCATAACTTCTGTATAGGAGATCCCTTTAAGAGAGCCTGGGGTCAGTATCAGAGCATTTGAAGGCAATTGCCCTGACTTCCATACCGGGGATCCATTTAAGAGAGGCATGGGGTCAGAACCAATGCACTGGATGAATTTGCCCTGCCTTCCATACCGGAGCTCCCTTTGAGAAAGGCCTGGGGTCAGTACCAAAATGCTGTGGATTTGCCCTAACTTGCATACCAATGATCCCTTTAAGAGGGAAGATGTGCCTATGGGATGGAGGATGTGTGATGTGTATATGGGCACGGGGGGGTTCATTTCTGTCATGTGCTCTGCTCCTTTCTGGGGGGAAGACAATGGCTGGGAGCTTATGTTCCCGGGGATGCTAGATTTCTCCCACCATGTCAGTGTCTGCTGAGGTGTTGTCAAGTGGGAAAACTTGCTCATAGCATCCAATCACAGCTAAGCTTCTTTTAACCAGCTCAAGTGAAATGAGAAATGCTTAGTGATTGGTTGCAAGGAAAATTGTTGCACATACCAACCAATCACAGCTCAGCTTCTTTTGAACAGCTTTGGTGAAATGAAAGATGCTTTGTGATTGGCTGGTGATACACACACACATACATACATACATACATACATACATTCAGTTTTATATAGAGAGATAATAATTCTACTTATACAGTCTTTCTGTGTGAAAGTTTTGGCACTCTGGAATGCATTCAGGTACCCTATCCTCTCTCCCAATTTCTCTCAACCACCCTGGTTGCTATGCATGTAGAGCCCCCAAATGTCTTTGCTGCACTTCCATTTTAAATGGGGTACATGAATTTAAATCCAATACTACAGGTACCTCATATAAAATCAATTTTCATGTCAACTGTCAATCTGTTTTTGTGGTGTACTTGATTGAATGTGGTTGCGGCCTACAGTATGTAGGTCGAACCATACAAACGATGCATGCTAGATTGAACAAACATCGACAGAATATCCGAAATGGCTTTCTCTTGCACAGCCTTTATAAACATTTTTTAACTGTGCATCAAAAATATCTAAAACGTTGAAACTAACGAATATTGACCACATACCTGATACCGTGGCTGATCACTTCAACAGCTTAATCAATAGAGAAAGCTTTTGTATATTCAAGCTTGGCACACTTGCCCCTGAAGGTTTGAATTTAACTATTGATAAGGTGACCAGATAACTTTACATTGTGCATACACATTGACTTACTTTTCTCAGTTCAGATTCGCTTTTTATTCATTTCATTGTGCATTCAGTGCATATAAGGGTGTGACCGCCCTCTTTCTGAGCTGGGAAAACCATCCTGTCTGGCCTAAGCTTTTACTAGTGGTTCAGCCGCTGGATCCTTGTTCACATTCACGCCACTTGGCAAGTGAAAAGGTTTTAAATACTAGAGTAGGGACTGTCCCACAAGGGTTGCCGTGACGTGGCGGGATGGATTGTACATTATTTTGATTAAAATTATGTTTACTAAATACCCTTATTATTATTATTACCTTTATGCATTATTTGCAGTTTATTTTTTACTTTTTAGTTCAGGATATTTGTGTGTTTTGCTTTTTGTTTTCTCTGGTTAATGGTCATGTGGTAATATGCACTTACATTGTGCATACACATTAATTTACTTTTCTCAGTTCAGATTCGTTTTTTGTTTTCTTGTCAATCCGTTTTTGTGGTGTACTTTATTGACTGTGGTTGCGGCCTACAGTATGCAGGTCGAACCATACAAACGATGCATGCTAGATTGAACAAGCATCGACAGAATATCCGAAATGGCTTTCTCTTGCACAGCCTTTATAAACATTTTTTAACTGTGCATCAAAAAAATCTAAAAACTTTGAAACTAACGATTATTGACCACATACCTGATACCATGGCTGATCGCTTTAACAGCTTAATCAATAGAAAAAGCTTTTGGATATTCAAGCTTGGCACACTTGCCCCTGAAGGTTTGAATTTAACTATTGATAAGGTGACCAGATAACTTTATTTGCCTTTTTTATCATCAGTGCGTTTTAATTATGTGCTATTGTTTACAAGCTTTTATTAATCTGCTTTTTATTATTAATATGGGTTCTTGCTTTTTATTGGTCTTTTTATTGGTCTACTAACCTGTTATTAATTTTTATCTATTTTTTATCTATATTTATTTTTGCTCCTTTTCACATATTTTATACACTAAAAACATAGTTAGCTCATGCTGTTTTATCTTATGTTTTATATGGGTTGTTTAGATCTTCTTTTGGATTGTATTATATGATGTAATTTTGTTGTAACATGTGACTGTCATTATAATATGTGACTGTTGTGACTATTGTGATTGGCTGCTTCCCATATAAATACCCCATCCCCTATGTCATTAATAAAAATCCACCTAATGAAGACGGATCCTCCGTTGAAATGTGTTGTGGTTTAACCCCATCTCTCGTCTGAGTCTCTTTCCTGCGCTCCTAAGACCGTTTTCCATATTCTCATTGCTCCCATCCTCCATCGGGGGTTTTCGGCTGGAGCTGCGGTGGAGACCTGACATCCTGGTCTGCCCCTGGGTTGTTTCCTAAGTGCTCCGCTATGACCGCTCATTACTGACTCTAATTTACTGGGATCACTGCCCTTGTGACTAGGGCTCTCCCGGCAGTCCAGACCCTCAGAAGGATGGTAGCTTCCCCAATGCAGTGCCATTACAGACTCTGCACACAGTCCTTCAGGTCCATGCATTAATCTAATGATGTCTTTCAATGGGAGATGAAATGTGTAAACTCATATGTGTAATGTGAAATGTGTAAACTCATATTATACCATGCACTGTCCTCCCTCCCCCACTGCATCTAGCTCACTCTCTGATTTTGAACCAGACACAGAAGAAGAAGTAAGAAGGCTCCTTGCATCTTCTCGCCCAACCACTTGCACCAGTGACCCATTTCCGTCACATCTACTCCAGCCCCTTTCTCCTGCTGTCACCCCTCACCTAACTAAAATATTTAACCTCTCTCTCTCTTCTGGTATCTTTCCCTCCTCATTTAAACATGCCACCATACATCCACTATTTAAAAAACCATCCCTCGACCAAAACTGTGCCGCTAACTATAGACCTATTTCTAATCTTCCCTCCATCTCTAAACTCCTGGAACGCCTGGTCCACTCCCGTCTTATCCGCTATCTCTCAGAAAACTCTCTTCTCGACCCTCTCCAATCCGGTTTCCGCTCTTTACATTCTACTGAAACTGCCCTCACTAAAGTCTCTAATGATCTACTAACAACTAAATTAAATGGTCATTACTCCATGCTAATTCTCTTGGATCTCTCTGCAGCATTCGACACTGTGGATCATCAGCTCCTCCTCACTATGCTCCGTTCCATTGGCCTCAAGGACACCGTTTTCTCCTGGTTCTCCTCCTATCTCTCTGACCGCTCCTTTACTGTATCTTTTGCTGGCTCCTCCTCCTCTCATCTTCCCCTTACTGTTGGGGTTCCTCAAGGATCAGTCCTAGGCCCCCTCCTCTTCTCTTTGTATACTGCCCCTATAGGTCAAACAATCAGTAGATTTGGTTTCCAGTACCATCTCTATGCTGACGACATCCAATTATACTCTTCTTCTCCTGACATCACGCCAGCCTTTCTAGAAAACACCGGCAACTGTCTAAACGCTGTGCCTAACATCATGTCCTCACTATATCTGAAACTGAACCTGTCAAAGACTGAACTCCTTGTGTTTCCTCCCGCTACTAATGTACCTATACCCGACATTGCCATTTCCGTGTGTGGTTCAACTATTACTCCCCAGCAACATGCCTATTGTCTTGGGGTCATACTTGACTCCGAAACTTTTCTTTGTCCCCCACATCCGATCACTGGCTCGCTCTTGTTATCTGCACCTCAAAAACATTTCTAGAATTCGACCTTTTCTTACTTTTGACTCTGCGAAAACTCTGACTGTTTCTCTTATTCATTCTCATCTCGACTATTGTAACTCTCTTCTAATCAGTCTCCCTCTTACCAAACTCTCCCCCATCCAATCTGTCTTGAATGCTGCTGCCAGGATCATATTCCTCGCCAATCGTTACACCGATGCCTCTACCTTGTGCCATTCATTACACTGGCTACCCATCCACTCCAGAATCCAGTACAAACTTATTACCCTCACCCACAAAGCTCTTCATGGCTCAGCACCACCCTACATCTCCTCCCTTGTTTCAGTATGCCATCCTACCCGCGCCCTCCGTTCTGCTGATGACCTGAGGTTAGCTGTTGTGAGTTCATTCTCTGATTCGGGAGGTGGTGCGGCTGGTTTGATCAGTGGAGATCTGCCACCTGAGAATGAGGATGACGATTGGATCTCAGGATTCTCAGATTGGATTTAAGACAGCCGACGCCCTATTCAGTTGCTGGTGATTCCTTCTGGCTTGTCAGCTCTTGGTTTTCAGCTCTGTTTCAGTCATCTAAAACTAAGTTTTTCTGCTAATGTTCACACTTGATTTTGTTGGTCTATTCAGTTATTTGTGTGGTCTGCCAGCCCCGGCTGGGGGCTGAGCTGAATTTCCACTCTTATTTATCAGTATTTTGCCAATTGGCTTTTTGTCCCTTACTAGTTCAGTCTCTTTTTGCTCTGTCTCAGAATATTCCAGAGTGCTGATATAGTGGGAGAAGTCTAGTGACTTCAGGGTTAATTTTGCTATCAGAAGTGTTGGACATTATTTTTGTAGGGTTTTTTGCAGGTTGCAGACAGTGACTTACCTTTCCTTTCCTGTCTAGTTAGTTTGGGCCCCATCATTTGCTCAGCCTATTTTCCTGCCTGTGTTTGTGCCTTCATCTTGTTTCACCGTCAATACATGTGTGGGGGCTATCTATTCCTTTGGGGTCTGCTCTGGGGCAGTTAGTTTTCCCTTTTCTTGCTTTAGGCTTATGTAGTCCTCCGGCCGTGACGAGGCATCTAGGAACATCGTAGGCACGCTCCACGGCTACTGCTAGTTGTGTGGTAAGATCAGGGATCTGCAATCTGCATAGTTACCAACTTCTCTGGTTTTCTGTGGCTTAGCTTGCTTTGTTTTTTTTCTCCTCGGTGACCCATTCAAAACAGTTAGCATCCTCAATAACCAGAACCTCCCACTCCCGTCTTCAAGACTATACACGTGCTGCGCCAATTCTTTGGAATGCACTTCCCAGGTCAATACGATTAGTCCCCAATCCCCACAATTTTAAGCGTGCCCTGAAAACTCATTTATTCAGACTGGCCTACCGCCTCAACACATTAACCTAATCTCTCCCTATGTGGCACAACCAAAAGTTTTTTACCATAACCAGGTTCCCCGCATCATGTTCCCACATGCTTTATGCATCCATTAGCCCTTTGCATCTGTACTGTTACACACTTAACATTATGGCTGGTCCATACATTCAGGGCAACTGTTACCACCCACCTTTCGTGTCTCCCCTTTTTTCCTCATAGATTGTAAGCTTGCGAGCAGGGCCCTCATTCCTCTTGGTATCTGTTATGATCTATGTGATTATTGTTATGCTGTAATGCATATTGTCTGTACAAGTCCCCTCTGAAATGTAAAGTGCTGCAGAATATGTCGGCGCTATAGAAATAAAATTTATTATTATTATTATTATATTGAAAGACACGAGCAGTGGTGTGCTGAACATTGGTCCATTAGGTGAGTATATGATTTTCTTAGAACTTCATGGACCCAATTTTAACAAAATAAATAAGGAAAACATTTTTTGCACAATTTTAACATTTACATTGACTTGGTCTAATAAAAGGTGTTCTCTAACTAAGTGTTTAGATATTGAGGAAATCCGCTAAAAGGAGCAAAGTGTTCAGACATGCTAAATATAACGTGGGCAGCGCGGTGGACATCAGCCGCCATCCCCACCTTCCCTGGACATTTACTATTTATTTCCATCACTGCAGGAAATATATCTATATTTAGGATTCTTAGATTGTAATAGATAGCAAATATACATAATAGCTATTCATTACTAGCATTTGATTTATTAGAAGGCGTTCCCTGTCTCTCCAGAGTAACAGCACTGGGTCAGTTTCTGGGAATATTGCAAGTAACATCATATCCTGTTTGTGGATCCCTTTTCAAAAAGAAAAAAATTTTCTTTTGGAGTTGCCATGAGGGTAGAACACCACGTTTTCTGCTCTGGTTCACAGGATAGTCCCAGCCAAATTGGGATTGTTGCTAAGTGTCTGTGCCATTCAGACATTCAGTAACCAAATAATATAAAATAGGCCCCAATTCACAGAAGCTTTTCTGCCCACCCAAAAAATGGCATAAAATCTGTAAAAAGTCACTACATTTTGGAGCAACTCCAAGTTCATCTCCAAAATTTGAAAATTTTGGCGTTTTCCACAGCTCCACTGAAATGCATGTAGCTAGGTCATGGTGAGACTCCACAGCTCGTCTGATTCATGTTGAGCTGTGGTGTTACCTACGCCAGAAGTCTTACCCCGGTCCCGAACTGGAATGAGAAATCTTGTGTAGCGCATGGAGATGCACTCCACTCATCAGATGATCCAGATTCATGAAGAGGTGGCACTACCTTCATGAATCAGAAGGTCTAACTCCACCACCAACTCTCATCAAGACTAGCAAGAAAACTGCTGGTCTTGGAGACTCGGGACCGAAGAGTATTCGTGGTGACAGGCTCGGCCGAATCATCTGTTTGAAAACCTAAGTTTTCTGGAATAATTATTTATTCTGACTTTCTTTGGGAAACTGTTATTTACTAGGCTTGGTAACTCCCTGCTGGAGTATTTAGGTAACTGTGCCCTTCATACATTGTGTATATTATTATATTATATTTTTATTGCAAAAAGACCGCAAAGAGTCTACAAAAATTGTATGAAAATTTCCAGTGTACATAAAGCCTCTCCTGGTAAAGAGGGACTGGAAAGCATTTGCGCCAAAAAATTGAGACTTTTCAAATGTTGCAAAATACGAATTAGGTGAAAAGATCTGGAAACCACAAACCTTTCACACAACAGTGAACTAAAAAAAAAATAAAAAAAGAAAAAAGCGGTTTAAAAAAAGTGGCAAATTAAAACAAGAATTAGGCACAAAGCACCAAAAACTAGACAAAAAAGAGGTACAAATGCAATAATAAATTGGGTGCTATCTCCATCGCTCCTAGCAACAAATCAAGCTCACACATTTCCTAAGCAATCTTTTTGCTATATGCATTAGATTTATCTGTGGTTCCTCGGGTACCTTTTTCGTTGACTTGCTCTCCTCTTCAGGGTCGCCGACAGAAGGCAGCCACAACATATTTGGAGCTATGCAGAGAGCGAGGTTGGACGCTGTCATCTGATTCTCTTCACAGCTCTTTCCAATGTGATTCAGTACAGCAAACACGTGCTGTAGCAAGAGGAAATTTGCTTCTGGAAGTTGCTCCATCAAGCTGGAAAGAGAAGCCTGAGTTATATTAATTAAGCAAACCTAAATCCTGTCCTTAGTATGTTTATACAACATTAGTAGGGGCATCAATTATTAGCACCATTATCATTATGCTTTGCTCCTATAGAGCCACCCCCCCCAGAAGAAACGTTCGCGAAATGGCATAGCGGTTGGGGATGTGTGACTGTCCTGGTCTCCCCTCAAGTCCCATCACTCTATATGCCTGTATGACAGTCTGTCAAGAAGTGGAAATCTACTGGATTCTTTTATTGCACTAAGCACTTTATACATTCTTTACAACCTCTGACTTTGACACCACTAAAAAGACAGAACTGGACAGATCGGTAAATACAGCTAACTAATTATATACTTCATGAATTGCATTTTTATGTCACCAGTACTTTGACATGTATGGTTGACCCAGCCTCCCTTAGCACATTCCCCTTTAGAGGTTTATTCCCACTCAATAAATCATGATTTTATCACCTTTGCTGGAATCACTTTGTATCCCTGGGCAGTAAAATACTGTTACAGATAGTGTGGGTTTCTATATTTAGAGTGTCTAGCACTTTAATTTCATCTTTTGGATATATTTGAATTATGATATGCTTATTATGCATTGTGTAGGCCAGATAATTTGGTGACTTTGAAAACAGAGGAGGAAAAACTGTGCAAATAGATTAAATACGGTAATCATGTAATGCTACTTGACCTCATCTCCATTCTTACCCTTTAGGGTTCATACTCACATGTGAGAAACTCGGACGAGTCTCACACCACATCAATACCCGACATAGAAATACATGCAGCTGAACGCTCCGCTCCTGAGTGCTGGTGGCAGTGCTGGGTATTGACGTGCGAGACTCGTCCAAGTTTCTCGCATGTGAGCATGGGCCCTGGATGAAGGACACTTGTTAAATATAAAAATAGGTTACATGCCTCTGTATAGGGAGACTAAGAGACAGAGAGAGAGACATTCAGAGATTCTGCCAAGACATCCAAACATCCAGGGGACCTTACAGGACTGCTGCCAATACATCATGGCTCCATCATGACGGACACGGATCTATCATTCTACAGGAAACATCCTAGGGGACCGAGACCCCAGTTGGAAGAACACAGATTTGCTCCAATGACCATCGCTAAACCATGTATACATTTGGAGAAAGCCAGAATTGGGATCTGTCATGAAAATATGAACCATTTTCCAGGGGTTCGAGTACAGCTCCAGAACTTTCCGCTGCCTATACTGGGTTTGACATGCTGCACCTCCCCCATTACGTTTGTGTTGTCCTGGTCCACAGTTGCAGTTCTCTCTGCCTGCGTGTAATTCCCCCTCCCCCCTCGCAGCTGCGCTCTCTTCACTCCTCCCTCTAACTACTCCAGCTTTGTGTAATGTGAGACCCTCATATGGCCGGCTCAAGCCGGACGCAGAAAGTTAGAAGCGCATTGTTTTGGAAGTTCCTCTGCTCATTTCAATGTGAATATACTATTGATACTACAGATTGGTCATAGAGGCAAGAAACCTATATTTTTGAGATCTACATGATTAAAGCTATTGACCATTGTGTTTTTGGATCTCCTCGCTCACTAGAAACTGAGAAAAGGGTAGATGCTTCCCCGTAATACCTAGAGATATGCTAAGTCTCAAATGGAAGATGATGTTGTAAGCAGACATATAATACTTCCGTTGTCCCTCTACGAGCTTCCCCCCCTAGAGTTATGGCCAATAGATGGTTGTTCATAACTTTCCAAAGGGGACGTATCCAGCCACCGCTGAGGTCAGCACACAGGAAGTCCCTAAGTTTATAGGCTAACTATAAAACAGGAACGGCCATTTTGCAAGGTGCTCAGTACCTGGGGGAGGACAGCTATTTTCCATCCATGCTGTGGACGGAATCTTTTGCCTTTGGGAACCCCTCCCCCCTCCTCCACATGGCATGCCATTGACTGATAAGTGTAAGTTCATCTTTTAATCCATTTTTATTTTGTAATTGCCTGCATATAAAGTAAATTGGCTCATTTGTAACATCTTTTATATTTATGTAAACACTGCCTATATTTTCTGGAGTAAATCTATCAAATTTACTAGTTTCGATTTCCTTGCTCTATAACATATCGCCACGTTCTCCGTGCTAATACTATGCTACCATGTGGATTGGCTCTTGACCTGATATTGATTTTATTGTAGAATGAGGAGCTGGTGGCAGAAAAGTGTGTTCTAGGGTATTTGGGAGATTCTGGCAGTGACGAAATGGAGGTTTTACGTGTGTAATTCCTGCCTGAGACTGGGGATATACAGACTGCCCTCACTGCAGAGTGCTCAATAGCCAGTACACGACAAGGCAGCCTTTTTAGTGACTGCTTATCCTAGGTGTAGTTCCCTGACTGACCTGAGTGTAAAGGGGCACCAGAGACCTGCAAGTTCCAAACCGGACCTGGAAAGTGGGATATAATAAATCCCAGATGAACTGGGGGCAACTTCACACCCCTGGTTCATGACAGCATCCGCCGGTTGCCTGGCTCCTTGGAGATATCCAGAGAAGCCAGGTTGTGACCATCGGGTCAACTGGCATTGTACCTCAATGGACTGTCAACTTCCTAAGCTTGTTGTTACCTCCTATGTGTTTGCCACAAGTGGGGTAGTCGACCCTGGAAGATGAAGCCAGGTTGTGGCCCTCCAATCAACTGGCCTTGTACCCGAACGCTTGTTGTTACCTTCTCTCTGTGTGCGCGCCACAGGGGTGGTAGTCGACCCTGGGAGCTCTGAAGTAACATCTGCCATTATCCTGGTGGGTCAGCGGAAGGGTGAGACTCTGTAATGTGCACCAACTTAGAATCATAGAATCGTAGAGTTGGAAGGGACCTCCTGGGCCATCTAGTCTAACCCACTGCTCAAAGCAGGATTCACTATATCATCCCAAACAGATGTCTGTCCAGCCTCTGTTTGAAGACTTCTATTGAAGGAGAGCTCACCACCTCTCGTGACAGCCTGTTCCACTCATTGATCACTGTAACTGTCAAAAAGTTTTTTCTAATATCTAATCTGTGTCTCCTCCCATTCAGTTTCATCCCATTGCTTCTAGTCTTTCCTTGTGCAAATGAGAATAAAGATGATCCTTCTACAATGTGACAGCCCTTGAGATATTTGTAGACAGCTATTAAGTCTTCTATCAGTCTTCTCTTTTGCAAGATAAACATTCACAAATCCTGCAACCTTTCCTCATAAGACAGGGTTTGCAGACCGGTCACCATTCTGGTTGCTCCAGAAAAGAACTTGCTCCAGTTTGTTGATGTCTTTTTTAAAATGTGGCACCCAAATCTGGACACAGTATTCCAGATGAGGTCTGACCAAAGAGGAGTAGAGGGCAATAATGACTTCACGTGATCTAGACTCTATGCTTCTGTTAATACATCCTAGAATTGCATTTGCCTTTTTTGCTGCTCCATCATACTGTTGACTCATATCCAGTCTGTGATCTATTAGTATACCCAAGTGTTTTTCACATGTGCTGTTGCTTAGCCCTATTCCTCCCATTCTGTATATGCTTTTTTCATTTTTATTGCCCAGATGTAGTACTTTGCATTTTTCCCTGTTAAAAACCATTCTGTTCGTTGCTGCCCACTGTTCCAGTTTATTTATATCTTTTTGAATCCTCTCTCTCTCTTCTCTAGTATTAGCTATCGCTCCTAGCTTTGTGTCATCAGCAAATTTAATCAGCTTACCCTCAATTCCTTCATCTAAATCATTGATAAAGATGTTGAACAATACAGGGCCCAGGACAGCCCTGTGGTACCCCACTTGAGACATTCTTCCAGCTGGATGTGCAGCCATTTACGATCACTCTTTGGGTCCGATCACTAAGCCAGTTATGAATCCACCTAACAGTTGCCTTTTCCATTCCATACTTAGTCATTTTTTCAATAAGGAAGGTGTGAGATACTTTGTCAAATGTTTTGCTGAAGTCAAGACATACTATATCTACAGCATTTCCCTGATCCACCCAGTCAGTGATTGGGTACTATGCTGGGACTGTTCTATGTGTTATCTGTCTGTTTTGTGGTTCAATAAAGCATTGCCACACTGCTTTACCCTCACCCTGTGTTGTCTGACTAGCGTTATGCCTACGTTAAAAGGAGAGGGGGCGTTCGGTGGGACGACCCCAGGTCCATGCGGTTTTGCCTAGCAGACCTGGGCGCTAGTCGACCCCCCGTGTCTCCACAATATACTTTTACTTTCAATCATTTCCTTACCTCATGTAGCACCCTGAAACACATTTTGGTCTGGATAAAATTAATTCAGTAGATGAAATGTAACTTAACTGAGGAAGTAGAAATACAAACCTAAAAATGCAGGGCCTGATTCAGCATTCGTTTTTTTAAGTCACTTTTCTTTTTTTATCTTGTGGTATTTTCTGACATTTTTGCACCAAATTGTTCAAAATGACACTTGATTCGTGAATTTTTTTGCTAAATAAGGCTAGTTTCACACTAGCGTATGGAGGAGCTGTGGACTCCCTCTGTGAAGCTCCGCCCACTGCCGCGCCTCCTCCTTTCAGCTCCTGCTCCATTGGCATGCGGCCTGCATACCCTATCTTTAGCATTGGGTACACAGGTCGTGCCGATGTATGCGGATGCCTCCGCATGCGTCGTTTTGACGGTGCCGCATCCTGCACCGAATGCAACGTGTTGCATTTTGTTGCGGTCGTCGCAAAAAAGACGCATGAGAAGGCATTTGCATACATCGGCACGACCTGCGTACCCAATGCTAAAGATAGGGTATGCAGGTCGCATGCCGACGGAGGTGGAGCTGAACGGAGGAGGCACGGCAGTGGGAGGAGCTTCACAGAGGAAGTCCGCATCCCTCCAAAGCTCCTCCACACGCTAGTGTGAAACTAGCCTAAATTTGCATTTTTTTCTGTCTTTAACCACTTTTGCAACTTTTTACACCAAAATAAGACCAAAGAAACAGGGATGGGCTATATGCGGGGGATCACCACAGACAATAATTCGGCTTTTAGGTAGACAGTTTTATTGAACATGTATAGACCACACATAGGTTAAAAACATAAAAAAGTCACACATGTGACTTGACAAAGACAAACTGGCTCACAATAGAACCCACACCCTATAGGTACCCTCCACAAGAGACCTGTCTATATATAAACAGCATACCAGTTGGTGGATGGATGTGGTGATTTGAGATGGAATAAGTGGGCTTACAATAATGCCCGTCTATCTGAAAAGAAGAAAATCACCGTTATACAGATAACAATGTACTCCCTAAAATAGGTTCCATATGTATGACACATCACCATAATCCACAATGCCCATCAAAGAAATATGTATGCGTATGCCCATGAATGAATAAGTATATCCTAAACCCCATATAGGGGACGACAAGGCACAACACCAATGATAGGTGGAGACAAAAGCCCCATGAATGTTGATATATCAAATAGCATTAAAATACAAAGCCCATGTGGAGTGACCTGGGGAGAGAAGATACCCGACGCGTGTCGCCACCCGCAGTGGCTTCGTCAGGGGTACTGAGTGTAGCTATAGCACGTCATTAAATACATGAAGTTTGATGATTAGTGACGCACAGCTGCGTCGCTTACCAGGCTAACATAGAAGAAGATAGGCATCTTGTAGACACAGGCGCCGGTGATCAGCCGTAATCAAAAAGCCCTGCACAAGCGCCGGCATGTGGCAACCGGAAGTACGTCACAACACCTGAGTGCCATGTGAGCCGGTATGTTTGATCACTGCGCATGCGCCGGCGTACAATAACAGGAAGTGAATCACCGATCCCAGTTGCCATGTCGACCCATACACAGGGTCACTGCGCATGTCTCAAGACATATAATCGCATCAATAACCAAACAGCGGCGGATGTGAAATAGTAAATTCCATTAATCTAAATTAACAATTATGCGCATACATAAACCACCAGCATAGCTTTATTTGAAAAAAAAAAAACACACAATAACTATATATATATATAATGCCTATCCAGACCCACAGGAAATGAACACTAGTTCGTTGCTGGCATACAATAGCAGGAAGTGAGTCACAGATCACAATTGCCGTGTCAGCCCATACACAGGGTCACTGCGCATGTCTCAGGCCATACAATCGCATAAATGGCCAAACAGCGGCGTATATAGAATAGCAGATTCCATTAATCTACATTGGCAATTATGCACCTATGTAGGCAGCTAATAAAAAGGAATATCTTTATTTGAAAAAAACAATAACTACACATGTATATAGCGCCGGCTCATATTAACAGGAAATGAACATCAGTTATCATGTCAACCCATGCATAGGGTCACTGCGCATAGCAGAGAACGGATAATCGCATCAGAAATTGCCGTAATTTAATTGACACCTATGCGCATTTAATGCTACATTCATTTGTATATTCTACGATGTTTATTGTCAAGGGGGCAGCACATTTATGTGTAATCGATCTGCGCACTTTTGAATTGTATTGGCTTTTTGGTGCATGTGCATTGTGGGGCATTCCAGCTATGCCCGATGGCCTATTTGAGCGTTATACTTATACATATCTGGTCAATGTCTGTTCACAATCACATGCTGTTCGTACAAGATGTTCAAGCATGCGCATAGGTGTCAATTAAATTACGGCAATTTCTGATGCGATTATCCGTTCTCTGCTATGCGCAGTGACCCTATGCATGGGTTGACATGATAACTGATGTTCATTTCCTGTTAATATGAGCCGGCGCTATATACATGTGTAGTTATTGTTTTTTTCAAATAAAGATATTCCTTTTTATTAGCTGCCTACATAGGTGCATAATTGCCAATGTAGATTAATGGAATCTGCTATTCTATATACGCCGCTGTTTGGCCATTTATGCGATTGTATGGCCTGAGACATGCGCAGTGACCCTGTGTATGGGCTGACACGGCAATTGTGATCTGTGACTCACTTCCTGCTATTGTATGCCAGCAACGAACTAGTGTTCATTTCCTGTGGGTCTGGATAGGCATTATATATATATATAGTTATTGTGTGTTTTTTTTTTTTCAAATAAAACTATGCTGGTGGTTTATGTATGCGCATAATTGTTAATTTAGATTAATGGAATTTACTATTTCACATCCGCCGCTGTTTGGTTATTGATGCGATTATATGTCTTGAGACATGCGCAGTGACCCTGTGTATGAGTCGACATGGCAACTGGGATCGGTGATTCAATTCCTGTTATTGTACGCCGGCGCATGCGCAGTGATCAAACATACTGGCTCACATGGCACTCAGGTGTTGTGACGTACTTCCGGTTGCCACATGCCGGCGCTTGTGCAGGGCTTTTTGATTACGGCTGATCACCGGCGCCTGTGTCTACAAGATGCCTATCTTCTTCTATGTTAGCCTGGTAAGCGACGCAGCTGTGCGTCACTAATCATCAAACTTCATGTATTTAATGACGTGCTATAGCTGCACTCAGTACCCCTGACGAAGCCACTGCGGGTGGCGACACGCGTCGGGTATCTTCTCTCCCCAGGTCACTCCACATGGGCTTTGTATTTTAATGCTATTTGATATATCAACATTCATGGGGCTTTTGTCTCCACCTATCATTGGTGTTGTGCCTTGTCGTCCCCTATATGGGGTTTAGGATATACTTATTCATTCATGGGCATACGCATACATATTTCTTTGATGGGCATTGTGGATTATGGTGATGTGTCATACATATGGAACCTATTTTAGGGAGTACATTGTTATCTGTATAACGGTGATTTTCTTCTTTTCAGATAGACGGGCATTATTGTAAGCCCACTTATTCCATCTCAAATCACCACATCCATCCACCAACTGGTATGCTGTTTATATATAGACAGGTCTCTTGTGGAGGGTACCTATAGGGTGTGGGTTCTATTGTGAGCCAGTTTGTCTTTGTCAAGTCACATGTGTGACTTTTTTATGTTTTTAACCTATGTGTGGTCTATACATGTTCAATAAAACTGTCTACCTAAAAGCCGAATTATTGTCTGTGGTGATCCCCCGCATATAGCCCATCCCTGTTTCTTTGGTCTTGTATATACATTCTCTTTGAATGGGCTGGGTTGGATCCCACTATATTATTCATTGATGGTGGTGCCCCTACCCGTGGTTTGCTTTTTACACCAAAATGTTACACGTTTTTCTAAATGTAAAAAAAATTGTACCAAAATGTCCGGTGGACATAAAATCACTCCAGGTCGGGACGGCAGCACATTAGCTACAAATCTTTGCTGGTGTTTGAAAAGTTGCAAATGATTTGTCAGATTAAAAACATTTTGAAAGCTTAAATTTTGACCATAATTGCAAACAAAACAAAAGTACAGGAGAACACATACAAAATAGACTTGAAAAAAGGCGCAATTTAGTGCAAAGAACAAAAAAGTCACAAAACACCAAAAACTGGGTAAAAACAGTGTAAATGCTATAACGAACTGGCCTTTAGTCTCATGAAATAGACTGACCTTTTTATTAATTTTATCTTATACTCAGGTTCCTCAATTTCTGTAGCCTCCATCCATAGTCTGTGCATGTCTGAGGATAGAATACTGTCAGGAATATTGCGCAGAAAATCCTAAATCAAATATATATGTAGTATGATGGTCAGTTCATCAGAAGAGAGAGACACAAACAAATTGTATATTAGCATATGCATTGTGCGTGCAATCACAGATAGTTGTAGAAATGAATTACTGAGAAGCATTAAACACACAGGTGATGTATCACAAACGTCTCGTTTTCAATTCAATTAAAGGGGTTGTCTACTACTTGAACAATCCCTTTACAATCCCTATGCTGCACCTTGTAAATAATAACACTTAGGATGCAGTCATACAGCCATATAGCACGGACGATGATCACATCTCATTGCTCAAACTGGCCGGCGGCTCTCCTCATTGGAGCGTGACTGCATGTATTTCTCTGCAGCTGTCACGCTTGGGTCAGGACATCTGTCAGCCAGTCCATGCACTGCCTTCATCGTCCATGTTATATGGTTGTTTGACTGCGTCCTTATACTCATCTCCGGTGCCAGTGACATTCCAGCATTGTCAGCACTGGCTCTCCCTGGTATCACCTAGCATTGCTATGTGACATGATCCCTGTGGCCAGTCAGCTTTATTCCTAAGCCTTTGGATAAGTCAAGACATCCTGAGGAAATGAGAGCTGCAGCTCCGGATGTCCAGAGACAGGAGAATAAAGCCAGCGCTGACTGGCAGCAGGGATCCTGTGACATAATGCTATGTGATCCCCGGGAGAGCCAGTGCTGACTGTCAGCATGAATCCTGTGACATAATGCTATGCGATCCCTGGGAGAGCCAGCAATGACTGGCAGAAGGGATCCTGTGACATAATGCTTTGCATTCCCTGGGAGAGCCAGTGCTGACTGGCAGAAGGGATCCTGTGACATTATGCTATGCGATCCCTGGGAGAGCTAGTGCTGACTGGCAGCAGGGATCCTGTGACATAATGCTATGCGATCCCAGTGAGAGCCAGTGCTAACACCACTGGAATGACTCCGGTACCGGAGGTGAGCATAAATGTTATTATTCTACAAGGGGAAGCAAAGAGATTGAAGTGATGGATAAACACATTAATGATGCTTTACTTAATATAATACTAGACCTCAACATGATGCAGAGAGCATGTCCTTACAGAACACATCACACACAGTCACGTCCTTGTGAGTCACATATGGTCCTGCTGACCGATGGTAACTGCGTTCCTCCGGCTTGTGTAATCTAGCTGGGGCTGACATCACTGGCCTGGCACATAGCGACACCATAAACAGCTCGATGACTTTAGAAGGTTCCTTTCAGGCAGATGTTTAGACGTTTGAGCAATGTTTTGTACGGCACTGAGCAAGGCCTAATCTTGACGTCATTTGCTGAGGTTCCATCAGGGATGATGTAACCACACATCCTTATTAAAAATGACATCATTGAGACCTGTGCACATAACGTCTGTTACATTAGGGCAAACCTGGAGTGTTCCAAGAGGCAGACCCTGCAGAACACATCAGCGTTTTTCATCCCAACGCATTTTTTGTGTGTCTTTTTGGTTGTTTTCTGAGTGCTTGATTGGTTGTTTCTACATGGTAGTGCCAACATTTCTTCTTTTGGACGTTTTCTGATTGCTCTTACAGGGCTCTTCTGAACAAGGCGTCAGACGTCAGGTGCACACACCCTAATGTGTTACTAGTCTTTTATAAGTACAGTATTTTTGAAATTTTGTAGCTCTTAAATGCCCTTATAGATCAATGAGGGTCTATGTCCCGTGACACCCACTAATTGATCAAATCTCAGGGCAGAAGAGCTTAGCTCCCACACCAGCTCAATAGAAAGTCTGTGTGTCTGTACGTCCGTACATCACTGTGCTTCTGCTACCGCAGACGTGATTGCTTTTGCCCGATGAGCTAAACACATCCACACAGTGGTCCTAAGGTCTTCAGCAATCTATAGAGCACTTAAGGGGCTTCAAAACATATTAAAAAAATGTAGTCACATTTTAACGTGAAAAATCTCTCCAAAGTACCTGCCACTAGATGCCTCCATTCTGTCTCACTGTGCACTACCTGTCTGTCACACTGCTTACAGGCAGGATGGAGAGTTAGGCAGTGCAGGCAGATTAGCCATTAAACAATAGCTGCAATGCGTGCTGGCAAAGTGAGGGAAAGGAGGTTCCAATATCTGCAGTGATGGCAGAATTCCGATGAAGTGGAACTGCCCAAAGAAAACGAGTAGGATAGCTTGTTATAAAGCATGAAACTGGAAATGTTCTTGGACATAGACTTTTGTGTGCACCAAAAGTTTTGACCCTTTGCGGTGGATGAGCTCAGCAGGACCTTACTGTTTTACAGGTTTTGTGCATGACGATACACAAATAATGTGCAGGAAATCTGTCAGCAGGCTATTGCTTTGTAATCTGAGAGCAGCATGATGTAGTATCTGAGGTCCGGATTCCAGCAATGTGTCACTTACCTGGCTAGGTGTTTAATCAGCAGGAGATTATCACTACAGGACCAAGTGTCTCATGCCTCCTAGTCCAAACACATCCCCACAACTGATTATCAGCTTTCTGTTACATACAGTGTACACAGAAAGCTGCCAATCAGTGGTATGGGCGTAGTTATACACAGAAAGCTGCCAATCAATGGTGTGGGCGGGGTTATGCACAGAAAGCTGCCAATCGTTGGTGAGGTTATGCACAGAAAGCTGCCAATCGGTGGTGGGGGAGGGGTTATAGAGGGCTCAGCATTCCAAGATCTGCTAGAACTGCAGTAGAGAAAACTGTGATTGTATCAAAACTGCTGCACCCAGTAAACTAAGTGAACCATCACTGGAATCAGGGCATCTTTCTCTACACAATGCTGCTCTCAGATGAGGTTGCAAAAAATGTGGCTGGTGGTGGTATGTGAAGCATCTCTGTAATGTGGCCTCATACTTATTTTCCTTGGCCAGTTGATGTACACAAAACACTTACAGTAAGTATAGTTTTATATTGAGCAATAATTCTGTACCGTTATCACTGCAGCTGCTACAAAGACAGATTCTCCGTCCATGTGGACCTCGTCTCCGGAAATCAGTTTCTCCTTAAGCTCTTTGCAGGTCTTGGCGTTGGCTGAGCGCCTGAAGATGCCCCTAGTGTTTGGTCCTTCTTCATATAATAGTAGAAGCATATCCTGCAGGATTCAGAGTAACAATGAGGCATACTGGAATACTAACAACACGTTGGTTTGGCAAATATGTATTTACCATAAACAAAATGTAGCAGCTATTTGCAACAATTCCCTCTCTCCATTTATTCTTTCCATTCATTATGGATCACAGGAGATGCTATTGTGTATTTATTATTACACTGAGGAGCTAAAGGAGAAGATTTACTGGTACAGAGGAAAAGAAGTGTCAGGACTTTCTGGCTCTTCTAGTTTGCAATGTCTACAGCTCTCGGAATGAACGCCTAATCATCGTGACTCACCATGATGGGCTTGGGTAGATTGCCGTTAGGACACACCGATGACAAGGAGTGACCAAAAAGTTTGCGAGGTGTGAGCGGTGAATGTGAAGCCGGGCTGCTTAACGTGGTGCTGCCCGTCCTTCTCAGCGCCCAGTCTATTAGCGACTTCTTCCTCTGGTGATGCTTTTGGGTGGCTTCTAAATGAAAATGATTACTGTGTTAAATACTTTCATGCATTTTTAATAACTTTTCAGAATTTTTGTAGATTATGAAATGTTTAAGTAAGTAAACTTTGGAGATTCTTCAAAAATATTTTCTAGGTCCTTAAATTCCTTGCACATCTGTTGTGGCTGGGCTGTCTCCTGATCAGTACAGTTCTAAGCAGTCAACACAGCAATTAGTGATGGTCCCAGGACCCAGACCACCAACGATCTGCATTGAGTTTACAAGCTTAAAAAGTATACAAATGCAATCCAAAGTTTAGTTATACTTTAAAGGGAATCTGTCAGCAGGTTAATATTATATAACCTAAGATTAGCCTGATGTAGAGGAAGAGACACTGGTTCCAGTGATGTGTCACTTACTGAGTTGTGTGTTGTTTCAATAAAATCAGTTTTTTGTCAGCATTAGATTATCACTAGAGGACTATGTGTCTCGTGCCTACTAGTTCTCCTTCTCTGTATAATGCCGCCCTCATCACTGATTAGCAGCTTTCTGCCTATGCACAGTGTACATATAAAACTGTCAGTGCTATGGGCGGGGTTATACAAAGCTCAGAATTTCGAGTACTGATACATTTGCAGCAGAAAAAAAATATGATTGTATCACAACTGCTGCCCCCAGTAAACTAAGTGACTCATCCATGAAATCAGTTTCCCTTTCCCTCCTTCATGCTGCTCTCAGATACCTAGTGACACATTACGTTTAAATACGCAGGAAACCTGTAGTAAAATACATATAGCAAAACACTTAAAGGGATTGTTCACTATTTAGACAACCCCTTCGTAAATATTATAGTCTCTTTTATAACATAGAAACACCATATACTCACCTCCTGTACCAACGCTGTTCCAGCGAAATCGGCCACAATGACATTGTTATGCCATGTAAGCCCTGCAGCCGATTAGCATATCGGCTCATGTGACATAGTCGTCCCATGTAAACTCTGCAGCCAATCAGCATATCTGTCCACATGACATTGTCCAGCCATGTAAACCCTGCAGCCCATCAGCATATCCGCTCATATGACATTATCATGCCCTGCAGCCAATCAGCATACCAGCTCATGTGACATTGTCATTCCATGTAAGCTCTGCAGCCAATCAGCATATCGGCTCATGTGACATTGTCATGCCAAGAAAGCCATGCAGCCAATCAGCATATCAGCTCATGTGGCATTGTTAAGCCATGTTAGCCCTGCTGCCAATCAGCATATCGGCTCATGTGATATTGTCATGCTATGTAAGCTTTGCAGCCAATCAGCATATTGGCTCAGGTGATATTGTTATGCCATGTAAGCCCTGCAGCCAATCAGTGACCAATATTGAGTTGCTGTGCTCCCTCATCCAGTGGATGGACCTTGGTCGTCCAGTGGAGGTGTGAACACTGCAGCCTAATACTGGCTGCTGATTGGCTGCAGTGCTTTAGTGGCATAACAATGTCACACGAGACATGGGAGACCTGACGCCAACATTGCTAGAACATGGCTGGGTATGGAAGGCAAGTATGGGGTAGTTTTTCTTTTACAAGGGGGAATATACAATTTAAGAAGGGGTTGTCCTAGTTGTGAACACGTCCTTTAAAAGAGCTTGGTTCTATATTAGTAATGATTAATAAGATACATTAATATCTACATTCTGTCCACATTGTAGATCAGATAGAAATTCTAGAACTCTATATGTATTTTTAGCATTTTTGGGCTAAGAGAAAGCAGAAGCTCTCAGAGATCCTCACCCCTCCTCACGTCTAGAGGAACTTGTGGCTTCATCTTTATGATGAACTGGCAGAGTCTTTCCTGAGGGAATTGCTCAAGACACACGTCTTCTGGACCCTCTGTACCAAACAGAAGATTATTGTTGCTTCCTCTAGGCATGGCCATTAATCCCCTGAGGCAGCTCATAGCGATACTGTACGGGTGTTCATGACCTGATGGGAATATTCTTATATTGATTATCACACAGAACTGTAACCTCACCAGATCATCCAGTGTGAGTGACAGCAGGTCAGAAAGAGCAGAAGTAATGGAACAGTGGATCCGATCATGACGAGTGAACCTGTGGTTCAGATGCTAAGTAAGGCCCTCACCAAAAAGTGGATATGGAGACTCATCCTTTCCAGACATTACCCACAGGTGGTGGTCACTCGGCCGGCCCTGGACAAAAACAAGAAGAAAAACCTTATTTATTTAATAGGAGAGCAAAAGAGAGCGATCTTCTTTTATCCAAAATATCAATAAAAGCACCAGAAGTATTAATAAAGTAACATTGGTTTTAATAAATGAGCCGGGCATTGGCTGGATGACCTGCGATCTGGTGGAGGTGCAGGCTCTCACACAACATTTGGGGCACACCTTAGGCTATGTGCACACGTTGCGGATTTTGCTGCGGATTTGGCCCTGCGGGTCCGCAGTAGAATTAGCTGCGTTGTACAGTACCATTTTACTCTATGTAAAATGGAAACCGCAGTGCACATGCTGCAGAATATACCGTGTGGTTTTGCCTGCGGTTTCAAATCCACAGAAAAAAATGACATGTCACTTCTTTTCTGCGGATTCTGCTGCGGTTTGCCATCTCCTCCATTGTAGAGATAATAAACCGCAGGGCAAAACGACAGCCTAATCCGCAGGTTAACCGCAGGTCTTTTGACCTGAAATTTACCTGCGGATTTTATAAAATCCGAGGGGAGAAATCCACGGGGAGAAATCCGCAGCACCTAAAAACTACGTGTGCACATACCCTTAGGGCAGAGTCACACTGGTGTATTTCTCCTGCGATAATCGCATTGCACTGAACGGACTGGCCGGCACCTCTCCTGACCTGAGCATGACAGCGTGATGGATTACTATGCAGCTGTCAAGCTCAGGTCAGGAGAGCAGACAGCCAGTGCGAGTTTTACAATCCGATTCTCGGACGAAAAATACGGCAGTGTGACTCTGCCCTTAGACTAAGCTAACATAAATCTGTAAGACTTGTGCCATGATAAAATGTTATCACAGTAGGATAAGTGATACGTTTCTAATCACTGGGGAGGGAGCGCTGGCATTCACATTAATCCAGAGACTGGATCTACAGGACCCGATCAGAAGGGAGCGAAGGGCAAACATGGGCACCCCTGCTCCGCTCATTGTCAGCTAGACATTTGGGGATTGCCCAGTGCTCAGGAAAAGTGGTGATCCATGGAAAAAATCAGATATGTGCACGGCCACATAGAATAACATTGGTCCAAGTGTGATCTCATGAAACATATGGTCGCCTATACGAGCCTATAGGATAATAATAATAATAATAATACATTTTATTTCTATAGCGCCGACATATTCCGCAGCACTTTACACTACAGAGGGGATTTGTACAGACGATAGACATTACAGCACAACAATAATCACATAGATCATAACAGATACCAAGAGGAATGAGGGCCCTGCTCGCAAGCATACAGTCTATGAGGAAAGAGGTAGATACGAAAGGTGGGTGGTAACAGTTGCCCTGTTTGTATGGACCAGTCATAATGTTAAGTGTGTAACAGTACAGACACAGAAGGCTAATGGATGCATAAAGCATGTGGGAACATGATGCGGGGAACCTGGTTATGGTAAAAATTTTGGCTGTGCCACACAGGGATAGATTAGTTTAATGTGTTGAGGCGATAGGCCAGTCTGAATAAATGCGTTTTCAGGGCACGCTTAGGCTGTGTGCACACGTTGCGGATTCTGCTGCGTTTCCGCAGCGGTTTTGGCCCTGCGGAAACGCAGCAGTTCCGCAGACATGGTACAGTATCATGTAACCCTATGGCTTTTCAAAACCGCTGTGCTCACACTGCGTTTTTTTCCGAGCGGTTTTACTGAGGTTTACAAACCGCAGCATGTCAATTGTTTGGGTGGTTTCCGCAGCGGTTTCACACCTTTAACATAGTATAGGTGTGAAACCGCAGGAAAACCGCAGGTCACTTTACCTGCAGTTTTACCTGCGGATCCACGTGGAAAAACCCGCAGGCGAATCTGCAACGTGTGCACGTAGCGTTAAAATTGTGGGCTAATCGTATTGACCTGGGAAGTGCATTCCAAAGAATTGGCGCAGCACGTGTAAAGTCTTGGAGACGGGAATGGGAGGTTCTGATTATTGAGGATGCTAACCTCAGGTCATCAGCAGAACGGAGGGCGCGGTTAGGGTGGTATACTGAAACAAGGGAGGAGATGTAGGGTGGTGCTGAACCATGGAGGGCTTTGTGGGTGAGGGTAATAAGTTTAAACTGAATTTTGGAGTGGATGGGCAGCCAGTGTAATGACTGGCACAAGGTAGAGGCATCGGTGTAGCGATTGGTGAGGAATATGATCCTGGCTACAGCATTCAAGACCGTTTGGAGAGTGGAGAATTTGGTAAGAGGGAGACCGATTAGAAGAGAGTTACAATAGTCCAGACGAGAATGAATAAGAGAAACAGTCAGAGTTTTTGCAGAGTCAAAAGTAAAAAAAGGTCGAATTCTACAAATGTTTTTGAGGTGCAGATGACAAGAGCGAGCCAGTGATTGAATGTGGGGGGCAAAGGAAAGCTCGGAGTCAAGTATGACCCCAAGACAGCGGGCATGTTGCTGGGGAGTAATAGTGGAACCACACACAGAAATGGCAATGTCGGGTATAGGTACATTAGTAGAGGGAGGAAACACAAGGAGTTCAGTCTTTGACAGGTTCAGTTTCAGATATACAGGATAGGTGACAACTAGAATTGGTGGGAACTTGCTCATCCCGTTCCATCTGCCACGGTAGCGTTTCATCACGGGTGGACAGGGGAGCAAGTACTGCCTCCTACCTATGACATCCACAGATCTTCTTTTCATTAGTTGGCCTGCTGTAATGTCATCATTGTAGTGTGATGCACAAATGGCGTCACACCAGGATAGATAATCAATAAGGTAAGGTAAGGGATGATACTCGCTCTCCCGTCCAGTGGTCACAGAAAGCTGCCGCAACCGATGGGATGGGATGTGCGAATACATCCACAACAACTCTAGGGTTAACCACTTTATAGAAAGTTCCTACAGAATTCTAAAAACCTTGAAGATCAGAAATTTGTATTATCACCCATTGTGCTGTATATATATAAGTCTAGGTACTTACTGGGATCCCCAGCTGTTGAGTTGCCTGTGTAATCACCTTTTCGGCATCATCCGTGTTGCATACAGTAATGGTGGTTCTCTGGTATAACAGAAGAGCGAGACGTCACGTACAGTAGAAATGAACACAACAATGACACATGTTTCCTGACAGGATCACTTACTGCCATTTGTTTTAGGTAATGTATGTGACTTTGGGAAAGAAACAGAAAAGACGGATATTACTCAGGAACAGCGAATGAAAGATCCGTCCAGGAGGAGAACAGAGCAGATTTCTCTAATGAGATACATTGCAGAGTTTTCTTATTTCCTCGTATGTGATTGATACATAAAGCGATGGTTCCTCTCTCCCAATACCCTGGAGTTTATCTCAGCCTCGGGATATGCGGCCATTTGAAGAGTTGAGACATGTCTAGCCCTGGTGCAATATGGATCACGCTGCCCATTACCAGTTATGATAAAAGTCAATTCTTCTCTACTGTTTTCAATGCTTGGGTTTTTTACATTTTCTAGATTTATATATTGAACACATTGAAAAGCTGCATAAATCCTAACGCAATGAGTTCTTCCAATCTTACCACTTATTATCAGACTAGAAGCAAAGCTCCAAATAAGAGAATCCGTAGATATAGGTGGGACGCCCTCACACCCAGGGCTGTGGGGTATTCGGTACCGGGCCCGATGAGCTTCAATGGGAGATGTCACGGCAGCTGTGACCCGGCCCGTGGCCCTGGGAGCCCATTGTGAAAGGGGTTGTTTCAGTGTGCTTATGGTAACGAAAGTTTATAAGTGATTCGTGACGCCAGCTGTGGTGTTCAGCAATGAAGATGTAAGCCGACGCTGCAAACAGATCCTCTGGGACAGATGGTGTGGTGCAGCAGTGATGTTATAGCCCTCCACAGGCAGGGCTGTAGTCCCAGGGCAGAGTAAGTGAAGTGACACGTAGATGGTGTAGTGTCAGGCGCAGAGGGGGTAGCAGTGCTGGACAAGTTGGCACAGGGAATAAGTGGAGGACACCAGGGCATGTAGTTCCAAAGCTTTACTCACAGTCTGTTGTACAAACAGGTGCCTGCCTCCGTGCCGTGTCCTCCGGGTCAGGGACTCCGTCAACCTCCAGGCCAGATGGAATACTCCTTTCCAACACTCCGCCAACATGTGTCTTTCTGAACATCTCCTCTTATAGCACCTTTAAGTGAAGTACTCCTAGTACTGAGTTACACTGGAGTGCCTCCTGTCCGAAGTTCCTATGAACTCTACTTGTACGGCAGACAGCTGTAGCCTGCTTCGGGGACTCCTTGCTACTAAGTCCCGACTCACTATCCAGTTGCTGTTGTGCCCCCAAGTCTTGTGTGGGAATAAAGTGGTCACTACTTCTATTCCTCCGGTGTCTGCTGCAGGACCACTACTATCCATACAACCTCGGGGACTGGGCCCCGGCCTTGCGCTTAGAACTTCTAGGAAGGGTTCTCTTCTCACCCACGTCCTCTGTTCTCTTTTACTCCTCACGTTCCGTACTGATCTTCCTCTCTATGGAGAGTCAGGCTTTCAGTCTATGTTGCTCTCTCTCCCTTTCCTGTGCCAGCAGACCCAGGTCACTGGGATCTGCTGCGGCAGATCCATCTATCCCTCTCTCCGGGGATCTTCTTCTCGCCAACTCTCTAACAAACTGACCTCTCATCCTAAACTCTTCCCACTCCTTGTAATGTAAACTAACTCCACCCACCTCCCAGCACGTTTCGTATTCCAAGCAGGGGGCCACCAATGGGTGCTTTGCTATACTCCAAGCAGGGAGCCACCGAAGGTGCTTTGCTACACCACTTTGTGGTGTGGGGTGCAGGTGTTTCAGTGTGGTCAGGAGTCTCCATCAACCTCCAGGCCAGATGGAATACTCCTTTCCAACACTCCGCCAACATGTGTCTTTCTGAACGTCTCCTCTTATAGCGCCTTTAAGTGAAGTACTCCTAGTACTGAGTTACACTGGAGTGCCTCCTGTCCGATGTTCTTAAGAACTCTACTTGTACGGCAGACAGCTGTAGCCTGCTTCGGGGACTCCTTGCTACTAAGTCCAGACTCACTATCCTGTTGCTGTTGTGCCCCCAAGTCTTGTGTGGGAATAAAGTGGTCACTACTTCTACTCCTCCGGTGTCTGCTGCAGGACCATTACTATCCATACAACCTCGGGGATCGGGCCCCGGCCTTGCGCTTAGAACTTCTAGGAAGGGTTCTCTTCTCACCCACATCCTCTGTTCTCTTTTACTCCTCACGTTCCGTACTGATCTTCCTCTCTATGGAGAATCAGGCTTTCAGTCTATGTTGCTCTCTCTCCCATTCCTGTGCCAGCAGACCCAGGTCACTGGGATCTGCTGCGGCACTTCCATCCATCTATCCCTCTCTCCGGGGATCTTCTTCTCTCCAACTCTATAACCAACTGACCTCTCATCCTAAACTCTTCCCACTCCTTGTAATGTAAACTAACTCCACCCACCTTCCAGCATGTTTCGTGTTCCAAGCAGGGAGTCACCAATGGGTGCTTTGCTATACTCCAAGCAGGGAGCCGCCGAAGGTGCTTTGCTACACCACTTTGTGGTGTGGGGTGCAGGTGTTGGAGAGTAGTCAGGAGTCTCCACCTTACCTGGGTGGTGGGATACCACACCTCAGGAGGAGGTGCAGTACCTCTGTGGCGACTGAGCCTCAGGGGCGCCACATAGGCAAATATAGGAGCCATTCTGTGCGGAGGCCGTGAGCCGCAGATTACACCTTCAGCACCATCACATACTGCTGTCATCCATTACCCCATAGATGGACAGCACACAGTAATTGTATCACACAATGAATATCTGATAACATTTAGCAGAAAACAAAGTGCAGAAAGTCACCAGTGTCTGTAATCATTGCCTGTGGATGTCAGCGATAAGGGAAGAGTCGGCGGCTCTCACTTCCCTCCCAGATGTGAGCTGATGTCATGGTGCTGGGGAAGTGATCACATATGGGGCTTGTTTACCATCTGTTCAGCAGAGTAAGCAAGAAAGAAGAATTGTAACGAAGGTTGGGGGCTTACAATGAGGATGATAAGTGCAGTGATATCGCCACATATAACTGTGATTCCTACAGTGATAATTAGTATCAGACCTACAGAAAAGATCAATGTGTATACAGTATACAATATATGTACAGAAGTATTGGGGAACTATACAATATATGTATAGAAGTATCGGGGCACTATACAATATATGTACAGATGTATCGGGGCACTATACAATATATGTGCAGAAGTATCGGGGCACTATACAATATATGTACAGAAGTATCGGGGCACTATACAATATATGTCCAGAAGTATCAGGGCACTATACAATATATGTGCAGAAGTATCGGGGCACTATACAATATATGTACAGATGGATTGGGGCACTAGATTCAAGATTCAAGATTCAAAGAAGCTTTATTGGCAGGACTAAATACACATTAGTTTTGCCAAAGCAGGTGTACAGAAGGGAATATGGATAGGGACTGTAGGGATGTTGGGTAGGGGCTGTAGGAAAGGTGGATGGGGCAGATCCAGGATGGGGCTATAGAAGTCCATATGTCCATATATGTATAGAAGTATTGGTGCACTATACAATATATGTACAGAAGTATCGGGGCACTATACAATATATGTACAGAGGTAGCGGGGCACTACACAATATATGTACAGAAGTATCGGGGCACTATACAATATATGTACAGATGGATTGGGGCACTAGATTCAAGATTCAAGATTCAAAGAAGCTTTATTGGCAGGACTAAATACACATTAGTTTTGCCAAAGCAAGTGTACAGAAGGGAATATGGATAGGGACTGTATGGATGTTGGGTAGCGGCTGTAGGAAAGGTGGATGGGGCAGATCCAGGATGGGGCTATAGAAGTCCATATGTCCATATATGTATAGAAGTATTGGTGCACTATACAATATATGTACAGAAGTATCGGGGCACTATACAATATATGTACAGAGGTAGCGGGGCACTATACAATATATGTACAGAAGTATCGGGGCACTATACAATATATGTAAAGAAGTATCAGGGCACTATACAATATATGTGCAGAAGTCTCTGTGCACTATACAATACTGTATATGTACAGAAGTATCGGGGCACTATACAAAATATGTACAGAAGTCTCGGTGCACTATACAATATATGTACAGAGGTAGCGGGGCACTATACAATATATGTACAGAAGTATCGGGGCACTATACAATATATGTAAAGAAGTATCGGGGCACTATACAATATATGTGCAGAAGTCTCGGTGCACTATACAATATATGTACAGAAGTATCGGGGCACTATACAATATATGTACAGATGTATCGGGGCTCTATAAAATATATGTACAGATGTATCGGGGCACTATACAATATATGTACAGAGGTATCGGGGCACTATACAATATATGTACAGAAGTATCGGGGCACTATACAATATATGTACAGAGGTAGCGGGGCACTATACAATATATGTACAGAAGTATCGGGGCACTATACAATATATGTAAAGAAGTATCAGGGCACTATACAATATATGTGCAGAAGTCTCTGTGCACTATACAATACTGTATATGTACAGAAGTATCGGGGCACTATACAAAATATGTACAGAAGTCTCGGTGCACTATACAATATATGTACAGAGGTAGCGGGGCACTATACAATATATGTACAGAAGTATCGGGGCACTATACAATATATGTAAAGAAGTATCGGGGCACTATACAATATATGTGCAGAAGTCTCGGTGCACTATACAATATATGTACAGAAGTATCGGGGCACTATACAATATATGTACAGATGTATCGGGGCTCTATAAAATATATGTACAGATGTATCGGGGCACTATACAATATATGTACAGAGGTATCGGGGCACTATACAATATATGTACAGAAGTATCGGGGCACTATACAATATATGTACAGAAGTATCAGGGCACTATACAATATATGTATAGAAGTATCCGGGCACTATACAATATATGTACACATGTATCGGGGCACTATACAAAATATGTACAGAAGTATCGGGGCACTATACAATATATGTACAGAAGTATCGGGGCACTATACAATATATGTTCAGAAGTATCGGGGCACTATACAATATATGTACAGAGGTAGCGGGGCACTATGCAATATATGTACAGAAGTATCGGGGCACTATACAATATATGTACAGAAGTCTCGGTGCACTATACAATATATGTACAGAAGTCTCGGTGCACTATACAATATATGTACAGAAGTCTCGGTGCACTATACAATATATGCACAAAAGTATTGGGGCACTATACAATATATGTACAGATGGATTGGGGCACTACACAATATAAGAATAGACGTATCGGGGCACTATACAATATATATACAGATGGATTGGGGCACTATACAATATATGTACAGAAGTATCGGGGCACTATACAATATATGTACAGAAGTCTCGGTGCACTATACAATATATGCACAAAAGTATTGGGGCACTATACAATATATGTACAGAAGTATCAGGGCACTATACAATATATGTATAGAAGTATCCGGGCACTATACAATATATGTACAGATGTATCAGGGCACTATACAATATATGTATAGAAGTATCGGGGCACTATACAATATATGTACAGATGTATCGGGGCACTATACAATATATGTTCAGAAGTATCGGGGCACTATACAATATATGTACAGAGGTAGCGGGGCACTATGCAATATATGTACAGAAGTATCGGGGCACTATACAATATATGTACAGAAGTCTCGGTGCACTATACAATATATGTACAGAAGTCTCGGTGCACTATACAATATATGTACAGAAGTCTCGGTGCACTATACAATATATGCACAAAAGTATTGGGGCACTATACAATATATGTACAGATGGATTGGGGCACTACACAATATAAGAATAGACGTATCGGGGCACTATACAATATATATACAGATGGATTGGGGCACTATACAATATATGTACAGAAGTATCGGGGCACTATACAATATATGTACAGAAGTCTCGGTGCACTATACAATATATGCACAAAAGTATTGGGGCACTATACAATATATGTACAGATGTATCAGGGCACTATACAATATATGTATAGAAATATCGGGGCACTATACAATATATGTACAGATGTATCAGGGCACTATACAATATATGTATAGAAGTATCGGGGCACTATACAATATATGTACAGATGTATCGGGGCACTATACAATATATGTACAGAAGTATCGGGGCACAATACAATATATGTACAGAAGTATCGGGGCACTATACAATATATGTACAGAAGTATCGGGGCACTATACAATATATGTACAGAAGTCTCGGTGCACTATACAATATATGCACAAAAGTATTGGGGCAGTATACAATATATGTACAGATGGATTGGGGCACTATACAATATATGAATAGACGTATCGGGGAACTATACAATATATATACAGATGGATTGGGCACTATACAATATATGTACAGAAGTATTGGGGCACTATACAATATATGTACAGATGTATCAGGGCACTATACAATATATGTATAGAAGTATCTGGGCACTATACAATATATGTACAGATGTATCGGGGCACTATACAATATATGTACAGAAGTATCGGGGCACTATACAATATATGTACAGAAGTCTCGGTGCACTATACAATATACACTCACTGGCCACTTTATTAGGTACACCTGTCCAACTGTGTGTTAAGACTTAATTTCTAATCTGCCAATCACATGGCGGCAACTCAGTGCATTTAGGCATGTAGACATGGTCAAGACAATCTCCTGCAGTTCAAACCGAGCATCAGTATGGGGAAGAAAGGTGATTTGAGTGCCTTTGAACGTGGCATGATTGTTGGTGCCAGAAGGGCTGGTCTGAGAATTTCAGAAACTGCTGATCTACTGGGATTTTCACGCACAACCATCTCTAGGGTTTACAGAGAATGGTCCGAAAAAGAAAAAAAATCCAGTGAGCGGCAGTTCTGTGGCCGGAAATGCCATGTTGATGCCAGAGGTCAGAGGAGAATGGGCAGACTGGTTCGAGCTGATAGAAAGGCAACAGTGACTCAAATTGCCACCCGTTACAACCAAGGTAGGCAGAAGAGCATCTCTGAACGCACAGTGCGTCGAACTTTGAGGCAGATGGGCTACAGCAGCAGAAGACCACACTGGGTACCACTCCTCTCAGCTAAGAACAGGAAACTGAGGCTACAATTTGCACAAGCTCATCGAAATTGGACAGTAGAAGATTGGAAAAACGTTGCCTGGTCTGATGAGTCTCGATTTCTGCTGCGACATTCGGATGGTAGGGTCAGAATTTGGCGTAAACAACATGAAAGCATGGATCCATCCTGCCTTGTATCAACGGTTCAGGCTGGTGGTGGTGGTGTCATGGTGTGGGGAATTTTTTCTGGGCACTCTTTGGGCCCCTTGGTACCAATTGAGCATCGTTGCAACGCCACAGCCTACCTGAGTATTGTTGCTGACATGTCCATCCCTTTATGACCACAATGTACCCAACATCTGATGGCTACTTTCAGCAGGATAATGCGCCATGTCATAAAGCTCGAATCATCTCAGATTGGTTTCTTGAACATGACAATGAGTTTACTGTACTCAAATGGCCTCCTCAGTCACCAGATCTCAATCCAATAGAGCATCTTTGGGATGTGGTGGAACGGGAGATTCGCATCAGGGATGTGCAGCCGACAAATCTGCGCCAACTGTGTGATGCCATCATGTCAATATGGTCCAAAATCTCTGAGGAATGCTTCCAGCACCTTGTTGAATCTCTGCCACGAAGAATTGAGGCAGTTCTGAAGACAATAGGGGGTCCAACCCCTTACTAGCATGGTGTACCTAATAAAGTGGCCAGTGAGTGTATGTACAGAGGTAGCGGGGCACTATACAATATATGTACAGAAGTATCGGGGCACTATACAAAATATGTACAGAAGTATCGGGGCACTATACAAAATATGTACAGAAGTATCGGGGCACTATACAATATATGTACAGAAGTCTCGGTGCACTATACAATATATGTACAGAAGTCTCGGTGCACTATACAATATATGCACAAAAGTATTGGGGCACTATACAATATATGTACAGATGGATTGGGGCACTACACAATATAAGAATAGACGTATCGGGGCACTATACAATATATATATAGATGGATTGGGGCACTATACAATATATGTACACAAGTATCGGGGCACTATAAAATATATGTACAGAAGTCTCGGTGCACTATACAATATATGCACAAAAGTATTGGGGCACTATACAATATATGTACAGATGTATCAGGGCACTATACAATATATGTATAGAAGTATCGGGGCACTATACAATATATGTACAGATGTATCGGGGCACTATACAATATATGCACAAAAGTATCGGGGCACAATACAATATATGTACAGAAGTATCGGGGCACTATACAATATATGTACAGAAGTATCGGGGCACTATAAAATATATGTACAGAAGTCTCGGTGCACTATACAATATGTGTACAGAAGACTCGGTGCACTATACAATATATGCACAAAAGTATTGGGGCACTATACAATATATGTACAGATGGATTGGGGCACTATACAATATATGAATAGACGTATCGGGGCACTATACAATATATATACAGATGGATTTGGCACTATACAATATATGTACAGAAGAATTGGGGCACTATACAATATATGTACAGAAGTCTCGGTGCACTATACAATATATGCACAAAAGTATTGGGGCACTATACAATATATGTACAGATGTATCAGGGCACTATACAATATATGTACAGAAGTATCGGGGCACTATACAATATATGTACAGAAGTATCGGGGCACTATACAATATATGTACAGAAGTCTCGGTGCACTATACAATATATGTACAGAAGTCTCGGTGCACTATACAATATATGTACAGAAGTCTCGGTGCACTATACAATATATGCACAAAAGTATTGGGGCACTATACAATATATGTACAGATGGATTGGGGCACTACACAATATAAGAATAGACGTATCGGGGCACTATACAATTTATATACAGATGGATTGGGGCACTATACAATATATGTACACAAGTATCGGGGCACTATACAATATATGTACAGAAGTCTCGGTGCACTATACAATATATGCACAAAAGTATTGGGGCACTATACAATATATGTACAGATGTATCAGGGCACTATACAATATATGTATAGAAGTATCGGGGCACTATACAATATATGTACAGATGTATCGGGGCACTATACAATATATGCACAAAAGTATCGGGGCACAATACAATATATGTACAGAAGTATCGGGGCACTATACAATATATGTACAGAAGTATTGGGGCACTATAAAATATATGTACAGAAGTCTCGGTGCACTATACAATATGTGTACAGAAGACTCGGTGCACTATACAATATATGCACAAAAGTATTGGGGCACTATACAATATATGTACAGATGGATTGGGGCACTATACAATATATGAATAGACGTATCGGGGCACTATACAATATATATACAGATGGATTTGGCACTATACAATATATGTACAGAAGTATTGGGGCACTATACAATATATGTACAGAAGTCTCGGTGCACTATACAATATATGCACAAAAGTATTGGGGCACTATACAATATATGTAAAGATGTATCAGGGCACTATACAATATATGTATAGAAGTATCGGGGCACTATACAATATATGTACAGAAGTATCGGGGCACTATACAATATATGTACAGAAGTCTCGGTGCACTATACAATATATGTACAGAGGTAGCGGGGCACTATACAATATATGTACAGAAGTATCGGGGCACTATACAATATGTGTAAAGAAGTATCGGGACACTATACAATATATGTGCAGAAGTCTCGGTGCACTATACAATATATGTACAGATGTATCGGGGCACTATACAAAATATGTACAGAAGTATCGAGGCACCATATAATATATGTACAGAAGTATTGGGGCACTATACAATATATGTACAGAAGTCTCTGTGCACTATACAATATATGTACAGAAGTATCGGGGCACTCAAAAAACATACTGATGGGGAATCTAGATTGTGAGCCCCATGTGTGCAAACTGTAAAGCGCTGCGGAATATGTTAGCGCTATATAAATATTATTATTATTATATATGTACAGACGTGTTGGGGCACTATACAATATATGTAGAGAAGTATCGAGGCACTATACAATATATGTACAGATGTATCGGGGCACTATATAATATATGTACAGAAGTATTGGGGGCACTATAGAAATTCAAATTCAAATAAGCTTTATTGGCAGGACTAAATTCACCTTAGTTTTGCCAAAGCAAGTGTACAGAAGGGAATGGGGATATGGACTGTAGGGATGTTGGGTAGGGGCTGTAGGAAAGGTGGATGGGGCAGATCCAGGATGAGGCTATAGAAGTCAATATACAATATATGTACAGAAGTCTCGGTGCACTATACAATATATGTACAGAAGTCTCGGTGCACTATACAATATATGTACAGATGGATCGGGGCACTATACAATATATGTACAGAAGTATCGGGGCACTATAAAATATATGTACAGACGTATCGGGGCACTATACAATATATGTACAGAAGTATCGGGGCACTATACAATATATGTACAGAAGTCTCGGTGCACTATACAATATATGTACAGAGGTAGCGGGGCACTATACAATATATGTACAGAAGTATCGGGGCACTATACAATATGTGTAAAGAAGTATCGGGACACTATACAATATATGTGCAGAAGTCTCGGTGCACTATACAATATACAGTATGTACAGAAGTATCGGGGCACTATACAAAATATGTACAGAAGTATCGAGGCACTATACAATATATGTACAGAAGTATCGGGGCACTATACAATATATGTACAGAAGTCTCGGTGCACTATACAATATATGTACAGAAGTCTCGGTGCACTATACAATATATGTACAGAAGTATCGGGGCACTATTCAATATATGTACAGAAGTATCGGGGCACTATACAATATATGTACAGAAGTCTCGGTGCACTATACAATATATGTACAGAGGTAGCGGGGTACTATACAATATATGTACAGAAGTATCGGGGCACTATACAAAATATGTACAGAAGTCTCGGGGCACTATACAATATATGTACAGAAGTATCGGGGCACTAAACAATATATGTACAGAGGTAGCGGGGCACTATACAATATATGTACAGAAGTATCGGGGCACTATAAAATATATGTACAGAAGAATCGGGGCACTATACAATATATGTACAGAAGTCTTGGTACACTATACAATATACATACAGAAGTATAGGGGCACTATACAATTTATGTACAGAAGTATAGGGGCACTATACAATATATGTACAAAAGTATCGGGGCACTATGCAATATATATACAGATGTATCGGGGCACTATACAATATATGTACAAAAGTGTTGGTGCACTATACAATATATGTACAGAAGTATCGGGGCACTATACAATATACGTACAGAAGTATCGGGGCACTATGCAATATATATACAGATGTATAGGGGCACTATACAATATATGTACAGATGTATCGGGGCACTATACAATATATGTACAGAAGTATCGGGGCACTATACAATATATGTACAGATGTATCGGGGAACTATACAATATATGTACAGAAGTATCGGGGCACTATACAATATATGTACAGATGTATCGGGGCACTATACAATACATGTACAGAAGTATCGAGGCACTATACAATATATGTACAGAAGTATCGGGCACTATACAATATATGTACAGATGTATCGGGGCACTATACAATATATGTACAGATGTATCGGGGCACTATACAATATATGTACAGAGGTATCGGGGCACTATACAATATATGTACAGAAGTATCAGGGCACTATACAATATATGTATAGAAGTATCCAGGCACTATACAATATACGTACACATGTATCGGGGCACTATAAAATATATGTACAGAGGTATCGGGGCACTATACAATATATGTACAGAAGTATCGGGGCACTATACAATATATGTACAGAAGTATCGAGGCACTATAAAATATATGTACAGAAGTATCGGGGCACTATGCAATATATGTACAGATGTATCGGGGCACTATGCAATATATGTACAGAAGTATCGGGGCACTATACAATATATGTACAGATGTATCGGGGCACTATACAATACATGTACAGAAGTATCGGTACACTATACAATATACGTACAGAAGTATATGGGCACTATACAATTTATGTACAGAAGTATAAGGGCACTATACAATATATGTACAGAAGTATCGGGGCACTATGCAATATATATACAGATGTATCGGGGCACTATACAATATATGTACAAAAGTGTTGGTGCACTATACAATATATGTAGAGAAGTATAGGGGCACTATACAATATACGTACAGAAGTATCGGGGCACTATGCAATATATATACAGATGTATCGGGGCACTATACAATATATGCACAAAAGTGTTGGTGCACTATACAATACATGTATAGAAATATCAGCGCTCTATACAATATATGTACAGATGTATCGGGGCACTATACAATATATGTACAGAAGTATCGGGGCACTATACAACATATGTACAGATGTATCGGGGCACTATACAATATATGTACAGAAGTATCGGGGCACTATACAATATATGTACAGAAGTATCGGGGAACTTCACAATATATGTACAGAAGTATCGGGGCTCTATAAAATATATGTACAGATGTATCGGTGCACTATACAATATATGTACAGAGGTAGCGGGGCACTATACAATATATGTGCAGAAGTATCGGGGCACTATACAATATATGTACAGAAGTATAGGGGCACTATACAATATATGTACAGAAGTCTCGGTGCACTATACAATATATGTGCAGAAGTATCGGGGCACTACACAATATATTTACAGAAGAATCGGGGCACTATAAAATATATGTACAGAAGTATCGGGGCACTATACAATATCTGTACAGATGTAACAGGGCACTATACAATATATGTACAGAAGAATAGGGGCACTATACAATATATGTACAGAATTATCGGGGCACTATACAATATATGTACAGATGTATCGGGGCACTATACAATATATGTACAGAAGTATCGGGGCACTATACAATATATGTACAGAGGTATCGGAGCGCTATACAATATATGTACAGAAGTATCGGGGCACTATACAATATATGTACAGATGTATCGGGGCACTATACAATATATGTACAGAAGTATCGGGGCACTATACAATATATGTACAGAAGTATCGGGCACTATACAATATATGTACAGATGTATCGGGGCACTATACAATATATGTACAGATGTATCGGGGCACTATACAATATATGTACAGAGGTATCGGGGCACTATACAATATATGTACAGAAGTATCGGGGCACTATACAATATATGTACAGAAGTATAAGGGCACTATACAATATATGTATAGAAGTATCCAGGCACCATACAATATATGTACACATGTATCGAGGCACTATAAAATATATGTACAGAGGTATCGGGGCACTATACAATATATGTACAGAAGAATCGGGGCACCATACAATATATGTACAGAAGTATCGAGGCACTATAAAATATATGTACAGAAGTATCGGGGCACTATACAATATATGTACAGAAGTATCGGGGCACTATACAATATATGTACAGATGTATCGGGGCACTATACAATACATGTACAGAAGTATCGGGGCACTATACAATATATGTACAGATGTATCAGGGCACTATACAATATATGTACAGATGTATCGGGGCACTATACAATATATGTACAGAGGTATCGGGGCACTATACAATATATGTACAGAAGTATCGGGGCACTATACAATATATGTACAGAAGTATCGGGGCACTATACAATAAATATACAGAAGTATCGGGGCACTATACAATATATGTACAGAAGTATCGAGGCACTATACAATATATGTACAGAAGTATCGGGGCACTATACAATATATGTACAGAAGTATCGGGGCACTATGCAATATATATACAGAAGTATCGGAGCACTATACAATATATGTACAGATGTATCGGGGCACTATGCAATATATGTACAGAAGTATCAGGGCACTATACAATATATGTACAGATGTATCGGGGCACTATACAATATATGTACAGAGGTATCGGGACACTATACAATTTATGTACAGAAGTATCGGGGCACTATACAATATATGTACAGATGTATCGGGGCACAAGATTCAAGATTCAAAGAAGCTTTATTGGCAGTACTAAATACACATTAGCTTTGCCAAAGCAAGTGTACAGAAGGGAATAGGGAAAGGGACTGTAGGGATGTTGGGAAGGGGCTCTAGGAAAGGTGGATGGGGCAGATCCAGGATGGGGCTATAAAAGTCCATGTTTACAGAAGTATCGGGGCACTATACAACATATGTACAGAAGTATCGGGGCACTATACAATATATTTACAGAAGTATCAGGGCACTATACAATATATTTACTGAAGTATCGGGGCACAATACAATATATGTACAGAAGTATCGGGGCACTATACAATATATTTACAGAAGTATCAGGGCACTATACAATATATTTAATGAAGTATCGGGGCACAATACAATATATGTACAGAAGTATCGGTGCACTACAGAATATATGTACAGATGTATCGGGGCACTATACAATATATGTACAGAAGTATCAGGGCACTATACAATATATTTACAGAATTATCAGGACACTATACATTATACAGGTATGTATAGAAGTATCCGGGCACTATACAATATATGTACAGCTGAATCGGGGCACTATACAATATATGTACAGAAGTCTCGGTGCACTATACAATATATGTACAGAAGTATCGGGGCACTATACAATATATGTACAGATGTATCGGGGCACTATACAATATATGTACAGAGGTATCGGGGCACTATAAAATATATGTACAGAGGTATCGGTGCACTATACAATATATGTACAGAAGTATCAGGGCACTATACAATATATGTATAGAAGTATCCGGGCACTATACAATATATGTACAGATGTATCGGGGCACTATACAATATATGTACAGAAGTATCGGGGCACTATACAATATATGTACAGATGTATCGGGGCACTATACAATATATGTACAGAGGTATCGGGGCACTATAAAATATATGTACAGAGGTATCGGTGCACTATACAATATATGTACAGAAGTATCAGGGCACTATACAATATATGTATAGAAGTATCCGGGCACTATACAATATATGTACAGATGTATCGGGGCACTATACAATATATGTACAGAAGTCTCGGTGCACTATACAATATATGTGCAGAAGTATCGGGGCACTACACAATATATTTACAGAAGAATCGGGGCACTATAAAATATATGTACAGAAGTATCGGGGCACTATACAATATATGTACAGATGTAACGGGGCACTATACAATATATGTACAGAAGTATCGGGGCACTATACAATATATGTACAGAAGAATAGGGGCACTATACAATATATGTACAGAATTATCGGGGCACTATACAATATATGTACAGATGTATCGGGGCACTATACAATATATGTACAGAAGTATCGGGGCACTATACAATATATGTACAGAGGTATCGGAGCGCTATACAATATATGTACAGAAGTATCGGGGCACTATACAATATATGTACAGATGTATCGGGGCACTATACAATATATGTACAGAAGTATCGGGGCACTATACAATATATGTACAGAAGTATCGGGCACTATACAATATATGTACAGATGTATCGGGGCACTATACAATATACTGTATGTACAGATGTATCGGGGCACTATACAATATATGTACAGAGGTATCGGGGCACTATACAATATATGTACAGAAGTATCGGGGCACTATACAATATATGTACAGAAGTATCAGGGCACTATACAATATATGTATAGAAGTATCCAGGCACTATACAATATATGTACACATGTATCGGGGCACTATAAAATATATGTACAGAGGTATCGGGGCACTATACAATATATGTACAGAAGTATCGGGGCACTATACAATATATGTACAGAAGTATCGAGGCACTATAAAATATATGTACAGAAGTATCGGGGCACTATACAATATATGTACAGATGTATCGGGGCACTATGCAATATATGTACAGAAGTATCGGGGCACTATACAATATATGTACAGATGTATCGGGGCACTATACAATACATGTACAGAAGTATCGGGGCACTATACAATATATGTACAGATGTATCAGGGCACTATACAATATATGTACAGATGTATCGGGGCACTATACAATATATGTACAGAGGTATCGGGGCACTATACAATATATGTACAGAAGTATCAGGGCACTATACAATATATGTACAGAAGTATCGGGGCACTATACAATAAATATACAGAAGTATCGGGGCACTATACAATATATGTACAGAAGTATCGAGGCACTATACAATATATGTACAGAAGTATCGGGGCACTATACAATATATGTACAGAAGTATCGGGGCACTATGCAATATATATACAGAAGTATCGGAGCACTATACAATATATGTACAGATGTATCGGGGCACTATGCAATATATGTACAGAAGTATCAGGGCACTATACAATATATGTACAGAGGTATCGGGACACTATACAATTTATGTACAGAAGTATCGGGGCACTATACAATATATGTACAGATGTATAGGGGCACAAGATTCAAGATTCAAAGAAGCTTTATTGGCAGTACTAAATACACATTAGTTTTGCCAAAGCAAGTGTACAGAAGGGAATAGGGAAAGGGACTGTAGGGATGTTGGGAAGGGGCTCTAGGAAAGGTGGATGGGGCAGATCCAGGATGGGGCTATAAAAGTCCATGTTTACAGAAGTATCGGGGCACTATACAACATATGTACAGAAGTATCGGGGCACTATACAATATATTTACAGAAGTATCAGGGCACTATACAATATATTTACTGAAGTATCGGGGCACAATACAATATATGTACAGAAGTATCGGGGCACTACAGAATATATGTACAGATATATCGGGGCACTATACAATATATGTACAGAAGTATCAGGGCACTATACAATATATTTACAGAATTATCAGGACACTATACATTATACAGGTATGTATAGAAGTATCCGGGCACTATACAATATATGTACAGAAGTCTCGGTGCACTATACAATATATGTACAGAAGTCTCGGTGCACTATACAATATATGTACAGAAGTATCGGTGCACTATACAATATATGTACAGAAATATCAGGGCACTATACAATATATGTATAGAAGTATCCGGGCACTATACAATATATGTACAGATGTATCGGGGCACTATACAATATATATGTACAGAAGTATCGGGGCACAATATAATATATGCACAGATGTATCAGGGCACTATACAATATATGTACAGAGGTATCGGGGCACTATAAAATATATGTACAGAATTATCGGGGTACTATACAATATATGTACAGAGGTATCGGGGCACTATACAATATATGTACAGAGGTATCGGGGCACTATACAATATATGTACAGATGTAACGGGGCACTATACAATATATGTACAGAAGTATCGGGGCACTATACAATATATGTACAGATGTATCGGGGCACTATGCAATATATGTACAGAAGTATCGGGGCACTATACAATATATGTACAGATGTATCGGGGCACTATACAATATATGTACAGAGGTATCGGGACACTATACAATTTATGTACAGAAGTATCGGGACACTATACAATATATGTACAGATGTATCGGGGCACAAGATTCAAGATTCAAAGAAGCTTTATTGGCAGGACTAAATACATATTAGTTTTGCCAAAGCAAGTGTACAGAAGGGAATAGGGAAAGGGACTGTAGGGATGTTGGGAAGGGGCTCTAGGAAAGGTGGAAGGGGCAGATCCAGGATGGGGCTATAAAAGTCCATGTTTACGGAAGTATCGGGGCACTATACAATATATGTACAGCTGAATCGGGGCACTATACAATATATGTACAGAAGTCTCTGTGCACTATACAATATATGTACAGAAGTCTCGGTGCACTATACAATATATGTACAGAAGTATCGGGGCACTATACAATATATGTACAGATGTATCGGGGCACTCTACAATATATGTACAGAGGTATCGGGGCACTATAAAATATATGTACAGAGGTATCGGTGCACTATACAATATATGTACAGAAGTATCAGGGCACTATACAATATATGTATAGAAGTATCCGGGCACTATACAATATATGTACAGATGTATCGGGGCACTATACAATATATGTACAGAAGTATCGGGGCACTATACAATATATATGTACAGAAGTATCGGGGCACTATACAATATATGTACAGATGTATCGGGGCACAAGATTCAAGATTCAAAGAAGCTTTATTGGCAGGAATAAATACACATTGGTTTTGCCAAAGCAAGTGTACAGAAGGGAATAGGGAAAGGGACTGTAGGGATGTTGGGAAGGGGCTCTAGGAAAGGTGGATGGGGCAGATCCAGGATGGGGCTATAAAAGTCCATGTTTACAGAAGTATCGGGGCACTATACAACATATGTACAGAAGTATCGGGGCACTATACAATATATTTACAGAAGTATCAGGGCACTATACAATATATTTACTGAAGTATCGGGGCACAATACAATATATGTACAGAAGTATCGGGGCACTATACAATATATTTACAGAAGTATCAGGGCACTATACAATATATTTACTGAAGTATCGGGGCACAATACAATATATTTACAGAATTATCAGGACACTATACATTATACAGGTATGTATAGAAGTATCCGGGCACTATACAATATACAGTATGTACAGCTGAATCGGGGCACTATACAATATATGTACAGAAGTCTCGGTGCACTATACAATATATGTACAGAAGTCTCGGTGCACTATACAATATATGTACAGAAGTATCGGGGCACTATACAATATATGTACAGATGTATCGGGGCACTATACAATATATGTACAGAAGTATCGGCGCACTATATAATATATGTACAGATGTATTGGGGCACTATACAATATATGTACAGAAGTATCAAGGCACTATACAATATATTTAAAGAAGTATCGGGGCACTATACATTATACAGGTATGTATAGAAGTATCAGGGCACTATACAATATATGTACAGATGTATCGGGGCACTATACAATATATGTACAGAAGTATCGGGGCACTATAGAATATATGTACAGAAGTATCGGGGCACTATACAATATATGTACAGAAGTATCGGGGCACTATACAATATATGTACAGATGGATCGGGGCACTATACAATATATGTAAAGAAGTATCGGGGCACTATACAATATATGTACAGAAGTATCGGGGCACTATACAATATATGTACAGAAGTATCGGGGCACTATGCAATATATGTACAGAAGTCTCGGTGCACTATACAATATATATACAGAAGTCTCGGTGCACTATACAATATATGTACAGAAGTCTCGGTGCACTATACAATATATGTACAGAAGTCTCGGTGCACTATACAATATATGTACAGAAGTCTCGGTGCACTATACAATATATGTACAGAAGTATCGGGGCACTATACAATATATGTACAGAAGTCTCGGTGCACTATACAATATATGTACAGAAGTATCGGGGCACTATACAATATATGTACAGAAGTGTCGGTGCACTATACAATATATGTACAGAAGTATCAAGGCACTATACAATATATGTACAGAAGTCTCGGTGCACTATACAATATATGTACAGAAGTCTCGGTACACTATACAATATATGTACAGATGTATCGGGGCACTATACAATATATGTACAGAAGTCTCGGTGCACTATACAATATATGTACAGAAGTCTCGGTGCACTATACAATATATGTACAGAAATATCGGGGCACTATACAATATATGTACAGAAGTCTCGGTGCACTATACAATATATGTACAGATGTATCGGGGCACTATACAATATATGTACAGAAGTCTCGGTGCACTATACAATATATGTACAGAAGTATCGGGGCACTATACAATATATGTACAGATGTATCGGGGCACTATACAATATATGTACAGAAGTCTCGGTGCACTATACAATATATGTACAGAAGTCTCGGTGCACTATACAATATATGTACAGAAGTATCGGGGCACTATACAATATATGTACAGAAGTCTCGGGGCACTATACAATGTATGTACAGATGTATCGGGGCACTATACAATATATGTACAGAAGTCTCGGTGCACTATACAATATATGTACAGAAGTCTCGGTGCACTATACAATATATGTACAGAAGTATCGGGGCACTATACAATATATGTACAGAAGTCTCGGTGCACTATACAATATATGTACAGAATTATCAAGGCACTATACAATATATGTACAGAAGTCTCGGTGCACTATACAATATATGTACAGAAGTCTCGGTGCACTATACAATATATGTACAGATGTATCGGGGCACTATACAATATATGTACAGAAGTCTCGGTGCACTATACAATATATGTACAGAAGTCTCGGTGCACTATACAATATATGTACAGAAGTATCGGGGCACTATACAATATATGTACAGAAGTCTCGGTGCACTATACAATATATGTACAGATGTATCGGGGCACTATACAATATATGTACAGAAGTCTCGGTGCACTATACAATATATGTACAGAAGTATCGGGGCACTATACAATATATGTACAGAAGTATCGGGGCACTATACAATATATGTACAGATGTATCGGGGCACTATACAATATATGTACAGAAGTCTCGGTGCACTATACAATATATGTACAGAAGTCTCGGTGCACTATACAATATATGTACAGAAGTATCGGTGCACTATAAAATATATGTACAGAAGTCTCGGTGCACTATACAATATACAGTCATATGTAAAAGTTTGGGCACCCCTATTAATGTTAACCTTTTTTCTTTATAACAATTTTGGTTTTTGCAACAGGTATTTCAGTTTCATATATCTAATAACTGATGGACTCAGTTATATTTCTGGATTCAAATGAGGTTTATTGTACTAACAGAAAATGTGCAATCTGCATTTAAACAAAATTTGACCGGTGCAAAAGTATGGGCACCCTTATCATTTTCTTGATTTGAACACTCCTAACTACTTTTTACTGACTTCCTGAAGCACTAAATTGGTTTTGTAACCTCATTGAGCTTTGAACTTCATAGCCAGGTGTATCAAATCATGAGAAAATGTATTTAAAGTGGCCACTTGCAAGTAGTTCTCCTATTTGATTCTCCTATGAAGAGTGTCATCATGGGCTCCTCAAAACAACTCTCAAATAATCTGAAAACAAAGATTATTCAACATAGCTTTTCAGGGGAAGGATACAAAATGTTGTCTCAGAGATTTAACCTGTCAGTTTCCACTGTGAGGAACATAGTAAGGAATTGGAAGAACACAGGTACAGTTCTTGTTAAGCCCAGAAGTGGCAGGCCAAGAAAAATATCAGAAAGGCAGAGAAGAAGAATGGTGAGAACAGTCAAGGACAATCCACAGACCACCTCCAAAGACCTGCAGCATCATCTTGCTGCAGATGGTGTCACTGTGCATCGGTCAACAATACAGCGCACTTTGCACAAGGAGAAGCTGTATGGGAGAGTGATGCGAAAGAAGCCGTTTCTGCAAGCACGCCACAAACAGAGTCGCCTGAGGTATGCAAAAGCACATTTGGACAAGCCAGTTACATTTTGGAAGAAGGTCCTGTGAACTGATGAAACAAAGATTGAGTTGTTTGGTCATACAAAAAGGCGTTATGCATGCGCTGTATTGTTGACCGATGCACAGTGACACCATCTGCAGCAAGATGAGGCTGCAGGTCTTTGGAGGTGGTCTGTGGATTGTCCTTGACTGTTCTCACCATTCTTCTTCTCTGCCTTTCTGATAGTTTTCTTGGCCTGCCACTTCTGGGCTTAACAAGAACTGTACCTGTGTTCTTCCATTTCCTTACTATGTTCCTCACAGTGGAAACTGACAGGTTAAATCTCTGAGACAACTTTTTGTATCCTTCCCCTGAAAAGCTATGTTGAATAATCTTTGTTTTCAGATCATTTGACAGTTGTTTTGAGGAGCCCATGATGCCACTCTTCATAGGAGAATCAAATAGGAGAACTACTTGCAAGTGGCCACTTTAAATACCTTTTCTCATGATTTGATACACCTGGCTATGAAGTTCAAAGCTCAATGAGGTTACAAAACCAATTTAGTGCTTCAGGAAGTCAGTAAAAAGTAGTTAGGAGTGTTCAAATCAAGAAAATGATAAGGGTGCCCATACTTTTGCACCGGTCAAATTTTGTTTAAATGCAGATTGCACATTTTCTGTTAGTACAATAAACCTCATTTGAATCCAGAAATATAACTGAGTCCATCAGTTATTAGATATATGAAACTGAAATAGCTGTTGCAAAAACCAAAATTGTTATAAAGAAAAAAGGTTAACATTAATAGGGGTGCCCAAACTTTTACATATGACTGTATGTACAGATGGATCGGGGCACTATACAATATATGTACAGAAGTATCGGGGCACTATAGAATATATGTACAGACGTATCGTGGCACTATACAATATATGTACAGACGTATCGGGGCACTATACAATATATGTACAGACGTATCGGGGCACTATACAATATATGTACAGACGTATCGGGGCACTATACAATATATGTACAGACGTATCGGGGCACTATGCAATATATGTACAGACGTATCGGGGCACTGTACAATATATGTACAGACGTATCGGGGCACTATACAATATATGTACAGAATATGAGGAAGTGACCGGTGTCACATGTAGGGGTCGCTGTGTGTTCCTCCCAGAATGCGGACGGAGCCCTATTAGACCAGCAGGATGCCTGTAAGTAACAGGGCAAAATTAAAGTAAACGTTGACCTGGTCAAGCTATTTGGCCTGGGCATTGTTCAGGAAAAGTAGCTATAGGCTTTTATTTTTTTAAACTAACTGCAAGAAGGAAGTGGGGCCGGTCCGTTTCCTCCAGGTCGGGTCCTCCAGGCCACAGATTCCAGCTTCAGAGTGCATTGCGGTCACAGGTGTGGTTGTGATTGCAATGCAGAATAAAAATAAGTATAGGTCTTGGACATGCTAGTGTCCAAGTCAGGTTTAGGGAAAACCTGCCCTGGATTTTGGTGTTTTGAAACAGACGTGAACCTGCTTTCATCTGCGAAGAGCACAGGGCGCCAGTGGTGAAATTGCCAATCTTGGTGATTTGGCGTCCAGCAAGGTGTTGGGCTGTGAGCACAATCCACATCTGTGGACGTCGGCCACTCAGACCATCCTCATGGAGTCGGCTTCTAATTGTTTGTGCAGACACATGCACATTTGTGGCCTGCTGGAGGTCATTTTGCAGGGCTCTGGCAGTGCTCCTCCTGTTCCTCCTTGCACAAAGGCTGAGGTAGAAGTCCTGCTGCTGGGTTGTTACCCTCCTATGGCCCCTCCACGTCTCCTGGTATACTGGCCTGTCTCCTGGTAACGCCTCCAGCCTCTGGACACTACGCTGTCAGACACAGCAAACCTTCTTGCCACGGCTCGCATTGATGTGCCATCCTGGATGAGCTGCACTTCCTGAGCCATTTGTGTGGGTTGTAGAGTCTGTCTCATGCTACCACGAGTGTGAAAGCACAACCAACATTCAAAAGTGACCAAAACATCAGTCAGAAAGCATTGGTACTGAGATGTGGTCTGTGGTACCCACCTGCAGAACCACTCCTGTTATGAATGAGTCACCGTAGGAGGCAAAAACAGAAATACTAGCTAAGTCCAGAAAACCAGAGAAGTTGGCAGCTATCGGATTGCAGACCCCTGAACCTAACAACAACAACTAGCAGTAGCCATGGGGGGTTCCTACGGTGCCCTAGACCCCTCGATCACAACCCATCTGTTGTCTATTTCATTTGCACAACAGCATGTGAAATTGATTGTCAAACAGTGTTGCTTCCCAAGTGGACAGTTTGATTTCACAGAAGTTTGATTTACTTGGAGTTATATTCTGTTGTTTAAGTGTTCCCTTTATTTTTTGAGCAGTGTGTGTATATGTATATATATATATATATATATATATATATATATATATATATATATTAGCTATGAACTCGTTCTACGCCCGGGTGGTGAGCATTTTTGTTGGTATGTGGTATCCCATACTGGTATGTGCTGCCCCCTCCTATCCTGGTGTGCATGGCACCCTTCATCCCTATCCTGGTATGCATGGTACCCTCACCCACCCCCCCAATACTGGTAAGCATGGCACCCTATTCCTCATCCTGGTATGCATGGCCCCCTCACCCCCCAATCCTGGTATGCATGGTCCCCTCACCCCCCTTTCGTGGTATGCATGGTCCCCTCACCCCCCTTTTGTAGTATGCGTGGTCCCCTCACCCCCCTATCCTTGTATGCATGGTCCCCTCACCCTCAATCCTGGTATGCATGGTCCCCTCACCCCCTATCCTGGTATGCATGCTACCTCTCACCCCCCATCCAGATATGTATGGTCCCCCTCACCACTATTAAATTGCACACATACAAAAAAAAAACATTTATACTCCCCTTTCTTTCCTGTGCTCCAGCGCTGTCACGTTCTGCTGGAGGTCGGGGGAGGAGTCTGACGCCAGAGTACGCGCATGCCCATAGCGCTGTCTGGCTCCATATTGCTGAAGACACACTGCCAATGTGTCTTCAGTAAGATGGCGCCGGATCGCGCTATGCGCATGCGCGATTCCGGCCGCACTCCTGCTCCGGTCTCCATCCGAAGAGAAGCGCCGCGGCATCGCTCCTCCCAGTCAGGTAAGTATGTAAGTATGGCGCCGGAAATAGCGGTATGCAGTGTGTACGCGTACCGCCATCTCCGATGCCATACATACTCCTCACCGCTGGATGCCTCATTCTGTCTGGAGCCAGACTGCGCAGGTGCGTCTTGCTTGCGCAGTCTATAAAGGTTTCAGACAGAGTGACGCTTAGCCCGTTATATTATAGATATACTGTATATATGCATGTATTCTATGTGTATATATCTACTCTATTCTAACCTGTCAGTGTGATTTTACTGTACAGCGCATATGAATTACCAGCTTTTCTTCTATATCTCTCTCTCTGTCTATGTAATATAAATACATATATATTTCAAAGGACACCGATGCGTATAAATTGGACAGCACTCACATGGTCCGAGTGCTGTGTGATTTTTTTCTTGCACCAATTGACTTCTATTGCAGGATGCAATCCATTTTCTGATGACAATCGCCGCATGCTGCGATTTTTTTCCAGTCCGATCATGATCCGATCCGAGCTGGAAAAAGAACGCAGATGAAGACAGAATCATAGAACAAAATTGGTCCGAATTAAATCCAATTTTTTATCAGATTGCATTCGTCCGATTTCATCGCAAGTGGGAATGAGCCCTTAAGCATGAAGGCAACTTCTGCGTCCGGTACAAGGTGTGCACTAACACTGGCATTTTTTTTTTATTTCTTTAGATCATTTTTATATGTTGACCATTTAGGCTGTGTTCACCCACAGCGTTTTTTTCGCGGATTTGCCAAAAAATCCGCTTAAAAAACGCTTAAAAGAAGCTTCCCATTCATTTTAATGCATTTTGCACTTTTTGTGCATATTCATGCGTTTTTTCCGAGAAAAAAACGCTTCACGGTAAAAAACGCAGCATGCTCATTAATTTCGCTGATTTTTCCTAATTTCTGGCTATTTCTATGTGCCTGGGGCAAAACCGCGCATTGTTTGCGCGGAAAACGCTCAGAAAAAAACGCACGGTTTCTGGGAAGGAGTCCGGTTTTTATGCAGAAATTTTCTGCATACGTGTGCACATAGCCTTCGGCTACTTTCACACATCAGTTTTTTGCCGTCAGGCAGGATCCAGCTATTTTTAGAAAAACCGGATCCGGCAAAATCAGGCGCCGGATCAGTTTTTCTCTCATTGAATGGTATTAGTGCCGGATCACGCCGCATTGCCTTCCGTTTCTTCCGGTTTTTGCCGGATACGGCAAAAATTTTGATTCCGGCATCTGGAAAAAACGTCTCTAGTAACGTTTTTTGTCTGCGGCGAAAAACCGGACAGCGCCGGTTCCAACGCTTCCGGCCTTTTGCCACAATGAAAGTCTATGGGCGCCGGAATGCGCTGGATCCGGAAAAAGACGGATCCGGCCACCGGATACGTTTTTTTTAAGTCTGCGCATGCTCAGATCCAATTGGCCAGCCCCCAGGAAACAGATATAACCTGCTGGACGGATCCGGCAGAAAAACGGATCCGTTCTCCAAAATTTACACCGGATCCGGTTTTTCTAAAAATAGCCGGATCCTGCCTGACGGCAAAAACCTGATGTGTGAAAGTAGCCTTAGGCCGGGGTCACACTGGCAAGGAATACGGGAGAGTGATAGGCGCAAAAAGCACGCATTAGACACGGACCAATGATTCTCTATGGGGTCACTCGCACCAGCCGTATATTTCTCCTCAGTATCCTACGCTCCGTGCCACTCGCAGCATGCTGCGATTGTCAGCGTACTACGCCCATAATACGCCAATGCAAGTCTATGGGTGCGCAAAAAATACGGATTACACACGGACCACACATGTGACCTGCGAGAAATACGCACCCGGTGTCTTTTAGCAAAGCCGGCAATTCAGTGCACGATACAGTAAACTCACACTGACAGGTTTAATAAAGAAATGAAAGAATAGATATAGACACATAGAATACATATATATATATATATATATATATATATATGTATTCTATGTGTCTATATCTATTCTTTCATTTCTTTATTAAAACTGTCATAGGGCTCCATTATATGTCCATTTTGCAAGCCTGCGAGAAAATCTCACCATACGGATGCCATACGGATTACAAACGGATGCTGACATGCGCAAAATACGCGACCACACCTTGCTTACGGATGACATACGGAGCACTGTTTAGGGGTCTGTCATCCGTATTACGCATGTAAAATACTGACCGTATTTTGCGCAGGTTAGTGTGACTCCAGCCTTAGAGAAAGCATCCAAAAGAAAAAGTCATGTCAGTCGTAGAGTGTACTATTATGTCTATGTTCTCTTCACTAGTTGTATGAACATTAAAAAAGTGAAAGTTGTGGTTTATAAAATAGAAATGATTTGTTCTAGGACAGATGCAGAACACCGCATTATCGGTCTGAGTGGTTTGCGCTTGGACCAATGTTATTCTATGGGGTCGTGCACATTTCAGATCATTCCTTGGTCAGGAAATCGCTATATGCCTGAGTGTGATTCGACATTTGGATGATAGCCGGCCATGCCAGTCAATGAGCCTGTGGAAACCATCGGCTTCACTCGGATGGCATCTGAGTGTAGCCTAATTTCCGCAGCCTCACAGAATGGTGAAGGTGAAGACATTTTTTTTCCTCCATATTCTCCTCATCTGAGAGAATGAAGCCTTTGCGATCACAGTCTGATTGGATGAGAGACTCTATGGCGATGTCTGCACCAGTCCTTAAAGAAACTAAAATGACTACAGATCGGTAGCATTGTTTGGTGCGACATTTGTATTGGTGGAATATCTGACATGCCTCGCACTTTATGCAAATGTACCGTACTACATGCATCACTGAGAAATCTCCGAATAAGGCGCAATTCACAAGGCATTGATTTTCCTCGTAGTGATTTTCCTCATCAGGGCTTTATAGGTTTGATAAGAGTTTTATCAGTTTTTCTTGGATGAAAAAACAAACTTATGATAAAGGTTTCTCTTCTCAGGCTTCACCTATCAAACAATCCATGAAGAACAAGCAGCACTTGGATGGCATCTGAATGCTGCCCGTTTTCTTTGACGAGTCCATAGACTCGCATTGATTCGCTTTGATCCGACACTCGGATCAGTATAGGAAAAGTCTCTGTGTTTCTGTGCAGATCACTCAGTCCACGGACAAAATTGGACATGTAAACTACCCCATAAACTATCATATGTACAGGTACCACCCATGAAGAGTCCGATACATGACAGCACATGTACGAGAGATGGTGATGTGTATGAGCCCCAACACAAACGATTTCCACATCTAGGAATAATCTATCATGACCGACATAGACAATCTCTACTCACAGACATGAACTCGTCTGCATCCAGGTACAAAACACTAATGGGGATTCTCCTGGAATATTCCTCTTTCTTCATCTCATTAATATGCCTGGAAATAAAACATGCACATCATAACGAGAATTATCAGTTATTTAAAGGGAACCCGTCAGCCGGCTGTTACTACGTCACCTGAGAGCAGCGTAACGTAGAGCAAAAGGCCCTGATTCCAAAGATCTGTCACTTTTTTTACTGGGTGCAAAAGTTGTGATACAATCGGTTTTTAGATGAAGATACAGTAGAGCTCAGAAAGCTGACACTGCCCCACACCACAGCTTTATATAGTGACAGTAGGCTGCTAATCACTGCTGGAATCAGAGTTGGACCAGGATGTACGTAAGCTGTAGTCCTGTAGTGATAATCTGCTGCTGATAAAGCACTCATTGTACTGAAACAGCACACAGCCTAATAAGTTACAAATCACTGGAATCAGAGTCTCATCCCCTAACTCCTGCCCTCAGATTACAGAGCAAAAATCTACTGACAGATTCCCTTTAATTAGCAATTATCAAATAAAAATATAAGAAAATTATATCAATTTGAAATCCACCGAACAGCCGCTTCATCTCCCCTCAACTTCTGACAGTGGAAGGTGGGCATTAAATGTTGGAAGTCCTGACACAGTCTACTCTAATGTCCACCTTACTAATCTGATACAACATATTGGTATAAAATAAACTCATCCATGGTAAACCTGCTGCCATCATTACTGGTGTCGACCACCAGATATATATCTCAAAAAAGAACACAGTTAAAGCAGGAAAGTGATCTATGTCTATGATGCACCCAATAAATGGAGCATCGTTGTTCCTCCTGGTGATGAAAGAGTTAGGATGGAGTTTGCTCTTACCAGCGCAGCGCTGACAGCCACTTCTCCTTCGTCTCGGAGGAACTACAACAGAAAACAATGCAGTGCGACATGAAACCACTGCGGTCTCTACCACATTCCCAGTCGTGACCCGGTTCCTTCCTCCCATCCACAACACAAGCAGATGCCCTTCCTGAGGCTATTCTCAGCCCTGTCCAGTCTGCGTTTCCTTCTCCTGATGTCAATCTTACTTCTTGCCAAGTTTCTTTTTCTATTTATCTTCATTGACCTGAACATTGTGTTTTATTCCTTTATTCTCTACATAGAGGAGGATCGCCCTATAAATACAATGTGCTGTTTATTAATGGAGCGGATAAGACAGTCCTGCGATGCAAGACGTCCTGGAGTCAGGTGTATATACTATATACACATACAGTGGGTACGGAAAGTATTCAGACCTCTTTACATTTTTCACTGTTTGTTTCATTGCAGCCATTTGGTAAATTCAAAAAAGTTCATTTTTTTCTCACTAATGTACACACTGCACCTCATCTTGACTGAAAAAAAAACAGAAATGTAGAAATTTTTGCAAACTTATTAAAAAAGAAAAGCTGAAATATCACATGGTCATAAGTATTCAGCCGCTTTGCTCAGTATTGAGTAGAAGCACCTTTTGAGCTAGTACAGCCATGAGTCTTCTTGGGAATGATGCAACAAGTTTTTCACACCTGGATTTGGGGATCCTCTTCCATTCTTCCTTGCAGATCCTCTCCCGTTCCGTCAGGTTGGATGGTGAACGTTGGTGAACAGCCATTTTCAGGCATCCCCATAGATGCTCAATTGGATTTAGGTCAGGGCTCTGGCTGGGCCAGTCAAGAATGGTAACAGAGTTGTTCTGAAGCCACTCCTTTGTTATTTTAGCTGTGTGCTTAGGGTCATTGTCTTGTTGGAAGGTGAACCTTCGGCCAAGTCTGAGGTCCAGAGCACTCTGGAAGAGGTTTTCATCCAGGATATCTCTGTACTTGGCCGCATTCATGTTTCCTTCAATTGCAACCAATTGTCCTGTCCATGAAGCTGAAAAACACCCCCATAGCATGATGCTGCCACCACCATGTTTCACTGTTGGGATTGTATTGGGCAGGTGATGAGCAGTGCCTGGTTTTCTCCACACATACCACTTAGAATTATCACCAAAATGTTCTATCTTCGTCTCATCAGACCAGAGAACCTTATTTTTCATAGTCTGGGAATCCTTCATGTGTTTTTAGCAAACTCTATGAGGGCTTTCATGTCTTGCACTGAGGAGAGTGTTATGAATGGGTCACCGAGGAGGAGAGCAAGCCCAAGCTAAGCCACAGAAAACCAGAGGGGTTGGTAACTAAGCAGATTGCAGACCCCTGATCCTATCCACACAACTAGCAGTAGCCATGGCGCGTACCTACGATGATCCTAGACGCCACGGCACAGCCGGAGAGCTAACTAAGCCTAAAGCAAGAAAGGGGAAATCTAAACTGCCTCAGAGCAGACCCCAAAGGAATAGATAGCCCCCAAACATATATTGTCGGTGAGACAAGGTGAAAACACAAACGCAGGCAGGAAAATAGACTGCGCAAATGATGGGGCCCACACTGACTAGACAAGACAGGAAAGGAAAGATGCTGTCTGCAATCACGCAAAAAACCCTGCTAAAAGTCCAACACGTCTGATGCAAAAAACACTGAAGTCGCACGACTTCGCCCACTATATCAGCACTCTGGTATATTCTGAAAGCAGAGCAAAAAGAGGCCAATCTAATAAGGGCAAAAACAACCTGGCACAAGCAGTAACATATGGATGGTGATTCAGCACAGCCTGTTGTGAGTTCATTTTCCCCTTCACCATTGAGGTCTGATGAACTCCCTCTTCTGGTGAAGGAAGGTAGTGAGGCTGATTACCAAGCACATACCTGGGCAGGATGATGATGACTGGGTGACGGGGATTACTGACTGGATATAAGTCAGCCGACGCCCTTCTGCCTTGCTGGTGATCTCTCTGAGGGATTCTAGGAGACCAGTCTGATTCCTGCTCCTCAAAAGCTAAGTTTTCTGCTCTACTTTTTGCATTTGTGTTTTGGTTTGATTTTGCATTGTTTTCCTTGATTTCTGCCATTCCCTTATGGGGTGAGCTGAATTCCTTTTTGCTCTGTCTTCAGAAAATACCTGAGTACTGATATAGTTTTTTTGAAGCCTAGCGTCTTCAGGGCTTTTTTCTTTAACAGCTGTTGGCTCTTGTTTTGATAGGGTTTTGGCAGATTACAGACAGCAGCTTTTCTATCCTGTCCTATCTAGTTAGCTTGGGCCCCATCATTTGCTCAGCCTATCTTTCTATCTGTGTGAGTGTTTTTTCATCTTGCTTCACCATCATTATATGTTGGGGCTGCCTATTGCTTTGGGGTCTGCTCTGGGGCAGTTTAGATTTCCCTTTCTGTCTTTAGGCTATGTAGTTCTCCGGCTGTGATCGAGGGGTCTAGGGCACCGTAGGAACCCCCCACGGCTACTGCTAGTTGTTGTTGATAGGTTCAGGGGTCTGCAATCCGATAGCTGCCAACTTCTCTGGTTTTCTGGACTTAGCTAGTATTTCTGTTTTTGCCTCCTACGGTGACTCATTCATAACAGAATCACCAGCCATAACGCAGATCCTAGGGTACTCAATAGCAGGAAAGAATTGTTAAAAAAAAAAAAAATTGTATATTTTTTCCTCTATATCTCTGAGGCCTTAGGGGGAATTTTTTTTCTCTCAATGGAGATAAAGCAATTGTCTGATCGTGTGGAGCAGCTCGCTGCGGAAGTGCGGGGAATTTCCGCCTACCTTGCTCATTCACATGCTGCTGAACCAAAGATCCCTACTCCTGATGTGTTTTTTGGGGATCGGTCTAAATTTTTGAATTTCAAAAATAATTGTAAATTATTTTTGCCTTGAAGCCTAACTTGTCAGGGAGCTCCGCGCAGCAGGTTAAAATTGTGATCTCTTTGCTGCGTGGCGATCCCCAGGATTGGGCGTTTTCTTTGAAACCAGATGATCCTATTCTGACTAATGTGAATGCATTTTTTCAAGCCTTGGGGTTGTTGTATGACGAACCTAATGCTATTGATCAGGCTTTTTGGTGTTGCATAATTTGCATGATACCATTGTTCTGGGGTTTCCCTGGTTGCAAATTCATAATCCAGTTTTGGATTGGAAATCTGTGTCTGTGGTGAGTTGGGGTTGTCGGTGTGCCCTTAGTGAGGCTCCGGTTTTTTCCACCTCTCCTCAGTCGCATGATGTTCCTGACTATTTGGCGGATTTTTATGATGTATTTAGTGAGTCCTCCTGGAACTCTTCCAGAGCACGTCTCAAATCGGGCGAGATGGCAGAAAGAACTACCCCTTCGCCTAAGATGGTAGCAGGCTTGGTCACCACAGGAGAATCAGCAAAGAAGCTCCTAGAGAGAGCGTCAGCCTTGACATTCTTAGTGCCAGGAAGAAAAGAGACCACAAAATCAAAACGTGTAAAAAACAAGGCCCACCTAGCCTGTCTAGGGTTCAAGCGTTTGGCCGACTCCAGGTAAATCAAATTCTTGTGGTCAGTGAGGACCACAACTTGATGTTTAGCTCCCTCCAACCAATGTCTCCACTCCTCAAATGCCCATTTCATGGCCAACAGTTCCCGATTCCCCACATCATAGTTACGTTCAGATGGAGAGAACTTTCGGGAAAAGAAAGCACAGGGATTCATTTTAGCTGTTACAGGATCCTTTTGGGACAAAACAGCTCCTGCACCAATCTCAGAAGCGTCCACCTCTACCTGGAACGGGAGTGAGACATCAGGTTGCCGCAATACCGGGGCTGAAGTGAATCTTCGCTTCAGCTCCTGAAAGGAAGAAACAGCCTCCGGAGACCAATTCAACACATCAGCACCCTTCCTAGTCAAATCCGTCAATGGCTTGGCAATACTAGAAAATTTTGCTATAAATTTCCGATAAAAATTAGCAAAACCCAAAAACTTCTGGAGGGCCTTCAAAGAAGTGGGCTGAACCCAATCATAAATGGCCTGTACCTTGGCCGGGTCCATTTTAATAGTTGAGGGAGACAAAATAAATCCCAAAAATGAAACCCTCTGTACCCCAAAAAGGCATTTCGATCCCTTGACATACAGGGAATTCTCCCTCAAAATCCGGAACACAATCCGAACATGTTCCACATGAGAGTCCCAATTCTTGGAGAAGATCAAAATATCATCCAGATAGATAATCAAAAATTTATCCACAAAGTCTCGGAATATATCGTTCATGAAGCACTGGAAGACAGAAGGGGCATTAGTGAGCCCAAAAGGCATCACCAGGTACTCAAAATGTCCCTCCGGAGTATTAAACGCCGTCTTCCATTCATCCCCATGCTTAAAGCGAATAAGATTATACGCCTCCCTGAGGTCAAGCTTGGTAAACCAGCAAGCAGCTTTAACTCTGGAGAATAGATCAGAAATCAGGGGTAACGGATACTGATATTTAACAGTAATTTTGTTGAGGGCACGATAGTCAATACAAGGCCTTAATGAACCATCCTTTTTAGCCACGAAAAAAAAAACACAGCACCTAAGGGTGAAGAGGATGGTCTAATATGACCCTTCTCCAATGCCTCCTTAATATAGGATCGCATAGCCTCGTGCTCGGGTACAGATAAATTGAAAAGCCGACCCTTGGGGAATTTACACCCCGGGTTAAGCTCAATTGCACAGTCATAACTCCTATGAGGAGGCAAAGACGCAGACTCATTCTCACTAAATACATCATAAAAGTCAGCCAAATAGTCAGGAACATCATTCGACTGGGGAGAGGTGGAGAAAACAGGAGCATCACTAAGGGCACACCGACAACCCCAATTCACCACAGACAAAGATTTCCAATCCAGAACTGGATTATGGATTTGCAACCAGGGAAACCCCAGAACAATGGTATCATGCAAATTATGCAACACCAAAAATCTGCAATTTTCTTGATGGTCTGGGGCAACCCGAATTACCACCTGGGTCCAAAACTGAGGTTTATTCTTCGCCAAAGGAGTAGCATCAATACCCCTCAAAGGGATAGGCGTCCGCAGAGGTGTCATCGGAAATCCACAACGTTTAGCAAAATCCAAGTCCATCAGGTTCAGAGCTGCTCCTGAATCCACAAAAGCCTTGGCGGAAAATGTGGACAGGGAGCAGATCAGAGTAATTGCCAGAAGAAACTTAGGTTGAACACCACCCACAGAAAACGTGTGTGCACAACGTTTCTCTCGTTTAGGGCAGACAGAAATAATATGTGAGGCATCTCCACAAAAAAACACAGCTTATTACGCCTTCTGAACTCCTGACATTGCACCCTAGACAAAACTCTATCACTCTGGCTGCCTTATATCCAGTCAGTAATTCACGTCACCCAGTCATCATCATCCTGCCCAGGTGCTTGGTAATCAGCCTCACTACCTTCCTTCACCAGAAGAGGGAGTTCATCAGACCTCAATGGTGAAGGGGAAAATGAACTCACAACAGTACCTCCCCCTTGAGGAGGGGTCACCGAATCCTCATCCACGCCACCAGGGCGATCAGGGTGAGCCCGATGAAAGGCACGCACCAATCTTGGCATGAATATCAGAGTGTTGTGAGTTCATTTTTCCCTTCACCATTGAGGTCTGATGAACTCCCTCCTCTGGTGAAGGAAGGTAGTGAGACTGATTACCAAACACCTGGGCAGCTAGATGATAACTGGGTGGATGGAATTGAGGACTGGATATAAGGCTGCCGACGCCCTTCTTCCTGGCTGGTGATTTTCCTGCTGGATTCTTGGAGACCAGTCTGATTCCTGCGTCTCAAAGCTAAGTTTTTCTGCTCTGCTTTGTACTCTTCAGTTTTGTTTTTGTTTTGCCTTGTTTTTTGGGAGTTCTGCCATCCCTGGCCGGGGATGAGCTGAATTCCATTTTTGTCTCTGATCTGTTGATCTTTTGCTCTGTCTTCAGAATATACCTGAGTGCTGATGTAGTCTTTTGAAGCCTAGCGACTTCAGGGCCTGTTTTTCCTATCAGTCGGTTGGCTCATTTTGATAGGGTTTTTGCGGATGGCAGACAGCAGCTTTCCTCTCCTGTCCTATGTAGTTAGCTTGGGCCCCATCATTTGCTCAACCTATCTTTCTATCTGTGTTAGTGTTTTCATCTTGCTTCACCGTCATTATATGTTGGGGGCTTCCTATTGCTTTGGGATCTGCTCTGGGGCAGTTTAGTTTTTCCCCCTTTCTGTCTTTAGGCTATGTAGCTCTCCGGCTGTGATCGAGGGGTCTAGGGCACCGTAGGAACCCCCCACGGCTACTGCTAGTTGTTGTGGATAGGTTCAGGGGTCTGCAATCCGATAGCTGCCAACCTCTCTGGTTTTTCTGGACTTATCTAGTATTTCTATTTTTGCCTCCTACGGTGACTCATTCATAACAACAGCCCCAGCCAGAGCTGGCTGACCCACACAAAACTGAGATAGACAAAACCAGATCAAATGCAAACAGAATAGCAAATGAACACTTAGCTGAACATGCAGGGACTGAGCTGGAAACATCAGACCTCACGAGGCAGGAAAAAATCACCAGAAGGGATATAGGGAGTCGGCTGTCTTAAATCTCAATCTGAAACCCCAGATCTCCAATTGTCATCCTCATTATCAGGTGGCAAGCCTCTGTAAATCAGATCAGCTCCATTACCTCCAGTAACCACCAGAGGGAGCCTAGAAAGAGAACTCGCAACCCCTCTGTCAATCTGACCAGCTCCACTACCTTCAGTAATAACCAGAGGGAGGCCAGAAAGCGAATTTACAACAGGAGAGGCTTCCGTCAGGCCACTCTGCCATAAAGGCCCGACTGGTGGAGGGCTGCAGTGATAGTTGACTTTGTGGAACTTTCTCCCATCTCCCTACTGCATCTGTGGAGCTCAGCCACAATGATCTTGGGGTTCTTCTTTACCTCTCTCACCAAGGCTCTTCTCTCACGACTGCTCAGGTTGACAGGACGGCAAGGTCTAAGAGGACTTCTGGTGGTCCCAAACTTCTTCAATTTAAGTATTATGGAGGCCACTCTGTTCTTAAGAATCTTGAGTACTGCAGAAATTCTTTTGTAACCTTGGCCAGATCTGTGACTTGCCACAATTCTGTCTCTGAGCTCCTTGGCCAGTTCTTTTGACCTCTTGATTCTCAATTGGTCTGACATGCACTGGAAGGTGTGAGGTCTTGTATAGACAGGTGTGTCCCTTTACAAATCAAGTCCTATCAGTTAAATTAAACACAGCTGGACTCCAATGAAAGAGTAGAACTAACTCAGGGAGGATCACAAGGAAATGGACAGCATGTGACTTAAATATGTGTGTCTGAGCAAAGGGTCTGAATACTTATGACCATGTGATATTTCAGTTTATCTTTTTTAATAAATTTGCTAAAATTTCTACATTTCTGTTTTTTTCAGTCAAGATGGGGTGCAGACTGTACATTAATGAGGACAAATTGAACTTTTTTTATTTTACTAAATGGCTGCAATGAAACAATAAGTGAAAAATTTAAAGGGGTCTGAATACTTTCCGTACCCACTGTATATATACATATGTGTATGTATGTATGTGCTGGGGCCACACAGGGAGAAGCACATTAGTATATTGTCACTGTCGCTGTCGGTTTAATTATTATTTTATACCTCATAAATCAATAGTTCTGGTAAAAATAAGAAACTTTGTAACATACAGTATCTTATCAGGGAAATCTGCTTCTTTCTCCTCCTGGATGGATCATTTACTCTCAAAATTCTTAACTGATTGTAAAATCTGTGTTTATTGAGTATAGATTTTCCCATTACTGAGATAGAAGATGACAGCTGGTGCTCATAATATTCTATGGAGAACTATAGCTGTCATTCCAGGAGAACTTGCAGATTCGGCATCTTGCTCCTCTGTACTAACAAATTTGATGAGAGGCCTCCATCCCGTGTAATATATTAGAGGCCTTCATCCCATGTAATATTGGAGAGGCCTCCATCCCGTGTAATATATGAGAGGCCTCCATGCCGTGTAATATATGAGAAGCCTCCATCCTGTGTAATATTTGAGAGGCCTCCATCCTGTGTAATATATGAGAGACCTCCATCCCGTGCAATATATAATCCTCCATCCTGTGTATTATATGAGAACCCTCCATCCTGTGTAATATATGGGAGGCATCCATCCCGTGTAATATATGAGAAGTCTCCATTCCGTGTAATATATGAGAAGCCTCCATTCTGTGTAAGATAGAAAGGGCCTCTATCCCATGCAATATGTAAGAAGCCTCCATCCTGTGTAATATACGAGAGGCCTCCATTCTGTGTAATATATGAGAGACTTACATCCCGTGTAATTTATGAGAAGGCTCCATCCCTTGTAATATATGAGAGACCTCCATCTCATGCAATATATGAAAAGTCTCCATTCCATGTAATATATGAGATGTTTCCATCCCGTGTCATATATGAGAGGCCTCCACTCCTTGTAATATATGAGAAGCCTCCATCCCGTGTAATATAGAAGGAGCCTCTATCTCATGTAATATATGAGAGGCCTCTATCCCGTGTAATATATAAGCTTCCATCCCGTGTAATATATAAGAAGCCTCCATCCTGTGTAACATATGAGAGGCATCCATCCCGTGTAATATATGAGAAGTCTCCATTCCGTGTAATATATGAGAAGCCTCTATCCCGTGTAATATAATATATGAGAGGCCTCCATCTCGTGTAATATATGAGAAGTCTCCATTCCATGTAATATAGAAGGGGCCTCTATTCCATGCAATATATAAGAAGCCTCCATCCTGTGTAATATATGAGAGGCCTCCACTCCTTGTAAAATATGAGAAGCCTCCATCCCATGTAATATAGAAGGGGCCTCTATCCTGTGTAATATATGAGAGGCCTCCATCCCATGTAATATATAAGCCTCCATCCCATGTAATATATGAGAAGCCTCCATCCAGTGTAATATATGGGAGGCATTCATCCCGTGTAATATATGAGAAGCCTTCATCCCATGTAATATATGAGAGTCCCCCATCCTGTGTAATATAGGATAGGCCTCCATCCTTTGTAATGATCCAGTTGCCGTCTTTGAACTGACTCTAACTTCTGAATATTAGTTCATATTTAAAGGGAATCTGTTACCAAGTTTTTGCCACATAATCTGAGGATCTATGGCAATACATTATTCTGCTCTCAGAGAGGGTAGCAAAAACCTGGTGACAAATTCCTTTTATAGGGAACCTGTTTTGACAAAAAATGCTACTATCCTGCAAATGTGCGGTTAATCTGCAAGTTAATAGCTTTCTAAAGTCATGCAGCTGCTGCATTGAAAATCCGGCTACCGGAAGGAAATGAACTTAATTGCACGAGACAGCCTCGGGCTTTCAGTGATAGAGGCGCGGCTTCCATCTTAGCTCAGTGCATAGTGAGCAGCGGCTGTTACCAAACCCCGGCACTGACTTACAGCCGGCTCTACAGTGCATCAGTGCTGACTGGCTGTCAGTCAGTACCGTGGCCTTTTTACAGCCTCTGCTCACTGAGTACTAAGGGGGTAACTGAAGCTGTGCCTCTATGACTGAAAGCCAGGGGCTGCATGGAGGAATAAAGTTTTCATTTCCTCCCAGTAGCCGGGCTCTCAGTGCGGAGGCCAGGCTGTTTTTCATGACTGGTTCCATTTATGTGAACTTAAAAATCACAAATATAGAATTACAAATTGCTGTAATTTGATTTAAAACAGAAACATTAGTGCGACTTTTGCCCCATGGCTGTAATGACTGTACCTAAATGTGACCACATAGTTTGTTGTGGGCCAGCCAAGCACAAAGGAGTCTTCAGGCCAATGCTTTTTTTCAGACACTTCTCCAAGGGATGTTGAGAGCCACATCTCGTTCAGTCGGACTTGTCTCTTAAGCTTCATGCTAGGGGACCTGAAGGAAAAAAGAAACTCGAAATTTATGGAACACATGGAAATCAATAGATTAACTAATCTATTGATCTATAGCATCAATTTTATGTAGATGACCGGTTATATGTAGGTATACATTTTATATAGTTATGAAAATGACTATCAGATCTTTTCCATCTGCTATTTCATACTTGCTTGTAAGTAGTCAAATAGAAGTCATTGAGATTATGGTCTCATGGACGTGGCCATATTATGGATCCACATAACACAGCCTGCTATAAGTCATACTTAAAAGAAATATGTCAGTAGGATCAACCCTCATAACCCATCTATATGGGCACGCAGGTCATGGAAAGTTGAGTAAAATGATATCTTGATATCTGCGATCTGATGTCTTATTCTCAAAGAATCCACATTTTTCTTAATATGTAAATGAGCTGTAAAGATCTCTGGGCCGGACATAGATCTCCGTGAGCAGCCGCTTCCAGAGATTATTATAAATGACAGGGTGTTACCAGTTTACCAGTGTGAGACACGTAATGACTGACAGTCCGCTCTCCTGATCTACATGTCTCACACTGGTAACACCTCCTGTCATTTACAATAATCTCTGAAGGCGGATCCTCAGGGAGATCTGTGTCCATCCCAGAGATCTGAATAGCTCATTTACATATCAGAAAAATGTGGATTTGTCTGAGATAAGACATCAGATCGCAGATATCGAGGTGTCCTGTTCTTCAACTTCCTATGACCTGCGTGCCCATATATAGACGGCTTAGGAGTATTTATCCTACTGACTGATGCCCTTTAAAGGAGTTTTCCATTGCACTGATATTGAGTACCTGTCGTTGCAGCCACTAAACCGTGTGAAGAAACATGATCGCGCTGTGACATTGTTTAGTGGCTGCACTTGGGTACCATAGAACAGCTCTTTGTCAAATTCCGAGGACTCACATGTGGCTGATATGTATTGCAGCGCAGAGACCCTCCAGCTGCCTGTATTCCAATACAAGTCAACAGCCAATCACAGGCCGGCAGCACATCATAGGTGGTGCACAGCAGTGACGTCAGCTGCATACCATACAAAAGGACGGTGCATTTGTGGGGAGAGGAGGAAGGTTAGAAGAATCTTTTTTTTAAGCTATGTTGGAAAAGAACAGAACAGGGAAATTAGTACTGGAAAGGGCCCAGGATGGGACATTAAACCTTGAAGGTGCCCAGGATAGGAACATTAAACCATGAAGGGACCCAGGATAGAAACATTAAACCATGAAGTGGCCCAGGATAGGACATTAAAACTTGATGGGGCCCAGGATAGGAATATTAAACCATGAAGGTACCCAGGATAGGAACATTAAACCATGAAGCGGCTCAGGATAGGAACATTACACCATGAAGGGGCCCAGGAGAGGAACATTAAACCATGAAGGGGCCTAGGATAGGAACATTAAACTTTGAAGGGGCACAGGATGAGTACATTAAACTATGAAGGGTTCCAGCATAGGAACATTAAACAATGAAGGGGCCCAGGATAGAAACACTAAACCATGAAGGGATCCAAGATTGGAACATTAAATCATTAAGGGGCCCAGGATGGATACATTAAACCATGAAGGGGCCAAGGATAGGAACATTAAACCACGAAGGGGCCCAGTATAGGAACAATAAAAAACCTTGAAGGGGACAAGGATAGGAATATTAAACCATGAAGGTACCCAGGATAGGAACATTAAACCATGAAGGGGCCCAGGAGAGGAACATTAAACCATGAAGGGGCCTAGGATAGGAACATTAAACCATGAAGGGGCCTAGGATGGGTACATTACACCATGAAGGTACCAGATTAGGAACATCAAACCATGTAGGGGCCCAGAATAGGAACATTAAACCATGAAGGGTCCCAGGATGGGACATTAAACCTTGAAGGGGACCAGGATAACACATTAAACCATGAAGGGGCCCAGGATTAGAACATTACACCTTGAAAGGGCCCAGGATGGCACATTAAACCTTGAAGGCCCCAGGATAGGAACATTGAACCATGAAGGGGCCCAGGATGGGACATTAAACCATGAAAGGGCCCAGGTTGGGGTAAATTATAGCATGAACGAGTCCAAGATGGAGGACATTATACTATGAAGGAAACAAGTGGAGAAGGGGAACAGGAGAGTCAGCTCACCGTTGATGCAGCCACAATCCTGCTGAGAAGCGCATGGAAAATTAAACCAAGCATGGTTCGTCCATTACTAAAGTCTGTGTGTGGTTCGAGAAAAAAAATCGGGATGCACACAGACACTTCACACAGATCCTGTAATGTAGACTTATTATGTATAGCACCGTACTTTAGTATATAGTGTACTTTCTTGTTATCTATAGCGCCATTTTTACTTACATAGTTTCATCTTTTATTATGTCCCCTTATTATGAAACATCCTCTCTAGTTGTTTATGGGGCAGTCCCTTATTATATATGTGGCGCCCCTGAGGCTCAGTCGCCACAGAGGTACTGCACCTCCTCCTGAGGTGTGGTGCCCCACCATCCAGGTAAGTTGGAGGCTCCTGACCACGCTCCAACACTCGCACCCCACACAACAGAGTAGTTCAGGAAAGCCACATTGGGGCTCTCTGCTTGGAGTGTAGCAGAGCACCTTTGGTGGCTCCCTGCTTGGAACACGAAACGTGCTGGGAGGAGGGTGGATTTGAGAATACATAAAAGAGCGGGAAGGTTTAGAATTACAGGTCAGTCTGGGAGAGGAAGCCACTCAGAGAGGAGTGAGGAAAGGAGATCCCTGGAAGAGGGATGGAGGAAGGAGATGCTGCAGCAGATCTCAGTGACCTGGGTCTGCTGGCATGGGAAAGGAAAGAAGGAGAAAGACATTGAACTGAAACCTGATCTTCCAGAAGAGAGAGAGATTAGAACAGAACGAAGGAGTAAAAGGGAACAGAGAGGACGTGGGTTAGAGGAAGAACCCTGCCTAGGAGTTCTAAGCGCAAAGCCGGGGCACGGTCCCCGAGGTTGTATGGACACTTATGGTTCTGCAACAGACACCGGTGGAGTAGTGGGCTGTAAATGCACTACTCCCATCTAAGACTTGGGGGCACAACAGCAACTTGGATAGTGAGCCGGGACTCAGGAGTAGGGAGTCCCCGAAGCAGGCTACAGCTGTCTGCCGTACAAGTAGAGTTCTTGGGAACATCTGTCAGGAGGCACTCCAGGGTAACTCAGTACTGGGAGTACGTCACACTTAAAGGCGCTATAGAGGAGACGTTCAGAAAGGCACATGTTGGCGGAGCGTTGGAAGGGAGCATTCCATCTTGCCTGGAAGTTGACTGAGTCCCTGACCCGGAGGACACGGCACGGAGGCAGGCACCTGTGTGTACTACAGACTGTGACTAAAGCTTTGGAACTGCAAGCCCTGGTGTCCTCCATTCATTCTTGCGCCAACGCATCCAGCCCTGCTACATCTGGGTACCAGCTTCTACACCGCTTGTGCCTCTCCTCTAACTCCATACCCACACTGCCCTGGGGCAACAGCTTCACCTGTGGGGAGCTTCACCATCTTGGCTGCAACACACCACCAGCCCCAGAGGATCTCAAGCAGCGTCGGCTTAATATCTCACTTGCCGAACACCACAGGTGGCGTCATGAACTATTCGTTCAAACCATTACATTCCCCCATTACTTGGGGCTGCTGTGACACATCCTGCTGATACCGGCCCGGTACCGAGTACCCCACAGCCCTGGGAGGGCGACCCAACTTGGCGTCACAAACAGGATGATGAGACCCGATGCCATCGGGTTCTGTGTGCCTAAGATTTGTTGGACTTAAAACTTTTGAGAAGACCCAATTTAATAGACTGTAAAATGAACATTAAAATGGCCATTGGCGTGGTGAAGAAGGGCGTGACGATATGGGAGGTCCTAGGAAAAGACCGCGAACAGTCTTGGGCCTCCCCTGCCTGAATTACTATGTGACAGCAACATGGCCCACCCCCCGAGGGGTTCGTATACTGGCTTGGTATGGAGGAGCTGGAAGAAGACGCCGCCCCCAGAAGGAGGAGCAGAAGCCAGTGGCAGGAAAAGAGCCGAGACAGGAAGAAGAACGCCAGAACGCTATGATGGAAGAAGAGGGAAGGAAGCCTGCAGAGCGCGGGGAGGTGGATCTCCCCGACGCCATGGCTGAAGGCTCAGACCCTGCTTCAAGGAGGACCCGCCAGCAGCTGGAGGACAAAATTGCCCAGCTGATGCGCCGCCTGCAATTGAGACAGGAAGCGCTATGGACATTGAATCTGCAGCGCGCCCAGGAGGGGCCTACACCTGCGGTACCCGCGACACCGGTACCCGCCGCTGCTGCACAGGAGCTTCCCCAGGCAGATTCCGTGGAGCCTGCCGCCACCATCACACCACCGGCAGCATCCGGAGCTCCCTCCATGACGCTACTACCGGAGGAGTTGTACACAGCACAGGGAGCTGAAGCGGAGGAAGAGAAGCCCCCGTCCAGACCTGATGCGGCCACACAGGTCCCTACAGAGACCCCCGCGGACCCGGGGCCGCCGTTAGCTCCACTGCCGTCCCCGGTGTCCCACCGGGCAGCGCCCACCGCCACTACACCTGCACCGGAGCAGAGACCACACCGCCAGGAGGCTCCAGGTATGTCTGATGCCCCTACACCTGGGAAGGCCCTGGGGTGTACCGCGGTCGCAGCGGCTGGCCAGGTTGTGCTAGATCTGGTCTGGGACCGGGATGCCTGTCCCTGGGGGGAAACACCGGAACCCCTGACGGTGGCGCCGTGGTACAAAACCAGCCTGGATCGGTCCCGGGAGGAATAGGAGGATGATGAGAACTGGGCTAGTTGTCAAGTTACCATCCGGCAACTGGCAGCTGAACACCGGGAGAGGGAGCAGCGCCAGCTAGCGGTACTAGGTGCAGATTTGGACCGGATGGAACAGGTCAGAGCCGGGCACTACAATCCCAGAGATGCGGCAGGTTGGGGCCACATCCTGAATGTGAATCATGAGAGGGGGTCTGCTTTATCCATGACCCTAGTCGAATCTCCGATCTGTTTTTCAACCGGAGAGACGTAGAACCTTATTTGAGAAAAGGACACCCTGCCAGAAACCTGAGCCCGGGAGATCATGTGACCTTCAGCAGACACGAAGGTCTGAGAGGCTGGTATGCTATGAACATTAGGCGAGTCCCGGAGGATCTCAGGAAGACCTACAGGCAGAGACCGCCCACTGCCCCCATGTGCCATGTGTCTCGATGTGATCGTTGATCGCGCAAATATGAGTGGTTTTGGGCGAGGCACCAGTCTAGGATTGAGTACACCATCTTCCTAAAGGTAAGATAGCGCCGGAATTTTAATGCGATCTCCGTGACTTCTGTCGCAGTGGACTCAATAAAGATATGACGTACTATCTCGTCCATGGTCAGACAGGCCCAGGTCACATGGACAGGATAGTACGTCGGATGTCAGAGAGGGGGGTTAATGTTCCTATCCTAGACCCTTTCATAGTTTAATATCCCATCCTGGGCCCCTTCAAGATTTAATGTCCCATCTTGGGCCCTATCATGGTTTAATGTTCCTATCCTGGGACACTTCATGGTTTAACGTTCCTATCCTGTGCCCCATCATGGTTTAATGTCCCATCCTACCAATAGTTCTTGCTTTCTCACCAAGCTGCTTGCCTATTGTCCTGTAGCACATCCCAGCCTTATGCCGGTCTCCAATTTTATCCCTGGTGTCCTTAGGCAGCTCTTTGGTCTTGACCAGGGTGAAGAGGTTGGAGTGTGATTGATTGTGTGGACAGGGGTCTTTTATAAAGGTAACGAGTTCAAACAAGTGCAATTAATAGGTGATCAAATACTTATTTCATGCAGTAAAATGCAACTTATTTATTTAACAATCATACAATGTGATTTTCTGGATTTTATTTTTAGATTCTGTCTCTCACAGGTTAAGTGTACCTGCAATAAAAATTAAAGACCTCTCCATTCTTTGTAGGTGGGAAAACTTACACAATCGGCAGTGTATCAAATACTTATTTTCCCCAGTGTAACAAGAGTCAGCACTGTGTAATAAGCGGCGGGAATATAAATAATGAGAGGAGACTGTGTAATATATAATAGAATATATAGATATTTGCACACATAGTAGATATAGTTAGTAGTATAATCTTGTTGGGTTTGCTCACTTGGACTTGGCGATAATCAGGGAGTCAGTGAATAGGAACAGATGTCTCTCTTGCGTCCTCCATCCACTTGAGAGATGCACTTTTTCTCTCAGGATGAACATGTTGTTGGGGCCACAGAAAGCTCCGAGGAGAAGTCCATTGTCAGAATGGCCAGGTAGCAGATTGACCTCCCTGGGAAATCAGTAAGATGTATCATTACTGCTGATATATACGGTACAGTACTACTAGACTAGAAATACTAAACAAAAAAAGTATAACACATAAAACGACTCTTCTCCGAATCCTCCCTTTAATCTCCTTTTGTCTGATATTAAAATTGAAACTGACAAATATAAATGAATTTTATACATGTATCCATGATCTCTGCTTTGTCTTCCCTTCTCCTGACTGTCCTGTGTCTGGCTGTGAGACAACTAGCTACAGCAGAAGTCTCTCCCCTGCCAGCTCTCTTCTAGGACACAAAGAGTGTTAAGCTTCATATATTACTTAGGACGACCCGTCAGTTGGTCACAATGCAAAAATGGAGCAGATTGGCAGAAAACGAACCCCTGTGTTTTCCGCAGGACTCATCAGAAATGTTTGCTTCAGAATCAAACAGAGAATGGTGCAGACTGACAAACAGAAGGGTCAACTGTGCTTTCTTTTAATATTCAGGTTTAGTGTTCCTTGAAAAGTATGAATGTGAATATGATATGGAGAACATTATACATAGAAGAACAGCTGCTCTCACTGCACCGGACCGGGTACAACATCATTCCACTGCCGGGTGGGACATGAAGGCGGTCAAGAACAGCATCCCCCTACAGTCCTTGTCTTGGGACAACTGTGAATTGCATGATTTACATTTTTGACATAAAAACTTCCCGAGTCTGTCTCACACTAAATATCACAATTCCATTTTCAATACTGCATGTCCAGCCTAAAGTGAAATAGCAAGAATCTGCTTTTAGATTTATATTGGGCGCAACTTCAGTGTTACGGTGCGACATGCGGTATATCTGCTCCTGCACTAGTCCAACATGATCCATTCCTACACTCAGCTCACTTTCTTTCATAGCAAAGTCTTCTAAATGGCAACTACATTACTAACTCTGACCAACAACATTACTCGCTCTGACCAACTATATTATTCGCTCTAACCAACTACATTACTCGCTCTGATCAACTACATTACTCGCTCTGACCAACTACATTACTCGCTCGGATCAACAACATTACTCGCTCTGATCAACTACATTACTCGCTCTGATCAACAACATTACTCGCTCTGATCAACTACATTACTCGCTCTGATCAACTACATTACTCGCTCTGATCAACTACATTACTCGCTCTGACCAACGACATTACTCGCTCTGATCAACTACATTACTCGCTCTGATCAACTACATTACTCACTCTGACCAACAATATTATTCGCTCTAACCAACTACATTACTCGCTCTGACCAACTATATTATTCGCTCTAACCAACTACATTACTCGCTCTGACCAACTACATTACTCGCACGGATCAACAACATTACTCGCTCTGATCAACTACATTACTCGCTCTGACCAACTACATTACTCGCTCTGATCAACTACATTACTCGCTCTGATCAACTACATTACTCACTCTGACCAACTACATTACTCGCTCTGATCAACAACATTACTCGCTCTGATCAACTACATTACTCGCTCTGATCAACTACATTACTCGCTCTGATCAACTACATTACTCGCTCTGACCAACGACATTACTCGCTCTGATCAACTACATTACTCGCTCTGATCAACTACATTACTCACTCTGACCAACAATATTATTCGCTCTAACCAACTACATTACTCGCTCTGACCAACTATATTATTCGCTCTAACCAACTACATTACTCGCACGGATCAACAACATTACTCGCTCTAACCAACTACATTACTCGCTCTGACCAACTATATTATTCGCTCTAACCAACTACATTACTCGCTCTGACCAACTACATTACTCGCACGGATCAACAACATTACTCGCTCTGATCAACTACATTACTCGCTCTGACCAACTACATTACTCGCTCTGATCAACTACATTACTCGCTCTGATCAACTACATTACTCGCTCTGACCAACTACATTACTCGCTCTGATCAACAACATTACTCGCTCTGATCAACTTCATTACTCGCTCTGATCAACTACATTACTCGCTCTGATCAACTACATTACTCGCTCTGACCAACGACATTACTCGCTCTGATCAACTACATTACTCGCTCTGATCAACTACATTACTCGCTCTGATCAACAACATTACTCGCTCTGATCAACTACATTACTCACTCTGACCAACAATATTATTCGCTCTAACCAACTACATTACTCGCTCTGACCAACTATATTATTCGCTCTAACCAACTACATTACTCGCACGGATCAACTACATTACTCGCTCTGATCAACTACATTACTCGCTCTAATCAACTACATTACTCGCTCTGACCAACTACATTACTCGCTCTGATCAACTACATTACTCGCTCTGACCAACTACATTACTCGCACGGATCAACTACATTACTCGCTCTGATCAACTACATTACTCGCTCTGATCAACTACATTACTCGCTCTGACCAACTACATTACTCGCTCTGATCAACTACATTACTCGCTCTGATCAACTACATTACTCGCTCTGACCAACTACATTACTCGCTGTGATCAACTACATTACTCGCTCTGACCAACTATCTTACTCGCTCTGACCAACTACATTACTCGCTCTGACCAACTAAATTACTCGCTCTGACCAACTACATTACTCGCTCTGGCCACCTACATTACTCGCTCTGACCAACTACATTACTCGCTCTGACCAACTACATTACTCGCTCTGATCAACTAAATTACTCGCTCTGACCAACTATATTACTCGCTCTGACCAACTACATTACTCGCTCTGACCAACTACATTACTCGCTCTGATCAACTACATTACTCGCTCTGACCAACTAAATTATTCGCTCTGACCAACTACATTACTCGCTCAGAGCAACTACATTACTCGCTCTGATCAACAACATTATTCGCTCTGATCAACTACATTACTCGCTCTGACCAACTACATTACTCGCTCGGATCAACAACATTACTCGCTCTGATCAACTACATTACTCGCTCTGATCAACTTCATTACTCGCTCTGATCAACTACATTACTCGCTCTGATCAACTACATTACTCGCTCTGACCAACGACATTACTCGCTCTGATCAACTACATTACTCGTTCTGATCAACTACATTACTCGCTCTGATCAACAACATTACTCGCTCTGATCAACTACATTACTCACTCTGACCAACAATATTATTCGCTCTAACCAACTACATTACTCGCTCTGATCAACTACATTACTCGCTCTGATCAACTACATTACTCGCTCTGACCAACTACATTACTCGCTCTGACCAACTACATTACTCGCTCTGATCAACTACATTACTCGCTCTGATCAACTACATTACTCGCTCTGACCAACTACATTACTCGCTGTGATCAACTACATTACTCGCTCTGACCAACTATCTTACTCGCTCTGACCAACTACATTACTCGCTCTGACCAACTAAATTACTCGCTCTGACCAACTACATTACTCGCTCTGGCCACCTACATTACTCGCTCTGACCAACTACATTACTCGCTCTGACCAACTACATTACTCGCTCTGATCAACTAAATTACTCGCTCTGACCAACTATATTACTCGCTCTGACCAACTACATTACTCGCTCTGACCAACTACATTACTCGCTCTGATCAACTACATTACTCGCTCTGACCAACTAAATTATTCGCTCTGACCAACTACATTACTCGCTCAGAGCAACTACATTACTCGCTCTGATCAACAACATTATTCGCTCTGATCAACTACATTACTCGCTCTGACCAACTACATTACTCGCTCGGATCAACAACATTACTCGCTCTGATCAACTACATTACTCGCTCTGATCAACTTCATTACTTGCTCTGATCAACTACATTACTCGCTCTGATCAACTACATTACTCGCTCTGACCAACGACATTACTCGCTCTGATCAACTACATTACTCGTTCTGATCAACTACATTACTCGCTCTGATCAACAACATTACTCGCTCTGATCAACTACATTACTCACTCTGACCAACAATATTATTCGCTCTAACCAACTACATTACTCGCTCTGATCAACTACATTACTCGCTCTGATCAACTACATTACTCGCTCTGACCAACTACATTACTCGCTCTGATCAACTACATTACTCGCTCTGATCAACTACATTACTCGCTCTGACCAACTACATTACTCGCTGTGATCAACTACATTACTCGCTCTGACCAACTATCTTACTCGCTCTGACCAACTACATTACTCGCTCTGACCAACTAAATTACTCGCTCTGACCAACTACATTACTCGCTCTGGCCACCTACATTACTCGCTCTGACCAACTACATTACTCGCTCTGACCAACTACATTACTCGCTCTGATCAACTAAATTACTCGCTCTGACCAACTATATTACTCGCTCTGACCAACTACATTACTCGCTCTGATCAACTACATTACTCGCTCTGACCAACTAAATTATTCGCTCTGACCAACTACATTACTCGCTCAGAGCAACTACATTACTCGCTCTGATCAACAACATTATTCGCTCTGATCAACTACATTACTCGCTCTGATCAACTTCATTACTCGCTCTGATCAACTACATTACTCGCTCTGATCAACTACATTACTCGCTCTGACCAACGACATTACTCGCTCTGATCAACTACATTACTCGCTCTGATCAACTACATTACTCGCTCTGATCAACAACATTACTCGCTCTGATCAACTACATTACTCACTCTGACCAACAATATTATTCGCTCTAACCAACTACATTACTCGCTCTGACCAACTATATTATTCGCTCTAACCAACTACATTACTCGCACGGATCAACAACATTACTCGCTCTGATCAACTACATTACTCGCTCTGATCAACTACATTACTCGCTCTGATCAACTACATTACTCGCTCTGACCAACTACATTACTCGCTCTGATCAACTACATTACTCGCTCTGACCAACTACATTACTCGCTCTGATCAACTACATTACTCGCTCTGACCAACTATCTTACTCGCTCTGACCAACTACATTACTCGCTCTGACCAACTAAATTACTCACTCTGACCAACTACATTACTCGCTCTGACCAACTACATTACTCGCTCTGACCAACTACATTACTCGCTCTGATCAACTAAATTACTCGCTCTGACCAACTATATTACTCGCTCTGACCAACTACATTACTCGCTCTGACCAACTACATTACTCGCTCTGATCAACTAAATTACTCGCTCTGACCAACTACATTACTCGCTCTGACCAACTACATTACTCGCTCTGACCAACTACATTACTCGCACGGATCAACTACATTACTCGCTCTGACCAACTAAATTTTTCGCTCTGACCAACTACATTACTCGCTCAGAGCAACTACATTACTCGTTCTGATCAACAACATTATTCGCTCTGATCAACTACATTACTCGCTCTGACCAACTACATTACTCGCTCTGACCAACTACATTACTCGCACGGATCAACTACATTACTCGCTCTGATCAACTACATTACTCGCTCTGATCAACTACATTACTCGCTCTGACCAACTACATTACTCGCTCTGATCAACTACATTACTCGCTCTGACCAACTACATTACTCGCTCTGATCAACTACATTACTCGCTTTGACCAACTATCTTACTCGCTCTGACCAACTACATTACTCGCTCTGACCAACTACATTACTCGCTCTGACGAACAACATTACTCGCTCTGACCAACTACATTACTCGCTCTGACCAACTACATTACTCGCTCTGACCAACTACATTATTCGCTCTGACCAACTACATTACTCGCTCTGATCAACTACATTACTCGCTCTGACCAACTAAATTATTCGCTCTGACCAACTACATTACTCGCTCAGAGCAACTACATTACTCGCTCGGATCAACAACATTACTCGCTCTGATCAACTACATTACTCGCTCTGATCAACTTCAATACTCGCTCTGATCAACTACATTACTCGCTCTGATCAACTACATTACTCGCTCTGACCAACGACATTACTCGCTCTGATCAACTACATTACTCGCTCTGATCAACAACATTACTCGCTCTGATCAACTACATTACTCACTCTGACCAACAATATTATTCGCTCTAACCAACTACATTACTCGCTCTAACCAACTATATTATTCGCTCTAACCAACTACATTACTCGCACGGATCAACAACATTACTCGCTCTGATCAACTACATTACTCGCTCTGATCAACTACATTACTCGCTCTGATCAACTACATTACTCGCTCTGACCAACTACATTACTCGCTCTGATCAACTACATTACTCGCTCTGACCAACTACATTACTCGCTCTGATCAACTACATTACTCGCTCTGACCAACTATCTTACTCGCTCTGACCAACTACATTACTCGCTCTGACCAACTAAATTACTCGCTCTGACCAACTACATTACTCGCTCTGACCAACTACATTACTCGCTCTGACCAACTACATTACTCGCTCTGACCAACTACATTACTCGCTCTGATCAACTAAATTACTCGCTCTGACCAACTATATTACTCGCTCTGACCAACTACATTACTCGCTCTGACCAACTACATTACTCGCTCTGATCAACTACATTACTCGCTCTGACCAACTAAATTATTCGCTCTGACCAACTACATTACTCGCTCAGAGCAACTACATTACTCGTTCTGATCAACAACATTATTCGCTCTGATCAACTACATTACTCGCTCTGACCAACTACATTACTCGCTCTGATCAACAACATTACTCGCTCTGATCAACAACATTACTCGCTCTGATCAACTACATTACTCGCTCTGATCAACTACATTACTCGCTCTGACCAACTACATTACTCGCTCTGATCAACTACATTACTCGCTCAGAGCAACTACATTACTCGCTCTGACCAACTACATTAATCGCTCTGACCAACTACATTAATCGCTCTGACCAACTACATTACTCGCTCTGATCAACTACATTACTCGCTCTGACCAACTAAATTATTCGCTCTGACCAACTACATTACTCGCTCAGAGCAACTACATTACTCGCTCTGATCAACAACATTATTCGCTCTGATCAACGACATTACTCGCTCTGACCAACTACATTACTCGCTCTGACCAACTACATTACTCGCTCTGACCAACTACATTACTCGCTCTGATCAACTATATTACTCGCTCTGACCAACTACATTACTCGCTCTGACCAACTACATTACTCGCTCTGACCAACTACATTACTCGCTCTGATCAACGACATTACTCGCTCTGACCAACTACATTACTCGCTCTGACCAACTACATTACTCGCTCTGACCAACTACATTACTCGCTCTGATCAACTATATTACTCGCTCTGACCAACTATATTACTCGCTCTGACCAACTACATTACTCGCTCTGATCAACTACATTACTCGCTTTGACCAACTACATTATTCGCTTTGACCAACTATATTACTCGCTCTGACTGACTATATTACTCGTTCTGACAACTATATTACTCTCTCTGATCAACTACATTACTCGCTCTGACCAACTTCATTACTTGCTCTGACCGACTATATTACTCATCCTGACCGACTACATTATTCCCTCTAACCGACTACATTACTCGCTCTGACCAACCATATTACCTGTTCTGACCAACTACATTACTCGCTTTGACCAACTACGTTGCTCACTCTGACCAATTATATTGCTCGATCTGACAACTACATTAGTTGCTCTGACCAACTACATTACTCGCTCTAACCTAGTACACTACTCGCTCTGACCAACTACATTACTCGCTCTGATCAACAACATTACTCGGTCTGATCAACTACGTTACTCGCTCTGATCAACTACATTACTCGCTCTGATCAACAACATTACTCGCTCTGACCAACTACATTACTCGCTCTGATCAACAACATTACTCGCTCTGACCAACTACATTACTCGCTCTGATCAACAACATTACTCGGTCTGATCAACTACATTACTCGCTCTGATCAACTACATTACTCGCTCTGACCAACTACATTACTCGCTCTGATCAACTACATTACTCGCTCTGACCAACTACATTACTCGCTCTGATCAACTACATTACTCACTCTGATCAACTACATTACTCGCTCAGAGCAACTACATTACTCGCTCAGAGCAACTACATTACTCGCTCTGACCAACTACATTACTTGCTCTGACCAACTACATTACTCGCTCTGATCAACTACATTACTCGCTCTGACCAACTACATTACTCGCTCTGATCAACTACATTACTCGCTCTGACCAACTACATTACTCGCTCTGACCAACTACATTACTCACTCTGATCAACTACATTACTCGCTCAGAGCAACTACATTACTCGCTCAGAGCAACTACATTACTCGCTCTGACCAACTACATTACTTGCTCTGACCAACTACATTACTCGCTCTGATCAACTACATTACTCGCTCTGACCAACTAAATTACTCGCTCTGACCAACTACATTACTCGCTCAGAGCAACTACATTACTCGCTCTGATCAACAACATTATTCGCTCTGATCAACTACATTACTCGCTCTGACCAACTACATTACTCGCTCTGATCAACGACATTACTCGCTCTGATCAACAACATTACTCGCTCTGATCAACAACATTACTCGCTCTGATCAACTACATTACTTGCTCTGATCAACTACTTTACGCGGTCTGACCAACTACATTACATAGTAACAACAACAGAGTTAGCAAGGCCGAAAAAAGACATTTGTCCATCCAGTTCAGACTATATTCCGTCAGAATAAATCCCCAGATCTACGTCCTTCTAAAGAACCTAATAACTGTATGTTACAATATTGTTGACATCCCGGCCTCTCTTGAACCCTCTACTGAGTTCACTATGACCACCTCCTCAGGCAAGGAATTCCAGATTCTCACTGCCCTAACAGTAAAGAATCCTATTCTATGTTGGTGGAAAAACCTTCTCATTACTCGCTCTGACCAACCAAATTACTCGCTTTGACCAACTACATTATTCGCTTTGACCAACTATATTACTCGCTCTGACTGACTATATTACTCGTTCTGACAACTATATTACTCTCTCTGATCAACTACATTACTCGCTCTGACCCACTACATTACTCGCTCTGACCAACTTCATTACTTGCTCTGACCGACTATATTACTCATCCTGACCGACTACATTACTCCCTCTAACCGACTACATTACTCGCTCTGACCAACCATATTACCTGTTCTGACCAACTACATTACTCGCTTTGACCAACTACGTTGCTCACTCTGACCAATTATATTGCTCGATCTGACAACTACATTAGTTGCTCTGACCAACTACATTACTCGCTCTAACCGACTACACTACTCGCTCTGACCAACTACATTACTCGCTCTGATCAACAACATTACTCGCTCTGACCAACTACATTACTCGCTCTGATCAACAACATTACTCGGTCTGATCAACTACGTTACTCGCTCTGATCAACTACATTACTCGCTCTGACCAACTACATTACTCGCTCTGATCAACTACATTACTCGCTCTGACCAACTACATTACTCGCTCTGATCAACTACATTACTCGCTCTGACCAACTACATTACTCGCTCTGACCAACTACATTACTCGCTCTGACCAACTACATTACTCGCTCTGACCAACTACATTACTCGCTCTGACCAACTACATTACTCGCTCTGATCAACTACATTACTCGCTCTGACCAACTACATTACTCGCTCTGATCAACTACATTACTCGCTCTGAGCAACTACATTACTCGCTCTGAGCAACTACATTACTCGCTCTGATCAACAACATTACTCGGTCTGATCAACTACGTTACTCGCTTTGATCAACTACATTACTCGCTCTGACCAACTACATTACTCACTCTGACCAACTACATTACTCGCTCTGATCAACTACGTTACTCGCTCTGATCAACTACATTACTCGCTCTGATCAACAACATTACTCGCTCTGACCAACTACATTACTCACTCTGACCAACTACATTACTCGCTCTGATCAACTACGTTACTCGCTCTGATCAACTACATTACTCGCTCTGATCAACTACATTACTCGCTCTGACCAACTACATTACTCGCTCTGATCAACTACATTACTCGCTCTGACCAACTACATTACTCGCTCTGATCAACTACATTACTCGCTCAGAGCAACTACATTACTCGCTCTGATCAACTACATTACTCGCTCTGACCAACGACATTACTCGCTCTGATCAACAACATTACTCGCTCTGATCAACAACATTACTCGCTCTGATCAACTACATTACTTGCTCTGATCAACTACTTTACGCGGTCTGACCAACTACATTACATAGTAACAACAACAGAGTTAGCAAGGCCGAAAAAAGACATTTGTCCATCCAGTTCAGACTATATTCCGTCAGAATAAATCCCCAGATCTACGTCCTTCTAAAGAACCTAATAACTGTATGTTACAATATTGTTGACATCCCGGCCTCTCTTGAACCCTCTACTGAGTTCACTATGACCACCTCCTCAGGCAAGGAATTCCAGATTCTCACTGCCCTAACAGTAAAGAATCCTATTCTATGTTGGTGGAAAAACCTTCTCATTACTCGCTCTGACCAACCAAATTACTCGCTTTGACCAACTACATTATTCGCTTTGACCAACTATATTACTCGCTCTGACTGACTATATTACTCGTTCTGACAACTATATTACTCTCTCTGATCAACTACATTACTCGCTCTGACCCACTACATTACTCGCTCTGACCAACTTCATTACTTGCTCTGACCGACTATATTACTCATCCTGACCGACTACATTACTCCCTCTAACCGACTACATTACTCGCTCTGACCAACCATATTACCTGTTCTGACCAACTACATTACTCGCTTTGACCAACTACGTTGCTCACTCTGACCAATTATATTGCTCGATCTGACAACTACATTAGTTGCTCTGACCAACTACATTACTCGCTCTAACCGACTACACTACTCGCTCTGACCAACTACATTACTCGCTCTAACCGACTACACTACTCGCTCTGACCAACTACATTACTCGCTCTGATCAACAACATTACTCGCTCTGACCAACTACATTACTCGCTCTGACCAACAACATTACTCGGTCTGATAAACTACGTTACTCGCTCTGATCAACTACATTACTCGCTCTGACCAACTACATTACTCGCTCTGATCAACTACATTACTCGCTCTGATCAACAACATTACTCGCTCTGACCAACTACATTACTCGCTCTGATCAACAACATTACTCGCTCTGACCAACTACATTACTCGCTCTGATCAACAACATTACTCGGTCTGATAAACTACATTACTCGCTCTGATCAACTACATTACTCGCTCTGACCAACTACATTACTCGCTCTGATCAACTACATTACTCGCTCTGACCAACTACATTACTCGCTCTGATCAACTACATTACTCGCTCAGAGCAACTACATTACTCGGTCTGATCAACTACATTACTCGCTCTGATCAACTACATTACTCGCTCAGAGCAACTACATTACTCGCTCAGAGCAACTACATTACTCGCTCTGACCAACTACATTACTCGCTCTGACCAACTACATTACTCGCTCTGATCAACTACATTACTCGCTCTGACCAACTAAATTACTCGCTCTGACCAACTACATTACTCGCTCTGACCAACTACATTACTCGCTCTGATCAACAACATTATTCGCTCTGATCAACTACATTACTCGCTCTGACCAACTACATTACTCGCTCTGATCAACGACATTACTCGCTCTGATCAACAACATTACTCGCTCTGATCAACTACATTACTTGCTCTGATCAACTACTTTACGCGGTCTGACCAACTACATTACATAGTAACAACAACAGAGTTAGCAAGGCCGAAAAAAGACATTTGTCCATCCAGTTCAGACTATATTCCGTCAGAATAAATCCCCAGATCTACGTCCTTCTAAAGAACCTAATAACTGTATGTTACAATATTGTTGACATCCCGGCCTCTCTTGAACCCTCTACTGAGTTCACTATGACCACCTCCTCAGGCAAGGAATTCCAGATTCTCACTGCCCTAACAGTAAAGAATCCTATTCTATGTTGGTGGAAAAACCTTCTCATTACTCGCTCTGACCAACCAAATTACTCGCTTTGACCAACTACATTATTCGCTTTGACCAACTATATTACTCGCTCTGACTGACTATATTACTCGTTCTGACAACTATATTACTCTCTCTGATCAACTACATTACTCGCTCTGACCCACTACATTACTCGCTCTGACCAACTTCATTACTTGCTCTGACCGACTATATTACTCATCCTGACCGACTACATTACTCCCTCTAACCGACTACATTACTCGCTCTGACCAACCATATTACCTGTTCTGACCAACTACATTACTCGCTTTGACCAACTACGTTGCTCACTCTGACCAATTATATTGCTCGATCTGACAACTACATTAGTTGCTCTGACCAACTACATTACTCGCTCTGACCAACTACATTACTCGCTCTGATCAACAACATTACTCGCTCTGATCAACAACATTACTCGCTCTGACCAACTACATTACTCGCTCTGACCAACTACATTACTCGCTCTGATCAACAACATTACTCGGTCTGATCAACTACGTTACTCGCTCTGATCAACTACATTACTCGCTCTGACCAACTACATTACTCGCTCTGATCAACTACATTACTCGCTCTGACCAACTACATTACTCGCTCAGAGCAACTACATTACTCGCTCTGACCAACTACATTACTCGCTCTGACCAACTACATTACTCGCTCTGACCAACTACATTACTCGCTCTGATCAACTACATTACTCGCTCTGACCAACTACATTACTCGCTCTGAGCAACTACATTACTCGCTCTGATCAACAACATTACTCGGTCTGATCAACTACGTTACTCGCTTTGATCAACTACATTACTCGCTCTGACCAACTACATTACTCACTCTGACCAACTACATTACTCGCTCTGATCAACTACGTTACTCGCTCTGATCAACTACATTACTCGCTCTGATCAACAACATTACTCGGTCTGATCAACTACGTTACTCGCTCTGATCAACTACATTACTCGCTTTGACCAACTACATTACTCGCTCTGATCAACTACATTACTCTCTCTGACCAACTACATTACTCGCTCTGAGCAACTACATTACTCGCTGTGACCAACTACATTACTCACTGTGAGCAACTACATTACTCGCTCTGATCAACTACATTACTCGCTCTGACCAACTACAATTCTCGCTCTGACCAACTACATTACTCGCTCTGATCAACTACATTACTCTCTCTGATCAACTACATTACTCGCTGTGACCAACTACATTACTCGCTCTGAGCAACTACATTACTCGCTCTGACCAACTACATTACTCGCTCTGACCAACTACATTATTCGCTCTGATCAACTACATTACTCGCTCTGAGCAACTACATTACTCGCTCTGACCAACTACATTACTCGCTCTGACCAACTACATTACTCGCTCTGACCAACTACATTACTCGCTCTGACCAACCACATTACTCGCTCTGACCAACTACATTACTCGCTCTGATCAGCTACATTACTCACTCTGACCAACAACATTACTCGCTCTGACCAACTACATTACCCGCTCTAACCAACTACATTACTCGCTCTGATCAACAACATTACTCGCTCTGAGCAACTACATTACTCGCTCTGATCAACTACATTACTCACTCTGACCAACTACATTAATCGCTCTGAGCAACTACATTACTCGCTCTGACCAACTACCTTACTCGCTCTGACCAACTACATTACTCGCTCTGACCAACTACATTACTCGCTCTGATCAGCTACATTACTCGCTCTGACCAACTACATTACTCGCTCTGATCAACTACATTACTTGCTCTGATCAACTACTTTACGCGGTCTGACCAACTACATTACATAGTAACAACAACAGAGTTAGCAAGGCCGAAAAAAGACATTTGTCCATCCAGTTCAGACTATATTCCGTCAGAATAAATCCCCAGATCTACGTCCTTCTAAAGAACCTAATAACTGTATGATACAATATTGTTGACATCCCGGCCTCTCTTGAACCCTCTACTGAGTTCACTATGACCACCTCCTCAGGCAAGGAATTCCAGATTCTCACTGCCCTAACAGTAAAGAATCCTATTCTTTGTTGGTGGAAAAACCTTCTCATTACTCGCTCTGACCAACCAAATTACTCGCTTTGACCAACTACATTATTCGCTTTGACCAACTATATTACTCGCTCTGACTGACTATATTACTCGTTCTGACAACTGTATTACTCTCTCTGATCAACTACATTACTCGCTCTGACCCACTACATTACTCGCTCTGACCAACTTCATTACTTGCTCTGACCGACTATATTACTCATCCTGACCGACTACATTACTCCCTCTAACCGACTACATTACTCGCTCTGACCAACCATATTACCTGTTCTGACCAACTACAATACTCGCTTTGACCAACTATGTTGCTCACTCTGACCAATTATATTGCTCGATCTGACAACTACATTAGTTGCTCTGACCAACTACATTACTCGCTCTAACCGACTACACTACTCGCTCTGACCAACTACATTACTCGCTCTGATCAACAACATTACTCGCTCTGACCAACTACATTACTCGCTCTGACCAACAACATTACTCGGTCTGATCAACTACGTTACTCGCTCTGATCAACTACATTACTCGCTCTGATCAACAACATTACTCGCTCTGACCAACTACATTACTCGCTCTGATCAACAACATTACTCGCTCTGACCAACTACATTACTCGCTCTGATCAACAACATTACTCGGTCTGATCAACTACATTACTCGCTCTGATCAACTACATTACTCGCTCTGACCAACTACATTACTTGCTCTGATCAACTACATTACTCGCTCTGACCAACTACATTACTCGCTCTGATCAACTACATTACTCGCTCAGAGCAACTACATTACTCGGTCTGATCAACTACATTACTCGCTCTGATCAACTACATTACTCGCTCAGAGCAACTACATTACTCGCTCAGAGCAACTACATTACTCGCTCTGACCAACTACATTACTCGCTCTGATCAACTACATTACTCGCTCTGACCAACTAAATTACTCGCTCTGACCAACTACATTACTCGCTCAGAGCAACTACATTACTCGCTCTGATCAACAACATTATTCGCTCTGATCAACTACATTACTCGCTCTGACCAACTACATTACTCGCTCTGATCAACGACATTACTCGCTCTGATCAACAACATTACTCGCTCTGATCAACAACATTACTCGCTCTGATCAACTACATTACTTGCTCTGATCAACTACTTTACGCGGTCTGACCAACTACATTACATAGTAACAACAACAGAGTTAGCAAGGCCGAAAAAAGACATTTGTCCATCCAGTTCAGACTATATTCCGTCAGAATAAATCCCCAGATCTACGTCCTTCTAAAGAACCTAATAACTGTATGTTACAATATTGTTGACATCCCGGCCTCTCTTGAACCCTCTACTGAGTTCACTATGACCACCTCCTCAGGCAAGGAATTCCAGATTCTCACTGCCCTAACAGTAAAGAATCCTATTCTATGTTGGTGGAAAAACCTTCTCATTACTCGCTCTGACCAACCAAATTACTCGCTTTGACCAACTACATTATTCGCTTTGACCAACTATATTACTCGCTCTGACTGACTATATTACTCGTTCTGACAACTATATTACTCTCTCTGATCAACTACATTACTCGCTCTGACCCACTACATTACTCGCTCTGACCAACTTCATTACTTGCTCTGACCGACTATATTACTCATCCTGACCGACTACATTACTCCCTCTAACCGACTACATTACTCGCTCTGACCAACCATATTACCTGTTCTGACCAACTACATTACTCGCTTTGACCAACTACGTTGCTCACTCTGACCAATTATATTGCTCGATCTGACAACTACATTAGTTGCTCTGACCAACTACATTACTCGCTCTAACCGACTACACTACTCGCTCTGACCAACTACATTACTCGCTCTGATCAACAACATTACTCGCTCTGACCAACTACATTACTCGCTCTGATCAACAACATTACTCGGTCTGATCAACTACGTTACTCGCTCTGATCAACTACATTACTCGCTCTGACCAACTACATTACTCGCTCTGATCAACTACATTACTCGCTCTGACCAACTACATTACTCGCTCAGAGCAACTACATTACTCGCTCTGACCAACTACATTACTCGCTCTGACCAACTACATTACTCGCTCTGACCAACTACATTACTCGCTCTGACCAACTACATTACTCGCTCTGATCAACTACATTACTCGCTCTGACCAACTACATTACTCGCTCTGATCAACTACATTACTCGCTCTGACCAACTACATTACTCGCTCTGAGCAACTACATTACTCGCTCTGATCAACAACATTACTCGGTCTGATCAACTACGTTACTCGCTTTGATCAACTACATTACTCGCTCTGACCAACTACATTACTCACTCTGACCAACTACAATACTCGCTCTGATCAACTACGTTACTCGCTCTGATCAACTACATTACTCGCTCTGATCAACAACATTACTCGGTCTGATCAACTACGTTACTCGCTCTGATCAACTACATTACTCGCTTTGACCAACTACATTACTCGCTCTGATCAACTACATTACTCTCTCTGACCAACTACATTACTCGCTCTGAGCAACTACATTACTCGCTGTGACCAACTACATTACTCGCTGTGAGCAACTACATTACTCGCTCTGACCAACTACAATTCTCGCTCTGACCAACTACATTACTCGCTCTGATCAACTACATTACTCTCTCTGATCAACTACATTACTCGCTGTGACCAACTACATTACTCGCTCTGAGCAACTACATTACTCGCTCTGACCAACTACATTACTCGCTCTGACCAACTACATTACTCGCTCTGATCAACTACATTACTCGCTCTGACCAACTACATTAATCGCTCTGAGCAACTACATTACTCGCTCTGACCAACTACATTACTCGCTCTGACCAACTACATTACTCGCTCTGACCAACTACATTACTCGCTCTGATCAGCTACATTACTCACTCTGACCAACTACATTACCCGCTCTAACCAACTACATTACTCGCTCTGATCAACAACATTACTCGCTCTGAGCAACTACATTACTCGCTCTGATTAACTACATTACTCACTCTGACCAACTACATTAATCGCTCTTAGCAACTACATTACTCGCTCTGACCAACTACCTTACTCGCTCTGACCAACTACATTACTCGCTCTGATCAGCTACATTACTCGCTCTGACCAACAACATTACTCGCTCTGACCAACTACATTACTCGCTCTGATCAGCTACATTACTCGCTCTGACCAACAACATTACTCGCTCTGACCAACTACATTACTCGCTCTAACCAACTACATTACTCGCTCTGATCAACAACATTACTCGCTCTGAGCAACTACATTACTCGCTCTGACCAACAACATTACTCGCTCTGACCAACTACATTACTCGCTCTGACCAACTACATTACTCGCTCTGATCAACTACATTACTCGCTCTGACTAACTACATTACTCGCTGAGCAACTACATTACTCGCTCTGATCAGCAACATAATTCGCTCTGATCAACAACATTACTCGCTCTGATCAACTACATTACTCGCTCTGATCAACAACATTACTCGCTCTGATCAACAACATTACTCGCTCTGATCAACTACATTACTCGCTCTGATCAACTACTTTACTCGCTCTGACCAACTACATTGCATAGTAACATAGCAACAGAGTTAGCAAGGCCGAAAAAAGACATTTGTCCATCCAGTTCAGACTATATTCCGTCAGAATAAATCCCCAGATCTACTTCCTTCTAAAGAACCTAATAACTGTATGATACAATATTGTTGACATCCCGGCCTCTCTTGAACCCCTCGACTGAGTTCACTATGACCACCTCCTCAGGCAAGGAATTCCAGATTCTGACTGCTCTAACAGTAAAGAATCCTCTTCTATGTTGGTGGAAAAACCTTCTCATTACTCGCTCTAACTGTCAAGTGGACCAGTCCTGTGTGACACAACCCGCAGGCCGGTAACTAAGACAACAAGACACGGCACGTGTAACTGTCCTGTGTGACACGACCCGCAGGCCGGTAAGTAAAACGACAAGACACGGGGGAAGGGGAAACAGTTACAATGGTGTGCCCTGCGATATGTATGAATACAAACAGGGAAACACCACTTTGCTTTGCTCTTTTGCTCTTGCTCTCAGCAACACAGTCCACCACCAGAATGCAGCTTTCCTCCTAAATAGCTGCCACCAAGCTCTGTCAGAGCTGCAAGGAAATCCCCTCTGTGACTCCTTCCACACCAGGACTCTGACTGTGCTGCAAGAAACTCTCTCTAGCTCCTTCCTCCACCAAGGATGGTTGGAAATGACCACTATCACCAACAGTGATTGCAACACCTGACACTCTTTTATAGTAGAGCAATCACACCTGCTTTATAGTCACATGCACTAAACTAAAGAAACCAGAGTGCAATGACCCTAACGGCCACCAGGGGCAAAACTAGAACTGAAACCACCACAGTGCAATGACCCTAATGGCCACCAGGGGCAAAACTATCTTTAAGCACCACAGCTTAAGAAAAAAAAAAGGTTACTAGTGCATTTTATCTGTCATGATCCAGCATGGATCATGACAGTACCCTCCCCTTAATGAGGGGCCTCTGGACCCTCAAGACCGCTCCTCATCAGGGAACCACCTACAGCAGGGATGCCCAGGTCCAGAGTTCACCCCAGCAACTACCTACACTTCAGGTTTATGACAAACGAGCACCGCTGGTATTGGCAATGTATGTTCCGGAGGCAGAGGATAGGCCTCAGACCCATAATTCCGCTGCAGGTGCTGCTGAAGCACATCATTCAGCTCCTCACTAACCTCAGTGAGGACCAGCAGCAACTGCTCACCGGTCTGCACTTGGCCCATGGCTCAACAGAGAAAAATGTTATGGTTGGTGATAATGTCACGTGGACCAGTTCTGTGTGACACGACCCGCAGGCCGGTGACTAAGACAACAAGACACGGCACGTGTAACTGTCCTCTGTGACACGACCCGCAGGCCGGTAACTAAAACGACAAGACACGGGGGAAGGGGAAACAGTTACAATGGTGGGCCCCACGATAGGGAAAAATACAAACAGGGAAACACCACTTAGCTTTGCTCTGTTGCTCTTGCTCCCAGCAACAGAGTCCACCACCAGAATGCAGCTTTCCTCCTAAATAGCTGCCACCAAGCTCTGTCAGAGCTGCAAGGAAATCCCCTCTGTGACTCCTTCCACACCAAGACTCTGACTGTGCTGCAAGGAACTCTCTCTAGCTCCTTCCTCCACCAAGGATGGTTGGAAATGACCACTATCGCCAACAGTGATTGCAACACCTGACACTCTTTTATAGCAGAGCCAGAGCAATCACACCTGCTTTATAATCACATGCACTAAACTAAAGAAACCAGAGTGCAATGACCCTAACGGCCACCGGTGGCAAAACTAGAACTGAAACCACCACAGTGCAATGACCCTAATGGCCACCGGGGGCAAAACTATCTTTAAGCACCACAGCTTAAGGAAAAAAAAAGGTTACTAGTGCATTTTATCTGTCATGATCCAGCATGGATCATGACACTGACCAACCAAATTACTCACTTTGACCAACTACATTACTCGCTTTGACCAACTACATTACTCGCTTTGACCAACTACATTACTCGCTCTGACCCACTACATTACTTGCTCTGACCAACTTCATTGCTCGCTTTGACCAACTACATTACTCACTCTGACCAATTATATTGCTCGATCAGACAACTACATTAGTCGCTCTGACCAACTACATTACTCGCTCCAACCGACTACACTACTCGCTCTGATCAACTACATTACTCGCTCTGACCAACTGCATTATTCGCTCTGAACAACTACATTAGTCTCTCTGACTGATTACATTACTCGCTCTGATCAACTACATTACTCGCTCAGAGCAACTACATTACTCGCTCTGACCAACTACATTACTCGCTCTGACCAACTATATTAGTCGCTCTGACCAACCACATTAGTCGTTCTGACAACTCCATTACTCACCCTGACCAATTACGTTACTTGCTCAGACCAACTACACCAGTCGCTCCGACCGACTACATTACTCACTCTGACCGAGTACATTACTCACTCTGAGGAAAACCAAGGAAAAAGTACCCAAAACAGCGGACTACAGGAAATACTGGACAAAGGAGTGTTCCAATAAAATTACCTTTATTTCACAAAATGGCAAACAGTAGTACTACATTAAAATAAAATAAAACATGTGCCGGTTCTAGGAATACATACAAAATAATATAAAATAATAAAAATATATATATGTATCAAATACTGAGCGGGGGGACCAAGTGAGAAAGCAGAGTGAGAATAATTGGTCACATAAAAATCAATCAAGCTATATGAACACATATAGAGCCCCAAGGAAATTGATTCAAATATTCATATCCCAAAAAATGTGTAAGGCAAAAAGGTAAGCACAAACAAATGTATATTACATCCACAGGGGAAGTGTATACCAAAGAGAGTAAAAAATAGAAAAAACTTCCAGATAAATAATCAAAATAAACATGTGAGGAGAAAATACTCTCAAATATAAAAACAATTCAAAGTGCATAAGTGCAAAAAAGCAAGTAAGACCAATGTGGCACATAAAGTGCTTTAAGTGCAGGGAGTGATAATGCAGAATCAAGAGAAGGGGCTTGTACCTTTGTGGGAGGAACGGCCCCCGTCGAGTGTCTGGGCCGGAACCAAGGGAGCCGTCATCTGGGTTCCGGGGGAAACTGTCCCCGGGGGGGCAGAATTCAGGGACGGACCGTTGTGACAGACAGATGGGCTGGAGGAGGGACCAGTACAAAAGAGGCGGGGAATTACCGGGACGATGAGTCAGCAGACCGACACAGAGACAGCAGGAGACCGTGGGAGCGGCTGAAAGCGAGAGTGACTCACCAGTGCCAGGGAGGACGCTCACCGAGGACTCCAGAAGGACGGTACCGAGGTGATTATCCGGGACTTGCTGCCCCACTCCAGCCCGCGGCCACTGCGGCCCCAGTTCAACCCGCGGCCGCTGGCGCTACCCCTCAGCCCATGGCTGCGGCCTACCCGCGGTCACCTGCGGCCGCTGCCGTCTCGCCCCAGCCCGCGGCTGCGGCCTGTTCCCCGCCACCTGCAGCTGCCCTGTTCTCACCAGTGGCCGCGGCAAGTACAGTACCGCCGGCGGCCACCACTGTCCCGCTCCGGTCCGCAGCAGGGGCCGGGCCTCTGCTGACCGCGGACCCCCCATCGCAGCCGTTAACTGCTCAGGTGGCCTGTTATTCGCCACCACACATCGCTGCCGCTTGCCCCAGGCCAGGGGCTGCGGCCCAACCATCCAAGGACTCCGCCAGAGCCTGTGGGGCTCCAGTGTCATCAGACTTCGTCATCGCCTCAGCAACTTGGCCCAGCAACTACTATGCCGAAAGACCACCAACCCGAAAGGCGAGGGACGTCTGGACGGCTAAGTTGACTTTATAATTAAGGACCCGTAGTCGGCCATACCGTGGCCCTATAGTGACCGGCTGTTGCCGGAAATAGTCGTGTTCTACCCGTTTGTGTTTGCTTGTATAGAACCCATGCGAGGGCAACCCGTGTTACCCCTTTTGGTGATCAGGCCGGGACTGAGGAAAGTTCCCTCTAGTCTTATAAACGTTAATATAGAAAGCACCGAATTGTCTCACGACTCGTCACTGCATCCTGCGTACCTGCAAACACCACACCTTTACAGTCCGCCAGTATTAATACAGCACACACCCCGTCATGCGTTTCAGAATTAGATTCCTTCTTCAGAGGATTTTTCCTTGTTTTTCCTACTGTTAGAGTGGTTTCCACTAATTTTCACAGTGCACCTGGTAATCACTATATATATAATATTTTATTGAGGTTTTATGATATTGTGGGATTTACAGGTGTTTCTGTGTGTGTTGACTACTCGCTCTGACCAACTACATTACTCGTTCTGATCAACTACATTAGTTGCTCTGACCAAATACATTAGTCGCTCTGACCAGCTACATTACTCGCACTGACTACATTACTCGCTCTGATCAACTACATTACTCTTTCTGACCAACTACATTACCCGCTTTGACCGAATACATTACTCACTCTGACCAACTACATTACTCGCTCTGACCAACTACATTAGTCGCTCTGACCAACTACATTACTTGCTCTGACCAAATACATTACTCGCTTTCACCAACTACATTACTCTCTCTGACCAACTCCACTCAAGATTTGCTTCTACTTGTAAATATAGATGAGGAATGTTTCGCTTCTTCGTTCTCACATTTTCACATCATCAGCTATCCCACTAAGACATCTATTTTGAGAAACAGATGAATGAAGTGTCTCTTAGTCTCTCGAGAACATCCTGGCACAACCTGATATTTTTCCATTGCTTTAATACATAACTCTAAAAATGAACAGCAGCAAAATTTGGAAAATGTTGTAAGGACAGAACATAAGGTTAAGGGTCTAAGTATCAAAGTAGTTTACAGGAAAAGGTAGGATCATTTTAAGGACTGATCTCCAGACTGGTAGAAGTCACCACCCAGAAGAACAAGCAGTCCTCCATGTCTACTACCTGGTACCCGGGGGAACCGCGCAGTTAGGACTCGGCTCCTGTTCTAAAATGATACTTGGCAAGAACAAGAAACTATGATGAAGATTTTATCTGAGCAGAATTTCTGCAGGAAACCCAACAGGATGCGCAGGGCACCGAGTCCTTCAGAGCGTGATACTGAAACAACAGGAAAAGAACAATTCCCTTCATACATTTTATAACCTTATCTTTAGCGCTAACTATCTGACCTTGGACTGTCCTTGAACGAGACTTGTTTCCTAATGGTGCTCAGCTGAAAAGCTTACAGGGAACCTGTCTAGTGATTCATGGTGGCCATGCCATGGGCGCCATGAATCCTTGTCTGATTTACCAACAATAGAGGGCACCACTGCACGGGATCACCTGTTACATGCTAAAGGGCCATAGAACTGAGAGGAGAGAAAGAGGCATGTAACTGTCGGGGATCACCAAAGAATATTATCCAATAATCTTTTATTGTAACACCAGAACACACAATGAAAACATTAAAAACAATTAAAACTGCAAGAATGCAATCATGTTAGTACCAAAACTCAAAAGGGTTAAGCCCCTGCACAGACCCCACATGCAAAGTGCTTTGTACAAATAAGCAATAACAAAATTAAAGTGGTACACAGTATTCCACCATATAGATGTACTTAAAATGCATAGCCAATTTACAAGATCCCAAACCTGCATAGACTGTACAAAAAATGTAGCAAGTATAGCTCCATAGCTAGAGAAGAGAGAGAAATCACCCCAAAGAAAGGGGTAGCAGAGCACCACATACAACCTGAGTCACAGAGGCAAATGCCAGCATGAATGAAAGTAGAGCAAGACCGCTCATGCAGTGGGGATTGAGAGGCATGGGGCGGAGGCAGGGGCACAGAGAAGTTGCCTGACACGTTACGCCAGTAAAACTGGCTTCATCAGGAGCGCGCCTGATGAAGCCAGTTTTACTGGTGCAACGCATCAGGCAACTTCTCTGTGCCCCTGCCTCCACCCCATGCCTCTCAACCCCCACTGCATGAGCGGTCTTGCTCTACTTTCATTCATGCTGGCATTTGCCTCTGTGACTAAGGTTGTATGTGGCGCTCTGCTACCTCTTTCTTTGGGGTGATTTCTCTCTCTACTCTAGCTATAGAGCTATACTTGCTACATTTTTTGTACAGTCTCTGTGTAGGGTTCTAGCAGGTTCGCAGGATGCAGTGACGAGACACGAGACTGAGTGTGGTTTATGGAAATAACTTTTATAAACTGTAGCCGCTGGGGCTATATTGAGCAACCAAAAAAAAGTATTAACAGCAACCAGTCCACGCAGGGACTCAACAAACCTAACAACACTTTCTTATGGGTAATGCGACTAACCCGGCTGGCCCGGGTGCTATAGGCCACGTATGACCAAACTGGGGGGTCCTTATCTCTTATAATAAACTTATCCTTCCAGGGGTCTGTCAGGATCACAGGCGTGGCTGCGTAGAGGTCGCTGATGCGACTGCCTTGACGCCTCAATATTCCAGGATGGAGCTGGGCGCAACAGGCCCTGAAGAAACAATGACGGTGGGGCGCAACAGGCCCGGAAGAAACGATGACGGTGGGGCGCAACAGGCCCTGAAGAAACGATGACGGTGGGGCACAACAGGCCCTGAAGAAGCAATGACGGTGGGGCGCAACAGGCCTTGAAGAAACAATGACGGTGGGGCGCTACAGGCCCTGAAGAAACTGTAACGGTGGGGCGCAACAGGCCCTGAAGAAACAATGATGGCGGGGCGCAACAGGCCCGGAAGAAACGATGACGGTGGGGCGCAACAGGCCCTGAAGAAACGATGACGGTGGGGCACAACAGGCCCTGAAGAAGCAATGACGGTGGGGCGCAACAGGCCTTGAAGAAACAATGACGGTGGGGCGCTACAGGCCCTGAAGAAACTGTAACGGTGGGGCGCAACAGGCCCTGAAGAAACTGTGCCGATGGGCGCAACAGGCGTCTCCTTGTGGCTCTCGTCTCACCGCGGGGTTTTGACGCAGTCTCAAAATATAACTGTTCACCAACCTCTGCTCAGGGTCATTGAACAAACCGGACGGGGGCCTCTACTACCGCCTGTAGCGAGGAGGCGCCCCCTGGGGCCGGTGATGACAGTGCCGCAGCTGTGGGAGAAGGCAGGGGGGCAGTGTCCTGACTGCTGTAAAGGAATGGTCTGTCGTCGCTGCGGTCAACTGAGGTAGCCGCCTTGTCACAACAGGGTGGGAAGCAGCGGGAGTCGCTGTATGGGCCCGTATGCGGGGAGCGGCCGCCGGTACAAGTCTCTCACGTGTCACTAGTCGGTGAGTCCGCAGCTTTCCTTTCACAGGCCCCTGTCAGTCTCTCCACAACACACCGTCTGCTCCCTCGGTCCTCACTGTCTCACACGGCTTCCTGTCTGTTGCCCTGCTCTCTGTCAACTGCCACTTTAGCACGCCCCCTGCTCCTTTTAAGCTTGTCCCGCCTCCTGTTTCCCTGACAACTTCAGTCAAGTCTTTCCCTTTACTGTCTTCCCAGTATCGTTCCCTCAGGAACCCTGATGGCGATCCCCTGGGTACCTGTCCTTTCACTGTCTGGGAGTCCTTCTCCCCACACTCCTCCACCCTGTAAGCTCACCAGTCCTCAGGCGAGGGCCTTAGTCTATTGAGATCGGTCTGTAGAGGTTTCAATGTTCGTTGCCATATGAATTGATCTTGCTCATATCGTTCAGGGGGTTTGCTGGCTGTTGACCGCTCGGAGCGTCTAAGTTCGACGGAGGTAGAGTCATCTGGGGTGGTGGACTTCGGTGGGCTGGTTGGTGCGGGTGGGCTAATTGTGTCAGATGATTCACTACTGAGTGGAGGGCCTCCGGGTCCTGGGAGACAATCTTTGTCGTCGTCCGGGTCCCAACATACGGAAGACGGTTCAGATGTCGACGGGATAGGCTCCGGTTGCTTCAGGTCGGAGGAAGTACATGGGCGTAACATATTACGATGCACAACACAAGTGGGCAGTGTTTCATCCTCCTCGGGTCGTATTTCGTACACCGGTCCGTCCGGATGGATACGGCGTAAGACCCGATAAGGACTTTCTTCCCAACACGGCTCCAGTTTGTTCTGGGGGCGTTGATCTAGTACAAGCACCCGGTCCCCACTTTGGAGGTGAGGAGGCAGGGTTGCATTCTTCCCTGGGTGCTCCCAGTCTCAGAGCTTGGTGTGTACAATTCGGTGAAGAGTTTGCAGCCGATGGCGATGATTTCGGACCCAAGACAACACTCCAGTCCAGGGCTGAGGATCTTCGGGGTCTAACTCCACCTCCGTGATCCCTTTACCTTCTCGTCCAAACAACAGGGAATAGGGGGTATAGACAGTCACTCGATGTACCCTATTGTTATAGACCCAAACTAATTCGGAAACATATTCGGGCCAACGGGCCTTCTTGTCACTCTCCAGAGTGCGCAACATCTGAATTAATGTCGTTTACAAGCCCCATTCCCTTGCGGGTGATATGGTGTGGTCCGGGATTTGTCAATTCCATAGAGGTGATGTAGTTCTTCCATGACTTTCCCCAAAAAACATGCTCCCTAATCAGAATGTATTCATTGAGGACAGCTGTATACTTGTATAAAGTTTCTACAAATGGAGGAGGCAGCTGACTCTGCGGTCTGATCCCGAGTGGGGGTGACCACAGCGAGCTTGGTGAAATGATCTACCTTAACGACACAGTGTTCGTATCCCTGAAATGCGGGCCCAATTGTCAGATAATCCACCGTCAGGAGCTCAAGGGGCGCTGAGGTCACAATAGTCTGTGTTGCGGCTCGCTAAGCGGGTGGTTTGGCTAGTTCACACAAGCGGCAGGTCCGGCAAATTTCGTCCACAACAGCCGGCAAGTGCGGGTGGTAAGCTTTCCGTTGCAGCCATTGCAAAGTTTTTTTTGTTCCGAAATGGGTCCCTTTTTCGTGAGCCTCCAGAGCCAGTACGTGAAGTTGGGCTTCTGACGTAACCACCTGCCAAATCATCATTGAGGTTGTTTGTGATGCTATTTTACGATACAATAATCCCTTTCGGATAACCAACCTCTCCCATTGTCGCAGCATAAGCAACAGGTCTTGAGTCAAATTTTGCCGTTGAGAGTCAGGGGGTAATTGCCCAGCGGCAACCCATGTCCTGAGAAGGCCAACCTCTTCGTCATCTTGTTGCTGTTGTATCCACTTATCCCAGGATTGTTCTAATATGCCCCTTGGGGACTCAGAGGAAGATATTTTTTTATTGTCTGTTGTGAGCACGGCAGCAGTGAGAGCGAACGGTATTTCCTCTCCTTCTAATTCTTCATCTCTATTCCGTCCTGGAGTGCCAAGGGCTTTAAACTTCTTGATGACACTGCGCATGGTAGACACAGGAACATTCTGGTCTTTGGAGATGGACTTGTATCCTTGAGATTGCTCATGCTTCCTCACAATTTGGTTTCTCAAGTCCTCAGACAGTTCTTTGGTCTTCTTTCTTTTCTCCATGCTCAATGTGGTACACACAAGGACACAGGACAGAGGTTGAGTCAACTTTAATCCATGTCAACTGGCTGCAAGTGTGATTTAGTTATTGCCAACACCTGTTAGGTGCCACAGGTAAGTTACAGGTGCTGTTAATTATACAAATTAGAGAAGCATCACATGATTTTTTGAACAGTGCCAATACTTTTGTCCACCCTCTTTTTTATGTTTGGTGTGAAATTATATCCAATTTGGCTTTAGGACAATTCTTTTTGTGTTTTTTCATTTAAGACAAATTAAATGAAGATAATAATACCAAAGAATTTGTGTTTGCAATCATTTTCAGGAAGAAACTGAGTATTATCTGACAGAATTGCAGGGGTGTCAATACTTTTGGCTAGAGTTGAGCGACTTTTGGTTTTTTAGGGTCGCGTTTCGTTTCGTGAAACCCGACTTTTCCAAAAGTCTGGTCGAGCAAGATCGTCCGATTATAGGGAAAAGTCAGGGTCGTCCCGAAACACGAAACCCAATGTAAGTCAATGGGGAATAAAAGTCGGCAGTGAGAGGAGGACAGGAAACACACCTACAGTGCCCATTTGAATGCCAAAAGCATCAATTCTTCTTACTTAAGCTTGTCAACCTTAATTAACTTCATAATACAAGTTACGCAATGAAAAATGGGGGTTATTTGGCTAAAGTTGTGGGGGGGGAGGGCTGGCTGCAGGTTTTCATGTGTCCTGGGCGAAAGAGCGCCCCTTTAACACATACCACAACTCATTATGCTCCGATACGGCAGAGAAATAGTGGTATAGTACAATGAAAAATACCTCACTTTTTACATCTCATGACGAGGCCCATCTATTTCTCCATACAGAATCATTGGTCCCATATAATGTTTGAAACAGTATATGATGAGCTCCACATAATGCTACAGTATATGTTGGTCCCCATGGATGAAGCTCCACTGTCTTATGGGCCCAAATAATGCTCCAAACATAATGGGCCCCATTTCTAATGCTCTAGTGTATAATGGGCCCTGTAAATGCTGCTCCAGTGTCTGATGTCCACCTTTGGAATGTTCCAGTGTATGGTGGGCCCCATCTATCATTCTCCAGAGTATAGTGCTCCCCAAAAATTGCTGTCCCAACATTGAAAACAATCAAATAAGTCTCCTCGCTAGGGAATCCCTGTACTTGTCTGGATTCCTCGTCGTCCCCATCTTCCATCTCACTGCACAGTATTTCAACTTTGCAAGTGCTGTGATCCTGGGCAAGCAGGGGGGGCCCACTCGTTGGCGACGGCACTGGCACAGGGCCCCTGATAGTACGGTGGTGTGTCTGATGGCGGGTGGGCCGAACCTGCACTTTCATCTGCAGCTTCCTCTTTGTCACCGTGTAAGATGGAACTGTATATGGGAAGGGTAACCTGAGTTTCATCAGGGTCAGATTCAGGTCGTGTAGCGTGCGAGGGGAATGTAGTGGTCTGGGTCAATGTACCAGCAGATTCATCGAGCAGTGGCTGGGCATCAGTGCACTTGTGTCGCCCCCAGGAGTACGGTCGCCACAGTGGCATTACCTTCTTCCTAGGGAGTGTGATGTCATGCTTGGGAGCAACGAAGGATCTCTCTAGCAGGTTAACTGATTGGGCGGCGTTATTCCCACGAGTCATGACCCTCCAAACAGCGTTCATGAAGGCAAAGTGTTTGTTTTACGTGGGCAGTATGGTTGCAAAGCTGAACCTTAAAGGAATGTCCAGAAGGGCACCACCAGGAGTGGAGCCTACGGTTAAATTCGACTCCACCTGGGAAACCTCAACCATGCCAGCTACAGAAAAGATGCACACATTGCAAGCTTAATTCCGTTAATGAACGAGACTCCGTCATGCCCCGCGGTCCGAGTCCGGCTTACTAGAGGGACACGTGAGGCTCTGGCACATGAGATTGGCCAATAACTGGTGTGTCATGCCCTTACATGTCCGTGGCTGCATGTGCGCTACACTGAAAAGGCCAGCGTTTGTCGCTTACAGGTGCAGATAACCCGCTGAACAACGTTAGTGATGGGGATCACTGATTACAATTATTACCCGCGAACAATGATTTCCCAGTAAGTGCAGGTCAACCGCAGTTCCGGAATTAGGCCTAACCGTCATTCCTGAAAAAATGAAAAACTTACGTGTGCAAACCACAGGTGCTGTAGCTTGCTTAACAGCTCGCCAGCCGTTCTCACGCCCAGTATGGATTACACGTGATTGCACAAAGGTGAGAAAGGGTACCGTATCCCCAGATAACATGTATGGATAGCGTACACATTCAAAATATATGTCTATACATCAGGAGGCAGGCTCAGACGGTGTTAGGCCCAGTATTGATTGCACGTGATTGCACAAAGGTTAGAAAGGGTACCGTATCCCCGGATAACATGTATGGATAGCGTACACATTCAAAATATATGTCTCAGGAGGCAGGCTCAGACGGTGTTAGGCCCAGTATGGATTGCACGTGATTGCACAAAGGTTAGAAAGGGTACCGTATCCCCCGGATAACATGTATGGATAGCGTACACATTCAAAATATATGTCTCAGGAGGCAGGGTCAGATGGTGTTAGGCCCAGTATGGATTGCACGTGATTGCACAACGGTTAGAAAGGGTACCGTATCCCCGGATAACATGTATGGATAGCGTACACATTCAAAATATATGTCTCAGGAGGCAGGCTCAGACGGTGTTAGGCCCAGTATGGATTGCACGTGATTGCACAAAGGTTAGAAAGGGTACCGTATCCCCGGATAACATGTATGGATAGCGTACACATTCAAAATATATGTCTCAGGAGGCAGGCTCAGACGGTGTTAGGCCCAGTATGGATTGCACGTGATTGCACAAAGGTTAGAAAGGGTACCGTATCCCCGGATAACATGTATGGATAGCGTACACATTCAAAATATATGTCTCAGGAGGCAGGCTCAGACGGTGTTAGGCCCAGTATGGATTGCACGTGATTGCACAAAGGTTAGAAAGGGTACCGTATCCCCGGATAACATGTATGGATAGCGTACACATTCAAAATATATGTCTCAGGAGGCAGGCTCAGACGGTGTTAGGCCCAGTATGGATTGCACGTGATTGCACAAAGGTTAGAAAGGGTACCGTTTCCCCGGATAACATGTATGGATAGCGTACACATTCAAAATATATGTCTCAGGAGGCAGGCTCAGACGGTGTTAGGCCCAGTATGGATTGCACGTGATTGCACAAAGGTTAGAAAGGGTACCGTATCCCCGGATAACATGTATGGATAGCGTACACATTCAAAATATATGTCTCAGGAGGCAGGCTCAGACGGTGTTAGGCCCAGTATGGATTGCACGTGATTGCACAAAGGTTAGAAAGGGTACCGTTTCCCCGGATAACATGTATGGATAGCGTACACATTCAAAATATATGTCTCAGGAGGCAGGCTCAGACGGTGTTAGGCCCAGTATGGATTGCACGTGATTGCACAAAGGTTAGAAAGGGTACCGTTTCCCCGGATAACATGTATGGATAGCGTACACATTCAAAATATATGTCTCAGGAGGCAGGCTCAGACGGTGTTAGGCCCAGTATGGATTGCACGTGATTGCACAAAGGTTAGAAAGGGTACCGTATCCCCGGATAACATGTATGGATAGCGTACACATTCAAAATATATGTCTCAGGAGGCAGGCTCAGACGGTGTTAGGCCCAGTATGGATTGCACGTGATTGCACAAAGGTTAGAAAGGGTACCGTTTCCCCGGATAACATGTATGGATAGCGTACACATTCAAAATATATGTCTCAGGAGGCAGGCTCAGACGGTGTTAGGCCCAGTATGGATTGCACGTGATTGCACAAAGGTTAGAAAGGGTACCGTATCCCCGGATAACATGTATGGATAGCGTACACATTCAAAATATATGTCTCAGGAGGCAGGCTCAGACGGTGTTAGGCCCAGTATGGATTGCACGTGATTGCACAAAGGTTAGAAAGGGTACCGTTTCCCCGGATAACATGTATGAATAGCGTACACATTCAAAATATATGTCTCAGGAGGCAGACTCAGACGGTGTTAGGCCCAGTATGGATTGCACGTGATTGCATAAAGGTTAGAAAGGGTACCGTATCCCCGGATAACATGTATGGATAGCGTACACATTCAAAATATATGTCTCAGGAGGCAGGCTCAGACGGTGTTAGGCCCAGTATGGATTGCACGTGATTGCACAAAGGTTAGAAAGGGTACCGTTTCCCCGGATAACATGTATGGATAGCGTACACATTCAAAATATATGTCTCAGGAGGCAGGCTCAGACGATGTTAGGCCCAGTATGGATTGCACGTGATTGCAGAAAGGTTAGAAAGGGTACCGTTTCCCCGGATACCATGTATGGATAGCGTACACATTCAAAATATATGTCTATACATCAGGAGGCAGGCTCAGACGGTGTCAGGCACAGTATGGATTTGACGGCCCAGACTACACAGCGGAGGAGCAGGGAGAGGTAAAGATTGCAAATGCTGGGGCCCTGCCCAAGCAAGGGGGGCCCACTCGTGGGCGTCGGTACTGGCACTGGGCCCCTCATAGTACGGCGGTGTGTCTAACGGCGGGTGTGCACCACCACCGTCAGAGACACTTGATTGCACTATGAAGGACCCTGTACCAGTGCCCGCGCCCAAGAGTCGGCCTACCCACCTGTCCAGGGCAACGGCACTCGCACGGTGTCGTGCGCTAGTTGGTGACCCCGGCCATGGGGGGGGGAGGCAGCACAGTTAGGGAGTTTTAGAAAGTGGCATATGTTGATGTTGGACATTCAGCTGATGAAAAAGGTGAAATAGGTCAAGTCCCAGGAAGAGGTGGACCAAAGCAAGCCATTTTTCTGTCACCCTATGTGTCATCAGAGGAAGGTGGGACAAAATCCTTGGAAACCCATGCGTGGTTCATTTTAATGAAGGTTAGATCATCCACATTTTGGGTTGACAGACAGGTCCTTTTTTCTGTCAGGATTGATCCAGCTGCACTGAAGACTCATTACGATAGCACACTTGCAGCTGGGCAAGCGAGCTCCTGTAAGGCATATTGTGCCAATTCAGGCCAGGTGTCCAGTTTAGCGGCCCAATAGTCAAAGGGGAATGACCTGTGTGGGAGAACATCGATATGGGAGGAAAAGTAGTTTGTAACCATAGTTGACAACTGCTGTCTCCTGTCACTTTCCATCGATGCAGTATTACCAGTTGTGTGAGCGGTACTTGAAAAATCAGTCCACAACATTGTCATGAAACCCCTGTCTCCAACGCCACTTCTGCTGTGTGCACCACGAACACCTCTGCCAAGCTGCCCCCGGCCCGTACGGCTCGTGTGAGAACCATCACTGCTGCTGTGTGCTGGGAATGCCTCAAGCAACCGATTTACCAGAGTTGCTTGTTTATTAGCCAATATTAGGTCAAGGTTCTCCTGTGGCATGATGTTTTGTAATTTGCCTTTATAGCGTGGATCCAGGATGCTGGCCAACCAGTAGTCATCATCGTTCATCATTTTGGCAATGCGTGGGTCCCTTTTTAGGATCTGCAAGGCATAATCTGACATGTGGGCCAATGTTCCCGGTGTCAATGATGCACTGCGAGTGCTGGTTGGAGGAGAACTTTCTGGCAAATCCACATCCCTCCAGTCACGCACAAACCCTGTACCAGACCTTGCCACGCCAACATTTTCACTTGCCCCACGAGATGCATCCTCCTCCCCTAAGTAATCATCCCCATCATCCTCCTCCTCCTCCTCTTCTTCCTCCACCTCGTCCAGGAGAGGTCCCTGAGCAGACAATGGCTGAATGTCATCAAGGATTCCCTCCTCCTCTTCCTCCTCATCAACATTGGCTGCAGACGCCTGCTCCTTAAGGTGCGTCAAAGTTTGCATGAGCAGACGCATAAGTGGGATGCTCATGCTTAGGATGGCGTCGTCTGCGCTTACCAGCCGTGTGCATTCCTCAAAACACTGAAGGACTTTACAGAGGTCTTTCAGCTTCGACCACTGCACACCTGTCAACTCCATGTCTGCTCTCAAAGTGCCTGGCCGTGTATCCTCCCACAAATGCATTATGGCCTGCTTCTGCTCGCACAGCCGCTCCACCATGTGCAGGGTGGAGTTCCACCTTGTTGCAATGTCGATAATGAGGCGGTGGTTGGGAAGGTGGAGCAATCGCTGCAGCTTCTGCATACGAACGGAATGTACAGGCGACCGGCGGATGTGCGCGCACAGTCTTCGCACCTTCTGGAGCAGGGCTGTTAACTCCGGATAATTTTTGAGGAAGCACTGCACCACCAGGTTCAAGGTGTGAGCCAAGCAAGGTATATGGCTGAGTTTTGAAAGGGTTATGGCTGCCACAAAATTACGGCCGTTATAACTAACTACCTTGCCTGCCTCAAGATGTACACTGCCCAGCCATGACTCAGTTTGTCGCTTCAAGTACTCGGCCAGCACCTCGGCGGTGTGTCTGTTGCCCAAACACATCACCTGCAACACAGCCTGCTGACGCTTTCCACTAGCTGCTCGATAGGGGGACACATAGTGTGCAACAGTGGCAGCTGCAGATGGAGTGCTCGTACGACTGCGCTCTGTGGACGAGCTTTCGCTTCTGGAGGAGGAGGAGGAGGGTTGAACGCCTACAGCCAACTGTTTCCTATACCGTGGGCTAGGCAGCACTGTCCCACCACCGCTGTCCCCTGTGGACCCTGCATCCACCACATTAACCCAGTGCGCAGTGATGGACACGTAACGGCCCTGGCCATGCCGACTGGACCATGCATCAGTTGTGAGGTGCACCTTTCCGCTCACTGACTGCTTGAGTGCATGGACAATGCGGTCTTTCACATGATGGTGGAGGGCTGGGATGGCTTTGCGAGAGAAGAAGTGGCGACTGGGTAGGTCATAGCGTGGTACTGCATTGGCCATGAGTTCGCGGAAAGCTGTGCTTTCCACCAACCGAAAGGGCATCATCTCAAACGAGATTAGTTTGGCAATGTGGGCGTTCAAACCCAGTGTACGCGGATGAGAGACTGAGTACTTTCTTGACCTACTCATAGTGTCTGGGAGGGTGAGCTGGACTTGAGAGCTGCATATGGTGGAAGTAGCGGTGGACAGGGCGGACTGAGAGAGGGTTGATGATGGTGATGGAGTTGGTGTTCTTTCTGATGGCCTAGAATCAGTCTTTCGTTGATATAACAGTGGGATTCCCTGACTGCTGTGGCCTTGCAACGACACCTCAACATTTGCTGCTGTGCTAACCGGTGGGCTTACAGTGGGGGAAACAATGTAGCGTTGCTGACTACCTTCGTTGTGATCAGTTGCACATGTGGCACTTGAGGTTTGGTGTTGTGTCCACGCTTGCAAGTGCATGCTGGTTAAATGTCTAAGCATGCAACTGGTATTCAAATTTTTCAGATTTTTCCCTCGGCTAAAGGTCTTTGCGCACTTCTTACAGATAACCTTGGCCTGATCATGAGGATTTTGTTCAAAAAAGTGCCACACTGCACTCTTCCTACTTTGGCAGACATTTTGCGGCCTAGCACGCTGTGATCTTTTGACCCTCTGGACAAGCTGTCCAGCAACTCTTTTGATGTTTGGAACCTGTCTTTGGAGTGCTACGGGCCTGCCAGATAACAGCTGTTGCGATGTCAATGTCTGCTGTGGATGCTCCTCATCTGAGCTATTGGAAGCAGCACCCTCTTCCCCCAATGGATGCCAATCTGGGTCAACAACTGGGTCATCCATCACCTCCTCTTCTATGTCATGTGCACCTTCCTCTGTGTCACCGTGTATGGTGGTATAGTGTGCGGGAAGGGGCACCTGAGTCTCATCAGGGTCAGAATCTGGCTCTGTACACTGCGAGGACAATGTAGTGCTCTGAGTGAATGTACCAGCAGAATCATCCATCAGCGGCTGTGCATCAGTGCACTCCATGTCAGATTCATCTTGGCCTGGGTAATTCACCATTTCACTTGATAATCCAGGCATGGTATGTGAAAACAGCTCCATGGAGTAATCAGTAGTATGGCCTGCGTCATCCTTCAATCTTGGTTGGGGTGAAGGACACAAGGAAAGGTGTGGTTCATGAACATGAGCCTCCAATGACGACTCAGTGCTTTTACTTTTTACAACTGAAGAAGGGGAGGCGATAGAGCTGGAGGCTGAGTCAGCAAAGTAAGACAAAACTTTTTCCTGATGCTCTGGCTTTAAAAGCGGTTTGCCAACTCCTAGAAAACTAAGCGTTCGAGGCCTTATGTAGCCAGACGATGACGCAGGCTCAACACCTCCTGCATTCGGTCCTATTTTGCTCTTGCCACTACCATCAGATCCACCACCAACACCATCATTACCAGCTGCCAACCCCCGCCCAATTCCACGGCCTCTTCCACCAGCCTTCCTCATTTTTGGTAGAAATGTAGACAAAATCCAACAAACTATATAGTAATGTAAAACAAGGTACAAGGTGTCTATAGGACAGGGGAGTTTTAGAATTTCTGCAGACACTTGTGGACACTGGACACTTTTGGATTGTGTGAGGCCCACTGATATCTGAGCGCTATGTGACAGGCTCGATGGCACAGCTGTGACCAAAGTGACTAGAGGATAAGGGAGATTTTGAATCTCTGCACACACTTTTGGACACTGGACACTTTTGGATTGTGTGAGGCCCAATGAATATCTGAGCGCTATGTGACAGGCTCGATGGCACAGCTGTGACCAAAGTGACTAGAGGATAAGGGAGATTTTGAATCTCTGCACACACTTTTGGACACTGGACACTTTTGGATTGTGTGAGGCCCAATGAATATCTGAGCGCTATGTGACAGGCTCGATGGCACAGCTGTGACCAAAGTGACTAGAGGATAAGGGAGATTTTGAATCTCTGCACACACTTTTGGACACTGGACACTTTTGGATTGTGTGAGGCCCAATGAATATCTGAGCGCTATGTGACAGGCTCGATGGCACAGCTGTGACCAAAGTGACTAGAGGATAAGGGAGATTTTGAATCTCTGCACACACTTTTGGACACTGGACACTTTTGGATTGTGTGAGGCCCAATGAATATCTGAGCGCTATGTGACAGGCTCGATGGCACAGCTGTGACCAAAGTGACTAGAGGATAAGGGAGATTTTGAATCTCTGCACACACTTTTGGACACTGGACACTTTTGGATTGTGTGAGGCCCAATGAATATCTGAGCGCTATGTGACAGGCTCGATGGCACAGCTGTGACCAAAGTGACTAGAGGATAAGGGAGATTTTGAATCTCTGCACACACTTTTGGACACTGGACACTTTTGGATTGTGTGAGGCCCAATGAATATCTGAGCGCTATGTGACAGGCTCGATGGCACAGCTGTGACCAAAGTGACTAGAGGATAAGGGAGATTTTGAATCTCTGCACACACTTTTGGACACTGAACACTTTTGGATTGTGTGAGGCCCAATGAATATCTGAGCGCTATGTGACAGGCTCGATGGCACAGCTGTGACCAAAGTGACTAGAGGATAAGGGAGATTTTGAATCTCTGCACACACTTTTGGACACTGGACACTTTTGGATTGTGTGAGGCCCAATGAATATCTGAGCGCTATGTGACAGGCTCGATGGCACAGCTGTGACCAAAGTGACTAGAGGATAAGGGAGATTTTGAATCTCTGCACACACTTTTGGACACTGGACACTTTTGGATTGTGTGAGGCCCAATGAATATCTGAGCGCTATGTGACAGGCTCGATGGCACAGCTGTGACCAAAGTGACTAGAGGATAAGGGAGATTTTGAATCTCTGCACACACTTTTGGACACTGGACACTTTTGGATTGTGTGAGGCCCAATGAATATCTGAGCGCTATGTGACAGGCTCGATGGCACAGCTGTGACCAAAGTGACTAGAGGATAAGGGAGATTTTGAATCTCTGCACACACTTTTGGACACTGGACACTTTTGGATTGTGTGAGGCCCAATGAATATCTGAGCGCTATGTGACAGGCTCGATGGCACAGCTGTGACCAAAGTGACTAGAGGATAAGGGAGATTTTGAATCTCTGCACACACTTTTGGACACTGGACACTTTTGGATTGTGTGAGGCCCAATGAATATCTGAGCGCTATGTGACAGGCTCGATGGCACAGCTGTGACCAAAGTGACTAGAGGATAAGGGAGATTTTGAATCTCTGCACACACTTTTGGACACTGGACACTTTTGGATTGTGTGAGGCCCAATGAATATCTGAGCGCTATGTGACAGACTCGATGGCACAGCTGTGACCAAAGTGACTAGAGGATAAGGGAGATTTGAATCTCTGCACACACTTTTGGACACTGGACACTTTTGGATTGTGTGAGGCCCAATGAATATCTGAGCGCTATGTGACAGGCTCGATGGCACAGCTGTGACCAAAGTGACTAGAGGATAAGGGAGATTTTGAATCTCTGCACACACTTTTGGACACTGGATACTTTTGGATTGTGTGAGGCCCAATGAATATCTGAGCGCTATGTGACAGGCTCGATGGCACAGCTGTGACCAAAGTGACTAGAGGATAAGGGAGATTTTGAATCTCTGCACACACTTTTGGACACTGGACACTTTTGGATTGTGTGAGGCCCACTGATATCTGAGTGCTATGTCACAGGCTCGATGGCACAGCTGTGACAAAAGTGACTAGAGGATAAGGGAGATTGGATTGCTTTTAAAAAAGCAGTTTGCAGAGCAGTGGGTAAACAGCAATGCCAGCCTGTCAGGAAGCCTTAAAAGGCAGCCCAACAACCAACACCACTGATACACCACAATATAGCCTCCCCTTGCACTGCACACACAGTGACTGGTGTGTTGTGCAGGCCAAATTGCTAGCAGCAGAAGCAGCTTTTTTTTCTTCTCAGCAGGACAAAAAAAAAAATTGGGATTGCTTTTAAAAAAGCAGTTTGCGGTGCAGTGGGTAAACAGCAATGCAGGAATGTCAGGAAGCCTTAGAAGGCAGCCCAACAACCAACACCACTGATACACCACTATATAGCCTCCCCTTGCACTGCACACACAGTGACTGGTGTGTTGTGCAGGCCAAATCGCTAGCAGCAGAAGCAGTTTTTTTGTCTTCTTCCCTGCCTATCGCTCTCCCTACAGAATCAGCAGCAACCTCTCCCTATAAGTAAGATGGCGGTCGGCGTGCACGCCCTTTTATACCCCCTGTGACGCCCACCAAAGCAAGCCAATCACTTGCATGCCCTTCTAAAAGATGGTGGTGACCCCTGCCTATGTCATCACGTTGCCCACAGTGTCCGTGGATCCTGATTGGCTGAAAAAGAGCGCAAAACAAACTTTTGAAATGCGACTTTGGCACGTATGTCGCCGACCTCGTGGCCGACCTCATCCTAGGGTCGGGTTTCGTTTCATGAAACCCGACTTTGCCAAAAGTCGGCGACTTTTGAAATTTTTCGACCCGTTTCGCTCAACTCTACTTTTGGCCAACTGTATGTCGAATCCTGGAGAGGGCGTCTGCATGGACATTCTCGGCCCCTCTTTTGTAGATAATCTTATAATTATACTTCGCCATCCGGGCCACCCATCGCTGTTCCAGAGCCCCCAATTTGGCATTTTCCAAATGAGCCAGCGGGTTGTTGTCAGTTCGCACTACCACCTCGGAGCCCGCTAGGTACTCTGCGAATCTCTCCGTCATAGCCCACACCACTGCGAGGAGCTCGAGCTTAAAAGAACTGTAATTGTCAGGGTGACGCTCGGAGTCATGGAGTGAGCGACTTCCATATGCGATCACTCTCTCCCGGCCAACCTGAACCTGTGACAACACAGCCCCCAGCCCGTGAAGACTCCCGTCAGTGTGCAGGATGAACGGGTGAGAGAAATCAGCATAAGCCAACACTGGGGCATCCGAGAGCACAGCCTTGAGGTCTCGGAATGCCTCTTCCTGAGGGTGTTGCCACTGGATTTTTCGCCCTTTGGCCCCAGCGGGAACCCCCTTCAGCAGGTCGTGCAGGGCTCGAGCTCGACATGCAAAATTCTTTAAGAAGCGACGGTAATATCCGGCTAACCCCAGAAAAGCCCGCACATCTTTCACCGTCTCGGGGGTAGGCCATTCCTGGATAGCAGCAACCTTCTCCTGGGATGGCCACACACCCTCTGCCGAAACGACATGACCCAGATACTCAATCTGAGAACGAAATAGGTGGCATTTCTGAGGCTTCACTGTTGTGAACGGGTAGCCAAGGAGAAAATAAAAACAACACAAGCTAAGTCTCAGAAAACTAAAGAGGTTGGTAACTATGCAGACTGCAGATCCCTGATTCTAACCACACAACTAGTAGCAGTCGTGGAGCGTTCCTACGTTGGTCCTAGACGCCTCGTCACAACCGGAGAGCTACATAAGCCAAAAGCAGGAAAAGAGGAAAACTAACTGCCCCAGAGCAGACCCCAAAGGAAAGACAGCCCCCCACATGTATTGACGGTGAAACAAGATGAAAACACACACAAAGGCAGGAAAATAGGCTGAGCAAACGATGGGGCCCGACTAACTAGAAAGGACAGGAGAGACACTGTCTGCAGTCTGCCAAAAAACCCTACAAAATGTCCAACACAACTGATAGCAAAATTAACCCTGAAGTCACTAGACTTCTCCCACTATATCAGCACTCTGAAATATTCTGAGACAGAGCAAAAAGAGGCCAATCTAGCAAGGGACAAAAAAAGGGCAATTTGGCAAATAAGAGTGGAAATTCAGCACAGCCCAGCCGGGCTGGCTGACCACACAAAAAACTGAAAAGACCAACAAGAGCAAGTGTGAACATTAGCAAAAAAACAAACTTATCTTGAAAGACTGGAACAGAGCTGAGTCCTAGACCCGAGAAGCAGACTGAATCACCAGCAACAGGATAGGGCGTCGGCTGTCTTATATCCAGTCTGATACTCCAGAGATCCAATCATTATCTTCCTCACCAGGTGGCAGATCACTAGCACTTAAACCAACCTCACTACCTCCCGTCACCACCAGAGGGAGAACAGAAGGGGAACTCTCAACTGGTGGAGCAGAAAATGAGCTCATAACACTTCACCTTCAACCTGTACTTTTGCAACCGGCTGAGTACCTGTCCCAACCGCTTCAGGTGGTCCTCAAAGGTGGCGGCATTGATGATGATGTTGTCCACATAGATCAACGTAGCCTCAAAATTGAGATCTCCCAGACACCGCTCCATCAATCGCTGAAAGGTCCCAGGGCCAGCCCAAATGGCATCCGATTAAACTCAAACAGTCCCATGGGCAATATGAACGCCGTCTTGGCTCTATCTTCTTCTGACATGGGCACCTGCCAGTACCCACTGGTCACGTCCAGGGTTGAAAAATATGTAACTTTTCCCAAGGCGGACATGAATTCTTCTATGCGGGGCAGTGGATATGAGTCTTTAATAGTGAAAGCATTCAGTTTACGATAATCCACACAAAATCGTAGTGTACCATCTTTCTTCGCGATTGGGGCGGCCCAGGGGCTTTGACTTTCCCGTATCACCCCTTTTTGCAGCATTTGGGCCAGCAAAGTTTTCACCTCTTGATAGAGTTGTGGCGGAATCTGTCGATATCGTTCCCGGATAGGGGCTGCTCCTGCTGTGGGGGTTTCATGAGTGATGGCGGTGGTACACCCAAAATCGTCCTCATGACTAGCAAATACTTCATGGTACTGTCCCAGCAATGTTTTTATCTGTGAGAGTTGGGCTGCAGTTAATCCAGAAAGCTCGGCCCGCATCTGCTCCAAAATCTTTGTGGGCCTGTAAGGTTCGTATTGTTACTTCCCAAGGATCCTCAGGGTGTGCTTGTAGTTGAACCGCAGGAACTGGCAGCACTTCTTCTAAAGGCCTTACTAGTTTGGCCAGCACAGTCCGTGCTTTCAGAATGGTGTCTTGGTCTTCAAGGTTATGTACCCGTGCTCCCCGCACCAGCTGCTGGAATACCTGTCCCTGGGCTGTGCGAGAACCCCACTGCTTCAGAATCCTCTGTGTAGGGTCATTGAGCAGTAGGTTGCCGAACTCTTGTAGAACATTCATGCCTAGGGTGACGGGGTGTTGCTTATCAGCTTCTCCTTGAGTCAGTACCACCTCTCTGCGACCAAGGGATTTACCGCACAGCGTCACTTGCACCCACACCACCCCGGCAACTGGGACCGGCAGTTGGTTGGCAGCTACTAGTCTGATCACGGGACCCCACTGAGGCCTTGCTGCTTCCAGGAAGTTATGTTGAAAATACGTTGCGGGCATAGTGGTTACTTGTGACCCCATGTCCACCAGGCACTGGACGGCCCGGCCCTCCACTTCTGCCCAAACCACCGGGCATTTTGCTACCAAATCTTCGGGACTTCCACCACCCCTAGTTGTGGTTTTCATCTCCGAGCGGCGTCCCCAAGCCCGGAGCCCTTTAGTTTAATGGCGGCCGGGGTGGGTATCTCCCACGCCGCGGACACTCTCGGGCAAAGTGGCCTGGTTCTCCACACTCAAAACACCGGGCCTTTGTAGGTTGACCACCCCGCGGGGAGCGTGATCCCCAGAAGCCAGGGTTAAAGCCAGGTCGTCCAGTCCCGGTCTCGGTTCTTCTCTTTACTTTGACCAACTCGAACTTAATACTTTTCAGCTCTTGCTTCATCTCTTCCACCCACTGAGGCTCCTTGACTACATTCGCGGAGGCCTCCACACCTCGGACTTTCCCCACGGGGACCGCCATCCCCTGCTCCTTCTCTCGATCACGTGCCTGACTTCCCACCTCATCCTGATCTGTTCCTGCAGTGCCTGTTTGACTAATGGATTCGCAAACCAGTCACCAGTAGGTCACGGAGGGTAATGTCAACAGGTCCTGCCCCTACCCCGTCCTTTCTATGCAATTCTTGGAGGACATTCATATACTCTGTGATAGTCTCCCCCTCTACTTGCATCCGACTAAACAAACGGGTTCTTATCTCTCCCACATCAGTAGGGTCCCCATGGGTCTGTTCAACTATCTGTAACACTTTTTCAAAAGTGTTGCGGTGACCCGGAGGTTTCAACATCACTGACCTCTGCGCCTCCCCGTCCAGTGCCATGAGTGCCACCTCCAGATCAGGGGTCATTGGGTGCATCCGAAAGAGTCCCCGCATCCGCTCTGTCCAGCTCCATAACATAGTATTGGAGCCGGAAAATCTAGGCAGGTTGTTCAGCATGGCCCCCAATGATATGCTGGTACGAGAACCCTCATCATTTGTAGAGTTTACAGCTCTACCCTGATCTGGGGCACCACTGTCTGTGCCCGGAAACTGCATCCTGCTGACTACGCCAAGTGCAGGGTTCTAGCAGGTTCGCAGGATGCAGTGACGAGACACGAGACTGAATGTGGTTTGTGGAATTAACTTTTATAAACTGTAGGCGCTGGGGCTATATTGAGAAAAAAAAAAAGTATTAACAGCAACCAGTCCACACAGGGACTCAACAAACCTAACAACACTTTCTTATGGGTAATGCGACTAACCCGGTTGGCCCGGGTGCTATAGGCCACGTATGACCAAACTGGGGGGTCCTTATCTCTTATAATAAACTTATCCTTCCAGGGGTCTGTCAGGATCACAGGCGTGGCCGTGTAGAGGTCACTGATGCGGCTGCCTTGATGCTTCGATATTCCGGGATGAAGCTGGGCGTAACAGGCCCTGAAGAAACGATGATGGTGGGGCGCAACAGGCCCGGAAGAAACGATAATGGTGGGGCGCAAAAGGCCCTGAAGAAACTGTGATGGTGGGGCGCAACAGGCCCTGAAGAAACTGTGCCGATGGGTGCAACAGGCCTCTCCTTGCGGCTCTCGTCTCACCGTGGGGTTATGACGCAGTCTCAAAATATAACTGTTCACCAACCTCTGCTCAGGGTCCCTGAGCAAACCGGACCGGGGCCTCTACTACCGCCTGTAGCGAGGAGGCGCCCCCTGGAGCCGGTTATGACAGTGCCGCAGCTGTGGGAGAAGGCAGGGGGGCAGTGTCCTGACTGCTGTAAAGGAATGGTCTGTCGTCGCTGCGGTCACCTGAGGTAGCCGCCTTGTCACAACAGGGTGGGAAGCAGCGGGAGTCGCTGTATGGGCCCGTATGCGGGGAGCGGCCGCCGGTACAAGTCTCTCACGTGTCACTAGTGGGTGAGTCCGCAGCTTTCCTTTTGTAGGGAAGGTGACCTGACGGACGGACGGACTAGTCAGAGTGAAGAAGGAAAGGTTTGCACAGTGTACGTAGGTGTCAGTTATTACAGTGGGGAAACAGCTAGGAAAGTGTAGTGGACGTGCAGTACCTTGGGTTGACCATTAGATGGCAGGGAGGAGTGTGAGCAAAGGACTTGACAACAGCTTAGGGCTTTAGAAACCGTTGGTCATGGGGGGCGTGGTTACAGTGACAGGGGACCGGGAGAGCTATAAATACTGAGGGAGGGTTCCAGAAGGTTCCAGTCCCCAGGGGGGAGCTCCAGTGACAAGAGGACTGCGACAGTCTGTGCGCTGTGAGGTGAATCCAGACCAGGGGGACTGAGGAGAGAGAACGTCAGGGGGGTGGTCCTGACAGGAAGAACCACAGAAGGGACGAGGCACTGGGTGTGAGACACCGTATTTGACACGACGACTGATTAGTGGAAGCGCTGTTGGTTTACAGGCCTAAGGCGGCCACAGTGACGGACCTGTCAGCAGCGTCATAAAGTGAAGTAGGGACGGTACGTGCATGTACGTCCCTGGTGCTAAGGTACGGTGTGTAAAGCGGGCCTAGAAACGGAGGCTCAGGAAAGTGAAGTGAATTGAAGTGCGGTGTACTTCAGAGGTCGTCAGGCGGACGGCAAGCGAATAAACCTGGACCTGTTGTACCCGAATGTTGCCTCCAATTGTCTCTGTACGTCTCTGCGCGGTATAACGAGGGATCACCCCCCCTAGTCCGGACCTCTCACCTCTACACTTTCACAGGCCCCTGTCGGTCTCTCCACAACACACCGTCTGCTCCCTTCGTCCTCTCTGTCTCACACGGCTTCCTGTCTGTTGTCCTGCTCTCTGTCAACTGCCACTTCAGCGCGCCCCCTGCTCCTTTTAAGCTTGCCCCGCCTCCTGTTTCCCTGACAACTTCAATCAAGTCTTTCCTTTTACTGTCTTCCCAGTATCGTTCCCTCAGGAACCCTGATGGCGGTCCCCTGGGTACCTGTCCTTTCACTGTCTGGGAGTTCTTCTCTCCACATCTGCATGTTTGGGATCTTGTAAATTGGCTATGCATTTTAAGTACAACTATATGGTGGAATACTGTGTACCACTTTAATTTTGTTATTGCTTATTTGTACAAAGCACTTTGCATGTGGGGTCTGTGCAGGGGCATAACCCTTATGGGTTTTGGTACTAACATGATTGCATTCTTGCAGTTTTAATTGTTTTTAATGTTTTCATTTTGTGTTCTGGTGTTACAATAAAAGATTATTAGATAATATTCTTTGGTGATCCCTGACATTTACATGCCTCTTTCTCTCCACTCAGTTCTATGAATCCTTGTCTGGCTGCGGGATTGCCACCAGGTATATTATTCTCATAAAGGCACTGGTGTTTCAGAGAAAATATACTTTAAAGATCTGGATGAAGACGAGAGCCAGAGACCAGATGGGTAGTCTAGCTCCACTAATCGCTGGCTCTTCCCAGCGCCATTCAGGTGATTGACAGGTCTCTCTCTCAAGTGCACATAGTAAGAGACCTGTCAATCACCTGTGGCAGCGCTGGGAAGAGCTGGTCAGACTAGTCTCCGACAATGATATCCACCTGGATCTTCACAGCATATTTTCTCTGAAATGCCGGAGCGTTCCAGAAAGTAATACACCTGGCTGCCACACTATGATTAATGCTGTCCGTGGCTTGAGTAGCATGAATCCACTGACAGGTTCCCTTTAAAATGGCATCCTTTCTCTAGGCGCATTATGAACACAGGAGGGCAGGGAGAAGCCACCAGGGACCCGCTTGTCTGACTAGTCTCCAGTGCGCCTCAGTCCACAGCAACTACTAAACTATGTTCTTCTCTGATACGCCATAGTGCTTCAGAGTTACACATCCGTGGCTGACATCATGCAGCTTTGGTGTGATAAATGCTGCCCGTGGATCAGGGAGTATATGTGAGCAGTCGGGTTCCCTGTGACATCTGTCAGCTGGCAGGTCCAAGAGCCTACGTGTCTACGTCTATCTGCCGCTGACTATCCTCTCAGTGTGCGGTACTTGGTACCAATCACTGTGAGGACATGTTCATGTGTGACAGATTTGTCACTTTCTGCAACTGAATGTTTTAAAATGAACATTGAGCAAACCATGACCATTTCTTCCCTGCGCCTAACAGCAATGTGAGGTGTATAAGTAGCTGAACAAGCACCATTGCCGTATCGCAGACATAACTCATATGTCTTTATCTCGCATTGATCTGAGGTTGGTCTCCTAAAACGTTCTTCCTTATGTAACATTGTCTACATATATCTCAAAATCTATATCGGAACTTTCTCCTGGTCTTCTAGAGATAACGCTGGAGCTCCTACCTCTGTCCCTGGGCTGGAGGCTGAAGCAATTTTGCCTACAATTACTTCCTGAAAACAACACATTTTTAACAGAGAGACCATTGTGGTAATGTGCTGGCAGATCTTTCTAAGGAGGCGCAGTCACCTCACATCCAGCCTATATTACTGCGAGAGACTCTCTCACAAAGGAAAAATGTCGAACTTGGCTCATCCTACAAAATGTATATCAGGAGGCGTGAAAATGATTGGAGGAATTAAGATTGTGGACTAAAGCTAATAGCAATTTTATTAATTAACCACTAATATATGTTGTGAACGGGGAGTACTCAATCGGCTGGTCACTGAAGAATGTTAAGCGTCAGGTTCCTGCCACTGCACAGCAGGAATCCAGAGCCTTGCACTCAGCAGTCTCCCATTCTCCTTCAGCCACAGTGGAGCCTGCTCAGCAGTCTCGTTGGTCCTAGTGCTCTGCCCAGACCAGCAGCTTGGGATTGATAGCTGCTGCCACCTCTGGTTCAGGTATGACAATGCACCCTGGCCTGCAGCAAAAGACTCCAGAATCTATGTCCTTCCGTCGCTCCACTGAGCATGCTCATGGGACGATTCCCCATTGGGGATCGGGAGTCACATGCTCAGGTCCTTCTCCAGTTCTGATTGGTCCATCAGGGGGATCTGGAAGGTTCCGGAAGGTCTCGGCTATAAAAGACTCGCATGGCCGCTCGGCCATGCGCTAGTATAGACTCTAGTTGCTATATGTGTGGATGATGACGGATGCATGTACCTGGTGAATGACTTATTAAGATTCCCCTCCCTTGGATATTACGCATGTGGTTAGGGTATCAGTATTAGAGTCAGCGCCAGTCGGTGGCTAAGCTATAGGCACAGTGCACATCAGTCCACAGCACTAGTGTCTGATGGTGTTGCCTACTATAGGGCACTATCATATCGCAGCAGTCACTGTCGCTCCGCTGCAGTCAGCCTCAGTTAGTGGCGTTGGGGGTTGCGACTCAGTAGGTCTAGAGGGATGCTGGTCCTGTATCCTTGAGCCTGAGTCCTGTGACCATATACTGAGCGTTCATCTCCCCGAGCTCTGTGATCTTGAACAGGCTCGGTATTTGTTTTTAGCGGTTCGGCGGCTCTGTGAAGCAACAGAGTTCGCCCTGTGCACATCGGGTGACATTTAACACACGTGTGTTCCGCCATTATACCGCCATATTGAGCGTCTGCCATTATCTAGCAGCAGTGTACCACCTCTGCACGGTGGACCTCGGGCTGCGAACGCACCTACTATTATTTTATAATCTGGTGTGTTCCGCCAGACCTAATAGAAGAATATACCAGGACATTCAGGGTTAAAAAGTCCATATGGTTTATTAGAACACAGCAGGGTTCCCCAACTCCAGTCCTCAAGGCCCACCAACAGATCATGTTTTCAGGATTTCCCTTGTATTGTACAGGTGATGCAATTATCACCTGGGCAATAGTAAGGAAATCCTGAAAACATGACCTGTTGGTGGGCCTTGAGGACTGGAGTTGGGGAACCCTGGAACACAGCATAAACCACTCTCCAGGAACTTCCTAACGTGCAGCCCCCATGTACGTACTATGGATTACTGTCCGTTGACTGTCAGCGACCACACAGGTTCCCGTTTACCTTTTATCCTCAGAGGCAACCTACAAACACTTCTCGCTGACCCCGGTCAGTATCACTCGTGGTTGCCAAGCTGTCTTCTCTGGAGGTATATCACAGGCCTCCTCACTCTGACTCAGACTAGCCAACACTGCCACCCCTGCCAACAACACAGGTCCCATCTTGTGTGTTGAAACACACCCATTGAGTGTGGGAGTTTAGGAGACTGGACCCACCCATCTACTCCGAGTCACCTGGAAGCCTGCCCAACATATAATCAACCCTCAGCTGTAGATCTGCTGAGCCAAATAAGCTCAGGCTTCCATCACAGAGGCCACCCGCCTATGTGATACATACCACCTATTAACCACATGACCAGTCGCCATACCACATAGTCAAATGTTTTATTCAATGTAATAGGTGTCCATAGCCTTTAAGTTCTCCAGTTTATACTATACGATCCTCGCTATACAACTGATGCAGTAAGATTTTACATATTTTAATGTCCTTAATTATGCAAGTAGCCTGAAAGAGTTGGCCATAGAAATATCACTATTTAAAAACTTTGGACTTGAAGTAGGTGAAGGCACAGGTTCATGGCTGTTTATATAAATGTTTATAGGGTTTATCCACAACTTTGTTCTATGGGACCAAGAACTTATCTGCAGTTATTTTCTAACTACCAGTCTGTCAATGATCTCTTCTGGCTCAGAGCGGTCACAGACTGCTCCTGAGTACTGACATATTTCTGCTGCTTCTTGGGATGTCACATCAACAGAACAGTTCCTTATCTTCTGTTATGTCAATGGGGTCAAGACCGATGTCATGCTGATTGATACCTGGATCCCCGTTTTCGTAAACATGGGGAGCAGGCTATCAATCAGCATAATGTCGGCTGGGATGCCCCATTGACAGAGCAGAAAGGAAGTGAAATTACTGGTCTGTTCATGGAAGCAATAGAATCATCACGTGAGCTGGGAAAGATCACTGCAGGGCAGAATAGGCAGGTAGTCAGCAACTATCTACCGGTAAGTTCTTAGCCCCACTGGGAAAAAAAAATGTCAAAGTCCTTTACATTATTTTGCCATACAATTAATATTAAACATGCAAATAAGAAACTTTGTAATTTATTATTAGAGAAATGTGCTTCTTTCTCTCACAGGATTGATCTTTACTCTTCAAACTTCTCAATTCATGGGTAAAATCTATCTTTGGTAAACATAGATGTTCCCTTTAGGGTAGTTTCACATTACTGATACATGAAAATCGGACCGAGTGTCATCCGAGTGCGATCTGATTTTTTCACGGGCATAGACTTGCATTGCAGATTTTGATCTGACGCTCAGATCAAAACCGGACACATCTCCAATTTTTTCCATGGATCACACGGTCTCAGGAAGAAATGGGACATGTGAACAGCCTTATAGAAAATCATAGGCACGAGTGCTATCTATGAAAACCACAGGAACCACTCAACCGATAAAATCAGTCACTCACATGAGCCCTTATTGAGATAAATGACAGTTGATGCTCTTAAAGTTGTATGGAGAACTGTAATTGCAATTGCAGGAGAATTTGCAGCAGAATGTCTGTATCAGCCTCTAGCTCCTCCCACATCAGGAAAACTTGCAGCAGAATCTCTGTCTGCCTTTAGCTCTTCCCACCTCAGGAGAACTTGCTGCAGAATGTCAGTGTTTGCCTCTAGGTTTGCCTCTAGCTCCTTTCACCTCAGGAGAGCTTGCAGCAGAATGTCAGTGTCTGCCTCTAGCTCCTTCCACCTAGGGAGAAGTTGCAGCAGAATGTCAGTGTCTGCCTCTAGCTCCTCCCACCTCAGGAGAACTTGCACCAAAATATTTGTCTGCCTCTAGCTCTTCCCACCTCAGGAGAACTTGAAGCAGAGTGTGTGTGTCTGCCTCTAGCTCTTCCCACCTCAGGAGAACTAACAGCAGAATGTCTGTATACCTCTAGCTTCCCCACCTCAGGAGAACTTGCAGCAGAATGTCTGCCTCTAGCTCCTCGCACCTCAAGAGAACTTGCAGCAGAATCCCTGCCTGCCTCTAGCTCCTCCCACGTAAGGAGAACTTTCAGCAGAACACCTGTGTCTGCCTCTAGCTCCTCCCACATCAGGATAACTTGCAGCAAAATGTGTGTCTACCTCTTGCTCTTTCCACCTCAGGAGAACTTGCAGCAGAATGTCTGTCTGCCTCTAGTTCCCCTTCCTCAGGAGAACTTGCAGCAGAATGTCTGTGTCTGCCTTTAGCGCTTCCAACCTCAATAGAACTTGCATCAGAATGTCTGTCTGCCTCTAGCTCCCCCACCTCAGGAGAACTTGCAGCAGAATGTCTGTCTGCCTCTAGCTCCTTCCACCTCAGGAGAACTTGCAGCAGAATATCTGTCTGCCTCTAGCTCTTCCTCCACCTACTCTACATAGATTGTTGTAATTCTGTAATTCCTCTCTGAAGAGGCAATTTGCATATAGATTGTTTTAAGCATTAACAGTCATTTCCTATTTTCAGTGAACACAACTTTTACCCATGAATAAAGAGTCTATCCAGGAGGAGAAAAGCAGATTTTTTTCTAGGAATATTATACAAAGTTGCCAATGTGCACTATTGATTTTTGAAATGAAAATTAAAACAACGTTTTCACGTTAAAGTAAAACTATAAATACTACATAAGTCCACTTGCTTCTACAAAATAACCACAATGCCTCCAGTCTAAAATCATGTGCAAGAACACAAGACAATCAGCCCCTCAGAATTACTCTACAGTTGTATTCACATGACAGTCTTCAGCTAAAAACGTGCAGTATTTTTTTAAAAATCCAGAAGTTATTGCTGCGGGAAGGAGAAATACAAGTGTGTTGGATTACGGGTGTTTTTAAAGTATTCTGTGCTGCAGTGATCCTTTTGTTTTGTGGAGCTAGACCCCCTCATACAGACCTAGCACCCCGGTAAGTAAAGTCATCTCAAACATTGAAGAACATGTACGATAATGTGTTGTATACTCAGCGTAGATTACACTATTATTAACACGGAAACAATTGTAACTAACAACATTCAGTGCTAATCTCAGTTTGTAGTTCTGTAACAGATGGAAAGTGTAAAATGTTATTAAACAACTTTCTCTTGTATTATTCCAAGAAATAAATTCATTACTAGTTTCACAATGCATCAAACATGTCATACAAGTACTGTATATGAAGAATGAGCCAGAGGGACACTGTAATAAGATATCAAGATCATGTGTCTGACTATTAGTGCTCCGAAGAAACTCTTAACCTCAAAATAAACACCACGAGGAACCATTTATACAAAAGAGGTCTGATAAACAGAATGAAAAGACTTTCAGCTGTCTTCGTACATTAATTCGTCTACTGTGGAAAATTATCATTCTTTGGAACCAGACCAGATGTATTCATCTCTGATACTGTCACTGACTGAATATAGGCTACAGGCAGGGCCAGAGTTAGGGGCAGGCAGACTAGGCAGCTGCCTAGGGCCCCCACTCCTCCAGGGGCCCCCAGCTAGTGGCACATCACGCAGCCACTATGGGGCCCCTGTGAGGCAGGGGAGCCACCTGCCCCCAGAGCTGACTCCCCCCACCGCATTGAACTATATTGGCGTCATAGACACCGACACAGTTCAAGGCAATGATGGAGGAGAGAGCGTCAGCTGACGCTCCCTCTCCCATCATTCCCCACTTTGCCTCCGACACACAGCGGGTGTGCGATGACGTCATCGTGCACTCACTGTGTACCAGGCAGGAAACAGAAGACAGCCGGGAGCAGCGCTGGCACCAGGAGAAGGTGAGGAGTGTGTTTTTTTAATCAATGTGAGTACTGGACTGTGGGGACATTCTCAGGGGGGTGGGGGCTGTATACCATGGTGAGCTATATACCATGCTGGGCTGTATACCATGCTGGGCTGTATACCATGCTGGGCTGGGCTGTATACCATGCTGGGTTGTATACCATGTTGGGCTGTATACCATGTGGTGCTGTGCTATATACCTTGTGGGGCTTTGCTATATACCATGTGGGGCTGTGCTATATACTATGCGGCTGTGTTATATACCATGGTGGGTATATTTTACATCATATTATATGGGGGAGGCTGTGTTATATAATATGGGGGGCTACATTATATTCTATGGGGAGGTGGACTGTATTATATTCTATTTGGGGCTACATTATATTCTATGGGGGGCTGTATTATATTTATTATATTCTATGGGGGGTGATTGCATCATACTCTGAGGGGGCTACATTATACTATATGAGGAGCCTACATTGTATTCTATGGGGGGGCTGCATTATATTCGATCGAGGGGCTAGATCATATTGTAATGGGGCTTCATAATACTATGAGGGGGCTACATTATATTCTTTGGGGGCTGCATTATACTATGAGGGCTACATTGTATTCTATGGAGGGGCTACATTATACTATATAAGGGGCTGCATTATACTCTATGAGGGGGTTGCCATATATTCTATGGAGTGGCTGCATTATACTATATGAGGGGGCTGCTTTATATTCTATGGGGGGTTACATTATATTCTGTGGAGTGGCTGCATTATTCTCTAAGGGGTGGCTGCATTATACTATAAGAGAAGAGCTACATTATATTCTATGGGGGCTGTATTATATTTAGTATATTCTATGGGGGGGTGATTACATCATACTCTGAGGGGGCTGCATTATACTATATGAGGAGCCTACATTGTATTCTATGGGGGCTGCATTATATTCTATGGGGGCTAGATTATATTGTAATGGGGCTTCATTATACTATGAGGGGGCTACATTATATTCTATGGGGGTTACATTATATTGTATCGCGGGGCTGCATTATATTCTGTGGAGTGGCTGCATTATTCTCTAAGGGGTGGCTGCATTATACTATAAGAGAAGGGCTGCATTATATTCTATGGGGGGTTACATTATATTGTATCGCGGGGCTGCATTATACTCTGTGGGGTGGCTGCATTAAGCTCTATGGGGTGGCAGAATTATACTATATGTGGACTGCATTATACTGTATCGAGGACTATGGGGAATACATTATATGAAGAACTATGGGGTGCATTATACTATGGGAAGTAAATTGTTACATGGATGACTATGGCGGTGCATTATACTATATGGAGAACTATGAGGAGTGTATTATACTATACGGAGGACTGAGCAGTGTATTTTAATATATGGAGGGCTATGAGGAGTGTATTATACTATATGTAGGACTATGGGGAGTGTATTATACTATATGGAGGATAGAGGAGTGTATTATACTGCATGGAGGACTATGGGGCACATTATATTATAGAGAACTATGGGGTGTAAACTGTAGATGTGCTGCTGATAACAAGATATTGTATGGTGATCTGTTAGTGATCCATTAGTGATCGTTCTATCCCCATAATTCGTTCTCAGACGGTGTAAAGAGGCCGGGAAACAAATGTTGAATGACTTCAATACTGTCGATCACACATTTAGCGGCCTGAACTCAGTGTATGTAAATACAATCGAAATGCTTCTGTGTGATGTGCAATATGTTAGCATTTGGGGCCCCATTTTAAACTTTGCCTAGGGCCCCACTTTGCCTAAAACCGGCCCTGGCTACAGGGGCAGGGCTGTATTTGGCATTCATGCTGGTCCTGGTTCTGAAATCTCTGTTGGTAGCTGGAAAGATCTCATATAAGTGCATATATCACAAGACAGTAGTGCACAGTGCCTATGACTTTCTCCTGCGTCCCTGCTCCATTGTGTGTTTGTGCTTCTGTCTACTGAACTGTGTACTCGGATCCACACCAATCTGCTCTGATTGAAGGGTATAAAACATAAAAAATATCTCTAATATTTTGTTACTCTTTATGGTGCATATACACTGGACGATAATAGTGAACAAATCTAAAAAGGCAGTCAATCACCCGATGCACGATCAATCAATAGCAACTACCAGTTTATACCTTATAATTGTTAAAGTGATACTGGGAGTTGTAGGTTCATGCCATGCAATTGTACTTGATTGATGAGCTAAGATTGTACTAATTTACTGATGATGGTTCTAGTTATGTATTCATGTACTGCTGATGGTTCTGGTACTGTATTCATGTACTGATGGTGGTTCTGAGGATGTATTCATGTACTCGTGTTAGCTCTGGTTTTCTATTTATGTATCATTCTTGGTTCTGATCCTATACAGATCCATAACTTGAGAGATGACATGCTACATTATGTGCTATGCTAATAAAGTATGACAAGTTAAGGATTAATACATCTATATTAATGTTAGGACCATTATACCTATACATTTCAAGTCTCTTGTTACTGACATTTTGGCTCTCCTGTGACAGGCTAAGCTTCATAGGAAAAGGGATTTATCTTATATACCGCATTACTGTGGAATTGCAGGATATTGAATAAATGATTAGACAATTGCAGTTTCAAGTCAATGGCTTAAAAACAAAGTAAACAATAAAAAAATAAAAAAAAATATTTAAATCACTCCTCCTTCTACCTCATTAAAAATAATTGAAAAAACAAACATATTTCATATTACCATATCCATAAAAATTCAGTCTATCCAGCTTTTCAACATACAAAATTCAATATCTCATACAATAAAGAGAACAACAAATTAAAGATGCCAGAATTTTGTACTTTGGGGCACCTCACCGCTATAAAAAAATGCAATAAAAATAGATGAAAACATCAAATGTACTCATAATTGGTATAGATAAAAACATGAGCTCATTACACATAAAATAAGCCCTTACACAGCTCCATGAATGTTAAAATAAAATAGTTAATGGGCTTAAAAAATGTCATCACAAACCAAAATTTTCATTTTTTTTTTCAGAAAAAAAAATTTATGAAACGTTGACACCTCTGAGAATGTTGTTCACAGGCCATTTTTTTGTTACCATACAATGAATAAATATAATAAAATAAAAGCAAAACCCTGTAAGAAGTGATGAATTTGTGTTTATTCACTGAAATAAATTAAACGTAAAGAGTTTAACCAATTGAGACCTGCCTGAACAGATTGTAGAAAAAATAAAATGTGTCTGAAAAACTTGAAGTGAAGTAAACTGTTGCATACTGTTTGTTAAAGGGGTTGTCAGCTAATACAAAAAAAATCTGCAATAGTTATTCTTACTGTATGTTAAAGGGGTTGCCTTTTCAATGCCCCTAATGTACCTAGTAAAATAAAAAAAAACATACCTACTGACCACATATACTGTACTAGAATGGGCATAGAATGGAGGACACATATACCAGCAAAATATACTACAAAATGGGAGAGGGGTGCAACTCGTATGTCCTTATAGGATTTAGATAGCTACAAGGGCCCATACATCTGACCAACATGGGGGGTCCAAGTCCAAATTTTGCATTGGGGCACATTGGACTCTTTACTCCACTGCTCACTGCAGTTTTTTGCTGGCTGTCAGTGAGTAAAAATATTTCTTTCCATCCAGAATCTGCAAAATATCCTGATCATCACATGGAGAAGCTCACCTTTGTAATGTGTTGTGTACCTACGTGAGCACTGTTAGCTGACTCTAAACTCTTATGTTAAAACCTGCAATGCCTTGAAAAAGTATTCACACCCTTTGAACTTTTCCAAATTATTTCATATTACGTCCACAAACTTAAATGGATTTTATGTGATACCAACACAACGTGAAAAAGTTTGGAAGCGTTTACAGGGTATGAAGACTTTTTCGAAGCACTGTAACCAAACACTAACTCATTTATAGATATTACATAATGATATTTTGAATAGGTTCATATATGTAATTGATATCATTCAGGAAATAATAGTGTTTTTAGTAAATGCTATACCTGGGATGGAGATGGGGCTTGGTTCTGCTCAGGGCCCTGGTTATGGCAGAAGAAGAGCGTCGTCTTTGTACCGAGGCCTTCATTTTCTGTAAAAAAAAAAAGCAAATACTGTAATTAGTATATTTAATCAATACATAGTTTAGATATAGCTAGCATGATGAATATCATTTGCTATACAGACATAAAGTCTCTACATAATACTCAGTTACCAATAGCAACAGATGATCAACCTGCACAGTGCCCTAAAAGAGAGGCTGCCAGTAAAGCTCTTCATACAAAATGCAGCCTATACAGAGACATTAAACAAAGGCAACCTGTACAGTTCTGTGACAAAGGCAAGCTGCATAGTGTCCCGTAACAGAGGCAGCCAGCACAGTGTCGCGTAACAGAGGCAGCCTGCACAGTGTCGCGTAACAGAGGCAGCCTGCACAGTGTCCCGTAACAGAGGCAGCCTGCACAGTGTCCCGTAACAGAGGCAGCCTGCACAGTGTCCCGTAACAGAGGGAGCCTACACAGTGTCCCATAACAGAGGCAACCTTTAGTGCCCAGTAACAAAGGCAACCTGCACAGTGTCCCGAAACAGTAAGCCACTCCTACTATGGGCTAGTGCCAAACATTAACTCTTTCTTTTTCTTAATGTCGCTATCTAACTAAAGTCACTATCTTATGTCCTAAGCCCTAAACTATGTTTTACCCTGCACTTATCCTATACTGTACACTATCAGCATTACTTATACACTATACATATTACACTTCACATGAAACAACATATACAAAGAAACAATACATAATACACACAAATCAATTTTTGTCTTCAGAGGTAGAAACACAACATTCTAGTCCACACTTCTTACAGTGTTTAGATCCATGGTAACAGGCCATCACAATCATGTAGACTGTGATCCCTCACGGGCAGCGTCTTCTCTCCTCTTGTACCAGCCGGTGACAAAATTTTGCTCAAGATTATTGTATTTGTTTTTGTCATGTACACCCCTTTTCACATGTCAGGAGCCAAGGAATACAGTAAATGGCAATATAGTAATAAATAATAATAGTGGTAATTACACACAACGTACAACTGAAACAAAAAAATTAAAGGAGTTGTCAGACTAGTGACACACTGTCACGGTTCCCCTGTATTCCCCATGCAGAGGGCAGTGACATGATCACATGGATGCGATTTACATATTTGTGGTCACATGTCAACTTGACTCAGCTGTCTTCTCTCACTTCTCTTCTAAGACACTAGACAATCACTTTAATTTATAAGAATAATTTATTACTCTAGCACCGCTCCTGGTCTGGCTCAAGTCTCAAGTATATTTGAGGCCCCTGTGCCACCAAAGAGAGAAATTTGTGATTGAAATTGTAGGCTTGGACTGTGCTCCATGTAGTATCAGTAGTATATGGAGATGAGAGAGTATGTTCAATACACAAGAGTGTGATGAGCACCAAATCCTCCTTTTTTTTGTTTATTCAAACAACTCGATGCATATGTTCAGCATACACCCCAACTTCTGAGAACAGAAAAAGGGACAAAATATGTGGCACGGCAAATTTTGGCCACGCCCCTGGCCACACCTGAATCCACGACCATTTGCCATTTCTTTCTCCCCAGGCAGGAGGAGTTGTCAGAGGGGCCGTTGTAGTGAGGGAAATTCAGCAGACACTTGAGACTCCAGGACTGTCCACTGTATCCGAGACGGCTGGGACTAGAGATGAGCAGATGGTTTCCCCTTTAAAAAATCTTTTGTATATATCTTATAAACACTGCCTATCTTTCTGGATTAAATATAAAATGTAAAAGTTGTGTTCCTTTTGTTCTATAAACCACACTCTTCAAAGGCATACACAACCTGAAACCAGGCATCCAATCGGCCTATAAATGATTTGTGGTGGCAGCTAAAAATCTTTCTCGGGTTATTGTGGAGTTAGCAGTGACCATATCTGTAAAAATTAAGAGACCACTGCACAGTTTTATAAAAATCAGCTTCTCTACATGTCTGACAGCCATTCTATTCCAGTGTCAGTTGAATTGCAACCAGAGTACACCTCATTCTACTTAATGAGCTACTGATTAGGTGATCGCATGAACCAAATCTTATTTAACGAAGGAAAGTATCAAAAACCCTGCTGTGGTGTTCACAATCCTCTTACAATAGGACAAGCTGGATGGCAAAACAACTGCTAGCAATATCCCAGAAGTAATAGGAATAAAAAAATAACTTTTAATCATGCCAAAGGAGTTGAAAAGAAAACTCTTGAGTGAGGAAAAAAAGGGCTCAATTCTGGTTTTACTAGCAGAGGGATACAGTGAGCATCATGTTGCCTCCATCCTTCCAAATTTCTAAGATGGCAGTCCATTACAACAAGGTCAAGCAGCAGACATTGAGGACAATAAAGCTACAAACCGGCAGAGGGCGAAAATGACTCTCCACTGATCGAGATGACCGTCATCTTATTCGAATGTCACTCAGCAACTGCAGGAAGACATCAAGTGACCTACAAAAAGAATGGCAAATGGCAGCTGGGGTGAAGTACATGGCAAGAACAGTTCGTAACAGGCTCCTAGAGGCAGGGCTCAAGTCATGTAAAGTAAGAAAAAAGCCTTTCTTCAATGAGAAGCAAAGGAGAGCCAGGCTGAAGTTTGCCAAAGACTATAAGGATTGGACCATAGAGGACTGGAATAAGGTAATCTTCTCTGATGAGTCTAATTTTAAGCTTCGCCCAACACCTGGTCATCTAATGGTTAGACAGAGACCTGGAGAGGCGTACAAGCCACAGTGTCTTGCACCCACTGTGAAATTTGGTGGAGCATTGATGATGATCTGGGGATGCTTCAGCAAGGCTGGAATTGGGCAGGTTATTCTTTGCGAAGGATGTATGAATCAAGCCGCATACAAGGTTATCCTGGAAAAACAGTTGATTGGTTCTGCTCAGGCAATGTTCCCCAACTCTGAGGACTGGTTTTTCCAGCAGGACAGTGCGCCAGGTCAATCAATGTGTGGATGAAGGACCACCACATCAAATCCCTGTCATGGCCAGCCCAATCTCCAGACCTGAACGCCATTGAAAATCTCTGGAATATAATCAAGAGGAAGATGGATAGTCACAAGCCATCAAACAAAGAACTGCTTACTTTTTTGTACCATGAGTGGCATAAGGTCACCCAAAAGCAGTGTGAGAGACTGGTGGAAAGCATGCCAAGACGCATGAAAGCTGTGACTAAAAATCATGGTTATTCCACAAAATATTGATTTCTGAACTCTTCTTAAGTGAAAACATTAGTATTGTTTTTTTCTAAATGATTATGAACTTGTTTTCTTAGCATTATTTGAGATCTGCAAGCTCTGCATTTTTTGGTTATTTTGACCATTTCTCATTTTCTGAAAATAAATACAAAATTTAGCGCTTTGAAATTCAAAGACATGTTGTCAGTAGTTTATAGAATAAAAGAGCAATTTACATTTTACTCAAATATATACCTATAAAGAGAAAAATCAGACAAAATGAAAATTTTGCAGGCTTGTCTTAATTTTTGCAAAAGCTGTATATTTCATGCACTGGAATCGGAGGTGTTTATACTATAAGCTCACTGTTACCTTCCCAATAATTGGCCTATTAGTGGAAACAGCCTCCTCCGTTAGTCGTCCGTCAATTGTGTAATTGTCCTGACAATAGGGGGCAGCATAGAGCTATTTGTGACAAAACACAGCGTGGTGGGTTCAGCGTGACCACCCAGATCTTTGACAGTGAGGATAGGAGGAAGAAGAAACAATAATAAATTAATGACAGAGGACTGTACTCAACCTCCAAATATAATAGAAGTGGCAGAAAATATCCTCATAAAGCAAATATATGAGGCAGCGAATCAGGGAGAAGTCATTATTATGAGGGACTTCAACTACCCAGACATGAATTGGGGAGCAGAAACATGCAGGACGGGGAAAGGAAACACGTAATGAATAAAAGAAAAATTACCTTTCACAACTAGTTCAGGACCCAGCAAGAAAAAGGGCACTGCCAGACCTAATATTGACCAATAGACTGGACCACATACCAAATATACAGGTTGGGGGTCACTTGGGTAATAGTGAGCACAAAACAAAAAGTTTTTAATTATCCTTTAATAAGATTTATAGTTGAGGATCTACAAGGACACCAAATTTCAGGAAAACATGATCTAATTGCTATAAACTGGGACAATGTCCTTGAAAATAAAAGAACCGAAAGGAAGTGGAAACATTTATAAGCATCCTGAATCGGATCTGTACACAAACAATGGGAATACACAAGCTAGAAATAGGAGAACACAACTATTGTTGTAAGGTGCGCAATAACCAGTGGCATGTAAAGGTTTGGGCACTCCTGGTCAAAATTATTGCTATTGTGAATAGTTAAGTAAATTGAGAGCTAAAGTTACAGATGACACCTTTGCTTTGTATTTTAGGCAAAATTATATATAAATTTTCATCTTCTCCATTTTAAAAATTACAAAAAGGAAAATGGACAGATGCAAAAGTTTGTGCACCCTGCATGGTTGGCAGCTAGTAGCACCCTCTTTTGAAAGTATCACAACATAAATCTGGATTTTCGATTTTCTTTTCTTGTTATGCCAGTTACCAAACAGATTAATTTACTTCATATTTTGATAGATCGGACATTTCTGAATGCAACGATGCCAAATATGTGTATTTTTTAAATTGTTTTATTTTGAAAGAGGCAAACGTGAGGGGGGTTGATATGAAATTTGTGTTTCTTTTTTTTATATTTGTTAATAACTTTTTTTTTTGACTGGCTTCCATAGTCTCCTTAGAAGACTTGAAGCTGCGATCATCCGATCGCCTGTATTACACATACTTCAGCCCTTCTCTGTGTAGCAGAAATCATAATCTATGAACGCCAGCCACAAGCCATTATTCACAGGAGTATCGCAATGACAGGCACGAGGGTCTTATGCCAACTCCCGGCTTTCATGATAGCCCATTGGTGCCCCCCAACGATGGGCGGGATTAAATCCCGCTGTCAGAGATTGACTGTGAGATTTAACTGGCCAGCAGCTGTTAAAGGTACATGACAGCTGGCAAAATCAATCATCATGTGTGAGGAAAGAAACGTTCTCAGTGCCTGAGCCCGCATCAAAGTCAAGGACACAAAATATGACGTAAATATATGTCATATTTCGTGAAGGGGTTGAAGGAATGAAAATGAGTCTGACAAACAGAGACATGTCTCTGTTGTTTGTACATTTTTTTTCTTTAATCTACTAAATAAATTACATATCTAATATTTCAGTGGTTCATGGCATTTCATCAAGTGAATGAATAAACACAAACTGATATTAGTGTTGCAAAATGAAGTACCCATAATGAAGAGACCCCCGAGATGCCACCAGCCCTGATGCTTATTATTGGTTTTATCCCTCATCAATGGCTCTAATTCTATGTAATATTAATTTCATGTCCAAATCCTGATATTGAAATGGTTGTGATACAACAGATGTAAATGGTTACATCGGCACCAGATTACACATCTGTTCATTGCGTAAACTTGAGCTAAAAGTATTTGTAAAGTGGCGTTTAAAAGTTCTATTACAAAAATATACAATGTTTGCCAACCGTTATAATGCTCGCTAAGAAGATTTTTAAATGATGTAGATTCACAAAAGTTTCCCACTTTGGACTAATTTTTAATAATGTAATCTAAGAAGCTATAGGTCAAGATCTACACACTGAATTGATGGCGTTATATGATTTCCAAACTCACACTTCATGAGATTATGTTAGTAGAACAGTGCCCCTAATAGTCATGCTTTGACATAAAATTCACATTGGTTGGAATAATTAAATCTTCTCGACAGAAAGTCTAGATTAGGGTACATTCATGTTGACTTTGTATTTAAATGGGTATTCCCAGCTCCAGTATCCTATCCCAATATGTAGTAGGTGAAATAATATTTGCAAAAACCTCCAATTAGAATAATTCTTCTGATTAGCTATGTCGCTTACACAATGTGCAGGCCATTGCCATTTCTTAGGTATCCATGGTTATGATCGCTCATACTGTATAGTGACAGTTAGTTGTTAGTGGTCTTAGCCATGGATACCTATGCCACTTATCACACAGTGACTAGGGACTGTGGGTGTGTCATGATCCAGACCGGGTTTTGAGTCCTGTCTTCCCTTGTCTCAGTCTGATCATATCAGGGGTTAACTTTTCTCAGCCTCAGTCTGGTTTCAGGTTTGCTATTTAGCTCCGCTGCATCCTTCAGGCGGTGTCAGCTATACTTCTGCCTACGGCGTGTGTATCTGACTCTGGTATATCCTGATTTGTCCTGCTGTGATCCCTGACTTGTCCCATGTCTGTTTATTCCCTCTGTCTGTCCTTACTCAGTGTTTCACCGTAAGTTTGTTGACTCCCTGGTTTTTGACTTGGCTTGTATTCGGACCTGCTTCTGTCTTTTTGTCTTTGCCTTATCCGATCCTGACCGGCTCTGATCTCTTCAGCTTGTTTGTGACCTAGAGTTTGCTTATTCCTCCGGTACTGTGCTACAGTCTATTTTCTGACCCGGCTAGTCTGACTCGTCTGCTGCCACCTGGTGGTCGCCATCACTGCTGCTTCACAGGTGTGCCCTGGGAGTGTGCACTCCTTCCTCCACTCTATTGCTATCTAGTGGAGTCTGCCCATACCTGCATTGCAGCAGCCTGACATTGTGCTTACTTGATCCCTTGAAATAAAGGGTGCCTTAGTCTATCCCTGTCCCACGGATTACCACAGAAGGTGGAGACGCCGGGGTCATGTATGTTCATATTGTTAGGCGTCAGGTTTCTGCATCTGCTCTGCAGGAATCCAGAGCCTCACATTCTGCGGTCTCCTGCTGTCTTTCTACTGCAGAGGAGATTACTTTGCAGCAGACCGTTCCAGAGACTAAGTCCCTCTGTATTCCTACTGGGCATGCTCACGAGACGATCTCCCATTGGAGATCGGGAGTCATGTGCCCAGGTCCTGTTCCAGATCTCATTAGTCCATCTTGGAGATCTGGAAGGTCCCGCACGGCTATAAAAAGCGCACATGGCCGTTCCGCCATGCGCTAGTATAGACTATACTTGCTATGTGTGAATGGTGATGGATGTATGTTTCTGATGACTCATTATAAAACCCCTTCCCTCTGATATTACGGATGTGGATAGGGAATTAGTTTAGCAGTCAGCGGCAAGCCTTAGGCCACTGTGCACACCACACCTCTACGCTAGCATCCGACATTGCGCTTGCTTTCTAGCTTTGTCGTCGAGTGGCAGTGTCCTATTACCTGAGGCCTGTGACACTAACAGGCTCAGCGTTTTTGTATGTTTTTGTTGCGGTGTCTCTGTGTGTGAACAGAGCCCGCTCTGCGCACTTTGGGTGAAGTTGAAGCCGTGTGCATTATACCGCCATATTGCTCTTCTGTCATTACCTAGCAGCAGTCATATAATCTACTGCACGGTGGACCCCGAGTGGCAAACGCACTTTACTATTTTTATTTAGTGCGTTCCGCCGTTCCTAACAGATATGCTCCTATCTTAGCCCTTATCTGTTCCCTCTCCTACCCAGGAAGGTGGGGGGATGAAATGTATAGAATTACACTAACCAGACAGACAAGGAAAGATAGACAGGAATAAAAGAAAACTAAAATCATAAAAATACACTCACAAAACAGCAGAGTGGAAAACAGGGGAGGGATAGGTAGGAGAAACCAAATAGGTGAGAATAAGCATAAGCATTCTAACCAACTTCAATCAGCAATCTCCAAAACAACTCTCCAAAAACATGAACTACTTCTCCAACACCAAACCAAGCAGACTGAACTATCATTGGGAAAGTCAGAAGCAAGGAGGAGAGTTCTTATATATGCTGAGAGAAATTAACTCAGAACAGCTGATACCACCGAAGACAGAGAACTACAGGATTCCAACTAAGCAGTTTAACCCTTGCAGCACCATAGCAAAGAAAGCCAGAATTGCTAATAGGATGGTGAAGCCATTCTAACTACTGAAGTTGTACAGTCATGGCCAAAAGTTTAGAGAATGACACAAATATTATATTTTCACATGATCTACTGCCCTCTGGTTTTTATGTGTGTTTGTCAGATTTTTTTATCACATACAGAAATATAATTGCAATCATATTATGAGTAAGAAAAGGTTATATTGACAGTTAGAATGAGTTATTGCAGCAAGTCAATATTTGCAGTGTTGACCCTTCTTCAGGACCTCAGCAATTCTCCCTGGCATGCTCTCAATCAACTTCTGGATCAAATCCTGACTGATAGCAGTCCATTCTTGCAAAATCAATGCTTTTATTTTGTCTGAATTTGAAGGTTTTTGTTTGTCCACCCGTCTCTTGATGATTGACCACAAGTTCTCAATGGGATTAAGATCTGGGGAGTTTCCAGGCCATGGTCCCAAAATCTCTATGTTTTGTTCCCTGAGCCATTTAGTTATCACCTTTGCTTTATGGCAAGGTGCTCCATCATGTTGAAAAAGGCATTGTTGATCGCCAAACTGCTCTTGGACGGTTGGGAGAAGTTGCTCTTGGAGGACATTCTGGTACCATTCTTTATTCATGGCTGTGTTTTTAGGCAAGACTGAGAGAGAGCCCATTCCCTTGGCTGAGAAGCAACCCCACACATGAATGGTTTCAGGATGCTTGACAGTTGGCAAGAGACAAGACTGGTGGTAGCGCTCACCTGGTCTTCTCCGAATAAGTCGTTTTCCAGATGTACCAAACAATCAAAAAGGGGATTCATCAGAGAAAATGACTTTACCCCAGTCCTCAGCAGTCCACTCCCTGTACCTCTTGCAGAATATCAGTCTGTCCATGATGTTTTTTCTGGAGAGAAGTGGCTTCTTTGCTGCCCTCCTTGAGACCAGGCCTTGCTCCAAGAGTCTCCGCCTCACAGTGCGTGCAGATGCACTCACACGTGCCTGCTGCCATTCCTGAGCAAGCTCTGCACTGCTGGTAGCCCGATCCCGCAGCTGAAACACTTTTAAGAGACGGTCCTGGCGCTTGCTGGTCTTTCTTGGGCGCCCTGGAGCCTTTTTGGCAACAAGGGAACCTCTCTCCTTGAAGTTCTTGATGATGCGATATATTGTTGACTGAGGTGCAATCTTTCTAGCTGCAATACTCTTCCCTGTTAGGCCATTTTTGTGCAGTGCAATGATGACTGCACGTGTTTCTTTAGAGATAACCATGGTTAACAGAAGAGAAACAATGATGCCAAGCACCAGCCTCCTTTTAAAGTGTCCAGTGGTGTCATTCTTACTTAATCATGACAGATTGATCTCCAGCCCTGTCCTCATCAACACCCACACCTGTGTTAATGGAGCAATCACTGAAATGATGTTAGCTGGTCCTTTTAAGGCAGGGCTGCAATGATGTTGAAATGTGTTTTGGGGGATAAAGTTAATTTTCTAGGCAAATATTGACTTTGCAAGTAATTGCTGTTAAGCTGATCACTCTTTATAACATTCTGGAGTATATGCAAATTGCCATTAGAAAAAATGAAGCAGTAGACTTTGTAAAAATTAATATTTGTGTAATTCTCTAAACTTTTGGCCATGACTGTATGTGTCACCAGAGGTTGCGATCGTCTGATCCCACTCTGTTGTGGTATCCCCATGACACTACCGCAATGCCCTGCATATGGGGTTAGGGACATAGCTAATCTCAAGAAATATGCTACATTTCTATTTGGAGGTATTTGCTAATATTATTATTATTCCACCTACTACATATTGAATAGTATCTTGTAGTTGAGAATACCCCTTTAAGTCTAAAAAATCCTACATTAACTAGACAAAAAATTTTACAGAGAATTTGTTCCAGAATCTTGAGGCTGACCCTTGGATTTACAGTTTGAACGCCCATTGGTCCCCACATAGATTAGCCACATCAGGCAAAATTCACTTTAATAAATGACAAGAATTTTTTTCAAATGAGCAGATTTTTTTTTTCAAACATACAGTAGATTTATGAATGGCTGCATGGAATTCCGAGTGAATAGTATTTGGGGCACACTTCACCTTGAAATCCATATAATACAAAACTGTGTGCGAACATACCCTTATTATATTTTAACTATTTATTGGTTTTAATACAGTTGGTTTCATGTAGCACTAGACTATCTCTCTGAGTTTGTGAGACAGTTAAAATTTCTGCAAGTCAAGGGATTGAAATCTTTCTAGCAGTCGGGGTTTTTCGTTTTGAGTCTCACATCACGCTGGAGGCGCATTCTCTTTAACATTTAAGACTTCATAATAAGTCATTCCAAACTGGGAGTTGTTCCCCGCAGTGAGGCCATATTGGGTAATGGATGTTGGCTTTGCCTGGGCTTCAACTTCAAACCTGTCACTTGGACAACTTCATCAACAACTCAGTCGCTTTGTTATGTTTCCAGGGAAACACCTACGAGTTTACCTACTCGTCTCTGTAACTGCGCGTTATCCATCAGTGAACTGCCAGCTCCACGTCTGTAATTCTTGGCATGACAACTTCTAATATTGTCCATTCTAAACCCATTTATGGTTTAAAGCAACATCCAGTGGACTGGTTTTCACTACACTGCCCTTAGAATTTCTTCTGTAAAAAAATATTAGACTGTAATCCAATACATTCAAGGCAAATTATGAAATAAATATATGTAGAATGTAGCAGCTAAAAAGCGGTACGCAGTGAGCATTTTCTCTAATATCAAACATAATTAAATACAAGATCAAAACCTTTTGCAATTCTAATTCACCAGACTCAGCAAATTTTTCAATTTTTTATCATTTCATGCAAATGTATTCACAGCAAATCTCACATAGTGTAATTACTATGGAAAGGTGCTTAGAACATTTTGTTGTCCTTCCAAACGGTATCCAATATGTTTTATTGTTTATAAAGCTGAGAAAGGTGAGAAAGGAAGAAAGGAAAAGAGGAAAGAGAGAAAAGTGAAGCGAGAAAAGAGAGAAAAAGAAAGAAAGGAAAAGAGGAAAGAGAATAAAGAAGAGAGAAAAGTGACAGACAGTACATGGGGATTCTATGGGGGTGATATGCAGAACATGGGGATTCTATGGGGGTGACAGACAGCACATGGGGATTCTATGGGGGTGAAATGCAGTACATGGGGATTCTATGGGGGTGACACAGTAAATGGGGATTCTATGGGGGTGAAAGACAGCACATGGGGATTCTATGGGGGTGACACAGCACTTGGGGAGTCTATGGGGGTGACACAGTCAAGGGGAATCTATGGGGGTGACAGACAGCACATGGGGATTCTATGGGGTGACAGACAGCATAGGGGGATTCTATGGAGTGACAGACAGCACATGGGGATTCTATGGGGGTGACATGCAGCACATGGGGATTCTATTGGGGTAACATACAGCACATGGGGATTCTATGGGGGTGACAGACAGTAGATGGGGATTCTATGGGGGTGACAGACAGCACATGGGGATTCTATGGGGGTGACATGCAGCACTTGGGGATTCTATGGGGGTGACATGCAGCACATGGGTATTCTATGAGGGTGACATGCAGCACATGGGGATTCTATGGAGCTGTCGTACAGTACATGGGGAGGCTATGGGGGTGTTGTGCAGAACATGGGGAGGCTATGGGGGTTACTTAGCACATGGGGAGGCTATGGGGGTGACATGTAGCATATGGGGAGGCTATGGGGCATCGTGATTCGCATTGGGAGGCTATTGAGTGTGACTTGCTGTGCATGGGGAGGCTATGTGGTTGTCATGCTGCACATGGGGAGACTATGGGGTGTCATGCTGCACATCAGGAGGCTACGGGGGTGACATGTGCACATGGTGAGGCTATGGGGGCCTCATTCAGTATATGGGAAAGCTGTGTGGAGCTCATGCAGTATATAGGGAGACTGTGTTGGGCTCGTGCTGTATATGGGAAGGTTGTGTTGGGCTCATGCAGTATATGGGGAGGCTGCGTGGAGCCTCATGCAGTATATGGGGAGACTGTGGGGCTCATGCTGTATATGCGAAGGCTGTGTGGGGCTCATGCGGTATATAGAGAGGCTGTGTTGGGCTCGTGCTGTATATGGGAAGGCTGTGTTGGGCTCATGCAGTATATGAGGAGGCTGTGTGGAGCCTCATGCAGTATATGGGGAGACTGTGGGGCTCATGTTGTATATACGGAGGCTGTGTGGGGCTCATGCAGTATATGGAGAGGCTGTGTTGGGCTCAGGCTGTATATGAGAAGGCTGTGTGGGGCTCATGCAGTATATAGTAAGGCTGTGTGGGGCTCATACAATATATAGCGACGCTGTGTGGGGCTCATGCAGTATATGGGGAGGCTGTATGGGGCCTCATGCAGTAGATGGGGAAGCTTTAGGGGCCTCATGCAGTATCTGGGGAGGCTGTGTGGAGCCTCATGCAGTATATGGGGAGACTGTGGTGCTATATATAGGGAGGCTGTGTGGGGCTCATGCAGTAAATGGGGAGGCTGTGTGGGGCTCATGCAGTATATGGGGAGGCTGTGTGGGGCTCATGCAGTATATGGGGAAGCTGTGTGGGGCATTATGCAGTATACTGGGAAACTGCAGTATATCGGGAGACTGTGGTGCTATATATAGGGAGGCTGTGTGGGGCTCATGCAGTATATGGGGAGGCTGTGTGAGGCTCATGCTGTAAATGGGGAGACTGTGTGAGGCTCATGCTGTATATATGGGGAGGCTGTGTGAGGCTCATGCTATATATTGGGAGACTGTGGGTCTCATGCTGTATATGGGGAGGCTGTGTGAGGCTCATGCTGTAGATGTGGAGGCTGTGTAAGGCTCATGCTGTATATAAGGGGCTGTGGGGGTTAATATGATATACAGTTGTGGCCAAAAGGATTGACACCCCTGCAATTCTGTCAGATAATACTCAGTTTCTTCCTGAAAATGATTGCAAACACAAATTCTTTGGTATTATTATCTTCATTTAATTTGTCTTAAATGAAAAAACACAAAAAGAATTGTCCTAAAGCCAAATTGGATATAATTGCACACCAAACAAAAAAGAGGGTGGACAAAAGTATTGGCACTGTTCAAAAAATCATGTGATGCTTCTCTAATTTGTGTTATTAACAGCACCTGTAACTTACCTATTGCACCTAACAGGTGTTGGCAATAACTAAATCACACTTGCAGCCAGTTGACATGGATTAAAGTTGACTCAACCTCTGTCCTGTGTCCTTGTGTGTACCACATTGAGCATGGAGAAAAGAAAGAAGACCAAAGAACTGTCTGAGGACTTGAGAAACCAAATTGTGAGGAAGCATGAGCAATCTCAAGGCTACAAGTCCATCTCCAAAGACCTGAATATTCCTGTGTTTACCATGCGCAGTGTCATGAAGAAGTTTAAAGCCCATGGCACTGTGGCTAACCTCCCTAGATGTGGACGGAAAAGAAAAATTGACAAGAGATTTCAATGCAAGATTGTGCGGATGTTGGATAAAGAACCTCGACTAACATCCAAACAAGTTCAAGCTGCCCTGCAGTCCGAGGGTACAACAATGTCAACCCGTACTATCCGTCGGCGTCTGAATGAAAAGGGACTGTATGGTAGGAGACCCAGGAAGACCCCACTTCTTACCCCGAGACTTAAAAAAGCCAGGCTGGAGTTTGCCAAAACTTACCTGAAAAAGCCTAAAACGTTTTGGAAGAATGTTCTCTGGTCAGATGATACAAAAGTAGAGCTTTTTGGGCAAAGGCATCAACATAGAGTTTACAGGAGAAAAAAAGAGGCATTCAAAGAAAAGAACACGGTCCCTACAATCAAACATGGCGGAGGTTCCTTGATGTTTTGGGGTTGGCTTGTTGCCTCTGGCACTGGACTGCTTGACCGTGTGCATGGCATTATGAAGTCAGAAGACTACCAACAAATTTTGCAGCATAATGTAGGGCCCAGTGTGAGAAAGCTGGGTCTCCCTCAGAGGTCATGGGTCTTCCAGCAGGACAATGACCCAAAGCACACTTCAAAAAGCACTAGAAAATGGGTTGAGAGAAAGCACTGGAGACTTCTAAGGTGGCCAGCAATGAGTCCAGACCTGAATCCCACAGAACACCTGTGGAGAGATCTAAAAATGGCAGTTTGGAGAAGGCACCCTTCAAATATCAGGGACCTGGAGCAGTTTGCCAAAGAAGAATGGACTAAAATTCCAGCAGAGCATTGTAAGAAACTCATTGATGGTTACCAGAAGCGGTTGGTCGCAGTTATTTTGGCTAAAGGTTGTGCAACCAAGTATTAGGCTGAGGGTGCCAATACTTTTGTCTGGCCCATTTTTGGAGTTTTGTGTGAAATGATCAATGTTTTGCTTTTTGCTTCATTCTGTTTTGTGTTTTTTCATTTAGGACAAATTAAATGAAGATAATAATACCAAAGAATTTGTTTGCAATCATTTTCAGGAAGAAACTGAGTATTATCTGACAGAATTGCAGGGGTGTCAATACTTTTAGCCACAACTGTATAGAAGGGGCTGTACGTGGGTTCAAAGATATATATAAGGGGGTGTCAGCATACTTAATCCTGCTCAATATTAAGTGATACAATTAATATTAATAAATCAATATTGAGTAGAATTAATTTCAAGCTATTGGTTCAGCCCTCCACAACAGTCATGGTCTTTCATGTGGCCCCTCGGGAAAATTAATTGCCCACCCCTGCTGTAGAACATTATGGGAAACCTGTCTAACTGTGATCGAGGTCAATTGTCCACTATTGACTCTTTAGCAGTATGTGAAAAAGCTTTCAGCATTTTTTTTCACTTTCTGCACTAATCAAATCGGAAACAGTTCTAATTTTAGGGGGTCTGTGAATTTCTGCTTTATTCGACTCGAATTTGAGTGGATGGATTTATCAGATTATCTCTACATGACACTAACCCAAGGGAAACCCTAGAAGAATGAATATACACACGAAAACACCAGCTGCAATTAATAAAGACTCCAGTCCTTAGGCTTCATCTGCAGACTACATTTGGAAAGAACATAGGTTTACACTGGCAAAATGTATACTTTAGGCTATGTTCAGAAGAATCTATGTGCACAGCAAATTACACAGTGATCAATCTAAGTCACTAAACTAGTGCACGTGTACAATGGTCTGTGTGGGATAAATGCAGATTTCATCCCACAGCAGTCAGTAAGAATGGAAGGGGCTGTACTGCAGATATTTGTCCCATTAAAAACACATCTGCAGCTCTCCTTTCACAGGGCTGTCAGCTCTAATGTTTCTCCCTTCCCCACACTGACTACTGTGAGAGGAAAGGTAAAAAATATTTGTAATCATACTCATCTTTTCTCTCTTCCCGGTAATTTGTGATCACCCTCAGTTCTGCAGTCAGAACAGGACTGTCTATGATTATGCGTCTCACACAGGAGAAGCCTGTTCTAAGCTATTGTGAGGGTGTGTTCTTTTTTCCTGCACTGGATTTTGTTCCCTACTTACAATTAGTCAACACCATGCAGGGGAAGAAGTACCTCAAATAGAATCTCAGGTAAAACCCTGTTGAATTATATTTATTTTGCACATCAACAGTAAAGAACAGAAGAAGCATTGTTTGGGGATAACGTCTGTGTCATGGCCTGTTACCGCATTTTATCCCATTTTGCCTACTGCTAAGCAGCTAATCTTCCACACTACTTTTCAAGATAAAAAAAATGGTCCAATAAAGTGGCTAACTTGACTCTCAAAATTGTATTTTCATACAACAGCATAATCCTTACTATAGCACTACATGGTCATGATATTCATCATAAAAAGTACAGCACATAGTTGAGTAGCCTTTATTGTTTCTTAAATAAGTCGCTTTTATCTTGTGACGTAAAACTATTTTAGTTTTGAAACTACAAAAAAATGCAGAGCACCTCCTCTATGTAGCATGTGCAGAGGTAGTGACTGCCTCATTAGTTGGCTGAGCGTTCCTCTAATCGGTTTTAGGCCTCAGTCAAACATCCATGTTGTATGCGTTTTTTCATGCATACAACACATCCATTATAATCTATCCTCCTGTAAACATGTCTTTCTTCACAAGCTGTGTGCCTTTGTATCAAAGACATATCCATATCACTGATGAAAAGTGGCAATACAAGTCTATGGGTCTGTGAAAAACACGTCCAGCACGGAGATGGCTGCAATGTAGTTTGTGTCGTGCAGTATTTAACATTGAAAAGTTTAGAAGAAGCTTTCTCATTTATTTATTCATTCATCCGTGAAAAACAGTTATGACCAGAATAATGGTAAAAAGATGCACACAGACCAAACACTGATGACACCAATCCAAGACACTGATGACACCGATCCAAGCCATTGATGACACTGATCCAAGACACCGATGCCACTGAACCAAAATACCAGTGACACTGGTGACACACTGATCCAAAACAGTGATGACACTGATCCAAGACGCTGATCCAAGACATTGATAAAACTGTTCCAAGACACTGATGAAACTGATCCAAGACACTGATGACACTGATGACACTAATCCAAGACACTGAAGAAAATAATCCAAAACACTGATGACAATGATCCAAAACATTGATGACAAGGATCAAAAACAATGATGACACTGATCCAAGACACTGGTGACTGATCCAAGACACTGATGCCACTGATCCAAGACACCGATGACTTTGATCCAAGACACCGATGACACTGAGCCAAAACACTGATGACAATTGTTAGGGTCGGCGGAACGCACCAGATATAAATAATAGGAGGTGCGTTCGCCACCCGGGGTCCACCGTGCGGTAGGTGACAAGACCGCTGCTGAGTAATGGCGGATGCACCGAAAGGTGAGGTACTGCGCTCGGGTTAACGTCACCCGAACGCTAAGTACGGCTCTGTTCACACACAGAGTCGCTAAAACAACAGAGTTGTATGAGGACGCTGGCCCTGTTTACTTCACAGGATACCCAGCGAATGACGCTGCAACCGCAGACGCCAAGAACGCTGCAACCGCAGCGCGGCAATAACTATCGCTGCTGAGCGACGGCGCCGGAACGACCGAGCACCGTCGGACGCTAGTGTGTCGTGCAGGAGGCACAGTGGCGTGTAGCTGGCCACAACCTGGAGCTGACTACTCAACAATCTGTCACCATTCGTAATAACCGAGGGAAGGGGTTTCAAATGAGTCAGTCACCAGTCCATGCATCCATCACCATACACACACAGCATAATATGCTACACTAGCGCATGGCCGAGCCGCCATGCAGGCTTTTTATAGCCATGTGCTTCCGGGACCTTCCAGTACTATAGGAAGGACCAATCAGATCCGACATAGGACCTGCACATGTGACCCCTGCTCTCCACTGAGAGGACAAGTTGTGGGCATGCCTAGTAGCACGGCATGAGGACTTAGCCTCGGGAGCAGTTCCCTGCAAAGCAGGTTGTGTCACCATTGCTGCACCAGAGGTGGCAGCAACATTCAGGCTCACAGAACGAGTCAGAGGGAGATGCCTGGCCAGCCGAGATTGCTGAGCAGGAGTCCGAGCGGTCGGAGAGGAATGGGAGACTGCAGGATGTCTGGCTCTGGATTCCCACTGTGCAGTGCCAGGAATCCGACACCTAACAACAATGATCCAAAACACTGAAGATAATGATGCAAAACATTGATGACACTGATCCAAGACAATGATCCAAAATATTTATGACACTGGTCCAAAACTCTGACGACACTGATCAAAGACATTGATGACAATGATCGAAAACACTGGTGATACTGATCCAAGACACTGAAGAAACTGATCCAAGACATTAATGAATCTGATCCAAGACACTGATGAAAATGATCCAAAACACTGATGACACCAATCCAAGACATGATGCCACTGAACCAAAACACCAATGACACTGGTGACACACTGATCCAAGACACTGATAAACCTGTTCCAAGACACTGATGACACTGAACCAAAACACCAATGACACTGGTGACACACTGATCCAAAACAGTGTTGATACTGATGACACTAATCCAAGACACTGAAGAAAATGATCCAAAACATTGATGGCAATTATCCAAGACACTGATGACACTGATCCAAAACACTGATTACACTGCTTCAAGACACCGATGACTTTGATCCAAGATACTGATGATATTGATTCAATACACTGATGACAATGATCCAAAACACTGAAGATAATGATCCAAAACTTTGATGACACTCATCCAAGATACAGATGACACTGATCCAAAACATTGATGACACTGATCCTGTTGAAGAGAGCCTTAAGTTCAAATACTTAATTAACCTCAAGTGTATTATTTCACCTTATATGAGCTTTTTCAGATCGAAGTGTGACACTAAAGATGGCTGCCATTTCCTGCTTCCTTCATGCCATGTTCTATTGGAACTGGAATTTCCTGTTTGGCCAACCACCATGTGCTACATGGATACACCCACGATGACGCCCACTGTGATGACCTCATGGACCAACCCAGCCTGATGACCTCATGGATCCGCCCGGACTAGCTTACTGCCCAACCCACTAACCAATGGAAAACATCCAAACACTCCCATTTTAAAGTTAACCGAGCCCCCTTACAAGGCACATATAAACCTATGTTTGAATCAATAAACGCTCTCTCACTCTTGCTCTCTTGGAGCTATGCCATATATTGATCAAAGAGAGATTACATGCGACTGGGTGTGGTGTGATTCTTTTAGTGGCCACTGACCAATACCCATTGGGCCAGGAGCAGGCAAATATTGAACATCGTTTATTGTTCAACCTAACAATCCAAGACAATGATGACACTAATCCAAGACACTGATGACAATGATCCAAAACACTGAAGAAAATGATCCAAAACATTTATGACACTGGTCCAAAACACTGACGACACTGATCCAAGACACTGATGACAATGATCCAAGACACTGATGACACTGATCCAAGACACTGCTGGTACTAATCAAAGACAGTGAAGAAACTGATCCAAGACACTAATAAAACTGATCAAGACATTATTGAAACTGATCCAAGACATTGATGACACTGATCCAAGACACTGATGACAATGATCCAAAACACTGGTGACACTGATGCAAGACACTGACACTGATCCAAAACACTGGTGTCACAGATGCAAGACACTGACACTGATCCAAAACACTGGTGACACTGATGCAAGACACTGACACTCATCTAAAACACTGATGACACTGATCCAAGACACTGATGGCACTGTTCAAATACACTGATGACACTGATCCGAGACACTGATTACACTGATCCAAAACACTGAAGAAAATGATCCAAAACATTTATGACACTGATACAAAACACTGACGACACTGATCAATGACACTGATGACAATGATCCAAAACACTGATGACACTGATCCAAGACAATGATGAAACTGATCCAAGACACTGTTGATACTAATCCAAAACACTGGTGACACTGATGCAAGACACTGACACTGATCCAAAACACTAGTGACACTGATCCAAGACAATGATGACACTGATCCAAGACACTGATGACACTGATCCAAGACACTGATGAAACTGATCCAAGACACTGATGACACTAATCCAAAACACTGGTGACACTGATGCAAGACACTGACACTGATCCAAAACACTGGTGACACTGATCCAAGACAATGATGACACCGATCCAAGACACTGATGACACTGATCCAAGACACTGATGACAATGATCCAAAACACTGGTGACACTGATCCAAGACAATGATGACACTGATTCAAGACTCTGATGACACTGATCCAAGACACTGGTGATACTGATCCAAGACACTGAAGAAACTGATCCAAGACATTAATGAAACTGATCCAAGACATTAATGTCACTGATCCAAGACACTGATGACAATGATCCAAAACACTGAAGACAATGATCCAAAACACTGGTGACACTGATGCAAGACACTGATGGCACTGTTCAAAGACACTGATGACACTGATCCGAGACACTGATGACAATGATCGAGACACTGATTACACTGATTCAAAACACTGAAGAAAATGATCCAAAACATTTATGATACTGATCCAAAACACTGACGACACTGATCCATGACACTGATGACAATGATCCAAATCACTGATGACACTGATCCAAGACACTGATGAAACTGATCCAAAACACTGGTGACACTAATCCAAGACACTGACACTGATGAAACTGATCCAAGACACTGATGACACTGATCCAAAACACTGGTGACACTGATGCAAGACACTGACACTGATCCAAAACACTGGCAAAACTGATCTAAGACACTGATGATACTGACCCAGGACACTTATTACACTGATCCGAGACACTGATTACACTGATCCAAGACACCGATGACAGTGACCCAAGACACTTATTACACTGATCCGAGACACTGATTACACTGATCCAAAACACTGAAGAAAATGATCCAAAACATTTATGACACTGATGACGCTGATCCATGACACTGATGATACTGATCCAAGACACTGAAGACAATGATACCATTTCTTTCACATACATTTTGAAAGAAGGACATGTGAATAAGGCCTAAGGTTGGTTTTAATTAGCCTCAGATCCGACCTGCTCAGGAGAAGTCTATCTGATAGAAATGGTTAGTGTACCCTAATCATGTCTGTAATAGGCCACACATGAATTGGAGGAGTTGACTTGTTCCTGTCTGATACCTGCTCCTTTACCCCAATTCCTTTGCCACCCTCCGCTACTCTTCCCTCATTTGAGGTGCACTCCGTCTGCATCTATTCCCCCTCCAACCTCCAACTGGCTGTTATCTACCATCCCCCCAGAATTAGCCATCTCCACCTCTCTCGACCACTTCACCACCTGGCTACTCCATTTCCTTTCTGCTGACATCCCCACCATCATCATGGGCGACTTCAACATCCCCATTAACATTTCCACCCCGGCTGCCTCTAAACTTCTATCACTCACGGCTTCCCTCGGCCTCACTCAATGGTCCTCTGCGGCCACTCACAAAGATGGTCACACGCTGGACCTTATCTTCACCCGCCTCTGTTCCTGCACTAATCTCAATAACTCACCCCTCCCCCTGTCTGACCACAACCTACTGACATTCTCCTCCCTCTCCTCTCCTACTGCGCAACCCCCGCTCCATAAACTCGCTCACCCTCGCAGGAATCTCAAACACCTCAATTTACAATCACTCTCTGAATCCCTTCTCCCTCTTACAGACATAGCTTCCCTTCATGACACAGATGCTGCTGCCACCTTTTATAACACAATAACAGCAACGCTTGATTCGGCTGCCCCACTCATGCAGAGCAAAACCTGAACAATCAACAGGCAGCCCTGGCTCACCAGCCTGACCAAAGAACTGAGACGGGTTTCCAGGGCCGCTGAGCGGAGATGAAAGAGAACCCATTCTACTGAGCATTTCAACGCATACAAGCAGTCCCTTGCCAGCTTTAAGTCCACGCTCTCTGCCGCAAAACAAACTTACTTCGCATCTCTCATATCCTCCCTGTCTCACAACCCTAAACAGCTCTTCAACACTTTCAATTCTCTACTCCGTCCCACAGCACCTCCTCCCCCTCCTCTCATTTCTGCAGAAGACTTTGCCTCCTTCTTTAAGCAGAAGATCGACACGATCAGACAAAACTTTGGCCCGCAGCCCTCAGTGCCCCTCTTAGCCGCTCAGCCCTGTTCTGCAAAAGCCAGCTTCTCCACCATGACCCTTCTGTCAAGATCACACCCCACCACTTGTGCCCTCGACCCACTCCCGTCTCACCTCATCCCTAACTTGGCCACAGTCCTCATCCCATCTCTAACACACCTTTTCAACCTTTCACTTACAAATGGTGTCTTTCCCTCATTCTTCAAACATGCCTCAATCACACCCATCCTCAAAAAGCCCTCCCTTGACCAATCCTCTGTGTCTAACTATCGACCAATATCTCTTCTCCCTTACGCCTCAAAACTACTGGAACAGCATGCATATCTTGAACTGTCCTCCCACCTCTCCTCCTGTTCCCTCTTTGACCGGTTACAATCTGGCTTCCGACCGCATCACTCAACTGAAACTGCCCTAACTAAAGTCACTAACGACTTACTAACCGCCAAGAGCAAGCGACACTACTCTGTCCTCCTTCTCCTGGACCTGTCCTCTGCCTTCGACACCGTAGACCATTCCCTCCTGCTACAGACTCTCTCATCTCTTGGCATCACAGACCTGGCCCTATCCTGGATCTTATCATACCTAACAGACCGAACATTTAGTGTCTCCCTCTCACACACCACCTCCTCACCTCGCCCCCTGTCTGTCGGTGTTCCCCAAGGCTCTGTCCTAGGACCCCTACTATTCTCCATGTATACCTTTGGCTTGGGACAGCTCATAGAATCCCACGGTTTGCAGTATCACCTCTATGCCAATGACACGCAGATCTACCTAGCTGGACCCGACCTCGCCTCCTTACTGACTGAAATCCCACAATGTCTGTCTGCTATCTCAGCCTTCTTCTCTGCTCGCTTTCTCAAACTGAACATGGACAAAACAGAATTCATCATCTTTCCCCATCTCACTCTACCCCTCCACCAAACCTATCCATCAATGTCAACGGCTGCTCTATTTCCCCAGTCCCGTACGCTCGGTGCCTTGGGGTGATCCTCGACTCTGCGCTCTCTTTCAAACCACATATCCAAGCCCTCGCCTCCTCCTGCCGCCTCAAACTCAAAAATATTTCCCGGATCCGCTCATTCCTCAACCATGAAACCACAAAAACACTAGTGTATGCTCTTATCATCTCCCGCCTCGACTACTGCAACCTCCTACTCTCTGGCCTCCCCTCTAGCACTCTGGCTCGGCTCCAGTCCATCCTACACTCTGCTGCCCGACTAATCCACCTGTCTCTCCGCTATTCCCCAGCCTCCCCCGTATGCCAGGCCCTTCACTGGCTTCCTATCGCCCAGAGGCTCCAATTCAAAACCTTAACCATGACATACAAAGCCATCCACAACCTGTCTCCTCCATACATCTGTGACATGGTCTCTAGGTACCTACCCGCACGCAACCTTCGATCATCTCAAGATCTCCTTCTCTACTCCCCTCTTATCTCTTCTTCCCACAACCGCATACAAGACTTCTCCCGTACTTCCCCCATACTCTGGAACTCCCTACCGCAAAACACATCAGACTCTCACCATCAACGGAAACCTTCAAGAAGAACCTGAAGACCCACCTGTTCCGACAAGCCTACAGCCTGCAATGATCCTTGGTCTACTGAACCACAGCATGACCTGCTCTACCCTCTCCTACTGTATCCTCACCCATCCCTGTAGACTGTGAGCCCTCGCAGGCATGGTCCCCTCTCCTTATGTACTTGTGTGTCCCTTGTCTTACACATGTTTACTATACCTGTCTATATTTCCCCTTTTCACATGTAAAGCGCCATGGAATAAATGGCGCTATATAAATGCATAATAATAATAATAATAATTGGACAATTTGTGCACTAAGTACCTTCATCTTATAAGTATATTTTCTATAGCAGTAATGCACATAGTTAATGTTTCCACACATCTTTGCAGATGTTGACTACTGCTGTATTCTTTGGTTTATTTTAGGCTTGATCAGTTCTTTTTACTAGTAAAATAAATATGACCAATGGCTAAATCCTCCCTATGTCTTGTTAATCTAGTGGTGTCTTATTGGGAGGAACTTACTACTTTCTACATCTGAAATCCATTTATAGAGACTCAGGTCAGTGATGTGGCAGGTAAGGCATTCTGGCAGTTTACTCCTTAAAAGTCAGGGTGATACAGTTCTTGAATGATAATTCATTTAATCTTATCTTTTTTCTCCAATACCAATACCTTGTACATCATCCACAGTGACCAATTAAAGATCCAACAGGAAAAATGGTGCTATGCAGCATAAGGACAGGATGAATGTGTACTTCTTGTGCATTTGTCTTTGTGTACTTTGAAATTACGTAAAAGATTCCAGTGTTGACCTCTTATTTGGTCACTTTGACATCGTACAGCAGCTTCCAAAAATATAAGAACATAAAAAGCCAAACAAAGAGAAATGTCAAAATGTATTTCCCACAGTAAATCACCCATAGTTTATCTAAAGTGGTAACATGTAATATCTCAAAGTCGTGCAGAGGACGTCATAACGAGTAATGCAATAAATGAGACAAAGACAGTAAGATCAAAGGAAAAAAAAAAACAAATAGAAAAACAAAACAAACACTAGTTTTATTTTAGTGCACGGCACTTATGTAATTAAATGTCCTTAAATAATTATCATATTCTTACTTCTCTGGTTACTATCTTGAGGTATTGGATAAAAAGAGAACAATTTTCTTAGCATATTCTGGTTCTATAGAACTTTCCAATCGTACCCAGGAAATAACTGTAAGGGTGTGTGCACACATAAGCATTTTTTTTTACGTTTTTTAAGTGTTTTTTACCGGCAAAAACGCTTACAAAATGCTTGCAAGAAGCATCCCATTCATTTTATTGAATTCTGCACTTTTTGTGCATATTGATGCGCTTTTTTCCGCCAAAAAAACGCATCGCGGTAAAAAATGCAGCATGCTCATTAATTTCACAGAAAAATCCGCATTTCTAACTATTTTCTATGAGACTGGGGACCCTCCGGAAAAAAAACGCATAAAAAAAGCTCAAAAATCACGCAAAAAACGCACGGGGAAAAAAATGCGTGTTATCTGGGAAGGAGTCCTGTTTTTAAGCAGGAATTTTCTGCATATGTGGGTACATAGCCTAAGGCTATGTGCACACATTCAGTATTTGCAGCTATTATTTCTGCAGAAAATAAGGAAACTCGCTACAGATTGGAAAAAAATTAAGAAACAAACAAAAAAAACTCTTTAATGGCTCATGTCCAGAAGGAAAAAAATAAGCAGCATTCGCATGAGATTTCAGAAATGTCATTCATTCTGCAGGTGCTATAAAATGCTACATTTTTCCCACATGAAAAATGAGTAGAAAAAAAATTACAGAACTACTCCCTCATTTCTGATATAGCAACTTACAAAGTGACTAGGACTAAAGGTCAAAGCCTTTTTGGCTAAGTCTCATACATTCTATATACTAGTGGTGTGGTTCTGTAGGTCCGAGACTGAACATCATATCTGTCCTGTAGAAATTCAATATTTTGCTGGTGATTAGAATTGAAGCTTTGAAGCCACATATAAACGATATTGGAAGGGTATTGGGGGCATGATGATACTCTGAGTGCGTCACCACGCCCCAATGCAGTTCCAGGATAATTTGCATATTGCTTTAAAACTCTATTTCTAATATCTGACAGATTTCTAGAAGTTCTGTATTATATTTATTATTGCACAGAAACCTATATAGCCATGCCAATGGTTACAGGAGTAAAATCAACTTGACAGGTTCCTTTAAATGCTGGAACTACACACAGGCATTTTGCAACAAGGCTTTTATAGCAGCAGTTGAGATGAATTATTGTGAATGCAATGAAATAAATGCCGCAGTGGACTGCAGCTGGCACATGATTTACAAGAGGCTAGCTCGGATAGACTAGCCACTAACCACTTTGTCTAGCAGAGGAAACCCAGCCTTCAACGTTTAACACCTATACAGGGACATGGACTTAAAATGGGGTCCATTTATGGGGTACCTCCTGGCTGGAGGAGAAGGCCTGAGATAAGGATAGTCCTTCTTGTTAGTGACAGAAGGGATAAAATTAGAGACCGAATCAGAAGGCAAAAAAGTAGCCAAAAGAATAGCTGGGTTTGAATGCCATGAGATCAGTCAAAATGTAATAAGTCAAGCTAAGGTGAAGATCAGGAGGGATTATATATTTATTATTATGCGTTGCTTATATAGCGCTATCATATTCCGCAGCACTTTACAGACATTTTTATTGCTGTCCTCAATGGGGCTCACAATGTAAATCATTATCAGTATGTCTTCGGAGTGTGGGAGGAAACCAGAGAACCCGGAAGAAACCTGCGCAAACATGGGGAGAACATACAAACTCCTTGCAGTAGGGATCACAGAGACAGACAGTCAGAGTCAGAAACCAGGTTAAGAACAGGGTTAACACAACAAGTAATAGTTTCGGAATGAAGGGAAGATTCCAAGCAAAATATCTGGAAATTCCCAGTACTAAACTGGGAGTTTAAGTAGGGTGTGGCACTGTTCCATTGGTCGTAGAAGGATTCTGATTGCTTCTACCCAAATGGATAGCACACACATCCTTTATCCTGACCACAGGTCCCAGCCACATTAATCCTTCTCTACATAGAATCTGTGCAACCCAGAGCTACTGGCCATGACATCTCATCCATCAGAGTGAATACTGCAGCACCTACCGACTGAAGCAGATGTCGCTGGGGCAAGTCCGGTGTTATGATTGAGTCACCGTAGGAGACAAAAAACAGAAATGCTAGCTAAGTCCAGAAAACCAGAGAAGTTGGCAGCTATCGGATTGCAGACCCCTGAACCTATCAACACAACTAGCAGTAGCCGTGGGGGGTTCCTACGATGCCCTAGACCCCTCGATCACAGCCGGAGAATTAAATAGGCCTAAAGAAAGAAAGGGGAAATCTAAACTGCCCCAGAGCAGACCCCAAAGCAATAGGCAGCCCCCAACATATAATGACGGTGAAGCAAGATGAAAATACTAACACAGACAGAAAGATAGACTGAGCAAAGAGGGGCCCAAGCTAACTAGACAGAAAAGGACAGGAAGGCTGCTGTCTGCAATCCGTGAAAAACCCTATGAAAATAAGAGCCAACAGACTGACAGAGAAAAAGGCCCTGAAGACGCTAGGCTTCAAAAAGCTATGTCAGTACTCAGGAATATACTGAAGACAGAGCTACAGGCAAAAGGAGATTCAGCTCACCCCAGCAGGGAATGGCAGAATACAGAAAAGCAAGGAAAACAAAAAACAAAACCAAAAGCTTAACAGGCAAAACAGAAAACTTAACTTGAGAGGAGCAGGAATCAGACTGGTGTCCCAGAAGTCCGCAGAGAAATCACCCGCAGGGCAGAAGGGCGTCGGCAGGCTTATATCCAGTCCGTGACTCCACTCAGCCAGTCATCCTCATTAAACTCAGGTGCCTGATAATCAGGCTCATTACCTTCCTTTACCAGAATAGGGAGTTCACCAGACCCCAGTGACGAAGGGGAAAATGAACTCACAACAGTACCTCCCCCTTGAGGAGGGGTCACCGAACCCTCAACCACGCCACCAGTGCGATCAGGGTGAGCCCGATGAAATGCACACACCAATCTTTTGGCATCAATATCAGAGGCAGAGACCCAGGAATTATCCTCCTGACCATAACCCTTCCACTTAACCAAATACTGGAGTCTCCGTCTAGCCAGACGGGAATCCAGTATTTTCTCTACCTCATATTCCATGTTACCTTCAACCAATACAGGGTCTGGAGGTGCCACCCCAGGAACAACTGGTTCAACAAACCTCTTCAACAAGGACTTATGGAACACATTATGGATTTTAAATGTGACAGGAAGAGCCAAACGAAAAGAGACCGGATTAATAATCTCCAAAATCTTGTAAGGTCCAATAAATCTAGGCTTAAACTTAGGAGAAGCCACCTTCATAGCAATATTTTTTGATGATAACCACACCATATCACCAATCTTAAACTGGGGACCAATAGTCCTATGTCGATTGGAAAACCGCTGGGCCTTTTCCTGGGAGAGAGATAACTTATCCACCACTTGGTCCCAGATCTGGTGCATTCTCTCCACCACAGTGTCAACACCTGGGCAGGCAGAAGGCTCCACCTGCCCTGAAGAAAATCGAGGATGAAACCCAAAGTTACAAAAAAAAGGTGACATCAAAGTGGCAGAACTAGCTCTATTATTTAAAGCAAGTTCGGCCAAGGGCAAAAATGAAACCCAATCATCTTGATCAGCGGAAATAAAACATCTCAAATACGACTCCAAGGTCTGGTTTGTTCTCTCTGTCTGCCCATTGGTCTGAGGGTGAAAAGCAGAGGAGAAGGACAACTGAATTCCCAGCTTGGAACAGAAAGTCCTCCAAAATCTAGACACAAACTGAACTCCACTGTCAGATACAATGTTCTCAGGAATCCCGTGTAAGCGAACCACCTGTTGCAAAAAAAAGGGGCACCAACTCAGAGGAAGATGGCAACTTAGGGAGAGGTACAAGATGAACCATCTTAGAGAACCTATCACAAATCACCCAAATAACAGTCATTCTTTGAGAGACCAGCATATCAGAGATGAAATCCATTGAAATATGGGTCCATGGCCTCCAGGGGACCGGAAAAGGCATCAACAACCCACTAGAGCGAGAACAAGGTTTAGACCGGGAGCAAGTCCCACAGGACTGCACAAAATTCCTGACATCATGAGACAAGGTGGGCCACCAAAAAGATCGACTCACCAGATCTCTAGTACCAAAAATACCTGGATGACCAGCCAATGCAGAGCAATGAACTTCAGACATCACTCTCTTCTTCCACTGGTCAGGAACATACAACTTTCCACTGGGACAACGCTCAGGTTTGTCCTCCTGGAACTCTTGCAGAGCAAGTCTCAAATCGGGCGAGATGGCAGAAAGAACTACCCCTTCGCCTAAGATGGTAGCAGGCTTGGTCACCACAGGAGAATCAGCAAGGAAACTCCTAGAGAGGGCGTCTGCCTTGACATTCTTAGTTCCAGGAAGAAAAGAGACCACAAAATCAAAATGTGTAAAAAACAAAGCCCACCTAGCCTGTCTAGGGTTCAAGCGTTTAGCCGACTCTAGGTAAATCAAATTCTTGTGGTCAGTGAGGACCACAACTTGATGTTTAGCTCCCTCCAACCAATGTCTCCACTCCTCAAATGCCCATTTCATGGCCAACAGTTCCCGATTCCCCACATCATAGTTACGTTCAGATGGAGAGAACTTTCGGGAAAAGCACAGGGATTCATTTTAGATGTTACAGGATCCTTTTGGGACAAAACAGCTCCTGCACCAATCTCAGAAGCATCCACCCAGGCCCGGTGTCAGCACCCGGCGTACCCGGGCAAGTGCCGGGGCCCTGGCGCGACGGAAGGGCCCACACGTGGTGACACACTGTCTGGCTACTGGGGAATGCGACCATAAATCTGATTCAGTGGCGCCGGCAGGAGACGCGCGCCGTTAGCCAATCGCAGTCCAGCAGCAGCCCAGGAGTGTCCTTTGATTGGTGGAGAGCTCCCCTCCCCTGTCTCTTGTCACGTGTGGGACGCAGGGAGGAAGTGACAAGGCGGAGACAGGACGGGGCGGAAGGAGGAGCTTGTGAAGTGCGCTGCGCGCCTCTCTCTGGACACAGAGGGACCGGGCAGCGACCGGACACCGGTGACGGGCGGCGCACATCTCCTGAGTCATGACACCTAGTGAGTGGCTGGTGCTGCGGCTCGCTGAGTGAGGCTCCTCGGTCTTTGCTCCATGACAGTGAGTGGTGGCGCCGGCGGCTCCTGCTGCGGCAGCTCCAGCTGGCAGTGGCACCCGGGCCCCGGAGCTCAGTGAGGTTCCTCGCTTCGGCCACCTAAGAGACCTAGCACACCAACAACCTCCAATGTCTCCAAACTACAGACCCCGGCCTCAACCATTATTCTCCAGGACCAAGCTAGTGATGATCCAGGAATTTACACCCTTCCACAAGTCCCACTCTACAGTTCAGACTCCAATGCAGGGAGGGGGCGACTTGTCTGCAGTTTGTCTTCATGTTTCTAGAATGGTGCAATAGCGAGAAACTGCAGACTTGATGGTACAACGGCTTCTTCCCATTCCCATCTCCAAGTTGTAAGGAGTAGTCGCACACCATCCGTTTTTATGAGTCCATAAACCAAAAAAAATGCACTTTCGAAAAATAATCTTTATTGAGTATATTAAAAAAAAAAAATAAGAAAATGACAAAGACATTAAAAGGCCACACTAGGGAAACTCACCGGAGTTCCAACACAAATTCAAAATGTACAACCAAAGTAAGGGACAGCAGGAAAAGGACGATGTTTGTTACCCAGTTCTGTCCCTGAAAAGCCCTGCCTTACCACAGAGGCTGGCGCCCTAAAATACGCTACTATTGCCCCCACTCCCCAAAGGCTGGAACCATAGTGCTCTACTAGGCCCTACACAATATAATTTACAATAGCTATCACTCATGTAAGAAGTGAAATCTGGCATTGTACTATACCTATATTTCTCTGCTGTATCTGTGCATCATGAATCGTGGTATGTGTTCAAGGGGGGGGGCCACTGAGACTATTTCGCCCGGGGCCCTCAAAATCCTGGAGCCGGCCCTGCATCCACCTCTACCTGGAACGGGAGTGAGACATCAGGTTGCCGCAAAACAGGGGTGGAGGTAAATCTTCGCTTCAGCTCCTGAAAGGAAGCAACAGCCTCAGGAGACCAATTCAACACATCAGCACCCTTCTTAGTCAGATCAGTCAATGGCTTGGCAATACTAGAAAATTTTGCTATAAATTTCCGATAAAAATTAGCAAAACCCAAAAACTTCTGGAGGGCCTTCAAATAAGTGGGCTGAACCCAATCATAAATGGCCTGTACCTTGGCCGGGTCCATTTCAATAGTTGACGGAGACAAAATAAATCCCAAAAATGAAATCCTCTGTACTCCAAAAAGGCATTTCGATCCTTTGACATACAGGGAATTCTCCCTCAAGATCCGGAACACAGTCCGAATATGTTCCACATGAGAATCCCAATCCTTGGAGAAGATCAAAATATCATCCAGATAGATAATCAAAAATGTATCGACAAAGTCTCGGAAAATATCGTTCATGAAGCACTGGAAGACAAAAGGGGCATTAGTGAGCCCAAAAGGCATCACCAGGTACTCAAAATGTCCCTCCGGAGTATTAAACGCCGTCTTCCATTCATCCCCCTGCTTAATGCGGATAAGAATATACGCCCCCCTGAGGTCAAGCTTGGTAAACCAGCAAGCACCTCTAACTCTAGAGAATAGATCCGAAATCAGGGGTAACGGATACTGATATTTAATAGTAATTTTATTGAGGGCACGATAATCAATACAAGGCCTTAAAGAACCATCCTTTTTGGCCACAAAAAAAAAACGGCACCTAAGGGTGAAGAGGATGGTCTAATATGACCCTTCTCCAACGCCTCTTTAATATAGGACCGCATAGCCTCGTGCTCGGGTACAGATAAATTGAAGAGCCGACCCTTGGGAAATTTACACCCCGGGCTTAGTTCAATTGCACAGTCATAATTCCTATGAGGAGGCAAGGACGCAGACACATTCTCACTAAATACATCATAAAAGTCCGCCAAATAGTCAGGAACATCATGCGACTGAGGAGAGGTGGAAAAAACCGGAGCCTCACTAAAGGCACACCGACAACCCCAACTCACCACAGACACAGATTTCCAATCCAAAACTGGATTATGAATTTGCAACCAGGGAAACCCCAGAACAACGGCATCATGCAGACCATGCAATACCAAAAATCTGCAATTTTCTTGATGGTCTGGGGCGACCCACATGACCACCTGGGTCCAAAACTGAGGGTTATTTTTAGCCAAAGGAGTAGCATCAATCCCCCTCAAAGGGATAGGCGTCTGCAGAGGTGTCATCGGAAATCCACAACGTTTAGCAAAATCCAAGTCCATTAGGTTTAGCGCTGCTCCCGAATCAACAAAAGCCTTGGCGGAAAATGTGGACAGGGAGCAGATCAGAGTAATTGCCAGAAGAAACTTAGGTTGAACACCACCAACAGAAAACGTGTGTGCAAAGCGTTTCTCTCGTTTAGGACAAACAGAAATAATATGCGAGGCATCTCCACAGGAAAAACACAGCTTATTACGCCTTCTGAACTCCTGACGTTGTGCCTTAGACAAAACTCTATCACATTGCATAGGTTCAGACGTCTGTTCAACCGGTGGCAACACCTCTCGTGCAATCCTGCGTTCACGTAAACGCCGATCAACCTGAATGGCTAATGACATAGAATCGTCCAGACCAGAGAGAACAGGAAATCCCACCATAGTATCTTTTACGGCTTCTGACAAACCCTTCCGAAAGAGAGCAGCCAAGGCATTATCATTCCAGGTAGTAAGGACCGCCCACTTTCAGAACTTTTGACAGTACAACTCTGCAGAATCTCGACTCTGGTTCAATGCCAACAGGGTCTTTTCAGCCTGATCAATAGCATTAGGTTTGTCATACAACAACCCCAAAGCTTGAAAGAATGCGTTCACATTAGTCAGAATAGGATCATCTGGTTTCAAAGAAAACGCCCAATCCTGGGGATCGCCACGCAGCAAAGAGATGACAATTTTAACCTGCTGCGCGGAGCTCCCAGACGAGTTAGGCTTCAAGGCAAAAAATAATTTACAATTATTTTCGAAACTCAAAAATTTAGATCAATCCCCAAAAAATACATCAGGTGTAGGGATCTTTGGTTCAACAGCATGCAAACGAGCAAGGTAGGCGGAAATTCCCCGCACTTCCGCAGCGAGCTGCTCCACACGATCAGACAATTGCTTTATCTCTATTGAGAGAGAAAAAAAAAATTCCCCCTACGGCCTCAGAGATATAGAGGAAAGAATATACACACACTTTTTTTTTTTTTTTTTTAAACACAATTCTTTCCTGCTATTGAGTACCCTAGGATCTGCGGTATGGCGGGTGATTCTGTTATGATTGAGTCACCGTAGGAGGCAAAAAACAGAAATGCTAGCTAAGTCCAGAAAACCAGAGAAGTTGGCAGCTATCGGATTGCAGACCCCTGAACCTATCAACACAACTAGCAGTAGCCGTGGGGGGTTCCTACGATGCCCTAGACCCCTCGATCACAGCCGGAGAATTAAATAGGCCTAAAGAAAGAAAGGGGAAATCTAAACTGCCCCAGAGCAGACCCCAAAGCAATAGGCAGCCCCCAACATATAATGACGGTGAAGCAAGATGAAAATACTAACACAGACGGAAAGATAGACTGAGCAAAGAGGGGCCCAAGCTAACTAGACAGAAAAGGACAGGAAGGCTGCTGTCTGCAATCCGTGAAAAACCCTATGAAAATAAGAGCCAACAGACTGACAGAGAAAAAGGCCCTGAAGACGCTAGGCTTCAAAAAGCTATGTCAGTACTCAGGAATATACTGAAGACAGAGCTACAGGCAAAAGGAGATTCAGCTCACCCCAGCAGGGAATGGCAGAATACAGAAAAGCAAGGAAAACAAAAAACAAAACCAAAAGCTTAACAGGCAAAACAGAAAACTTAGCTTGAGAGGAGCAGGAATCAGACTGGTGTCCTAGAAGTCCACAGAGAAATCAACCGCAGGGCAGAAGGGCGTCGGCAGCCTTATATCCAGTCCGTGACTCCACTCAGCCAGTCATCCTCATTAGACTCAGGTGCCTGATAATCAGGCTCATTACCTTCCTTTACCAGAATAGGGAGTTCACCAGACCCCAGTGACGAAGGGGAAAATGAACTCACAACAGTCCGGGTAGAGATGTGACACAAAACATCATAGTGTTAGTCCATAATAATCATAAAATCAAACAAATATATAAAGAATAAATATTTTATTGAGGTACCCAAATATACTGTACAATAAAAATTAAAAGTTAATAATTAGCGTTGAGCAAATTTTTCAGAATTCGGTTATGATTACGGTCAGCAGCGAATATTGTTTTTGCACACAGCTGAATGTCATTGGAGTCAATGGGAGTGGAAATGAACTAATATGTTCGGAACCGATCATCAAACATAAATTCGGCACGAATAGGGTACCAATAAGGCACGAATATATGTCAAATTCATATTCGGCTACCGAATCCGAACATATTCGCTCAACTCTATTAATAATTAAAATCAAGAAGCAATGAAAGCAAGGAGAGGCCAATGACAGACACAAGATAATGAAGGTAATAAAACAATACAAGGGGTAGTCAGTCACCGGATGGCAGAATGCTACCATTATTGATGATAATAGGTATATATATATGCACATATATATATCCACAAATTTACAGTATTTTGTAGACTATCAGAAGCATCTGACCATAAAACGCACCTCAAAATTTTGGGAAGGAAAAATAGGAAAAAAATGTTTTTAATAAAATGGTGTGACTTATAATACCATCTTGCGGTAGCTTACCGGTAGGAGGGCAGCTGCGGTGGTTCCAGGAGGCATGGTCTCTTCTGCAAGAAGCTGGCGCCGACAGCTGGAATGGGGTGATGCTGCGGGCCCTGGGCTGGGGGGAGGGTGTGCGGTGGTGCAAGGCTGCGGCAGGTCATAAGCTTTTAGAAAATGTCAGGGGAGTACCAATATGTCTTATTGTATACTCTGCAGTGAACTTTGAGAAAATGACCAACTCAGTCGATACATGCACAGATTGAGATCTTGGTAGCCAATATTTTGGAGGCCTCCAGTGGTCATTTTCCCGAAGTCCACTGCAGTGAAAACAATGGGAAGTTTGGGGACATTTCCTGAAAGCCTGGGGCCCACCACAGTCTCGGACCTCTGAACACCCTCTCCTCCCAGATTCCCAGCCAAACCTAATTCCTGCCAATGCCGCTAGCTTTCTGCATAGGCAGTACTCCACTCCACCACACTTGATCTAGCCCCCCTCCCTCCCCGGAAGCTATGTTTGGATTTTTGGGGCAGAAAAAAAGTGTATCATATAATTAAAAAAATACGGTAATTACAATGCAATTGTAAATGTCAGATCTTTAGAAATTTAATGTAATGCATAAAATTAAATCAATAGCAAGAATATAAAGAATCAGATGCATTATAATCAAATCCAAAAACAAAAATAGAATGTGTCTTCACGTTGACCCCATCTTAGACCCTGTGTGTGTTTCGACCCTCCTTCATCTGGGGATACAAAAAGATGTGACACAGCCTAACTAAAGGCATATAATAATAGGACCATTTACCAGTATGATTTTAAGGAAAACTAATAAGACATGTGTCTACCTTATCTAAACAGTCCTGGAGGTTTTAACTCTGGAACGCTTCAAGGGATACCACTGATTTTAAGATTGTTTTTAGTGACATATTCTACTTCATGTTAGTGGTAAAATTTATTCAATATGACTTGTGTTTATCTATGAAAAAAAAAGAAATTTGGCAAAAATTTTGAAAATTCTACAATTTTCAAACTTTAATTATGGTGCCCTTAAATCAGAGGGTGGTGTCACACAAAATAGTTAATAAATAACATTTCCCACATGTCATATTTACATCACCACAATTTTGGAAACATAAGTGTTGTTAGGACATTATAAAGGTTAAAAGTTGACCAGCGATTTTTGATTTTTCCAAATTTGCAAAACCATTTTCTTAGGGATCATGTCACATTTGAAGTGACTTTGATAGGTCAATATGATAGAAAATATCAAAAAGTGACACCATTCTAAAGACCTCTAAAAACTTCACCCTTCAAGGTACTCAAAACCATTTTAAAGAAATTTATTAACCCTTCAGGTACTTCACAGGAACTAAAGCAATGCGGAAGGAAAAAAATAACTTTTTCCACAAAAAATTTACTTTAGACCCAAACTTTTTTATTTTCACAAGAGTAACCTGAGAAAATGTATGCCAAAATATGATGTGCAATTTCTCCTGAGTACAGCAATACCCCATGCATGGGGGAAATCCACTGTTTAGGCCCATGGCAGGGCTCAGAAGGGAGAGGGCACAGTTTGACTTTTCAAACGTAAAATTTGATGGAATTTATGGTGTGCACCATCGTTTGGAGATCCCTTGATGTGTCTAAATAGAGAAACCCCCAATTCTAACTTCAAACCTAAGACAGCCCTAACTCCAACCCGAACACAACCCTAACTCCAACCCTAACCCTTAACACAGCCCTAACCACAGTTCTAACCCTAACAAAACCCTTTCCCTAACAAAACCTTAACCACAGCTCTGACCCCAACCCTAACTACAAAGAATGGAAAAAATAAAAAAAAATATTTTATTATTTTTTTCTAACTAAGGGGGTGACAAAGGGGGGGTTTGATTTACTATTTTTTTACTTTGATCACTGTGATAGGGTCTATCACAGTGATCAAAATGAACCAACAGGAAAAATCTATTGTTGGTGGGTACCGACCGGCAGATTTCGGCAGGTGCACTGCACATACACCTGCCATTTTCTTCCTGGAGGGAGGGACCCTATTTCTCTCTCCTCTGATATGCTAGATCATATCAGAGGAGAGAGAAATGAATTGAAAATCGGACTTTTTTTTTGCAATAGCCGTTATTCGGCGAATAACGGCGATCATGTGACAGGTGACAGGAAACAGTAAAAACTGACCTGAATCATGTTTTCCAGGGTTTCAGCTACCCCCGCTGAGGGGCGCCATACCCCTATTTCTCAGCACTGTTAAGAAGTAGCACAGAGGAATTAGTACCCTTAACTGCCACCATTAAAAAACTTTTCGGCAGTTGTTAAGGGGTTAAAAAAATTTTTAAACATGTTATGCGATGATGCAAAAAGTATACATGACCTCATGCCAATTTTTCAAATGTACAGTGGCTTGCAAAAGTATTCTTCCCCTTGGCTTTTTCATTATTTTGTTACATTACAATCCGTGTTTAAATAATTTTGTAATCCAATTTGTGTGTCATACATCAGCACTAAATGGGATCAAATAACTAAAAATTGGAATATGCACATGTATTCATCCCTTTTGCTACTAAGCCTCTAAAAATTTCTGGTGCAAGCAATGTAACATAGTAACATAGTAACATAGTTAGCAAGGCCGAAAAAAGCCATATGTCCATCCAGTTCAGCCTATATTCCATCAGAATAAATCCTAAGATCTACGTTTTTCTAAAGATAAAGATCCTAATAACTGTGAGATACAATATTGTTACCCTCCAGGAAGACATCCAGGCCTCTCTTGAACCCCTCGACTGAGTTCGCCATCACCACCTCCTCAGGCAAGGAATTCCAGATTCTCACTGCCCTAACAGTAAAGAATCCTCTTCTATGTAGGTGGAAAAACATTCTCTCCTCCAGATTCAGAGAATGCCCCCTTGTGACCGTCACATTCCTTGGTATAAACAGATCCTAAGAGAAATATTTGTACTGTCCCCTTATATACTTATGCATGGTTGTTAGATGGCCCCTCAGTCGTCTTTTTTCTAAACTAAATAATCCTAATTTTGCTAATCTCTCTGGATACTGTAGTTCCCCATCCACTTTACTAATTCTGTTGCCCTCTTTTGTACTTGCTCTAGTTCCATTATATCCTTCCTGAGCACTGGTGCCCAAAACTGTACACAGTACTCCATGTGTGGTCTAACCAAGGATTTGTACAGAGGCAGTATAATGCTCTCATCATGTGTATCCAGGCCTCTTTTAATGCACCCCATGATCCTGTTTACCTTGGCAGCCGCTGCCTGGCACTGGCTGCTCCAGGTAAGTTTATCATTAACTAGGATCCCCAAGTCCTTCTCCATTTCAGATTTACCCAGTGGTTTCCCGCTCAGTGTGTAATGGTGATATTGATTCTTTCTTCGCATGTATATGACCTTACATTTATCATTGTTAAACCGCATCTGCCACCTTTCGCCCCAAGTTTCCAAATTATCCAGATCCATCTGTAGCAGAATACTATCTTCTCTTGTATAGACTGCTATACATAGTCTTGTATCATCTGCAAATATCGATATTTTACTGTGTAAACCTTCTACCAGATCGTTAATAAATTTGTTGAAGAGAATAGGTTATAACACCGACCCCTGCGGTACCCCACTGGTCACAGCGACCCAGTTAGAGAACATACCATTTATATCCACCCTCTGCTTTCTATCACTAAGCCAGTTACCCATTTACACAGCATTCTCATTTTGTGTACCAACCTCTTGTGTGGCACGGTATCAAACGCTATGGAAAAATCAAGATATACCACGTCCAATGGCTCACCTTGGTCCAGTCTTCATAAAAACTGATTAGAATGGTTTGACAGGAGTGATTCCTCATAAACCCATGCTGATATGGAGTTAAACAGTTATTCTCATTGAGATAATCCAGAATAACATCCCTCAGAAACCCTTCAAATATTTTACCAACAATAGAGGTTAGACTTACTGGCCTATAATTTCCAGGTTCACTTTTAGAGCCCACATTGGTACCACATTTGCTATGCGCCAGTCCTGTGGAACAGACCCCCTCGCTATAGAGTCTCTAAATATAAGAAATAATGGCTTGCCTATTATATTACTTAGTTCTCTTAGTACTCGTGGGTGTATGCCATACAGACCCGGAGATTTATCTATGTTAATCTTATTTAGCCGGTTTCGCACCTCTTCTTGGGTTAGATTGGTGACCCTTATTATAGGGTTTCCTTTGTCTCTTGGCATTTCACCTAGCATTTCATTTTTCACCTTGAATACCGTAGAGAAGAAGGTGTTTAATATATTAGCTTTTTCCTCTTCATGTACAACCATTCTTTCCTCACAATTTTTTAAGGGGACTACACTTTCACTTATGATTCTTTTACTATTGATATAGTTGAAGAACAGTTTGGGATTAGTTTTACTCTCCTTAGCAATGTGCTTCTCTGTTTCCTTTTTGGCAGCTTTAATTAGTTTTTTTTAGATGAAGTATTTTTCTCCCTATAGTTTTAGAGCTTCAACGGTGCCATCCTGCTTTAGTAGTTTAAATGCTTTCTTTTTACTGTTAATTGCCCCTCTTACTTATTTGTTTAGCCACATTGGGTTTTTCCTATTTCTTGTCCTTTTATTCCCACAAGGTATAAACCGCTTACAGTGTCTATTAAGGATGTTCTTAAACATTTCCCATTTATTTTCTGTATTCTTATTTCTGAGGACATTGTCCCAGTCAACCAGATTAAGGGCATCTCTAAGCTGGTCAAACTTTGCCTTCCTAAAGTTCAGTGTTTTTGTGACTCCCTGACATGTCCCCCTAGCGAATGACAAGTGAAACTGTACAATATTGTGGTTGCGGGGGGGCGTGGCCTAGGACAGTGATGGCATGAGTTGCACTTGTCTGGTGCTCTGAGGTAATTTCCTCTAAAATATACAAAAACTTGGCCAATAATCACAATTCCTCACAAAAATGTCAAGGAACATCTGTTAAACATCTTACCCACTTTTTGGAGGAAAATGTTCACATTTAAGATATTTTTCCTGTGAGGATATAACATCAGCTGTTTACTGTGCTGTGACATTGAGGCCTAATTGCCTCACAGTTGACAAACTTCTTATGACTGACTTTTTTAATTTATTTATCATAAAATTCAGTATAAGTTTGCAATTTTGCTCTCTTTTATGTGATGGATTAATTCTTCATCGAAATTTTTGTGATTAATTGACATCAAATCACTTGGAGACTGTTTCTTCTGAGGTAAAATACAGACACCTCAGTGGTGACATCTATTCAACCTATAGAGGAATTGTCATTCAGTTTTTACATTAGCCTCCCTCGGATAAAGACAGAGGCTACAGAGGATTACAATAGGTTGTTATTCATTGGAGTTTTCATCAGCTTTACTAAGAAACCCGGTTCCCGGTGGCGGCTGATAACACCGAGCTGCTGTGGGCAATAGCGGTGGTCAGAATTACTTTTACAGTTCATACAGTGGAATTGTTATTCAGTTTTTTACATTAGCCTCGCTCAGATAATAACAGAGGCTGAAGTGGATTTTAAGAGGTCGTTATTCATCGTAATTTTCCTCAGCGCAATCTGCTAATTGACAATTTTGACTCACTGCAGGTGAATGGACATTACTAATACAGCCAATTGAACAGGCAATTTAGTTTCTTTTGAGTTTCATACTGTGAATAATTTTAACATTATTTTCTTTCTGTGATACCTCATCGAAGGTATTTACTGATATTGTTACCACACATGAATGACTTTATGAGAATTCCTATCTATTAGCATATACCTACTATTTTGGCTATCTGGTGCAGTTTGCTGTTGGGTTTTATTGTTCTTTATATATTATTCTCTTGGAGTATTAAGAATTGTTATTGCAGAGTTATAGGAAACTTAAAGCTTATATTTAACCCCTAAAGTACACAATTGAATAGATCAGTTCTGGACTAATAGAGTAATTCTTATTAGCTGATCTATTTTAACAGTCTATTTTATCTCACATTTATAAGAGTTACAAATATCTGGAAAATGTCTAAAGGGGGTTTTACACTAAGCGATATCGCTAGCAATATCGCTAAAACGTCACTGGTTTTGTGACGTTATAGCGATATTGCTAGCGATATCACTATGTGTGATACTTACCAACGACCGATTCCCCCGCTGTCCATCGCTGATCGCGCGAGATTGTCCGGCTCCATTTCTCGTCGGGCGCTTCCTGCTGAGACATCCTGCTGTGACGATGAGCGACGCGTGGAGGCGGGCGGGAGGACGTCAGGATCGCTGTGTGTGAAAGGTGAGTATCGTGCGCTGCGTCGCTGCTGCATCGCTGTGAGATCTTTCTGTATGAAAGCTCACTAGCGATCATTTAGCGATGCATCAGCGATCCTGACCGCGTCATATCGCTGGTCGGATCGCTGGTGCATCGCTAAATGTAAAAGGGCCTTAACAATAAAAGCTAATCCTCATCAAAAACACAAAACAATAACAGAAGCAATCGACTTAGTCATATTCCGTTAAAAACATCCCCTATCTGTGGGAGCCCAAGGAAATCAAGATCTCCAATTAAAAAGACAGACAACAACCTTTGATGGAGACTCAAAGCTCTAAATTGGAGGTCCACAACAAATTTTCTGTGCTTCAGACCACCGATCCTGAAGGCATGAATTCAGCATCTTCATCAAAAAGGAAAGGCTTGAAAGAGTGGGGCAATGATTGTTCCTCTGCAACTAATTCATCAGACAAATTTTCTAATACCTACTCTCCAAATTCTAGTCCCAAAAAATCTCGCTTAAGTTTGATGGGATCAAGTACGGTATTTCCTGAATCTTTTGACAGTCACTCCATAGAGGCATTTATGACCAGTGTTGCCGATAAAATTAACGCTAGACTTAAATTAGATCTTGACAAACAAACCAAAATTTTCAAGGAAACCTTGGATGTATTCACTAGAGTTGAGCGACTTTTGCTTTTTTAGGGTCGCGTTTCGTTTCGTGAAACCCGACTTTTCCAAAAGTCGGGTCGAGCAAGATCGTCCGATTATAGGGAAAAGTCGGGGTCGTCCCGAAACACGAAACCCAATGTAAGTCAATGGGGAATAAAAGTCGGCAGTGAGAGGAGGACAGGAAACACGCCTACAGTGCCCATTTGAATGCCAAAAGCATCAATTCTTCTTACTTAAGCTTGTCAACCTTAATTAACTTCATAATACAAGTTACGCACTGAAAAATGGGGGTTATTTGGCTAAATTTGTGGGGGGGGAGGGCTGGCTGCAGGTTTTCATGTGCCCTGGGCGAAAGAGCGCCCCTTTAACACATACCACAACTCATCATGCTCCGATACGGCAGAGAAATAGCGGTATAGTACAATGAAAAATACCTCACTTTTTACATCTCATGACGAGGCCCATCTATTTCTCCATACAAAATCATTGGTCCCATATAATGTTTGAAACAGTATATGATGAACTCCACATAATGCTACAGTATATGTTGGTCCCCATGGATGAAGCTCCACTGTCTTATGGGCCCAAATAATGCTCCAAACATAATGGGCCCCATTTCTACTGCTCTAGTGTATAATGGGCCCTGTAAATGCTGCTCCAGTGTCTGATGTCCACCTTTGGAATGTTCCAGTGTATGGTGGGCCCCATCTATCATTCTCCAGAGTATAGTGCTCCCCAAAAATTGCTGTCCCAACATAGAAAACAATCAAATAAGTCTCCTCGCTAGGGAATCCCTGTACTTGTCTGGACAGGTGCTGTAGCTTGCTTAACAGCTCGCCAGCCGTTCTCACGCCCAGTATGGATTGCACGTGATTGCACAAAGGTTAGAAAGGGTACCGTATCCCTGGATAACATGTATGGATAGCGTACACATTCAAAATATATGTCTATACAGCATGAGGCAGGCTCAGACGGTGTTAGGCCCAGTATGGATTGCACGTCATTGCACAAAGGTTAGAAGGGGTACCGTATCCCCGGATAACATGTATGGATAGCGTACACATTCAAAATATATGTCTATACAGCATGAGGCAGGCTCAGACGGTGTTAGGCCCAGTATGGATTGCACGTCATTGCACAAAGGTTAGAAAGGGTACCGTATCCCTGGATAACATGTATGGATAGCGTACACATTCAAAATATATGTCTATACATCATGAGGCAAGCTCAGACGGTGTTAGGCCCAGTATGGATTGCACGTCATTGCACAAAGGTTAGAAGGGGTACCGTATCCCCGGATAACATGTATGGATAGCGTACACATTCAAAATATATGTCTATACAGCATGAGGCAGGCTCAGACGGTGTTAGGCCCAGTATGGATTGCACGTCATTGCACAAAGGTTAGAAGGGGTACCGTATCCCCGGATAACATGTATGGATAGCGTACACATTCAAAATATATGTCTATACAGCATGAGGCAAGCTCAGACGGTGTTAGGCCCAGTATGGATTGCACGTCATTGCACAAAGGTTAGAAGGGGTACCGTATCCCCGGATAACATGTATGGATAGCGTACACATTCAAAATATATGTCTATACAGCATGAGGCAGGCTCAGACGGTGTTAGGCCCAGTATGGATTGCACGTCATTGCACAAAGGTTAGAAAGGGTACCGTATCCCTGGATAACATGTATGGATAGCGTACACATTCAAAATATATGTCTATACAGCATGAGGCAGGCTCAGACGGTGTTAGGCCCAGTATGGATTGCACGTCATTGCACAAAGGTTAGAAAGGGTACCGTATCCCCGGATAACATGTATGGATAGCGTACACATTCAAAATATATGTCTATACAGCATGAGGCAGGCTCAGACGGTGTTAGGCCCAGTATGGATTGCACGTCATTGCACAAAGGTTAGAAGGGGTACCGTATCCCCGGATAACATGTATGGATAGCGTACACATTCAAAATATATGTCTCAGGAGGCAGGCTCAGACGGTGTCAGGCACAGTATGGATTTGACGGCCCAGATTACACAGCGGAGGAGCAGGGAGAGGTAAAGATTGCAAATGCTGGGGCCCTGGCCAAGCAAGGGGGGCCCACTCGTGGGCGTCGGTACTGGCACTGGGCCCCTCATAGTACAGCGGTGTGTCTGACGGCGGGCGTGCACCACCGCCGTCAGAGACACTTGATTGCACTATGAGGGACCCTGTGCCAGTGCCCGCGCCCAAGAGTCGGCCTACCCACCTGTCCAGGGCAACGGCACTCGCACGGTGTCGTGCGCTAGGTGGTGACCCCGGCCATGGGGGGGGAGGCAGCACAGTTAGGGAGTTTTAGAAAGTGGCATATGTTGATGTTGGACATTCAACTGATGCAAAAGGCGAAATAGGTGAAGTACCAGGAAGAGGTGGACCAAAGCAAGCCATTTTTCTGTCACCCTATGTGTCATCAGGGGAAGGTGGGACAAAATCCTTGGAAACCCATGCGTGGTTCATTTTAATGAAGGTTAGATCATCCACATTTTGGGTTGACAGACGGGTCCTTTTTTCTGTCAGGATTGATCCAGCTGCACTGAAGACTCTTTCCGATAGCACACTTGCAGCTGGGCAAGCGAGCTCCTGTAAGGCATATTGGGCCAATTCAGGCCAGGTGTCCAGTTTAGCGGCCCAATAGTCAAAGGGGAATGACCTGTGTGGGAGAACATCGATATGGGAGGAAAAGTAGTTTGTAACCATAGTTGACAACTGCTGTCTCCTGTCACTTTCCATCGATGCAGTATTACCAGTTGTGTGAGCGGTATTTGAAAAATCAGTCCACAACATTGTCATGAAACCCCTGTCTCCAACGCCACTTCTGCTGTGTGCACCACGAACACCTCTGCCAAGCTGCCCCCGGCCCGTACGGCTCGTGTGAGAACCATCACCGCTGCTGTGTGCTGAGAATGCCTCAAGCAACCGATTTACCAGAGTTGCTTGTTTATTAGCCAATATTAGGTCAAGGTTCTCCTGTGGCATGATGTTTTGTAATTTGCCTTTATAGCGTGGATCCAGGATGCTGGCCAACCAGTAGTCGTCATCGTTCATCATTTTGGCAATGCGGGGGTCCCTTTTTAGGATCCGCAAGGCATAATCTGACATGTGGGCCAATGTTCCCGGTGTCAATGATACACTGTGAGTGCTGGGTGGAGGAGCACTTTCTGGCAAATCCACATCCCTCCAGTCACGCACAAACCCTGTACCAGACCTTGCCACGCCAACATTTTCACTTGCCCCACGAGATGCATCCTCCTCCACTAAGTAATCATCCCCATCATCCTCCTCCTCCTCCTCCTCTTCTTCCTCCACCTCGTCCAGGAGAGGTCCCTGAGCAGACAATGGCTGAATGTCATCAAGGATTCCCTCCTCCTCTTCCTCCTCATCAACATTGGCTGCAGACGCCTGCTCCTTAAGGTGCGTCAAAGTTTGCATGAGCAGACGCATAAGTGGGATGCTCATGCTTAGGATGGCGTCGTCTGCGCTTACCAGCCGTGTGCATTCCTCAAAACACTGAAGGACTTTACAGAGGTCTTTCAGCTTCGACCACTGCACACCTGTCAACTCCATGTCTGCTCTCAAAGTGCCTGGCCGTGTATCCTCCCACAAATGCATTATGGCCTGCCTCTGCTCACACAGCCGCTCCACCATGTGCAGGGTGGAGTTCCACCTTGTTGCAATGTCGATAATGGTTGGGAAGGTGGAGCAATCGCTGCAGCTTCTGCATACGAACGGAGTGTACAGGCGACCGGCGGATGTGCGCGCACAGTCTTCGCACCTTCTGGAGCAGGGCTGTTAACTCCGGATAATTTTTGAGGAAGCACTGCACCACCAGGTTCAAGGTGTGAGCCAAGCAAGGTATGTGGCTGAGTTTTGAAAGGGCTATGGCTGCCACAAAATTACGGCCGTTATCACTAACTACCTTGCCTGCCTCAAGATGTACACTGCCCAGCCATGACTCAGTTTGTCGCTTCAAGTACTCGGCCAGCACCTCGGCGATGTGTCTGTCGCCCAAACACATCATCTGCAACACAGCCTGCTGACGCTTTCCACTAGCTGCTCGATAGGGGGACACATCGTGTGCAACAGTGGCAGCTGCAGATGGAGTGCTCGTACGACTGCGCTCTGTGGACGAGCTGTCGCTTCTGGAGGAGGAGGAGGAGGAGGAGGGTCGAACGCCTACAGCCAACTGTTTCCTATACCGTGGGCTAGGCAGCACTGTCCCACCACCGCTGTCCCCTGTGGACCCTGCATCCACCACATTAACCCAGTGCGCAGTGATGGACACGTAACGGCCCTGGCCATGCCGACTGGACCATGCATCAGTTGTGAGGTGCACCTTTCCGCTCACTGACTGCTTGAGTGCATGGACAATGCGGTCTTTCACATGATGGTGGAGGGCTGGGATGGCTTTGCGAGAGAAGAAGTGGCGACTGGGTAGGTCATAGCGTGGTACTGCATAGGCCATGAGTTCGCGGAAAGCTGTGCTTTCCACCAACCGAAAGGGCATCATCTCAAACGAGATTAGTTTGGCAATGTGGGCGTTCAAACCCAGTGTACGCGGATGAGAGACTGAGTACTTTCTTGACCTACTCATAGTGTCTGGGAGGGTGAGCTGGACTTGAGAGCTGCATATGGTGGAAGTAGCGGTGGACAGGGCGGACTGAGAGAGGGTTGATGATGGTGATGGAGTTGGTGTTCTTTCTGATGGCCTAGAATCAGTCTTTCGTTGATATAACAGTGGGATTCCCTGACTGCTGTGGCCTTGCAACGACACCTCAACATTTGCTGCTGTGCTAACCGGTGGGCTTACAGTGGGGGAAACAATGTAGCGTTGCTGACTACCTTCGTTGTGATCAGTTGCACATGTGACACTTGAGGTTTGGTGTTGTGTCCACGCTTGCAAGTGCATGCTGGTTAAATGTCTAAGCATGCAACTGGTATTCAAATTTTTCAGATTTTTCCCTCGGCTAAAGGTCTTTGCGCACTTCTTACAGATAACCTTGGCCTGATCATGAGGATTTTGTTCAAAAAAGTGCCACACTGCACTCTTCCTACTTTGGCAGACATTTTGCGGCCTAGCACGCTGTGATCTTTTGACCCTCTGGACAAGCTGTCCAGCAACTCTTTTGATGTTTGGAACCTGTCTTTGGAGTGCTCCGGGCCTGCCAGATAACAGCTGTTGCGATGTCGATGTCTGCTGTGGATGCTCCTCATCTGAGCTATTGGAAGCAGCACCCTCTTCCCCCAATGGATGCCAATCTGGGTCAACAACTGGGTCATCCATCACCTCCTCTTCTATGTCATGTGCACCTTTCTCTGTGTCACCGTGTATGGTGGTATAGTGTGCGGGAAGGGGCACCTGAGTCTCATCAGGGTCAAAATCTGGCTCTGTACACTGCGAGGACAATGTAGTGCTCTGAGTGAATGTACCAGCAGAATCATCCATCAGCGGCTGTGCATCAGTGCACTCCATGTCAGATTCATCTTGGCCTGGGTAATTCACCATTTGACTTGATAATCCAGGCATGGTATGTGAAAACAGCTCCATGGAGTAATCAGTAGTATGGCCTGCGTCATCCTTCAATCTTGGTTGGGGTGAAGGACACAAGGAAAGGTGTGGTTCATGAACATGAGCCTCCAATGACGACTCAGTGCTTTTACTTTTTACAACTGAAGAAGAGGAGGCAATAGAGCTGGAGGCTGAGTCAGCAATGTAAGACAAAACTTTTTCCTGATGCTCTGCCTTTAAAAGCGGTTTGCCAACTCCTAGAAAACTAAGCGTTCGAGGCCTTAGGAAGCCAGACGATGACGCAGGGTCAGCACCTCCTGCATTCGGTCCTATTTTGCTCTTGCCACTACCATCAGATCCACCACCAACACCATCATTACCAGCTGCCAACCCCCGCCCAATTCCACGGCCTCTTCCACCAGCCTTCCTCATTTTTGGTAGAAATGTAGACAAAATCCAACAAACTATATAGTAATGTAAAACAAGGTACAAGGTGTCTATAGGACAGGGGAGTTTTAGAATTTATGCACACACTTGTGGACAGTGGACACTTGTGGATTGTGTGCGGCCCACTGATATCTGAGCGCTATGTGACACGCTCGATGGCACAGCTGCCTGTGACCAAAGTGACGAGAGGATAATGGAGATTTTGAATCTCTGCGTACACTTGTGGACAGTGGACACTTGTGGATTGTGTGCGGCCCACTGATATCTGAGCGCTATGTGACACGCTCGATGGCACAGCTGCCTGTGACCAAAGTGACGAGAGGATAATGGAGATTTTGAATCTCTGCGTACACTTTTGGACAGTGGACACTTGTGGATTGTGTGCGGCCCACTGATATCTGAGCGCTATGTGACACGCTCGATGGCACAGCTGCCTGTGACCAAAGTGACGAGAGGATAATGGAGATTTTGAATCTCTGCGTACACTTTTGGACACTGGACACTTGTGGATTGTGTGCGGCCCACTGATATCTGAGCGCTATGTGACACGCTCGATGGCACAGCTGCCTGTGACCAAAGTGACGAGAGGATAATGGAGATTTTGAATCTCTGCGTACACTTTTGGACACTGGACACTTGTGGATTGTGTGCGGCCCACTGATATCTGAGCGCTATGTGACACGCTCGATGGCACAGCTGCCTGTGACCAAAGTGACGAGAGGATAATGGAGATTTTGAATCTCTGCGTACACTTTTGGACAGTGGACACTTGTGGATTGTGTGCGGCCCACTGATATCTGAGCACTATGTGACACGCTCGATGGCACAGCTGCCTGTGACCAAAGTGACGAGAGGATAATGGAGATTTTGAATCTCTGCGTACACTTTTGGACACTGGACACTTGTGGATTGTGTGCGGCCCACTGATATCTGAGCGCTATGTGACACGCTCGATGGCACAGCTGCCTGTGACCAAAGTGACGAGAGGATAATGGAGATTTTGAATCTCTGCGTACACTTTTGGACAGTGGACACTTGTGGATTGTGTGCGGCCCACTGATATCTGAGCGCTATGTGACACGCTCGATGGCACAGCTGCCTGTGACCAAAGTGACGAGAGGATAATGGAGATTTTGAATCTCTGCGTACACTTTTGGACACTGGACTCTTGTGGATTGTGTGCGGCCCACTGATATCTGAGCGCTATGTGACACGCTCGATGGCACAGCTGCCTGTGACCAAAGTGACGAGAGGATAATGGAGATTTTGAATCTCTGCGTACACTTTTGGACAGTGGACACTTGTGGATTGTGTGCGGCCCACTGATATCTGAGCGCTATGTGACACGCTCGATGGCACAGCTGCCTGTGACCAAAGTGACGAGAGGATAATGGAGATTTTGAATCTCTGCGTACACTTTTGGACAGTGGACACTTGTGGATTGTGTGCGGCCCACTGATATCTGAGCGCTATGTGACACGCTCGATGGCACAGCTGCCTGTGACCAAAGTGACGAGAGGATAATGGAGATTTTGAATCTCTGCGTACACTTTTGGACACTGGACACTTGTGGATTGTGTGCGGCCCACTGATATCTGAGCGCTATGTGACACGCTCGATGGCACAGCTGCCTGTGACCAAAGTGACGAGAGGATAATGGAGATTTTGAATCTCTGCGTACACTTTTGGACAGTGGACACTTGTGGATTGTGTGCGGCCCACTGATATCTGAGCGCTATGTGACACGCTCGATGGCACAGCTGCCTGTGACCAAAGTGACGAGAGGATAATGGAGATTTTGAATCTCTGCGTACACTTGTGGACAGTGGACACTTGTGGATTGTGTGCGGCCCACTGATATCTGAGCGCTATGTGACACGCTCGATGGCACAGCTGCCTGTGACCAAAGTGACGAGAGGATAATGGAGATTTTGAATCTCTGCGTACACTTTTGGACACTGGACACTTGTGGATTGTGTGCGGCCCACTGATATCTGAGCGCTATGTGACACGCTCGATGGCACAGCTGCCTGTGACCAAAGTGACGAGAGGATAATGGAGATTTTGAATCTCTGCGTACACTTTTGGACACTGGACACTTGTGGATTGTGTGCGGCCCACTGATATCTGAGCGCTATGTGACACGCTCGATGGCACAGCTGCCTTTGACCAAAGTGACGAGAGGATAATGGAGATTTTGAATCTCTGCGTACACTTTTGGACAGTGGACACTTGTGGATTGTGTGCGGCCCACTGATATCTGAGCGCTATGTGACACGCTCGATGGCACAGCTGCCTGTGACCAAAGTGACGAGAGGATAATGGAGATTTTGAATCTCTGCGTACACTTTTGGACAGTGGACACTTGTGGATTGTGTGCGGCCCACTGATATCTGAGCGCTATGTGACACGCTCGATGGCACAGCTGCCTGTGACCAAAGTGACGAGAGGATAATGGAGATTTTGAATCTCTGCGTACACTTGTGGACAGTGGACACTTGTGGATTGTGTGCGGCCCACTGATATCTGAGCGCTATGTGACACGCTCGATGGCACAGCTGCCTGTGACCAAAGTGACGAGAGGATAATGGAGATTTTGAATCTCTGCGTACACTTTTGGACACTGGACACTTGTGGATTGTGTGCGGCCCACTGATATCTGAGCGCTATGTGACACGCTCGATGGCACAGCTGCCTGTGACCAAAGTGACGAGAGGATAATGGAGATTTTGAATCTCTGCGTACACTTTTGGACAGTGGACACTTGTGGATTGTGTGCGGCCCACTGATATCTGAGCGCTATGTGACACGCTCGATGGCACAGCTGCCTGTGACCAAAGTGACGAGAGGATAATGGAGATTTTGAATCTCTGCGTACACTTTTGGACACTGGACACTTGTGGATTGTGTGCGGCCCACTTATATCTGAGCGCTATGTGACACGCTCGATGGCACAGCTGCCTGTGACCAAAGTGACGAGAGGATAATGGAGATTTTGAATCTCTGCGTACACTTTTGGACACTGGACACTTGTGGATTGTGTGCGGCCCACTGATATCTGAGCGCTATGTGACACGCTCGATGGCACAGCTGCCTGTGACCAAAGTGACGAGAGGATAATGGAGATTTTGAATCTCTGCGTACACTTTTGGACACTGGACACTTGTGGATTGTGTGCGGCCCACTGATATCTGAGCGCTATGTGACACGCTCGATGGCACAGCTGCCTGAGACCAAAGTGACGAGAGGATAATGGAGATTTTGAATCTCTGCGTACACTTTTGGACACTGGACACTTGTGGATTGTGTGCGGCCCACTGATATCTGAGCGCTATGTGACACGCTCGATGGCACAGCTGCCTGTGACCAAAGTGACGAGAGGATCATGGAGATTTTGAATCTCTGCGTACACTTGTGGACAGTGGACACTTGTGGATTGTGTGCGGCCCACTGATATCTGAGCGCTATGTGACACGCTCGATGGCACAGCTGCCTGTGACCAAAGTGACGAGAGGATAAGGGAGATTGGATTGCTTTTAAAAAAGCAGTTTGTGGAGCAGTGGGTAAACAGCAATGCCAGCGTGTCAGGAAGCCTTAAAAGGCAGCCCAACAACCAACACCACTGATACACCACAATATAGCCTCCCCTTGCACTGCACACACAGTGACTTGTGTGTTGTGCAGGCCAAATCGCTAGCAGCAGAAGCAGTTTTTTTGTCTTCTTCCCTGCCTAATGCTCTCCCTACAGAATCAGCAGCAACCTCTCCCTATACTAAGATCGGCAGAAGTAAGATGGCGGTCGGCGTGCACGCCCTTTTATACCCCCTGTGACGCCCACCAAAGCAAGCCAATCACTTGCATGCCCTTCGGAAAGATGGTGGTGACCCGTGCCTATGTCATCACGTTGCCCACAGTGTCCGTGGATCCTGATTGGCTGAAAAAGAGCGCAAAACAAACTTTTGAAACGCGACATCGGCGCGTAAGTCGCCGACCTCGTGGCCGACCTCATCCTAGGGTCGGGTTTCGTTTCATGAAACCCGACTTTGCCAAAAGTCGGCGACTTTTGAATTTTTTCGACCCGTTTCGCTCAACTCTAGTATTCACTACTAAATTGGAAAACCAGGAAAAAATACTATCGGATATGGAAAAAAAATATGAAATTACTTCAAAGGAGAAACAAGATACAGAGGTAGAGCTTCAGAAACTAAAGCTTAAATTGGCTGACATAGAAGATAGGTCAAGACGAAATAACATCAAAATTAGGGGTATTTCGGAGGATGTTACCCCTAATAGACTTCCTGATTATATTAAATCTGTCTTCAAACACATGCTGCCAAATTTATCTGATTCTGATTTAATAGTGGACCATATCCATAGGCTTCTAAAACCATCTAATATCCCAAGAGAATTACCAAGAGACACTATAATGCGGTTTCACTTTTACCATATCAAGGAAAGGATCCAGAACTATGTCAAAGTAAAAAAGGGCTTCCCAGAACCTTATGGTCATCTTAAGCTATTCTCTGACCTCTCCAAAGAGACCACTGAGGGAAGAAAGCTTCTTAGACCCATTACATCAATCTTAAGAGACAAAGAAATCCACTATAAGTGGGGTTTCCCTCTAAAACTGTTGATCAATTTTAAAGGAAAGACATCTGTCGTATTCTCACCGAAAGATGGGTATGAATTCCTGAAGATGAATGGCTTTGCGCTTCATTAGGGCAAAAATGGTTCTCCAGGCTCCAGACATGTTACTTGAGATATAAAATGTATATTCTGATCTAAAATGTTATGCTGCCTGAATTGGTTATTGCTTAATATTTCATGATGCTTTAAGTGTTTTACTTTTCAGTGGTGCGCTAAGTTTAGATTGGGCCATTTTATTCTTACATTAGAGGCTGTTTCCTCGAATAGTGCACCACACGGACGTTTCCCCCACACCAGAAGGAGAATCCGTGGTGTAGGATTCCTTCTAGAGATTTGTATTTTGTGTTTATTTGTTTCATAGTTTGTAGTTTATTTTTATACAAAAGCCCTTAGTTTTCTTTGTAATTAACCAACGGTCCATTGTTTAGTAATATGACTATTAAGTTGTGTTCTTATAATGTAAGGGGCCTTAATAGTCTTAATAAACGTTTTACCATCCAGAGAGAAATTTTCAAATCTTTAGCAGACATAGTTTGTTTTACAAGAGTCAAAGTTTAAACTAAATAATCACCCAGAATTTTCTGTACGAAATTACCCTATTAGTTTTGAGTCGTAAAGTTCCTCAAAGAAGGCGGGAGTCATCACTATGATAAGGAATTCTTTATCTTTTGAATTGTTAGAAAAGGTTTCTGATATTAATGGACACTACCATATCTTGGTTTGTAATCTAAACTCTCAAATGTACACAATAGTTAATCTATACGTCCCAAATAAGGGTCAAATTAAATTTTTAAATAAAATAACTAAAAGTTGATCAAATTAAAAGAGGTATTTTACTGATGTTAGGAGACTATAATATTGTACCAGATAACATTCTTGATTCATCCTCTACTAATAGATGCAAATCTCCCTCACTAAATTGTTGGATTTTTATGAATGAATTATTTGACTGATTTAGATGTCTTAATTCCACATCGAAGGAATATTCCTATTTCTCTGACACTCATTTACAGTGGGGCAAAAAAGTATTTAGTCAGTCAGCAATAGTGCAAGTTCCACCACTTAAAAAGATGAGAGGCGTCTGTAATTTACATCATAGGTAGACCTCAACTATGGGAGACAAACTGAGAAAAAAAAATCCAGAAAATCACATTGTCTGTTTTTTTTTCATTTTATTTGCATATTATGGTGGAAAATAAGTATTTGGTCAGAAACAAGCAATCAAGATTTCTGGCTCTCACAGATCTGCTTCAAGGATAGATCTTATCCTGACAGATATATTTTCCCTCCCTAGATTCAAATCCACTTCTATAGGTAGTAAGACTGTTTCTGACCATGCCCCATAGTTTGCTGAATTTGAAGAAGGCCATACAATTAACAATCAATTTTTATGGAAGTGTAATTCCTCAATATTTCAAAATTTCAGATAACATAAAGAAATTTCACTGGCCCTAACTAATTATTTTAGAGAAAACCCTTTTGATTCTACGAAGCCCTTTTTACAGTGGAATGCTCATAAAGCGGTCATTAGAGGTACCTTAATACAAATCTCATCTAAAATAAAGAAAATTCAACAGAAATAAAATCAAGGAATTACAGTCCATGATTAAAGATAAGGAATGGTCTCTGACTAATACTTCTTCCTCTTGTCCCAAAATAAAATCAAATCTATTAAAATTAAGAAATGAATTGAAAGCCACGATATTCTCTTTTTACGACTCGGCAGTCAAAAATTCCAAATTTAAATTTTACATGTCTTTAAACAAGCCATCTAAATTTATGTTCAATAGAATCAAAATACAAAGAATTCGAAACAGGACTGATAAAATTACTACCCCCAAAGGAATTACACTTCTACACCCACAAAATTGTTAATTCATTTGCAGAATTCTATAAAAAATTATATAATTTTAAATGAGAATCCCTCCCATCCTACTCCCAATGAGAAAACGATTAAAGATTTTTTATCCTCAATAAATCTTCCTAAGATTACTATGGATGATTTGGAGTTTCTATCCTCTCCTTTTAATGACGAAGAAACATGTAATATTATAAAACAACTTCACTCCCATAAAGCGCCTGGTCCTGATGGATATAGTAATAACTATTATAAATCTTTCAGCAAGATTCTGGTACCCCATTTAACGTAGATTTTTAATGCTGCTGCATCTACAGGTGCATTCCCGAAAGAAAATCTTGAAGCTCATATAATTCTTATTCCTAAACCAAACTTAAACCCAGACCAAATAATAAATTATAGGCCTATTTCCCTCATTAATACTGATTTAAAAATTTATTCCAAGATCATTGCTAATAGACTAAATTGTATTATGCCCAGTTTAATTTCAAACGATCAAATTGGTTTTATAAAACACAGACAGTCTGTTGAAGGTACCAGACGATTAATAAACATAATTAAATTAATAAATTCCCAAAAACTTTGTTCTGCTGTGATTTCCTTAGATGCTAAAAAGGCATTTGATCGCTTGAATTGGAATTACTTAAATTGTACTCTACAAAAATTCGGTTTTAACATCCCCTGTATTACAAAAATTATGGCCCTTTATTCCAATCCACAAGCAAGAATTTATGTTAATAATCATCTTTCCACCCCTTTTAAAATTACTAATGGAACTAGAGAGGGATGCCCATTTTCTCCTTTATTATTTGCTTTAGCAGTAGAGCCCCTTGCTCAATTAATTAGGGATGACCAAGATATTAAAGGTATTAGTACTAACTCCAGAGACTATAAAATTAGTTTATACGCTGATTTTATATTATTAACCCTGACAGAACCATCTAAATCCATCAATAAAATTCAAAATTTACTAAATGAATTCTCTTTTATCTCATATTTTAAAAATGTCACCAAATCTAAAATTCTACATTTTAATTTAAACTCTTCTCAAATTCAAGAAGTTAAAAGTTTACATATCCCCATGGAGCTGGGCAGAGAAAGACTTTGTATATCTAGGTTTAAAGTTTTCTAGGGATATTAACTCTTTGATCTCTACTAATCTCAGTGATCTTATTAATTCTATTATTAAGGATTTTAATTTTTACAATGATACAAGACTTTCATGATGGGGGAAAAATTTAATTGTCAAATCCATTATTTTGCCCAAAATATTATATGTTTTTTGATCTCTCCCGTTATCTGTTTCGACCTCATTTTTAACCAGCCTACAATCTCATATTAATTTTTTTGTGTGGGATAATAAAAGGGCTAGGATTGCTACTAATCAATTATTTAAAAGCAAACCACATGGTGGAATGGGTCTGCCCAACATTACAGCATATTATTATGCTAATCTCATAAAGCAGTCTATTTGGTGGTGACCTAGCCTATATAAACCCTCTTGGATTGACTTGGAATTATTTTTCAATAAAGATACCCCACTAAACAGAATTATTTTCAATCTGCTTATCAGAAAAGGGACTTTCCCTATTAAACATTCTATTTTCTTAGCAATTTCGGAAGCTTGGCTGAAATTATTCAGACTTAGAAGGCACATTCCTAAATCAGAAATTATTAAAGTACTCCCTCTTTCTTTGGTTGAGGTTATTGCAGAGACCAGTCTGATTCCTGCTTCCCAAAGATAAGTTTTTGCTCTGCTATTGAACTTATTAGTTTTGGTTTTGCTTACCTTGTTTTTTGAGTTCAGCCATACCCGGCCGGGGGTGTGCTGGATTCTTATTCCTTGATCAGTGTTCTCTTTTGCTCTGCTTTCAGAATATTCTGAGTGCTGATATAAGGTTTGAAGTCTAGTGACTTCAGGGTCCTTTTTGCTTATCAGTTGTGTTGGTAATATTTTTAGCAGGGTTTTCTCGGATTGCAGACAGCAGCTTTTCTGTCCTGTCCTTTTAGTTAGCTTGGGCCTCATCGTTTGCTCAACCTATCTTTCTATCTGTGTTAGTGTTTTCATCTTGCTTCACCGTCATTATATGTTGGGGGCTGCCTATTGCTTTGGGGTCTGCTCTGGGGCAGTCAGTTTTTCCCTTTTCTCTCTTTAGGCTTGTATAGATCTCAGGCTGTGACGAGGTGTCTAGGATCACCGTAGGAACACTCCATGGCTACTGCTAGTTGTGTGATAGGATTAGGGGTCTGCAATCCGCTAGTTTCCAACCTCTCTGTTTTTCTGGGCTGAGCTTGTGTTTTGTTTTTTCCTCCTCGGTGACTCAATCATAACAATAGTATTTTTTGGAGCATTCAATACCCTTATAAATGGTTTAACTTGGATCAAACCTTTTGTAAATCACCTTACATGATTAAATGGGAAGAGGACCTCCACCTTTCAGTACAGATAGACGATTGGGAAAAGGCGATTATAACAATGTACTCTTCCACTATTTCAATGACTCTCCAAGAGTCATTATATAAACTATTATCACAATAGTACTATACTCCCTCTAGATTAGCCAAGATCAACTCAGACAACTCCCCAAATTTTTGGAGAAAATGTGGACAGATTGGTTCTCTATTTCACATATACTGGTCATTGTCCAAAGTATAGACCATTATGGATAGAGGTTGAGTCCTTGGTTGGTTAAATTTTAAATATTAATGATTTTATTTTAACCCCTCAGTTGGCCTTACTCTCTATGGGCATTGATCAGTTCAATCCATCCTTAAGACAACTTATTCTTTACTTTTTCTTAGTTACCAAAAATAATATTGCTTTTTTTGGAAGTCCCCTAATATTCCCTCATTACAAGATTTAATTAATAAAACTTTGTTACATAAATCTTATGAAAATAAAATTACTATTTCAAATAACTGCTTTAACAAATTTGCTTGTAAATGGAACTGTTGGATAGAACTATTTCCATAAGGGCATTTTTTTTTTTTTTATTTCTATTTTATATTTGTGTAAAATATTTTGACTATGTTTTTGATCTGACAAATATCTATCTGTTCTATGTATTTTATGGATTGATTGCATGACAATGCATTATTTCCCTTTCCCCCTACCCTTTCCCTTTCCCGGTTATTATAAATTTTAATAAAATTTATTGGAAAAACAATATTGTGGTCGCTATTTCCTAGATGCCCAATGACCTGCAGATTTGTTATTCTGTCAGGTCTATTAGATAGTATTAGGTCTAAAAGTGCTGCTCCTCTGGTTGGATTCTGCACCAATTGTGAAAGATATTTTTTCTTGATAATTAGCAGAAACCTATTGCCTTTATGGGTTTCGCCTGTCTCTGTTTCCCAGTTAATATCCGGGTAGTTAAAGTCCCCCATAACAAGGACCTCATTATGGGTTGCAGTTTCATCTATCTGCCTTAGTAGTAGACTTTCTATGATTTCTGTTATGTTTGGGGTCTGTAACAGACCCCACTGAGAATATTTTTACTATTTTTCCCTTCATGTATTTCGACCCATATGGACTCGACATGCTCATTCCCTTCGCTAATATCCTCCCATAAAGTGGTCTTTAGACAAGACTTTACATAAAGACAAACCCCTCCTCCTCTCTGATTTTTAGGATCCTTTCTAAACAGACTGTAACCATGTAAGTTAACTGCCCAGTCATAGCTTTCATCTAACCATGTCTCGGTTTATTCCCACTATGTCATAGTTACCATATTTCTGCTTCTAGTTCTTCCATCTTGTTTGCCTGGCTTCTGACGTTTGCGAGCATGCAGTTTACAGGATTTTGCTTTGTTCCAATCTCCTCCCTGTGGATTGTTTTAGAAATTTTCTTACCTCTCTTCTGAGTATGTTGTCTTGGATCTTCTTTCACGCACCTCATATTCTTCATCAGTATCTTTTCTGGCTTCATGTTCGTGTCTAATACTTTTGCTCCTGTCCCCTCTTCTAGTTTAATGCCCTCCTGATGAGTGTAGAGAGTCTTCTGGAGAATGTGTTTCCCATGTTTGTTGAGGTGTACTCCATCTCTGGCGAGGAGCCCGTTGTACAGGTAATTCACACTGTAGTCTAGGAATCCGAATCCTTGTTGACTGCACCATCGTCTTAGCCAGTTGTTCGAATCAAGGATCCTGTTCCATCTCCTGGTGCCATGCCTGTCTACTGGAAGGATAGAAGAAAAAACTACCTGTGCATCCAGTTCCTTTACTTTCTTCCCCAACTCTTTAAAGTCCTTGCAGATTGTTGGTAGGTCCTTCTTTGCCGTGTCATTGGTGCCAACATGTATCAGAAGAAATGGTTGGATGCCCTTGAAACTGATGAGCTTTGGTATCCTATCAGTCACATCCTTGATCTTCGCACCTGGGAGGCAGCATACTTCTCTTGCGGTTATGTCTGGTCTGCAGATGGCTGCTTCTGTGCCTCTCAGTAGTGAGTCTCCCACCACTGCCTCTCTTCTTTGCTTATTGACTGTACTTTTTGTTGTCACTTCTGGGTGTTGTTGTGTGCCCTTTTCTTCTTTGCTTGCTGGTAGTGCCTCATCATTAGGGTGCCCTGTTCATCCTACAGAAGGCCTTGGTATCGGTTTCTCAGTTGTGTGGTTGGTGATGCAATTGCCATCAAAAGTCCCATGCTTAGTGACAGGACGTCCCCTTGTGTGCAATCTAAGTGTCACATGTCTGTCAGTATATATACTTTACCTTTTCTGACAGGCCACAGAGGCTGCAACACCATTAACAAGAGGCACCACTAACCAATTACCACCATGAAGACCAAGGAGATTTCCAAACAATACCATGAAGCCCAAGGAGATCTCCAAACACCACCATGAAGACCAAACAGTTCTCCAAACAACAAAATATATACCAAGGAGATCTCCAAACACCATGAAGACCAAGGAGATCTCCAAACAACACCATGAAGACCAAGGAGATCTTCAAACACCAACATGAAGACCAAGCAGATCTCCAAACAACATCATGAAGACCAAGTAGATCTCCAAACAACACCATAAAGACCATAGAGTTCTCTAAACAACACCATGAAGACAAAAGAATGAGTTCTCTAAACAACACCATGAAGACCAAGGTGATCTCCAAACAAGTCAGGGACAAAGTTGTTGAGAAGTGCAAGTTAGGGTTGGGTTATAAAAAAAATCTCCCAATCTCTGATGATCCCCCGGAGCACCATCAAATCCATTATCATCAAATGGAAAGAACGTGGTACCACAACAAACCTGCCATGAGAAGGAGCCCACCAAAACTCTCAGCCTGGGCAAGGAGAGCATAATCATAGAGGTAGCACAAAGACAAAAGGTAACCCTGAAGGAGCTGCAGAGTTCCCAAGCAGAGACTGGAGTATCTGTCCATACGACCACAATATGACGTACACTCCATAGAGGTGGCATTTATGAAAGAGTGAGAAGTAAAAAAACCTTTACTTACACGTAAAAATTGTAAGACTCATTTTGAGTTTGCCAAAAGACATGTGTGAGACTCCCCAAATGTTTGAAGGAAGGTGCTGCGGTCAGGTGAGACCAAAATTGTACTTTTAGGCCACCAAGGTAAACGCTATGTCTGATGCCAAACTAACACAGCTCATCACCCCAAGAACACCATCTCGAGTGGTTTAAAGGGAAACAAGTAAATGTTTTGGAGTGGTCTAGTTAAAGCCCAGACCTTAATCCAATTGAGAATCCCGGGTCAGACTTGAAGATTGCTGCTCAATCTTTCTCCACCAATTGTACATTTTTTCACTAATTGAACTATAACCCACAATGTGATGTGTACTGAGGAAATCATCCAGCATGTCACGATTCCTCTGCTCAGAGTGTCTGGCACTCAGTGATGGATAGCTCTGTCATCCTATCCTGTGCTGGGGTGTGCTGATCTGTCGGTGCTTTGATTGACAGCTCTGTTGACCTATCTGAGATTGGATGGTGCAGAGATATCCACAGGTGCTCCCTGTTCCTGGTAGCTGCCCTGCTATTTAGGTGAGCCATCTTGCCCAAATCACTGCCAGTCAAAAGCTTGTTCTAAACTTCTGCTCTCTGGTGTGTGTTCGCCTGTTCCCTGTGCTAAGTTCTGATCTTCTGCTGCTGTCCTTTGGACCATGTTCTGACTACCCATTGTTATTGCCCTTTTGCACATGGTGCTGTTGCTGCTGGCTCAGGATCAGGTGCTTGAGTAGATCGTCCATTTTGTCTGACCGCTGTTCCATCTCGATAGCTGCCTTAACCCAGGACATACGATTTGTCCACTGCTGCTACACGTGTTCCTGGAATGTTTGCCCGCATTCAAAACATCACTTGTGGCAGGTCGGCTCACTTAACTGCTCCTTGAGGCAGACACAGGCACATGTGGGTTAAAGTCACTAGATGGTTTATTGTGTCATAAACCACAAAAGGTTAACAAAAACCACAGTCTTTCTGACTCAAAAGGAAACAAAAAGTTTATAAACAGTCCTGCCCAGCACTCCTGGGCCAACACATATGGCAGTTCTCTCAGGAGCGTCATTCTAATTCTCGCTTGCCTCTACACAACACCGAACACAGAAAAAAAAAATCCAGCTGGACATTTATTTCCCCTCCAGCCACACCCCGGAGGTGGAGATATGGTGGGTAGGCGTCCTGCTCATCTCCGACCTACCCACCGATAAAAGCCATGCCCATATAGCAACTGGATTGCTCTCAGCACATATCATGCTGGAGATAACACTTATGGCTTTCACATCACACAAGAAAGCAATTTTTGTGACACATATCTCCCCTCATGTACTACACCAGTGGCGCTGTCTCATACACTATTAGCTTTAAAAGAAGGGAGAATTAGAAATAACGTAGATGTGTCAAGTCCACAAGTCTGAGGTTACTCGTTATATCTTAATAAGGAATACAGAAATGGTTTACCGATAGGCACAATCCCTTACATGTAGAAATATACTCATATCATGTAAATGAATTCATGCAAGACCGTACAGCGATAACAGCTAATGGCTCCATTAGATCAGATAGACATGAGAATGCTTCTTCACTGACTTATTGCATCATTTATGGGAATCCTAAAATCATAGCCGTCAGCAGCACATCTGTAACAAGGGATATGCTGCCAATAATTTGACTGTAACTATTATTCAAAACCATCAGTCCCCATAAAGTTTGCTTTGATCCTTTTATAAGGGCCTGGAGCAATCACCAAATGACTTATGTGCAGAACCTCATGTAAACCCAGGGCACCTGTCAAATTGTACATGAAGTGCCATCTGTGGACAGCATGGAATAAAGAAGCAGAACAGAATGATATACAGGATGGTGGGGAAAGATTCAGTATAGCTTAGATTTCATTAATTGCAATCCCTGTTTTGTATGTAGAGGAGTCTAACTAGTCATTGACAGCTACAGTATCTCTACAACCACAGTCATACAGGGAGGACTGTCAATCACTGAATAAGACAACCCACTGGACGCATAGCCATATAAGTACCAGGGATTCCTATGATTAAAATGCAAGTTTTAATGAAACCTTTCCCACAAACATGCACATCAGTCTCCTAAGCAAATTGTGCGCTATAAAATGCTGCCTGCAGATCAGATTCCATTTTCAACATGACAGGTTCCCTTTAAGTGTTCAGCCATCACCTGTTGCCTATTATTTCACACTTAAAATTTTTTAATATTTGACAGTTATGATGAAATAATTCTGTTCCTGGTCTCCTATGATCTATGCTATGTGTCCGCCTGCAGCTTTTAGGACCTCATTAAGACTTAGTTTTCCTCTGCCACATGTCTGAATGCAGCTTCCAGGACATTTCCTGTCCACTTGCGGTTCCAGAGCTTCAGTATTTGCCTGTGACTTCCAGGACGTCTTCTGTCCGATTGCGGCTTTGCTGCTACATACCCATCTGCAGCTTCCCGGACGTCTTCTGTCTGCTTGCAACTTCCAGGAATTCATTAACACTTCTAGTTTGCCTGTCTCCTTATGACTTCCATGGCTTCTACGATGTGTCAGCTTGCGGCTTCCAGGACATATCCTGTCCTCTTATGGCTTCCATTGATTCTTCTATGTGTCTGCTTGCGGCTTCCAGGACTTCTCCTGTGTGCTTGCAGATCCTTGAACTTCATTAAGACTTTGATTTTGTCTATGCTACATGCCTGCCTGTGGCTTTCAGTAACTATGCTACCTGTCTGCAGTCTCCCGGACGTCTCCAGTCTGCCTGCATCTTCCAACAACTCTGCTGCCTGTCTGCAGTCTCCAGGTTGTTTCCTGTTTACCTGTGATTTCCACTAACCCTGCTACCTCTCTGCAGTTTCCTACCTCCCTGTGGCTTCCAGATACTCAGATACCTTGGGTCTCCCTGACATCTCTGGTATGCCTGTCGCTTCCAGTAAACCGTCTAACTGCCTGCAGTGTCCAGAACATCTTCGGTTTGCCTGCAGCTTCCAGTAACCATGCTACGTGTCTGCGGTCTACTTTCTCCCTGTGGTTTCTAGTAACTCTGATACCTCTCTGTGATCTTCAGGATGTCCCCTGCCTTCCTGAAGTTTCCAGTAACTCTGCTACCTGTCTGCAATGTCCAGGATGTCTCCTGTCTCCCTTTGCCTCCCAATAACTCCACTACCTGTCTGCAGTACCCAGAATGCCTACTGTTTGCCAACAGATTTCACTATCTCAGCTAGTGGCTTCTGGTAACTAAGCTACCTGTTTGCAGTCTGTCAGATGTCTCTGGTCTACCTGTGGCTTCCAGTAACTCTGCCACCTGTTTCCTGCGTGCAACACCCACCTGCTGCACTGATGCCCGTGGCCCTTATTCCCACACAAACATTAGGCTTCGAGGATTCACCTCAGCTAGTCAACTCTTAAAACCCTGCGCACACGTATGTACGTATAGAAAAACATACATACAGTGGGTACGGAAAGTATTCACACCCCATTAATTTTTTCACTCTTTGTTTCATTGCAGCCATTTGGTAAATTCAAAAAAGTTCATTTTTTATCATTAATGTACACTCTGCACTCCATCTTGACTGAAAAAAAACAGAAATGTAGAAATTTTAGCAAATTTATTAAAAAAGAAAAACTGAAATATCACATGGTCATAAGTATTCAGACCCTTTGCTCAGACACTCATATTTAAGTCACATGCTGTCCATTTCCTTGTGATCCTCCTCAAGATGGTTCTACTCCTTCATTAGAACCCAGCTGTGTTTAATTAAACTGATAGGACTTGATTCGTAAAGGCACACGCCTGTCTATATAAAACCTCACAGCTCACAGTGCATGTGAGGCCAAATGAGAATCATGAGATCAAAGGAACTGGCCAAGGAGCTCAGAGACAGAACTGTCCTAAGAGCACAGTGGCCTCCATAATCCTTAAATGGAAGTAGTTTGGTACCAACAGAAGTCTTCCTAGACCTGGCAGTCCAGCCAAACTAAGCAATCGTGGGAGAAAAGCCTTGGTGGGAGAGGTAAAGAAGAACCCCAAGATCACTGTGGCTGAGCTCAACAGATGCAGTAGGGAGATGGGAGAAAGTTCCCCAAAGTCAACTATCACTGCAGCCCCCCACCAGTTTGGCCTTTATGGCAGAGTGGCCTGACGGAAGCCTCTCCTCAGTGCAAGACATATGAAAGCTCACATAGAGTTTGCTAAAAAACACATGAAAGACTCCCAGACTATGAGAAATAAGATTCTCTGGTCTGATGAGATGAAGATAGAACTTTTTGGTGATAATTCTAAGCAGTATGTGTGGAGAAAACCAGGCACTGCTCATCACCTGCCCAATACAATCCCAACAGTGAAACAGTGTGGTGGCAGCATCATGCTATGGGGGTGTATTTCAGCTGCATGGACAGGACAATTGGTTGCAATTGAAGGAAACATGAATGCGGCCAAGTACAGAGATATCCTGGATGAAAACCTCTTCCAGAGTGCTCTGGACCTCAGACTTGGTCAAAGGTTCACCTTCCAACAAGACAGCGACCCTAAGCACACAGCTAAAATAACAAAGGAGTGGCTTCAGAACAACTCTGTGACCATTCTTGACTGGTCCAGCCAGAGCCCTGAACTAAACCCAAATGAGCATCTCTGGAGAGACCTGAAAATGGCTGTCCACCAACATTCACCATACAATCGGACGGAACGGGAGAGGATCTGCAAGGAAGAATGGCAGGGGATCCCTAAATCCAGGTGTGAACAACTTGTTGCATCATTGCCAAGAAGACTCATGGCTGTGGCAGCTCAAAAGGGTGCTTCTACTCAATGCTGAGCAAAGGGTCTGAATACTTATGACCATGTGATATTTCAGTTTTTCTGGGTGCAGATTGTACAGTAATGAGAAAAAAATTAACTTTTTTGAATTTACCAAATGTCTGCAATGAAACAAAGAGTGAAAAATTTAAGGGGTCTAAATACTTTCCGCACCCACTGTACATATGTAAGGTAGGGCGAGAACCGTAGTCGTGACCTGTATTCTGGTGGCAGCTGCGTCCAGCCCTTCTCCCACATGAAACAATACTATGCTCCTTGGCATACCTGCATCTCCAGATTCATCTTCACCTGGGCACTTCCCAGGCCATAATGGTCCCTCTTCTAGGCAACCCCCATCAATGGAGACACAGTCAGAGACAACTTTAACACGTTCTTTACTGAGGATTTTGCACGTTACATCCACAGTTGGTACATCATAAAATTTGCTTGCTTCCTGATCTTTCCCTTGCTTGTTGTCATTTCGGTGCAGTACACACCCGGACGAGACCGTACTAGACTGCTTCCCAGTCCCTTCCAGGTCTGACCTCACTACAATGACATTTCCTTCAGACTGTTTTGCCCCAGACATGAATTCATCAATCACTACATTTGGTGACCCCCGATGAAGCATCCGGCCTCTCTGTAACGATCTCGCTGAAGTTCCAACTCCTTTCATCTCCTTAGTCTAGCGAACTTCTGCCCTAAAAGCATTGGCCCAGGTGGTGAGACGCCACATCTTCCTTTTCCTGTTCTGACCCACTGCTAAGACCTGCAGTGGCCGTAAGTGACCTGGGCAATAACAACTTAACGACTGTCAAGCTGTCTGGGCCTATAGCCCATGTGGATTCTTGGTCACCCTGGCCCCATCTGACTAAACCACTCTTCAGCACTAACCTTGACTCTCGGCTGCCCCTCCTACAATTAACTCTCTATGAACCTCCTATCAGATCCCACTAGTATGCCCCCACCTAGGGGCCCGCAACATAATTACAACTACTCAACCTATGAGGAACTATATACTAAAAGTGCCCTCCTCTAATGTCCCAAGAAGGATACACTAACTTTCCCTGACTATACATACACAAATGACACATAATATACATGCAATATTATCATACAGAATCATGAGGCAATATATATTGTGGTGTAGTGACCACTATGTCAGCTAGGGGGCGCTGTGTGGGTGTCCCAGGATGGGTGTACAGGCACATTCAGTGTGGTAACAGGAGCAGGGTCCTAAATGACCATTATGGGTCTCAAGGTGGGTGGCCTTGGGATGCAGGCCCCAGGGTGTATTGATCAGCAGAGTTACTGCTGATCTTTCTGTTACACTGTGTCAGGGAAGCCTGTGTGTGTCTATGTGCAATACAACCTTTAGTGATGTCATAGCCATGTGATCACCTGTGGGTGTGGTTACAGGGCTATGTAATTGAGGTGTTTGGCACATGTGAGGGAGTGTGAGAGAGTCTGTCTGAGTGTGGACAGACTTCCATGTGTTCAGGTGGGACACTACAGAGAGTTGTATATGGGGAGGACTACAGCTCCCAGCATGTGCTGAGACTCTTGGTCCGAGTCTCAAACCACGGACGTTTTGTGTTTCTTTGCCTGAGCTGAAGGTTACTTTTCAGTGTTACGCTGCCTTGTGGGTTTATGAAGTGAATAAACCACATGAACTTTGGGAAGGACCTGTCTCATGATTGTCTCCTGCTGCACTTGAGCGAGTCGAATCCCTACAATATACACAGTTGTCCATATAATGGTAACATATTCAAGTGGCAATACCATAAGTAATGAGCGGCAATACATAATTAGACGTGTAGCAGTACCGCAGGCAATAATCTGTAAACATTAAGAACTGGATGACAATCAGAGGGAAGGGAGGCATGAGAGACATAATAGCTTACCCTCCTACACATACATGCTCACATACACACACAACACACGGATACACAACACAAATTATGGATAAGTAGACTTCTTAAATTAAGCATACCAGTAAATATAAGTACTTGTTGAAATATGTCATCTGTTTAACGCTTTCTCAACTATATCTGACCCCAAAATATCTGTCTAATGGTCTGGATCAGTGGCAAGCACTTTTTTTCAGATTCCTAAGTGGAAAATCTGAGCTACTTTTTTTTCTTTGTTAGGAGAGGTTTTTAACCCTCACATTGCGGAGCCCAGTGGTATACGCAGCAGTGCCCCTTTCTTCTTGTCCAGTAATTCTGTCCTTGTGCTCATTGATGGATGTGGAATTGTTACATTCCTTGAATCTTCAGCCTTTCTTCTCTCCCACCACAGATTCTGTTGAAGATGGTTATAAAGAAAGGCCTCCTTATCAATCTTTGTTACAGGTAGCCATGATTACTTGTTATGACCCTGTAAACGCACTAATATTAGCTGCCAGGTAGATCCAGCATCCCATGTGACGTGCAGAATAACAACCTCATACTCTCTTGTTTTTTACTACTATCTACACCATTATTCTATCACTAGGCTTGCAATATAAAACAATTTTTGAAAGTTATTTAAGTCATCCTGAGCACATTATTACCTTTTGGATATCTTTGGTTACAGTCTTTGTACTCTATAATGGAAAATGTGCTCTGCCTATTAGGGCAAAAGACAAGGTTAAAATTATTGTTGTCACTTTAATAAGCTCTGTTTGTGATGTCTAATGTGGTAATAACACCATTTGGTGATTTTTAATTGTATAATAAGTTGTTTGTCAATTGCATTGTGGGAAAAACCAAAGCATTTTGGGTAAGAAGGTCCTGGTGAAGCAGTCATTATGTAAGAACCAGTCTAGCAGAACAGTTGTGTAAAACCTTCTCTTGCATTTTGTTACTGAAACTCCATTAGCCAGGCTAATGGAGTTTTAGTAACAAAATAAAGTATATCTGGTAAGGGAACGATCTCTGTTCTATGGTATTGTGTATTCAGATATGTTGTTAAATCCGACAGTGATTGTTACTAAGTCATGTGTTCACATGTACAAGTTCCATCTTGCTGTGTGCTTTCACTGGTAATTGTAAATGTCATAGTGTGCTGATGTTCTAAGCTCATGATTTATACCTGTTAGTTGTATCCTTGCAATTTTACCACATCCACACATTTCAATTCTTTACATCTGTGGCACTCCAGGAGTCCGGTTGCCACAATGGCACTGCCTCCCTCATAGGGGGTGATGACATGCCTGGAAGCAAGGAGGAGTCCCTAAGGCTACTTTCACATTAGCGTTTTTTGCGCAGCACTTCGTGCGCAATAAAAACGCATACAAAAATGCATCATGCGTTTGCGTTTTTAGGCACATGTGTTTTAACCCTTTTCTTTCCATGTTAACTCCTAAACTAAAACACATGGGTTCCCATAGACTGTAATGCTTTGCTTTGTTGCATTCCGTGCGTAAGCATGTGCATGCTTTTTTGTACGCCTTTCGGCGCACCAAAAAATGCAACAGGTTGCGTCTGGCACACCGAGGCGCACACCGTGAAGAAACGCATGCACACGAAAACGCATATGAACGGGTGCAAATGCAAGACCATGCGCACGCCATGTTAAACAAAGGTGCGCATGGACGCGCACGAAGCGCTGCGCAAAAAAACGCTAATGTGAAACCAGCCTTAGCCGGGTAATACCAACATCGAACACTTTTCCTACTCCAGACCAGAAGGGGGAGCTCTAAACCCAGTTTCAGGGGAGCTTTCCTATAAGTTCTGCGCTGGAAGTTGAGTTAGTTAGTTGCAGTCTGTGTGAGTCTGTACAAGGGACAGGAGCTGTGAGGAGCTTGTCCCAAGAGCAGAGTGAAGAGAGAGGAAAGTGGAAGTTTAGGAAAGCCTGGGGATTAGAGCTGTGACCAAGCTTACTCCAGGGCAGAGCACTAGAAACCAGACACCGGAGTCCATGGGTGCACATGTACAACAGTAGGAAAAAGCAATTAGTTCCAGCTGCGTGTAAAAAATTTCTTCTTTATTTCAACATTAAAATTATGTCATCTTCATAGTAAATGCCATACACACGGACACGGCAACGCGTTTCGATCTGTAAGATCTTTGTCAGAGCCAAAAGTTGGCTCTGACAAAGATCTTACAGATCGAAACGCGTTGCCGTGTCCATGTGTATGGCATTTACTATGAAGATGACATAATTTTAATGTTGAAATAAAGAAGAAATTTTTTACACGCAGCTGGAACTAATTGCTTTTTCCTATTGATTACACGTCAGTCCAGACGGAGCTCCGAGGTCTGCGGTGAACACTTGGTGAGCTGGCTTTTGTTTGTTTTCATGACATGTACAACAGTCCCAGCAGCCAAATCTGGAGGGCAGGAGACTGCAGGCCTCCTGGCCCATCATACGCCTGAAGGCACAGCAGCATATCAGAGCCCGGAGCCGCGATAGAGGAGCAACACCTGCAATAAGCTCATGCTGCCTGCCATATGGGCAAGTACCACAGGACAGTAAGGAACATAGAACTGAGCATAGATTCAGGCAGCAAGGACCTCAGAGAACAGTGCAGTAAGGAGGCCTCCAACACCATCTGGCTTAGAGGATCCTAAATTGCATCCAGGCTGCCCAAATCTAAATTTCCACCTGTACCAGTGCTCCATTCTGCACCTCAGAACATCCAGTAAATGTAAAGGAAGCTGTTGCCTTGCTGTGTCCTCAGAGTTATTTACTGCGTCACCTGCCCTGCATTACATCCATCATCACCATCTTTTATAATATAATTGCCTTGGGACTTAGCTCTACCTGTGGAGAGCTGTACCAACTCTGCTGCATCACCATCAGCCCCAGCAGTCTCTTCAAGCAGCGTCGGCCAGCACCTTATTGCCGAGCACCACAGGTGGCATCACGAACTATCTTTCATAAACATAATCATCCCCTTATCATCATTTTCATTGGACGCCCAGGGCCACAGACCGGGTCACTGCTGCCGTGACACATCCCCTTAAGAACCGGCCCGATACCGAGTATCCCCACGGCCCTGACAGGTGCTCCACATTCATCTGTTGACCAAGAAACAAGTTAGACTACAGAGAACGTTCTGCTTATTTTGGAAGACAGAAGGTTTCTGCTGTATATCAGATTGCACACTGAGAGAACGTGTAAGAAGACAGAACAACATGAATTGCCAGGGTCCGGCTGTGAGTCACTAATTGTAAAACCCTAGCGCGCCTCCCATCATTTAAAGTGCGTGTAATCTCACATCATCTCCATCTGCCAAGCAAAATAATGCAAAAGAAAGATTTGCTTGGTGCTGCTTTAAACACACAGAAAGCAACAAAAATGAGACTGTGACTGGTCACGTATGAAAAAATGAAGGGGGAAACGCAAGGAAGTTACAAAAATAATTCAGGGTAAAAATTAAGTTTAAAGCATGAAAAAGTAGATTCCTACTCTCTGACAATATGATTTGGATTTCTTCCATACACAGTTCTATACATGTCTTAGCTACATTGATTGCCCCTTTTCCTCACTGGTAGTTTTATTACTTGTAGCTCATATCTTTGGTGTAATGGAAGACAGATACCAGTGTCCAGGCTTCCTGATGACACTGTTATGTCTTATATTTACATATTACAGTTGATGTGAACAGGCAGAACTGCAGTGAAAGCATGGGGAATGACCTCAGGCATTACTTGAGCCCCTGATGAAACATGAGGTTGATTTCATGTAAATTGAACTCCTTTTAAGCAATGCAACTAAACTACACTCAGCATCGAACTGGGGGGCCATGGGTCCATCAGTAACGCTGACTGTGGTGGCCCACTATTTTGCTACATTCAAATATTACATAATCCTGATTCACAAATGTACCTATATTTTTATATAATTGTATAGTGGGTAGGTATGAGCGAACCCAAATGGTAAAGTTCAAAGTTTGTACTGTATGTTCGTTTTCCTGTTCGGATTTGGTAGATGAATAAAGCTTGTTGAAAGGCTACAACACAGGCAATGAACAAGCTTTTTGGCTGTGGCTGTTCTAGAGCCATCACAGCCATACTAAGTATTGGAATGGTTGTGATTGGCCGACACACTATGTGACCCGGCCTGTATAAAGGCCGGAATAAGAGTTCCTCCGCCATTCTGCTCTGATTAGTATAGGGACAGGAGGCAGCTGGAGTGAGTGACAGTGTTAGTTAGTGCTCTATTTCTAAAATCTGCTTTAAGTACTTTGCATGTGCCTCAGTGGGAGAACTATGACAAAAAGATGCTGTGTGTACTCTGCACCCAATTCTATGGGAGTACTGTGCCTTTAAGTCTCTGTCTGTACTCTTCAACACTGCCTGTGGGAGTACGGTGCCAAAAGCCACTGTATGTACTCTGCACTCAATTAGGTGGGAGTACTGTGCCTTTAAACCTCTGTGTGTACTCTGCGAACCCATCTGTGGGAATACTGTGCCAAAATGCCACTGTGTGTACTCTGCAACCCTGACTATGGGAGTACGGCGCCAAAAAGACTATGTACTCTGCACCCATTTCTGAGGGAGTATTGTGCCAAAAAGCCTCTGCATGTACTCTTCAACACCGTCTGTAGGAGTACTGTACCAAAATGCCACTGTGTACACTCTCTACCCCTGTCTGTGGTAATAGTGTTCCAAAAATCCTGTTTACTCTGCAGCTGTGTCTGTGCGAGTATGAGGCCTAAAAAATAATTAAACTGTGCCGTTGAGTCTGTAAGAGTTTAGGCCAAAAAAAATGTATACTCTGCAGCCGTGTCTATAGGAGTTTTGGGCCAAACAATTAATTTTTGTGTGCCGCTGTGTCTATAGGAGAAGTCTGCCTAAAAAATAATTCTAGTCTGCAGCTGTATTTTTGCCATTTGTGGGCCTAAAAAATAATTGTACTCTGCAGTGGGTTTTTTGCGAGTAGTGTGTCTAAAATATAATACTTTGCATAAAAACACATTTTTCTATTCTGCAACTGTGTCTGTGGGAGTACTGTGCCAAAAAACCCTGTATGTGTACACTGCACATGTCTCTGTGGTAGTACTCTGAAAAAAAGCCTCTGTGGATGTTCTTTGCGGAAAAAACATTTGTTTGGTTTTAGTTTTAGTTTAATTTGGGGAGGCCTGAAAACATTGTGAATGGAAAATAGATCAAACAAGCTGCGGTGGAGTCTAACAATAGCTGAGTGTGGCTGGTATACTTCCTTATTTAGCCAAAGGCACAGACAAGTACTGTGAGATCCACACCTGGTTCATTTTAACAAATGTGCGCTTGCCCATGTTGGTTGTAGATCACACCTCCTGTCGTGGTAATCACACGTTTCGACAGTACAATTGCTGGAGGGCAGGTCAGCACCTCCAAGGCGTAAAGGTAAGCTCAGGCCATGTGTCCAATTTGGACACCCAGAAGTTAAATGGGCAAGACCCATCGCTCATTATGCGAAGAATTGTGGACACATACTCTTCCACCATGTTTTTGACACTCTCATGCTCATGGATTTGATCCCTTGAGCTTGTGTCTTGTGATCGGCTTCTCTTTCTGAAGAGCAACAGGAAAAACACCTTTTCTCAAGGTGTTTGGGTTGTTTTCTGGCTGCAGTCTGTCTAGCTTAACACAGGTGGTTTCAATTGTCCATCTATCACCTTTTGGGTACAGCTTTAGATTCTGTACCCCAGTGGGAATTTCCTGCTGGAGATAGATTCATTTACATGTTTTGACATTGTATTGATGTTTGAAGCCAGTCTGTGAGCTTTGAACTAAGGACTTTTGCCTTGTTGTTTCTTTGCTAAACTTTACACCAATCTTATGCTTTTATTTAGTAAGTAGGCTGTAATTAACAGTTTAATTGGGTGGGGGAGGGAAAGTTTTGTTAATTGGTTTACAATAAAATTTTAAGGTTATACCATGATATAACACAGGTATGATTATAACAATGTCTTGAAAATAGATGGATTTACAGTGTTATGTAATACAAGAATGTAATATGTATTGCTTGGAAATTGTGATTGTCACAATAAAAATGGTTTTGATTAAAAAATGTAGGCTGTAATTGTTTATTCTTTGTTTGGTATTTTGTTATTTACTTTACTCACTGTAACATCTTTCCTTTGTTCAGCACACTTCACTTCTCCTCTTTTTGTTAATTCACACTCTACTCTGCCCTACGGTTCGCACTCTGCCCTACGGTTCGCACTCTGCTCAGCCCTTAGGTTCACACTCTGCTTTGCCTTATGGTTAACACTTTTTTCTGCCCTATGGTTCGAGTTGCCATCTCCTAGTTCTGTGGCTAGATCTATCTCTATACCCACAGGTACCACTAAAAACTACGGTGTCAGGATATCTAGTCTGTTCAGGAACCGGCAGGGTCAGTTGTGGGTTATCAGTGTCTAACCTATTAATCGCGAGTGAGTTACTACACAGGCATAACCAGAATGCAGCTTCCTGTTAATATGGACAGTATCAGATGGTGGTGCCAGATGTTGTGGAGTGCTGAGGAAGCATTTCCACATTTCGGCCATGCTAACCCTCCCTTTCGAGGTGATGCCAGCGCACCAGCTGCGTTTGTAACTTCCTTCTCCTCTGACTTGTGCTTCCACTGAGCCCCCGCTGTCTGGTGAAGATGCCATCAGTAGTGAGTCTACCAGCGTGAGCTTATATTTCCACATTTTCCAATTATGCTCCAGTGAAGGAAGTCAGGATGGCACATTGTGCTTCTAGTGGGGATCCAGCAGGGTGGCTTCCCATTAATCTGCACTTGTAACACTCCAGATAACTTGTTGGTCATTGCACAGGCACACCAGCATGCATTGGCTTGTGTCCCAGGCTGCCCAAAGGCAATGACAAGCTGTCCTCTGGGAGAGGTGTATTGTCTGGATACATGAAACCATATGAGGCAGGAAGGCAGAGGTGACACTGCATCGAAGACAGGTGAGCATCAGGGTGAGAACTCCTAAAGCTCGCACAAGATGGCCCACACTTTCTGACCGCATGAGAAGATGATGGAGGAAGCATAGCAGGAGGAGTAGGCAACATGGACAGATACAGCTGACTTAATGGCCATGGGCATGACTGCGGTGCTTGGTAGCAGCTAACTTAATGGCTAGGGGGCCAGCCTCGCCACTCAAATAGCAGCTGATGTAATAGCTAGGGCTGCAGTTCCGTTTTTCAGTAGCAGCCAAATTAATGGCTAGTGGCTGGCATTGACTCTTTTGCACCCTGCTACCTCTTTTTCTATGCAGGTGGGGCAACATGACCACGACCTTTTCCTGCCAACTTTCCACATCACTTGTATGGCCTTGAGTCCATGTGGGGTCTAGAACCTCATCACCCTCCATCACATCATCGCACCTCTCCAGTCTGTCCTTAACTCCTGCCCTACTAATCCACTTCTGTCCTCACCAATCCTCCACTTCTCCCATCTGCAAATCCCTTTATTGTCTGCCAGTTCCACAACTATCCACTTCAAGCCGTTAACACTGACCTACAAAGCCATCTATAATACGACTCCTCCATATGTCTCTGAAGTAATCTTCATTCTGTGCCACCATCTCATCCATCATCGCCTGAAGTGTTTTTTCAAGTAAACATAGAAGGGAGATATTAATGTTGATAATGACATCATCAGCACTGGCCATGTTCATGGAGTACTCGAAGCAGCACAACACGTCACACACGTCCTGCATGGAGGTCAACTCGTTGGTCATGAAGTGGTATTGTTCTGCAGAGCGACTCACTGCAGCTCAAACTTCACTATTGTCTGCTGTTGCTCACACAGTTTCTCCAGCATGTGTTCCACCTTCTGGAAATGTCGCATATGAGACAGTGAGCGGGAAGGCAGAAGTGGCACTGCAGTGCAGACAAGGCGATCCCCGTCCACTGGTCCTGCAGGTGTATGACTTTTCCCCCAAACACACTAGTTACAGAACCACATGCTGTTGTTTCCCCCTGGCTCTGCTGAAGTTAGTGGTGCAGGTGTTAAGCTGACCAGAAACAGAGTTGGTGGAGGAAGCGGAGGTGGAGGAAGCAACATGGACAGAGAAACATCCAAAAAACATCCACCAATCATCAGTGGTGGTAGGACATGCGCCAGAACGCTTTCTACTTAAGGCCCAGTCGCAACAACATTTACCTAATGGGCAGTTAGTGCCTACTTTCGCACTTCTTCCATTTAGCTCTGCCTACTTCTGCATGCATCCTGTGTGGCGCCCCTGAGGCTCAGTCGCCACAGAGGTACTGCACCTTCTCCTAAGGTGTAGTGCCCCACCAACTAGGTAAGTTGGGAACTCCTTTCCACACTCCAACACCTGTTCCCACACACAGGATAGTTCAGCAATGGACCAGATTGCGGCTTCATGCTTAGAGGGTAGCAGAGCACCTTTCGTGGGTTCTTGCTTTGTAACACAATGTGTGCTGGGAGGTGGGTGGAGTTAGATATAAAAGAGTGGGAAAGTTTAGAATTACAGATCAGTCTGAGATCAGTCTAGAGGTCAGTCAGTCAGGAGAGTCTGAGGACGGATCCCTGGAAGAGGGATGGAGGAAGGAGTGCTGCAGCTGCCTCAGTGACCTGAGCCAGCTGGCATGGGAAAAGAACAGAAGGAGAAAGACGTAGAACTGCAACCTAAGCTTCCATAAGAGAGAGAAGGAACAGTGCGGAACTAAGGAGTAGGAGAACAGAGAGGAGTTGTGGGTTGGAAGAGGAACCCTGCCTATAGGTTCTCAGCGCAAGGCCAGTGCCCAGTCCCCGAGGTTGTATGGACACTTATGGTTCTGCAGCAGACACCGGTAGAGTAGTTGGCTGTAAATGCATTACTCCCATCCAAGACTTGGGACACAACAGCAACACGGATAGAGAGCCGGGATCCAGGAGGTCCCTGTTCAGGCTACAGCTGTCTGTCATACAAGTAGAGTTGTTAGGAACATCTGACAGGAGGAACTTCAGAGTAACCACGGTACTGGAGCTCTTCACACTAATAGGCACAATAGCGGAGTCGTTCAGGACAGGTACATGTTGGCGGAGTGTTGGAGAGGAGAATCCTGACTTGCCCGGGAGGTTGATTGAGTCTCTGCCCCAGAGGACACGGCATGGAAGCAGGCACCAGTGGTTACCAAGAACTGTGAGTAAAGCGTTGAAACTGCAGGCCCTGGTGTCCTCCCTCCCTTCTTGCGTTTGCCAGCACTGCTACATCCCCTGCGCCGGAAACTACACCATCAAAGTGTCCCCACGTCTACACTGCCCCGTCGAAAGCACAGAAACGCAACATGTTGGGATCATGGATCAGTTTGCATATATTAAAATACTTGAAGATTTTTCACACAAGTCCTAAAAGTAGATTAAAAAATACAAATAAAATACATGAATTGATAATATTTGGCCTAGTCATTTTTTAAGTAAGGAATATCATCCAATATCGCATGTCTGTGAGTGGCAAAGTATAAGAAACTTTAGTATTAGAAGATAATTTGAAGGTGAAATTAGAGTCTTTTGTTTTCAATTAATGGGATGACACTCGGGTGTGAGTGGGCAACCTGTTTTATTTAAAGAACACGGACTTATCAATGACTCATCTTCATAATACATGTTTGTCAAAGTGTATCATGTACAGAACAAAGGAGATTTCTCAGGACCTCGAAGAAGAGTAGTTGATGCTCATCAGGCTGGAAAAGATACAAAACCATCTCAAAGGAGTTTGGACTCCATCACTTCACAGTCAGATTGTGCAAAAATGGAGGAAATTCAAGACCATTACCTCCTCAGAAGAGGACAATCAAGAAACATCACTTTAAGAGCAAAACGTGTAATGGTTGCACAGATTTATGGGCTACCACTGGCCAAAAACAAACCCTAAGCAACTAAAGGCCTCTCTCAAATTAGCTAATGTGAATGTTCATGAGTCCATCAACAGGAAGACAAAGAACAACACTGGTGTGCATGGTATTACTGCAGGGAAAAAGTCACTGCTTTTAAAAAGGAACATTACTGCCCATCTGCAGTTTGTTAAAGATCACCAGGACAAACCAGAAAGTTATCAGAATAATGTTGTTTGGACTGATGAGAGCAAAATACTGAAGAGCTTTTTGGTTTAAATGAAACATTGCATAATAGCATAAAAACGTTATATCATCTGTCAAACAAGATGGTGGTATCATGGTCTGGTTTGCAGCATTAGGGCCAGAACGGCTGCCATAATTGAAGAAACAATTAATTCTGAATCATAAAAGTAAATTCTAAAGGAAAATATCAGGACATCTGTCCATAACCTGACTCTCAAAAGAACAAGGATCACACAGTAATACCACGATCTAAAGCACACAAATCATCCTACAAAAGACTGGTTAAAGGTTAAAGGGAACCTGTCACCATTTTTCCCATATAATCTACAGGCACCACCTTTCAGCCCCATGTGACAACATTATAGAATGCTGCACATATGACTCCAATTTAAGGTAAAAAAAAAAGACCTTGCATTATACTGGGCTGTCTGGTCCGATGCGTGTCGCTCTCTCCTCTTTTCAATTAATATCACTCTGCATCTGTCTAACCTTTGCTCGTTATTGGTTACAGGGGGGACCCCCACATCATAACCATAATAACCAAAAAGGCTAAGCAAACAGCTGTGAGCTGATATTAATAGCCTTGGAAACTTTATGGCTATTTTCCCGTTCCCAGAATATTCACATCAGTCCCCAGACCGCGAGTCTGGCACTCCGGCATTCATCAGTCCGGCAATCGACCTACCATGAGACCGGGTGGCTGGGAGTTCAGGTAAGGTTACCAGAGTTCAAAGCCACCAGGTCTTCCGGCAGCTGCAAGGCCCATAAACCTCATGGGACATTTTGAGGGACATTTTAAGGTTACTGGCATTTCCAGCTGCTGGAACAACTGGAGGCAGTGAACAAGGTTACCCTGGGTGTGTATTTTGCTGTACTTATTAATAAATAAAAAAATAAATAAAAAAAAAAAGACGTAGAGTCTCCCATAAATTTCATAACCAGCAGAGGGAAAGTCACCAGCTGGAGGCTGATGTTAATATTTTGGGAAAAGGCCAATAGCCATAAAGGTTCCCAGGCTATTAATATCAGTTTGCAGCTGTTTGCTTAGCCTTTACTGGTCATTACAGATGACAGCGTGGGAAACACCTGATGTTCGCGCCCCCCATAATGGGATCCGGGTTCGGGTTCGAGTTTGGGTACCCGAACTGAACTTTTTTAAAATGTTCGGCTGAACTCACAGGACCTAAACATCCACAGGTTCGCCCATCTCTAACCATCGGACAGGACCGTCTGAGTTTTCATACCTCATTGGAGCACTTCAAAAGGTTTTTTGGGGGCTACACAGGGAAGTCCGGACATAATATAGAACTTTGTGGAATGCAGCACAGGCACTGGGGAAGGTGGTGATATTGGTTCATACATGAAAAGACTGGTGGCAGGTCCCCTTTAAATATCTTATCCAAAGACTAGTGCATGCTGTGATATTTTTCCCATGGACATTTGATCTATGAAAAAAGTAATCTGAACATTACTAAAATTGGTCCAGTTTTTTAACGGACCTAGTTTAATAGAGAGGATATATGCTTCATCTAATGAACAGCAATTTCATGAAACCTAAGAAAGAACACGAGAAAGTGACAAATCAGGGCATGTCCATCACTACTTTATGCTACTCTTATACACTGGGCTCCCTTCAATAAATATATTACTTGGCTTTCCATCACAGATACCATCAATGTCAGCTAAAATGGTGCTGTACGATATGCGACTGGCATAAACTGAATGGACTCCATTACAGGCATTCAAATGGTTTTTGACACTGCTGTCAATTTCCTTGTTCTAGAAGAAAGCGCAGAAGTAGGAAAATAAAAAGCGCAGATGCCAGCAGAGCTTCATAGATGGTGGGCTTGGACACTGCTGGATTTGCTTGAGCAGTCTGAAGATAAATGTTAAATTAGATGGATAAAATGTAAGCACACAACTCGACGCTTCTGATCACAAGGCAGGAAAACAACTAACAAGTTTGTCCTTACATAGCCACTAATTCCAAGAGGCTTTTGGAGGACAGTGAGCCTTAGATCTTGACTCACAACCACATGATGGCACGTAACCTGCTACCAATATCAAAGGACTGTGGCTTCTGGTAATGGTATAATTTATGTTGGCTGTCTTTCGGTCTTTCTTATCGTAAGATATTGATTACCGTCATGTAATACAATTGTTAGCGGCTTGGCACTGAGTCTTCTCCATTGAATAAACACAGCTCCCGACATCTGGACTTCATTACTACATGCCGCTGATGCCTTACCAGTTATGATCATCACCTTGTGAGACTGACCCTGTGTGTTAGTAACGCAGCATTCCTGGCAGTATTCGGAAACATTACTCATGCACATCAGTGGCACTTGGCCCGTGTACTTATTTATCAACTTTATTCTTTACAACTGGAGGCAAATGTGTCGAGAAAAGTCTTCAAGTTCTCTTTCTTTCGTATTAAAATTTTTAACAAAGAAACATCCATCATGACCCAGTGTCAGACTGGGGAGTCAGAAGTTCACCAATAACCCTCACTCTGGCGGATCGCCGATCAGCTGCATGCCTATATTTCATTGCCCTCTTTCACACAAGTGTATATCCTTCTATATAGTACACTGGATAGTTTGCTAAATGAATGATGTTGCCTTTGTACATAGTGGATCAAGAATACTGTACCAACTACAGTACGTATAGAGTTCTGGGGCCCACTGGAGGATTCACCTGTTGTTCTGTGGGCCACTCCGTTACTTTCAGGACCTATTGAATCTGCAGAAATTTATGACGTGATACTCGATTCACAAGTCATTTGTACTGCACAGAGAGGAAATAGTAAAAAATATACACTAGACTGTTAATGAACAAATGCATACCATAAGGGTATCCTTTTAACAAGCATTTGAATGGGACTCATCCAGTGTCAGACTGGGGTGCCAAGGGCCTACCAGTAATCAACTGCAGGGCCCCACTTTTCAACTACATGAAAATGTGACATTATCCTCAATCACCCATGTATGTAACAATGATCTGGGTAAATTGTTGCATGAATAAAATGCAGCCTCTGTCTGTACACAGTGATTCAACTATATTGTGCCAAGTGATGCTCATATAGGAGGGTGGTGGCCCACCAGAAGATTCTCCTCTCGTGTGGGCCAGTCCAAGCCTGGACATATCAGAATCCAATTGTGTTGAAACATCATAATAGTGTATGAGTATAGAAAAAAAAATATACTGGGCTCATCTTTTTTTACTAACATGAGTTGACATAGGTATGAAACTGCATAGTTATACCAAAGCATAAATCTGCCCATATAATTCATGGGGTAACTTTATTATCATGTTTTTACTGAGATAGAAGATGAAGAGTTGAGGCCCAGAAGGAGGTGAAGTATGCGCCCCAAAGCCCCTCTCACTCCAGTCAAGGCGTAGACAGAAGCCACAGTCCGGGACATCCAGTGATCCGCTCTCTTCCTACCTGGTCGTACATGTGGCTTTGAGAATGTGGACGGCCCCGGTTTCCGGCCTCCTGGCCCCTGTGGCCCTTCAGCTTCTCCTGTGGCCCTCAAAGCGAGTGACTGACGCGTGCAGCAGCTCCCCCGTACACCCACAGCAGGCCTTCTGTAACACGGACATAGTGATCAGAGCAAAGGCCATTGTGAGTAAAGAGGTTGACAGTGGGAATGATGTCTATGGAAATCCCATCAAAATAATCCAGTATAAAATCAAACAAATTAAGATGTTCAAGGGATCAACCGAGGATATACAGTACATCTTTACTGCTCCTTCATCAGCTGTATGTGGAGTGACACTGGAGACTGGAGGAAAAAGGGAGTATTTGATTGCAGGTAAGGCAGAGGGAAATGGTAAAATGCATATCACACTGTGTGACTTCATTGTGCCATGGGAATCTCTCACTCAAACCCAAAAGAAGAGTCTTAATCAGAGATATGAGATGGGCTGTGAGTGTAGGATCTCACGCTGTACTTCCATCCCTTGTCTCTTCCCAAGATGAGTGTCTCTGGACAAATTGGACGACAGAGAAGAGCATAAATGGACGGCAGGCAAAACATTATGCCTGCATTAAGGGTAGTGATGGATCCTGCTCCTGGCACCGGGGAACTGCCCCTCCAAAACAGGAATCCCTCGACATAGAGGACCCTTAAGTGTTATTTTGTGCAAGTTCAACCCACCAGTTCTGAGGGTTTTTATTTTTCTTAGGCCCAGGTAAACATCCCGTTCCTGCAAGTCCCATGGCTGAAAAGAAGAAGCTGGACTGCAAGCTGTCATGGGGCAGGGTTTTAACCCTTTCATTGCTGAACATTGCAGTACTGAAAGGATTAAATGGATGAGGATGGATTCTGCTTCCACCCTAGTTCTTAGACTTCCTTCTACCACTTTCCCTAGCATACAGTTTTCTGGAGCGCACGAGACCACATATAGAATTCCTTTATTCTGTGTAGCTGGTCTACAGTCCTTTCCATGGCTTTCCTCAAGTGCCCTATTCCCTTTCCAAAACAGATATCCTACAAAGCGAGGTCCAAGCTCTGAGTTCTGTTTACCCACCCTTACCCTCTAGTACCGTAATTAGTGTAATTAGTGTTCTCATGCAATCGAAGCAGGGACTGGCTTTCTGTGTAATTGTGGGAATGCTTTCATTATAAAATATGCACCAATTTCTTCAAGTTTTCAGTACCTGGTGTTCTTATATTTGAGACTTTCTAGGAGTGATCTTAAAGTAACTCTAATGCTAAACTAAAGGTCGCTGTTAAAAGAAGCATGCTATATATTGCACTGACTATCAACAGTAAAAGTAAAGATTTCTAGAGATTCTTTTACATTTAAAGAAAATATTCAATTTTAGGCTACTTTCACATTTCTGTTTTTAAGCATCAGGCGCGATGCGTCGAAAAATGTAAAAACCGGATCTGGCGCCGGTTGACACCGGATCCGGCTTTTTTCCCATAAACCAGCATTATCGCCGCATTGCGCCTGATGGCCAAGCGGCTTGTCCGGCTTTTTCCGGATACGGCAAAAAATGCCTGTCCGGCGTCTGCAAAAAACGTTCCCTGCAACGTTTTTTGACAGTGCCGGACCGCTTTTTTCCACGGCGCATGCCCGAAGACTCTCTCTCCCTCTCCCTCTCCTGCACCGTCTCTGGCCTAAACAGATGATCCGGCAGGCTGCGACTTCTACCGGATAAGGTTTGACACATTTTCGCTGCAGCCCGCCGGATTTTAAAAATGTAAATGTGAAAGTAGACTTAGTAAGAACAGCAAGAAAAAATGCTCTAAAAGTTTTTTTTTTTTAATTTCAGGAATGTAGTTATTAGCTAAAACAGAGCTGACACATTCTCTTTAAAACTACGATTTAGATAAAATGATTATGGGAGAAAAAAAAAGTTTTACACAAACATGCATATTTCATATAATCAGCTTGTGGGAAGAACAAAACGTAACCCTACAGAGAAAAGTGTAATTTTTTTTCTAGAGTTTGCCATGTTATCGAAATGAATTGTGAAAGTGTGAATTTAAATAGCCCATAAGGCAGTTTATCTTACCGATTCCCGATATCTATTTGTCTCATAAAGGACGTTAAAAACGTTTCCCAATCTCTGATCAGCATGGTCTGCCTGGAGGAAACAGAGCAGAAGTAGTAAAGTGTGCCCAGGGGCGTATCTAGGGGGGGCAGCCGGGGCAGTTGCCCCGGGCGCAGCCGGCAGGGGGAGCAGTCGTGCTGCCTAATGCAGCGGTCCGCAGTGTCCTCCCTGGCGGCTGCGTTCTGCCACCTCCCCGGCCTGAGAGTCGGCGGTTCTCTGTGTCAGCTGTCAAGCTGACAGCTGGCGCAGAGAAGGTGCACGTGCCGGCTCCCAGAGAACAATTGTACTGGCATCTATACAGACGCCAGTACAATTGAAGCTCTGACCGCTGAGCCAGAGCGACGTCAGCAGCATGATCAGGTCATGTGATCACGCTGCTGACGTCACTCCCCGGCGCCCAGAGCGAACGCTGGTGGTAAGTGCTCCACTGTGGAGCTGAAGACACCGAAGATGGGGGGTGTTAATGTGGGGAAGGGGGTTAATGAGTGGGGATGGGGGTTAATGTGGGAAGGGGGTTAATGTGGGGAAGGGGATTAATGAGTGGGGATGGGGGTTAATGTGTTGGGGGTTAATGAGTGGGGATGGGGGTTGATGTGTGTGTGGGGGGTTAATGAGTGGGGATGGGGGTTAATGTGTGGGGGGTCAATGAGTGGGGAAAGGGGGGTTAATGAGTGAGGATGGGGGTTAATGTGTGGGGGGGATAAAGAGGGGATGTGGTTAATTTGTGGGGTGTTAATGTGTGTGGGGGGGTTAATGAGTGGGGATGGGGGTTAATGTGTGTGGGGGGTTAATGAGTGAGGATGGGGGTTAATGTGTGGGGGGTTAATGAGTGGGGATGGGAGTTAATGATTGGGGATGGGGGTTAATGTGTGGGAGTTAATGTGTGTGGGGGGGTTAATGAGTGGGGGAGTTAATGAGTGGGGATGGGGTTAATGAGTGGGGATGGGGGTTAATGTGAGTGGGGATGGGGTTAATGAGTGGGGATGGGGGTTAATGTGTGTGGGGGGGTTAATGAGTGGGGATGGGGGTTAGTGTATGGGGGGTTAATGAGTGGGGATGGGGGTTAATGTGTGGGGGGGTTAATGAGTGGGGATTGGGGATACTTAATGTGTGGGGGGATTTGGAGTGGGGATGGGGTTAATGTGTGTGGGGATTTGGAGTGGGGGATACATAATGTGTGGGGGGATTTGGGAGTAGGGATGGGGTGATTGAGTGGGGATGGGGGGTATTTAATGTGTGGGGGGATTTGGAGTGGGTTGGGGGGTTATTTAATGTGGGGGGGGATTTGGAGTGGGGATGGGGGGTTATTTTATGTGTGGGAGGGGATTTGGAGTGGGGATGGGGGTTATTTAATGTGTGGGGGATTTGGAGTGGAGATGGGGGTTATTTAATGTGTGTGAGGGATTTGGAGTGGGGATGGGGGGTTATTTAATGTGTGGGGGGATTTGGAGTGGAGATGGGGGTTATTTAATGTGTGTGAGGGATTTGGAGTGGGGATGGGGGGTTATTTAATGTGTGGGGGGATTTGGAGTGGGGTTGGGGGGTTATTTAATGTGTGGGGGATTTGGAGTGGGGGTGGGGGGTTATTTAATGTGTGGGGGGATTTGGAGTGGGGATGGGGGGTTATTTAATGTGTGAGGGATTTGGAGTGGGGATGGGGGTTATTTAATGTGTGGGGGATTTGGAGTGGGGTTGGGGGGTTATTTAATGTGTGTGGGGATTTATAGTGGGGATGGGGGTTATTTAATGTGTGGGGAGATTTGGAGTGGGGATGGGGGGTTATTTAATGTGTGTGAGGGATTTGGAGTGGGGATGGGGGATTATTTAATGTGTGGGGGGATTTGTAGTGGGGATGGGGGGTTATTTAATGTGTGTGAGGGATTTGGAGTGGGGATGGGGGGTTATTTAATGTGTGTGAGGGATGGGGGATTTAATATGTGTGGGGAGATTTGGGGACACAAAATGAAGAGTATGTATGAGGAAACACTATGGGGGATGGGTGCAGACAGTATGGGGAGTGAACAGGTTAATGTATGTGGACACAGTATGGGGAGTGAGGGTGATGGGATGTGTGCAGACACAGTATGGGGAGTCGGGGGTATGTGTGGGCAAACAGTAAAGAGAGTGAGGGGGTAAATATATGAGACAGTATGGTGAACAGAGGGGATGTTAGAGGAGACAGTATGAGGAGGGAGGGGAATAGTGTGAGGCGACAGTATATTGCAGACATTTTTATTTAGGAGCATTATAAAGACACTTCTATCTTTAAGGGGATCGTGTGGAGATTTGCTGCAGAAGACCGGAGAAGATGGACGTCTACAGACACAGCTGTTGATGAGAAAACTCATCGTGTGGTCTGGACAAGAAGAAGAAAAGGAGACCGACTGCAGAGACGACGTCATCTATCAGGTACCTGGATGTAAATATTATTTGTGATACTGACTAATTCTCATGTTTTTATTTGTTAGGAACATTAAAGGGGTTGTCCAGGTCTGTGCTGAGTCTGCAGTCATTCTATGTGACTGCAGACTTCTGAATTCTCACAGTGCTCACTGAACGCTGTCAGGATTCTCTCATGCCGGTAATTTACATACATGCGGTCACATGCTGACTAGACGTGTGTGGCCTCACTCAATGAAAATGAACAGAGCGAGGCCGGGCACGTCTAGTTGGAATGTGGCCAGAAGTATACAAATCACATACTTGTGCTGACATGACTGTATATCGGCAAGGGAGAATCCTAAAAGTGTGCAGTGCATTAGTTGTGAGAATTCAGAAGCCTGCAATGTCAGGATTCAGCTCTGCAGGTTCCAGTGCCATCACATAGAAACTTCACTCATATGCGATTTTCATAGTTATGGTCCTGTGGACAACGAGCTTCTCTTCCTGCTTTCAGTTTTTTACTGAACATTGAGAGGATTAGGGAGAGCAGCTCGTGGGTACATGACTAACTGTGCAAGTCGCATATGTACTTGGGGGGGGGGGCGCAAACCAAATTCTTGCCCCGGGTGCCAGAAAGCCTAGATACGCCTCTGAGTGTGCCGCTAGTGCCACTGACACTGCATTCTAGCGACAAACAGAGCCCTAATCCCTGCCAATCAGTGCAACATGCTAGTGATACAGTTGTGGCCAAAAGTATTAACATCCCTGCCATTTTGTCAGATAATACTCAGTTTCTTCCTGAAAATGATTGCAAACACAAATTCTTTGTTATTACTATCTTCAGTTAATTTGTCTTAAATGAAAAAACACAAAAAGAATTGTCCTAAAGCCAAATTGGATATAATTCCACACCAAACATAAAAAGAGGGTGGACAAAAGTATTGGCACTGTTCGAAAAATCATGTGATGCTTCTCTAATTTGTGTAATTAACAGCACCTGTAACCTACCTGTGGCACCTAACAAGTGTTGGCAATAACTAAATCACACTTGCAGCCAGTTGACATGGATGAAAGTTGACTGTGTCCTTGTGTGTACCACATTGAGCATGGAGAAAAGAAAGAAGACCAAAGAACTGTCTGAGGACTTGAGAAACCAAATTGTGAGGAAGCATGAGCAATCTCAAGGCTACAAGTCCATCTCCAAAGACCTGAATGTTGCTGTGTCTACCGTGGGCAGTGTCATCAAGAAGTTTAAAGCCCATGGCACTGTGGCTAACCTCCCTAGATGTGGACGGAAAAGAAAAATTGACAAGAGATTTCAACGCAAGATTGTGCGCATGATGGATAAAGAACCTCGACTAACATCCAAACAAGTTCAAGCTGCCCTGCAGTCCGAGGGTACAACAGTGTCAACCCATACTATCCGTCGGCATCTGAATGAAAAGGGACTGTATGGTAGGAGACCCAAGAAGACCCCACTTCTTACCCCGAGACATAAAAAAGCCAGGCTGGAGTTTACCAAAACTTACCTGAAAAAGCCTAAAACGTTTTGGAAGAATGTTCTCTGGTCAAATGAGACAAAAGTACAGCTTTTTGGACAAAGGCATCAACATAGAGTTTACAGGAGAAAAAAAGAGGCATTCAAAGAAAAAAACACGTTCCCTACAGTCAAACATGGCAGAGGTTCCCTGATGTTTTTGGTTTGCTTTGCTGCCTCTGGCACTGGACTGCTTGACCGTGTGCATGGCATTATGAAGTCTGAAGATTACCAACAAATTTTGCAGCATAATGTAGGGCCCAGTGTGAGAAAGCTGGGTCTCCCTCAGAGGTCATGTGTCTTCCAGCAGGACAATGACGCAAAACACACTTCAAAAAGCACTAGAAAATGGTTTGAGAGAAAGCACTGGAGACTTCTAAGGTGGCCAGCAATGAGTACAGACCTGAATCCCATAGAACACCTGTGGAGAGATCTAAAAATGGCAGTTTGGAGAAGGCACCCTTCAAATATCAGGGACCTGGAGCAGTTTGCCAAAGAAGAATGGTCTAATATTCCAGCAGAGCATTGTAAGAAACTCATTGATGGTTACCGGAAGCGGTTGGTCGCAGTTATTTTGGCTAAAGGTTGTGCAATCAAATATTAGGCTGAGGGTGCCAATACTTTTGTCTGGCCCATTTTTGGAGTTTTGTGTGAAATGATCAATGTTTTGCCTTTTGCTTCATTCTCTTTTGTGTTTTTTCATTTAAGACAAATTAAATGAAGATAATAATACCAAAGAATTTGTGATTGCAATCATTTTCAGGAAGAAACTGAGTATTATCTGACAGAATTGCAGGGGTGTCAATACTTTTGGCCACAACTGTATGCTATGAATGTCTTTAATGAGACTATCCATATAACACTGTTTTTATGATGACCTGCAGTTTTTATGATGATTGCAGTCCCATTTGTTTCCCAGACCCATAGACATGAAGGGGCGAGGGTCATCCGATTCCCAGAGGCAAATCGTGCATGTCCCATAGAATAATCGGACATGTGCACAGCCCTATAGAAAATCATGGGTACAAGAGCTTTCCATGAAAAACCACAGTGTGAACGAGCCCTAACAGAAATTACAATCTGCAGAAGCTGACACAGACACATCAACCTCACTAGGGGACATGGGACACGAGGTTCGCTCTTTGTAGCTGCAGCTGACAACCCTGACAGGTAAGGGCAGGTGCACAGTACGCGGCCCATGTAATGCTATATGATATATGTATCTGAACGAATTATCCCAAGAATATGCAGATAATAATATTCTATATACAAACAGCAGACCTGCTAGCACCAGGGTTGTCAGGAGCCCTTGTGTGCAGCCTCCATACTCTGAGGTAATTGTAAGGAATGACAGTCCCTACCTTGCCGCCCTCCTGGAGCCACCACCCGAGGTCCTTGCTAGGCGTCTTCTCCTGAGGGGTCATTGTCAGCCTGCGCTCCTCCAGGCACACATCACACCGCCATCCTGACCCCTGTCACTGACGAGTGGGGACTCTGCTGGTGAAGCCTGGCAGTCAGGACGGAGATAGTCCCATCGTGTGATGTCTGCCTGAGCTGTGGGAATGCAGAGCACTGCGCCACCTCACAGGCTGCTGACTAAATAAGGACATTCATATAGGAGCCGACCTCGTCAGCCTGAAGACAGAGCAGCCTGCACAGCACTGGCACCGAGATGCAGCAGAGCTGAGCTGCCTGAGGTAACACCACGGATGCACTTAGCGTGGGGGTTCCTTTCTGTCCCTTAACTTCGTTTATACAAGTGATACAGAAAAAATATTCAATCTACCATTATAGAAATACCACACAGATTCTTCTACCAATGAACAAGATAGCATATCCTACAACTTATTTTTTAATCCAGCCTATGTGAATTGATGTGGCACATTTAGGCTTAGGCCACATCAAAAATCATGGGGCCCATAGCCAAAGTTCCAATGATGCCACCCTTGCAAAAAAGAAAAAGTATATATATTTGGTGGAGTCAAACGTCTATAAACCGGGAGAATGACATGTAATGTGATGTGTACAGAGTAATTATGTCTCTATTTAAGCCCCTAAAGGGCCTGTCACACTAAGCGATATCGCTAGCAATATTGCAATAACGTCACTGGTTTCTGTGACGTTATAGCGATATTGCTAGCGATATCGCTGTGTCTGATACTTACCTCCGACCGGCTCCACCGCTGATTATCGCTGATCACGCGAGAACGTCCTGGACCGTTTCTCGTCGTCAGCTTCCTGCTGTGGCGACGAGCGACGCGTGGACACGGGCAGGAGGACGTCTTCATCGCCGCGTCTGACAGGTAAGTAACAACCGCCGACCGCTGCTATGTCGCTGGTGAGATCTGCCTGTGTGGCAGCTTACTAGCGACCACTTAGCGATGCACCAGCGACCCCGACTGCGTCATATCACTGGTCGGGATCGCTGGTGCATCGCTAAGTGTGACAGTACCTTTAGTAATACACCATTTACGTCAAAATGCCTCCACCCACACACTGAGTATGGTATCAAAAGAGTTTCACCCCACACATACAGTATAATGTCCCCACAGTGCCTCTAGCAAAGTACGATGACCCAACAGTGCCTCAAGTAAAGTACAATGTCCCCACAGTGCCTCCAGCCAAGTACGATGTCCCCACAGTGCCTCAAGCAAAGTACAATGCCCCACAGTACCTCCAGCAAAGTACAATGTTACCACAGTGAATCCAGAAAAGTATGGTCTCCACAGTGCCTCAAGTAAAGTACAATGTCCCCACAGTACCTCCAGCAAAGTATAATGTCACCACAGTGAATCCAGAAAAGTATGGTCTCCACAGTGCCTCAAGTAAAGTACAATGTCCCCACAGTACCTCCAGCAAAGTACAATGTTACCACAGTGAATCCAGAAAAGTATGGTCTCCACAGTGCCTCAAGTAAAGTACAATATCCCCACAGTACCTCCAGCAAAGTATAATGTCACCACAGTGAATCCAGAAAAGTATGGTCTCCACAGTGCCTCAAGTAAAGTACAATGTCCCCACAGTACCTCCAGCAAAGTATAATGTCACCACAGTGAATCCAGAAAAGTATGGTCTCCACAGTGCCTCAGGTAAAGTACAATGTCCCCACAGTACCTCCAGCAAAGTATAATGTCACTGGATCGCCCGCCAGGGCAGTGGGTTACTCGGTACCGGGCCGGTACCTCAGATGGAAGTGTCACAGTAGCGGTGACCCGGTCCGTGGTCCTGGGCGTCCATGTAAAAGGGGTTAAGAGTGGCTGGTTAAAGTTTATAAGTGGATGATACGTGGTGCCACCTGTGGTGATCAGCAATGAAGGGGTTAAGCCGACGCTGCAGGCAGCTCCTCTGGGACAGATGGTATAAGGCAGCAAGATGTAATAGCTCCCCACAGGTGGAGCTGTGGTCCCAGGGCAGTGGTAATAAGTGTTGAGGAAGAGGGTTTTTTGTCTGGCACAGGGATGTAGCTGTGCTGGAAGGTTTGCAGGAAGAATGCAATGATACAACAGGGTGCAGTTTCCGTTACCTTTACTGTGCTTTGTAAGTGCTGTCCAGGGTCCAGATTACAGATGGAACAGAGGCTGGCCAGCTTCGAAGCAACTTAGGAATCTCTCTATGCAGATGGGTTGTGTAGTCTCCTTTCTAGCGCTTTGTGAGGTACTTGCAGTACTGTGTTACACTGAAGTTCCACTTGTTCTTTTTTAGAACTCCCTCGTATGGCAGACAGCTGTAGCCTTCTTCTTCTGGCTCACACGTTGCTGTTGTGCCTCCGAGTCTTATGTGGGAACAGATCATTTACAGCTTCCTATTCCTCCGGTTTCTGCTGCAGGAACATCAGTATTCATACAACCTTGGAGACCGGACTCCAGATTATGCGCTACAGCTAGAAGTGAGCCTGAACTCTACTCAATCTTCCAGCTCTTCTCCTCACATCCACACATGTTTCCCTCCTCACACGAACTGACTAATTTCCCCTTCCTGGCCCCTAGAGAGCAGCTCTTCCCCCAGTTTTGGTTCAGAGCTCCCTCTGCTGGCCTGGAGTGGGAACTTTGCTGTGTGTTGTATTTAACTGATAGAGAGACCCTTTATTGCTTCCAAGCATGACATCACACTCCCTAGGAGGAAGGTAATGCCACTGTGGCGACCATACTCCTGGGGGGCGCCGCATTCCCCCCTAGTGCAATTCAGTAATTCCAGACTGAAGAAAACAAGTAAAACATATTAACAAATGAACAATTGTAAATGTAACAAGATTTCAAAAATGAAAAATTACAAAAACCAAAGCTCAAAAATAGTCCTGATGACGATTAGTCCATGCGTCAATGTCCATGGTCCAATTCCTGAGCAAGTTGGTAACTATATACAAGATAGTTTTGGCCACACATAGTCCTGTGGCCCAATTGTCCATTAAGAACAAACTGTGATTGTTCAAAAGGTTCTTACAGAGTCTCTTAAGTGCACCTAATAACTCTTCAATTCTGGGTAATGGATAGGCATCCTTATGTGTAATGTTGTTAATTTTCCTGTAATCAACACACATTCTCATGGTACCATCTTTATTTTTCACAAAGACTATTGGAGCTGCCCAGGGGCTACAACTGTCTCTGATCACCCCAGCCTCCTTCATTTCCCGCAACATACTTTTGGCACATTGGTATTGTGTTGGGGGTATAGGTCGGTACCTCTATTTAATGGGTGGATGATCTCCAGTGGGGATATGGTGTTGAACCCCTTTTGCCATCCCAAAGTCTAGAGGGTGTTTACTGAATACCCGCTCATACTCCTGAGTCACTCAGTAAAACCCACTCTTTTGGTATGACGAGGTGGAGTCAGTTCCCACATGCAGCTGCTGACACCACTCCTCCAGCTGCTTTACAGAGCCTTTGTCCTCCACCTGGTCGGATGAGAGACCAAGGGCTCTGCTGCCCGTATTGCATTGTTACTGACAGTAAGCAGCTTAGCAACTGTGGCATACCGAGGTATTGTGGCTTCCTCTTCCCCACTAATTCAAGAGACGTACGGGTACTCTCCCTTTGCGGACATCGACTACCCCTCAGGCTGTCAGGACTGTGGGCCGGCTATCAGAGTACACTGGCTCTACCAATGCTTGGTAATCTTTTCCTGTGAGGCCTATGGCTGCCCGACACCAAATTTACATTTCACATCTGGGGGGTATCTCAATGGGGAAAGGATCACTCACTCTGACGCTGCCAATTTCTCCGCCAGACAGTTCTACCTGCTGTCTTTTCATTAGGGCCTTGATCTCCTTCTGCAGGACTCGTTGTTCACTGGAACCAGCAGTCTCAGCCACCTGTTGCAACAAAACAATAACCTCGGCAAGACAATTTTCAATCACATTAGTACCTAAGGTCATCATTGGGTTACATTCTCGTCGATCAATGTCTACAACTATCAGACCTTGAGATTTTAACTCTACTCGCTCCACTTTAATGGTAATCTCTTTACATCCTACTTGCAGTAAAGACTGACCATTGCTAGCAACTACTGTGAGTTCATCACTTGGGCCACGAGTAAGGTCAGAGTCAGCCCAATACCACTTGTAAAGGATATATGGCATAGTTGTCACCTGAGAGCCAGTGTCCAGCAAAGCGTTCATGGGGATGCCGTCAATCACCACTGGGAGGACCGGTCGCCCTCCAACATACTTGGCTCGCCAGTTCTTTGGGCCTTGTGGTCCTACTCCTGGGGGTTGGCCCTCTGCCCCAGGGGTTGCTCGTTTAAATAACAGAATCTTGCGATGCGGCCTGCCTTGCAGCAGCGACGACAGATGGGACATCCGTCCTGGTCATAGCGATTGTTGTCTCTCCCTCGGCGTGGCGGGATCCTCTTCTTCCGTAGCCACGGGACATCCTCTGGACTGGAGGGCAGCTGGATCTTCTCCTATGAGGACACCTGCATGGACTGCACAGTTTTAGCAAGTGCAGCCATACTTTTGGCCAGCTCTTGGACCTGAAGGCTTAGTTCTGTAGATGGATCATTATCCAGAGTCTGTGCATCAGCCCCCACTTAGCTGGGTGGGAAAGATGCTGCTTCTTGGTGGTATGTGATCGCTGGGCGCCTAGAGGGCGCTGGACGGCTGACATTTGGTTCATGCAGCACCCGGATAGCCCTGTCTTTGAAGTCTGCAAAGTCTAGGTCAGGGTTTTGTAGGGCTATGATGCGCAGCTGTGCTCTGTGGGTACTGGATAGGAGGCCCTCAATAAATTGCTCCTTTAACAGTCTGTCTCCATCTTTCACACTGTCTCGGTCAATCTGCTTTATGGCTCGCAGCGCCTCCTTCAGGTTAAGAGCATCCTGTATACTGTCCTGCGCTCTCTGCTTATGCCCAAAGAATCTCATTTTTATTTCAGCTGCAGTGCGGGTGTCAAAGGTGCTTCTTAGCTTAGCCAGGATCTTTTCAACAGTCTCTTTATCAGTGTCCTGCCAGGCTTTTACTTCTCTTTGTGCTGCACCAGTTAGCTGCCCAATAAGGATGTTCACTTTTTGGTTTTCAGACAGAGGATACACCTCAAACAAACTGCACAGTCTCTCTTTAAATTCACTCAGGGTATGTGACTCCCCTGAGTACTGCGGTAGCCAGGCTGCTCCCGGTATATAGGGCATGGACAGCGGCATTATGGGGACTGCTGCGGTGGGCGCTGATTCTTGCGGTGCTCTGGAGGCAGCGCTGGCTGCTGGATTCTGCGGTGCCATTGGAGCCGCAGCTGCGCTGGCCCCTGCATCTTGCGGTGCTGTGGGGGGTGCGGTGGTGTCCACCGCTGCATCTGCTCTTGCCTCAGACATTCTCCTCCCCCCCAGTTAACGTTTGGCCAGGCCCTGGGTTGTGCTGGCTTACCGGCTGCCGCTCTGTAAGCTGGATGATCGGGCGACGCCGGGACTGCAGGCCTCTGCTCCTCACTTCCCACGCGCTGGCCTCTTCCCGCGCAGCACTTCACTTTTTCGCGCTTTTTGGCTGGCTCCGCCCACGATGGCCCGCCCCTTTGGCTTCCCACGTGCGCCAAGCAGCGGGGTAATGGCGACAACTGTGCAGATAGTCTATGGCACACAACACAGTCTCTGGCACACAGGACTCGGGGACACCGGGCTCCGTAAATCCTGTTCGTGACGCCAAAATGGATCGCCCGCCAGGGCAGTGGGGTACTCGGTACCGGGCCGGTATCTCAGATGGAAGTGTCAAGGGTAGCGGTGATCCGGTCCGTGGCCCTGGGCGTCCATGTAAAAGGGGTTAAGAGTGGCTGGTTAAAGTTTATAAGTGGATGATACGTGATGCCACCTGTGGTGATCGGCAATGAAGGGGTTAAGCCGATGCCGCAGGCAGATCCTCTGGGACAGATGGTATAAGGCAGCAAGATGTAATAGCTCCCCACAGGTGGAGCTGTGGTCCCAGGGCAGTGGTAATAGGTGTTGAGGAAGAGGGTGTAGTCTGGCACAGAGATGTAGCAGTGCTGGAAGGTTTGCAGGAAGAATGCAATGACACAACAGGGTGCAGTTTCCGTTATCTTTACTGTGCTTTGTAAGTGCTGTCCAGGGTCCAGATTACAGATGGAACAGAGGCTGGCCAGCTTGGAAGCAACTTAGGAATCTCTCTATGCAGATGGGTTGTGTAGTCTCCTTTCTAGTGCTTTGTGAGGTACTTGCAGTACGGTGTTACACTGAAGTTCCACTTGCTTGTCCTCTTTTAGAACTCCCTTGTATGGCAGACAGCTGTAGCCTTCTTCTTCTGGCTCACACATTGCTGTTAGGCCTTGAGTCTTATGTGGGAACAGAGCATTTACAGCTTCCTATTCCTCCAGTTTCTGCTGCAGGAACATCAGTATTCATGCAACCTTGGAGACCGGATTCCATATCATGCACTACAACTAGAAGTGAGCCTGAACTCTGCTCAATCTTCCAGCTTCCCTCCTCACACGAACTGACTAATTTCCCCTTCCTGGCCCCCAGAGAGCAGCTCTTCCCACAGTTTTGGTTCAGAGCTCCCTCTGCTGGCCTGGAGTGGGAACTGTGCTGTGTGTTGTATTTAACTGATAGAGAGACACTTTATTGCTTCCAAGCATGACATCACACTCCCTAGGAGGAAGGTAATGCCACTGTGGCGACCATACTCCTGGGGGCGCCACATCACCACAGTGAATACAGAAAATTATGATGTCTCCACAGTGCGTGAAGAAAAGTACAAAGTCCCCACAGTACCTCCAGCAAAATATAATGTCACCACAGTGCCTCCAGTAAAGTATGATGTCTCCATAGTGCCTCCAGCAAAGTACAATGTCCCCACAGTGCCTCCAGTAAAGTGAGATGTCTCCACAGTGCCTCCAGTATAGTGAGATGTCTCCACAGTGTCTCCAGTAAAGTGAGATGTCTCCACAGTGCCTCCAGTATAGTGAGATGTCCCCACAGTGCCTCCAGTAAAGTGAGATGTCTCCACAGTGTCTCCAGTAAAGTGAGATGTCTCCACAGTGCCTCCAGCAAAGTACAATGTCCCCACAGTGCCTCCAGTAGAGTATAATGTCCCCGCAGTGCCTGGAGCAAAGTATGATGTCTCTACAGTGCATAAAGCAAACTACAATGTTCCCACAGTGCCTACAGCAAAGTGTGATGTGCCCACAGTGCCACTAACATAGTATAATACTCCCACAATATGATGCCTCTATTGCACACCCCGTATAATATGATGTCCCACCCACACACACACAGCATCATGGTCCCCACAAAGTATGATGGCCTGTCAGTATGAAGCCCACACTTAGTATGAGAACCTACACAGTCCTCAACTCAGTATTATGGCCCCCACAGCCCATCACACAGCATGAGGGCAACCTCAGCCTCCTACACAGAATGAGGACCCCCCACAGGACACCACTCAGTATGAGGCCCCTATGAAGTATGGGAGCCCCCACTGTCCCCAACTCAGTATGGGGGGACTCACAGCCCCACATTCAGTATAACTGCCCCCACCAGCTCCCCACTCAGTATAATGACCCCCACTAGTACCTCCCACTCAGTATAATGGGCCCCACAGCCCCTCCTTAGGCTATGTGCACACGCTGCGGATTGGTCTGCGGATTTGTATATGCGGAACTGCAGGTAAAACCGCAGGTAAAATGACTTGTGGTTTTACCTGCGGATTGGCCTGCAGTTTTTCCCTGCGGTTTATCATCTCTACAATGGAGGAGATGGTAAAGCGCAGCAGAATCCGCAGAAAACAAGTGACCTGTCATTTCTTTCTGCAAATTCAAAACCGCAGCTTTTCCGCAGTTAAAAATCCGCAGCATGTGCACAGCAGATTGTAAATCACATAGATTTACATGCTACTGTATGCTGTCTGCAGAACTGCTGCAGATCCGCAGCAAAAACCGCAGCGTGTCCACATAGCCTTAGTTTGATGTCCCCACAGTTATTGACATTTAAAAATAAAACCATATTCACGTTGCCCCACTCCACTGGCATGCGGCTTCGGCCTATGCAGTGTGAGTTCTGAGGCGCAGCACTACAGATGCAGAGTAGTGATGTACTGCAGTACACGGAGTCTCAGGCTCACAGGCACTGGCAGAATGGTGTTACATGAAGCTTTTGGCCCCTTAATCCACCATTTTATTCAATAGCATCTGAGTCCTAGGGATGTAGGTACTGCTGAAATTGTGATGACTGGGCAGAGGGCCTGATGAGCTTTATTGGGCAAACCCGACTCACAGGCCCAATAGTATACGGCATGCCCTTGACTATCTATCTAAGGCCGGAGTCACACTAGCGATTAAATCGGACGAATGCAATGTGATAAAAAATCGCACGGCATTCGTCCCAATGTTATTCTATGGTACTGTTCCCATCATGCGTTTTTTATCGGATCCGTTCCTCGGACCGAGACAATGGAAGCATGCTGCGATTGTCACCGATTTTCGGATCGGATTCGACAATGCAAGTCTATGGATGCGATTAAAAATCGCATTGAAAACGCACCACACGTGTGACTTGCGATTAAATCACAAGACTTCTCCAAGTCAACAGGAAAGAGCATCAGGCATTGGCATTGGATGTCAATTTGATGCTTAGATGCGAATAAAATCGGTTCCTCGCCGGAAAATGGGATGACAGACGGATCCCTGGACATGAATTCTTTGTGCGATTTCGTACCGATAAAATGGGATCGATTTTTTTATTCGTTGTGTGTGACTCCAGCCTAAATGTGAAACTCGGTGGCAAAAGAGAGCACAGGATCGCCATCTTAAGGCTATGCACCCACGTTGCAGAAATGCTGCGGAAATATTTCCGCACTCCCGCCACGGGTAAAACGCATGCGAATTCGGAAAACAAGCGTTTTGCAAGTGTTTTTCGCTTGCGGAATGCTTGCGCATTCCAAGCGATTAGCATCGCTTGGAAATAGGATGTTAAAATAATAAAAAAATAAAAAATATTGTATTCTCACCTTCCGACGGCCCCCGATCTGTTCTGTGTCACCCCCGGCATCTTCCGGTCCCAGTAATGCTTTGCGCGAAGGAACTGAGATGATGTCGCGCTCGTGAGAGCGCGACATCATCAGCGGTCATTCACGCAAAGCATTACTGGGACCGGAAGATGCCGGGGGCGTGGTGAGAGGCGGGAAGGACTCAGGGGCCGCCAAAAGGTGAGTATATCACTATTTTTTATCTTTTATTCTATTTTTTACAGGGATATGGTACCCAGGGCCTGGAGGACAGTCTCCTCTCCTCCAGACCCTGTGTACCATCCGCACATGATCCGATTACTTTGCGCATGGTGGGCATAGCCACATGCGGAAAGTAAGCTGATCAATGCATTCCTATGGGTGCGGAATCGCCGCAATTCCGCAAAAAGAATGGGCATGCTACGGATTTTTCCGCTATGCGATTCCGCAGCAGAAAAATCCACAGTATTAGCACATGTGCGGAATCCCATAGGATTGCATGGGATGCGTTTTCTTTGCGTTTTCACGGCGATTCCGCAGCGGAAAAACGCCGCTAAAATGCAAAGAAAACCGCAACGTTTGCACACAGCCTAAAGGTCCAAAAAGAAAGTTCACTCCGACACAGGGGATGAGGTTTTAGGCTATGAAGTTTGAGTGTTTGGTTGGCAAGTTCAGTCTAACCACTGGTCTTTGGGTGAATGCACACACATATACACACAATGCATGTTACACACACATACGTGTATACACACATGTATTCACAGAGCAAATATGCACAAATACACAGAAAATATATATACATACATATGTATACTTAAACTAGTATTGTCCAATGAGAATAATACTCCGGCACTTCTTAGACATATTAAATCAAACAATATTCCGCACTAACATAATATCTACTGCCGGAAAAAATTGAAGAGATCCAGAAAAAATATATCTTTAAAATAATCAATTTATTAATAATATATTAAAAACAGAGAAAAATGCCCAAAAGGAGGTGCAAAATACCCTACAACAATCATATATGAACAGGTATAATAGTAGTAAGGCACCTATTTACCCCAACGAAAAATAACACAGATGCAGGTATTGCACAATATAAGGGGTTAATTAAAGTTACAAACAATTCACAACAATCTTCAAAATGGTCTGCTATATATAAATGGTTAAATACCTAGATGAGTCTAAATCTAAGATTCCTACGCGGCCCAATGCATATACGGTAAATGGTAAAATATAGCAGCAACATTACAGTAAAGTCTACAGTCATATGTAAAAGTTTGGGCACCCCTATTAATGTTAACCTTTTTTCTTTATAACAATTTTGGTTTTTGCAACAGCTCTTTCAGTTTCATATATCTAATAACTGATGGACTCAGTAATATTTCTGGATTCAAATGAGGTTTATTGAACTAACAGAAAATGTGCAATCTGCATTTAAACAAAATTTGACAGGTGCAAAAGTATGGGCACCTCAACATAAAAGTGACATTAATATTTCACAGATCCTCCTTTTGCAAAAATAACAGCCTCTAGTCGCTTCCTGTAGCTATTAATGAGTTCCTGGATCCTGGATGAAGGTATTTGTGACCATTCCTGTTTACAAAACAATTCCAGTTCAGTTAAGATTGATGGTCGCCGAGCATGGACAGCCCTCTTCAAATCACCCCACAGATGTTCAATGATATTCAGGTCTGGGGACTGGGATGGCCATTCCAGAAGATTGTAATTGTTCCTCTGCATGAATGCCTGAGTAGATTTGGAGCGGTGTTTTGGATCATTGTCTTGCTGAAATATCCATCCCCTGCGTAACTTCAACTTCGTCACATTCTTGCACATTATTGTCTAGAATCTGCTGATACTGAGTTGAATCCATGCGACCCTCAACTTTAACAAGATTCCCGATGCTGGCATTGGCCACACAGCCCCAAAGCATGATGGAACCTCCACCAAATTTTACTGTGGGTAGCAAGTGTTTTTCTTGGAATGCTGTTTTTTAGCCTCCATGCATAACGCCTTTTTGTATGACCAAACAACTCAATCTTTGTTTCATTAGTCCACAGGACCTTCTTCCAAAAATGTAACTGGCTTGTCCAATTGTGCTTTTGCATACCTCAGGCGACTCTGTTTGTGGCGTGCTTGCAGAAACGGCTTCTTTCGCATCACTCTCCCATACAGCGTCTCCTTGTGCAAAGTGCGCTGTATTGTTGACCGATGCACAGTGACACCATCTGCAGCAAGATGATGCTGCAGGTCTTTGGAGGTGGTCTGTGGATTGTCCTTGACTGTTCTCACCATTCTTCTCTGCCTTTCTGATATTTTTCTTGGCCTGCCACTTCTGGGCTTAACAAGAACTGTACCTGTGTTCTTCCATTTCCTTACTATGTTCCTCACAGTGGAAACTGACAGGTTAAATCTCTGAGACAACTTTTTGTATCCTTCCCCTGAAAAGCTATCTTTGTTTTCAGATCATTTGAGAGTTGTTTTGAGGAGCCCATGATGCCACTCTTCATAGGAGAATCAAATAGGAGAACTACTTGCAAGTGGCCACCTTAAATACCTTTTCTCATGATTTGATACACCTGGCTATGAAGTTCAAAGCTCAATGAGGTTACAAAACCAATTTAGTGCTTCAGGAAGTCAGTAAAAAGGAATTAGGAGTGTTGAAATCAAGAAAATGATAAGGGTGCACATACTTTTGCACCAGTCAAATTTTGTTTAAATGCAGATTGCACATTTTCTGTTAGTACAATAAGCCTCATTTGAATCCAGAAATATAACTGAGTCCATCAGTTATTAGATATATGAAACTGAAATAGCTGTTGCAAAAACCAAAATTGTTATAAAGAAAAAAGGTTAACATTAATAGGGGTGCCCAAACTTTAACATATGACTGTAAGTCCTCATATTAATCCACCTAAATGAACCGCTCCAAAATAGACCAAATTAAAGGTAGTATAACCAAAATTATATGCCTTGAATAACAATACCTGGTCACTGTAAGCACAGATAGACGTGGGCGCCGCAGCCTCCTCCACCCCAACGCGCGTTTCACAACAAGCTTCTTCCGGGGGCATGTTCCAGTGACGGGCGGGCTGTGTTAAATAGCACCAATATCCAATCACTAAGCGCCGTGAGAAGTGAAGTGACTCGTTTAACATCTCTATCTGATGTTAACGGCGCATGCGTTGTCGGACACCGCTGTGTAAACATCACTTCCAGTGACGCGCTCTCATAGACCGCCAGCTAAATAAGCCCGAGATCCACTAATTAGAGCACTCCCGGAACTGAACGGCAATGACCAGACCTCGCAGGCGCACAATCAAGAGAGAGATCATACTCAATATATAATAAACAATGTCAAACACTAATATAAGTTAATATAAGTACATTTATTTAGTGAATGCATAATCGCACAAATCACCGCGTATAAGTAAAAGTGCTGAAATGTGAATAATATAAACATATATAAAATATATATTTTTAAATAAAAAATATTTTAAAAAAATATTTTTTTAAATATAAAAAGTGTATAATTAGCAATAGTATTTCTTTCAAACCCAGCTGGATATTATAAAGTGCAGATGTGCATCAGTGCAAGTGTGCATTAGTGCAAAAAAACACATATAAAAAAGAGCTAAATTAACCACAGAGATCCATTCTATTATATCCCAAATCCTGAATAACCAAACTCAATTATAAGTAGAGAATTACAAAAATACACAAAGGAGTAAATGAAAAATTCTCTACAGTAAGTGTATACTATAATATTGGAAAAAAACCTATCATTAACCCCTCCACCCCCAAGGGTGGTTTGCACGTTCATGACCGAGCCAATTTTTACAATTCTGACCACTGTCCCTTTATGAGGTTATAACTCTGGAACGCTTCAACAGATCTAGGCGATTCTGAGATTGTTTTCTCGTGACATATTGTACTTCACTTTAGTGGTAAAAATTTTTCGCTATAACTTGCGTTTATTTATGAAAAAAACAGAAATATGGCAAAAATTTTGAAAATTTTGCAATTTTCAAACTTTGAATTTGTATGCCCTTAAAACAGAGAAATATGTGACACAAAATAGTTACTAAATAACATTTCCCACATGTCTACTTTACATCAGCACAATTTGGGAAACAACATTTTTTTTTGTTAGGAAGTTATAAGGGTTAAAATTTGACAAGCGATTTCTAATTTTTACAACAAAACTTACAAAACCATTTTTTTTAGGGACCACCTCACATTTGAAGTCACTTTGAGGGGTCTATATGGCAGAAAATACCAAAAAGTGACACCATTCTAAAAACTGCACCCCTGAAGCTACTCAAAACTACATTCAAGAAGATTATTAACCCTTCAGGTGCTTCACAGGAGCAGAAGCAACGTGGAAGGAAAAAAATGAACATTTAACTTTTTAGTCACAAAAATAATATTTTAGCAACAATTTTTTTATTTTCCCAAGGGTAACAGGAGAAATTGGACCCCAAAAGTTGTTGTCAAATTTGTCCTGAGTACGCTGATACCCAATATATGGGGGGGAACCACTGTTTGGGCACATGGCAGGGCTCAGAAGGGAAGAAGCCCCGTTTGACTTTTTCAACCTAAAATTGGCTGGAATTGAGATCGGACGCCATGTCGCGTTTGACGAGTGTCTGATGTGCCTAAACAGTGGAAACCCCCCACAAGTGACCCCATTTTGGAAACTAGACCCCCTAAGGAACTTATCTAGATGTGTGGTGACCACTTTGAACCCCCAAGGGCTTCACAGAAGTTTATAACACCCGGGCGTGAAAATAAAAAATCATATTTTTTCCACAAACATGATCATTTAGTCCCCAATATTTTGTTTTCCCAAGGGTAACAGGAGAAATTGGACCCCAAAGGTTGTTGTCAAATTTGTCCTGAGTACGCTGATACCCAATATGTGGGGGGGAACCACTGTTTAGGCACATGGCAGGGCTCAGAAGGGAAGGAGCCCCGTTTGACTTTTTCAACCTAAAATTGGCTGGAATTGAGATCGGACGCCATGTCACGTTTGACGAGCGTCTGATGTGCCTAAACAGTGGAAACCCCCCACAAGTGACCCCATTTTGGAAACTAGACCCCCTAATGAACTTATCTAGATGTGTGGTGACCACTTTGAACCCCCAAGGGCTTCACAGAAGTTTATAACACCCGGGCGTGAAAATAAAAAATCATATTTTTTCCACAAACATGATCATTTAGTCCCCAATATTTTGTTTTCCCAAGGGTAACAGGAGAAATTGGACCCCAAAGGTTGTTGTCAAATTTGTCCTGAGTACGCTGATACCCAATATGTGGGGGGGAACCACTGTTTAGGCACATGGCAGGGCTCAGAAGGGAAGGAGCCCCGTTTGACTTTTTCAACCTAAAATTGGCTGGAATTGAGATCGGACGCCATGTCACGTTTGACGAGCGTCTGATGTGCCTAAACAGTGGAAACCCCCAACAAGTGACCCCATTTTGGAAACTAGACCCCCTAAGGAACTTATCTAGATGTGTGGTGACCACTTTGAACCCCCAAGGGCTTCACAGAAGTTTATAACACCCGGGCGTGAAAATAAAAAATCATATTTTTTCCACAAACATGATCATTTAGTCCCCAATATTTTGTTTTCCCAAGGGTAACAGGAGAAATTGGACCCCAAAGGTTGTTGTCAAATTTGACCTGAGTACGCTGATACCCAATATGTGGGGGGGAACCACTGTTTAGGCACATGGCAGGGCTCAGAAGGGAAGGAGCCCCGTTTGACTTTTTCAACCTAAAATTGGCTGGAATTGAGATCGGACGCCATGTCACGTTTGACGAGCGTCTGATGTGCCTAAACAGTGGAAACCCCCCACAAGTGACCCCATTTTGGAAACTAGACCCCCTAATGAACTTATCTAGATGTGTGGTGACCACTTTGAACCCCCAAGGGCTTCACAGAAGTTTATAACACCCGGGCGTGAAAATAAAAAATCATATTTTTTCCACAAACATGATCATTTAGTCCCCAATATTTTGTTTTCCCAAGGGTAACAGGAGAAATTGGACCCCAAAGGTTGTTGTCAAATTTGTCCTGAGTACGCTGATACCCAATATGTGGGGGGGAACCACTGTTTAGGCACATGGCAGGGCTCAGAAGGGAAGGAGCCCCGTTTGACTTTTTCGACCTAAAATTGGCTGGAATTGAGATCGGACGCCATGTCACGTTTGACGAGCGTCTGATGTGCCTAAACAGTGGAAACCCCCAACAAGTGACCCCATTTTGGAAACTAGACCCCCTAAGGAACTTATCTAGATGTGTGGTGACCACTTTGAACCCCCAAGGGCTTCACAGAAGTTTATAACACCCGGGCGTGAAAATAAAAAATCATATTTTTTCCACAAACATGATCATTTAGTCCCCAATATTTTGTTTTCCCAAGGGTAACAGGAGAAATTGGACTCCAAAGATTGTTGTCAAATTTGTCCTGAGTACGCTGATACCCAATATGTGGGGGGGAACCACTGTTTAGGCACATGGCAGGGCTCAGAAGGGAAGGAGCCCCGTTTGACTTTTTCAACCTAAAATTGGCTGGAATTGAGATCGGACGCCATGTCACGTTTGACGAGCGTCTGATGTGCCTAAACAGTGGAAACCCCCCACAAGTACCCCATTTTGGAAACTAGACCCCCTAAGGAACTTATCTAGATGTGTGGTGACCACTTTGAACCCCCAAGGGCTTCACAGAAGTTTATAACACCCGGGCGTGAAAATAAAAAATCATATTTTTTCCACAAACATGATCATTTAGTCCCCAATATTTTGTTTTCCCAAGGGTAACAGGAGAAATTGGACTCCAAAAGTTGTTGTCAAATTTGTCCTGAGTATGCTGATACCCAATATGTGGGGGGGAACCACTGTTTAGGCACATGGCATGGCTCAAACGGGAAGGAGCCCCGTTTGACTTTTTCAACCTAAAATTGGCTGGAATTGAGATCGGACGCCATGTCACGTTTGACGAGCGTCTGATGTGCCTAAACAGCGGAAACCCCCCACAAGTGACCCCATTTTGGAAACTAGACCCCCTAAGGAACTTATCTAGATGTGTGGTGAGCACTTTGAACCCCCAAGTGTTTCACTAAAGATTATAATGCCCAGGCGTGAAAATATAAAATCCTGTTTTGTTCCCACATAAATGATCATTTAGTCCCCAATTTTTAATTTTCCCAAGAGTAACAGGAGAAATTGGACCCCAAAAGTTGTTGTCCAATTTGTCCTGAGTACCCTGATACCCCACATGTGGGAGAAAACTACTGTTTGGGCACACGTCAGGGCTCGAAAGGGAAGTAATGACGTTTTGGAAAGCAGACTTTGATGGAATGGTCTGCGGGCGTCATGTTCCATTTGCAGAGCCCTTGATGTTCCTAAACAGTAGAAACCCCCCATAAGTGACCCCATTTTGGAAGCTAGACCCCCTAAGGAACTTATCTAGATGTGTGGTGAGCACTTTGAACCCCCAAGTGTTTCACTAAAGATTATAATGCCCAGGCGTGAAAATATAAAATCCTGTTTTGTTCCCACATAAATGATCATTTAGTCCCCAATTTTTAATTTTCCCAAGAGTAACAGGAGAAATTGGACCCCAAAAGTTGCTGTCCAATTTGTCCTGAGTACCCTGATACCCCACATGTGGGAGAAAACTACTGTTTGGGCACACGTCAGGGCTCGAAAGGGAAGTAATGACGTTTTGGAAAGCAGACTTTGATGGAATGGTCTGCGGGCGTCATGTTCCATTTGCAGAGCCCTTGATGTTCCTAAACAGTAGAAACCCCCCATAAGTGACCCCATTTTGGAAACTAGACCCCCTAAGGAACTTATCTACATGTGTGGTGAGCACTTTGAACCCCCAAGTGTTTCACTAAAGATTATAATGCCCAGGCGTGAAAATATAAAATCCTGTTTTGTTCCCACATAAATGATCATTTAGTCCCCAATTTTTAATTTTCCCAAGAGTAACAGGAGAAATTGGACCCCAAAAGTCGTTGTCCAATTTGTCCTGGGTACTCTGGCACCCCACATGTGGGAAAAAACTGTTTAGGCACACGTTGGGGCTCGAAAGGGAAGTAGTGTTGTTTTGGAATGCAGACTTTGATGGTCTGCTGGCGTCATGTTCCATTTGCAGAGTCCCTGATGTGCCTAAACAGGAAAAAAACCCACATATGACATCATTTTGGATACTAGACCCCTATGAACAAATCTAGATGTGCCCCCAACTAATCTAATGTAAATTAGTAGTGCATGGAGGTGTGGTACAATTTGAAGCAATCCTTCATGCACAGGCCAGGTTTTTCGGGGCAGGTGTCGCACTGGTAAATGGTGTCCCTGCGTATTCCTTTTTTGTAACACACTCGACACCTTTTTTGCGGCTTACCTTTTCTTGGGGTTGGCGGGACCACCCCCGGAAAATGCTGACCTGGGACAATACGAGCACCTTCAGTTCCTGAAGTACTGGGGCCCGCTCCTTCCTGAGCGCCAAACATCATGGCCTTAACCACTACCTCCTGGAAATGAAGGTACGACGTATCGCTGGGGCATGCACATTGTGACAGCAGGAATGCGTTGAGCATTGCCATTTGGACGATGTGCACGGCCAGCTTTTTGTACCACACCTTGGCCTTCCTCAATGCATTGTACGGATGAAGATAGATTGGGGGGGTGAAGATAGATTGGGCAGGGGATCGGGGATCAATTAACACTTACAATTGTCGTTTTCTTTCTTCTTCTTCTTTCTTCTGCAGGGATTGTGATGCTACAAGCTGTGGCACCACAATACCTAGCACAGGAGCTCTTGCTGTGTCCGACCTCTCTGCAGGAATCCTCAGCTAGAGTGAGGACCCCTGCAGACAGGTCAGACAGGTCAGAGGCAGGTCAGGGGGCAGGTCACAGAGCGGTCACATCGCTGCTGTGACCTGTCATTGGTGGGATCGAATGATTACATCGATCCCACCAATCCCTGATCTGCCTGGTGACCATGGCAACTTCCTAGAATCGGAGCTCACAGCTCCGATTACTAGGCAGGTCATGCCCAGGTCACCAGCAGGGCATAGAGCGGTCACATGGTGACCGCAGCTGTGCCCTGTGGTTGGCGGATCGGCGATCGCGCCAGCCAACTCCTGCAGGCCCTACTGGGCCTGCATCAGGCTCCAGCATGATCGGTGCTAATATAGCACTGATCCTGGCCGGTACTGGCAGGGCACAGTGGCGATATAGCGCCGCTGTGCACTGCGATTGGCGCGATCGATCAGATCGGCGATCGCGCCAATCCGGGTGCTTTTTGCCGGTGCCTGGCGTTGCCAGGCACCGGCTCTAGGATCGAGTACATCGGTACTCGATCCCAGCCTAGGACATCATTGTTTCAGCCAAGCTGATTGGCTGAAACAATGAGAAACGCTGCGATTGGCTGTTCAGAATTGAACAGCCAATCACAGCGCTCTGGATGCCGGGGGGGCGGGATCGCAGCCCGGGATGCCGACGCCATCTTTTCTAAGGTGAGATGGCGTCGGAATTTTAATGCGATCACCGCGACTTTAGTCGCGGTATCGCATTAAAGGGCCCGACGTACTATCCCGTCCATGGTCATACGGGCCCGGGTACCATGGACGGGATAGTACGTCGGATGGCAGAAAGGGGTTAAGGCTCCATCTATAATAATAAATGCCCTAAGCAACTTCCGGTTGTAACAACTTCCGTCCAGTTGTAACCGGTGACGTCACCGCACACCTCTTTCCATGTTAACCCTCAACACACCACTCCTCCTCAACACACACACTCCTCTCACCTTTCACCATCTCCACTCACTCTTTCACTCCACATACGACCCTTTCTCTCACTCCGTCTCTCATACTCACGCCGTCATCGCCGCTGATCCACGATCCCCGACATCTTCTTCCGCCGGCGCCCTCCTGGATCCTGACGTCCTCCACGCCGGCGACATGTTCTTGCGGCGACGCCATTTTGGATCGGCGAAATCCCGCGATAGTCAAGATGGCGTCGCCGCAAGAACATGTCGCCGGCGTGGAGGACGTCGGGATCCAAAATGGCGTCGGCGAAATCTCGCTAGATTTCGACCAACGCCATTTTGGATCCCAACGGCATCCACGCCGGCGACATGTTCCTGCGGCGACGCTATTTTGGATCTGCAAAATCCCGCGATACTCAAGATGGCATCGCCGCAAGAACATGTCGCCGGCAAGGGCGACGTCGGGATCCAAAATGGCGTCGGGGAAAATCGCGAGATTTTGCCGACGCCATTTTGGATCCCGACGTCGTCCACTCCGCCGACATGTTCTTCCGGCGACGCCATCTTGACTATCGCGGGATTTCACGATGCTCAAGATGGCGTCGCCGCAAGAACATGTTGCCGGCGTGGACAACGTCTGGATCCAGGATGGCGCCGGCGGAAGAAGATGTCGGGGATCGTGGAGCAGCGGCGATGACGGCGTGAGTATGAGAGACGGAGTGAGAGAAGGGCTCGTATGTGGAGTGAAGGAGTGAGTGGACGTGAGTGGAGATGGTGAAAGGTGAGAGGAGTGTGTGTTGAGGAGTGTGTGTGTTGAGGGTTAACATGGCAAGAGGTGTGATGCTATCGCATCCTCCCGATGCGATAGCATCGGGCCATAATCTAGTAGAATATAATACACGAGCTAAAAAACAAATAATCCAGTATTCTTAAGGAGGCATACAACAAGTATATCCATAAATTTTTCTTGATCAGAAACAAAGTCCATCAATTCTAAGAATGTATCCTGCACGAATTCCAAAATGATGGTCCACGAAGGTTCAGAATGGATCCCGCAGAAAATCTAAACGTGGAAGGTGGAGGAGGCTGCGGCGCCCACGTCTATCTGTGCTTACAGTGACCAGGTATTGTTATTCAAGGCATATAATTTTGGTTATACTACCTTTAATTTGGTCTATTTTGGAGCGGTTCATTTAGGTGGATTAATATGAGGACTTAGACTTTACCGTCATGTTGCCGCTATATTTTACCATTTATATGCATTGGGCCGCCTAGGAATCTTAGATTAAGGCTGAGTGCAGACGTACTTTTTGGCCCTGCGGATTTTTCGCGCAGAATGGAAGAAATCCGCAGGTCAAATGACCTGCATTTTTCCAGCGGATTTCTTCCATTTTTCATGTGGTTTTCATGCGGTTTTTGTGCGGTTTTCCATCGCGGTTTTCCCCCTGCGGATTTGGTGACAGGGGAGATGGAAAACCGCACAAAAGAAGTAACATGCTGCTGATTTTGTACCGCGGAAAAATCCGCAGCGTCTGCACAGCGGTTTTTGTTGTACATTGATTTTAAGGCTACTGTACATCACAATGCGGATATGCAACGTTTCTGCGCGGTAAAATCCGCTGCAAATCTGCATCGTGTGCACACAGCCTTAGACTCATCTAGGTATTTAACCATTTATATATAGCAGACCATTTTGAGGATTGTTGTGAATTGTTTATAACTTTAATTAACCCCTTATACTGTGCAATACCTGCATCTGTGTGATTTTTGTTGGGGTAATTAGGTGCCTTACTACTATTATACCTGTTCATATATGATTGTTGTAGGGTATTTCGCGCCTCCTTTTGGGCATTTTTCAATATATTATTAATAAATTGATTATTTTAAAGATATATTTTTTCTGGATCTCTTCAATTTTTTCCGGCAGTAGATATTATGTTAGTCGGGAATATTGTTTGATTTAATACATATGTATACACAAAACACATACACATGTAAACACAGCACATACATAGACACAACATGTATACTCAAAGCACATATGCACAATCTGTATGCAGAGAAAATATACACATATGTATACACAGAGCACATGCATTCATATACAGTGTTTATGCACAGAGCACTTACACACACATATACACAGAGTGCTGAAGCCCTGCTATGAATAGCACAAGCGATCAGATGACAGCATCTTCCTTAAGGGAACTTTTAAATACAGTAAAAAAGAAAGTTTTTCAAAATTTAAAAAAGTAAAAAAAACGCTCAAAAGTTCAAATCACCCCACTTCTGCCCCAATAAAAATGAAGCAATTAAAAAATACACTTATTTGGTATCGCTGATGTAAGAATCGTCCGTTCTATCAATATATAAAGTAAATTAATCTGTTTGGCAAACCATTTAATGAGAAAAAAAAAATCAAAACTCCAGAATTAAATTTTTTTGGCTGCTACAACATTGCAATAAAATGCAATAACACGTGATCAATACTTTGTATCTACCCCAAAATTGTATAAATAAGGCTACTTTCAGACTTGCGTTAGGAGGTACAGCGCAGGGCCGCCGCTAAGCTCCGCCCTTGGCCGGGCCTCCTCCGGTCAGCTCCTCCTCTGGGCGCATGACTCTGCATGCGACCGGCGTACCCTATATTTAGCGTTGGGTACGCTGGCCGTGCGCTGGTATGTTTTCGCTGGCGCATGCGACCTTTTTGCGCTGCGCCGAGTGCACAAAAATGCAACACGGTGCATTTGGCACACGTCGGCGCAGCGCAAAAAGGGTGCATGCGCCGGCAAAAACATACCAGCGCACGGCCAGCGTACCCAACGCTAAACATAGGGTACGCCAGTTGCATGCAGCGTCATGCGCTCAAAGGAGGAGCTAACGCAAGTCTGAAAGTAGCCTAAAAATGTCAGCTCAGCCCTCACCCAACCCGAGATCACGAAAAATGGAGAGGCTATGGATCTCAGAAAATAGTATCAAAAGCTGCATTATTTTTTTTTTTTTTACAAATTTCTGATTTTTTTTTCACCACTTAAATAAAACAAACTATACATGTTTGATATCTGCGCACTCATAATGACCTGGAGAATCATATTGGCAGGTCAGTTTTAGCATTTAGTGAACATGGTAAATAAAAAAAATTGCATGTAGGTGAAAGGTTTGATATCCTTGATATAGCCATAGAAAAGTAGCATGATCGCCCCCTGCAGGCTTCATTCTTCAGATATTCATAATGGATTTACTAACAAACTATAAAAATAATCATATCTATAATTTATCATTATAGTTAAGGGACCTCCTTAATTCCTAAATGTGTAGACAGTTATCAGGCAGAATTTCCAAGGCATTAACCCCTTTAACCCCGAAGGTGGTTTGCACAATAATGACCAGGCTAATTTTTACAATTCTGACCAGTGTCACTTTATGAGGTAATAACTCAATGTATCATGTTGATTCTGAGACTGTTTTTTGTGACATATTTTACTTCATGACAGTGGTAACATTTCTTCGATATGACTTGCGTTTATTTGTAAAAAAAAAAGTGGAAATTTGGCGAAAATTTAAAAAATTTTGCAATTTTCCAACTTTTAATTTTTCCTGGAATCCTGGAATCATTACTAGATATCTTGCCCCATTTGGAGAGCCCCTGATGTTCCTAAAAAGGGGAAAGCCCCACAAGTGACCCCATTTTGGAAACTAGACCTCTCAATGAATGTATTTAGATGTGTAGTGAGCACCTTGAACCCCCAGGTGCTTCACAGAAGTTTATAACGTTGAGTAGTGAAAATAATAAAATCATATTTTCCTCACAAAAATGTTATTTTAGCCCCAAATTTTGCATTTTCATAAGGGTAACAGGAGAAATTGCACCATCCAATTTGTAGTGCAATTTCTGCTGAGTAAGGCAATACCCCATATGAGGGAGAAAACTACTGTTTGGGCACACAACAGGGCTCAGAATGGAAGGAGCTTCATTTGACTTTTTGAATGTAAAATATCCTGGAATCATTAGCGGACGTCATGTCCCATTTGAAGAGCCCCTGAAGTGCCTAAACAGTGGAACCCCTCCTAAAGTGACCCCATTTTGGTAACTAGACCCTTCAAGGAATGTATTTAAATGTGTAGTGAGCACATTGAACCCCCAGGTTCTTCACAGACGTTTATAACGTTGAGCCGTGAAAATAATAAAATCACATTTTCCTCACAAAAATGTTATTTTAGCCCCAAATTTTAAGGGTAACAGGAGAAATTGCAAATAAAATTTGTTGTGCAATTTCTACTGAGTACGCCGATACCCCATATGTAGGGGAATACTACTTTTGAGGTACAGTGCAAAGCTTAGAAGGGAAGAGGCATCATATTGGAGTTCAGATTTTGCTTGAATGGTTTGAGGATGCCATGTCACATTGGCAGAGCCCCTGGGGTGCAAGAACAACAGAAAACTCCTATATGTGAACCCATTTTACAAACTACACTCCCCAATTAATTCATGCAGGGGTGCAGTGATCATATTGACACCACATGTGCCTCACAGAATTTTATACCATTGAGCGGTGAAGAAAGAATTAATTACATTTTTACCACTAAAATGTTTTAGCCCCAAGTTTTTAATTTTTCTAAGGACTAATAGAAAATTTTTTTACAACAAACTGAGTTCCATTTTTTCCTGAGTGCGCCAATACCCTATATGTAATCGGAAAATATTTTTCAGGGACAGTGCAAAATTCAGAAGGCAAGGAGCGCCAGAATTTACTGTTATGGTTTGCAGTTGTCATGACCCACTGGGAGAACCGATTGTAACAGCGTGTTCCTCCCCCAGCCTGTGTTCCCGGACTGTAATGTAATAAGCCCTAGGTCCACCTCACTTGTACTACATCTAGTGGGGGATTGTGTCTTTGTTCTTCTCAGCATGAGACTCTTCCAATACACAAAACCTGTAAGACTTGAGCCGATAGCTTCTGGAAACCTTGCAATGTAGCCACATGTTAAAAGTTGGTGTGTACCTCCCCCACTGATGGGCTGATCCCAGGACATAGGACAATAGACTCATGTGTGGTAACCTATGAAGGGCTGGGACCTTATGCTGAGGCGAGATCTCAGTGACCGTGTGAATTGTTTGAAGCTGCCATGTGGTAGCGTGTTGTGTCCCTCATCTGCTGGATACATTGAGTTCACCCAAGGACTATTTCTATTTTCCTGGCGTCGGATTGCCACGTGGTGCCCCCGGATCTGCTCCCTTTGTGTGGACTCATTGTGGACTCATTATGGATGCTACAGAATTACTTTTATTTGTGTTGCTCCAGTTCACTGTTGTGAGTTCATTCTCTGGTCCAAAAGCAGGAGAAAATTGTCAGAATTTTTTTTTATATATATTTTTTCCTCTTTTTTTTATTTTCTGGGGCCGTAGGAGGATTTTTTTTTTCCAATGGAGATTAAGCAATTGTCTGATCGCGTGGAGCAACTTGCTGCTGAAGTGCAGGGAATTTCCACTTACCTCATTCAGTCACATGCTGCTGAACCTAAGATCCCCACTCCTGATGCGTTTTCTGGGGATCGGTCTAAATTTTTGAATTTTAAGAATAATTGTAAATTATTTCTTGCCTTGAAGCCTTACTCATCGGGGAGCTCTGTGCAGCAGGTTAAAATTGTCATCTCCTTGCTGCGCGGCGATTCCCAGGATTGGACTTTTTCTCTGACACCTGAAAATCCTATTCTGACTAATGTGGATGCATTTTTTCAAGCCTTGGGGTTGTTGTATGATGAACCTAATGCTGTTGATCAAGCTGAGAGAATCCTGTTGGCATTAAACCAGGGTCAGGATTCTGCAGAGTTATACTGTCAAAAATTCCGAAAGTGGGCGGTCCTTACTACATGGAATGATAGTGCATTGGCAGCTCTCTTTCGGAAGGGTTTATCAGAGACCGTAAAAGATGTTATGGTGGGATTTCCTGTTCCCTCTGGTCTGGATAATTCTATGTCATTAGCCAATCAAGTTGATCGGCGTTTACGTGAACGTAAAACTACACGTGTGGCGCTGCCACCTTTTAAACAAATGTCTGAACCTATGCAATATGATGGGGTTTTGTCTAGGGCGCAACGTCAGGAGTTTAGAAGGCATAATAAGCTGTGTTTTTTCTGTGGAGACGCCTCTCATGCTATTTCTGTCTGTCCTAAATGAGAGAAACGTTTTGCACACACATTTGCTGTGGGTGGTGTACAATCTAAGTTTCTTTTGGCATTTACTCTGATCTGCTCCTTATCCACTTTTTCCACTAAGGTTTTTGTGGATTCTGGAGCAGCGTTGAATCTGATGGATTTGGACTTTGCTAAACGTTGTGGTTTTTCCATGACACCTCTGCAGACGCCTATTCCTTTGAGGGGTATTGATGCTACTCCTTTGGCGGAGAGTAAAAACCTCAGTTTTTGACCCAGGTGATAATGCGAGTTGCCCCAGACCACCAAGAAAATTGTAAATTTCTGGTGCTGCATAATTTGCATGATACTATTGTTCTGGGTTTTCCCTGGTTGCAAACTCATAATCCTGTTTTGGATTGGAAATCTGGGTCTGTGGTCAGTTGGGGCTGTCAGTGTGTTCTTAGGGACGCTCCTGTTTTCTCCTCCTCTCCTCAGTCTCATGATATTCCTGATTATCTGGCCGATTTATCTGATGTATTTAGTGAGAGTAAGTCTGCGTCTTTGCCTCCTCATAGGAGTTATGACTGTGCAATTGAGTGTAAATTTCCCAAGGGTCGGATTTTCAACTTATCAGTACCCGAACATGATGCTATGCGATCCTATATTAAGCAGTCGTTGGAGAAGGGTCATATTAGACCATCCTCGTCACCTTTAGGTGCTGGGTTTTTTTTGTGGCCAAGAAAGATGGTTCATTAAGACCGTGTATTGATTATCGTTCCCTTAACAAGATTACTGTTAAATATCAGTACCCGTTACCTCTGATGTCTGATTTATTCTCCAGAGTTAAGAGTGCCTGCTGGTTTACTAAGCTTGACCTCAGGGGGGCGTATAATCTTATTCGCATCAAGCACGGGGATGAATGGAAGACGGCGTTTAATACTCCGGAGGGACATTTTGAGTACCTGGTGATACCTTTTGGGCTCACTAATGCCCCTTCTGTCTTCCAGTCCTTTATGAATGATATTTTCCAAGACCTTGTGGATAAGTTTTTGATCATCTATCTGGATGATATTTTGATCTTTTCTAGTGATTGGGATTCTCATGTGGAACATGTCCGGACTGTGTTCCAGATTTTGAGGGAGAATTCCCTGTTTGTTAAGGGATCGAAATGCCTCTTTGGTGTACAGAGGATTTCATTTTTGGGATTTATCTTGTCTCCGTCGACTATTGAAAGGGACACGGCCAAGGTACAGGCCATTAATGATTGGGTTCAGCCTACTTCTTTGAATACTCTGCAGAAGTTTTGGGGTTTTGCTAATTTCTAGCGTAAATTTATAGGTAATTTTTCTGGTATTGTCAAACCACTGACTGATCTGACCAAGAAGGGCGCTGATGTGCTGAATTGGTGTCCTGAGGCTGTCTCAGCATTTCAGGAGCTCAAGCGGAGATTTACTTCAGCTCCAGTTTTACGGCAACCTGATGTCTCACTTCCATTTCAGGTGGAGGTAGATGCTACTGAGATTGGTGCAGGAGCTGTTTTGTCCAAAAAGACCCTGTGACTTCTAAGATGAATCCTTGTGCCTTCTTACTCGTAAGTTCTCCCCATCTGAACGCAACTATGACATGGGGAATCGGGAATTGTTGGCCATGAAGTGGGCATTTGAGGAGTGGAGACATTGGTTGAAGGGAGCTAGACATCAGGTTTTGGTTCTCACCGATCACAAGAATTTGATTTATCTGGAGTCGGCAAAACGCTTGAATCCCAGACAGGCTAGATGGGCCTTGTTTTTCACGCGTTTTAATTTTGTGGTCTCTTTTCTTCCGGGCACTAAGAATGTTAAGGCAGATGCGCTTTCTAGGAGTTTCTTTGCTGATTCTCTTAATGTGACCGAGCCTACTACCATCCTAGGTGAGGGGGTAGTTCTTTCTGCCATTTCGCCCGATTTGAGACGCACCCTGGAGGAATTTCAGGAGGATAAACCGGAGCCTTGCCCGATGGGAAAATTGTATGTTCCTGACCAGAGGAGAAAGAGAGTGATGTCTGAAGTTCATTGCTCCGCATTGGCTGGTCATCCAGGTATTTTTGGTAGCAGAGATTTGGTGAGTCGGTCTTTTTGGTGGCCCGCCTTATCGTGATGTCAGGAATTTTGTGAAGTCCTGTGGGACTTGTTCTCGGTCTAAACCCTGTTCTCATTCTAGTGGGTTGCTGATGCCCCTGCTGTTATGATTGAGTCACCGTAGGAGGCAGACACAAAAATAGAAGCTACGTCCAGAAAACCAGAGAAGTTGGCAACTATCAGATTGCAGACCCCTGAACCTATCAACACAACTAGCAGTAGCCGTGGGGGGTTCCTACGATGCCCTAGACCCCTCGATCACAGCCGGAGCGCTAAATAGCCTAAAGACAGAAAAGGAAATCAAAACTGCCCTAGAGCAGACCCCAAAGTAAAAGGCAGTCCCCAACAAATAATGACGGTGAAGCAAGATGAATAAACACTCACACAGATAGAAAGATAGGCTGAGCAAACGATGGGGCCCAAGCTAACTAAACAGAAAAGGAAAGGAAGGTTGCTGTCTGCAATCTGCCAAAACCCTATCAAAGACATAAGCCAACAGCTGATATGGAAAAAGACCCTGAAGCAGCTAGGCTTTAAAAACTAAATCAGCACTCAGGTATTTTCAGAAGACAGAGCTAAAGGAATTCAGCACACCCCAGCAGGGAATGGCAGAAATCCAGAAAAACAAAGCAAAACAAAGTCAAAGCACCAATGCAAAAAGCCGAGCAGAAAACTTAGCTTTAGAAGAGCAGGAATTCAGACTGGTCTCCAAGGATCCCACAGAGAAATCACCCGCAGGGCAGAAGGGTGTCGGCAGCCTTATATCCAGTCAGTAACTCCACTCAGCCAGTCATCATCATCAAACTCAGGTGTTTGATAATCAGGCTCACTACCTTTCTCTACCAGAAGAGGGAGTTCCTCGGGCCTCAGTAGTGAAGAGGAAAATGGACTCACAACAGTACCTCCCCCTTGAGGAGGGGTCACCGAACCCTCAACCACTCCACCAGGGCGATCAGGGTGAGCCCGATGAAAGGCACGCACCAATCTTTTGGCATGAATATCAGAGGCAGAGACCCAGGAATTATCCTCCTGACCATAACCCTTCCACTTAACGAAATACTGGAGTCTCCGTCTAGCCAGACAGGAATCCAGTACTTTCTCTACCTCATATTCCATGTTACCTTCAACCAATACGGGGTCTGGAGGTGCCACCCCCGGAACAAAAGGTTCAACAAACCTCTTCAACAAAGATTTATGGAACACATTATGGATTTTAAATGTGACAGGAAGAGCCAAACGAAAAGAGACCGGATTAATAATCTCCAAAATCTTGTAAGGTCCAATAAATCTAGGCTTAAACTTAGGAGAAGCCACCTTCATAGCAATATTTTTTGATGATAACCACACCATATCACCAACCTTAAACTGGGGACCAATGGTCCTATGTCGATTGGAAAACCGCTGGGCCTTTTCCTGGGAGAGAGATAATTTATCCACCACTTGGTCCCAGATCTGGTGCATTCTCTCCACCACAGTGTCAACACCTGGGCAGGCAGAGGGCTCCACCTGCCCTGAAGAGAATCGAGGATGAAACCCAAAGTTACAAAAAAAAGGTAACATCAAAGTGGCAGAACTAGCTCTATTATTTAAAGCAAATTCGGCCAAGGGCAAAAATGAAACCCAATCATCCTGATCAGCGGAAATAAAACATCTCGAATACGACTCCAAAGTCTGGTTTGTTCTCTCTGTCTGCCCATTGGTCTGAGGGTGAAATGCAGAGGAGAAGGACAACTGAATTCCCAACTTGAAACAGAAAGTCCTCCAAAATCTAGAAACAAACTGAACTCCTCTGTCAGATACAATGTTCTCAGGAATCCCGTGCAAGCGAACCACCTGTTGCAAAAACAAGGGCACCAACTCTGAGGAAGATGGCAACTTAGGGAGTGGTACAAGATGGACCATCTTAGAGAATCTATCACAAATCACCCAAATAACAGTCATTCTCTGAGAGACAGGCATATCAGAGATAAAATCCATTGAAATATGGGTCCATGGCCTCCTGGGCACCGGCAAAGGCATCAACAACCCACTAGACCGAGAACAAGGTTTAGACCGGGAGGAAGTCCCACAGGACTGCACAAAATTCCTGACATCACGAGACAAGGCGGGCCACCAAAAAGACCGACTCACCAAATCTCTAGTACCAAAAATACCTGGATGACCAGTGAATGCGGAGCAATGAACTTCAGACATTACTCTCTTCCTCCACTGGTCAGGAACATACAATTTTCCAATGGGACAACGCTCAGGTTTGTCCTCCTGAAACTCTTCCAGAGCACGTCTCAAATCGGGCGAGATGGCAGAAAGAACTACCTCCTCACCTAAGATGGTAGCAGGCTTGGTCACAATAGGAGAATCAGCAAAGAAGCTCCTAGAGAGGGCGTCTGCCTTGACATTCTTAGTTCCAGGAAGAAAAGAAACCACAAAATCAAAACGTGTAAAAAGCAAGGCCCACCTAACCTGTCTAGGGTTCAAGCGCTTAGCCGACTCCAGGTAAATCAAATTCTTGTGGTCAGTGAGGACCACGACTTGATGCTTAGCTCCCTCCAACCAATGTCTCCACTCCTCAAATGCCCACTTCATGGCCAACAGTTCCCGATTCCCCACATCATAGTTACATTCGGATGGGGAGAACTTTCGGGAAAAGAAAGCACAGGGATTCATTTTAGATGTTACAGGATCTTTTTGGGACAAAACAGCTCCTGCACCAATCTCAGAAGCGTCCACCTCTACCTGAAACGGGAATGAGACATCAGGTTGCCGAAAGACCGGAGCAGAAATGAACCTTCGCTTCAGCTCCTGAAAGGAAGAAACAGCCTCTGGAGACCAATTCAGCACATCAGCACCCTTCTTAGTCAAATCAGTCAATGGTTTGGCAATACCAGAAAAATTAGCTATAAATTTACGATAAAAATTAGCAAAACCCAAAAACTTCTGGAGGGCCTTCAAAGAAGTGGGCTGAACCCAATCATAAATGGTCTGTACCTTGGCCAGGTCCATTTCAATAGTTGATGGAGACAAAATAAATCCCAAAAATGAAATCCTCTGTACCCCAAAAAGGTATTTCGATCCCTTGACATACAGGGAATTCTCCCTCAAAATCCGGAACACAGTCCGAACATGTTCCACATGAGAGTCCCAATCCCTGGAAAAGATCAAAATATCATCCAGATAGATGATCAAAAATTTATCCACAAAGTCTCAGAAAATATCATTCATGAAGCACTGGAAGACAGAAGGGGCATTAGTGAGCCCAAAAGGCATCACCAGGTACTCAAAATGTCCGTCCGGAGTATTAAACGCCGTCTTCCATTCATCCTCATGCTTAATGCGAATAAGATTATACGCCCCCCTGAGGTCAAGCTTGGTAAACCAGCAAGCACCTTTAACTCTGGAGAATAGATCAGAAATCAGGGGTAACGGATACTGATATTTAACAGCAATTTTGTTGAGGGAGCGATAGTCAATACAAGGCCTTAATGAACCATCCTTCTTGGCCACGAAAAAAACCACAGCACCTAAGGGTGAAGAGGATGGTCTAATATGACCCTTGTCCAACGACTCCTTAATATAGGATCGCATAGCCTCGTGCTCGGGTACAGATAAATTGAAAAGTCGACCCTTGGGAAATTTACACCCAGGGCTCAGCTCAATTGCACAGTCATAACTCCTATGAGGAGGCAAAGACGCAGACTCATTCTCACTAAATACATCATAAAAATCAGCCAAATAGTCAGGAACATCATGCGACTGGGGAGAGGTGGAGAAAACAGGAGCGTCACTAAGGGCACACCGACAACCCCAACTCACCACAGACAAAGATTTCCAATCCAAAACTGGATTATGGATTTGCAACCAAGGAAACCCCAGAACAATGGTATCATGCAAATTATGCAACACCAAAAATCTGCAATTTTCTTGATGGTCTGGGGCGACCCGCATTACCACCTGGGTCCAAAACTGAGGTTTATTCTTCGCCAAAGGAGTAGCATCAATACCCCTCAAAGGGATAGGTGTCCGCAGAGGTGTCATAGGAAACCCACAACGTTTAGCAAAATCCAAGTCCATCAGGTTCAGAGCTGCTCCCGAATCCACAAAAGCCTTAGCGGAAAATGTGGACAGGGAGCAGATCAGAGTAATTGCCAAAAGAAACTTAGGTTGAACACAACCCACAGCAAATGTGTGTGCAAAACGTTTCTCTCATTTAGGGCAGACAGAAATCATATGAGAGGCATCTCCACAAAAAAAACACAGCTTATTACACCTTCTGAACTTCTGACGTTGCGCCCTAGACAAAACTCTATCACATTGCATAGGTTCAGACATTTGTTCAACAGGTGGCAACACCTCTCATGCAGTTTTGCGTTCACGCAAACGCCGATCAACCTGATTGGCTAATGATATAGAATCGGCAAGACCAGAGGGAACAGGAAATCCCACCATAATATTTTTTACGGTTTCTGACAAACCCTTCCGAAAGAGAGCTGCCAAGGCACCATCATTCCTGGTAGTAAGGACCGCCCACTTTCGGAATTTTTGACAGTACAACTCTGCAGAATGCTGACCCTGGCTCAATGCCAACAGGGCCTTTTCAGCCTGATCAATAGCATTAGGTTCATCATACAACAACCCCAAGGCTTGAAAGAATGCGTTCACATTAGGTAGAATAGGATCATCAGGTTTTAAAGAAAACGCCCAATCCTGGGGATCGCCACGCAGCAAAGAGATGACAATTTTAACCTGCTGCGCGGAGCTCCCCGGAGCTCACACATCAGGAGTAGGGATCTTTGGTTCAGCAGCATGTGAATGAGCAAGATAGGTGGAAATTCCCCGCACTTCAGCAGTGAGCTGCTCCACATGATCAGACAATTGCTTAATCTCCATTGAGAAAAAATTCCCCCTACGGCCTCAGAGAAACAGAGGAAAAAATATACAAAAAAAACAAAAACATTTTGACACTTTTTTTTTCTACAATTCCCTCCTATTGAGTACCCTAGAATCTGCCGTATGGCTGGTGATTCTGTTATGAATGAGTCACCGGAGGAGGAAAAAACAAAAACACAAGCTAAGTCCAGAAAACCAGAGAGGTTGGTAGCTAGCGGATTGCAGACTCCTGATCCTATTCACCACAACTAACAGTAGCCTTGGGGGGTTCCTACGGTGCCCTAGACCCCTCGTCACAGCCGAAGAGCTAAGTAAGCCTAAAGAAAGAAAGGGGAAATCTAAACTGCCCCAGAGCAGACCCCAAAGCAATAGACAGCCCCCAACATGTATTGTCGGTGAAAAACAGATGAAAACACAAACACAGACAGAAAGACAGGCTGAGCAAATGATGGGCCCAACTAACTAGATAGGAAAGGACAGAAAAGATGCTGGCTGCAATCACGCAAAAAACCCTGCCAAAAATAATGTCCAACACGTCTGTTAGAAAAGGCCCTGAAGTCACTAGACTTCAAAATCACTATATCAGCACTCAGGTATATTCTGAAGACAGAGCAAAGAGATCAACTGATCAGAGACAAAAATGGAGTTCAGCCCGTCCAAACCAGGGCAGGCTGAACACAAACACTAAGTAAACAGACAAAATCTCATGGAAAAATAGCAGAGCAAAAAACATAGCTTTTAGTAGACAGGAACTAAACTGGATGCCAGAGCTCAGAGCAGAAAGGATCACCAGCAGTCCTGCAGGGCGTCGGCTGCCTTATATCCACTCAGAAATTCCGGATGTCCAATCACACTCCACCTATTCAGATGACAGGTTCTTCCTATCCAGATCAATTTCACTACCTCCTTTCACCAGCAGAGGGAGTTCATCAGACATCAGAGGTGAAGGAGAAAATGAACTCATAACAGTCAACTATGTCAAAGGCAGAGGACAGGTCCAGGAGGAGGAGGACAGAGTGGTGTCGCTTGGCCTTAGTGGTTAACAGGTAATTGGTGACCTTAGTTAGGGCAGTTTCAGAGGGGTGGTGTGGTCAGAAGCCAGATTGTAAGTGGTCAAAGAGGGAGCAAGAAGAGAGGTGAGAGGACAATTCAAGATGGACATGTAGTTCCAGTCGTTTTGAGGCATAGGGGAGAAGTGATATAGAGCAATAGCTAGATACAGAGCATGGTTCAAGAGAGGGCTTTTTGAAGATAGGTGTGATTGAGGCATGTTTAAAGCTTGAGGGGAAAACACCAGTTGTTAGTGATAGGTTGAAGAGATGGGTTAGGGTTGGGATGAAGACTGTGGTGATATTTGGGATGAAGTGGGATGGGATCAGGTCAAGTGCACAGGTAGTGAGATGTGATCTTGAGAGTAGAGTGGAGAGTCGATCTTCTGTAGTGGTGGAGAAGTTGGTTTTGGAGGAGGAGGGCTAGGCAGTTAGGAGGAAGGGCTCTGGGGGTTGTCGACCAAAACTGTCTCTGATGTTATCAATCTTGCTGTTGCAAGTGTGGCCTTGAAGGAAGTGAGGGACTGTTTGAATGCGATGAAGTCCTCATTGGAATGGGATCTTTTCCATCTCTGCTCATCAGCCCTGGAAGCCCATCTCAGTTCTTTGATCAGGCTAGTGTGCCAGGGCTGTCTGTTGATTTTGCGAGCTTTGGTACGTGTGAGAGGGGCAACTGATTCCAAAGCTATAGCTATTGTAGTGTTATAAGAGTGGCAGTGGCTTCCACATTGTGTAGGGAACTTATGTCTGTAAGAGGGAGAAGAGATTCAGACAGTGAGTGTAGATCGAGGTGTTTAAGATTTCTGCGAGGGTGTGCAAGTTTGTGGGGTGGGGACTGTGGATCTGGAGAGGAGAGGGAAGAAAATGTAAGTAGGTTGTGGTCAGAAAGAGGAAGAGGTGAGTTAGAGAGGTTAGATAGGGAGCAGGGGCGGGTGAAGAAGAGGTCCAGTGTGTAGCCATCTTTGTGAGTGGCTGCAGAAGACCATTGAGTGAGGCCGAAGGAGGAAGTGAGAGATAGAAGCTTAGAGGCAGCTGAGAGGGAAGTGTCAATTGTGATGTTGAAGTCACCCAAGATGATAGTCAGGGTGTCAGCAGAGAGGAAATGAAGTAGCCAGGTGGTGAAGTGGTAAAAGAAGGTGGTGGCTGGCCCTGGGGGGCAGTAAATGACAGCCAGTTGGAGGTTGGTGGGGGAGTAGACGCGCAAAGAGTGCAACTCAAAGGAAGGGAGGGTAACAGAGGATGATAATGGGATTGGGGTGAAGGAACAGTTATCTGACTGGAGAAAACCAACTCCTCCACCATTCTTGCTGCTGAGGCAGGGGGTGTTGGAAAGGTGGAATCCACCATATGAAAATGCAGCAGCAGAGGCTGTGTCAGAGGGGATGAGCAAGGTTTCGGTGATGGCGAGGAAGGAAAGTTTGTTAGTAATAAAAAGATCATGGATGTAGGAAAGTTTGTTGCAGACAGAGCAAGCGTTCCATAGAGCTCCTGTTAGTGGGACTGGGGAAGTGAGGGCCGGGCGAATGGGTATAAGGTTAGAGAGGTTACGGAAAGTTGTTATAGAGCGTGGATCGGAGGTAGAAATAACTGAGGATGTGGTGAGAAGGACCAGGATTTGGAGAGATATCACCAGCAGTGAAAAGAAGCGGAGAAAGTGTTAGCAGGAGAGAGCATGAGGCAGTTGTCTGTGTTTGGAGACAGAGGATTGTATGTGGAGGAACAGTTCTGAGGAGGAGTTAAGATGGATGGGGAGGATTGAAGAAGAGATGAACAGTTCCTTACTTGGTGAAGGGATTAGAGGGGTTATCAGAAAGTGAAGGATTATAAGGGTGAGAGTGAAAACAAACAGAAACATTGTTTACAGTGACTGTATCCAGTAACCTTCAGTTCCCTTCTGGTTCAATTCTGGATTAATTTAGGGAATATAAGGGGTGCTCACTGAACTTCAGAGGTGGTGCTCCTAGGTCTATAAGTAGCAATCAAATAACAAGAAGCTTGGGCACTCAAATGAAAATTTAGTGTCCAATGTAGAACCACGAGGCAAATACCACAACCATACAAAAAGGCAAAAATAAGGAAAACTCAATTGAAAGACTTACTCTGGGACTCGCTATCATCAACCCCACACCATGCAGGCATGAACGGAGACTAGGTCCCGTTACCTGTAATCTTCTTCAATATCAGATTCTGCTTGAAAAAGGCATGCTTGTGCCAAAACCTTGCGGAAGATAATCTCTTTCAAATGAGTTTTCCTTGTTTTTGCCTTTTTGTATGGTGGTGGTATTTGCCTTGTGGTTCTACACTGGACAATAAATTTTCATTTGTGTGCTCAATCTTCTTGTTATTCAATTCTGGATTAATTCCTACTCACACTTCTATAATACACACTTATAGGATACACACTGCAGACTAAAGTCTTAGCAGACTTGTGCTATGCAATATATGTTCTACAAAGTGCATTCAGGTGTGAAGCAGAGAGGAGTGATCTGTGCTCAGTTTTGGTCAGAGAATTAAGAGTGGAATAGATGCATATGATCAAGCCAAAGTAAACAAGCTCATAAATAACACTGGGGTAAAGCAGGGGTTAGTTGAAAGACGTACCAAGTGAATACTAGGAGCAGAGGTAAGAAGAGTCTGTGTGGAAAGCTGAGTGACGTACCACGTGAATACTAGGAGCAGAGGTAAGAAGAGTCTGTGTGGAAAGCTGGCTGACATACCAAGTGAATACTAGGAGCAGAGGTAAGAAGAGTCTGTGTGGAAAGCTGAGTGACATACTTGTAGGGATAATAGACAAAAAGACATGCTTGTTAGAGTGCGATGGTGGCAGATGGCAGGACACAGTCTGTATACATCGTTCTGGATTAATTCATATCTCACGCTTGTATGATACACACTTATAGGATACACACTGCAGACATTTTCACTGTTGAGTGATGTAACGGGGTCTACCCAGGCTGGGGTACCTCTTTCAGTACCACCCCGTGTTTTCGGAGGTCCGCTCTGCGTTGGCTGGAGTCTGAATGAATGACGCTGGCTGGAATTCCTTGGTTACATGGGCGCATATAAAAGATGACTGCTTCTCCACGTATTTCCAGTCTGATAACACTTTACTCACAGGACACAGAATATATCACACAGATGCAGAGGGCAGGCCAATAGCAAAGCGGCAGGCCAGACATACATTACAAAAGCCGCAGGTGGCCGGAGCCTGCCGATGTTTACTGTGGGAATTACAAAGGTGGGGGGAGGGCGGACAAAAGGAGAATATCGTGTCCCCTCTGCCCAGGGGCGCAGCCTGTGGGCTGATGCATTAGGGACATGCATCTCACATAGAACCTATTATACATACATATAACTGCACAACATATTCTGGGTGCTGAGTGGTTCTGTAACACGTAACATGGCTCCCCCTTTTCAGCGACGTGATCGGCATACACAGTCTGATCCTCAACGGATCGGTTTGGGGATGACCGAAGTTTATGGTGTTGGTACAAGTTCCGTTTGTTGACTTAGTCCATCGGCGTTACTGCTGGGTCTGTGGTGGATGGTGAAGTCCAGAGGTTGTAGGGCTAAACTTCACCGCAGCAATCTGGCGTTGTCTCTGGAGACCCGATTAAGCCAGACTAGGGGATTATGGTCCATTAGGAGGGAAAACTGTCGTCCATACAAATATGGTTGTAAATTCTTGAGTGCCCATACTACCGCCAGGCACTCCTTCTCGATGGCCGCATAGCTTACTTCACGGGACAGTAGTTTCCGACTCAGGTAAGCTTCCGGGTGTTCTTGGCCGTACGGGCCCGACTTGGCTCAGTACTGCCCCCAATCCAAACATAGAAGCGTCTGTGTGAACAGGAAACGTTTAGTTGGATCGGGTGCGGCCAATACAGGGGTATTGGTGAGGGCGTCCTTTAGTTGACGGAAGGTTTCCTCACACTCTGAGGTCCAGGTTACCTGGCGGGGTTGGTTCTTACGGGTCAGATCAGTGAGGGGCTTGGCTACGCTGCTGTAATTGGGAACGAATTTCCTGTAATAACCCGCTGTCCCTAGAAACGCCATGACCTGGGTTTTAGTGCGTGGGATGGGCCATTTGGCTATGGCCTCAGTCTTGGCTGGTTCTGGTCGCTGTTTCCCACTTCCCACCCAATGCCCTAAATACTGAACCTCTGCTTTGCCCACGTGACACTTGTTTGGGTTCAGGGTGATTCCAGCCTGGTGGATCCTGTCCAATACTGTCTCTAGGTGATTTAGATGCTCTTCCCATGTCGCACTGTAGATGGCGATGTCATCCAGGTCATCCAGAAGCCGGTCAGCCAGCCTTTGGAAGGTCGCCGGGGCATTCTTCATCCCGAATGGCATAGCTCGAAACTGGAATAAGCCGAACGGGGTGACAAATGCCGACTTGGGAATAGCGTCAGGACTAAGGGGAATCTGCCAGTAGCCTTTGCATAGATCGATGGTGGTCAAATACTTTGCCCCCTCCAGCCGGTCTAACAACTCATCCACACGCGGCATGGGGTATGCATCCGTCACTGTTTTCTCATTGAGCTTACGATAGTCTACACAAAACCGTGTAGTCCCATCCTTCTTGGGCACTAACACTACAGGGGATGCCCAGGGACTATCTGACACTTCAATGACCCCTAAACGCAGCATCTCTTGTATCTCTTGTCGCATCCCCTCTCGTACAGACTCAGGGACGCGGAAGGGGTTTTGTCGTAGGGGGGTCTGATCCTGGGTCTCAACCTTGTGTTGTGCCAGGTGAGTGTACCACGGTCTCTCTGAAAACATCCTCTGTCGCAGCCTCAACAACGCCTCCGCCTGCTGTCTCTCCCGGGGGCCTAGGTCTTCACCTAAGTGTACCTGGTCCCATGTTTTAAACTAAGTCCTTTCCCCTAAGACATCCGGCAAGGGAAGTCCGGCTAAATCCTCTGCTTCAGGTGCACAGATGGCCACTACCTCTTCAGGGCACTCCTGGTAGGGCTTCAGCATATTCACGTGGAACATGCGGATAACCCTGGGGTCATCACAATCGCTGACATTATAGGTTGTGTCGGCTATTTTCCCCACTAGGGGAGGTAGGTAGGGCCCCTGCCATGCAGCTTGAAACTTATTTTGCTTAGTGGGCTGTTACACCAGGACCTTCTGTCCTATTTCCAAAGTGTGCTCTCTGGCCCTCCGATCGTACCATACGCGCTGGCGCCGCTGGGTCGCCTGCAGGTTCTCATGTACAACCTGGGTCAGCTCCTGCAGGCGGTCCCGGAATTCCAGCACATAGGGTACAATAGGTACTCCTTCTATGAGGCCCTCCCCCTCCCAGTGTTCCAGCACTAAGTCTAGGGGTCCCCTTACCCGTCTCCCGTATACCAGCTCGAACGGGGAGAACCCTGTGGATTCTTGGGGCACCTCCCGATAGGCAAACAGGAGGTGTGGCAAGAATTTCTCCCAGTCCCTGTAGGTCCTGTTAAAAGTCCCAATGAGCTGTTTTAATGTCCCGTTAAAGCGTTCACACAACCCATTGGTTTGCGGGTGGTACGGGGCGCTTCTAATGGACTTTACGCCGCACAGCTTCCACAGTTGGTTGGTCACCTCTGCTGTAAACTGGGTACCCTGGTCCGAGATAATCTCCCGGGGAAATCCAACCCGTGAGAAAACCTGGAGCAGGGCGGCCGCCACCGTTTCTGCCAGTATGTTAGGTAACGCAACCGCCTCTGGATACCGTGTGGCATAATCTACCACTGTCAATATATACCTTTTCCCGGACGGACTGGGTTTGGCTAACGGCCCTATCAGATCGACCGCTACTCGACTAAATGGTTCCTCCACAATGGGGAGGGGGCTTAATTTGGCCTTGCATCTATCCCCCCTCTTGCCAATGCGCTGACAACTGTCACAGGTCTGGCAGTACTGACGAACATTATAGGTTACCCCTGGCCAAAAGAAGTTTTGTGTCAGACGATGCCTGGTGCGACTGACGCCGAAGTGCCCGGCCAAGGGTATATCATGAGAGATTCGCAGTAACTCCTGCCTATACTTCTTGGGAACTACCAGCTGTTGTTTTATAGTGGGGCTCGTCCCTGTGTGGTGCTGCTCTGTGATCCGGTAGAGGAGTCCCTGCTTCCATACAAACTGTTCCCCTTCCAGTACTCCTCTCCCCTCCTGTGCCTTCCCACAATATCCCTCTAATGAAGGATCCACAAGTAACTCCCTCTTAAATTCATCTGGGGGTGGCCCAAGAAATGTGTCTGGCTATAGGAATACATGTAGGGCTGGGATGTCTTACCTGAGCCTCCTCTGAGTGTTATTCCGCCTCCGCAGCTCGAGCTTGTCTCCGGGTGGTCACAGGATAGGTCTCAGTCAGAGGGGCCACCGATAATGCAGACAACATGGGTCCCAAGTCATTTCCCAGCAAGACGTCTGCAGGCAAATCCTCCATCAAGCCGACCTCAACAAGGCCATCCCCGACTCCCCAGTTCAGGTGAATCGTGGCAGTGGGCAGTCGATGTATAGCTCCCCCTGCTACACGGACTGCCACTGTCCGGTCCGTCTTCTCTTGGTCTCGGACGAGATGAGGCTTCACAAGGGTCAAAGTTGCCCCAGAATCTCTTAGTCCCTGCATACATTTCCCATTAACCCACACGACCTGTCGAAGCTGTTGTCTCGGGGTTTAGTCCATTAAAGAATTGTTCTAACAGGAAGAGCTGGAGGACATCCTCCTTAGTGGTTGCTTGGCTCCCTTGTACCCACTGTAGCAGTGACCGCCGTAATTTACAGGCCCATTCAGCGTGGGTGTCGGTTACGCATTTTATAAGTCTGCGGAACTTTTGGCGGTAGGCCTCTGGTGTCAGCGCATACCGGGCCAAGATCACTTCTTTGATCCGCTCATAGTCCATACAGTTCTCATCAGGAACCGTGCGAAAGGCGTCCGCTGCCCGGCCTGTCAGCTTGCTGGCCAGAATCTGAACCCGTTCCTCCGGCTTCACTTGATGAAGGGCAAACTGCCGCTCAAAGTCCTGCAGAAAGCCATCAATGTCTTCCTCTGCCTCCCCCAACTGTCGGAAGGCATTATACTGGATCTTTTTGTGGCTTACTGTTGAAGGTACCTGGTCGAAGGCCAGAGCTCCCCCTGCTCGCTGGCTCTCCTCTCTCCGCTCTTTCATCTCCATCTTGGCCAGCTCCACTTTGGTCCGCTCTGCCATCTCCATCTTGGCTAGCTCTATCCTGGTCCGGTCGGCCATCTTTCCCTTCAGATCAGTACGCACATCAGCCATCACCTCTCGTATGATCTCTACTGCAGGGTTTAGGCCATAGAACGCCAGTCTGTTCTTTACCTCCCTCTGGAATTCGGTCTCCTCCACATTCACATTGGGGGGCGCTGCACTGTCGTGTTCCATGATGGCTGCTATCAAATCCGCTTTTGTTTTGTTGCTGGCGATCAACCCTCGGGCTTCCACCAGATCTTTTAATGTAGTCCTCTTTAACTTCTGGTAGTTATTTTCCATTCATTCCTTTCCTCCTGTAGAAGGGGTATCAAATCCCACTGTCTGCCACCAGTGTAACGGGGTCTACCCAGGCTGGGGTACCTCTTTCAGTACCACCCTGTGTTTTCGGAGGTCCGCTCTGCGTTGTCTGGAGTCTGAATGAATGACGCTGGCTGGAATTCCTTGGTTACATGGGCGCATATAAAAGATCACTGCTTCTCCACGTATTTCCAGTCTGACAACACTTTACTCACAGGACACAGAATATATCATACAGATACAGAGGGCAGGCCAATAGCAAAGCGGCAGGCCAGACATACATTACAAAAGCCGCAGGTGGCCAGAGCCTGCCAATGTTTACTGTGGGAATTACAAAGGTGGGGGAGGGCGGACAAAAGGAGAATATCGGGTCCCCTCTGCCCAGGGGCGCAGCCTGTGGGCTGATGCATTAGGGACATGCATCTCACATAGAACCTATTATACATACATATAACTGCACAACATATTCTGGGTGCTGAGTGGTTCTGTAACACGTAACAAGTGAAAATGGCAAACTTCTGTTGTAGTGACCAGTACGTTGTAGTGACCAGTATGTTACAGTCACCAGTACATTATGCCCAGCCTGTGCTTCTGGAGGCATGCACCGGTAAGTTAGGCGGGCTCTCATTTCTTCAGAAATGCCAAACATGTAGACACTTTATGTGGTTTAGGTACACTGTGGGGCTAAGAAGGTAGGGGGCATTTGAATTTGGGAGCAGAGAATTTGCTGAATTTCTTTTGGCGGGTGAGGAGCCATTTCGCTTTTCCAGAGCATGTGTTCTATCAGTAATGTGGAAGCCCCCTATATTTCGGTTAACAGATGACGGACCCGAGTGGGGACTTGCTTTTTTGTGGATTGAGGTGAAGCTTTTATTGGGAACATTTTATATAACGTTTGGGATCACATTTGTTCGGCACTGTTCGCTGACCACTTGCTTTGGGGTTCCATCTAAATCTCTGAGTGATATGATTCAGGTAAAACCCCGAGGGATCCATTCACTGTAATGAGGCAGCAGAGTGACTCTGGACTCCATCTGGCCTCTGGTCAGCGGTGTCCTTTTCATAAGTGCACAAAACTGTAGCTAACGGCCCTATTATGCAATCCTAAAAAGGCGGACACCGCCAGACGGCGCCCACAGTGCCTCCATCTGCCATATTATAGGGAATCTTCCATTGAGGGTTCTGTCTGAATCATGTATTTCAGAGATTTACACGGAAACCCCGGTGTAAGCGCTCAGTGCAGAGTGCAGGATAAATGTGCGCTGAGCCTTACTGCGATCTTTGAGAGGCAGAATTGGTTTTATATTTTTTTTTTTCGCAGTTCCTCATGTGGTATGCTGTATGTGATTAGGCAACTTTATTTTTTAGGTTGTGTTAGCTGCGCACAAGACAAGGCGGGATTCCTGGAGTGGACCATCTGGACCGTGGCACCAAGGGGCCCCAGACGAGCAACCAGGTGAAGCCGACCCCTATACAGGGACCGTTTGGAGCAGGTCCAGGGGTTCGAATGCCACGGTAGCCAGAACCAAGAGGGGCGGCTCGGAATGGAATACTGAGAAGAAGACGGGAAAGAGGAACTGAATAAGGACTGCTGGAGTAGACACCAGTAGGCAGGACTAGAGCAGGTACGGACACAGGTAGGCTGGACTGGAGCGGGTACGGACACAGGTAGGCAGGACTGGAGTGGGTGCGGACACAGGTAGGCAGAACTGGAGCAGGTACGGACACAGGTAGGCAGGACTGGAGCAGGTACGGAGACTGGTAGGCAGGACTGGAGCAGGTATGGAGACTGGTAGGCAGGACTGGAACAGGTACGGACACAGGTAGGCAGGACTGGAGCAGGTACGGACACAGACGGGCAGAACTGGAGCAGATACGGACACAGGTAAGCAGGACTGGAGCAGGTACGGAGACTGGTAGGCAGGACTGGAACAGGTACGGACACAGGTAAGCAGGACTGGAGCAGGTACGGACACAGGTAAGCAGGACTGGAGCAGGTACGGAGACTGGTAGGCAGGACTGGAGTCAGAGAGCAGGACTGCAAAGAAGCACACTGTGATTAATGGCAAGGAGCCTGAAGCCAGGCGGAACCACGGAGCTTACAGTGCTGAGAAAACAACAACGGTCAGGCACCTCCACTAAGGGAGGGTGGCCTAATATAGCTGCCGCTGTGCCCCCATTGGTCCGGCGGTGCTACCGGGTCAGGGCACCGCCGGAGACAAGATTAGGAATGGAGAGCCGGCCGCGGCCTACGGCGCATGCGCAAGGCCCGCAGTGACGTCACCGGCCGCGGGCCGGTCAGAGAGGGACGCCGACGCCGGGGCTGGAGGGAGTGAGGCTGCAGCGCGGGGTAAGTATCTTTCCAGTCCACAAGGAAAAAGGTCCTCCCTCTAACTCTCTTCATGGCGAGAATATCTCTTACCTCAAAAGTGTCATCTGCACCCATCGGCTGAGGGGCTGGACTAGGCGAGGGATGGAACTGATTCAGAACCACAAGTTTCAGGAGAGAGACGTGGAAGGTGTTCGGGATGCAGAGCGAAGCAGGCAACCTCAACTTGTAGGCGACTTCATTGTCCCGTTCCAGGATCTCGAAAGGGCCAATGTATCGGGGGCCCAGCTTGTAAGAGGGTAGTTTTAGTCGGATGTACTTGGACGAAAGCCAGACCTTATCCCCAATGTGAAACGGTGGAGGATCCAACCTGCTCTTGTCTGCGTGGTTCTTGATTCGCTTGCTGGCCCTTTTGAGGGCCGAGTTGGTCTCGGACCAGATTTCAGAGAATTCCTGGAACAGGGAGTTGGCTGCCGGTACCTCGGAGGTTGGGGTGACAGGAAGAGGTATATTAGGATGTTTGGCGAACACCACGAAAAAGGGCGATTTGGTAGAGGATTCGCCAGCATGATTGTTGTAGGCGAACTCCGCCCATGGAAGCAGATCAACCCATCCATCCTGATGGGCGTTGGAGAAATGTCAAAGGTATGCAGTCAACGTCTGGTTAGTTCGGTCTACTTGCCCATTGGTCTGCGGATGATAGGCAGATGAAAAATCCAAGGATATATCCAGAAGTTTGCAAAGCGCTCTCCAAAACTTAGCCGTAAACTGTACTCCACGATCAGACACAATTCGTCGAGGTAGGCCGTGTAATCTGAAAATCTGATGGACGAAAATCTTGGCTAATCCAGGTGCAGAAGGAAGGCCACTTAAAGGAATGAAATGAGCCATTTTAGAAAAGCAGTCCACGACCACAAGAATCACCGTACACCCAGAAGAGCGATATTCTCCCAAGGTGATGTAGGCACCGGCAAAGGAAGCAACAGGCCAAATGGAGGATGACGAGGTGTCTTATTCCTAGCACAGGAGGAACAGGAGGCAACGAAGTCTGCCACATCTTGGCGTAGAGTAGGCCACCAGTATACTGAGTTATGAGAGCAAGGGTCTTCCCCATTCCGGCGTGACCCGCCCATTTGGAGGAATGCCCCCATAGAAGAACTCTCCTTTTGACGTTCTCTGGCACAAGAGTCTTGCCCGGAGGTGGAGAAAGCAGAGTCAACGGCGCCACAGTGATTATCCTCGTGGGGTCAATGATGTGGGAAGGTTCCTCCCCAGCCTCTGTTGGTTGAAAGACTCTGGATAGGGCATCTGCTTTAGTGTTTCTGTCTCCAGGGCAGAAGTGAAGCTCAAAATCAAAGCGAGTGAAAAACAAGGACCATCTAGCCTGTCGAGGATTAAGTCTCTGGTCGGACTGGAGGTAGGCTAGATTTTTGTGGTCCGAGTAAACAACAAATGGATGGACAGCTCTCTCCAGAAGGTGACGCCACTCCTCCAATGCCAATTTGATGGCCAAAAGCTCGCGGTCGCCAATCGAGTAATTAGACTCGGCAGGGGAGAAGGCCTTGGAGAAGAATCCACAGGGGCGTAGGCGGCCCGAAACGGTCTTCTGGGATAAGACAGCCCCGGCACCAGTCGAGGAAGCGTCACCTCCAGCATAAAAGGTTTGCTGCTCTGGGGATGGGTCAACACGGGAGCCGTGGAAAAAGCCTGTTTTAGCGACTGGAAGGCTTCTTCGGCCTCTGGCGTCCAGGAGTTTGCAGAGGTCCCCTTACGGGTAAGAGCGGAGATTGGCTTGGAGAGTGAGGAAAAATGCGGAATGAATTGTCGATAATAGTTGGCGAATCCCAGAAAACGTTGGATGGCTCTTAGGCCGACGGGGCGAGGCCATTTGAGAATGGCGGACAGTTTCTCGGGATCCATCTGCAGCCCGGAGTCGGAGACGATGTAGCCCAGAAATGGCAGTGAGGTTTGCTCGAACAGGCACTTCTCCATCTTGGCATACAAACGATTCTCCCGAAGACGCTGAAGAACCAGGCGGACAGTCCTCCTGTGAGATGGAAGATCAGAGGAGAAGACAAGGATGTCATCCAGGTATACTACAACACAGGAGTACAGGAGATCCCGAAAGATCTCATTGATGAACTCCTGGAACACTGCATGGGCATTGCACAGACCGAATGGCATCACCAGGTACTCATAATGACCGTCACGGGTGTTAAAGGCGGTCTTCCATTCATCGCCGGCACGGATGCGGATGAGATTGTACGCCCCTCTGAGGTCCAATTTGGAGAAGATGCGTGCCCCTCTGAGATGGTCAAACAACTCCGGGATGAGTGGGAGTGGGTACCGGTTTTTGATAATGATGTTCAATCCTCTATAGTCGATGCATGGGCGCAGCGAACTGTCCTTTTTAACAAAGAAGAAACCGACGCCTGCGGGAGATGAAGACTTCCGAATGAATCCCTTGGCTAGGTTCTCCGTGACGTACTCAGACATGGCTGCGGATTCTGCAGGAGACAGTGGATAGATCCTACCCCTAGGAGGAATAGAACCTGGGATTAACTCGATAGGACAATCGAAGGGTCGATGTGGTGGAAGAACCTCTGCCTCCTTCTTGTCAAAGACTTCTGCATAAGCCCAATAGGCTGAGGGAAGCCCAGAGAGCTCCCGAGGTGGGCGTGCGGGAACAGCCGGATGAATGGGATTCAGACAGCGACCTTGACACGGATCTCCCCAGCGCAAAACCTCCCCGGACGACCAGTTGAGTACCGGCTGGTGTGTCCGTAACCAAGGGAAGCCAAGTAGAATGGCATGAGACAAGTCGGGCAACACGTAGAAAGCCACTTTTTCTCGGTGGAGAGCGCCGACTTGCAAGACAACCTCCTCTGTGACCGCGGTGATGGGTTCTAGTAGTGGGCTGCCGTCAACGGAAGCGATGACCCGGGGGATCTTCAGGGTAACCATGGGAATACGATACTTGTCCACTACTTCACGCCGGATGAAGTTGCCTGCAGAGCCCGAATCCACGTAGGCCACCTCGGACCCACGCATCTCCCCTGAAAGTAAAAGAAAAAATGTAAGAGCTTGAGAGGAGTCATAATCACCTAGGAAGGCCTCTCTTACCTGGCCAAGTTTGAAGAGTTTCCCGGTCTCTCGGGACAAGAGCGGATGAAGTGGGATGCTCCTCCACAATAAAGACAAGAGACCCTGCTCCCGTCTCTCTTTCTGATGTCTCTCTGCCATCCGGACCCGGTCTACCTGCATGGGCTCAGGAGGCGGAGTGTGAACAGGACCAGACGGGCATGGACTAAAGGACCGATTAGCGGTCGGGGCAGGTCTAATGGGCCTCCTGTCCCTCGCAGGTTCTCGGGCGCGCTCCTGGAACCGGAGGTCGATTCGACTGGCCATGGAGATGAGGTCCTCGAGGGTGGTAGGGGTATCCTGACCTGCCAACTCATCCTTAATCCTGCCCGACAATCCACGCCAAAAGGCTCCGACCAATGCCGCATTATTCCATCCCAATTCGGAAGACATGGTGCGGAACCGAATGGCGTATTGACCAACTGTCAGGGTGCCCTGGTGGAGGTTGAAAAGTGACTCAGTAAGTGAGGCTATCCATCCTGGCTCATCAAACACCTTACGAAAGTTGTCCAGGAAAACCGGAATATTAGAGACCATGGGATCATCACTCTTCCAGAGAGGATTTAGCCAGGATAAGGCCTCCCCCTCCAGATGGGACATGATAAAGGCCACCTTGGCCCTATCGGAGGGATACTGGTGAGGCTCAAGCTCGAAATGCAAGCCACACTGGTTTAAAAACCCTCTACACTGGGGTCACCACTGTACCGGGGTGGTTTGGCAAGGTGAGGAGAGGGAAATGAAGCGGGACTGGGAATGGCGGCCGAGGCTGCGGCGGCGGACTGGAGGTCTCCCAGACGGTTGTCTACAGAAGTCATATACGACAAAATATGGGACTGAGCGTCCCGCTGCTGGCTCAACTCCTGCTGGAGGCTGGCCAGCTGGGCGGCATTTCCTAAATCGGCAGCCTGAAGAGCAGATAGGCGGGACTCCATGGACTTCATGACCAACATGATGCGCCCCTGGTTCTCCCGTAAAAAGAGCAACTCCTTTTGACCGGGAGCTGAAACACCGGCAGGATCCATGGCCTGACTGTACTGTTAGCTGCGCACAAGACAAGGCGGGATTCCTGGAGTGGACCCTCTGGACCGTGGCACCGAGGGACCCCGGACGAGCAACCAGGTGAAGCCGACCCCTATACAGGGACCATTTGGAGCAGGTCCAGGGGTTCAAATGCCACAGTAGCCGGAACCAAGAGGGGCGGCTCGGAATGGAATACTGAGAAGAAGACGGGAAAGAGGAACTGAATAAGGACTGCTGGAGTAGACACCAGTAGGCAGGACTAGAGCAGGTACGGACACAGGTAGGCTGGACTGGAGTGGGTACGGACACAGGTAGGCAGAACTGGAGCAGGTATGGACACAGGTAGGCAGGACTGGAGCAGGTACGGAGACTGGTAGGCAGGACTGGAGCAGGTACGGACACAGGCGGGCAGAACTGGAGCAGATACGGACACAGGAAAGCAGGACTGGAGCAGGTACAGAGACTGGTAGGCAGGACTGGAGCAGGTACGGAGACTGGTATGCAGGACTGGAACAGGTACAGACACAGGTAAGTAGGACTGGAGCAGGTACGGACACAGGTAAGCAGGACTGGAGCAGGTACGGAGACTGGTAGGCAGGACTGGAGTCAGAGAGCAGGACTGCAAGGAAGCACACTGTGATTAATGGCAAGGAGCCTGAAGCCAGGCGGAACCACGGAGCCTACAGTGCTGAGAAAACAACAACAGTCAGGCACCTCCACTAAGGGAGGGTGGCCTAATGTAGCTGCCGCTGTGCCCCCATTGGTCCGGCGGTGCTACTGGGTCAGGGCACCACCGGAGACAAGATAAGGAACTGAGAGCCGGCCGCGGCCTACGGCGCATGCGCAAGGCCTGCAGCGACGTCCCCGGATGCGGGCCGGTCAGAGAGGGACGCCGACGCCGGGGCTGGAGGGAGCGAGGCTGCAGCGCGGGGTAAGTATGGCCACGCGCGATGGGAAGCCTGGCGGGGAGCGTGACTGGGGGCCCGGGGACCGTGACAGAAGGCATGGGGGCCGTGACAGGTTGTTGCGATTACAGTGATACTAGATTTATATCGGGTTGTAATGTTTGGCTGCTGTCACACACTAAAAGATGCTTTTGATTGCGCATCACCATATTTTGAGAGCTGAAGAAAAAGAACTACTGCAAATAGCGCACACTGAACCAGTACAAAAACAATGTTTTATTGATGCAGCAATACAATTAAAAACATAATAAAAACATATGAAGCATCCCCTGATGAAGCCGCATGGGTTGCGGCGATACGCGTGGGGTATGATCCTGGGTGTAGCACCCACTTGGTTATCGCTGTATTTTCACTGCGACCTTATTATTGGTTGCTCTGGAGTAATTTTTGTGTGGTACAATTGAATATTGGATTGTGGGCATTGGCCATATTGCTGTTGGCTTATTATGGCCTGTGTGCCCTAACCAGTGAATATTTAGGGACACATGCATGGAATTATTTCATGCAGCGATTGTGCAATATTAGGGCCCTTGGTCTCCATGAGCAGGTTTATGGGGTGGTTGTTGTGATTAATTGCAGTGAGGTTGGACCACATGGTTGATATACAGGTTATTACAGCATAATCTATAATTGTGATATGCCATACTTCACTGTTATATATTGTGGGATGCTTCATATGTTTTTATTATGTTTTTAATTGTATTGCTGCATCAATAAAACATTGTTTTTGTACTGGTTCAGTGTGCGCTATTTGCAGTGGTTCTTTTTCTTCTCTTCTCATGTTTATTATTCCACTGTTGCTGCACCTAAACCTTCATTTATATATTTGTGATTGGTACAGTTGGTGCGCCCCATTTTTGTTATACATATTTTGAGAGCTATGATTTTTTTCCATATTTTGACCCAGAGTGTCATGTATGGAATTGTTTTTTGCAGGATGAGTTGACATTTTTATTGGTACCATAAAATTATATTACATTTTATTGGTATTGTATTTGCCTTCTGACTGAGCACTCTGCCCCTAAGGTCCTGTCACACCTAGCGATACGATCCCGACAGCGATACGACACGACAGGGATCGTTGCCGCATCGCTATGTGGTCGCTATTGAGATGTCAGACAGTCCAATCTACCCAACGACTGAGCAACGATCTAGCGTGTCATAGCGACCTTTGTAACGATGTCGTTGGGACCCTGTCGCATTGCATGTTCCATTGACGATTCACACCTCGATGAGGGATGTACTGTGTGACGCTGTATTTACACAGGCGTGGATTGCGCTCCCTTTCTCACGCCCTCTCAGCTCTGAATGGTGGATGCTACCGCGTCCTGATTGGCCGTGCATTTAAAAGAAGGTGATGTACTAGCGCTCCATTTCATTCAAAAAATACCTACCATTAACTGGCTAGAGAAGCAACGAAGATGGAAGAGCAGATGATCCAAAATGGAGTTGCAGCCGTTGGACAAAAACAGGATCTCAACTTGGACACACCCGGGTCAGGAACAAAGAACTGAAGCGCTACTTTGTTAGCTTCTTTTAAAAGGAAGCCCGCCAATCAGGATGCTGTAGTGACCACCAAGCAGAGCCGAGGTAGGCGTGGAAACGAGAACGCTAATCCCCGCCTTGTCTTGCTTCTGAGTCGCTAACGAGGTTGTTAGGCTAGGTGTCAAACGTGACTATACAAGCGACTCAGCGGGACATGAGCGACCAAAGAAATGTCCAGACATTTTGGGCACGATCAGTGATTCCCGGCAGGGGGGCTGGTCGCTGGTCACTGTCACACACAGTGATCTCTCTGGTAAGATCACTATAACGTCACAGTTCTAGTGACTCAGCAGCAATCTCGCTAGCGATCTCGCTTAGTGTGACAGGGCCTTTAGCCTCAGGCGTTTTTAATTTCAGCAGGATCCTACCCCTCCACAAAGATATAGACTTTAGTCTAAGAGAAGATTCACATTAGATTCCCAGAGAGATGTAGACTGTCTAAGAGAGGATTGGCTTTAGGTCCTGGTAACGAGAATCGCATTATCGTGGCTGGCAGGTACACATGAATTGGCCAATTTATGCGCTAAGCATTCTCAATTTGTCATATTTCTAGTGCAGTAATGCAATTCAATTTTCATATTTCATGTTTGCATGTTATAGCGCTACAGAGTGCTGCTTTATTTGTATGATTGTATATGAGTTGGCGACGCTAGCTAAGCACCTGTTCAGACCCAATTTGTGTTTGGATGTGACGGTCAGTTTTTTGATATCATACAGGAACATGGTCTGATCATACCATATCTCCTGGGCAGGGGGAGAAGCAAGAGCATATACAGACAGGACAACACAGGATCACAGCTGATTCTTCCTGTGAGGACAAACAGTTCCCTGCCTGTTTATAAAATATGTTTTACCTCACAGAAAGTATCAGCTGTGATCCCGAGCTGTACTGTCTGTATATTCTCTTGCTCCCTCCCTTGCACGGGAGCTGTGGTATGATTAGACCATGTTCCTCTACTGTAGGACACGGCCATTACACAGTACACAGCAGGGGCACATTAATAAGATTATCTCAGCACAGGAACATTTTATTTATCACATAAAATTGTGCAAATTATTCTTATTTCGAGATCTATTGATTAAAGAGTAGATTAAAATGAACTTTGTTTGTGGGAAAACCCCTTTAAGTTTTACATTTCCACTAAACACCACCCTACTGAACCCATACTAACACAATACAGGAAGTGCTGTCATATGGATTTTCGAAAACCGGGATGGTGCTTAATAATTCAAATATACAGTTAGGTCCATATATATTTGGACAGAGACAACATTTTTCTAATTTTGGATCTAGACATTACCACAATGAATTTTAAACAAAACAATTCAGATGCTGTTGAAGTTCAGACTTTCAGCTTTCATTTGGGGGTATCCACATTAAAATTGGATGAAGGGTTTCAGCTCCTTAACATGTGCCACCCTGTTTTTAAAGGGACCAAAAGAAATTGGACAGATTAACTAATTGTAAATAAAATGTTCATTTCTAGTACTTGGTTGAAAACCCTTTGTTGGCAGTGACTGCCTGAAGTCTTGAACTCATGGACACACCAGACGTTGTGTTTCCTCCTTTTTGATGCTCTGCCAGGCCTTCACTGTGGTGGTTTTCAGTTGCTGTTTGTTTGTGGGCCTTTCTGTCTGAAGTTTAGTCTTAACAAGTGAAATGCATGCTCAATTGGGTTGAGATCAGGTGTCTGACTTGGCCATTCAAGAATATTCCACTTTTTTGCTTTAATAAACTCCTTGGTTGCTTTGGCTTTATGTTTTGGGTCATTGTCCATCTGTAGTATGAAACGACGACCAATCAGTTTGGCTGCATTTGGCTGGATCTGAGCACACAGTATGGCTCTGAATACCTCAGAATTCATTCGGCTGCTTCTGTCCTGTGTCACATCATCAATAAACACTAGTGACCCAGTGCCACTGGCAGCCATGCATGCCCAAGCCATCACACTGCCTCCGCCGTGTTTTACAGATGATGTGGCATGCTTTGGATCATGAGCTGTACCATGCCTTCGCCATACTTTTCTCTTTCCATCATTCTGGCAGAAGTTGATCTTGGTTTCATCTGTCAAAAGAATGTTCTTCCAGAACTGTGCTGGCTTTTTTTAGATTTTTTTTAGCAAAGTCCAGTCTAGCCTTTTTATTCTTGATGCTTATGAGTGGCTTGGACCGTGCAGTGAACCCTCTGTATTTACTTTCATGCAGTCTTCTCTTTATGGTAGATTTGGATATTGATATGCCATCCTCCTGGAGAGTGTTGTTCACTTGGTTGGCTGGTGTGAAGGGGTTTCTCTTCACCATGGAGATTATTCTGCGATCATCCACCACTGTTGTCTTCCGTGGGCACCCAGATCTTTTTGCATTGATGAGTTCACCAGTGCTTTCTTTCTTTCTCAGGATGTACCAAACTGTAGATTTTGCCACTCCTAATGTTGTAGCAATTTCTCGGATGGGTTTTTTCTGTTTTTGCAGCTTAAGGATGGCTTGTTTCACCTGCATGGAGCGCTCCTTTGACCACATGTTTCCTTCACAGCAAAACCTTCCAAATGCAAGCACCACACCTCAAATCAACTACAGGCCTTTTATGTGCTTAATTGAGAATGACGTAAAGAAGGGATTGCCCACACCTGTCCATGAAATAGCCTTGGAGTCAATTGTCCAATTACTTTTGGTCCCTTTAAAAACAGGGTGGCACATGTTAAGGAGCTGAAACTCCTAAACCCTTCATCCAATTTTAATGTAGATACCCTCAAATGAACGCTAAAAGTCTGAACTTCAACTGCATCTGAATTGTTTCATTTAAAATTCATTGTGGTAATGTCTAGAACCAAAATTAGAAAAATGTTGTCTCTGTCCAAATATATATGGACCTAACTGTAACTTTTTTGTGTAGAATAGACTTTAGTATGAAGTGTATAGGAGCTCTTTGTTACAAATAACATTTAAGTAGATGATCCTATGAAAATGTTCTTCTTACTGACTCTCCAGTTTGTAAAACATATTTTATTAAACATTTTAGGCCATTCTTACTTAATATAAGGACTCCTGTGTTTAGAATCCCCATCTCTTGGTCAGAGTATACAGTGAGGAAAAAAGTATTTAGTCAGCCACCAATTGTGCAAGTTCTCCCACTTAAAAAGATGAGCGAGGCCTGTAATTGACATCATAGGTAGACCGCAACTATGAGAGTCAAAAAAAGAAAACAAATCCAGAAGATCACCTTGTCTGATTTGGCAAGGTTTATTTTGCAAATTATGGTGGAAAATAAGTATTTGGTCATTAACAAAAGTTCATCTCAATATTTTGTTATACCGTATTTTTTGCTTTATAAGACGCTCCGGATTATAAGATGCACCCCAAATTTTGAGGAGAAAAATAGGAAAAAAACTTTTTTTAATAAAATGGTGGTGCATCTTATAATCCATGCGTCTTATTGCTTACCGGGGGTGGTGATGGAGGAGGCCGGAGTGGAACATTGCTGCTGGGATGAGGGGGTGTTTTGATGTGCAGTGTGCCGGTGTCTGATACTGTCCCCTGATGCTTGCTGCTCCGGCACTGTCCCTTGGTGCTTGCCACCACCGCCGCTCTCTGTCCCCCGGTGCCTGCCACCACCGTCGTGCTCTGTCCCCCAGTGCTTGCCACCGCAGTGCTCGGTCCCTGGTATTTGACACCACTACCGCGCTCTGTCCCCCGATTCTTACACCCACCGCCATTTTCCAGGAAGAAATCCACAGGAAAGCAGGCATGGAGCGGCAGAGACCTCTCACGCTGAACGGGACAGAGCGCGGCTGTGGCGGCAACCTCCGGGGAACAGAGTGCAGCGGTGGCGGTAAGAACTGGGGACAGCGCAGCCCCAGGTATATCCTCTTTGTAAGATGCACCCCCATTTTCCCCTCATATTTGGGGGAAAAAAGTGCGTCTTACAAAGCGGAAAATACGGTATATCCTTTGTTGGCAATGACAGAGGTCAAATGTTTTCTGTAAGTCTTCACAAGGTTGGCACACACTGTTGGTGGTATGTTGGTCCATTCCTCTATGCAGATCCCCTCTAGAACAGTGATGTTTTGGGCCTGTCGCTGGGCAACACGGACTTTCAAATCCCTCCAAAGGTTTTCTATGAGGTTGAGATCTGGAGACTGGCTAGGCCACTCCAGGACCTTCATATGATTCTTACGAAGCCACTCCTTTATTGCCCTGGTGGTGTGCTTGGGATTATCATGCTGAAAGACCCATCCACGTTTCAACTTTAATGCTGTTGCTGATGGAAGAAGGTTTGAACTCAAAATCTCACGATACATGGCCCCATTCATTCTTTCATGTACACAGATCAGTCGTCCTAGGCCCTTTGCAGATAAACAGCCCCAAAGCATGATGTTGCCTCCCTCATGCTTCATAGTAGGTATGGTGTTCTTTGGATGCAACTTAGCATTCTGTCTTCTCCAAACATGACGAGTTTTGTTTCTACCAAACAGTTCTACTTTGTTTTCATCAGACCATATGACATTCTCCCAATGCTCTTCTGGATAATCCAAATGCTTTCTAGCAAACTTCAGAGGGGCCCGGACATGTACTGGCTTAAGCAGGGGGACATGTCTGGCACTGCAGGTTCTGAGTCTGTGGCGGCGTAGTGTGTTACTGACGGTAGCCTTTATTATGGTGGTCCCAGCTCTATGCAGGTCATTCACTAGGTCCCCCTATGTGGTTCTGGGATTTTAGCTCACCATTCTTGTGATCATTTTGACGCCACGGGGTGAGATCTTGTGTGGAGCCCCAGATCGAGGGAGATTATCAATGGTCTTGTATGTCTTCCATTTTCTTATTATTGCTCCCACAGTTGATTTCATCACACCAAGATGCTTGCCTATTGCAGATTCAGTCTTCCCAGCCTGGTGCAGGGCTGCAATTTTGTTTCTTGTGTCCTTCGACAGCTCTTTGGTCTTCACCATAGTAGAGTATGGAGTGTGACTGTTTGAGGTTGTGTACAGGTCTCTTTTATACTGATAACAAGTTCAAACAGGTGGCATTACTGCAGGTAATGAGTGAAGGAGAGAGGAGCCTCTTAAAGAAGAAGTTATAGGTCTGTGAGCGCCAGAAATCTTGCAAATTTTTAGGTGACCAAATACTTATTTTCAACCATAATTTGCAAAATAAATCTTGCCAAATCATACAAGGTGATTTTCTGGATTTGTTTTCTCATTTTGACTCTCATAGTTGGGTTCTACCTATGATGTCAATTACAGGCCTCTCTCATCTTTTTAGAACTAGCACGATTGGTGGCTAAATACTTTTATCCCCCACTGTAAGTGGTTACAAAAAGTGTCTCTCTGCAAGATCCATCCTGTATGACAGAGATAGCTCAGTGATATGAATGAACGTATGTGTCTGTCTATCTGTGTGTGTATGCGCTCTATGTATACATACTCTATATGTGTGTGTATGTGCTCTGTATATACATACTGTATATGTGTATGTGCTTTGTGTATACATACTGTATATGTGTTTGTTTATGTGCTCTGTGTATACATACTGTATATGTGTGGATGTGCTCTGTGTATACATACTATATATGTATGTATATGCTCTGTGTATACATACTGCATATATGTGTGTATGTGCTCTGTGTATTTATATGTGTTTGTGTATATGCCCTTTGTATGCATACAGTTGTGCCCAAAAGTATTGACACCCCTGCAATTCTGTCAGATAATACTCAGTTTCTTCCTGAAAATGATTGCAAACACAAATTCTTTGGTATTATTATCTTCATTTAATTTGTCTTAAATGAAAAAACACAAAAAGAATTGTCCTAAAGCCATAATTCCACACCAAGCATAAAAAAGAGGGTGGAAAAAAGTATTGGCACTGTTCAAAAAATCATGTGATGCTTCTCTAATTTGTGTAATTAACAGCACCTGTAACTTACCTGTAGCACCTAACAGGTGTTGGCAATAACTAAATCACACTTGCAGCCAGTTGACATGGATTAAAGTTGACTCAACCTCTGTCCTGTGTCCTTGTGTGTACCACATTGAGCATGGAAAAAAGAAAGAAGACCAAAGAACTGTCTGAGGACTTGAGAAACCAAATTGTGAGGAAGCAAGAGCAATCTCAAGGCTACAAGTCCATCTCCAAAGACCTGAATGTTCCTGTGTCTACCGTGCGCCGTGTCATCAAGAAGTTTAAAGCCCATGGCACTGTGGCTAATCTCCCTAGATGTGGATGGAAAAGAAAAATTGAAAAGAGATTTCAACACAAGATTGTGCGGATGTTGGATAAAGAACCTCGACTAACATCCAAACAAGTTCAAGCTGCCCTGCAGTCCGAGGGTACAACAGTGTCAACCCGTACTATCCGTCGGCGTCTGAATGAAAAGGGACTGTATGGTAGGAGACCCAGGAAGACCCCACTTCTTACCCCGAGACATAAAAAAGCCAGGCTGCAGTTTGCCAAAACTTACTGAAAAAGCCTAAAACATTTTGGAAGAATGTTCTCTGGTCAGATGAGACAAAAGTAGAGCTTTTTGGGCAAAGGCATCAACATAGAGTTTACAGGAGAAAAAAAGAGGCATTCAAAGAAAAGAACACGGTCCCTACAGTCAAACATGGCGGAGGTTCCATGATGTTTTGGGTTTGCTTTGCTGCCTCTGGCACTGGACTGCTTGACCGTGTGCATGGCATTATGAAGTCTGAAGATTACCAACAAATTTTGCAGCATAATGTAGGGCCCAGTGTGAGAAAGCTGGGTCTCCCTCAGAGGTCATGGGTCTTCCAGCAGGACAATGACTCAAAACACACTTCAAAAAGCACTAGAAAATGGTTTGAGAGAAAGCACTGGAGACTTCTAAGGTGGCCAGCAATGAGTCCAGACCTGAATCCCATAGAACACCTGTGGAGAGATCTAAAAATGGCACTTTGGAGAAGGCACCCTTCAAATATCAGGGACCTGGAGCAGTTTGCCAAAGAAGAATGGTCTAAAATTCCAGCAGAGCATTGTAAGAAACTCATTGATGGTTACCGGAAGCGGTTGGTTGTAGTTATTTTGGCTAAAGGTTGTGCAACCAAGTATTAGGCTGAGGGTGCCAATACTTTTGTCTGGCCCATTTTTGGAGTTTTGTGTGAAATGATCAATGTTTTGCTTTTTGCTTCATTCTCTTTTGTGTTTTTTCATTTAAGACAAATTAAATGAAGATAATAATACCAAAGAATTTGTATTTGCAATCATTTTCAGGAAGAACCGGAGTATTATCTGACAGAATTGCAGGGGTGTCAATACTTTTGGCCACAACTGTATGTGGCTCGGTACTCTGTATACATACAGCTCTGTCAAAAGTCAGGGAAGGCCCCAGGACTAGCATTTCCCTGGGAGCCATGTTGAATAATTTTCCAAGATTTACTGGAAACAATGTGATGTTGTGGAGTTGGATGGAGAGAATCCAGGGGCTGTTGCGGATGCATCCCCTGGCACCATCACTGGAAGCAGAGATAGCATTGATGGCCTTAGAGGGGGAGGCACGAAACTCTCATGCATAGGTCCCCCCGGGAAAGAAACACTGGACAAGGTGCTGCGCATACTTGAGGAGACACATGGGGACCCGACTGACGTAGGGGAACTCCGTATGCGACTTTCACCGGGTGCAAAGAGAGGGGGAGACAGTGACTCAGTTCATGAAGCCCTATACTGCTATTAGACGGAAGGACGGTGTAGGTGTAAGGTCAGTAGACGTGCTCAGAGATCAGATGGTGATGGGGCTGCGTGACGGAATAATGAAGAAGGCTATGCGAGAGCGCCTGCGGGTAAAACCAGACATGACCTTCTCTGAAGTTGGTAGTGTGGTGCGCACGCGCGAACAGGAACAGGACGTAACAGAGCCGGTGAGAAAGGTGCGGAGCGGGGAGGCAACCACCACCCCAGACAAAGTCCACCGATGGGTAGAAGACCTGAGATTGCAGATCAGCCAGTTCTGTAAAGAAATGGCGGCTTCAAGGAGAACCCAGGCAGAGAGGCCTGGTTCAATGGTGCGAGACAGAGGAGCTGTCCCCCGAAGAGAAGTTGCAGTTACCTAGAGGAGACGTTCCCTCACATGTTATAACTGTGGAGAGCCCGGCCACATTGCCCGGTCGTGTCCCCAGCAGAGCCGACAACCCCCCCCGGCCACGTTAAACTAGGTGGCCCCAAGCACGAGCGACACCACCCGGAGCGTGAAGAGCAGAGGAGGAGTAATAAAAGTTCCACCAGCCTTGTTTCCACGTGCCCCCTGGTCTGGGCCTAAATCAATGGGAGAACCCTGCGGTGTCTGATAGACACCGGTAGACACCGGCTCGCAGTTGACCACCATGCCCGAAAAAATTTTCCGCAGCCACTTCATGGAGGCACTGCGGCCAGAATGGGGCCCAATCATCAAGCTTACGGCAGCCAACCATTTACCCATCCCGGTCGCAGGGGTTGTGTGGCTGAACATACAGTAGAAGTCTGTGGAAAAGATGTGGGGAGAAAAGGAGTATTGCTAGTAGATGGAGAAGCCGCTAAGGATCATACCATAACCCTGGGCATGAACGTGCTTAAAGACCTCGGGAGTATTCTTTTCAATGAGTCCCCAGACCAGTTCCTGTGACAATGGAGTGACCAGATCCCTCAGAGGAAGATCTTTCAGCAGGTGATACGAACAGCTCAGGTCCGGGAAATATGCAGCGACGGGAAGGAAATAGGCAAGATCATCTCCCCCGCCTCTGTTAATCGAGTGTTGCTCCCTGGACAGACCGTGCTCCCCCTGCCTGTCTGAGCAGGTATCCCCCTGGAGGGGGTAGAGGTGCAAGTGGAACCCAGCGGAGCCGACCAGCTACCGTCAGGGATATTGGTCGCACGGACCGTGGCCACTGTGCGGGATGGCACCGTCCTTGTACGCTGTGTGAATTTAGGAGACTCTGCAGCAAATTGGTATGAATAATATTAAAACAACTTTTATTTAAATATTAAAAACTGTAAAGTGGCGAAAAAGTGCCCGTGCAATAGTGCAAATAAAATAGCAACCTGTGCTACACAGCCTTATAATTTTTCTTAATGAAGGACCAGAAAATATCTCATAAACCCAGCTGTATCCTGGTGTGTCCTGTTAAACAACTCAGGTATCGCATATACACATTGTCACAGCTTAGTTATGTCAAACATATGGTGAATGTTTTTCCCAGCAATATGCGCTCCTGAAGGATGATGATGGAACTTGATATTTAGATTCAAGGATGATTTTTATTTTTAATTCAAAATAGAATACAACCGGTTTCGACTGCTAAGGCCTCTTTCACACATCAGGTTTTCGCCGTCAGGCGCGATCCGGCGCTTTTGACAGAAACCGGATCCGGCGAAATGCAATGCCGGATCCGGTTTCCCCCCCATTGACTTGCATTTGCGCCGGATCGCGCTGGATGGCCATGCGTTTCATCCGGTTTTCGCCGGATCCGGCAATGTGTCGCAATGTGTCGCGATCCGGCGTCTGGAAAAAACGTCTACTGTAACGTTTTTTGTCTCCGGCGAAAAAGCCGTACCCGCCGGATCCGGCGCGTCCGGCTTTTTCACACAATGAAAGCCTATGAGCGCCGCAATGCGCCGGATCCGGCGAAAGCCGGATCCGGTGGCCGGATCCGGTTTTTTTGGTCTGAGCATGCTCAGTAACTCTGCCCACAGGAGATATATAAAAGCAAGACAATGGGACCCTCAGCCACACCCAACATGCCACCCAAGCCAAGAACCAGGAGCAGGAGAAGGCAGCAGACATCTGCAGCAGCAGTACCATCAGCACCACCCCAAATGGAGCAGCATGCTGAACGGGAGGGGAGTCCAGAAGCAGATGAGAGACGGTAATTATCAAATCCCCCATTCCTCCAAACTAGGGCCATGGAATATCAAGATATTCATTGGCCCTTTGTTTCTCTCTATTCAACAGCCGCCAAAGAGATGCAGCAGCAGCAGCAGAAATGGCATCACTGGCAGCAGCAATACCCACAGCCATGGAGTCTGGCCATCAACAGGACAGCACATCTTCTTCTGAGAGCCCTCCCTCGCATCGTCAGCGTTTGACGGTAAGTTTTTATTTCCAAAATCCATCATCTCTGTAATATATGTCTATTCATTGCCTTTTATTTCAAAACAGGAATCACAAGATGAAGAGGAGCTCCCAGAAGAAGAAGGAAGGGGTGGACAGACACCTGGAGTGGGCTCACAATTGGTAAGTTTTTTGCATCAAACGCAGAAACACAACATCACACTACACACAACACATAGAAAACAATGTTCTGCAGACCACACACAGAAAACAAATGCCTACATCCAAAGACATAACATTTTTTGTTTTCTTCTCTAGTCTTCCCAATCTGGTGCTCGGCCAAGAGGTCCTCGCAGTGCCTCCCAGGGTCGTCGGCGACAGCAACGCGGCGGTCACCAGCGTGTAAGTATAAATATTTTTGCTTTGTTTTTTTGCACTTTTTATTTCATTTCTTTTGTGGAGGCTAATTATGTTATTTTTGTCTTTTTCTTTAACAGCCTTCACAGCGTGCTCCCGACTCTGACGGTGAGGATGGAGGGATTGATGTGGACCGCCTCATCGATCTCGTCAGAGAAAGGGAGCCGCTCTGGAATATGGCTGACCGCCGCCACGCTGACCTGATCATTACCCGACGACTCTGGGAGGAAATCTGTTCTCTCCTTGTGGGCCGCTGGGAGGACCTCGAAGCTCGGGCCCAGATTAAAGAGCGTAAGTATATACAGTAACGGTTGCTTGATGTAAACCAGTGTTTCCCGAACTCCAGTCCTCGTGGTCCCCACGGATCATGTGTTCAGGATTTCTATTTACTATGGAAATCCTGAAAACATGACCCCTGGGGACCATGAGGACTGGAGTTTGTGAAACACTGATGTTGTATACTAACCACTCCTTTCTCGTTTCAGGGAACAGAATTGTGAATCGGTGGCGGTCTGTGAGGGATCGTTTCAAGAAGGAGTTCAATAAAGAGATGCGGGCCCCGAGTGGATCTGGAGGACGCAGGAGCAAGTACAAGTACGCACAAGCCCTGTCGTTCCTCCGGGAAACAATGCTCACCAGAAGGTAAATATTACACACCACATGTGAAAAAAATGTTAGATGTAACTTTTTTTTTTCAGCCAGGGCCATACCATGTCAGTATTTTAATTGTTTTTTTTCTCTTTATTACACAGCACGGTGAGCAGCACTCGGGAGCCTGCACGATTGGACCCTTCTGAGGCGATCCCTGAGGAGACCGGCACCGAGGGACACTTCGACCGCCCCGGTACATCTGCACCTTCCCAGCCTTCCCACACATTCGACCCATCTGTCCCATCCACCAGCACAGGAGCATCGTGGCCGCCTACATTACATGAAGCTGCTGGTGAGGAGATCGCTTTCCCTTTACCCCACCCTTCTCCCCCTGCCGCCTCTAGTACACCTGCGGGTACTGGGCGGCAGCGGCAGAGGGGTCAGGAAAAGAGTTATGCGCAAGAGTTATTGCATCTGAATGCATCTTTCCAGAACTGTCTCAAAGTCTTGTCAGAGCAAATCTCCGCAGGCTTTCAGCAGATCAACTCCAGCATTCTGGAGGTGAAGACACTTCTGAAAACCATGCATTCAGAAGCAAGATCTTCGCCAAACCACACCTTTTTCAGGTCTGTTGTGGAGCGCATGGCAACACTATCTCCTACCCAGCAGATGCATGTAATGCATTCGTGCCACGGTGCTCTACAGCAGGTTACCTCCCAATCTCCACCTCCCACCACTGTAGTTCCTCCACCTGCACCCCCTCCAGCCACTTTCCATCCTCCCCCTCCTATTACATCTGCACCCCCTCCAGCCACTTTCCATCCTCCCCCTCCTATTACATACCAGCAACCTCACCAGTACCAGACATCTCCCCACTTCCAGCAACCTGCCCCGTCCCAAACGCCTTCCCCGTACCAAACTCCTTCCCCGTACCAAACTCCTTCCCCATACAACTTTCCATCAATATCATCTGCTCCTACAGTCCCTGCCCAACCCTCCACTCCACCGCCCACCACCTCTTCTGCCTCCCACATGTCCACCCATTCTGTAGCTTTTTCCACACCTTCACCTCTAACTGTTCCTTCCCCACCATGATCCCAGTCCTCTCTCCACACACCCAGTGTCGAAGTGTCCCGCAGCCCCTCCAGCAGTATTTCCACCCCACAGTACACAGATTTGTAATGTTTTTTTGTTGTAATAAAAATGCCCATTGGGTTTAAAACCTTTATTAAAAAAGTTTTTTGCACTTTAAAAACATAAAAAAAAAAAAAATTTAAATAAAAGTTAAATTATCGTTTCACAATGGTTGTCTGTCATTTCTTTCTGCGGCGAACTATGTTTTAAAAAAAGGTTAAATACAGGGTATTTCAAAGGTAAAAAGGTATTCAAAACCAGGTATATAACTGTGGGTAAATTTTAGCTTTTTGCCACAGTTGTGTTCCTGGTTGTGTTTGAAGCAAAGTATTTCACCTAAAAAGTTGTGTTTATTGTTGGTGATTTCCTACCAATGTACACAACTTTTGTTAAAAGGTGAAATACTTTGCATAAAACACAACCAGGTACACACCTGTGGCCTAAAGCTAAAAATAGTAAGACCATGACAAGATAGCCAACTTTGGTTGGCAAAGGTATATACTGTTGGTCCAGAAGGTACACAAGTTTAGGGCACAAATCTTTCACACTCTGTCATCCCAGTGTACTCTGCCTTGAGGTGACATAAAGTATAGTGGAAAATTGTCCCTGAAACCGTCACAGAACTTCTAGTGGTAATATTTCCAATGACAACATCCATCTTCGCCAGTAACTTGCTCTTCTCTCCAACCTGCACTTTCTTCTCTACAACCTGTCAAAGAAGGGCTGTAGGAACATGCTATATCTAGTTTTCCAGTAGCCAATCCCGTTCGGAAGGCCACAAGGGTCAATTTTAAAAACCGGATCCGGCGTAATCCGTCGAAAAACGGATAGAAAAACAGATAGAAAAACGGATGAACCGGATGAGACGGATCCGGTTTTGTCTGTCAAGAACAAGACGGATCCGGCAGAAAACCGGATCCGGCACTTCAGGTTTTACAAAACATTTGCCGGATCCGGCATTCCGGCACGACGCCGGATCGCGCCTGACGCCGAAAACCTGATGTGTGAAAGTAGCCTAAGAGTCTTCCTCAGGTATAATGTCAAGAATATAAACGAATCTGTCTGAACACATTTTATAGCAGATCTCCCTGCATGTGGTTTTTGGTGGGAGCTGAAAGGTCTGTTTTTCAGACACACCCAGATACTCAGATATGCAGGATTTTGCACTCTGAGGAATCGAACAAAACCCATATACCAAATAAATGTTACACAAAAAGTTTCACACAAAAAATGTTCACATAAAAAAACAATTAAAAAGTATATATATAAAAATATTCCAAACAAATTTTTCACACTAAAATTTTTTTTTTCCTTTTCTGAAAACACTATAAATATAATACTATGTGTAAAATTTCTTTAAAATGTTATTAAACATACTGAAGTGTGATTTGATACAAAAATATAAAATCCTACAAACATGTACATTATAGCAAAATTTAAAACTCTTCCTTTTTTTTTCCATGTGATGACTGTTTCCAAAAACCAAATGGAAAATTTCGATATTTCATTCATACATGTATAAAACTCGTATTCAATTTCATACCTGTCGATTTTTTTTTTAATTTAAATATCATATACCCTCTATAACATCATTTAATCCATCCGGGTATAATGTACCCAAACGGAAGATCCAATATGATTCTTTCCGGTTTAGCTTTTGTATCCTATTAGTACAATTCTCAGGTATTTGCTCCAGTGGAGTGACGGAAATATTGAATGTTTTATTATGCTTCAAACATAAGTGCCGGGATAAACTCTGCTTTAAAAAACCATTTTTAGTATTGTGTCTGTGGCCATTCATACGGGATCGTAAGGACTGAGTGGTCCGACCCACATATTGCAGCCCACAGGCACAGGTGATAACATATATAACGAAATCACTATCACACGTTAATTTTTGCGTGATTGCTATGGTTTCACCCGTACTATACGATGTAATGTACTGAGTCATATGACTGATAATTTCACAGGTACAACATTTTCGGGAACCACATCGATAGATACCCAGTTTGAAAGCATCAGTTTCATTTATCCTAATTTTTTCTTTTTTCTTTATACATTCCCGTTCCTTATCTTTGGTCATTCTGAGATTACTAGGGGCAATTATACCCTTCACCGTTTGGCCCCTACGAAAGCTAATATTGGGTCTATCTGATAAAAGTTTTTTTAAAAATGTATCCTTTTCCAACAAGTACCAATATTTATTTAAAATATTTCTTATCTCTGTATTACTATGATTAAAAGCGGTAATAAAATTGTACTGCCACCCATCTTTTTTTCTTTCCTTATTCCTATTTTTGTTTACATTAATTATCTGCTCAGGTTTTTCTCCTAGTTATCGCCTCTTCCACTTCCTTGTTTTTATTGTTCTCTCTAGATAAACACTCCTGCTGAGTCCTTTCTAGATTAGTTCTGTATGCTGCCATGATTAATACTTTTGGATATTTCTTATCTGTAAACCTATCAATAAGAATTTTCGATTGTTCCACATAATCTTCCTTATTTGTATTGTTTCTCCTAATTCTGCGGAATTGGCTATAAGGAATGTTTTGCTTCCATTTTTGATGGTGTGCACTTCGATAATCGAGGAAACCATTTGTGTCAGTTCTCTTTAAATATGTTTTCGTGCAAATTTTTTTATTTTTATGGGATATTTTTAGATCAAGAAAATTTATTTTTTCCTTATTAACCTCTGCAGAAAAAGTAATACCCCAGTCATTCCTGTTTAATGCCACAATAAATTCTTGAGCTTCCACTTCAGCGCCTTTCCAAAATACAATTAAATCATCAATAAAACGACGATAATATATTATGTTGTTACAGTAAGGTTGCTGACACAGGGGCGATGAGGACTCGAAGCATCCCATGAAAAGATTTGAGAAACTTGGCGCTACCCAAGTCCCCATTGCGGTGCCAAGCCGCTGTATATACAATTGCCCCTGGAAGGTAAAAAGGTTATGTTCTAATATGAATTTTAAACCCATTATTAAAAATTGTTTCTGCTGTTCTGGCATATCTGCTATCCCATTCAAGTAATGTGAAACTGAATAAATTCCCAATATATGTTCAATAGTGGAGTAAAGGGCATGTACATCTAAAGTTATAAACATGTACTTTTCTTCCCAAACAAAATTTTCGCATTCTTTTATTAATTGACTGGAGTCTAGGAGAAAAGGTAATTTTCTGACTAGATCCTGTAAGTACAAGTTGATATAATGCGACAGCTGGCTGGTTAATGATCCGATACCCAAAATGATGGGTCTTCCGGGAGATTTCGCAGGATTTTTATGCACCTTGGGCAGGTGATAAAAGAGGGCTGTATTCGGATTTTTGTTAGTCAGGAAATGTTTTGCCCTTTTATTTAGAATGTTTTGGTTAAAGGCAGTGTCTATCAACCTATGGTATTCTTCAATATGTTTCTTGGAAGGATCAGCATCTAATTTTGTGTAGTATTTTGCATCCGATAGTTCATTAATTGCCCCTGAATAGCACCCGCTGAGCCCCTGGACCTGGTGAGGCCGGTGTGTTGGGAAACCCTGGGAGGAGGGTCGGCTCCCTGAATAGCACCCGGTGCGCCCTGTGTGTTGGACGGTCTCAGGAGAGGAGATGGACATCCTGAAGAGCACACAGACAGGACACGTGAGTTTTGTGTTGCATGTGTGTTTTTTTTTCTTTTCCCTTTCAAGTCAGCCTGCGGTGGCTCAGTGGGGTCAAGAAGGTGACAAGCGGCTTGCTGTAACTCGGGGTTATGAAGGTGACAAGCGGCTTCCTATAACTCGGCGGGGTTACGAAAGGGACAAGCGGCTTCCTGTAACTCGGTGGGTTTATGAAGGTGACACCAGCAGCTGTGTGTGAATGGCAGATGGAGGTGTCAGAGATCGGTGACAGCAGGAGCTGTGGTGGTGCCAGCAAGAACTTGTGTGGTATCGTAAAAGAGACAAACTGTTGTGTGTGAACTGTGGTCTAAGGAGACCTGTAGAACGGACAAGGGAAAATCCCGAAAGGGAGCGGTGGCCCAAATCGGGGTGGTAGCCCAAAAGGGGGTGGAGTCCCAGAGGGGGGCGGTGACCCAAATCGGGGTGGTCCAGAGAGGGGCCGGTGTGACAAAAGAGGAACAGCAATGTTAGTGTATGACTTTTTCAGAATGTGGGATATTCTTTCCAGATAACGACGGGCCACAGGTGTGTACCATAATGCTGCACCGAGAAGGAGACTCGGGTCGGCTGGACTCAAAGAGTCAGGTGACTCTGACAGGAACTCCTCTCACTTTCTGGCTGGCTGAGAAAATGGTCCAGGTACGCTGTAAACATGGGGTCACGGTGAACTATGCGGTAGACAGAGTAATGTTTGAGGGGTCCACAAGTGGTGAGTGCCAAGGTGGCAGGATACCACCTGACTTAGTGTATGCCTTGGAGAGGGGCCGGGACTTTATCGTGTTTGATGATATATGGCAGGAGGTTGGAGACGTTTCTACTGTTGGGCTAAGGCCTCTTTCACACTTCCGTTTTTTACAATCAGTCACAATCCGCTAGGTTTTGAAAAAAAACGGATCCTCAAATTTTTTTTGAGGATCCGTTTTTTTCCCATTGACTTGCATTAATGGCGGATTGTGACGGATTGCTGTCCGTTGCATCCGTTTTTTGTGAGGATCCGCCAAAAGTTGCTGTCCGTCACCATCCTCAAAAATTTCAAAACGGAGCTTGTAACGTTTTTTTCTCTGGCGGATCCTGCAAACACTGATTTAACCCGAATTTCTTTCTGGGTGCCGGACAAAAAAAAAAAAATTCTCTCTCTCTCTCTCTCTCTCTCTCTCTCTCTCTCTCTCTTTCTTCATTTTCAGGATCCGTCTAAAAACGGATCCTGTGCCATCCGTTCACATCAGTTGAGAACGGATCCGCTTGTCCGCCTTTTTGGCGGATTATAACTGATGCAAAAAACTGAAGTGTGAAAGAGGCCTAACAGATATTAAGATGGTGACGGCTCCTGACGTGGACAGGTCAGAGGTAGATGTGACTGAAAGAAGGGGTACGTCTGCCCAACGGACAAACCTGATGTCTCGTGACAGGACTGACGGTGACCTGATTGATAAGACGACTGAAGTATACACACGGTTAGTGGGTAACTGGAGGGATGACTCGGCAGGTCGGGGTAACTCAGACTCTGGGGGTAACTGTGGCACTGAGAGAGAAAGCGAGCATAGAATAGAAGGGCTACAGAAGGAAGTCTCTGAGCTCAAAGGTCACCTGTCCACCTGGCAAAGCGTGAACAAGACCCTTAGGGAAGAGATGGAAGAACATGTCAAACGAGAAAGAGTCCTGAGGCAAATGGCCGAGCACCGGGTCGAGGAGCTCTAGAAAGAAGTCTTGGAGCTCAAAGAAACTGTAAGAGGTCTTCTGCGGAAGAAGAGCTTGGACGAAGACTTACAGAGGCCGAGCATGAGTGATATCGAGACGGAGCTGCCAGTGCCCATCTTAGCAAAGGGTCTGAGGAGATAAAGTCTCATGAAGTTTGTGAACTAAGAACTGTAGTGAGGGAAGTGTACATGGTAAAGCCAGAGCCTTCTGTCCAGGAAGAGACCAAGACCACGACCTTCAAATCTGTGATCAAGGTATCCGAAGACATGCAAGAAGCCTGTGCTGAGGAAGGTGTGCATGCGGCTTTTAAAGAGGCGGTCAAGGCGTGTAAGGTGCACTGGGCACCTGAGACTCAGCAGTTGGTGATAATATCAGCCAGAGAAGATACAGCAAACCGAGTAGCTGTCCTGAAAGAAATGCATTTGCAATGTCTCCACGCCAAACAGTTGGTCAGGCGGAGTAATATGAAAGCTGCTCAACGCCTAGAGTTAGCAAGGGAGGCTATGGTTCAGCTGGGTTTGCGGAAAGATGTGATTCCAGTACCCAAAGGTCTGATTGGGAGAATCATTGGAAGACTCGGGAAGGTAATGCAAGACCTTGTAAATATCTCCTGTGTGGTGAGGGTGAGAATCCCTCCTGATGATGAAGACCAGGTATCCAGTGAAGAGGGTAGGATCCCCATCATGGTGGTTGGCTCCGTGGAAAGCCTGAGAAACTCGGGTGCTCTTGGAGTATCGAGTGGGGTACCTGCAAGAGATTGAGCTGTTGAGGCTGGACCATTGGCGGATCAATAAAGAGGTATGGAACACCAGGTGGCGGCCGCCTTCAACCCAAGATGTAAGGACCCGAAGGGTTCCTCCAAGTAGTGACATGGCAGGTGGCCGAAGAATGTCAGCAAGTGGCAGTGCGACAGGCAGTACAAGGCTGAGAGACCTTAGGCCCTGTGAGACTAAACAGTGTCTGATGACGCAGACAGACTGTGACTGGAGGGCCAAAGATCAGGGCCGATATTCTGACTGCTGGGGGCGGGGGAGGCCTAACGTAGAGATGAGGCCGGATGACAGATGGAGACGGTTTTGTCGACTTGTGGGGCAAGGTGTAATGAGTGCCCGGTGTTAGGAATCTGGTTTCTGACACGTCTATACAGGAACCCAGATTCTCACATGCTGCAGTCTCTTGCCCATCTGCTGCAGCAGAAGGGATTGCCGAGGAGATTGTCTCACAACAACTGTCTCCAGAGGCTAAGTCCTTTATTCCATCTATTGCACATGCTCACGGGACGAGCTCCTATTGGACTTCGGGACTCAGGTGCTCAGGTCCCGCTCCGGATCCTATTGGCTCTTCCTGGACTCCTGGAGATTTCCGGAAGGTCCCATGCGCTATTAAAAGTGCACATGGCCGTTCCGCCATGCGCTAGTGTAGCATATTATGCTGTGTGTGTATGGACTGGTGACTGACTCGTTAAGAAACCCCTTCCCTTGGTTAATGCGAATGGTGACAGAGTGTCGGTCTAGTAAGTTACAGCTCCAGCGCGCCATTGCATCCCTGCCACAGCAGCCTAGCGTCAGTATTGCGCTTGCATGATAGCAGCGTCCTCTTTGCGGCTGCGTTCCTGCCGCGCTGCAGTTGCAGTGTACGTCTGCAGTTGCGACTTCTCTGCCACAGACGTATACGGTAGGTCTAGACGGAGTTGGTGCCGTCAGCCTTCACCTCTCCTGTGACTATTTACCGCGTCTGTGTCGCTGAGTCCCTGTGAGTTAAACAGACTCAGCGCTTTTCTATTTCTGTTTATGCTGGCAGCTCTGTGAGTTTAACTGACCTTGCCCAGTGCACCAGGGTAACGTAATAACCCCGTGCATTCTATCGCCTTATATTCTGCCATCTCCTAGCAGCAGTCTTACCATCTGCCGCACGGTGGACCCCGGGTGGCGAAGGCACTTTATTTATAATTTTTATTTAGTGCCTTTTGCCACTCCTAACATTACACTAGCGCCAGGGTCTGGTTAGGGATGGCAGATCAGCAGCAACTGTTGCAATGCATTAAGCAGCTCGGCGACCGAGTGGCTGCCCTTGAGAAGTATCTCTCAGCTGCACAAGCTACTGATGCTGCCGTACAGGCGTTAACTGATGCAGTAGCACGTTTGTCTATGTCCACCCTTGCGCCGACATTTACCCGCCTCCCGTTGCCCGATAAGTTTTCCGGCGATGGCGCCTCCTGTAGGGGTTTTATCAGCCAGTGCTCGATCCATCTGGAGCTGCTGGCTGCACAATTCCCTACGGAATGGGCCAAGGTGGCATTCATTATATCTCTACTGTTGGGCAATCAAGCAGGTTTTCCTCGGCCCACGGGTCACACATGACACCTCCCTGCAGCTACTCGCACTCACTCAGGGATCCCTCTCGGTGAGCCAGTATGCCGTACGTTTTCGTACACTGGCGTCCGAGTTGGAGTGGGCTGATAGCGCCCTTATCCCAGTCTTTTGGAAAGGGTTAGTGGAGCATGTTAAAGACACTCTACCAGAGAGATTCCTACGACCTTGGAAGAGTTGATTTCCATCTCCTCGCGCATTGACCTCCGTTTTTCCGAGCGCGGCTTAGAGCGTGCTCACTCAAAACGGAAGGGTACTCCACTTCCCAAATTTTTTGAGCTGCTGGAGCCACCTGAGCCAGAGGTCCTACCTCCTGAGCCCATGGAGGTGTCTCGTACCGATCTTAATACGGACTCAGACCAGGAATCTGTTTGCGGTTGTCACCACGTATGTGCGGTTTCTCCAGAAGCCAGCTCCCCGCAATGGTCTGAGTCTGAGCCAGTTGTCGAGACCTTTGTCCCTCCTCATCTTAGGGCTCAGGTACTCGCTTGGGCGCATGCGTCCAATGCATCTCACCACCGAGGCTACATGCAGGTCTCGAAGCTCTTAGCCGGAGCATATTGGTGGCCTCATAGGGCTCGGGATGTTAAGAGGTTCATTCAGGCATGTACCTCTTGTGCTCGGCATAGCCTCTCTAGGCGGAGTGGGGCGACGACCGTCGATACGTGGCAGTGTGCCCCGGCCACTTCCGCTCCTGCCATTTCCCAGATTTCCCTCCTAAACCCGGGCGACCTTGCCTCCACTGGTACCTTCCATGTGTCCCGGGTTACCATGTCACCAACCAGGACACCAAGCTCATCTATAGGCGAGTTTGAGCCCTGTGCCACCGCTAGGCACAAGGTGTTGGATCGGAAGGTTCAGGGAGGGGGGCCTTAGGAGGGGGGGTAATGTTAGGAATCTGGTTTCTGACACATCTATACAGAAACCCAGATTCTCACAAGCTGCAATCTCTGCCCATCTGCTGCAGCAGAAGGGATTGCTGAGGAGATTGTCTCACAACAACTGTCTCCAGAAGCTAAGTCCTTTATTCCATCTATTGGACTTCGGGAGTCAGGTGCTCAGGTCCCGCTCCGGATCCTATTGGCTCTTCCTGGACTCCTGGAGATTTCCGGAAGGTTCCGTGCGCTATAAAAAGTGCGCATGGCCATTCCGCCATGCGCTAGTGTAGCATATTATGCTGTGTGTGTATGGTGATGGATGCATGGACTGGTGACTGACTCATTAAGAAACCTCTTCCCTTGGTTAATACGAATGGTGACAGAGTGTCAGTCTAGTCAGTTACAGCGCCAGCGCGCCATTGCATCCCTGCCACAGCAGCCTAGCGTCAGTATTGCGCTTGCCTGATAGCAGCGTCCTCTTTGCGGCTGCGTTCCTGCCGCGCTGCAGTTGCAGTGTACATCCGCAGTTGCGACGTCTCTGCCACAGACGTTTACGGTAGGTCTAGATGGAGTTGGTGCCGTCAGCCTTCACCTCTCCTGCGACCATTTACCGCGTCTGTGTCACTGAGTCCCTGTGAGTTAAACAGACTCAGCGCTTTTCTATTTCTGTTTATGCTGGCAGCTCTGTGAGTTTAACTGAGCTTGCCCAGTGCACCAGGTGACGTAATAACCCTGTGCATTCTATCGCCTTATATTCTGCCATCTCCTAGCAGCGGTCTTACCATCTGCCGCACGGTGGATACCGGGTGGAGAAGGCACTTTAGTTATAATTTTTATTTAGTGCCTTCTGCCACTCCTAACACCCGGACTCGAGATCCCAGGTAATGTTGTGTGTTCAACCCCACAAGTTTGAACAGAGGGGGGAGGTATGTGGTGTAATGACCACTGTGTCTGCTAGGGGGCGCTGTGTGGGTGTCCCAGGACAGGCGTATAAGCATTTCCAGTGTCCTGATAGGAGTAGGATGCTGAATAATCGTAATGTATCTGAAGGTGGGTGGCCTTGAGATGAAGGCTTGCTTACGTGCTGATCAGCAGAGCTGATCTTTCATTGCAATGTGTCAGGGAGAAGTCTTCAGGTAGCTGGAGAGACGGGCCAGACCAGCTACCTACAAATCACCCAGGGGTGTGTCTAGAATGCCATACTAAAGAATGTATGAATGCTTGTAGGACCTGAGATGAGGTCACAGCCATGTGACCCAGTGGGCATGGCTACAGACCATATAAGGTGGCCAGGGTAGGTCACATGAGTGAATGCTTGGACCCGGCTGGTCCGTTGTGGAAAGTCCCACTGGGAGATGGGGTTTCCTGCCTAACAGCACGTGGAGTGGCTGTGTTTAATGACTGCACGTGCCTGATAGTTCCCTGGAGGGAATGAATGTCTGCACTGAGAAGCAGCCATGAGGTAAATCCAGACAGGGGATATAACTCTGAGACTAGAGAGCCTGTGTACTGGACATTGCACAACCTGTGTGACCACAGGATAAGAAGAGTGAAGCTCTGTCATGGACGCTATGCTGTTTATATGAACTTTATGTTGCTGCTGTGGGTTTATGATGCCTAATAAACCGCATGGACTGTTGGAGTTATGTTAAGAAACCCATGCCGGATGTGATTTATTGGCTGCCAAGCGAGTGTCCCCAACCTTGAATGAAAGCGCTACCTTACAATGTGTGTGTATGTGATTTGTGTATACATATGTGTGTATGTACTGTGTATACATACTGTAAATGTGTGTTTATGTGCTCTGTGCATACATTTGTGTGTATGTCCTTGGTGTATACATGTGTGTGCTATGTGTGTGTGCTATGTGTGTGTATATACCGTATATACTCGAATATAAGTCGAGATTTTCAGCCCAAAAAATTGGGCTGAAAGTCCCCCTCTCAACTTATATTCGAGTCATATACAAAGGGGGTCGGAGGGGGCGGATGTGTCAGGTCATACTTACCCGTCCTGACGCTGTCTTGAGCCCCCAGTTTCTCCCCGTGCTCTCTCTTCCTGCCTTCAGCGGTCACGTGGTGCCGCTCATTAAAACTCATCAATATGCGCATATTGATGAGGTTTAATGAGCGGCACCACGTGACCGCTGAAGGCAGGAAGAGAGAGCGCGGAGAAGCTGGGGGCTCAAGACACAGCGTCAGGACGGGTAAGTATAGTGATACTCACCTGTCCTGCGTCCATGGCTGCTTGCTGCTGTCTGTCATCGGTCAGTGACTTCAGACAGCAGAGGGTGCGGTGACGTGATTAGTGCGCGCCGCGCCCCCTGCAGTCTGAACGTCACTGACTGATGACGTGGCAGATAGCGGTGAGCAGCCATGGGCGCAGGACAGGTGAGAATCTGACACCCAGCGACGGAGAGGTGAGTATGTCATTTTTTTATTTTTACATGCAGCAGCGGCAGCACATGGGGGAACAATCTAAGGAGCTTCTTATGGGGGCAGCATATGGGGGAACAATATGGAGCTTCTTGTGGGGGCAGCATATGAGGGAACAATCTATGGAGCTTCTTATGGGGGGGCAGCATATGGGGGAATAATCTGGAGCTTCTTGTGGGGGCAGCATATGAGGGAACAATCTATGGAGCTTCTTCTGAGGACACCATATGGGGGAATAATCTATGGAGCATTTCCCACCCTAGACTTATACTCGAGTCAATAAGTTCTCCCAGTTTTTTGTGGCAAAATTAGGGGGGTCGACTTATACTCGGATCGACTTATACTCGGGTATATACGGTATATGTGTGTAACATACAGTGTGTATGTAGCATCCACATGTCGGCAATCTTACAAAAATTAGCAAAATTCTACTTATTCATCCGGTGATTGGATTGTTTATGCCGAAATAGAAATCATTGTTCTCAGCCTCACATCGCCGTGTAAACTGCAGATATGCTGCTGATAACATGATACTGTATGGGGACAGATTGATCAACTAGTGATCGTTCTGTGCCCGTCTTTCTTCCTCAGTCGGTGTAAAGAGGCCCGGAAACAAGCGTCGAGCGACTTCAATATTGCCGATCACGCTCATTTAACAGCCTGAACTCAGCGCATGTAATTGCAACCGACATATTTTTGTGTGATGGAGCAATATGTGAGCATTTGGGATTGGACCCTGCTTTAAACTTTTGCCCAGGGCCCCACTTTGTCTAAAATCGGCCCTGTCCACAGCAGCATTGCAGAGTTGTGTGTTACCTGCTGCTAACAGATCAGTGAGGTGAAACTACAAATGGCGCTCCTTTGATGCGTATGATAAAATATAATTCTTTGTTATTGACATCAGTAGAGCAGCATTTGCAGGTTCATATCACTGATCTCTCAGTATCAGGAGACATACACAGCACTACCTATTTTATTTTCTGTACACAGATCTTCATAATGCATTATATCTCTCCTCCCAGCCTCCTGTATACAGCCCATCCTGCAGCATATCTTTCATTTATGTCCCCTTTATACATAGCCCATCCTACAGTATATCTTTCCATTCTATCCCCTCTATATACAGCCCTTCCTGCAGTATACTGTATCTTTCCATTCTATCCACTCTATATACAGCCAATCCTACAGTATACCTCTTCTTTCTGTCCCCTTTATACATAAGCCATCCTGCAATCCTGCAGTATATTGTTGTGAATTCACTTTCTGGCCTACCTCTGGTTACTACTGAAGGTAGTGGAGCTGCTCAAATTCACAGAGGGGTTGCGAGCTCTCTTTCTGGGCTCCCTCTAGTGGTTACTGGAGGCAACGGATCTGATCTGATTAACAGAGGTTTGCCGCCTGATAATGAGGACGACGATTGGAGATCTGGGGTTTCAGACTGGGATTTAAGACAGCCGACTCCCTCTATCCCTGCTGGTGATTTTCTTCCTGCCTCCTGAGGTCTTAGTTTTCAGGTCAGTCCCTGCATGTTCAGCTAAGTGCTCATTTGCTATTCTTTTTACATTTGATCTGGTTTTGTCTATTTCAGTTTTGTGTGGGTCTGCCAGCTCCGGCTGGGGCTGTGCTGAATCACCATCCATATGTTATTGCTTGTGCCAGTTTGTTTTTGTCCCTTATTAGATTGGCCTCTTTTTGCTCTGCTTTCAGAATATACCAGAGTGCTGATATAGTGGGCGAAGTCGTGCGACTTCAGTATTTTTTGCATCAGACGTGTTGGACTTGCTGGGTTTGTTGTGTGATTGCAGACAGTCTCTTTCCTTTCCTGTCCTGTCTAGTCAGTGTGGGCCCCATCGTTTGCTCAGTCTATTTTTCTACGTGCGTTTGTGTTTTCATCTTGTCTCACCGACAATATATGTTTGGGGGCTATCTATTCCTTTGGGGTCTGCTCTGGGGCAGTTTAGATTTCCCCTTTCTTGCTTTAGGCTTAGTTAACTCTCCGGCTGTGCTGAGGCGTCTAGGATCATCGTAGGTACGCTCCACGGCTACTGTTAGTTGTGTGGATAGGATCAGGGGTCTGTAATCCGCTTAGTTATCAACCTCTTTGGTTTTCTGTGGCTTAGCTTGGGCTGCTCTCCTCCTCGGTGGCCCAATCATAACAGTATACAGTGGGGCAAAAAAGTATTTAGTCAGTCAGCAATAGTGCAAGTTCCACCACTTAAAAAGATGAGAGGCGTCTGTAATTTACATCATAGGTAGACCTCAACTATGGGAGACAAACTGAGAAAAAAAAATCCAGAAAATCACATTGTCTGTTTTTTTTTTCATTTTATTTGCATATTATGGTGGAAAATAAGTATTTGGTCAGAAACAAAATTTCATCTCAATACTTTGTGATATATCCTTTGTTGGCAATGACAGAGGTCAAACGTTTTCTGTAAGTCTTCACAAGGTTGCCACACACTGTAGTTAGTATGTTGGCCCATTCCTCCATGCAGATCTCCTCTAGAGCAGTGATGTTTTTGGCTTTTCGCTTGGCAACACGGACTTTCAACTCTCTCCAAAGGTTTTCTATAGGGTTGAGATCTGGAGACTGGCTAGGCCACTCCAGGACCTTGAAATGCTTCTTACGAAGCCACTCCTTCGTTGCCCTGGTGGTGTGCTTTGGATCATTGTCATGTTGAAAGACCCAGCCACGTTTCATCTTCAATGCCCTTGCTGATGGAAGGAGGTTTGCACTCAAAATCTCACGATACATGGCCCCATTCATTCTTTCATGTACCCGGATCAGTCGTCCTGGCCCCCTTGCAGAGAAATAGCCCCAAAGCATGATGTTTCCAACACCATGCTTTACAGTAGGTATGGTGTTTGATGGATGCAACTCAGTATTCTTTTTCCTCCAAACACGACAAGTTGTGTTTCTACCAAACAGTTCCAGTTTGGTTTCATCAGACCATAGGACATTCTCCCAAAACTCCTCTGGATCATCCAAATGCTCTCTAGCAAACTTCAGACGGGCCCGGACATGTACAGGCTTAAGCAGTGGGACACGTCTGGCACTGCAGGATCTGAGTCCATGGTGGCGTAGTGTGTTACTTATGGTAGGCCTTGTTACATTGGTCCCAGCTCTGCAGTTCATTCACTAGGTCCCCCCGCGTGGTTCTGGGATTTTTGCTCACCGTTCTTGTGATCATTCTGACCGCACAGGGTGGGATTTTGCGTGGAGCACCAGATCGAGGGAGATTATCAGTGGTCTTGTATGTCTTCCATTTTCTAATTATTGGTCCCACAGTTGATTTCTTCACTCCAAGCTGGTTGGCTATTGCAGATTCAGTCTTCCCAGCCTGGTGCAGGGCTACAATTTTGTTTCTGGTGTCCTTTGACAGCTCTTTGGTCTTCACCATAGTGGAGTTTGGAGTCAGACTGTTTGAGGGTGTGCACAGGTGTCTTTTTATACTGATAACAAGTTTAAACAGGTGCCATTACTACAGGTAATGAGTGGAGGAAAGAGGAGACTCTTAAAGAAGAAGTTACAGGTCTGTGAGAGCCAGAAATCTTGATTGCGTGTTTCTGACCAAATACTTATTTTCCACCATAATATGCAAATAAAATGAAAAAAAAACAGACAATGTGATTTTCTGGATTTTTTTTTCACAGTTTGTCTCCCATAGTTGAGGTCTACCTATGATGTAAATTACAGACGCCTCTCATCTTTTTAAGTGGTGGAACTTGCACTATTGCTGACTGACTAAATACTTTTTTGCCCCACTGTATATTTCCTTTCTATCCTCTATATACAGCCAATCCTGCAGTATATCTCTCCTTTCTGTCCCCTTTACAGCCTATCCTGCAGTATATATTTTCATGCTATCCTCTCTATATACAGCCAGTCCTGCAGTATATCTCTCCTTTCTTTCCCCTTTATATACAGCCTATACTGCAGTATATCTTTCCATTCTATCCCCTCTATATACAGACAATCCTGCAGTTTATCACTCCTCTTGGAAAGTAGAAGCTCCATTGTAGACACAGCTCAGCTATGCTGGTAAAATGCCACCTGAAAGAGACAGCACAATGCAGAATCAACCAGGGCCTCTGGAACTATAGGATGATTTGTATGGCTACTGAATTGCAAATAGAGCTTGGTAGTGAATCCTTAGGGAGGTGATATGTTCAAAATGAGTCTGATTTAAAATATATGTTGTTGGTATTTATATTGGCAGTGGCACAAATTAATAAATATATGTTTACGTTTTTATAAGACCAAGTAGTCATTTTAGAAACATGCCTTTAATCATGGATGTCTGGTAGCTTGGCTGTTTTGAATCTCCTTTTCTGTGACACTAGTAAATCTGTGAGTGAGGTATGTGGGGTATTTGGGGGAAAATGAGCCAAAGCCAAACTTTGAAACATTGTCTGATGCAGTGTGTTAGAGATGTGCTACCTCTGGCTCACTGATTTCAAGTATGCCAAATGCGTAGCTCCCAACTCTCAAAGAACAGAAAGAGGGACAGATCATGCTTTGCCCGCAAATTTTGGCCATTTCCCTGGCCACACCCCAAACCATGCCCATTTACCATTTCTTTCTTTCTTAGCAGGAGGAGTTGTCAGAGGGACCATGGTAGTGATGAACATTCAGTAGGTATAGGAAAAAGAATAATGCAGAAAACACTAGCACCCTCACTACGGAAATGATAAAGGAAAAACAGGAAAGCAGTAAGCTGCAGACAAAATTTGGATTCTGTGTGGTAAATCCAAGGGTTGAAGAAAAATAAAAATAAGTTGTTTGTCGCACTAGTATTGCTTGTGGAGACACTATCTGGCAGGAAGAGATGGCTATTTAGGGGATATGCTTTGAGGACTCGCAACTAACACAAAGATGGATATAATTAAAGTGTAATATGAAAACTACATATATACTTATTGGTAATTAGGTATACAGTAGACCTGCCCAAGCATGAATTTGGCAGATAATTAAATTGTAAATCTTAGAGCTGGCAAAAGGTTAAACTGTGAGTGCTGAAAAATCTAGATAGCAGGTAAGATATTCAATCATTCCTATGAGGCATGTAACCTACCCTGCAGTTGTAGCATTCAGGTGTGAAGCCGTGCAGCCTCTGGGAAAAGCTGACTGTCAATATGGTCCAGCATGACAAATGAGGCATCTGGTGCGGATAGAAGGATGCACATGTAGAGCTGTAAGGAAAAGGACCGGGCTGCAGGTACCCGTGCCGGGCTGGGTCTGGAACTGTTGAGGCTGCCTCCCCTGTTGCCGGGGGAAAGAAATGAGGAGCCGGATCATCCTCATGACCAGGGGAGGTGGGGTTACATAAAAAGAAAAGCGCATGCAGAAGCAGGCAGTTTGGCATCAACCCGTAGCAGCGCACAGTCAGGTGAGCAGCGCGATCCGTCCACCGAGTACCAGTGCCGCGACAGGCTGTCCACCTGCAGAGGGACTGCTGCGCTGAGAGGTGTGGGGTGCCCAGTGACTACCAGAGATAGACATGCCATGCACTCCATGACTGTGAGTACTGCGCATGTGCACAGGAGGGAAAGCCGAATACTGGATGGACTCCTACGGCCTTCCTGTCACTTGCTCCACTACCGTTCCCATTGGACTCCAAAGGTGCTGCGGCCCTGTTTGCTCCGGCCGAACGTGTTTATGGACTAGGGGCTCAGCGGAAGGTACCGGAGACTGACCGCTCCCGCCAGAAGATGGACTACCGTGTAAAGAACTCCATCTGAGGACTTCACCCTCCAGTCTCTGCCGGAGCTATAACACCTGCAGGATCATTTCCTAAAGAGAATCATACATGACACGATAAGTTATTTTCTTTGGACTACCCTTGTTTTACAGTTATTATTCCTACTATTCACCCTTTAACCATTTACCTCCCTGTGAGGAGTGAAAACTCTGTTCTATTAAATTAACTTCTGTTAACCCTTGCTCTGTCTCCTGCCTATCACTGCGTCCCACAACCTGCTTACAGAGCCACGGACACTGACTGGAAGTGTCCCTGGATACCCGGCAGGAAGAAGATGGCCGACAGTGCGCGAGATGGCATGTGATGTCACAGGGCTACGGCTACGGAGTGTCAGAAAGACCAAAAAGCTAACCCGTGCATTTTGGGGAATACATGGGCCTCCTTCCCCAGGGTATCTGTGCAGGATAGCACTGAGCGGTGTTTTATAGGCTCGTTCCCCGCCTTTTTTCTCCAAGCACATGTAGAAATTTCTCCCTCGATCCACCAATATCGGATTTAGTGCGTACTGCACACTATTTCTAGTAGGATGAGAACTAGTAATAATAATAAAATTAAATGCAAAAACCTCAGTGACATTATAGCTATGTCAAAGAATAGGGTTTAAGGCTATAAATAGCCACCCTAAATCAGGAAAAACACCTGAAACACCCACTCCAATAGGTATGCATGCAAAGAGAAAGATGGAGTAACTAGGTGAATATAGTAAAAATACGTCTTTATTAATTAACATATATATTATTCAATACAAAAATACAGAGATTAAAATGACACCACAAGATGAAAGAACAGAATAGCCCGGGAAAAGCACCCAGCCACAGGATATCAGGTAATATAGCAATATATATAGAGAATAGCCACATCTATATAAATAACCAATGTCTGCTAATTCCCCATCCCCCCAAATGGGGGTCACTGCGCCACAAGCATACTGCCCTTGAGAAAGCGTGCTTGTAGTCACGCGAAACGCGCGTCGGGTGTCTTCCCTACCTGGTCCTGGGCTCACTCAGCCTCCATGTATATCTGGTAAGATATTTTCTCAACTGGCCACGCTAAATTTATCTGTGCACACTAGGTGGTTACAATTGATTGACAATGTGGCGCAGTGACCCCCATTTGGGGGGATGGGGAATTAGCAGACATTGGTTATTTATATAGATGTGGCTATTCTCTATATATATTGCTATATTACCTGATATCCTGTGGCTGGGTGCTTTTCCCGGGCTATTCTGTTCTTTCATCTTGTGGTGTCATTTTAATCTCTGTATTTTTGTATTGAATAATATATATGTTAATTAATAAAGACGTATTTTTACTATATTCACCTAGTTACTCCATCTTTCTCTTTGCATGCATAGTAATAATAATAATAATAAATTTTATTTCTATAGCGCCGACATATTCCGCAGCACTTTACATTTCAGAGGGGACTTGTACAGACAATAAACATTACAGCATAACAATAATCACATAGATCATAACAGATACCAAGAGGAATGAGGGCCCTGATCGCAAACTTACAATCTATGAGGAAAATAAGGGAGACACGAAAGGTGGGTGGTAACAGTTGCCCTGATTGTCTGGACCAGCCATAATGTTAAGTGTGTAACAGTACAGACACAGAGGGCTAATGGATGTATAAAGCATGTGGGAACATGATGCGGGGAACCTGGTTATGGTAGAAACTTTTGGCTGTGCCACACAGGGATAGATTAGGTTAATGTGTTGAGGCGGTAGGCCAGTCTGAATAAATGAGTTTTCAGGGTACGCTTAAAATTGTGGGGATTGGGGACTAATCGTATTGACCTGGGAAGTGCATTCCAAAGAATTGGCTCAGCACGTGTATAGTCTTGGAGACGGGAGTGGGAGGTTCTGATTATTGTGGATGCTAACCTCAGGTCATCAGCAGAACCGAGGGCGCGGGTAAGATGGTATACTGAAACAAGGGAGGAGATGTAGGGTGGTGCTGAGCCATGGAGAGCTTTGTGGGTGAGGGTAATAAGTTTGTACTGGATTCTGGAGTGGATCGGTAGCCAGTGTAATGACTGGCACAAGGTAGAGGCATCGGTGTAATGATTGGCGAGGAATATGATCCTGGCAGCAGCATTCAAGACAGATTGGAGGGGGGAGAGTTTGGTAAGAGGGAGACCGATTAGAAGAGACAATAGTCGAGACGAGAATGAATAAGAGATACAGTAAGAGTTTTTGCGGAGTCAAAAGTAAGAAAAGGTCGAATTCAAGAAATGTTTTTGAGGTGCAGATAACAAGAGCGATCCAGTGATCATATGTGGGGGACAAAGGAAAGCTTGAAGTCAAGTATGACCCCAAGACGACGGGCATGTTACTGGGGAGTAATAGTGGAACCACACACAGAAATGGCAATGTCAGGTATAGGTACATCAGGAGAGGGAGGAAACACAAGGAGTTCAGTCTTTGACAGGTTCAGTTTCAGATATAGTGAGGACATGATGTTAGACGGCGTTTAGACAATCGCTGGTGTTTTCTAGAAAGGCAGGCATGATGTCAGGAGAAGAAGCGTATAATTGGGTGTCGTCAGCATAAAGATGGTACTGGAAACCAAATCTACTGATTGTTTGACCAATAGGGGCAGTGTACAAAGAGAATAGGAGGGGGCCTAGGACTGATCCTTGAGGAACCCCAACAGTAAGGGGAAGATGAGAGGAGGAGGAGCCAGCAAAAGATACAGTAAAGGAGCGGTCAGAGAGATAGGAGGATAACCAGGAGAGAACGGTGTCCTTCAGGCCAATGGAATGGAGCATAGCGAGGAGGAGCTGATGATCCACAGTGTCGAATGCTGCAGAGAGATCCAAGAGAATTAGCATGGAATAATGACCATTTGATTTAGCTGTTAGATCATTAGAGACTTTAGTGAGGGCAGTTTCAGTAGAGTGTAAAGAGCGGAAACCGGATCGGAGAGGGTCGAGAAGAGAGTTATCAAAGAGATAGCGGATAAGATGGGAGTGGACCAGGTGTTCCAGGAGTTTAGAGATGAAGGGAAGATTAGAGACAGATCTATAGTTAGCAGCACAGTTTTGGTCGAGGGTTGTTTTTTTTTAATTAATGGATCTATGATGGCATGCTTAGATGAGGAGGGAAAGATATCAGAAGAGAGAGAGAGGTTAAATATTTTAGTTAGGTGAGGGGTAACAGCAGGGGAAAGGGACTGGAGGAGATGTGATGGAAATGGGTCACAGGTGCAAGTGATTGGGCGAGAAGATGCAAGGAGCCTGCTTACTTCTTCTGTGACTGGTTCAAAATCAGAAAGTGAGCTTGATGCAGTGGGGGAGGGATGACAGTGCATGGTATGAGGTGATTGGGAGATAATTTCCTGTTGGATCTGGTCAATTTTTTCATTGAAGTAATTGGCCAGATCGTCAGCTCGAAACTCCGTGGTTAGGGCCTGTACTCTTGGGTTGAGTAGAGAATGAAATGTGTCAAAAAGACATTTAGGGTTATTGGACAGTGAGGTGATGAGGGTGTTGAAATAGGTTTGTTTTGAGAGGTGAAGGGCAGTGTTGTATGTTCGAAGCATAAACTTATAATGGTTGAAATCTTTGGGTAGGTTCGGCGCACCTGGAGCACCGCTGCAGGAAACGTGTTTGCAGGGTGTGCCAGGGTTGTCGCCATCTGTGTTGTGGTGTTCTATTTATAGGAGGTGCAAATTCATCCAGGGCACTTTGAAGTGTTTCATTGTAATGCTTCAATGCAGAATCAGGACATGAGAGGGAGGAGATAGGGGCCAAAGAAGACTGCAAGTTCTTCATAAGTTTCTGGGTGTTAATGGCCTGTATGTTTCTATAAATATGGACAGTGGGGGTGACCTGAGCAGCCTGGCAGTTTTTGATAGAGAATGAAAGAAGGTTGTGGTCAGAGAGCGGGAGAGGGGAGTTTGCAAAATCATCCACTGCACAAAGCCGAGAGAAGACCAAGTCGAGGGAGTTTCTGTCTTCATGTGTTGGAAAATTAGTAAGCTACAAATGCCAAACGAGGAGGTTAAAGATAAAAGGTGAGTAGCAAATGGGGAGGGGGAAGAGCAATGGGGATGTTGAAATCGCCCATGATAAGGGAAGGGATGTCACAGGAGAGAAAATGTGGAAGCCAAGTAGCAAAATGATCCAGGAACTGATGGGAGGGGCCTGGAGGACGATATACCATCGCCACTCGCATGGAGAAGGGGGTGTAGAGTCTGACGGCATGGACCTCAAAAGAAGGGAAGACGAGTGAGGGTACTTGAGGGATAACCTGAAAGGTACATTTTGGTGATAGGAGCAGACCAATGCCTCCACCTGCTCTATTGTTTAATCTTGGGGTATGAGAGAAGTGTAGTCCACCATATGAAAGAGCAGCAGCAGTGGTAGTGTCTGACTGCTGGATCCAGGTTAGCCAGAAGGTTAAGAGAATTAGAAAGGAAAAAGTCATGAATGAAGGCGAGTTTGTTACACACTGAGCGAAAATTCCAAAGGGCACAATTAAGAGAGACAGATGGCATGCAGGGAATATTAATAAGATTAGAGGGGTTTCTGAGTGTAGCAGTTGGGGGGTTTGATTTTCTATACCATGGGGGACCAGGGTTGGGAGCAATGCCTCCTGAGACTAGGAGAAGGAGGATAGAAAGAGTGAGCGGATGGTTAAGTGATTTGTGAGAGCGTCTCTGATGTTGAATGGTGGGACTGAATGGATCTGTGCTGTGTAGCAATGTGAAAAAAGCGTGAGTGCTATACATAGGAGAGGAAAGGAGTGAGGGGCCAATATGGATGGAGTGTGGAGAGTTAATGCCAGGGCGGTGGATGTGTGTGAATGCAGCGGCCAGGATATAAATTACACAAATGCATATGGTAAATATTTGTGGTAGTCCAAATGTACAGGGAGTAGATTTATTTATTTGTCTTACCTGTCTCCTGCCCTGTCTAACTGCCATGTTATACCTGCCAGTGTACTTTGATACATGTACTTCGATTATGTAAGGGCTGGCAGAACGCACCAAATTATAAAGTAGTAGAAGGTGCGTTCGCAGCCCGGGGTCCACCGTGCAGAGGTGGTACACTGCTGCTAGACAATGGCGGAAGAATAGAGCGGCGTGAAAACAGTCACACGTGGGTTACGTCACCCAGTGTAAGCAGGAGCGAACTCTGTTAATTCACAGAGCCGCACAACCACTGAACATGGATGCCGGAGCCTGTTTAGCTCACAGAGCCCGGCCAAAGAGCGCACAGCAAACGACCACAGAACTCTACCCCAAGGACACGGGGTTAAAGTCCCTGTAGGCCCACTGAGCGTGCAGCATTCATGGTAGCGACGCCGCGCGCTCAGTGGGCCTAGAGTGACTCTAACCCCGTGTCCTTGGGGTAGAGTTCTGTGGCCGTTTGCTATAGACGCTGGCTATGGAGTGTGGAGCTCTGGCACTGAGGCTTGCCAAGTCACTGATGAAGACTAAGGTCTGACTCAAACTCTGACATACCTACACCTAAGCCTGGGCGCTAGCAGGCTAGGCTGCACAACACATGCATACCAAGGGTAGGGGTTTCATAATGAGTCAGTCACCAGAGACATTCATACGTGCATACATCACTCACTCCATATAGTCTGAAAACACTGTCTATCCTTGCGCATGGCCGAGTGGCCATGCGAACCTTTTATAGCCGCAAGCGTCCGGGACCTTCCTGGCTTCTCGGATGGGCCAATCCGAACAGGAGCAGGACCTGAGCACGTGACATTCGATCTCCAATGGGAGATCACTCCATGGGCATGCTCAGTGGCCCGACATGGGGATTTAGTCCCTGGAGAATCTCGCTGCTGAGCACCATGTATTGCCATAGCTGTGCCAGAGGTGGCAGCAGCAAGCAAACCCACGGAGCTGGTCTGGGCAGAGCGCCGGGACCGACGAGTTTGCTGAGCAACCTCCTCTGTGGCTGGAGAGGAATGGGAGACCACCGGAAGCAAGGCTCGGGATTCCCGCTGTGCAGCGACAGGAACGCGACGCCCAACATTACCCCCCCAGGGCCCCCTCCTCTCTGAGCCTCGCTCTGCTCAAATTCCGCAATGAGAAGAGTGTGGATGTTCTCCACTGGCTCCCAGGTCCGTGCCTCTGGACCATGACCCTTCCAATCCACCAAATAAAATTTTTTGCCCCGCATCATCTTGCATCCCACTATGGCATTGACCTCAAACTCATCTGACGACAGGTATGATGTCCCGGCAGATGGCTCAGAAAACCAGGACATGTGAACCGGCTTAAGGAGAGACACATGAAACGTGTCCGAGATGGCCAAGTGTGGTGGGAGAGCCAGGCGATAGACCACAGGGTTGCTCTGCTCGAGGACCTTGAAAGGACCAATATAGCGCGGTGCGAACTTAGCGGATTCCACCTGCAGCCCGATGTTTCACGCGGAGAGCCAGACCAAGTTGCCAGGGGCGAAGGTCAGAGCCGGGCACCGGCGAGTGTCAGCGGAGGACCTCATTCTCTCCTTGGAGGCCCGGATAGCATCCTGCGTGCGATCCCAAATGTCACGTGCCTCCACCGCCCAGTCTGCCACTCTAGAGTCGGTGGACGACACAGGCATGGGCACGGGGACGCGCGGATGCTGGCCGTAGTTTAAGAGGAAAGGGGTCTGATCAGTGGAGTCAGCCACAGCGTTGTTCAAGGCAAACTCCGCCCACGGCAGCAAGGGTGCCCAATCATCCTGCCTAGCCAAGACAAAATGTTGCAGATATGTCACCAGTGTCTGGTTGGCTCTCTCAACCAACCCGCTCGTCTCGGGGTGATAGGCCGAGGAGAGATTTAGCTCAATGCTGAGCAGAGAACAGAGCTCTCTCCACAACCGAGACGCAAACTGAGGACCCCGGTCGCTGACAATCATATCCGGCATGCCGTGCAGGCGGAAAACATGTTTAATAACCAACGCTGCCAGACCCCGTGCCGATGGTAGCCGAGAGAGTGGTACCAGATGCACCATCTTGGAGAAATGATCGGTGACCACCCAAATGACAGTGCTGCCGCTGGACTTAGGCAGACCCACCACAAAGTCCATACCGACCATCTCCCAGGGCCTGTCCGCAACTGGCAGAGGATAGAGTAACCCAGTGGGCCGCTGCCGAGAGGGCCGATTCTGGGCACAAGAGACGCACGCCCTGGTCTGGTGAGAATTCAGCCGCTGGGCTGTCTGTAAATAGACCACATTTTTGTGGTCGGTGAACACCTGAAATGGGCGGCGAGCTCCCTCCAGGATGTGTCTCCACTCTGAGAAGGCCAGCTTCATTGCTAGCAACTCCCTGTCCCCGATGGAATAATTCCTCTCCGCCGGTGTGAAGGTCTTAGAGAAGAAGAAGCATGGGTGCTTCTGACCTTGTGAGTCCTTCTGAAAAAGGACCGCTCCAGTACCGACGGAGGAGGCATCCACCTCCAGGATGCATGGCTTATCTACATCAGGGCGATGTAGAATGGGAGCACTAGCGAAGTGGGACTTAATGGAGGCGAATGCCTTGGAGACAGTCTCCGACCACAGTTTGGGATTTGCACCCTTCTTGGTGAGGGCCACCAAGGGCGCTACCAAAGTTGAGAAATGGGGAATGAATTGGCGATAGTAATTTATGAACCCCAAAAAGCGCTGCACCGCTTTGAGAGAAAGGGGTTCCTGCCAATCCATCACTGTCTGTAGCTTGGCAGGATCCATGGCCAAACCCTGGGCTGAGATGATGTAGCCCAGGAAAGGCAAGGACTCCTGCTCAAACACACATTTCTCCAATTTGGCATAAAGAGAGTTGGCCCGCAGGAGATCGAACACTTTGCAAACATCTCTCCGGTGGGAGTCAATATCTGGAGAATAACTGAGCATATCGTCCAGATAAACTACTACTGAGGTGGCAAGCATATCCCGGAAGATGTCGTTCACAAAGTCTTGGAAGACGGCTGGAGCGTTACATAGCCCGAAGAGCATCACCAGATATTCATAGTTCCCGTCTCTGGTGTTAAAAGCCATCTTCCATTCGTCCCCCTCACGGATGCGAATCAGGTTATAGGCTCCCCTCAGATCGAGCTTAGTAAACACTCTCGCTCCACGTAGCCTATCAAACAGTTCCGATATCAGGGGCAGAGGATACTTGTTCTTAACGGTTATGACGTTAAGGCCCCTGTAATCGATGCATGGACGTAATTCTCCATTCTTTTGGACAAAGAAGAATCCTGCTCCGCCGGTGACACCGACTTCCTAATGAATCCTCTTGCCAGATTCTCCCTGATATACTGAGCCTCTGTCTCTGGGAGAGATAGGGGATTTACTCGACCCCGGGGAGATTCAGCACCAGGCAAGAGGTCAATAGGACAGTCGTAAGGGCGGTGTGGCGGAAGGGTCTCAGCCGCCTTCTTGGAAAACACGTCTGTGGATCGCCCTCCCAGGGCTGTGGGGTACTCTGAGCCGGGCCCGGTGGATTTCAATGGGAGTTGTCACGGTAGCTGTGGTGATCCAGTCCGTGGCCTTGGGCGTCCATTGTAAAAGGGGAATGTTGAGTGTGTGGATTATGACTAAAGTTTATTAGTGAGTGATTTTCTTGACGCCACCTGTGGTGTTCGGCAATGAAGATGTTCAGCCGACACTGCAGACAGATCCCCTGGGACAGATGGTGTGGTGCAGCAATGATGTTGTGGCCCTCCACAGGTAGGGCAGTAGTCCCAGGGCAGTGTAGGTGAAGAGATAGGGAGGAGAAGTAGATGGTGCGGTGTCAGGCACAGTGATGTAGCAGTCCTGAGTATGTTGGCACAGGAATAATTGGAGGACACCAGGGCATGTAGTTCCAAAGCTTTACTCACAGACTGTGATGCATACAGGTGCCTGCCTCGGTGCCGTGTCCTCCAGGTTAAGGGCTCAGCCAAACACCAGGCAAGATGAAGTACTCTGCACCAACACTCCGCCAACATAAATGCCTTTTCTGAACGTCTCCCTTTTGCGCCTATAGTGAAGTACTCTCAGTACTGAGTTACACTGGAGTTCCTCCTGTCAGATGTTTCTTTGAACTCTACTTGTACAGCAGACAGCTGGAGCCTGCTTCGGGAATTCCTTGCTACCAAGTCCCGGCTCGCTATCGTTGCTGTTGTGCCCCCAAGTCTTGTGTGGGAATAAAGTGGGGACAACTTCTATTCCTCCGGTGTCTGTCGCAGGAATGTTATGATTGGGTCACCGAGGAGAAAAAAAACAAAACAAGCTAAGTCACAGAAAACCAGAGAGGTTGGTAACTATGCAGATTGCAGATCCCTGATCCTAACCACACAACTAGCAGCAGCTGTGGAGCGTACCTACGATGGTCCTAGATGCTTTGCCACAGCCGGAGGACTAAATAAGCCTGAAGCAAGAAAAGAGGAAAACTAACTGCACCAGAGCAGACCCCCAAAGGAAAGACAGCCCCCACACATGTATTGACGGTGAAACAAGATGAAAGCACAAACACAGGCAGGAAAATAGGCTGAGCAAACGATGGGGCCCAAACTAACTAGAAAGGATAGGAAAGGAAAGACACTGTCTGCAATCTGCAAAAAACCCTACAAAAATAAAGTCCAACACTTCTGAAAGCAAAATTAACCCTGAAGTCACTAGACATCTCCCACCATATCAGCACTCTGAAATATTCTGAGACAGAGCAAAAAGAGGCCAATCTAATAAGGGACAAAAAGCAAATTGGCAAATATAGATAAATAAGAGTGGAAATTTAGCGCAGCCCCAGCCGGGCCTGGCTGACCACACAAAAAACTGAATAGACCAACAAAATCAAGTGTGAACATTAGTAGAAAAGCTTAGCTTTAGATGACTGGAACAGAGCTGAAATCCAAGACTTGACAAGCCAGAAGGAATCACCAGCACCAGACTAGGGCGTCGGCTGTCTTAAATCCAGTCTGAGATTCCTGAGGTCCAATCGTCATCCTCATTATCAGGTGACAGATTTCTACTGATTAAATCAGCCTCATTACCTCCAGTTACCACCAGAGGGAGTCAGGAAGGAGAACTCACTACTGGTGGACCAGAGAATGAACTCACAACAGTACCCCCCCTTGAGGAGGGCTCACCGAACCCTCATCCACGCCACCAGGCCGATCAGGATGGGCCCGGTGAAAAGCACAAACCAATCTATTGGCATGAATATCAGAGGCAGAGACCCAAGAATTATCCTCCTGGCCATAAACCTTCCATTTGACCAAATACTAGAGTCTCCGTCTAACCAAACGAGAATCCAAAATTTTCTCAACCTCATATTCCATATTGCCTTCAACCAACACAGGGTCAGGAGGTGCTGCCATAGGAACCACTGGCTCAACAAACCTCTTCAACAGAGACTTGTGAAATACGTTATGGATCTTGAACGTAACTGGAAGAGCCAATCGAAAAGAAACAGGATTAAGAATCTCCAAAATCTTATAAGGTCCAATAAATCTTGGCTTAAATTTTGGAGATGCAACCTTCATAGGAATATTCTTAGACGACAACCAAACCATATCACCCACTTTAAACCGGGGACCAATGGTCCTATGCTGGTTGGAGAATCGCTGGGCCTTTTCCTGAGAGAGTGACAACTTATCCACCACTTGGTCCCATATCTGCTGCATTCTCTCAACCACAGTATCCACACCTGGGCAAGACGAAGATTCCACTTGCCCTGAAGAGAATCGAGGATGAAACCCAAAATTACAGAAAAAGGGTGACATCAAAGTCAGGATTCTGCACAGTTATACTGTCAAAAATTCCGAAAGTAGGCGGTCCTTACTACGTGGAATGATAGTGCATTGGCAGCTCTCTTTCGGAAGGGTTTATCAGAGACCTTAAAAGATGTTATGGTGGGATTTCCTGTTCCCTCTGGTCTGGATGATTCTATGTCATTAGCCATTCAAGTTGAACGGCGTTTACGTGACCGTAAGACTACACGGGAGGCGCTGCCACCTTTTGAACAAATGTCTGAACCTATGCAATGTGATGGGGTTTTGTCTAGGGTGCAACGTCAGGAGTTTAGAAGGCATAATAAGCTGTGTTTTTTCTGTGGAGACACCTCTCATACTATTTCTGGGGATCGCAGCAAGGAGATGACAATTTTAACCTGCTGCACAGAGCTCCCCGATGAGTTAGGCTTCAAGGCAAGAAATAATTTACAATTACTCTTAAAATTCAGAAATTTTGACCGATCCCCAGAAAACACATCAGGAGTGGGGATCTTAGGTTCAGCAGCATGTGACTGAATGAGGTAGGTGGAAATTCCCTGCACTTCAGCAGCAAGTTGCTCCACATAATCAGACAATTGCTTAATCTCCATTAGGAAAAAAAAATCCTCCTACGGCCCCAGAAAAAAAAAAGAGAAAAAATAAATAAAAAAAAATTTCTGACACTTTTTTTTTAAACAACTTTTTCCTGCTTTTGATTACCCTAAAATCTGCGGTAAGGCTGGTGATTCTGTTATGAATGGGTCACCGTGGAGAAAAAAACAAAACAAGCTAAGTCACAGAAAACCAGAGAGGTTGGTAACTATGCAGATTGCAGATCCCTGATCCTAACCACACAACTAGCAGCAGCCGTGGAGCGTACCTACGATGGTCCTAGACGCTTCGTCACAGCCGAAGGACTAAATAAGCCTGAAGCAAGAAAAGGGGAAAACTAACTGCCCCAGAGCAGACCCCAAAGGAAAGACAGCCCCCACACATGTATTGACGGAGAAACAAGATGAAAGCACAAACACAGGCAGGAAAATAGGCTGAGCAAATGATGGGGCCCAAACTAACTAGAAAGGATAGGAAAGGAAAGACACTGCAATCTGCAAAAAACCCTACAAAAATAAAGTCCAACACTTCTGATAGCAAACTTAACCCTGAAGTCACTAGACATCTCCCACCATATCAGCACTCTGAAATATTCTGAGACAGAGCAAAAAGAGGCCAATCTAATAAGGGACAAAAAGCAAATTGGCAAATACAGATAAATAAGAGTGGAAATTTAGCGCAGCCCCAGCCAGGGCTGGCTGACCACACAAAAAGCTGAATAGACCAACAAAATCAAGTGTGAACATTAGCAGAAAAGCTTAGCTTTAGATGACTGGAACAGAGCTGAAAACAAAGACCTGACAAGCCAGAAGGAATCACCAGCATCAGACTAGGGCGTCGGCTGTCTTAAATCCAGTCTGAGATTCCTGAAGTCCAATCGTCATTCTCATTAACAGGTGGCAGATTGCTACTGATTAAATCAGCCTCCCTACCTCTAGTTACCACCAGAGGGAGCCTGGAAGGAGAACTCACAACTGGTGGACCGGAAAATGAACTCACAACAGCCCCCTCTGATAACCACTAGACGGTAGCGTTTCCCGAGCGCTGTGGGCACTGGTTAGCAAGGTGCCCAGTCTGCTGACAGCGGAAGCAGACTGGAGGTACCCGTGCGGACCGGGCTCTGGATCCCGTGCAGGACACCTCCATGGCCTCTGGAGGCTCGGGATGCTGACCGGGAGGTTCCAGTGGTCTAGCAAAATTTGGAGCCAACTTATATCGTTGGCGGGACCTGGAGCGCTCCAGCCCTCGCTCAGTGAAGCGAATGTCAATTCGGGTAAAGACCGAGATGAGCTCCTCTAAAGTGGTGGGCACCTCCCTGGTGGCCAGGGCGTCATTGACATGATCAGCCAGGCCTTTCCAGAATACAGGTATGAGAAACTTATCTGGCCACTCCAGCTCCGAAGCCAGAGTTCTGAAGAGGATGGCATACTAGCTGACCAGAGACGCACCCTGGGTTAGAGCCAGCAACTGAAGTGCGGTATCGTGCGTGACCCGAGGGCCCAGGAACACCTGCTTCAGAGCGACCAGGAAATGGGTGGCATTCTGTACCAGGAGATCCCCGCACTCCCACAGCGGGGTGGCCCACTCCAGGGCCCTGCCCGACAGGAGGGAGATGATAAACCCCACCTTGGCCTGCTCGAAGGGAAATCGTGTGACCAACAACTTCAGGTGAATGGAGCACTGACTCACGAAACCCCTGCATGAAGCACTATCACCCGAGAACTTCTCAGGCAGCGGGAGGCGGGACAAGGTCGGGGCAGGACTGGCTGTGGATACACAGGTGACAGCCTCTGTAGCTGCTTGGACAGCGACCGAGGTAACATCCGCAGCTGAGGTGGAACGCTCCAGCACTGCCAACCTACCCTCCAGCTGCTAGATGTACCTATGCAGTCGCTGTTCGTCCGCCATTCCTAGCCAGACCCTGGCGCTAGGATAATGTTAGGGCTGGCGGAACGCACCAAATTATAAAGTAGAAGGTGCGTTCGCAGCCTGGGGTCCACCGTGCAGAGGTGGTACACTGCTAATAGACAATGGTGGAAGAATAGAGTGGCGTGAAAACAGTCACACGTGTGTTACGTCACCCAGTGTGAGCAGGCGTGAACTCTGTTAATGCACAGAGCCGCACAACCACTGAACGTGGATGCCAGAGCCTGTTTAGCTCACAGAGCCTGGCCAAAGAGCGCATAGAAAACGACCACAGAACTCTACCCCAAGGATACAGGGTTAGAGTCCCTCTAGGCCCACTGAGCATGCGGCGTCGCTACCACGAACACCGCTATAGACGCTGGCTATGGAGTGTGGAGCACTTGCACTGAGGCGTGCCAAGTCACTGATGAAGACTAAGGCCTGACTAAAACTCTGACCTACCTACACCTAAGCCTGGGCGCTAGCAGGCTAGGCTGCACAACACATGCGTACCAAGGGTAGGGGTTTCATAATGAGTCAGTCACCAGAGACATTCATATGTGCATACATCACTCACTCCATATAGCCTGAAAATACAGTCTATCCTAGCACATGGCCAAGCGGCCATGCAAACCTTTTATAACCGCGAGTGTCCGGGACCTTCCTGGCTTCTCGGATGGACCAATCCGAACAGGAGCAGAACCTGAGCACGTGACCTTCCATCTCCAATGGGAGATCACTCCACGGGCATGCTCAGTGGCCCGACATGGGGACTTAGTTCCTGGAAAATCTCGCTGCTGAACAGCATGTATTGCCATAGCTGTGCCAGAGGTGGCAACAGCAAGCAAACCCACGGAGCTGGTCTGGGAAGAGCGCCGGGACTGACGAGTTTGCTGTGCAACCTCCTCTGTGGCTGGAGAGGAATGGGAGACTGCCAGAAGCAAGGCTCAGGTTTTCCTGCTGTGCAGCGACAGGAGCCCGACGCCTAACAGATTACATGTACATAAATGCATCCCCAGGCTACCTCTGAATTTATAGAAGGCCAGTTCTAAGATCTTCCTTTTTTTTTCCTCTCCTTACTCGTTAGCAATCAATCAAACTAAGTTAGGACAGCAGGACACAATAAATGTATTTAGCAGATAAACAAGTGTCCAGGCCTACATGGATCATAAACCACTTTGAAAAGTTACTTGATCTCAATAGCATAAGGGGACAAGCAGGGTGAGTTGAAATAACTGTATACCATTATATATGCTGCAAAGATGAATGATATAGGTTGGAATCAGTGAAGTTGCTGGAAATAGTTAAATACCTGTATGAAGAGAATAGAGATGCGTGTTAGATTCAGCCATGTTATAACTGCCAGCATACTTTGATACATGTACTTCGATTACATGTACATAAATTAGTGCAGCAAGATGCAAATTACATGAGCCTATTTTTCTTTTTGTGTATTTCAACTATAAATTATATTAATGTGATAATGTAATAGACATGTTAAAAGATTTTTTCTAAAATTTCTTTATTAAATATAATACTGTGTACGAATGGAAGGAAAGAAGAGGGAAATAGAAAAGGGGGTAGGGGGCAAATGGGACAAGGACAGGCAGTATGGGGTGGTGGAGGAACGATAAAGGATGTGATGACCGATAGCACTTAATATAAAAAATATATAAAAAAATTTTTGATTACTGTTTTTTTATTTTCTTACTTTAATACAAACAACAAATAAAAAAATTATAAAGAGGGAAAAAAGGGGAGGGGGATTAAAAAGCATTTAGTTTCAAATCATAATTCAGACCTTTTGGAGCTAAACTGTTTAATAAGAAAACCCATTTTGATTCTGCTCATGACATTTGTTCTATATAATTTCAGCCTCTCTAATATATATATATATACTGTATATATATATAAAGATGAGTGTATGTATCAAGCCACGCCCTCTCCACATAGCCCTGCCCACTCAGCATAGCCACACTCACTCCACACACAAAGCCCTGGCCACACGGCTCATGTTGTTAGCGCATACGGGCGGAGACACATTCACTTCGAAAACCATCCTGCAAAACTCACCGGCTGCGATGTCCCAGCCACTATGAGCTACAATCAGGGCCACCGCCTTCAGGCACAGGCTACATCTAGCTCCATTGTTTCTAGAATGGAGTTTCTCCTGTGAGGCAAGGGAAAGGGAGGAGCCTCATGGGTAACACAGCTGTGCTCATGTTAAACTGCACATAGCATTTTGGTGTATATCACCATGTATCTGTCTCCATATTTGTAATTTATTTAATAAAATATTTCTATGTTTGATTACTTTGGACTTGATGATCGTTTTTGGTGGTTGTGATTTGTATGTTGTATAGCGATCAGTCCTTGATTTTGTCCATTATTTGGGGTCCTACTATGTCACTTCATATAATATAATACTTTATCTTTATAAATAATGATACCCTTATGTCTGCTGAGTTCATTTTTCATTGTTGTTGCTGTGTTTTGCACAGGTCCTTGTTATCTCAGCAGTATGGACTATAAAGCCAAAGAAAAATCTTGGCTTAATGAAATTGAGCTGGTGTTTGGTGGAGACACCACTGAGTCACAGCCATCTACCAGTCTGAATTGGGACAATCAATTCTCTAACCTTAAAACTCTTTTGGTGAAAAGGACCAAGATCTGGTGGAATCGTGCGTTTCTTGAGAAGTACAAGTCTCGTAAGCTAATACCTAGGGGGCTACGTATTAAAATTATTCCAGCATTTCCTGTGGAAGACGAAACATTTGTCTCGATGTGGGAGGAGTCATGCAGTAACTGTTCTTTATCTCTTATGCAATTGTTGATTGATTTAAATTCAAAGTCCCTTTTGACTTTGGATTCTTCTATTGATACTATATTGGCCAATCTAAGAGCACAGTGTCCTTCGGAAATTTTTAAGAATTTTGAAACTCAGATTGAGAAGACCTTGGACATTGCTGTTAAAAAGATTAATGAGGTTCAAATGTCTAAATTTAATCGTGACACGAGGGATTACCAAACCAATAATGTATTTTTTTGGAAGAAACCATCATCTGGGCCCACTCGTAGTAAACGTACTCCAACTTGATCATTTTTGGTGGTTGTGACTCATAACAGGAAGTTGCTGTGCATGTGTGAGGGGAAGAGAGGAGTGAGGAGAAAATGAGAGGAGTGAGGGGAAATTGAGAGGCGTGAGGGGAAAATAGTGGAGTGATCGGAAAATGAGAGGTCAGAGGGGGAAAATGAGAGGAGTGAGGGGAAAATGAGAGGCGTGAGAGGAAAATAGTGGAGTGATCGGAAAATGAGAGGTGTGAGGTGAAAATGAGAGGTCAGAGGGGGAAAATGAGAGGAGTGAGGGGAAAATGAGAGGTGAGGGGGAAATATAATTTGTTACAACTAACCACAGTTAGTTACTATGCCTGGGCACTTCAGCTAGGGTTTATATATAATTTGGATGCTGAAAAAAATGAGACCCCTACAGGATTGGTTTCTCTTTGAAATGTCTTGACAGGGGGTGGCCCAAAATTCCTTTTTTAATGTTATTCATATGTTCTTTTATTCTTTCTGACAGTTTCCTTATTGTCCATCCAATATAAATCTTATTACATGGATATTTTATTACATATATGACCCACCTAGTTGAACATGTGATGATATCCTTAATACAGAACTCCTCGGTCCCTTCTCTATTGCTGAAATTGATTATGTTCGTTCTACTATTAGTGCACTGTCTGCAATATGAACAAAAACTACATGAAGTAAATCCGCCTTATCCTGGAAGGCCAGGTTTCCCTTTAATAACTGATGTATTTTAGTCTTTATTAGTGGGTGCAATCTTTAAGTCCAAAGTTGGTGCATGTCTATATACAATCTTAGGGTGTGATGGTAAAAAGTCCCCTATTATGTTATCTTGCTGGAGGATATGCCAATATTTGTATATTTCTTTATGGAATAAAATTCTTGGACTGTGCGCTGCTAGACAGAATTTCAGATCCAGATCATGTAGATAAATTGACCTTTTATTTACCAACGCATTTCGAAGTCCATAACACTTCTTCCTAATGGGAATTTGATGAATTTGTTCTTGTAGATTTAGTGATTTTGATGGTGATTTACTGTTGTAAATCAAACTGTTTCTAGTTGTTGTATTTTGAGCATCCTTTGTAGAGGTTTCTATAGTCAATAGTGTAGCCTTTACTGAAAAAAAGAGCTTCCTCCACAAAATCAGAAATTTTAGTACAATCTTGTTTAACCCCTTTCTGCCATGTGACGTACTATCCCATCCATGTGCCCTGGGACTTAATCCCCAGGGATGGGATAGTACGTCACAGCGATCAGCGGCGCTCACAGAGTGAGCGCCACTGATCACGGCCGGGTGACAGCTGATTATCACAGCTGACACCCGGCACTATGTGTCAGGGGCGGTCACGGACCGCCCCGACACGTTAACCCCTTGCACACCGCGATCAAACACGATCGCGTTGTACTGGGGGTTAAAGGGAAGCATCAGCAGGGAGGGGGCTCCCTCCGTGCTTCCCTGAGCCCCCCACAGCAGCGCAATGTGCAGCGCTGCTGTGGGGGGCTCCTTCCCTGCAGGGAGCTGGCTTCCTCAGTGCCTGCAAAGCACAGGCATGAGGAAATCTGCTTCTATGCCTGTGACAGATCGCTGATCTGTCACAGCGATCTGTGATGTGACAGCGTCCGTAACGACCCGCCCTATAAAACTGTCCCATTAGTTAACCCCTTTAGCAAACCCCTTAAAAAATAAAAATAAAAAACGAAGCAAAAAATAATGATTTATTATCACACCGCCGAACAATAAGTGCAATAACGCGCGATCAAAAAGACGCATATAAATATCCATGGTACCGCTGAAAACATGATCTTGTCCCACAAAAAATGAGCCACCATACAGCATCATCAGCAAAAAAATAAAAAAGTTATAGCTCGCAGAATAAAGCGATGCAAAAATAATTATTTTTTATATAAAATTGTTTTCAATGCATAAAAGCGCCAAAACATAAAAAAAGACATAAATATCGCTGTAACCATACTGACCCAAAGAATAAAACCGCCTTATCAATTTTACCGCACGCGGAATGGTGTAAACGCACCCCCCAAAAGAAATTCATGAAACGCTGGTTTTTGTTCATTCTGCGTCCCAAAAATCGGAATAAAAAGTGATCAAAAGATGTCACATGCCCGAAAATGGTACCAATAAAAACGTCAACTCGTCCGGCCAAAAATAAGACCTCACATGACTCGATGAATCAAAATACGGAAAAATTATAGCTCTCAATATGTGGCGATGCAAAAACTATTTTTACAATAAAAAGCATCTTTTAGCGTGTGACAACAGCCAAACATAAAAACCGCCATAAATAGTAAATCAACCCCCCTCCCCATTATCACCCCCTTAGGCCGGTTTCACATTAGCGCATTTTCAGCGCGCGCACGGCCGGGGGTAGCTCCGCCCCCGATCCGGCTCTCTGCCCGGCGTGCCCGCCCCTTGCTTGTAGCGCCGCCTCCTAGCGGACAGCGGCGCCTGCGATCGGCGCACCCTATCTTTAGCATAGGGTGCGCAGATCGTGCGCAGGCCGTGCGCTAGTTGCGCTTTGACCTGCGCTGCGCACTTTTGACGGTGCGCCGTGCGCGCCAAAATCAAACTTTTCGGATTTTGGCGCGCACGGCGCACCGTCAAAAGTGCGCAGCGCAGGTCAAAGCGCAACTAGCGCACGGCCTGCGCACGATCTGCGCACCCTATGCTAAAGATAGGGTGCGCCGATCGCAGGCGCCGCTGTCCGCTAGGAGGCGGCGCTACAAGCAAGGGGCGGGCACGCCGGGCAGAGAGCCGGATCGGGGGCGGAGCTACCCCCGGCCGTGCGCGCGCTGAAAATGCGCTAATGTGAAACCGGCCTTAGTTAGGGAAAAATAATAAAATTAAAAAAATGTATTTATTTCCATTTTCCCATTAGGGTTAGGGTTAGGGCTGGGGTTAGGGCTAGGGTTAGGGTTAGGGCTAGGGCTAGTGTTAGGGCTGAGATTATGGTTAGGGGTATGTTGGGGTTAGGGTTGGAGTTAGAATTGGGGGGTTTCCACTGTTTGGACACATCAGGTGATCTCCAAACGCAACATGGCGTCTGATCTTAATTCCAGCCAATTCTGCGTTGAAAAAGTCAAATGGTGCTCCTTCCCTTCCAAGCTCTGCCATGCACCCAAACAGTATTTTACCCCGACATATGGGGTATCAGCCTACTCAGGACAAATTGCAAAACAACTTTTGGGGTCCAATTTCTCGTGTTACCCTTAGGAAAATAAAAAATTGGGGGCAAAAATATCATTTTTGTGGAAAAAAATATGATTTTTTTATTTTCACGTCAGGGCGTTATAAACTTCTGTGATGCCCTTGGGGGTTCAAAGTGCTCACCACACATCTAGATAAGTTCTTTAGGGGGTCTAGTTTCCCAAATGGTGTCACTTGTGGGGGGTTGCCACTGTTTAGGTACATCACGGGCTCTCCAAACGCACATGACACCCGCAGACCATTCCATCAAAGTCTGCATTCCAAAACATCACTACTTCCCTTCCGAGCCCCGATGTGTGCACATACAGTAGTTTTCTCCCACATATGAGGCATCAGCATACTCAGGACAAATTGGACAACAACTTTGGGGTCCAATTTCTCCTGGTATCCTTGGGAAAATAAAAAAATTGGGGACTAAAAGATCATGTTTGTGGAAAAAATAAGATTTTTTTATTTTCACACCCGGGCGTTATAAACTTCTGTGAAGCACTGGGGGGTTCAAAGTGCTCACCACACATCTAGATAAGTTCCGTGGGGGGTCTAGTTTCCAAAACGGGGTCAATTGTGGGGGGTTTCCACTGTTTAGGTACATGAGGGGCTCTCCAAAAGCAACATGACACCCGCAGATATTTCCATCAAAGTCTGCATTCCAAAATGTCACTACTTCCCTTCCGAGCCCTGACGTGTGCCCATACAGTAGTTTTCTCCCACATATGGGGTATCAGCGTACTCAGGACAAATTGGACAACAACTTTTGAGGTCCAATTTCTCCTGTTACCCTTGGGAAAAAAAATTGGGGACTAAAAGATCATGTTTGTGGAAAAAATACGATTTTTTTATTTTCACGCCCAGGGATTATAAACTTCTGTGAAGCACTTGGGGGGTTCAAAGTTCTCACCACACATCTAGATAAGTTTCTTGGGGGGTCTAGTTTCTAAAATGGTGTCATTTGTGGGGGTTTCTACTGTTTTGGTACATCAGGGGCTTTCCAAACGCCACATGGTGTCCGATCTCAAGTCCAGCCAAAAAAGTCAAATGGCGCTGCTTCCCTTCCGAGCTCTGCCATGCACCCAAATAGTGGTTTACCCCCACATATGGGGTATCAGCGTACTCAGGAAAAATTGTACAATAACTTTTAGGGTCCTGTTACCCTTGGACAAATAAGAAGTGAGGGAGAAAAGATCATTTTTGTGGAAAAAATATGATTTTTTAATTGTACGGCTGTACGTTATAAACTTCTGTGAAGCCCTTGGGGGTTTAAAGTTCTCACCACACATCTAGATAAGTTCCTTGGGGGTCTAGTTTCCAAAATGGGGTCACTTGTGGGGGGTTTCCACTGTTTAGGTACATCGGGGCTCTCCAATCTGAATTCCAGCCAATTTTGCATTGAAAAAGTCAAACGGCGCTCCTTCCTTTCTGAGCTCTGCCATGCGCCGAAACAGTGCTTCCCCCCACATATCAGGTATCAGCATACTCAGGGCAAATTGCATAATAACTTTTGCAGTCCAATTTCTCCTGTTACCCTTGGTAAAATAAAAAAAATTGAACCTGAAGTATTTTTTTGTGAAAAAAAAGTTAAATGTTCATTTTTTTTTAAATATTCAAAAAATTCCTGTGAAGCACCTGAAGGGTTAATAAACTTCTTGAATGTGGGTTTGAGCACCTTGAGGGATGCAGTTTTTAGAATGGTGTCACTTTTGGGTATTTTCTATCATATAGACCCCTCAAAGTGGCTTCAAATGTGAAGTAGTCCATAAAAATAAAATGGTGTTGCAAAAATGAGAACCTTTTAACCCTTATAACTTCGTAACAAAACAAAATTTTGGTTCCAAAATTATGCTGATGTAAAGTAAACATGTGGGAAATGTTACTTATTAAGTTTTTTGTGTGCCATATCTCTGTGATTTAAGGGCATAAAAATTCAAAGTTGAAAAATTGCAAAATTTTCAAAAATGTTGCCAAATTTCCGCTTTTTTCACAAATAAGCGCAAGTTATTTGAATGAAATTTTACCACTAACATGAAGTACAATATGTCCCGAGAAAACAGTGTCATAATCACCGAGATCCATGGAAGCGTTTCAGAGTTATTACCTCATGAAGGGACAGTGGTCAGAATTGTAAAAATTGGCCCGGTCATGAACGTGCAAACCACCCTTGGGGGTTAAGGGGTTAAGACGGGTGAATTGGCTTTTTGGAATGTTTGTTAACCAGAATAGTAGATGACAGCTATTAATTGTAATATAGCTATTTGAGTCAACTTCCTTCCGAAACTATACTAAAATGCCCAGTTAGTCCTGAAACCTTTCCAGGACAACCATCTCTATATCAAACTTGCAAATTGTGAATTCAAACAAACCAGAACTCAATTTCTGGGATATGTCATCTCCCCAGAAAGTCTGAGCATGGATCCCAGTAGAATCAGAGCGGTAGTTGACTTGCCTACCCCAAGAACATTAAAAGACTTTCAGCACTTTATAGAATTTGCAAATTTCTACAGAAGATTCATTAAAAACTTTTCAAAAATCATTTTACCAATTACTTCACTCACAAAAAAACCCAAAATGTTTTCCTGGTCCCCAGAGGCACAAGTGGCTTTTGACAAACTAAAGACACTTTTTACTTCCGCACCATTGCTAGTCTATCCAAATCCTAAACCGCCATTTGTTGTCAAAGTAGACACCTCAGACTCTGTCATGGGAGCCGTTATATCACAATGAGTTGGAGACAAAATGCAGCTTCATCCATGTGCATTCCTTTCTCATACCATGTCACCTGCAGAAAAGAACTATGACATTGGAATTAAAGAACTTTTAGCTATTAAAGTCACCTTCTCCGAATGGAGACATCTTTTGGAAGGGGCTAATCATCCTTTCTGACAACAAAAATTTAGAATTTATCTGTACAGCTAAGAAGTTGTCTGCAAGACAAGCACATTGGGTCTTATTTTTCTCCAAGTTTAATTTTATCATTTCTTATCAGCCTGGTTCAAGAAATGGCAATGGGGAATACTGGACGCCAAAGAATTTTTAACAACGATTAAGGATGAATACCAAAATGACTTCTTTCCTTCTAAAGATGATGACCTTTCTTTTAAGGAGGGGTTTTGGATGCAGAACCACCAATTATATTTTCCAAAATCTGCTCAACTTAAAGTCCTCAAACTTGTCCTTGACTATAAACTTGTAGGACACCCTGGAGTCATGAAAAAGCAATAACTACTGCTTTATTCTTTTTGGTGGCCTAATGGTAGGAAGGATGTGAGAAAATATGTTTCCTCCTGTTTAACATGTGCATGGGACAAGACGCCATGATCTTCTGAACTAGGACTCCTTCAACGTCTTTCAGTTCCACCCAAGCCTTGATGATCAATCTCAATGGATTTTATCGTGGACCAATGTCCATCTACTGAAATTACTGTTATCCTTGTTGTGGTGGAATGACTCACAAAGATGGCCATTTTATTCTAACTAAAGGAATTCCTACCGCTGAACAAACCACAGAATTAGTGGTCAAAGAGATATTTAGGCTGCATGTAATTCATGACAATGTAATTTCTGCTAGATTTGTTCAGTTTACAGCAAAAATTTTGGAAAAGCTTCTGTAGAGCTTTAGGATTTACTGTCAATTTCACTACTGCCTTCCATCCTCAATCCAATGGCCAGACTGAAACAACTAATTAAACACTCGAAAAATAGATGCTCTGTTTTACAGTGGGAACGGAAAGGATTCAGACCCTGTTAAATTTTTCACTCTTTGTTTCATTGCAGCCATTTGGTAAATTCAAAAAAGCTCATTTTTTTCTCAATAATGTACACTCTGCATCTCATCATGAATGAAAAAAACAGAAATGTATACATTTTTGCAAATTAATTAAAAATAAAAACTGAAATATCACATGGTCATAAGTATTCAGACCCTTTGCGCAGTATTGAATAGAAGCACCCTTTTGAGCTAGTACAGCCATGAATCTTCTTGGGAATACTGCAACAAGTTTTTCACACCTGGATTTGGGGATCCTCTGCCATTCTTCCTTGCAGATCTTCTCCAGTTCCATCAGGTTGGATGGTGATCGTTGGTGGACAACCATTTTCATGTCTCTCCAGAGATGATCAATTGGGTTTAGGGCTCTGGCTGGGCCAGTCAAGAATGGTTACAGAGTTGTTCTTTGTTATTTTAGGGTCATTGTCTTGGAAGGTGAACCTTCGGCCAAGTCTGAGGTCCAGAGCACTCTGGAAGAGGTTTTGTTGGAATATGTTTGGTGCAACAACTCCATTCCTGTCTATGAGTGTTTAGTTGCTAGATTTGTATGCTGTTTATAAAGTTAGAACAAAAAAAACTCCCAGAGGCTCACACAGGGAGAGCATGTGACTGTATTTCCTTTTTTACTGTGTCTGTGTAAGAAAGAAGCAGCCTGCTGTAGATGCTGCACAGATAGAGACACTCAAATTATTTATTCCTGATCTGCTTAGCTTATCATATATTGTCACTGTTTGTTCCTGAATAAAGAAGCTCTGTTGTCACATGCTTGGAGGATATCCTGAATAATCCGCTGCCAACAGGTTATGGGCCCAGATTGACACAGAACCCCAGAGTACCACAGCAACAGAAGCCCAGAGCAAAAGCAGTACAGAGCAACAGAGAAGATGTCCACAAGCAGCAAACCTGTCAAGTTTTCAGTGCCAAGCTTCCCTAACCAGAACTACCAGTCCTGAAAATTCAAGGTGAAGATGCTGCTCATAAGAGAATGTACATGGAAATATGCTCAGGAACAAATGCCTCATCCATTACCAGAATGATTGGCTAGAGGAGGATCTGAAAGCACAAAGCACAGACTCCCTCAGTGTAGATGATAATCAGATTGCGCATATATGCAAGTGTGCAACTGCAAAGGAGATGTGGGATGAGTTACAGAAAGTGCATGAAAGATCAAATCTCAGCAATAAGCTTTATCTCATGAGAAAACTATATCAGTCTAAGCTAAGTGATGGACAGAATATGCCCAAACACCCTAGAGATTGTGGAGCGTCTCAGGGGTACTGGAGAATAAATTAAAGATTTTCATGTTGCTGCACTTCTATTAAGTAGTGTTCCAGAAAGTTATGACACACTCGTGACTGTATTTGATGCACGGCCAGATGATGAGCTGACACTAGAGTATGTTAAAGGCAAACTTATGGATGAATTCAAGAGAAAAACGCAGCATGTAAGCAGCAGTAATTAATCCATAGCAGAAACAGCATTAAAGACACAGGATTTCCCTAAATATAACAGCAATCTAAGAGAACCTCGTGAATGTTTTGTCTCTATAAAGCCTGGCCACATAAAGCAGACTGCAGAATTTGGAAAGCAAGAATGAGTCAGTTTAAAAAGCAGAGCAGTCATCAAAGGGTTAATACAGCTGTAAAGGAAGATTATGCATGTGTTGAAACTGCATTTAATGCCAGTACAGGCCCATCTGAAAAACATATATGGTGTATAGATTCTGGTGCAAGCAGCCATATGACAAATAGCAAGGATTTCTTAACTGACCATAATGAAAGCAAGACAGAAAAGGTCATCTTAGCTAGTGGTCACTCTATAACTTCAGAAAGAGTAGGTGAAAGGTACCTCCACTGTCCAGTTTCCTCAGCACAAAGCAGAAAGACCCAATAAAGGATGTTCTCTTTGTTCCCAGCCTTGAAAGCAATCTTCTGTCAGTAAAGAAGCTAATACAAAAGGGAAATGTAGTTACTTTTAAAGATAACAGCTGCATCATCTCAAAGAAGGGTCACACTCTTGCAGAAGGAAAAATCCAAGATGAACTTTATCAGCTAAAATGCAAAGAAAGAGTGTTCAGTGCTAGACAAGATCTACATAAGAACTTTATTCATGTATGGCACAGACGTCTTGGGCATAGAGACCCAGAAGCAGTAAGGAAGCTAGCTCAACTTGCAAACGGTTTTGAAATCAACCAGTGTAGTCAAATGATTAAGTGCATTAGCTGTCTTAAAGAGAAAATGTCCAGAAAATCCTTTCCTAAAATAAGCACCACTAAATCTGCACAGCCTCTGGATCTGATACATACAGATGTATGTGATCCAATGAGTGTTCAAACTCCTAGCAAGAAGAGATATTTTCTCACATTTATTGATGACTACTCCAGATATACAGTCGCCTACCTGCTTCACAGTAAGGATGAAGTTCCACATAAACTTGAAGAATATCTTGCTGTAGTGTTTAACAAACTTGGAAGAATGCTAAAAGCCCTGTGTGCACATAATGGAACCGAATATACAAGTGGTAAGGTACAAACCATTTTGAAATTTTGATGCGAATCTACCTACAAAGTATTGGGGAGAAGCCATCATGACAGCTTGCTATCTTCAAAATAGAGCGCCAGGTAAAGCCATAAATAAAACTCCATATGAGCTATAGAAGGGCAAGAAGCCTAACCTGAAGCACCTCAGGATATTTGGAAGCAAAACGTTTATGTATGTTCCCAAAGAAAAGCGTTCCAAGTGAGAATCACATGCAAAGCAAGGAGTTCTGGTGGGCTATAACGAAACTCAAAAGGGATACAGAATCCTGAACCCAGAGACCAACACAGTAACTATCAGTAGAGATGTAGTGATTGATGAAAACTCTGTATCACTCAAATCCCATGAAGTAAAACCAGTTATTCAACCTAAGAAGCAAGAAAAAGAATCTTAGTCACCAAACGCAGATGCCGAAAAGGAAAACAATGAAGTGTGGATAATCTCTGAATCCACCAAGGAATACACAGAAGAACCAAGTCAACCTCCAGTTAGGAGATCAGAAAGGCCAAACAAAGGTATCCCAGCTAGATGCCTTTCTTATATGGTTAGAACACTTCCTGAACCAGAGCCACAGTCATGGCAAGAGATGCAAAAACTGCCTGTCCACGAGAACCAGAAGTGGATAAATGCCGCTAATGAGGAGATGGAATTCCTTCACCAACTCCAGACATGGGAGCTTACTGAGCTACCACAAGGAAAAAGAGCTATCAGATGTAAGTGGGTCTTCCAAAATAAATATGAATCAAAAGGTAAAGTTCACCAGTTTAAGGCAAGATTGGTCGCAAAAGGGTACTCGCAAAAGTATGGTGAAGATTATGATGCCACATTTTCTCCAGTTGTGAAGCAACCCACATTCAGAGCTTTGATGTCCTTAGCTGCAGTTCAACAGATGACAGTGAGACATTTTGACATCAAAACAGCCTTCCTTCATGGTGACATTGAAGAAGAGTTGTACATGAGCCAACCTTGAGGGATATATTAAACGGGGTGAAGAGCACCTTGTTTGTAAAATGCAAAAAATATCTCTATGGACTTAAGTAGACAGCAAGAGCTGTTCAAAAATGAACAAAGTTTTGATGGATGAAGGATTTAAAAGATCTCAAGCTGATCCATGTTTGTATATAAAAAATGTAGCTAAGGAGTGGTTGTATGTTCTTCTATATGTAGATGATGTAATAATGTCTCATCAAGATGAAAAAGAAATTGCAAAGCTAGGTGAAATTCTTAAGCAGCACTTTGAGACTAAGGACCTTGGAAATGTGACATATTATTTGGGAATCCGAATCCAGAGAGAGGAAGATGGGAGTTTTTTTTCTCAACCAAAGTTCTAGAATTTCCGCAATACTAAACCAGTTTGGACTGTCAGATGTCTAACGTGCGTCAACACCAACGGATCCGTCCTACTTAAAATTGGAAGGAGAAGAAGATCTTCTATCCAGCAATGAGAGTTACAGTCAAGCAGTGGGAGCGCTTTTGTGCATAGCAACCACAACTCGTCTGGATATCACAGCCACAGTTGGAATTCTCTGTCAACATGTAAGCAAGCCACACCAAAGAGACTTGAATGCAATTAAGAGAATTCTTCAATATCTTAAAGAAACTCAAAGGCTAAATCTTAAGATAGCTGCATCAGTTCTCACTCTCAGAGGTTATATGGATGCAGATTGGGCTGGAGATTCAAGTGGTCGGAAATCAACAATTGGCTACTTGTTTAAGTTAGGAGAAAATTCAATTTCTTGGTCCAGCAGAAAACAAGTGTCAGTCGCATTAGCTTCTACAGAAGCAGAATATATGTCTGCTGCTTATGCAAGTCAAGAAGTAATTTGGTTGAAGCAACTTTTGAAAGATTTCGGCAAGCCATTAGCTCAACCAACAGTTATCTATGAGGACAACCAAGGATGCATTAAACTTGCCAGCTGTGAGAAGATTAGTGCAAGGACTAAGCACATTGATGTAAAATATCACCACTTACGTGACTTAGTGGAACGTGGTGTACTCGAGTTCGTTTACTCGAGTCTGACAAGATGATAGCTGATGGTATGACAAAGCCATTATCAAGAGCCAAGTTGTGGACTTTAGAACCGCAATGGAACTAACAGGCTAAGTAGTTGTTGAGTGGGGGTGTTGGAATATGTTTGGTGCACCAACTACATTCCTGTCTATGAGTGTTTAGTTGCTAGATTTGTATGCTGTTTATAAAGTTAGAACAAAAAAATAAGAAACTCCCAGAGGTTCACACAGCAAGAGCATGTGACTGTATTTCCTTTTTCCTGTATCTGTGTATGAGAGAAGCAGCCTGCTGTAGATACTGCACAGACAGAGACACACAAATGATTTATTCCTGATCTGCTAAGCTTATCATATATTGTTCCTGTTTGTTCCTGAATAAAGAAACTCTATTGTCACACGCTTGGAGAGCATCCTGAATAATCAGCTGCCAACAGGTTTTCATCCATGATATCTCTGTACTTGGCCGTATTTATGTTTTCTTCAATTGCAACCAGTCGTCCTGTTCCTGCAGCTGAAAAACACCCCCATAGCATTATGCTGCTACCACCATGTTTCACTGTTGGGATTGTATTGGGCAGGTGATGAGCAGTGCCTGGTTTTCTCCACACATACAACTTAGAATTATCACCAAAAAGTTCTATCTTAATCTCAACAGACCAGAGAATCTTATTTCTCAAAGTCTGGGAGTCCTTCATATGTCTTTTAGCAAACTCTATGTGGACTGACTGGCACTGAGGAGAGGCTTCCATCGAGGCCACTCTGCCATAAAGCCCCAACTGGTGGAGGGATGCAGTGATATTTGACTTTGTGGTACTTTCTCCCATCTCCCTACTGCATCTGTGGAGCTCAGCCACAGTGATCTTGGGGTTCTTTTTTACCTCTCTCACCAAGGCTCTTCTCCCACGATTGCTCAGTTTTTTCTGGACGTCCAGGTCAAGGAAGACTCCTGGTGGTCCCAAACTTCTTCCATTTAAGGACTATGGAGGTCACTGTGCTCTTAGCACACTTGAGTACTGCAGAAATTCTTTTGTAACCTTGGCCAGATCTGTGCCTTGCCACAATTCTGTCTCTGAGCTCCTTGGCCAGTCCCTTTGACCTCATGATTCTCTTTTGGTCTGACATACACTGTAAGCTGTAAGGTCTTATATAGACAGGTGTGTGCCTTTACAAATCAATTAAACACAGCTGAACTCCAATGAAGGAGTAGAACCACTCAAGGAAGATCACAAGGAAATGGACAGCATGTGACTTAAATATGAATGTCTGAGCAAAGGCTCTGAAATTCTGAATACTTATGACCATGTGATATTTCAGTTTTTCTTTTTTAATAAATTGGCAAAAATTTCTACATTTCTGTTTTTTTTCAGTCAAGAGTGCAGAGTGTACATTAATGAGAAAAAAATTAACATTTTTTTAATTTACCAAATGACTGCAATGAAACAAAGAGTGAAAAATGTAAAGGGGTCGGAAAACTTTCAGTACCTACTGTCTTTCTTACTGATAAGATGACTGGATGGTTCATTTTTCAACAGCAGAATATGCCTATAATAACTCCAAGTGCAGTTCTACATCCCAAAGCCCATTTTTTGTTAACTATGGCTTATATCCAATATTTATTCCTAATTTTCCTTTGAATACTTTGGTTCCTGCTTGTACTGACAGACTTACAAAGTTGCAGAAAGCTCAAGAAGAACTAATCGAGATGTTACAAAAGGCCCAAGAAGATTACAAAAAAAACAGTGGATAACATTGCAAAGCCCCTCCTCCCTTTCAGGTTGTTGCCAAGGTTTGGCTATCTACAAAAAATCTGGAAACTAACGTACCATCTTCTAAATTGGGTCAAAAATTCATAGGACCTTTTCACATTTCTGCACAAATTAACCAAGTTGCTTTCCGTTTAAAACTTCCTAACAGCTTGAAAATACATCCTGTATTCCATGTATCCTTGCTCAAACCATTCAGTGAGAACCCTTTTCCAGGAAGAACTCGGCCACCTCATTCACAAGAAAAAGTCCATGGTGAAGAAGAGTACATTGTAGATAAAATTCTGGACTCTAGAAGATTTAGAGGAAGATTGCAATATATGGTGCAATAGAGGGGTTACAGACCAGAAGATAATTCTGGGGAGCCGGAGGGCAACTTCCAGGCACCCAGGTATAAGGAGGAAGATCAGGCTGCGGGTACCTGAATTGGACCAGGTGCGGAACTGTTGAGGCTGCATCCCATGTTATCCGGGGGAAGGAATAGGAGACCGAACAGGTCCCATGAGCCGGGAAGAGGAGGCGTGTTTAAACCGGAAGCAGAACTGAAAGCATGTGAAGCCGCAGTCAGTTTTCTGCAGTGAGAGAGAGTGCAGGTTGGTGATCAGCGCGCTTTGCACCCAGAACAGTAGCACCGTGACGTATTGCGGCCAAGATCTCCTGGACACTCCAGTGGAGCAGTGAGTGTGGACAGCGCCGTACGCCCGGCTAAGAGTAAGACCATGCTCGTGCAGGGAAACGTGAGTCGGCTACACGATATTAAGATGTGGTCCCCTCTGCTGGACAGCGCGCATCAGCCCATGTCTGATACCGGGATCTCTGCAGCTCTCTATACTTTAGCAGCACAGATCTATGGACAAGGGGCTCAGTGGGCACAACCAGAGACCGCCCGTGGCCTCTAGAAGTTGGACTGTTAGTTTTGGAACCTCAGCTGAGGACACAATGCCGTCTGTTGCCGGTACTACAACCCCAAACGAATCATCTGCAGCTGAGTAACCTAAGGACACGATAAGTTGATAACTGGACTGCTGTTACATTATAATTTTCTCTTGCAATTTAACTGTTATCTCACTGCGAGGAGACTCTTTATTGTTTCAAATTAAATTGTTAATCTGTTAACCCTTGCTCTGCCTCCATTGCATCACTGCACCCACAACCTGCTTACACAGGTTTACAAGAGCCTTTCACCAGAGACATCCAGAGAGGCAATAGCCTAAGATGTCCAGAGGCTATCCTGAAAGGAGGGGAGTACTGTCAGCACTCAAACTTAGCAGCTCTTGTGCACTAGGCGGTAGCTCTTCACTCTGAGCTATCCAGCTGGTTGGACAGTTCCTTAGTAAACCAGATACTAGTACCTCTGTTGTTCCTGATGGTTTCCACCCTGAGTTCCTGATTGTCTCCACCCAAATTTTCTGATTGGCTCAACCCTGTGCTCTCCTGATTGAACACACTACTTAAACCTGGCACTGCACTTCCTTCCTTGCGAGATTATTGAGCTCCCAGCCTTTAGTCTAGCGTATTTCCACCACTGCTTATCCTCAAGATTCTACTGCTGATTCTGACCTCTGGCTATATCTTGACTATGCTACCCGCTTTTCCTCCCAAGTATACTGGTGCACCGTGTACTGACCTCTGGCTATATCCTGACTATGATTCCTGCTTATCCTCCCAACTACATTGCTGCTGTCATGCCTGCCATATCTGTTATGCCGCATGAACCCTGGAGCAGTGTGCACGCGCACCGAACTATCATGCCCGCAATGTCTGTTATGCCGCATGACTCCTGGAGCAGTGTGCACACGCACCTCATGACTGTTGTGCTGCAAGATGCCTGGAGCAGTGTGCACGCGTGCCTCATCTCATGGCTGCCTGCCATTGCGCATGTGTGCTTTACCTCATGGCTACACGCCGTTGCTGTGTGACCAGCCGTCTCTGCTCTGCTTGCAGCTATCCTCTCTGTGTTCCTGGAGACCCTGATCATGTGACCTTTCCTATGTTCCAGCACAGTCTGATCCAACTATCCTCTCTTTGATCCTGGAGACCCTGACCATGTGAACTTTCCTATGTTCCTCTCTATGGTCTTGGAGGACTCTACCATGTGATCCTCTCTATGATCCTGGAGGATCTGAACCGGAAGTGAAGGTGCTAATGCCCTATATCAGACTGCCCTTTCCTATGGTCGGGGCCTGAGTATCGTGTTGCTTCCCTGCATGGCTGCTTGGTCTGCTCGGTCGCTCTCTGTATTCTGTGCCCCTGCACTCTACCCTGTAGTGCTTCTCTGCACACGCTCTGTGCTTGTATTCTGCCTCTCGTGCCATGTCTTGTGTTGTCGTTTGTGCCATGTCTTGTCTTGCTATGCTTTGACTTGTAGTACTTCCTATGTTCTCTGCCTTTGCCTGTTTTCACCATGTTGTGTCCTTGCTATGCTTTGCCTTGTAGTACTTCCTATGTTCTCTGCCTTGCCTGTTTCGCCATGCCTGGTCTTTGCTATTCTGAGCCATGTAGTACTTCTCATGTTCCCTGTCTTTGCCTGGTTTTCCTTACTCTGTCTTCTGGTGCTCGCTAGCACATTCCATGTCTAGTCTCTAGGTTCTGCCTTGACCCGGCTCTGGGCTTCGGCCTACGCTCCGCTGCTAGACTCTGTCCTATCGTGCTCTCTAGCATGTTTCCTGGCTACTCTCAAGGTTCTCCCTTGACCTGGCTCTGGGCTTCGGCCTATGCTCCGCTGCTAGTCCTTTACTCTCTCTGACCCCGCTCTGTGCTTCTGCCTATGTTCCGCTCCTTATTCTGTAATTTTGCCCTTGGCAGAGTGTGTTGACCCTTGGGTGTGTTTGTGCTGTGTTCTTGTTTGCCTGATAACTTGGTGTACGACTCGGCCTGTTCTCTGGATACTGCTTGTTGGATTCTGCTTGGTACCTTCTATGTCTGTTTGGCTTTGACCACTGCCTGTCCCCGACTATCCGTTCTGTCTCATCCCTGGTACTTTACTGTTATCTCTGTGTATTACCGGGTTTGTCTGACTTTGGCAGCAGGACGCTAAGCCCCGCCCCTTGCAGTCACATGACCCTAGGTCCTTTACTGCTCACTGACTTCAGCTTCTCCAGGTCCTGTTTGCCTGAGCTATCCGGCCGTGTCTGACCCCGAGCCCCTCTGCAGTGTGGGTGAGTCCTTGCTCAGCGGTGACTGCACGCCGACCCTAACAGGACCGTGACAGCTGCTCCTTGCACCTACCTCTGGCTATTTCCTGACTATGATTCTTGCTTATCCTCCCAACTACACTGCTGCTCCATTACGGACCTATGGCGATTCCCTGCCTATGCTACCTGCCGGTATCACTACTCCAACTCGGGTTAGTCCATAACACCAGCCTCATCTCATCTACTCAGTGCGGACTGGGTAACAGTGAGAAGGTGGAGGCTGAGGAGGAGGAACAGGAGCTGGCTGATAGCACAAAAGAGGTTGGTACCCACACAAGCGTTGTCACATCTCTCCTACATGGATTAGCCAAGGAAGGGAATGAGGAGGAAGAAATGGAGGAAGAGAGTTGCTATCTTGGTGGAGATTGGGAAGTGTTGGCAATAGGGACCTTAGCACATATGGCGGACATTATATTCTGCTGCCTTTGTTGTGACCCTAGCATTACATTCATCTTGGACAAAAATGACTACTGGTTGATAACCCTGCTGGGCCCACACTACAAGGAGAACTTTGCCTCTCTCCTTCCAGGGGCAGAGAGGTCTACTAAAATGGTGCTATAGCAGAAGGCCATTGTGGAAAATATGTTGAAAAAACTCCCATCAGACAACGCCAGCGGCAGGGTGCAAGCTTTCTTACCCAACCAAGGAGGAGAGGTGAGGAAGACACATAACAGTTACAGCAGAGTCAGGAGCACACTGTCAAAAGCCTGGGCCAATTTCATGACACCCTCCCAGCATCCAGACCCTGATGACCAGGTGTTTTAGATAAGGAGGGAAAAGTTTTTAAAGATGTTTGACAAAATCAGCATACTCCCTAAAGACCCCGTCACACTAAGCGACTTACCAGCGATCCCGACACCGATATCAAGGTGTCAGGATCGCTAGTAAGTCGCTATGTGATCGCTGGTGAGCTGTCACACAGACAGCTTCACCAGCGATCAGCACAGCGATGCCGAGCGCCCGGCATCACTGGCCATCCCTGTAAAAAATAGAATCAAAATAAAAAATATAGTTATTCTCACCTTCCAACGTCCCGTTCAGCCATCCTGCCTCTCTCCACGCTCCGGTCCCAGTGATCCTTTGCGAGAATGACCGCGAGATGTCACGGTCTCGAGGGATAACAAAGTCTCGCGGTCATTCGTGCAAAGGATCACTGGGACCGGAGCGTGGAGAGAGGCAGGATGGCTGAACGGGACGTCGGAAGGTGAGAATAACTATATTTTTTATTTTTTTTATTATTTTTTACACCTGATCGCTGGTCTCCCGCCTGTCACACACAGCGATGCGTGCTGGCCAGCGGGAGCCCAGTGACCAAAGAAATGTCCAGAGGTTTCTTCCAGCGTTCAGCGATACCGGCAGGGGGGCCGCTCGCTGATCGCTGTCACACACAGCGATCTCGCTGGTGAGATCGCAGTTACGTCACAAAAGTTGTGACTCAGCAGCGATCTCGCTACCGAGATCGCTATGTGTGACGGGGCCTTAATTCCTCTGCGGCCTTCATCTAGTGGGACTCAACTTTTCCACAAAGCCAGGTGACAGCAGCACATAAAGTGTTATTAATCTTCAATGTTTGCATGAGGTCCACCTGTTGTTGCCTTTAAGTGTCTATGGATGACTACACTTATATTTTTTTCCTGGCTTTGCACTTTGCAAAATGCCTTTATGATTGTAAAAGTACATCAACTACACTTTAAAAAATATTTTAATGAAGCCCGCTAATTGTTGCCTTCAAGGGTCTATGGATGACTGTATTACCCTCCTTATCATGTTTTCATGGCTTTGAACTGTGTGCAAAGCCTTTAGGTGTGTACAAGTGCCACAACTACACTTTCTTATTTTTTTTATGAGACACTCCATTTGGTGCCTTCAAGGGTATATGAATGACCCTGCTTGGAATTTTTGGCAGGCTTTGCACTGTGCAGAACTTTTATGACTGTAAAAGTACCACAACTACACTTTGTTCCCAATATTTAAACGAGGTACTATAGTTGTGTCTTCAAGGGTGTATGAATGACTCTGCTTGTAATTTTTGGCAGGCTTTCCACTTAGTGCATAGCCTTTATGAGTCTTGGAGTACAACTACAAAAAAATATGAACAGAATGTGTATGATGCTCTCCTTTATGTCTAATACAAGGGTGTATCTGAGTCCCCGTGAGTCCATTATTTTTGACACTTCTTGCTTCCTCCATAAATTACACTGACATTTCCAATGTTTTAATAAAATTGTCAATTTTGGTTTACTAATTTTTTTTTTTTAATTTTGACTTATCTACAAGTCATTACACAGGAAAGAAAGTTGCTTAACATATTTTTTCCTGAAGACTCTATCTTCTCTTTGATTTTGAATGTTTTATGGTCAGTCCTTAAAGTGGAGTAAAAGTGTGACACCATTGTTCTCAGCAGTGATCTGGGAGTCAGAGATGCTTCCAGGGGTCTTCCTCATGCTGTCCTACTTCCATTCAGCACTTTTTCCATCCATTTCAACATTTTCAGTGCCGTACAGACCTCCTTGTAGGGTCTGCTGGAAAAAACTTGGCTTTCTCATTGACTCCCATTATACTCGTTACTCGAAATGATAAAATGAGCATTCGTGCATTAGGCATTGCTTTGTTCAAGTAATGAGCATCAGAGCATTTTAGTGCTCGCTCATCTCTAGAGGATATGTGTAGGCTCATACTGTATATAGGAAGCTATGTAGGGGCTCATACTGTATATCGTGGGCTATGTAGGGGCTCATACTGTATATAGCAGGCTATGTTGGGGCTCATACTGTTTATAGGGGCTATATGAGGGCTCATACTGTTTTTAGGAAGCTATGTAGGGGCTCATACTGTATATAGGGGCTATGTCGGGGCTCACACTCTATATTGGAACCTATGTACGGCCTCATAGTGTATAAAGAAATCTATGTAGGGGCTCATACTGTATATACGGGGATACTGTATTTGGTGACTCATTCTGTATATAGAGGGCTATTTGAGGGCTCATACTGTATATAGGAAGCTATGCAGAGGCTTGTACTGTATGCAGGGGATATGTAAAGGCTCATACTGTACAAGGGGGCTGTGTGCGGGCTTATAAGGTATATAAGGGATGCCAGCATACTTAATTCTGCAAAATATTAAGTGATAATAGTAATATCAAATATTAATCATTATGTTAATATTAATGTTTGGCAGAATTAATGTCAGCTTCTTGGTTCTGCCACCACAACAGTCATGCTTTCTCATGTGGCCTGTTGGGAAAATGAATTGCCCACCTCTAATCTGGAGCATTACTGGCCTGTGTTGTAAGGCCATAGATTTGTCCTTCAGATTTTGCTATAATTCTGTTAGCAGGTATCTCTCCCTATCCAGGACAGGTTGTGTATAGTATTACTTTATAGTGCTGTAAGATACAGAAAATAATATGGCTAAGTCACAGTGCTGTTGGCCATGTGTGCAGACTGTGCCTGGCACCCTCAGGAATATACTCTGTTGTTGTATCTAGAATAATTATTTGATCACAGCCTACCTTATTGCATAAAGTCATCATAAATGACGTACCATAAATGTAGTGTACACACACAATGACTATAACGATGCGGAGGTGATGGCACAAGTAGTGTGGAATAAATAAAAACTTACTTTATTCCACCCTTATGTTAAAGTAGTACATAGGGGGTAGGTAGAAAGTGAATGCGTTTCAGCTGTGCATCGGTGCATCTAATGCTGCAACTAGGAGTGTTGCACTGTCGAAACAAGTCAAGTTTCTACCTACCCACAATGTCATTCTAATATAAGTGTTTTGTTTTCCCAAGCCACTTGTGTCATGTTCTTCCCTTTTTTTCCCAAATTGATTTCCCCGGAGCTAGGGAGTGGACTGCGGCTTTCTACATGTGCGATGGTCCATGTCAAATATCCATTAAGCTAATTCTCTCTCACACTGCTATTGACTCTTTAGTTGCACATATATTGTTCCTTTTTTGTAGGGTAACGTTAAATTTCCGTCTTTGTTTAGTTATGTCAATGAAAAATTTTTTTTTTGCCTGAAATGTTGTCAGGAAATACCGTCCCATGTGAAGTATGCAGGGTCCTCTCCTCTATCAAGCCGGGCTTCCTGGTGTGTTCCATGGGTTAAGACTAAATCTTGAAGTCACCTCATCATTCCATGGCTATGATGTTCAGCAAATTATATAACAATCATTAGTGAATGGGTTGTAGAAGTTGAACTCACCGGAATTCATCTCTTCCGGGACAATTACATGCAGGAAGTAAGACAGTGACATCAGGGAGGAAGTCTAGGAAGTAATGGCTGACAGGTCATGGTGGAGCAAAATACCATCAAAGACATGCCATATACATGAAGCACACACGGAACTTTCATGTTTGGGCGCTATCTTGCCAGACTAGTTCAAACATAATGTAGTTAAAAGCAAGGATGTAATAGCCTTCTCCTAAAGGTTTTCACTAGCGTTACTGTATCCCCAACTCATCTTCCGATTAGTAGGCCTCTGTGGCGTCATGGATGTAGCACGATAATAGAAATAGTCCAAGCGATAGCCGGAACTAACATCTTCATAAAAGAATTGCTTTACTGATCCAATAGTGTTAATAAGCACAAAAAATGGGTGAACCCACGTGATGAGTGAACCTGTGGATGTTCAGGTTCACCAGGTTCGGGCAGACTTTTTAAAAAGTCCTGTTCAGGACCCAAACTTGATCTTGGACTCTGAACCCCATTTAAGTCAATGATGACCAGAACTTCAGTGTTGTAAAATGGTTGGAGTAAGGGCTAGGGGGCTGCAAAAGGAAGAAAACTGGGGGCAAGAGCAGGACAATTGGCAGGCAAACAAATGTGGATTTGAAAATGACTTAAAGGAGTTTTGTCACCATAGCATTCATGGTAAAATAGGAAGTAAATGAATTACATAAAAAATTTAACAGTGCCCCCATAGAGACTGAGGTTCATTACTGGCAGTCCAGTTAAAAATGTCACCCACAGAGCATGGGCCACAATACCCCTACATTAGAAGCTTACAAATTTCACTCACAGAACATGTTTGCACACTTATCCCACAAAAGCTGATAACAAATTTTACCCACATATCATGTTTGCACATTTTCCCACAGAAGCTAACAAATATGACCCACAGAGCATGTTTCTACATTTATCCCACAGAAGCTGACATGCGCAGTGTGACATACAATGGCGTCAGCCATGGGAAGTGACGTACAATGTTTTGCATGCATGTGTCCATTAACTCAAGGGTGTTATGATGAGTCACCGAAGGAGGAAAAAACAAAATACCAGCTAAGTCCAGAAAAACCAGAGAGGTTGTCAGCTATCGGATTGCAGACCCCTGAACCTATCCACAACAACTAGCAGTAGCCGTGGGAGGGGTTCCTACGGTGCCCTAGACCCCTTGATCACAGCCAGAGAACTATATAGCCTAAAGACAGAAAGGGGAAAAACTAAACTGCCCCAGAGCAGACCCCAAAGCAATAGGCAGCCCCCAACATATAATGACGGTGAAGCAAGATGAAAACACTAACACAGATAGAAAGATAGGTTGAGCAAATGATGGGGCCCAAGCTAACTACATAGGACAGGATAGGAAAGCTGCAGTCTGCCATCTGCAAAAACCCTATCAAAATGAGCCAACCGACTGATAGGAAAAACAGGCCCTGAAGTCGCTAGGCTTCAAAAGACTATATCAGCACTCAGGTATATTCTGAAGACAGAGCAAAATATCAACAGATCAGAGACAAAAAGGGAATTCAGCTCACCCCCGGCCGGGGATGGCAGAACTACCAAAAAACAAGGCAAAACAAAAGCAAAACTGAAGAGTACAAAGCAGAGCAGAAAAACTTAGCTTTGAGATGCAGGAGTCAGACTGGTCTCCAAGAATCCAGCAGGAAAATCACCAGCCAGGAAGAAGGGCGTCGGCAGCCTTATACCCAGTCCTCAATTCTAGCCACCCAGTCATCATCTAGCTGCCCAGGTGTTTGGTAATCAGTCTCACTACCTTCCTTCACTAGAGGAGGGAGTTCATCAGACCTCAATGGTGAAGGGAAAAATGAACTCACAACAGTACCTCCCCCTTGAGGAGGGGTCACCGAACCCTCATCCATGCCACCAGGGCGATCCAGGTGAGCCCGATGAAAGGCACGCACCAATCTTTCGGCATGAATATCAGAGGCAGAGACCCAGGAATTATCCTCCTGACCATAACCCTTCCACTTAACCAAATACTGGAGTCTCCGTCTAGCCAGAAGGGAATCCAGTATCTGCTCTACCTCATATTCCATGTTACCTTCAACCAATATAGGGTCAGGAGGTGCCACCACAGGAACTACTGGTTCAACAAACCTCTTCAACAAGGACTTATGAAACACATTCTGAATTTTAAATGTGACAGGAAGAGCCAACCGAAAAGAGACCGGATTAATAATCTCCAAAATCTTGTAAGGTCCAATAAATCTAGGCTTAAACTTAGGAGAAGCCACCTTCATAGCGATATTTTTTGATGACAACCAAACCATATCACCCACCTTAAACTGGGGACCAACGGTCCTACGCCGGTTGGAAAACCGCTGGGCCTTTTCCTGGGAGAGAGACAACTTATCCACTACTTGGTCCCAGATCTGGTGCATTCTCTCCACCACAGTGTCAACACCTGGGCAGGCAGAAGGCTCCACCTGCCCTGAAGAAATTCGAGGATGAAAACCAAAGTTACAAAAAAAAGGTGACATCAAAGTGGCAGAACTAGCTCTATTATTTAAAGCAAATTCGGCCAAGGGCAAAAATGAAACCCAATCATCCTGATCGGCAGAAATAAAACATCTCAAATACGACTCCAAAGTCTGGTTTGTTCTCTCCGTCTGCCCATTGGTCTGAGGGTGAAACGCAGAGGAGAAGGACAACTGAATTCCCAGCTTGGAACAGAAAGTCCTCCAAAATCTAGACACAAACTGAACTCCTCTGTCAGATATAATGTTCTCAGGAATCCCGTGCAAGCGAACCACCTGTTGCAAAAACAAGGGCACCAACTCAGAGGAAGATGGCAACTTAGGGAGTGGTACAAGATGGACCATCTTAGAGAATCTATCACAAATCACCCAAATAACAGTCATTCTTTGAGAGACAGGCATATCAGAGATAAAATCCATTGAAATATGGGTCCATGGCCTCCTGGGCACCGGCAAAGGCATCAGCAAGCCACTAGAGCAAGAACAAGGTTTAGACCGGGAGCAAGTCCCACAGGACTGCACAAAATTCCTGACATCACGAGACAAGGCGGGCCACCAAAAAGATCGACTCACCAGATCTCTAGTACCAAAAATACCTGGATGACCAGCCAATGCAGAGCAATGAACTTCAGACATCACTCTCTTCCTCCACTGGTCAGGAACATACAACTTTCCACTGGGACAACGCTCAGGTTTGTCCTCCTGAAACTCTTCCAGAGCACGTCTCAAATTGGGCGAGATGGCAGAAAGAACTACCCCCTCGCCTAAGATGGTAGCAGGCTTAGTCACAACAGGAGAATCAGCAAGGAAACTCCTAGAGAGGGCGTCTGCCTTGATATTCTTAGTGCCCAGAAGAAAAGAGACCACAAAATCAAAACGTGTGAAAAACAAGGCCCACCTAGCCTGTCTAGGATTCAAGCGCTTGGCCGACTCCAGGTAAATCAAATTCTTGTGGTCAGTAAGGACCACGACTTGGTGTTTGGCTCCCGCTAACCAATGTCTCCACTCCTCAAATGCCCATTTCATGGCCAACAGTTCCCGATTCCCCACATCATAGTTACGTTCGGATGGGGAGAACTTTCGGGAAAAGAAAGCACAGGGATTCATTTTAGATGTCACAGGATCTTTTTGGGACAACACCGCTCCTGCACCAATCTCAGAAGCGTCCACCTCCACCAGAAACGGGAGTGAGACATCAGGTTGCTGCAAAACCGGAGCAGAAGTGAATCTTCGTTTCAGCTCCTGAAAGGAAGAAACAGCCTCCGGAGACCAATTCAGCACATCAGCACCCTTCCTAGTCAAATCCGTCAATGGCTTGGCAATACCAGAAAAATTAGCTATAAATTTCCGATAAAAATTAGCAAAACCCAAAAACTTCTGGAGGGCCTTCAAAGAAGTGGGCTGAACCCAATCATGAATGGCCTGTACCTTGGCCGGGTCCATTTCAATAGTTGACGGAGACAAACTAAATCCCAAAAATGAAATCCTCTGTACCCCAAAAAGGCATTTCGATCCCTTGACATACAGGGAATTCTCCCTCAAAATCCGGAACACAGTCCGAACATGTTCCACATGAGAGTCCCAATTCTTGGAGAAGATCAAAATATCATCCAGATAGATAATCAAAAATTCGTCCACAAAGTCTCGGAATATATCGTTCATGAAGCACTGGAAGACAGAAGGGGCATTAGTGAGCCCAAAAGGCATCACCAGGTACTCAAAATGTCCCTCCGGAGTATTAAACACCGTCTTCCATTCATCCCCATGCTTAATGCGAATAAGATTATACGCCCCCCTGAGGTCAAGCTTGGTAAACCAGCAAGCACCTTTAACTCTGGAGAATAGATCCGAGATCAGGGGTAACGGATACTGATATTTAACAGTAATTTTGTTGAGGGCACGATAGTCAATACAAGGCCTTAATGAACCATCCTTTTTAGCCACGAAAAAAAACCCAGCACCTAAGGGTGAAGAGGATGGTCTAATATGACCCTTCTCCAATGCCTCCTTAATATAGGATCGCATAGCCTCGTGCTCGGGTACAGATAAATTGAAAAGCCGACCCTTGGGGAATTTACACCCCGGGTTCAGCTCAATAGCACAGTCATAACTCCTATGAGGAGGCAAAGACGCAGACTCATTCTCACTAAATACATCATAAAAGTCAGCCAAATAGTCAGGAACATCATGTGACTGGGGAGAGGTGGAAAAAACAGGAGCATCAATAAGGGCACACCGACAACCCCAACTCACCACAGACAAAGATTTCCAATCCAGAACTGGATTATGGATTTGCTACCAGGGAAACCCCAGAACAATGGTATCATGCAAATTATGCAACACCAAAAATCTGCAATTTTCTTGATGGTCTGGGGTGACCCGCATTACCACCTAGGTCCAAAACTGAGGTTTATTCTTCGCCAAAGGAGTAGCATCAATACCCCTCAAAGGGATAGGCGTCCGCAGAGGTGTCATAGGAAATCCACAACGTTTAGCAAAATCCAAGTCCATCAGGTTCAGAGCTGCTCCTGAATCCACAAAAGCCTTGGCGGAAAATGTGGACAGGGAGCAGATCAGAGTAATTGCCAGAAGAAACTTAGGTTGAACACCACCCACAGAAAATGTGTGTGCACAACGTTTCCTCGTTTAGGGCAGACAGAAATAATATGCGAGGCATCTCCACAAAAAAAACACAGCTTATTACGCCTTCTGAACTCCTGACGTTGCGCCCTAGACAAAACTCTATCACATTGCATAGGTTCAGACATTTGTTCAACAGGTGGTAACATCTCTCGTGTAGTTTTGCGTTCACGTAAACGCCGATCCACCTGAATGGCTAATGACATAGAATCGTCAAGACCAGAGGGAACAGGAAATCCCACCATAGTATCTTTTACAGTTTCTGACAAACCCTTCCGAAAGAGGGCTGCCAAGGCACCATCATTCCAGGTAGTAAGGACCGCCCACTTTCGGAATTTTTGACAGTACAACTCTGCCGAATCCCGACCCTGGCTTAATGCCAACAGGGTCTTTTCAGCCTGATCAATAGCATTAGGTTCATCATACAACAACCCCAATGCTTGAAAAAATGCGTTCACATTATTCAGAATAGGATCAGCAGGTTTCAAAGAAAACGCCCAATCCTGGGGATCGTCGCGCAGCAAAGAGATGACAATTTTAACCTGCTGCGCGGAGTTCCCCGACGAGTTAGGCTTCAAGGTAAAAAATAATTTACAATTATTCTTGAAATTCAAGAATTTAGACCGATCCCCCAAAAATACATCAGGAGAAGGAATCCTTGGTTCAGCAGCATGTGAATGAGCAAGATAGGCGGAAATTCCCCGCACTTCAGCAGCGAGCTGCTCCACACGATCAGACAATTGCTTCATCTCCATTGAGAGAAAAATTCCCCCTATGGCCTCAGAGATATAGAGGAAAAAATATGCACAAAAAAAAAAAAAAAAAATTCTGACACTTTTTTTTTTCTTTTTTTTTTTTTTTTTTTACAATTCTCTCCTGCTATTGAGTACCCTAGGATCTGCGGTATGGCTGGTGATTCTGTTATGATGAGTCACCGAAGGAGGAAAAAACAAAATACCAGCTAAGTCCAGAAAAACCAGAGAGGTTGGCAGCAACCGGATTGCAGACCCCTGAACCTATCCACAACAACTAGCAGTAGCCGTGGGGGGGGTTCCTACGGTGCCCTAGACCCCTTGATCACAGCCGGAGAACTATATAGCCTAAAGACAGAAAGGGGAAAAACTAAACTGCCCCAGAGCAGACCCCAAAGCAATAGGCAGCCCCCAACAAATAATGACGGTGAAGCAAGATGAAAACACTAACACAGATAGAAAGATAGGTTGAGCAAATGATGGGGCCCAAGCTAACTACATAGGACAGGATAGGAAAGCTGCAGTCTGCCATCCGCAAAAACCCTATCAAAATGAGCCAACCGACTGATAGGAAAAACAGGCCCTGAAGTCGCTAGGCTTCAAAAGACTATATCAGCACTCAGGTATATTCTGAAGACAGAGCAAAATATCAACAGATCAGAGACAAAAATGGAATCCAGCTCACCCCCGGCCGGGGATGGCAGAACTCCCAAAAAACAAGGCAAAACAAAAACAAAACTGAAGAGTACTAAGCAGAGCAGGAAAACTTAGCTTTGAGATGCAGGAATCAGACTGGTCTCCAAGAATCCAGCAGGAAAATCACCAGCCAGGAAGAAGGGTGTCGGCAGCCTTATATCCAGTCCTCAATTCCAGCCACCCAGTCATCATCTAGCTGCCCAGGTGTTTGGTAATCAGTCTCACTACCTTCCTTCACTAGAGGAGGGAGTTCATCAGACCTCAATGGTAAAGGGAAAAATGAACTCACAACACAAGGGGTTACAGATGAATCACCCCACTATCTGTGCTATATACTGTATATATCCACAGGAACACTGTCCCAGTACTCCCTGATAAATCAACACGCAAAACGTGCATTGGGGTACTGGTCAGTGTGGTACAAACACTATGGCATATGATTTGTTAAGTCACTAACCCTATTGAACGTTCTATCTGCATATGTTTGTACATTATAAACGGGGGCAATATAACTTCATGAGGCATGTTTATATCTCTTCATGGCAGACTTACGACCTATGACCTATCTATAGTATGTTTTAGTGACTTGTTCATAGTTCTTGATCAGATCTAAATATTTAAGTTTATATGCTATAGGATTGTATACCTATGTCTGTGATTGGAATATAGTGATTTGTGCGCTGTAGAATTATTCATCAACCTTCATGCAAGAACCACACTGCCCTAAACTGTTTTCAATAGTTTTTTTTTAGGGATAGGTTATATATAATGTGTGTTTGGCTGTATGATACATTTAATTAATAAATAATAAAATAATTGATATAATTAGAGTAGAGAGAAACGGGTCGGTCAAATTGATAAGTCGCCGACTTTCGCTAAAGTCGGGTTTCGCCGAACGAAACCCGACCATAGCATGAGGTCCGCCATGAGGTCGCCGACCCGCGCGCCAAAGTTGCGTTTCCCATGATGCTTCCAGCGCCTTTTCTCAGCCAATCATCAAGGACGCACCATCTTAGAGAAGGGTATTCGTGTGATTGGCTTGCTTTGTGTGGCGTCACAGTGGCTATAAAAGCCCTGACCGCCGACCGCCATTTTACTTCTGCCGATCTTAGCATAGGAAGAGGTTGCTGCTGCTGATTCTCAATAGGGAGAGCGTTAGGCAACAAAGAAAAAAAAACTGTTCTTCTTCTGATAGCGATTTCAACTGTACAGTTAGTGTGCAGTGACAGGGGAGGATTTTTGTGTGTGCAGCAGCGCTAGTGGTTATTAGGCTGCCTTATAAGGCTACCTGATAGCTGCATTGCTGTGAGCAGACTGCTTTTTTAAAAGCAAAAAAACTTTTATTCTGATTTTTTGCACAGTTACAGTGTGTTCATTTTTTCACACACCGTATAGAGGTGTACACTCCTCACACACTACGGTGTACCGGCTGCTATCACAAACATATACATGCTATCTGTGTGTGACTCCGTAAAAAAATAGACGGAGATTTTCAATTTTCCAAACATACACCGTATAGAGCTGTCCGCTTCTCAAACAGTATCGTATATCTGCTGTTGGTATTGCGGTCAAATCTATACAGAGACAGCGTGTGTGTGTGTGAGACTCCGTAAATACATATACGGACATTTCAATTTTTCCATACACCGTATAGAGCTATCCGCTTGTCAAACAGTATCGTATATCTGCTGTTTGAAGACGGTCAAATCTATACAGAGACAGCGTGTGTGTGACTCCGGAAAGAAATAGACGGAGAATTAAAATTCTCCATACATACACCGTATAGAGCTGTCCGCTTGTCAAACAGTATCATATATCTGCTGTTTTATAATGGTCAAATCTATACAGAGACAGCGCGTGTGTGTGACTCTTTAAAAAAATAGACGGAGATTTAAAAATTTCCATACATACACCGTATAGAGCTGTACGCTCCTCACACACTACCGTGTACCGGCCGGTATCATGGACAAATACATGCTATCTGTGTGTGACTCTGTAAAAAGATAGACGGAGATTTTCATTTTTCCATACATACACTGTATAGAGCTGTCCGCTTCTGATACAGTACCGTATATCTGCTGTTTAGATTACGGTAAAATCCATACTGAGACAGCGTCTGTGTGTGACTATGGAAAAAAATAGACGTAAATTTTCATTTTTCCATACATACACCGTATAGAGCTGTATGCTCCACACACTACCGTGTGACGACTGGTATCACGGACAAATACATGCTATCTGTGTTTGACTCCATAAAAAAACAGACGGAGATTTAAAATTTTCCATACATACACCATATACAGATGTCCGCTTCTCAAACAGTATCGTTTATCTGCTGTTTCAATTACGGTCCAGACTGTTGCGACCCAGGGTTAAACCCCACACGCATTTCCTCTGCCTCACATAACCATATTAAATCAAACCAGAAACCAAATGATGGGTGAAGGTCGGTCACAGCTTTATTGAATGCTTTGTTAAACAACCATTTTAGAGGCACATAACTTCTCTTAAAACACGCTCGCCGCCAAATGCCCTGCTCTGTATTCGCAGGCAAGTCAGCCAGCGAGCGGTAACTTCGTGCCACTCCTTCTTTCACCGCTGTGACTTGGAAACTACAAACAGAACAAAATGAACATTAGTAACATACATAACAAAAAGGGAGGGAGGATGGGACAAGCACTTCCAGGATGTGATCGCAGGAGGAAAGAGGGAGGGCGGCCTCGGACCCACTGATATATATCCACAGGAAGGGGCTGTGCTAACCCCTTCCTGATCCCATTGGCCCCATAATCTAAAAATCCCCGCCCCACCAGGGCATAGGGTGGGCAACACCAATCTCAATGAGGGAAGGGGAGGGGAAGAGAGGCTCAACAGTCAATGGCACTCTCCTTACTCAGTACAGTGCCCGCCAGACTGTTGCGACCCAGGGTTAAACCCTACACGCATTTCCTCTGCCCCACATAACCATAATAAATCAAACCAGAAACCAAATGATGGGTGAAGGTCGGTCACAGCTTTATTGAATGCTTTGCTAAACCATTTTAGAGGCACATAACTTCTCTTAAAACGCGCTCGCCGCCAAATGCCCTGCTCTGTATTCGCAGGCAAGTCAGCCAGCGAGTCGTAACTTCGTGCCATTCCTTCTTTCACCGCCATGGAGGATCCTGTTTTTAAACAGGACTCCGACCCCCACCCATCAATAGCAAAGCTTGCTCTACACCATCTTGCAAACCGGATAAGAAGATATCGAGCCCGATATCATTCAAATGCACCCCGTCAGGCCTTAACAGGGCACTATTATCCCCTTCCAGTTGTCTGTGTCGCACGACCACACCGAACCTGTCGCGCACAAACTTAGAGATGCGGGCATTAATCGACCTCCTTGTGCGTTCAACTGCCATACCATCACGAGCACCTTGCCACACCGACCTCGGGACAATCTCAGACCAAACCAGAACGAGTTCCTGGAAAAAGCTATGGAAGCGCTCCATGTCAGCCCGCGTCATAGTTAAAAGCTCCGCCACTTTGTACGAGCACAGATCGTTTCCCCCCGCGTGCAGAACCAAAATGACTGGCCCCCGAGCTCCTCTTGCAATCAAAACCACCTCTGGTAAAACTTGCGGCCATTGCAAGCCCCTAACTCCTCTCCACATGAAATCCACGCCACAAAATCCAAGGTGACGTCCACCTGGGTGACACTCGGCCCGTTGCGCAGCCCAGAAAATATAAGAATGTCCCAACAACCAGACAGTCGGTCTGACGGAACCTGCAGGAAAAGAAAAACGTTAATATAACAAATCCGGACGAATATAATGGGCAAAGCATGCTGATCGCCACCTCCCAATCCTTTGAACTTACGCATCCGGAAGACCCTCCCTAGCCGCTTCCGTAGCGGCCCCAATGCGGAATGAATGAGTGCCGTACTCACCAGTTGGAACCCTAACCCCTTCAAACATTTATTAAACACGGCCTGAAATTGGTACCTGGTTAAAGGTGAAAAATCTAAATGCGTGAAGAAAAAACTACCCCCTTGTCTCATAGCCACATATACCTTAAGCAAAGCGACCGGACACATCGAGGATTTGGCAGCATGTAGCAAAACTCAGGAACCCCGACCCAATGGATCAGTCTTTGATTTACGGATTCTCACGCAAACCGACCCCTCCGAAAAAACACGTCCTCGAACCGCAAACCACACCCCAAATCGAGCTTCGAACGCGGAACCAATTCCCCAACCCTTAGGGCGCCAAAAAATGCTAAACCAAAAGCAGCGGACATAAGAGCTGCTTCAAAAGCGGAACTGCACACCTCATCTGTCATAGCTATGAGTCAGCTAAGAAGAGCTAGAGATACCGGGTGCCGGCATTCATTACTAGGTTGAACTCTCCTCCAACCCTTCATAGCCTGTCTAACAATGCGCTGAAGTACCCAATAAACCCTTATTAGTCAGATGACAAAAGTACTCAACCGTAACTTGCAATCTGGAATTCTCGCACGCCTGAACCGGCCTGTGGCCCACCAACTGACACCATTCCATCCATGCCTTACCATACGCTCACCACATCGATTGGGACACAGAGGAAGGCACAAGGGACATCAACTGTTCCCGACCACATCCCACAGGACCAACGGACACCTGAAATCCTCTGGAAGGGCATTGGGAACATTGTTATGAATGAGTCACCGTAGGAGGCAAAAACAGAAATGCTAGCTAAGTCCAGAAAACCAGAGAAGTTGGCAGCTTTGGGATTGCAGACCCCTGAACCTATCGACAACAACTAGCAGTAGCCGTGGGGGGTTCCTACGGTGCCCTAGATGCCTCGATCACAGCCGGAGAACTAAATAGCCTAAAGACAGAAAGGGAAATCTAAACTGCCCCAGAGCAGACCCCAAAGCAATAAGCAGCCCCCAACATATAATGATGGTGAAGCAAGATGAAAAAACACTCACACAGATAGAAAGATAGGCTGAGCAAATGATGGGGCCCAAGCTAACTAAATAGGACAGGATAGAAAAGCTGCTGTGTGCAATCCGCCAAAAACCCTATCAAAACAAGAGCCAACAGACTGATAGGGAAAAAAGCCCTGAAGACGCTAGGCTTCAAAAAGACTATATCAGTACTCAGGTATTTTCTGAAGACAGAGCAAAAAGGAATTCATCTCACCCCAGCAGGGAATGGCAGAAATCCAGAAAAACAAGGCAAAACAAAACCAAAACACAAATGCAAAAAGCAGAGCAGAAAACTTAGCTTTTGAGGAGCAGGAATCAGACTGGTCTCCTAGAATCCCTCAGAGAAATCACCTGCAAGGCAGAAGGGCATCGGCTGCCTTATATCCAGTCAGCAATTCCAGTCACCCAGTCATCATCATTCTGCTCAGGTGCTTGGTAATCAGCCTCACTACCTTCCTTCACCAGAAGAGGGAGTTCATCAGACCTCAATGGTGAAGGGGAAAATGAACTCACAACAGTACCTCCCCCATGAGGAGGGGTCACCGAACCCTCATCCACGCCACCAGTGCGATCAGGGTGAGCCCGATGAAAGGCACGCACCAATCTTTTGGCATGAATATCAGAGGCAGAGACCCAGGAATTATCCTCCTGACCATAACCCTTCCACTTAACCAAATACTGGAGTCTCCGTCTAGCCAGACGGGAATCCAGTATCTTCTCTACCTCATATTCCATGTTACCCTCAACCAATACAGGGTCCGGAGGTGCCACCCCAGGAACAACTGGTTCAACAAACCTCTTCAACAAGGACTTATGAAACACATTATGGATTTTAAATGTGACAGGAAGAGCCAAACGAAGAGAGACCGGATTAATAATCTCCAAAATCTTGTAAGGTCCAATAAATCTAGGCTTAAACTTAGGAGAAGCCACCTTCATAGCGATATTTTTTGATGATAACCAAACCATATCACCAACTTTAAACTGGGGACCAATGGTCCTATGTCAGTTGGAAAACCGCTGGGCCTTTTCCTGGGAGAGAGATAGCTTGTCCACCACTTGGTCCCAGATCTGTTGCATTCTCTCCACCACAGTGTCAACACCTGGGCAGGCAGAAGGCTCCACCTGCCCTGAAGAAAATCGAGGATGAAACCCAAAGTTACAAAAAAAAGGTGACATCAAAGTGGCAGAACTAGCTCTATTATTTAAAGCAAACTCGGCCAAGGGGAAAAATGAAACCCAATCATCCTGACCAGCGGAAATAAAACATCTCAAATACGACTCCAAAGTCTGGTTTGTTCTCTCCGTCTGCCCATTGGTCTGAGGGTGAAAAGCAGAGGAGAAGGACAACTGAATTCCCAGCTTGGAACAGAAAGTCCTCCAAAATCTAGACACAAACTGAACTCCTCTGTCAGATACAATGTTCTCAGGAATCCCGTGCAAGCGAACCACCTGTTGCAAAAACAGGGGCAACAACTCAGAGGAAGATGGCAACTTAGGGAGTGGTACAAGATGAACCATCTTAGAGAACCTATCACAAATCACCCAAATAACAGTCATTCTCTGAGAGACAGGCATATCAGAGATGAAATCCATTGAAATATGGGTCCATGGCCTCCTGGGGACTGGCAAAGGCATCAACAACCCACTAGAGCGAGAACAAGGTTTAGACCGGGAGCAAGTCCCACAGGACTGCACAAAATTCCTGACATCACGAGACAAGGCGGGCCACCAAAAAGACCGACTCACCAGATCTCTAGTACCAAAAATACCTGGATGACCAGCCAATGCAGAGCAATGAACTTCAGACATCACTCTCTTCTTCCACTGGTCAGGAACATACAACTTTCCACTGGGACAACGCTCAGGTTTGTCCTCCTGGAACTCTTCCAGAGCACGTCTCAAATCGGGCTAGATAGCAGAAAGAACTGCCCCTTCGCCTAAGATGGTAGCAGGCTTGGTCACCACAGAAGAATCAGCAAAGAAGCACCTAGAGAGAGCATCAGCCTTGACATACTTAGTGCCCGGAAGAAAAGAGACCACAAAATCAAAACGTGTAAAAAACAAGGCCCACCTAGCCTGTCTAGGGTTTAAGCGTTTGGCCGACTTCAGGTAAATCAAATTCTTGTGGTCAGTGAGGACCACAACTTGATGTTTAGCTCCCTCCAACCAATGTCTCCACTCCTCAAATGCCCATTTCATGGCTAACAGTTCCCGATTCCCCACATCATAGTTACGTTCAGATGGAGAGAACTTTCAGGAAAAGAAAGCACAGGGATTCATTTTAGATGTTACAGGATCCTTTTTGGGACAAAACAGCTCCTGCACCAATCTCAGAAGCGTCCACCTCTACCTGGAACGGGAGTGAGACATCAGGTTGCCGCAAAACCGGGGCAGAAGTGAATCTTCGCTTCAGCTCCTGAAAGGAAGAAACAGCCTCTGGAGACCAATTCAACCCATCAGCACCCTTCTTAGTCAGATCAGTCAATGGCTTGGCAATACTAGAAAATTTTGCTATAAATTTCCGATAAAAATTAGCAAAACCCAAAAACTTCTGGAGGGCCTTCAAAGAAGTGGGCTGAACCCAATCATAAATGGCCTGTACCTTGGCCGGGTCCATTTCAATAGTTGACGGAGACAAAATAAATCCCAAAAATGAAATCCTCTGTACCCCAAAAAGGCATTTTGATCCCTTGACATACAGGAAATTCTCCCTCAAGATCCGGAACACAGTCCGAACATGTTCCACATGAGAATCCCAATCCTTGGAGAAGATCAAAATATCATCCAGATAGATAATCAAAAATTTATCCACAAAGTCTCAGAAAATGTCGTTCAAGAAGCACTGGAAGACAGAAGGGGCATTAGTGAGCCCAAAAGGCATCACCAGGTACTCAAAATGTCCCTCTGGAGTATTAAACGCTGTCTTCCATTCATCCCCATGCTTAATGCGGATAAGATTATACGCCCCCTGAGGTCAAGCTTGGTAAACCAGCAAGCACCTTTAACTCTGGATTATAGATCCGAGATCAGGGGTAACGGATACTGATATTTAATAGTAATTTTGTTGAGGGCGCGATAATTAATACAAGGCCTTAATGAACCATCCTTTTTGGCCACGAAAAAAAAACCGGCACCTAAGGGTGAAGAGGATGGTCTAATATGACCCTTCTCCAATGCCTCCTTAATATAGGATCGCATAGCCTCGTGCTCGGGTACAGATAAATTAAAGAGCCGACCCTTGGGAAATTTACACCCCGGGCTCAGTTCAATTGCACAATCATAACTCCTATGAGGAGGCAAAGACGCAGACTCATTCTCACTAAATACATCATAAAAGTCCGCCAAATAGTCAGGAACATCATGCGACTGAGGAGAGGTGGAAAAAACCGGAGCCTCACTAAGGGCACACCCACAACCCCAACTCACCACAGACACAGATTTCCAGTCCAAAACTGGATTATGAATTTGCAACCAGGGAAACCCCAGATCAATGGTATCATGCAAATTATGCAACACCAAAAATCTGCAATTTTCTTGATGGTCTGGGGCGACCCGCATTACCACCTGGGTCCAAAACTGAGGCTTGTTTTTCGCCATAGGAGTAGCATCAATCCCCCTCAAAGGGATAGGCGTCCGCAGAGATGTCATCGGAAATCCACAACGTTTAGCAAAATCCAAGTCCATTAGGTTCAGGGCTGCTGCCGAATCCACAAAAGCCTTGGCGGAAAATGTGGATAGGGAGCAGATCAGAGTAATTGCCAGAAGATACTTAGGTTGAACACCACCCACAGAAAACGTGTGTGCAAAACGTTTCTCTCATTTAGGACAGACAGAAAAAATATGCGAGGCATCTCCACAAAAAAAACACAGCTAATTACGCCTTCTGAACTCCTGACGTTGCTCCCTGGACAAAACTCTATCACATTGCATAGGTTCAGACACTTGTTCAACAGGTGGCAACACCTCTCGTGCAGTCCTGCGTTCACGTAAACGCCGATCAACCTGAATGGCTAATGACATAGAATCGTCAAGACCAGAGGGAACAGGAAATCCCACCATAGTATCTTTTACGGCTTCTGACAAACCCTTCCGAAAGAGAGCTGCCAAGGCATTATCATTCCAGGTAGTAAGGACCACCCACTTTCGGAATTTTTGACAGTACAATTCTGCAGAATCTCGACCCTGGCTCAATGCCAACAGGGTCTTTTCAGCATGATCAATAGCATTAGGTTCATCATACAACAACCACAAGGCTTGAAAAAATGCGTTCACAGTAGTCAGAATAGGATCATCTGGTTTCAAAGAAAACGCCCAATCCTGGGGATCGCCACGCAGCAAAGAGATGACAATTTTAACCTGCTGCGTGGAGCTCCCTGACGAGTTAGGCTTCAAAGCATAAAATAATTTACAATTATTTTTGAAATTCAAAAATTTAGACCGATCCCCAAAAAACACATCAGGAGTAGGGATCTTTGGTTCAGCAGCATGTGAATGAGCAAGGTAGGCGGAAATTCCCCGCACTTCCGCAGCGAGCTGCTCCACATGATCAGACAATTGCTTTATCTCCATTGAGAGAAAAAAAAATTCCCCCTACGGCCTCAGAGATATAGAGGAAAAAATATACACACTTTTTTTTTTTTTTTTACAATTCTTTCCTGCTATTGAGTACCCTAGGATCTGCGGTATGGCGGGGGATTCTGTTATGAATGAGTCACCGTAGGAGGCAAAAACAGAAATACTAGCTAAGTCCAGAAAACCAGAGAAGTTGGCAGCTATCGGATTGCAGACCCCTGAACCTATCGACAACAACTAGCAGTGGCCTTGTGGGGTTCCTACGGTGCCCTAGACCCCTTGATCACAGCTGGAGAACTAAATAGCCTAAAGACATAAAGGGAAATCTAAACTGCCCCAGAGCAGACCCCAAAGCAATAGGCAGCCCCCAACATATAATGATGGTGAAGCAAGAAGAAAAAACATTCACACAGATAGAAAGATAGGCTGAGCAAATGATGGGGCACAAGCTAACTAAATAGGACAGGATAGAAAAACTGCTGTGTGCAATCCGCCCAAAACCCTATCAAAACAAGAGCCAACAGACTGATAGGGAAAAAAGCCCTGAAGACGCTATGCTTCAAAAAGACTATATCAGTACTCAGGTGTTTTCTGAAGACAGAGCAAAAAGGAATTCAGCTCACCCCAGAAGGGAATGGCAGAAATCCAGAAAAACAAGGCAAAACAAAACCAAAACACAAATGCAAAAAGCAGAGCAGAAAACTTAGCTTTTGAGGAGCAGGAATCAGACTGGTCTCCTAGAATCCCTCAGAGAAATCACCTGCAAGGCAGAAGGGCATCGGCTGCCTTATATCCAGTCAGCAATTCCAGTTGCTCAGTCATCATCATCCTGCACAGGTGCTTGGTAATCAGCCTCACTACCTTCCTTCACCAGAAGAGGAAGTTCATCAGACCTCAATGGTGAATGGGAAAATGAACTCACAATAGAAACCTTTTACATCAACAAGGCAGAAATAACAGTCTTCTAAATGATTGCTTGGTTCTCTCCAAACCATAGGAACTCCAAACTGAAGTTTAGCATTCTTTCCTTGAGACCATGATCTCAAGCTCTCTCAATACAGGTTTTGCACACTTTGTAAGGAGCACAATGCTTGTCTTGGTCTCCAAGTTTTACACTGAAGTATGCAAAATACACCCTCTTAACAAAGTCAGTAATGTTGCGCCTCTGAGTCTTCACAGTAAAGTCTCCACAGATGTAACAAAAAATATTTGGATCATTTGAGCACTGTCTTCTGCGAGATGTAGAGTCCATTGTTAGATCAGCAAAACATCCTGCAGAGAAATCTAATATATAAAGCTCAAGTGTGTGTATGTATGTATGTATGTATGTATGTCCGGGATTGGCATCCGAACCGTCGCAGCTACAGCCACAAAATTTGGCACAGTCACACGTCTGGACCCCGAGAGTGTCCTAGGCTATGTTGTGAGGCGAAATTTTAACCCCGCACATTCCAATTCACCAAGCAATTTTGCCCCTATCTACATAATGGGGAAAAAGTGTATGTGTATCAAGCCCCGCCCTTCATTATGATGTCACAATTGTTGCCATGGCGACGCTGTTTCATCATAGGTTGCAATGGTGACGGTTATGTCATAACGGTTGCCATGGTGATGATGATGTCATAATGGGTATATGGGCACGGGACTATGGGATGGAGGATGTGTGATGAGTATATGGGCACTGGACTATGGGATGGAGGATATGTATGACGGGTATATGGGCACGGGACTATGGGATGGATGATATATATGATGGTTATATGGGCATGGGCCTATGGGATGGTGGATATGTATGATGGGTATATGGGCACGGGACTATGGGATGAAGGATATGTATTACGGGTATATGGGCACAGGACTATGGGATGGAGGATATGTATGATGGGTATATGGGCATGGGACTGTGAGATGAAGGATGTGTGATGGGTATATGGGCATAGGACTGTGAGATGAAGGATGTGTGATGGGTATATGGGCACTCGTCTATGGGATGGCGAATATGTATGATGGGTATATGGGCATGGGACTATGGGATGGCGAATATGTATGATGGTTATATGAGCATGGGACTATGGGATGGAGGATGTGTGATGGGTATATGGGCATGGGCCTATGGGATGGAGGATATGTATGATGGGTATATGGGCACGGGCCTATGGGATCATGGATATGTATGATGGGTATATGGGCACGGGACTATTGGATGGAGGATAATTATAATTTGTTGTAACTATCCACAGTTAGTTACTATGCCAAGGCAGCGCCGGGCTCTTCAGCTAGTCTAATATATAAAGCTCAAGTGTGTGTATGTATGTATGTATGTCCGGGATTTGCATCCGCACCATCGCAGCTACAGCCACAAAATTTGGCACAGTCACACGTCTGGATTCCGAGAGCGTCCTAGGCTATGTTGTGAGGCAAAATTTTAACCCCACGCGTTCCAATTCACCAAACAATTTTGCCCCTATCTACATAATGGGGAAAAAGTGTGTGTATCAAGCCCCGCCCCTCATTATGATGTCATAATGGTTGCCATGGTGACGCTGATGTCATCATAGGTTGCAAACCCCGCCCCTCATTATGATGTCATAACGGTTGCAGTGGTGACGGTTATGTCATAACGGTTGCCATGGTAATGATGATGTCATAATGGGTATATGGGCATGGGACTATGGGATGGAGGATGTATGTTGGGTATATGGGCACTTGACTATGGGATGGAGGATATGTATGATGGGTATATGGGCACGGGACTATGGGATGGCGGATATGTATGATGGGTATATGGGCACGGACTATGGGATGGCGAATATGTATGATGGGTATATGGGCATGGGACTATGGGATGGAGAATATGTATGATGGGTATATGGGCATGGGACTATGGGATGGAGGATGTGTGATGGTTATATGGGCACTCAACTATGGGATGGAAGATATGTATGATGGGTATATGGGCAAGGGCCTCTGAGATGGTGGATATGTATGATGGGAATATGGGCACGGGACTATGGGATGGAGGATAATTATAATTTGTTATAACTAACCACAGTTAGTTACTATGCCCGGGAATTATATACAGGAGATAGCCAGGTTATACCAGATGTACATATATAATTATATACAGGAGATACCCAGCTTGCACCAGCTGTACATATATAATTATATACAGGAGATACCCAGGTTATACCAGATGTACATCTGTTATATAAAGCTCAAGTGTGTGTATGCATGTATGTATGTATGTATGTATGTCCGGGATTGGCATCCGCACCGTCGCAGCTACAGCCACAAAATTTGGCACAGTCACACGTCTGGACCCCGAGAGCGTCCTAGGCTATGTTGTGAGGCGAAATTTTAACCCCGCACGTTCTAATTCACCAAACAATTTTGCCCCTATCTACATAATGGGGAAAAAGTGTGTGTGTATCAAGCCCCGCCCCTCATTATGATGTCATAATGGTTGCCATGGCGACGCTGATGTCATCATAGGTTGCAAGCCCCGCCGCTCATTATGATGTCATAATGGTTGACTATGGGATGGAGGATGTGTGATGGGTATATGGGCACTGGACTATGGGATGGAGGATATGTATGACGGGTATATGGGCACGGGACTATGGGATGGAGGATGTGTGATGGGTATATGGGCACTGGACTATGGGATGGAGGATATGTATGACGGGTATATGGGCACGGGACTATGAGATGAAGGATGTGTGATGGGTATATGGGCATGGGATTATGGGATGGAGGATGTGTGATGGGTATATGGGCACGGGCCTATGGGATGGAGGATATGTATGATGGGTATATGGGCACGGGCCTATGGGATGGAGGATATGTATGATGGGTATATGGGCACGGGACTATGGGATGGAGGATAATTATAATTTGTTATAACTATCCACAGTTAGTTACTATGCCCGGGCAGCGCCGGGCTCTTCCGCTAGTACAAGATAAAAGTTGTTAGCTACCTGAGTTGTTCATTGAATTTCTGTCCCCCCCCACACCTTAGGTATTGATTCACAAACAAAAAACAGAAAAACAGCAGCATAAAAACAAAAAATATCAAAATTCACTGAAAATTTCAATAAATAAAACAGTACCTGCACACGACTGTTGTATACGTTGAAAACTGTTTGTTTACTTTCTTATCATAACAAATGGGAATTATGCATGTTCAAAGAAAGCAAAGATATTCTCACATTTATTGGGAGACTAAATGAAAACTAAATTTGCCTTAGTGAACCATATAAACCGGCACTTTCATACACTACTTATATTTTTCATGGAATTCATGAAAATGGGCTATATACCTATAGCGCAAAAACTTGATGTGATAGAGAAATAAGATCAGATTTGAATTCAGCACCCTCAAATTAGTCTAAAACTGTTCTTAAAGTCCATGCCAGAAAAAATCTTTTTTTTTTTTTGTAGACCAGTGTTATGGGATGCGTCTAAAGCTTATGTGAGAGGACTGTTGATCTCGGAATTGAATAGAGTTACAACTAAGTCTAGAGATTATGAGGAACTTTTATAGAAGGAAGCTATCTCTGCAGAATTGCAATATTTGAAAACTCCGTCGGATATACATTTTAACGCATTAAAAGATGCGGAACAACGATCAGCCCAACATAACCTTTCAAAAGCTGCAGATAAACGATACTTCCGGCGGCAGGTCTATTTCGGGGAGGGGGGGGAACTGGACATCTACTAGCTACCCTGATCAAGACTCAGTCTGACCCTGCAATGGTACCGGAGATAAAAAACAAAAATGGGGAACTTGAAAGATCTTCTGGGGCAATTCTAGCAACTTTTAGCGAGTTTTTTGAGACATTATATAATTTGCAGGGCGGGTTCTATGACGAGTTGCTCAGTAGCTTTTTGGGGACTGCTGGTGTGCCTACTCTGTCGGAATCGGAAGCTGTTGGGCTGGAGGCACCAATTAGTCTGGAGGAATAAGAGGAGGTTCTAGATTCTATGGCAGGGAATAAGACACCGGGGTCTGATGGGCTGCCTGTGGAGGTATATAAAAAGTACTGAAATATAATGCTTCCACAGCTGTTGAAGGTGTTTGAGGCGGCTAGGGAAGAAGGGTACTTGCCCCGGTCCTTGAATGAAGCAATCATAGTGGTGATCCCCAAGGCTGATAAGGATACTTGTCTTCCAGAGTCATACAGGCCTATCTCCCTTTTCAACGTTGATGTCAAGATTTTTGCAAAGATTCTGGCGATGCGGCTGTCTAGAGTAATATCTAGTATTATTCATCCAGATCAAACTGGTTTTATGCCAGAGAAATCAAGTGCAATTAATATCTGGCGGTTGTATCTAAATTTACAGATCCCATCAAAGGGAAAGGAACCTAGGGCTGTTGCATCTTTGGATACTGCTAAAGCATTTGACAGCGTCGAATGGCCATATCTGTGGGTTATATTAGCCAAGATGGGTTCCCGTAAAAATGTTATTGCCTGGATACAGCTGCTGTATTCGAGTCCAGAGGCCAAAATTGGGGACATCTCAAATACAATTAACTTACACAGAGGGACCAGACAGGGGTGCCCCTGTCTCCCCTACTGTTTGCTCTGGCTATTGAGCCCTTGGCAGTAGTAATTCGTGTAACACCTGAAATTAAGGGGTTTGGGTATGAGTCGTTGCAAGAAAAAATAGCGTTGTATGCTGATGACATGCTCTTGTTTTTGGGAAAGTGGCCATCTTCTCTGAGGGTGGCAATGGAAACCTTTGGATCCTTCGCAGTGATCTCTGGTTTATGTTTTAACTGGGAGAAATCTTCAATTATGCGGGTGGGTGATGCTCCCGAGAACTCCTTGGAATTGGCCGGATGATTAAATGTAGTCAAAGACTTTAAATACTTGGGAATTTATATTGGGTATAATATACAAGATTTTGAGCGTTTAAATATTACCCCGCTACTTGCTAAATTTCATCCAAAAATAAAGGACTGGTGCAAGTTACCACTGAGTATGGTGGGAAGGGCAAACATGGTAAAAATGGTTCTCATGCCACAAGCTTTGTATGCCCTCCACAATGCGCCCATTTGGATTTCTGTTCGATTCTTTTATCAGATAAACAGAATATTTAGAGAGCTTATCTGGAAGAGGAGTGTTCCTAGAATTCGGTTGGAGGTTTTGCATACATCTAAAGAACTGGGGGGAATAGCGGTTCCTGACCTTATCTTGCAGCGCAGTTGCAGCATTTCAGAGGATGGGGGGAGGAGGATTCCTTCATGCGAAGTTCCTCGGGATGTATGCTTACATGCGTAGTGGGAAAGGACTTACTGGTGCAGATGCTAGACTCAGGGCGGTTCCGTCAGGTTCAAGCTATCAATATTCCAATAATGAAGTGCATGGATAAGGTATGGAACACGGCCAAAGAAATATTGGGAATATAGGGAGTCACGGTGCATTCCCTGATCTGAAGAAACTTGACATTTACAGAGCTAAATAAATTAGAGGGTTTTGAGCTATGGGAGAGGAGAGGGCTTAAACTAGTATCGCAGCTTAATTCTGAAGAGGAGTTTCGATCTTTTGAGGATCTCAAACAGACATTTTCCATCCCTAATAAAAGATTTTTTCAATATCTCCAGCTGAGACATGCTTGTGAAGCACAACAGCGACTCGCTCCACTAGGCAATCTAGCTAAAACTCTGCTGTTGGATAGAGTAGTGGTGAGAGTAGGATCAAGAGGTATTATATCCTTAATATATGCAACCATGTTGGAAAAGAGAGTGGCAAGTTAGGAGATGCTGAAGAATAAGTGGCAAGTTGATGTAGGTGATTTAACAGATGATGAATGGGAGGATGCATTGCAAGAAGTCACGAAAGTCTCGGTTAGCGAGGCACAGAGAGTGTCGCATCTTTATTTGCTTCATCAAGTTTATCGAACCCCTGTACAGCTGTTGAAAATGGGCTATGCTAGAGAGGCAGATTGTTGGAAATGTGGAACACCCAATGCGGATCTGATACACATGACCTGGAACTGTCCTCGGTTACGTAGGTTTTGGGGAGGTGTGAATGATTTACTTAATACTGTCTATCAATGTCAAATGGTACTAGACCCCAAAATGGCTCTTCTGTGGCAGGTGGAGACTTTGCTGCTTTTGGAGGAGCACCAGCTGGCAGTCTCACGAATATTATATCAAGGTCGTAAAAGGGTGGCGGCTCACTGGAAGGGATCTTCTGTACCCACAATCACGGAAGTTACCGCTGCAGTTAATAATAATATAGATATGGAAAAATATGTGTATCAAAAGAGAAGAACAACTAAGAAATGGGAAGATATGTGGGCACCTTGGTTGGACACACCCGGGTTGGCGCCTCCTAGATTAACATGGATGAGAGCATTGAGGAGGATATAATAAAAAATTTGTAGCTGTGAGAGACCAAATGCATCTGGAGAGACAAGAGGTGTTTTTTTTGGGTGAGGGTAGGGGGTGAGTTGGGAGGGATTTCTGTGGTGTTTTATTGTGTTTATGTGATACACTATTTGGGAAATATCCTGTATATGACTACCTGCTTTTTCAATTTTGGAAAATGTTTAGTAAAAAATTACCTGACATAAAAAAATTAAATATGCAAACAGTGTATAATGCTCCATATATAAAGGGCCCCATTTATAATGCGCAGGTGTATGATGGGCCCCATGGATGATGCTCCAGTGTATGATGGGCCCCATTTATAATGCTCCAGTGTATGATGGGCCCATATAATGCTCCATATATAATGGTCCCCATATGATGCTCCAGTGTATAATGGGCCCTATCTATGATGCTAAAGTGTATGATGGACCCCATATATAATTCTCCAGTGTATAATGCTCCCCATATATAGCTCCAAACATTAAAAAAAGAAACACCTCTCCCCGCTGGGCACTGCTCGACTCTAGACACCTCAGCGTTGCCATATTCCAGCTCTCTGCACTTGGACTGTTCAGGCAGATGGTGTACAGATGTGACGTCATCGTGCTCTCTGATCTGAATGTCACTGTCAGGAAACGTGGAAGAGGTCACAGTGGTGGAGCAGGGAGAGGTAAGTATTGCAAGTGCTGGTGCCCTGAGCAAGCAGGGGTGGCCACTCGTGGGCGACGGCAGTGGCACAGGGCCCCCCCCACCATCTGAGACTTTTGCGTACTATGAGGGGCCCTGTGCCAGTGCCGTCACCCACGAGTGGCCCCCCACCTGCTCAGGGCCCTGGCATTTGCGCGGGTGCGCCAGGTGCTGACTCCAGTCCTGGGGGGGTACAGCCCAGTTAGGGAGGTGGAAAAACTGGCATATGTTGAGGTGTAGGCTGGACGTTCAGCAGCTGCAAATGGAGAAATTGCAGAAGTCGGAGGAAGAGGAGGACAAAGCGAGCCATTTTGCTGTCAACCTATGTGTTATCAGGGGAAGGTGGTACAAAATCCTTTGAAACCCAGGCATGGTTCATTTTAATGAAGGTGAGATAACCAACATTTTGGATTGATAGCCGGGTCCTTCTTTCTGTCAGGATTGATCCAGCAGCACTGAAGACTCTTTCTGATAGCACACTACCAGCAGGGCAAGCGAGCTCCTGTAAGGCATATTGTGCCAATTCAGGCCCAGTACGGCTCATGGTAGAACCTGCCCCGCTGCTGTGTGCTGGGAATGCCTCTAACAAACAGTTTACCAGAGTTGCTTGTTTGTTCGCCAATATTAACTCTAGGTTCTCCTGTGGCATGATGTTCTGTAATTTGCCTTTGCTGGACAACCAGTAGTAGTCATCCTTCATAATTTTGACAATGCAGGGGTCCCTTTTTTAGGATCCACAAGAGATAGTCACACATGTGGGTCAATGTTCCAGGTGTCAATGATGCACTGACAGTGGCGGGTGGAGGAGCACTTTCTGCCAAATCCACATCCCTCCAGTCACGCACAAACCCTGTACCTGACCTTGGAAAGCCAATATTTTCTCTTGCCCCCCAAGAAGCATCCTCCTCCCCAAAATAATCATCCCCATCATCCTCCTCCTCCTCTTCCTCTTCTTCCTCCACCTCATCCAGGACAGTTCCCTGAGCAGAGAATGGATGACTGTCAGCAAGGCTTCCCTCCTCCTCCTCCTCCTGTTCCTCCTCTGCTGCAGACGCCTGATCCTTAATGTGCATCAAAGCTTGCATGAGCAGACTCAAAAGTGGTATGCTCATGATTATGATGACGTCGTCTGCGCTTACCAGCTGTGTGCATTCCTCAAAACACTGAAGGACTTTACAGAGGTCTTTCAGCTTTGACCACTGCACACCCGACAACTCCATGTCTGCCCTCAAACTGCCTGCCCGTGTATCCTCCCATAAATGCATTACAGCCAGCCTCTGTTCGCACAGCCTCTCAACCATGTTCATGGCGGAGTTCCACCTTGTTGCCACATCTACGATTAGGCGGCGCTTTGGGAGGTGGAGCATATGACTGGAGTCTACGGGCGAGCGACGGATGTGTGAGCACAGTCTTCGCACCTTATGGAGAAGCCTGTTAACTCCGGATAATTATTTAGGAAGCACTGCACCACCAGGTTCAAGGTGTGAGCCAGGCGAGGTATGTGTGTGAGTTTTGCAAGGGCTATGGCCACCACAAAATTATGGCCGTTATCACTGACTACTGTAGTGAATTCGCTTTCTTGCCTACCTCTGGTTACTAGTGAAGGTAGTGGAGCTGGTTATATTAACAGAGGGGTCGCAAGTTCTCTTTCTGGGCTTCCTCTGGTGGTTACTGGAGGTAATGGAGCTGATCTGATTAACAGAGGCTTGCCACCTGATAATGAGAAGGACGATTGGAGATCTGGAGTTTCTGACTGGAATTAAGACAGCCGACTCCCTCTATCCCTGCTGGTGATTTTTTCCTGCCTCCTGAGGTCTTAGTTTCCAGCTCAGTCCCTGCATGCTCAGCTAAGTGTTCTTTTGCTATTGTTCACATTTGATCTGGTTTTGTTTATTTCAGTTTTATGTGGCCAGCCAGCTCCAGCTGGGGCTGTGCTGAATCTCCATCCATATGTTACTGCTTGTGCCAGTTTGTTTTGCCCCTTATTAGATTGGCCTCTTTTTGCTCTGCTTTCAGAATATACCAGAGTGCTGATATAGTGGGCGAAGTCGTGCGACTTCAGTATTTTTCTATCAGACGTGTTGGCCATGAAATTGCCATTTGAAGAGTGGAGACATTAGTTGGAGGGAGCTAGACATCAAGTTGTGGTCCTCACCGACCACAAGAATTTGATTTATCTTGAGTCAGCCAAATGCTTGAATCCTAGACAGGCTAGGTGGGCCTTGTTTTTCACGCGTTTTAATTTTGTGGTCTCTTTTCTTCCGGGCACTAAGAATGTTAAGGCGGATGCCTTTTCTAGGAGTTTCTTTGTGGATTCTCTTATTGTGACCGAGCCTGCTACCATTCTAAATGAGGGGGTAGTTCTTTCTGCCATCTCACCCGAGACGTGCCCTGGAGGAATTTCAGGAGGACAAACCTGAACGTTGCCCTATGGGAAAATTGTATGTCCCTGACCAGTGGAGGAAGAGAGTAATGTCTGAAATTCATTGCTCCACATTGGCTGGTCATCCAGGTAGTTTTGGTACCAGAGATTTGATGAGTCGGTCTTTTTGGTGGCCAGCCATATCTTGTGATGTCAGGAATTTTGTGCAGTCCTGTGGGACTTGTTCTTGATCCATACCCTGTTCTCGTTCTAGTGGGTTGCTGATGCCCCTGCCGGTGCCCAAGAGACCATGGACCCATATCTCAATGGATTTTATTTCCGATCTTCCTGTCTCTCAGAGAATGACTGTTATCTGGGTGATTTGTGATAGATTTTCTAAGATGATCCATCTTGTACCACTCCCAAAGTTGCCATCTTCTTCAGAGTTGGTGCCCTTGTTTTTATAACAGGTGGTTCGGTTGCATGGGATTCCTGAGAACATTGTGTTGGACAGAGGAGTCCAGTTTGTTTCCGGATTTTGGAGAGCATTTTGTTCCAAACTGGGAATTCAGTTATCTTTCTCCTCTGCATTTCATCCTCAGACCAATGGGCAGACTGAGAGAACAAGCCAGACTTTGGAGTCCTATTTGAGATGTTTTATATCTGCTGATCAGGATGACTGGGTCTCATTTTTGCCCTTGGCCGAATTCGCGCTAAACAATAGAGCTAGTTCTGCCACTTTGATGTCGCCCTTTTTCTGTAACTTTGGGTTTCATCCTCGATTTTCTTCAGGGCAAGTGGAATCTTCGACCTGCCCAAGTGTGGACACTGTGGTAGGGAGAATACAGCAGATTTGGGACCAAGTGGTGGATAAGTTGTCCCTCTCTCAGGAAAAAGCCCAACGGTTTTCCAACCGGCATAGGACCATTGGTCACCGGTTTAACCTTCGTCAGGCTGCATAATTTTACAACGTTATCAGGCTGCAGAGGTACAATTGTACCTTCATATATACCTCCACTGTGGGAAGACTTTCTCCTTTACTTGGTTTCAGAAACTAAAGTTCATTCAGCTACAAATGTTATGCTGATATCTATTGGCCAGTGTTGTTACTGCTCACTTATGTTGCTGTCAATTAAGTTGATTCAAACTGGGAGTGGCTTCTACTTCTCTTCCTGCCTCCCTCCTCTCTGTAGCCATTTTGCTGTTCATCTCATTTCTGTGAGCACACACATTTCTAGGCTTGTGAAGTCTTCAATTTCTTGGATACGAAGGTAGGAAAGTCTCACAGCATCTAACACCTTCATTCGCCTTATGTGGGGACAGAACAGTCAGAAATTGTTTTTGAGCCTGGACTTGGCTTACATATATTTTGTATGAAACTTATCACTATAGGTATGATTTTTATACGAAAAATGGATAATAATTAGTATCTACATATTGTTTTACGATGTTTTACTTATATTCAGCACAAAATAAAGATGGTGGCTCTGTTACAATTTTCCTATTGGTCGAAAAAACAGTCGAAGATGGAATGAAAATTCTGAAACCGTATACAGTTTACATAATATATAAATGACATTTATAAATAATTATCACTAGAAATAATTTACTTTTTTATCTGCACTTTAGAATCGAGTTTCATTCTACTTGCCACGTGTTACTGAACTAAATTACAAAGCCAAAATTCATCTAACAAGTCATCATGAGTGATAATGATGCTGGATCTAGTTTCCGCCATAATCCAAGAAAACGTGTTTGCAGGTTAGTATCATTTTGTGAAAAGCCAATAATGTAGTATTGTGTAGTATTTCAGAAAATTATTTATTTTTCATTTTTTCATATTTACAGATTTACATCTGACGAAATAATGCGAATGCTAGAAGAATCTGATTCTGAGCATGAGGAAGACCCATATGTTGCATCTGATGATGAAAACTATGTACCACAAGTGGATGTTACTGAAGAAGATTCAGACATTGAACAAGAGATGGTCATAGAGCAGGAAAAAGAATATGACTCAGACGAAAGTGTTGAGGATGAGTCTGTGCCTCAAAGTGCAGGCGACATTTGGACTGCTAAGGATAAAACTCAATGGTGTAGTGATCCACTGCCAAATGCACAAACAAAATCTCGTAATGTCCTACGACAAAGAGGTGGCCCTGCAGCAATCAGCAACCTGTATACAGCAAAAGAGATATTCTAGTCAATCATGACTCCCGAGATGTGTGACATCATATTACGAGAAACGAATCGAAAGGCCAAGAGAGTTTGTGATGCTTACAACAACGAACTGGTACAACGTTTTCCTGATTCTTCTGAACGGCCACCACAAAAAACATTCAAGCAATTTACTGAAACTGAACTCCATGCATTTTTGGGCATACTGATTGCTGCTGGTGTGCACTGAGACAAAAAAGAGAATCTGGAGGAAATGTGGAATGTTGATGCTCTGCCTCTTATATGTGCAGCCATGTCTCATGACCGCTTCAAGATGATACTCAGATTTATCAGATCTGACTACGAAAATACACGTGCAGAACGTGTGCAAACAGATAAAGCTGCACCAATACGGAACATCTGGACAATGCTGAACAGAAATCTGAAGAGAGCATACAAGCCATATAATTGTATCACCGTCGACGAGCAATTATTTCCATTTAGAGGCTATACTAAATTTACCCAGTATATACCTTCAAAACCAGCTAAATATGGCATAAAGATTTTCTGGGCTTGTGACTCGTCAAACGCCTACCCATTACAAGGTCAGCTCTACACTGGGAAACCAACTGATGGTCCTCGACAAGTAAACATTGGTGAACAAACAGTTTTGGACCTAGTGAGCTCGTATAAAGGCTCTGGAAGAAATGTCACCACCGATAACTTCTTTACAACCATGTAAATAGCTAAGGTATTGAACTCCTGGAACATGACACTAGTTGGTACAGTGAGAAAAAACAAAAGGTTCCTACCTAGCAACATGCAGCCTGCCAAAGAAAGGCCTGTAAACTCGACAAATTTTGCCTACAATCATGATGCAACAGTCTGTTCATATGTACCAAAGAAGAACCAATCAATCGTGCTTCTATCATCTATGCACATGACGGGAGAAGTTGAAGAGACACTAGCAGCCAAGCCAGAGATAATAAAATACTACAACAAAACAAAAGGCGGAGTTGATGTTATGGATAAAATGTTGGGAGAGTACACTGTGAAACGACGAACATTACGATGGCCTCTGCCATTTTTCTACAATATGATTGACGTCACTGGGTTTGCATCCTACATCATCTACAGAGAACACAATCCAAGCTTCAGGACAAAGGATCAACGAAGAAAGTTCCTGAAAGATCTCGCAAATCAGCTGTGTATGCCTGCAATTAAAGATCGTAGTACAAACCGAATGATGATGAGAAACCATTTTCTTCGAGGTGCAGTAGAAATGGTGCTTGGACGATGCATTCTGGTAGCATTGCAAGCAGCAGCTGGCCCTCAAATACCTCATGGTAGTCGTGGACCCTCCCCTGTTGTTGGTAGTTGCTCTGTCTGCCGAGACCTGAGGCGAAAACAACGTAAGACTAGAAAGTCTTGTGTGGTTTGTGTGAAACCCATTTGCGATGAACACTCGGTAGCAAAGACAACATGCATTACTTGCGAAGAAAATCAATAAAAAAAGTTATAGTTTATAATGTAAATGAACAGTTTTTTTACTTGTTTATAATAATAAAAAAACATTATCATTAAAAAAATATTCTTTTTTCCTTGCATTATCTTCATTCAAAATATATGAGGGTACATTTGTACCTATGCAGCTTGTTATGGATGCAAAAATATCTCAACCCCTTATCTCGGAAGGGGGTGGAGATATTTTATTGAAATTTGGCCAATATATTCTGGACCAAAACTGCAGAGATGTCACGAAATTTCAGCCCTCTACGGCTTTTCGGAAAAAAAGTTATTGCAATTTTAAAACGGAATAGGTACAAATGTACCTACTCAGCCGGACGAAGGTTAAAGTGGGTGTTATGGTTTGGTTGTCGTCAAAGAATATTCCAATGAAGGTTGCGCCTCCAAAGATCAAGCCAAGATTTATTGGACCTTACTAGATTTTGGAGATTCTTAATCCTGTTTCTTTTCGATTGGCTCTTCCAGTTACATTTAAGATCCATAACGTGTTTCATAAATCTCTGCTGAAGAGGTTTGTGGAGCCAGTAGTTCCTATGGTGGCGCCTCCTCACCCTGTATTCGTTAAAGGTAATGTGGAACATGAGGTAGAGAAAATATTGGATTCTCGTTTGGTTAGACGGAGACTCCAGTACTTGGTCAAATGGAAGGGTTATGGCTAGGAGGATAATTCTTGGGTCTCTGCTTCTGACATTCATGCCGATAGATTGGTTCGTGCTTTTCACCGGGCCCATCCTGATCGGCCTGGTGGTGTGGATGAGGGTTCGGTGAGCCCTCCTGAAGGGGGGGTACTGTTGTGAATTCACTTTCTGGCCTACCTCCGGTTACTAGTAAAGGTAGTGGAGCTGGTTATATTGACAGATGGGTCGCGAGTTCTCCTTCTGGGCTCCCTCTGGTGGTTACAGGAGGTAATGGAGCTGATCTGATTAACAGAGGCTTGCCACCTGATAATAAGGAGGACGATTGGAGATCTGGAGTTTCTGACTGGATTTAAGACAGCCGACTCCCTCTATCCCTGCTGGTGATTTTTTCCTGCCTCCTGAGGTCTTAGTTTCCAGCTCAGTCCCTGCATGCACAGCTAAGTGTTCTTTTGCTATTGTTCACATTTGATCTTGTTTTCTTTATTTCAGTTTTGTGTGGCCAGCCAGCTCCAGCTGGGGCTGTGCTGAATCTCCATCCATATGTTACTGCTTGTGCCAGTTTGTTTTTCCCCTTATTAGATTGGCCTCTTTTTACTCTGATTTCAGAATATACCAGAGTGCTGATATAGTGGGTGAAGTCGTGCGACTTCAGTATTTTTCTATCAGACGTGCTGGACATTTTTCGCAGGGTTTTTTGTGTGATTGCAGACAGTGTCTTTCCTTTCCTGTCCTGTCTAGTTAGTGTGGGCCCCATCGTTTGCTCAGTCTATTTTCCTGTCTGCGTTTGTGTTTTCATCTGGTCTCACCAACAATATGGGTTTGGGGGCTATCTATTCCTTTGGGGTCTGCTCTGGGGCAGTTTAGATTTCCCCTTTCTTGCTTTAGGCTTATTTAGCTCTACGGCTGTGTCGAGGCGTCTAGGATCATCATAGGTACGCTCCACAGCTACTGCTAGTTGTGTGGATAGAATCAGGGGTCTGCAGTCCGCTTAGTTACCAAACGCTCTGATTTTCTGTGGCTTAGCTTGGTCTTGCTCTCCTCCTCGGTGACCCAATCATAACCGACTACCTTGCCTGGCTCAAGATCTAGAGTGCCCAGCCATGACTCAGTTTCTCGCTGCAAGTAGTCGGCCAGTACCTCCACGGTGTATCTGTTGTCGCCCAAAGACATCATCTTCAAAACAGCCTGCTGACGCTAACTACTAGCTGTTCAATAGTGGGACACCTCGGGTGCAACACTGGCAGCTGCGGATGGCGTGGTCGTGCGACTGCACTCTGTCAACGAGCTTTCGCTTCTGGAGGAGGAGGGTCGAACGCCTACAGCCAACTGTTTCCTATACTGTGGGCTAGGCAGCACTGTCCCACCATTGCTGTCCCCTGTGGACCCTGCATCCTCCACATTAACCCAGTGCGCAGTGATGGACATGTAACGGCCCTGGCCATGCCTACTGGCCCATGCATCTGTTGTGAGGTGCACCTTTCCACTCACTGATTGCTTGAGTGCATGGACAATGCGGTCTTTCACATGCAGGTGGAGGGCAGGGATGGCTTTTCCAGAAAAGTGCCGACTGGGTAGGTCATAGCGTGGGACAACTTTCAACCAAACGGAAGGGCATCATCTCTAATGAGATCAGTTTGGCAATGTAGGCTTTCAAAGCCAGTGTACGCAGATGAGAGGATGAGTACTGTCTTGTCCTACTCAGAGTGTCTGGTATGGTGAGCTGGACTTGAGAGCTGCATATGGGGGAACTAGTGGTGGACCTGACTGACTGACAGGGGGTTGGTGATGGTGATGGTGGTGATGGCCTAGATTCAGTCTTTCGTTGCAAAAACATTGTGCTTCCCTGACTGCTTTGGCCTTGCGACGACAACTCAACATTTCTTGCTGATGGTGTGCTTACCGGTGGGCTTACAGTGGGGGAAGCAATGGAGCGTTGCTGGCTACCTCCAGTCGGAGCAGGTGCACATGTGCTACCTGAGGTTTTGTAGTCCATCCATGCTTGCAACTGCATGGTGGTTAAATGTCTAAGCATGCAACTGGTATTCAAATTTCGGAGATTTAACTCTCGGCTAAAGGTCCATCCGCACTTCTTACAGATAACCTTTGCCTCATCAATAAGATTTTGGTAAAAAAAAGTGCCACACTGCACTCTTCTTACTATGGTATAAATTTTCAGGGCTTGCATGCTGTGCTAATTTAACCATCTGGCCAAGCTGTCCTGCAACTCTTTTCGTTTTTTTAACACGTTTTTGGACAGCTATTGGCCTGCCGTATAACCGCTGCTGCGATGATGATGCCTGCTGCGGATCCTTCTCCTCTTCTGACCTATTGCCAGCAGCACCCTCTTCCCCCATTGGATGCCAATCCAGGTCAACAACTGGGTCATCCATCGCCTCCTCTTCAATTTTATCTGCACCTTCCTCTGTGTCACCGTGTAAGGTGGTATAGTATGCGGGAATGGGCACCTGAGTTTCATCAGGGTCACATTCTGGGTCAGTAGACTGCGAGGGCAATGTAGTGCTCTGGGTCAATGTACCAGCAGAATCATCTAGCAGTGGCTGTGCATCAGTGCACTCCATGTCAGATTCATCTTGTACTGGGGAATTCAGGATTTCACTTGATAACTCTGGCATGGTATGTGAAAAGAGCTCCATGGAGTAATCTGAAGTGTGGCCTGCTGCATCTTTCACTTTTGGTGGGGGTGAAGGACACAAGGAAAGGTGTTGTTCATGACCAGAAGCCTGCACTGACGACTCAGTGCTTGCAGTTTTTGAAACTTCAGAAGAGGAGGCGATAGAGCTGGAGACTATTTCGGCAATGTAAGCCAAAACCTGTTCCTGATGCTCCGACTTTAAAAGCGGTTTACCTACTTCCAGAAAAGGGAACCTTACAGGCCTTCTTGAGCCAGACGATGACGCTGGGTCAACATCTCCTTCCTTAGCTGCTATTGTGCTTTTGGCATAACCAGCAGATGTACCACCACCACCATCAGTACCAGCTGCCCCCTCCGCCCACGTCTGCGGCCCCTTCCACCATACTTCCTCATGTTTGGGAAAATGTACCAAAAATACCAGCAGATGTATGGTACTATATGAGGAGCGTACAGCTGTATAAGGTGTAGTGAAAATGTTAAATCTCCGTATATATTTCCTTATTCACAAACGCTCACCCAGTATGTATTTGACCGTAATCCAACCAGCAGATATACGGTACAGTATCAGAAGCGGACAACTGTATAAAGTGCAGGGGAAATTTTAAATCTTTTATATATTCCCTTACTCACACCCAGACGCTCTCCCAGTATGTATTTGACCGTAATCCAACCAGCAGATATACGGTACAGTATCAGAAGCGGACAACTGTATAAAGTGTAGGGGAAATTTTAAATCTCCTTTTATGTATTCCCTTACTCACACCCAGATGCTCTCCCAGTATGTATATGACTGTAATCCAACCAGCAGATATACGGTACTGTATCAGAAGCGGACAGCTCTATACGGTGTATGTATGGAAAAATGTAAATCTCCGTCTATTTTTTTTCCGGAGTCACACACAGACGCTGTCTCAGTATGGATTTGACCATAATCCAAATAGCAGATATACGGTACTGTATCAGAAGCGGACAGCTCTATACGGTGTATGTATGGAGAAATGTAAATCTACGTCTATTTTCTTCCAGAGTCACACACAGACGCTGTCTCAGTATGGATTTGACCGTAATCCAAATAGCAGATATACGGTACTTTATCAGAAGCGGACAGCTCTAAACGGTGTATGTATGGAAAAATGTAAATCTCCATCTATTTTTTCCGGAGTCACACACAGACGCTGTCTCAGTATGGATTTGACCATAATCCAAATTGCAGATGTACGGTACTGTATCAGAAGCGGACAGCTCTATACGGTGTATGTATAGAAAAATGTAAAGCTCCGTCTATTTTTTTCAGGACTCACATACAGATAGCATGTATTTGTCTGTAATACCAGCCGGTACACCGTAGTGTGTGAGGAGCGTACAACCCCAATACGGTGTGGGAAAAATTGAACTCTCTGTATCTGTTCAGAAAGAAAGAATAAAAGTAGGAGTGCTGTGTAAAAAGCAGTCTGCACAGCAGTGTGCACACAGCAATGCAGCTATCAGGTAGCCTAGTAAGGCAGCCTAATAACCAGCGGTGCTGCACACACAAAAATCCTCCCCTGTCACTGCACACTAACTGTACAGCACAATTGCTATCAGCAGAAGCACAGATTCTTTTTTCTTCCTTGCCTATCTGTTTTCTTTCCTGCCTAACACTCTCCCTTTTGAGAAGCAGCGGCAGCCAGCAACCTCTCCCTATGCTAAGATCGGCAGAAGTAAGATGGCGGTCGGCGGTCAGGGCTTTTATAGCCACTGTGACGCCCCACAAAGCAAGCCAATCACTGAAATGCCGTTCTCTAAGATGGTGGTGGCCACTGCACATGTCATCGCGTTGCCCACAGTGTGCGTCCTTGCTCATTGGCTGAGCAAAGGCGCCTGTAAGCATTATGGGAAACGCGACTTTGGCGCTCGGGTCGGCGACCGCATGGCCGACCTCACGCTATGGTTGGGTTTCGCTCGGCAAAACCCGACTTTAGCGAAAGTCGGCGACTTTTGAATTTGACCGACCCGTTTCGCTCAACTCTAGTAGTGGTATCTCCGTGCAGCTCATATCTGTGTGTGCAGCAATTTAGGCCAGTTTACGGCTTATTTTTTAGTTTTTCCTGAGTCTCATTTTTGTCAAAATACAGTATTATTTAGGCAAAAGAAAATCATAGAGGCCACCCATTGTTTGGTGTGCTCTGTCTGTGCTATCTCCTATCTGTGTGTGCTCAAAGTTTGGGTAGTTTACAGGGTTTTTTTTTTTGCCTGGCTGTCACTGTTGATATATCCAGCAGTCTTTTGTATCAAAAAAAAAAACAAAATTTAGTAATACAGTTTGTTATCTCAGGCTGAGGCCTGGTGTATCTGTGTTGGAAAAATCTTCACTTTGCAGGCCTACTTACCACATCTAAATTTTCTCCATAGACATTTAATTGTAGGCAACTTTTCATATATTTCATTAGTCCATTTAAAATGGGCAATAGAGATGAGCGGCTTTGCCTTTTTTAGGGTCGAGTCGGGTTTCATGAAACTCGACTTTCTCAAAAGTCGAGTCGAATGAAATCGGACGACTATCGGGAAAAGTCGGAGGTCCGACTGAAACACGAAACCCAATGCAAGTCAATGGGGAAGCAAAGTCGGCAGGGAGTGGAGGAGAGTAAACACACCTACATGCCGGACCGCTTTTTTAAAGTGCGCAAAAACTTTGCCATAAGTCGGCGACTTATGAATCTGGCTGACGTGTTTCGCTCAACTCTAATGGGCAAGGCAAGGGGCAAGGGATGGGGAAGTGGACATGATGCTGATGGTGCATGCAGAGGAGATGAGGCCGTGGCCAAGCTGACAGTGGGCCACAGCAAAGACCCACAACTTCGCGCTCAAAATTCCTGTCCAGGTTTCTAGGGGACTGCACCACACTACTATTGAAGCAGGAGCAGTGTGAAATGGTTGTTGGTTGGATAACGGATAATGCTTCCTGTCACTTAGCCACCACCACCACCATGTCTTCAACACGGTCAAGTCTGAGTAGCCGTGAGTGTGGACCAGATATTACTAACCCTGATCCTCCTTCCTCCCATCATGAAGAGTGCCCTGAGACAACAGATCCCACACACAGACACTCCGAAGAGCTGTTCAGTTTCCCATTTGCAGATTCTGGCCTCTCGCCTGCTCCACTTGAAGCGGGGCAAGATGATATTCCATGTAGCGATTGCCAAATCTTTGAGCAGCCACGGTCACAAGAGGTGGACGATGATGAGACCCAATTGCCGGAAAGTCAGGAGGAGGAGCTGTGCGCGGATGTTGAAGACAAGACGATGGATGACATAGATATTGACCCCACCTGACAGGAGGACATGGAGAGCGAGGACAGCTGCACACAAGGGGAAGGAGGCATATCACCGCAACAGGCAGGAAGAAGCAGTGTGGTGGCCGCAGACAGAAGACGTGCATCCGTCACCCGTAACACCAACAGGCCGGAAGTTGGCATTCCAACTCTTAGATATTCCCGAGTCTGGTTATTTTTAAGGACTCTGCCGATAACCTTAAACAGGCCATTTGCAGCACTTGCCATGCCCACATCAGCATGGGTAGTAAAACTACCAGCCTGACCACCACTAGCGTGATTAGGCACATGGCAGCCAAGCACCTGACTTTGTGGGCAGAACCCCAGGCTCCAGGAACACTGTCTGCAGTCTGTTTTGCGTACATGACAATCCCCAGTTCCACGTGCCTGTGAAGATGCCTCGAGCCCTGCACCTCTTGTTGCCCACAGTCAACCAGCACATCATCAAGCCCGTCCACATCCTTGTCCCAGCCCAGCCTTCAGTTGTCTATACCCCAGTCATTGGAACGCAAGCAGAAATACCCAGCCAATGCCCCCTATGCCACAGTACGTAATTCGCACATTTTTCATCTGCTTGCGCTCGAAATGTTGCCTTTTAGTCTCGTTGAGATGGAACGTTTCCGCAACTTGATGTCGGCGGCCATCCCAAGGTACTCGGTCACCAATCGCCACTATTTCTCTCATTGTGCCATACCGGCATTACACCAGCATGTGTCCCACAACATTACCCGTGCCCTCAACAATGCTGTTACTGATAAAGTCCCCCTAACAACAGACATATGGACAAGTGCCTGTGGGCACGGACAGTACATCTCACTGATGGCACACTGGGTTAACATAGTGGAAGACGACACTCTGTCGGAACTTGGGATGGAACATATCCTCCCCATGCCGAGGATTGCGGGCCCTACGTCAGTCAGGGTTGCCCCGACAGTCTACAGCTCCTGCACCACCTCCTCCTCTTCTTCAGCCTCCATGTCTGAAATGAACATATCAGTCAGAACCTGGAAGCACTGCAGCACTGCCTCAGCCAAGCGGTAATGTGGCGCCCTGCATCTTTATCGCCACAAAAGGGTTAAATGTGTACTGTTTTGTATGTGTTTTGTGAGCAATGGGAGTTATGCTTTCTCTGCTAGAGACCACAACACACATGCACAATTGACCTCACTCCCTTACTTGTCTGAAGCTTAGAGCTTTGCAGACATGCCCCAATTGGGAGGGGGAAGGAGTTGAGAGCTGTTGTTTCAGTGTGAAGGAAAAGAACTCTTCTTTGCCATGATGACACATGTGCTCGATCCAGGAGTGAGAGCTAATAAGCATCAGGGTGTCAGCCCCTAGGCCATCCATGTTTTCAGAGCAGGGTGGTAAGCTGAGAGACTGTGTGGGATTATACAACCAACAGCATAGCGTTTTCTCCCCAGAAAGACTTCAACGAACTAGGATCAGTGAAGGATAGTGCAAGTGGGAACTTGAGCTGCTCACACAATGGATCCATGCTGCAAGTTGCCAAAGGAGAAATACACAGTGAGTAGAGGCTATACTGGAAGTTTTACACTCTGGGAAGCCTTGGTCTCAGAAGGGATTAGAAGAGCAGGAAGCTTACACTGAGTCACAAGCAGATTGAAGGATAACTCCCATTCTTCAGAGCAGACTGTAAACTGGTGAGAGTTGTAATATCTCCTTTGAACTGCACCTGAACTACAGTAAATGATAAAGTGACTTTCCTTGTCTCCTGCTTTATTACTCCTTGCCTTCTACTTTCATCGCAATCTCTGGGGGTCTGCCCTGGTTGAAGAGGGTTTAACATCTGCACTGCCATCACCATCTACTCCCCCAGGGATCATCTGCAGTGCCGGCTATACTACAGTCGAACACTCCAACAGGCGTCACGAATCACTACATAAATTATTCCCATTCAATTCTACCCCTTTTATATGACCGCCTGAGGTCACGGACCGGGTCACTGCCTCTGTGACATTTCCCATTGAAGTTAATGGGCCTGGCGCTGAGTATCCCATGGCCTCTGGGGCGTGTCATTTTTGGCGTCACGAACAGGATTCGAACAGGATACCGTGCGTGCCTAAAGTCCTACAGGAGCAACGACCTGCATCAACTGAGTTGCACTCCTGCAAGGGTTAACTGGGGGGAAGATGTCTAATCTTGGCGACGCTCAGGGTGCAGCAGCTGCTGCTCCCATATTGCCTCTCACCATGCCTTATATACCGGGTGCGACATGGCTGCCACAGTACAATGGTGAATCGCACACCTTAAGTGACTTCAAAGAGAAGCTGCGCGGCATGTTTGAAATTTACCCTATATCAGAGGAGCAGAAAGTCAGTATACTTACAAGTCAGCTCAGTGGCGCTGCTCAGAGAGAAGTTAAATCTTGGCCAGCGACTGATAAAAAGACTGTAAAAGACATTTTTGCTAAATTAACCCCTTTACCCCCAAGGGTGGTTTGCACGTTCATGACCGAGCCAATTTTTACAATTCTGACCACTGTCCCTTTATGAGGTTATAACTCTGGAACGCTTCAACGGATCTAGGCGATTCTGAGAATGTTTTCTCGTGACATATTTTACTTCACTTTAGTGGTAAAATGTTTTCACTATAACTTGCGTTTATTTATGAAAAAAACAGAAATATGGCGAAAATTTTGAAAATTTTGCAATTTTCAAACTTTGAATTTTTATGCCCTTAAAACAGAGAAATATGTGACACAAAATAGTTACTAAATAACATTTCCCACATGTCTACTTTACATCAGCACAATTTGGGAACCAACATTTTTTTTGTTAGGAAGTTATAAGGGTTAAAAGTTGACCAGCGATTTCTCATTTTTACAACAAAACTTACAAAACCATTTTTTTAGGGACCACCTCACATTTGAAGTCACTTTGAGGGGTCTATATGGCAGAAAATACCCAAAAGTGACATCATTCTAAAAACTGCACCCCTGAAGCTACTCAAAACTACATTCAAGAAGTTTATTAACCCTTCAGGTGCTTCACAGGAGCAAAAGCAACGTGGAAGGAAAAAATGAACATTTAACTTTTTGTTAGGCGTCGGATACCTGACACTGCACAGCAGGAATCTAGAGCCAGACATCCAGCGGTCTCCCATTCTCCTCCGACAGCTCCAGGTGCTGCTCAGACTCACTCTGACAGCCTAGATGTTGCTGCCACCTCTGGTGCAGTAATGGTAGCGCAACCTGCTCTGCAGGGAACCGCTCCAGAGGCTAAGTCCTAGTGTCGTGCTACTTTGCATGCCTGCAAGGTGACCTCTCACTGGAGAGCAGGGGTCACATGCTCAGGTCCTGCGTCAGATCTGCTTGGTCCTTTCCAGGGTACTGGAAGGTCCCGGAAGCGCATGGCTATAAAAATCCCGCATGGTGGTTCGGCCATGCGCTAGTGTAGACTCAGACTGATATGTGTGTATGGTGATGGATGCATGGACTGGTGACTGACTTATTATGAAACCCCTTCCCTCTGACATTACGGATGGTGACAGTATTTTGGTTTAGTCAGCGCCAGGTTTTGGCAAGCTACATGCCACTGTGCTTACCACACCTACACTAGTGTCCGTCGGTGTCCGGCTCCTCCAGCACCGTCGTTCAGCAGCTATCCTTACCGCCGCGCTGCAGTAGCAGTATATATTGGCGATTGCGGCTGCAACGCCACCCGCTGGTTTCCTGTGAGGCTAACAGGGCCAGCGTGTCTCTTATTTATGTTCGGCGTCTCTGTGTCTGAACAGAGACGATCCTAAGCTCTCGGGTGACGTTAACCCGGGCGCTGTACCACACCTTTAGCGTATCTGCCATTGTCCAGCAGCGGTCTTGTCATCTACCGCACGGTGGACCCCGGGCGGCGAACGCACCACCTATTATTTATATCTGGTGCGTTCTGCCAACCCTAACATTACACTGGCAATGGCAGACCTGTTGCAGTGCTACATTCGGCAGCTGGAGAGCAGGTTGGCGGCTATTAAGAGAGCGATAATTTCTCACCTCCCGCTCCACAAGTTTTTGGGTGACAGCGCCACCTGTAGGGGATTCGTGAGCCAGTGTTCTATTCAGCTCGAGTTACTGGCTGCACGGTTTCCTACAGAGCGGGCTAAGGTGGGGTTTATTGTATCATTATTGTCTGGCAGGGCATTACAGTGGGCTACACCATTGTGGGAACGTGATGATCCTGTGGTTCAGGGTGCTTCTCAGCTCCTCGCGGCCCTGAAGCAGGTCTTTCTGGGACCACGGATCACACACGATACCTCACTCCAGTTATTATCTCTAACACAGGGTTTACTCTCGGTCAGCCATTATGCCGTCCGGTTCCAGACATTGGCTTCCGAATTAGAGTGGCCGGACAAAGCATTAGTCCCGGTGTTTTGGAGAGGGTTGGCTGAGCATGTAAAAGATGCTCTAGCTACTAGAGAAGTTCCCACAAGTCTGGAGGAACTGATTGCAGTTTCCACACGGATTGACCTCCGGTTTACAGAGCGCGGGCTGGAACGTGCACAATCCAGACAAAGGGTTAATTTGACTCCCACCTTCACCGAGCCGCTGAGATACCCTGCACAGGAGCTTGTACCCTCTGAACCTATGGAGGTGTCCCGCACCGATTCCAAGCCACGTCCGGTGCGAAGCTCTGTATGTTGCTATCAGTGCCGACAGTTTGGTCACTCGGCTAGCACGTGTCCTTTGCGGGCGAACAAACGCCCACGACCTGTGGTCATAGGAGGTGGTCAGTCCAACATGAAACCCTTCTCACCCAAACCGGTATTCCGGGGTACCTTAGACAGTGGGTCCTCCACCTGGGAGGCAGAGGTTATCGTGGATTCCGGGGCCGAAGGGAATTTTATGTCCTCAACCTTCGCCCAGAAACACGCTATTCCCCAGGTGTTGCTGCCCCAACCACTGACCATCATGGTGGTTAATGGTGCGCATTTTCCCACTCAGGTGACACATCAGACAGCCCCACTCGGGCTTTCTATCTCTCCCTCCCATCGAGAGACCTTGTCCCTGCTCATTTTGCCTGATGGTATCGACCAGGTGCTTCTTGGTCTTCCTTGGCTCCGTTGCCACTCTCCTCATATCGAGAGGGCGTCAGGGAAAATGCTGGCTTGGAGCAAGGACTGTGAGGGAAGATGTCTGAAGGGCAGTCTTCAGGTGGCTTCCACTGAAGTGCCTGTGGATCTCTCCGCGCTTCCTAAACCCTACCACCAGTGCGCGGACGTCTTCTCCAAAAAATCTGCGGAGACGCTCCCACCGCACCGTCCATATGATTGCCCGATAGACCTTATGCCAGGCACAGAACCTCCTAGAGGCTGTGTGTATCCACTATCACTCCCCGGAACAGAAGCTATGTCACAATATATCCGGGAGAACCTGGCTAGAGGTTTTATCAGGAAGTCGGTGTCGCCGGCTGGTGCAGGGTTCTTCTTCGTTCAGAAGAAGAGCGGAGAGTTACGTCCCTGCATTGACTACAGAGGTCTCAATGCTATCACGGTTAAAAACAAATACCTCCTACCGTTGATCTCTGAGTTGTTTGACAGGTTGCGAGGGGCCCGGATCTTTACTAAGTTAGATCTGCGGGGGGCATACAACCTGATCCGCATTCGCGAAGTAGACAAATGGAAGACAGCTTTTAATACTAGGGACGGCCATTACGAATATCTGGTTATGCCTTTTGTCCTTTGTAATGCGCCAGCTGTCTTCCAGGATTTTGTCAGCGACGTCTTCCGCGACATGCTTTCTACCTCGGTGGTGTTATATCTGGATGATATACAAATCTTTTCGCCAGATTTGACCACCCACCGGAGGGACGTCTGCAGGGTCTTCGACCGTCTGCGGGCGAACTCTCTTTTTTCCAAGCTGGAGAAGTGCCAGTTTGAGCAGGAGTCCTTGCCGTTCCTGGGCAATATCATCTTGGCCCAGGGGCTGGCCATGGATCCTGCCAAACTACAAGCGGTAATGGACTGGCAAGAACCTCATTCACTCAAAGCGGTGCAGCGCTTTTTGGGGTTCGTGAATTACTATCGCCAGTTTATACCACACTTTTCCACACTGGTGGCTCCTTTGGTTGCTCTCACCAAGAAAGGCGCTAACCCCAACGCTTGGTCTGAACAGGTCTCCAAGGCCTTCACGGCTATAAAATCTCATTTTGCTGGCGCTTCCATTTTACATCATCCCGATGTGAATAAACCGTTTATTCTGGAGGTAGATGCCTCTTCGGTCGGTGCAGGAGCAGTCCTCTTCCAGAAGGATGCTCAAGGTCAGAAGCATCCATGCTTCTTCTTCTCAAAGACCTTCTCACCGGCGGAGAAGAATTACTCCATCGGTGACAGGGAGCTGCTGGCCATGAAGTTGGCCTTTTCAGAGTGGAGACATCTGCTGGAGGGGGCTCGGTTTCCCTTCCAGGTATATACAGACCATAAAAACCTGGTCTATTTGCAGACGGCCCAGTGCCTGAACTCCCGTCAGGCTAGGTGGTCGCTCTTCTTTTCCCGCTTCCGCTTCACCCTGCATTACCTCTCCGGAGAGAAGAACGTCCGTGCGGATGCTCTTTCATGCTCGTGGTTTTTGCGGAAGAGGGAGAGGCTGAGCCTCGGTAAATTCTCCCGCCAGAGAGTTTTACGACAGTGGCTCCAGTCGCTCTCGAGTCAGTGCCACCAGGCAAGACCTTGGTGCCTCCTCAGCTACGGCCGGAGGTTCTCACCTGGGCACATGCCTCCAGGGTGGGTGGTCATTTTGGCAATAAACGGACCACCGAACTCTTGGCAAGGTCATATTGGTGGCCACATATGGCTCGAGATGTCAAGGAATACGTGCAAGCATGCGTCTCGTGTGCTCAAAACAGACCCTCTAGACAGAGGCCGGTGGGGCTGTTGTATCCCCTGCCAGTGGCGGATAGACCGTGGGAGATGGTTGGCATGGATTTCATAGTTGGCCTGCCAAAGTCTGGTGGCAGTACGGTCATCTGGGTGATCACCGACCATTTTTCCAAAATGGTGCATCTGGTGCCACTCGCACGCCTGCCTTCCGCTCGAGGTCTGGCCACTTTGTTCATTAAGCACGTTTTCCATTTGCATGGCATGCTGACAAAATCGTGAGTGACCGAGGTCCCCAGTTTGCGTCTTGGTTTTGGAGGGAGCTCTGCAGCTTACTCAGCATCGCAACGCCACCCGCTGTTTTTTTGTGAGGCTAACAGGGCCAGCGTCTGTCTCTTACTTATGTTCGGCGTCTCTGTGTCTGAACAGAGCTGATCCTAAGCTCTCAGGTGACGTTAACCCGAGCGCTGTACCGCACCTTTAGCGTATCTGCCATTGTCCAACAGCGGTCTTGTCATCTACCGCACGGTGGACCCCGGGTGGCGAATGCACCTCCTATTATTTATATCAGGTGCGTTCCGCCGACCCTAACACTTTTTAGTCACAAAAATGATATTTTAGCAACAATTTTTTTATTTTCCCAAGGGTAACAGGAGAAATTGGACCCCAAAAGTTGTTGTCCAATTTGTCCTGAGTATGCTGATACCAAATATGGGGGGGGAACCACTGTTTGGGCACATGGCAGGGCTCAGAAGGGAAGGAGCCCCGTTTGACTTTTTCAACCTAAAATTGGCTGGAATTGAGATCGGACGCCATGTCGCGTTTGACGAGCGTCTGATGTGCCTAAACAGTGAAAAAACCCCACCAGTGACCACATTTTGGAAACTAGACCCGCTAAGGAACTTATCTAGATGTGTAGTGAGCACTTTGAACCCCCAAAGGCTTCACAGAAGTTTATAACGCCCGGGCGTGAAAATAAAAAATCATATTTTTTCCACAAACATGATTATTTAGTCCCCAATATTTTGTTTTCCCAAGGGTAACAGGAGAAATTGTACCCCAAAAATTGTTAGACAATTTGTCCTGAGTACGCTGATACCCAATATGTGGGGGGAACCACTGTTTGGGCACATGGCAGGGCTCAGAAGTGAAGGAGCCCCTTTTCACTTTTTCAATGCAAAATTGGCTGGAATTCAGATCGGATGCCATGTTGCGTTTGGAGAGCCCCTGATGTACCCAAACAGTGGAAACCCCCCCAAGTGACCCCATTTTGGAAACTAGACCCCCTAAGGAACTTATCTAGATTCGTGGTGAGCACTTTGAACCCCCAAGGGCTTCACAGAAGTTTATAACGCCCGGGCATGAAAATAAAAAATCATATTTTTTCCACAAACATGATCATTTAGTCCCCAATATTTTGTTTTCCCAAGGGTAACAGGAGAAATTGGACCCCAAAGGTTGTTGTCAAATTTGTCCTGAGTATGCTAATACCCAATATGTGGGGGGGAACCACAATTTGGGCACATGGCAGGGCTCAGAAGGGAAGGAGCCCCGTTTGACTTTTTCTACCGAAAATTGGCTGGAATTGAGATCGGACGCCATGTCGCGTTTGACAAGCGTCTGATATGCCTAAACAGTGGAAACCCCCCACAAGTGACCCCATTTGGGAAACTAGACCCCCTAAGGAACTTATCTAGATGTGTGGTGAGCACTTTGAACCCCTAAGGGCTTCACAGAAGTTTATAACGCCCGGGCGTGAAAATAAAAAAATCATATTTTTTCCACAAACATGATCATTTAGTCCCCAATATTTTGATTTCCCAAGGGTAACAGGAGAAATTGGACCCCAAAGGTTGTTGTCAAATTTGTCCAGAGAACACTGATACCCATTATGTGGGGGGAACCACTGTTTGGGCACATGGCAGGGCTCAGAAGGGAAGGAACCCCGTTTGACTTTATCAACCGAAAATTGGCTGGAAATGAGATCGGACGCCATGTCGTGTTTGACGAGCGTCTGATGTGTCTAAACAGTGGAAACCCCCGACATGTGACCCCATTTTGGAAACTAGACCCCCTAAGGAACTTATCAAGATGTGTGGTGAGTACTTTGAACTCCCAAGTGTTTCACTAAAGATTATAATGCCCGGGCGTGAAAATATAAAATCCTGTTTTGTTCCCACATAAATGATCATTTAGTCCCCAATTTTTAATTTTCCCAAGAGTAACAGGAGAAATTGGTCCCCAAAAGTCGTTGTCCAATTTTTCCTGAGTACGCTGATACCCCACATGTGGGAGAAAACTACTGTTTGGGCACATGGCAGGGCTCGAAAGGGAAGTAATGACGTTTTGGAAAGCAGACTTTGATGGAATGGTCTGCGGGCGTCATGTTCCGTTTGCAGAGCGCTTGATGTTCCTAAACAGTAGAAATCCCCCATAAATGACCCCATTTTGGAAACTAGACCCCCTAACGAACTTATCTAGATGTGTGGTGAGCACTTTGAACCCCCAAGTGTTTCACTAAAGATTATAATGCCCAGGCGTGAAAATATAAAATCCTGTTTTGTTTCCACATAAATGATCATTTAGTCCCCAATTTTTAATTTTCCCAAGAGTAACAGGAGAAATTGGACCCCAAAAGTCGTTGTCCAATTTGTCCTGAGTACTCTGGTACCCCACATGTGGGAAAAAAAACTGTTTAGGCACACGTCGGGGCTCGAAAGGGAAGTAGTGTCGCTTTGGAATGCAGACTTTGATGGTCTGCTGGCGTCATGTTCCGTTTGCAGAGCCCTTGATGTGCCTAAACAGGAAAAAAACCCACATGTGACATCATTTTGGATACTAGACCCCCAAAGAACAAATCTAGATGTGCCCCCAACTAATCTAATGTAAATTAGTAGTGCATGGAGGTGTGGTACAATTTGAAGCAATACTTCATACACAGGCCAGGTTTTTCGGGGCAGGTGTCGCATTGATAAGTGGTGTCCCTGCGTATTCCTTTTTTGTAACACACTCGACACCTTTTTTGCGGCTTACCTTTTCTTGGGGTTGGCGGGACCACCCCCAGAAAATGCTAACCTGGTACAATACGAGCACCTTCAGTTCCAGAAGTACTGGGGCCCGCTCCTTCCTGAGCGCCAAACATCAGGGCCTTAACCACTACCTCCTGGAACTGAAGGTACGACGTATCGCTGGGGCATGCACATTGTGACAGCAGGAATGCGTTGAGCATTGCCTTTTGGACGATGTGCACAGCCAGCTTTTTATACCACACCTTGGCCTTCCTCGATGCATTGTACGGTTGGAGGAGTTGATCGGAGAGATCAACTCCCCCCATGTTTTTGTTGTACCCCACTACACATGTCGGTTTGCGGACCTGTGTAGAGGTACCCCGTATAGTGCAGAGGGAACAGCCATCACCATGTATGGTGGTCAAGAGATGGACATCTCTCTTGTCCTTGTACTTGACCACCAGCAGGTGGTCGCTACATTGGGCTCTGCTCTCTGCTTTTCGGAGCATCTGCCCAAGTAGCGTGTTCTCTGATTTTTGCGGACTGTACCGCAGGCTGCGGTATGTCGCTCAGAGAGGGATTTGTAGAGTGGGATGCTGGTATAAAAGTTATCAGTGTAGAGGTGATAACCTTTATCCAGCAGTGGGTGCACCAAATCCCACACAATTTTCCCACTCACTCCCAGGAAAAGAGGACACTCAGGGGGTTCAATCCGGGTGTCCTTCCCTTCGTAACTCTAAACTTGTGGATGTACCCTGAGGTACTCTCACACAGCTTATAGAGTTTGATTCCGTACCTGGCCCTCTTACTGGGCAGGTATTGACGGAATCACAGCCTTCCCTTGAAGTGAACCAAGGACTCATCCACGCAGATGTCCCTTTGGGGCACGTACACTTCAGCAAACTTTTTGTTGAAGTGTTCGATGACCGGCCAAACTATGAAAAGATGGTCAAAGTTGGGGTCATCTCGTGCGGGACTCTGTGCATTATCAGTATAATGCAGAAACTTGTGGATGGCCTCAAAACGCGTCCGGGCCATGACCATTCGGAACACTGGAGTGTTGTATAAAATATCAACACTCCAATATTGCCGAATTTCCGGCTTCTTCAGTATCCCCATATGGAGGACCAGGCCCAAAAACTGAGTCATTTCAACTGCGTCTACAGGAGACCAGTTTAAAAATGATGAACGTTTGTTTTGCTCCAAAAATTGACGAGCGTACAAATTAGTTTGCTCCACCATGAGGTTAACAAAATCCTCAGAGAAAAAGACTTTGAAAAAGTCAATTTCTGTGAGGCCGGTGGTGTCAAACTTGATTCATGATTCCGCCACAAAATCTGGAATCAGTGGCTCGTAATTTTCAGGGGGCGAGGTCCATACGGGGAGCAGTGGGTTAGCTGCGGGCATGGTGGGCGCTGCCTCATCTTCTGTCCTGGAGCGTCTGCGTGGCGGTTCTGCAGGACCCGAGGAGGAAGATGAGGAGGGGGAAGAGGAAGAATCCGAAAAATAAAGAAAAGTGGGATCGACATCTTCGCTATCAGTGTCGGAGGCAAGTATAGCATATGCCTCCTCCATTGAATAGCGCTGTTGGGATGAATTTGATGACATTTTTGTGTAAATATGGTGCTTGGGTGTACACTTTATTGAAAACTGTATGTGTATGTGAGGGGGGGGGAGTGATTGGTGTAAACTTTCTGTAAAGAAAAAGCTGTGGAAAAAGTCTGAAACAGCAGGCCCTAGCTGATAAGTGTCACTTATCAAAATTAGGCTGCTGGATGTGCGCACGGGGTGGCGCAAGGGGGGGGTGAAAAAAAAAAGGAAAACGGCAGGCACAAACTCTGATAAGTGAACTGTGTCACTTATCAAAGTTTGCCAGCTGGGGGATGTGTGTGCCGAGTTGGCGCTGAGGGAGCACGAGTGTTGCTCGATGAACTGCGTCACCAATCAACGCTCGGCGGCTGCGCAAAGGTGGGTGGAGGGGGGTACAAAAAAGGGGGGATGGGGGATTGGGGTGGATGAAGAGAGATTGGGCAGGGATCAACAGTTAGGGTTGTAGTTAGGTGGCACAAAGGGGGGGTGAAAAAAATGAAAACGGCAGGCACAAGCTTGGATAAGCGACGTGTGTCACTTATCCAAGTTTTGCGGCTGCGGGATGTGTGTACGGAGGTGGCACAAAGGGGGCTAAGGAAAAAAAGGGAGCACGAGTGTTGATCGGTGAACTGCGCCACCGATCAACGGTCGGCGGCTGCGCACGGAGGCAGCGCAAAAGTGGGGTGGAGGGGGATAAAAATAGGGGGGAAGGGGGATGGGGTGATTAGGGTGGATGAAGAGAGATTGGGCAGGGATCAGTTAGGGTTGTAGTTAGGTGGCACAAAGGGGGAGAAAAAAATGAAAAACGGCAGGCACAAGCTTGGATAAGTGAAGTGTGTCACTTATCCAAGTTTTGCGGCTGCGGGATGTGTGTACGGAGGTGGTGCAAAGGGGGCTAAGGAAAAAAAAGCGAGCACGAGCGTTGTTCGGTGAACTGCGTCACCGATCAACGCTCGCCGGCTGCGCACGGAGGTGGTGCAAAAGTAGGGTGGAGGGGGGTAAAAATAGAGGGAAGGGGGATGGGGGGATTGGGGTGGATGAGGAGAGATTGGGCAGGGATCAGTTAGGGTTGTAGTTAGGTGGCACAAAGGGGGGTGAAAAAAATGAAGGGGGGTGGAGGGGGGTAAAAAGGGGGTAGAAAGAGGGGGAAGGAGGGATGGGGGATGAAGATAGATGGGGGTGAAGATAGATTGGGCAGGGGATCAGAGATCAGGAACACTTAAAGGTTGGCGTTTTTTTCTTTTTTTTTCTTCTTTCTGCAGGGATTGTGACGCTACAAGTTGTGGCACCACAATACCCAGCAGGAGCTCTTGCTGCATCCGACCTCTCTGCAGGAATCCTCAGCTAGAGTGAGGACGCCTGCAGACAGGTCAGAGGCAGGTCACAGAGCGGTCACATCGCTGCTGTGACCTGTCATTGGTAGGATCGAATGATTACATCGATCAACCAATCCCTGATCTGCCTGGTGACCATGGCAACTGCCTAGGATCGGAGCTCACAGCTCCGATTCCTAGGCAGGTCATGCCCAGGTCACCAGCAGGGCACAGAGTGGTCACATGTGACCGCAGCTGTGCCCTGTGGTTGGCGCGATCGCCGATCTAATCGATCACGCCAGCCAGCTCCTGCAGGCCCTGCACCAGGCTCTAGCCTAAGATCAGTGCTAATATAGCACCGATCTGGGTCGGTACTGGCAGGGTACAGTGGCGGTATAGCGCCGCTGTGCGCTGCGATTGGCGCGATCGATTAGATCGGCAATCGCGCCAATCCGGGGGCTTTTTGCCGGTGCCTGGCGTTGCCAGGCACCGGCTCTAGGATCGAGTACATCGGTACTCCGATCCTAGCCTAGCACATCATTGTTTCACCCAAGCTGATTGGCTGAAACAATGAGAAATGCTGCGATTGGCTGTTCAGAATTGAACAGCCAATCACAGCGCTTTGAATGCCGGGGGGGCGGGATCGCTGCCCGGGAGGCCAACGCCATCTTCTGTAAGGGGAGACGGCGCCGGAATTTTGATGCGATCACCGCGACTAAAGTCGCGGTATCGCATTAGAGGGCCCGACGTACTATCCCGTCCACGGTCATACGGGCCCGGGTACCGTGGACGGGATAGTACGTCGGATGTCAGAAAGGGGTTAAAGGATACTTTTGACACTCGCACTGCTTCAAAAATAAAGATGCGATTTTTCAGCTGCAAACAGAAACCACAGGACACTGTTAGAGACTATGCCCTTAACCTGCAGGAGGTGCTGCAGGCCATTAAACCCTTAACCCCCAAGGGTGGTTTGCACGTTAATGCCCAGGCCAAATTTTACAATTCTGACCACTGTTCCTTTATGAGGTAATAACTCTGAAACGCTTCCATGGATCCCGGTGATTCTGACGTTGTTTTCTCGTGACATATTGTACTTCATGATAGTGGTAAAATTTAATTCATATAACTTGCGTTTATTTGTGAAAAAACGGAAATTTGGCAAAAATTTTGAAAATTTCGCAATTTTCCAACTTTGAATTTTTATGCCCTTAAATCACAGAGATACGGCACACAGAAAACTTAATAAGTAACATTTCCCACATGTTTACTTTACATCAGCACAATTTTGGAACCAACATTTTTTTTTTGTTAGGAAGTTATAAGGGTTAAAAGTTGACCAGCGATTTCTCATTTTTGCAACACCATTTTATTTTTACGGACCACATCACATTTGAAGCCACTTTGAGGGGTCTATATGATAGAAAATACCCAAAAGTGACACCATTCTAAAAACTGCACCCCTTAAGATGCTTAAAACCACATTCAAGAAGGTTATTAACCCTTCAGGTGCTTCACAGGAATTTTTTGAATATTTAAAAAAAAATGAACATTTAACTTTTTTTCACAAAAAAATACTTCAGGTTCAATTTTTTTTATTTTACCAAGTGTAAAAGGAGAAATTGGACTGGAAAAGTTATTGTGCAATTTGTCCTGAGTACGCCGATACCTGATATGTGGGGGGGGAACCACTGTTTCGGCGCATGGCAGAGCTCAGAAGGGAAGGAGCGCTGTTTGACTTTTTCAATGCAAAATTGGCTGGAATTCAGATCGGATGCCATGTCACGTTTGGAGAGCCCCTGATGTACCTAAACAGTGGAAACCCCCCACAATTGACCCCATTTTTGAAACTAGACCCCCCAAGGAACTTATCTAGATATGTGGTGAGAACTTTGAACCCACAAGGGCGTCACAGAAGTTTATAACGTACAGCGGTACAATTAAAAAATCATATTTTTTCCACAAAAATGATCTTTTCACCCCCAATTTTTATTTTCCCAAGGGTAACAGGACCCTAAAAGTTATTGTGCAATTTGTCTTGAGTACGCTTATACCCCATATGTGGGTGTAAATGACTATTTGGGTGCATGGCAGAGCTCGGAAGGGAAGCAGCGCCATTTGACGTTTTTGGCTGGAATTGAGATCGGACACCATGTCGCGTTTGGAAAGCCCCTAATGTACCTAAACAGTGGAATCCCCCCACAAGTAACCCCATTTTGGAAACTAGACCCCCTAAGGAACTTATCTAGATGTGTGGTGAGCACTTTGAACCCCCCAGTGCTTCACAGAAGTTTATAACGCCCGGGCGTGAAAATAAAAAAATCATAGTTTTTCCACAAACATGATCATTTAGTCCCCATTTTTTTTTATTTTCCCAAGGGTACCAGGAGAAAATGGACCCCAAAAGTTGTTGTCCAATTTGTCCTGAGTACATCAATACCCCATATGTGGGAGAAAACTACTGTATGGGCACACGTCGGGGCTCGGAAGGGAAGTAGTGACACTTTGGAATGCAGACTTTGATGGAATGGTCTGCGGGTGTCATGTTGCCTTTGGAGAGCCCCTGATATACCTAAACAGTGGAAACCCCCCACAATTGACACCATTTTGGAAACTAAACCCCCTAAGGAACTTATCTAGATGTGTGGTGAGTACTTTGAACCCCCAAGAGCTTCACACAAGTTTATAATGCCCGGACGTGAAAATAAAAAAATCATAGTTTTCCACAAACATGATGATTTAGTCCCCAATTATTTTATTTTCCCAAGGGTACTAGGAGAAATTGGACCCCAAAAGTTGTTGTCCAATTTGTCCTGAGTTCGCTGATACCTCATATGTGGGAGAAAACTACTGTATGGGCACACGTCGGGGCTCGGAAGGGAAGTAGTGATGTTTTGGAATGCAGACTTTGATGGAATGGTCTGCGGGTGTCATGTGCGTTTGGAGAGCCTCTGATGTGCCTAAACTATTGAAACTCCCCACAAGTGACACCATTTTGGAAATTAGACCCCCCACGGAACTTATCTAGATGTGTGGTGAGCACTTTGAACCCCCAAGTGCTTCACAGAGATTTATAACGCCCAGGCGTGAAAATAAAAAAATCATATTTTTTTTCCACAAAAATATTTTTGCCCCCAATTTTTTATTTTCCTAAGGGCAACAGGAGAAATAGGACCCCAAAAGTTGTTTTTCAATTTGTCCTGAGTAGGCTGATACCCCATTTGTGGGGGTAAAACACTGTTTGGGCGCATGGCAGAGCTTGGAAGGGAAGGAGCACCATTTGACTTATTCAACGCAGAATTGGCTGGAATTGAGATCAGACGCCATGTTGCGTTTAGAGAGCACCTGATGTGCCCAAATTAAGGAAACCCCCCAGTTCTAACTCCAACCCTAACCCCAACACACCCCTAACCCTAGCCCTAACCCTAGCCCTAACCCTAATGGGAAAATGGAAATAAATACATTTTTTAAATTTTATTATTTTTCCCTAACTAAGGGGGTGATACCGGGGGGCTTGATTTACTATTTATGGCGGTTTTTATTTTTGGCAGCTGTCACACGCTAAAAGACGCTTTTTATTATAAAAATAGTTTTTGCATCACCACATATTGAGAGCTATAATTTTTCCATATTTTGACCCACTGAGTCATGTGAGGTCTTATTTTTTGCAGTACGAGTTGACGCTTTTATTAGTATCATGTTTGGGCACGTGACATTTTTTGATCGCTTTTTATTCCGATTTTTGGGACTCAGAATGAACAAAAACCAGCGTTTCATGAATTTCTTTTGGGGGGTGCGTTTACACCGTTCCGAGTGCGGTAAAATTGATAAAGCGGTTTTATTCTTCGGGTCAGTACGATTACAGCAATACCTCGTTTATGTCATTTTTTATGTTTTGGCGCTTTTATGCAATAAAAGCAATTTTATATAAAAAATAATTATTTTTGCATCGCTTTATTCTGCGAGCTATAACTTTTTTATTTTTTCTCTGATGATGCTGCGTGGTGGCTTCTTTTTTTTGCGGAACAAGATGACTTTTTCAGCGGTTCCATGGATATTTATATGCGTCTTTTTGATTGCGTGTTATTGCACTTTTTGTTTGGCGGTAAGATAATAAAACATTATTTTTTGCTTCGTTTATTATTTTTATTTTTTAAGGGGTTTGCTAAAGGGGTTAACTAATGGGACAGTTTTATAGGGCAGGTTGTTACGGACGCGGCGATACCAAATATGTGTACTTTTACTGTTTTTTTTATTTCTAAAAAATGAATTTATTAGGGAATATTTTTTTTTTTAATTTAGCGATTTTTTAAAAATTATTTTTACTCTTTTTTTTTTTAACTTTATTAGGTTGTCCCAGGGGGGACATCACTGTCCTGTGACAGATCGCTGATCTGTCACATCACAGATCACTGTGACAGATCAGCGATCTGTCACAGGCATTGAAGAAGACTTCCTCTTGCCTGCGCTTTGCAGGCACTGAGGAAGCCAGCTCCCTGCAGGCCCCCGAAGGTCCCCGTCGCCATCCTAGATTCGGGGACCTGCAGGGAAGGAGACCCCCGCAGCAGCGCTGCACATTGCGCTGCTGTGGGGGCTCAGGGAAGCACGGAGGGAGCCCCTCCCTGCCGATGCTTCCCTTTAACCCTCTGGTGTGCAAGGGGTTAAGATGTCGGGGGCGGTCCGTGACCACCCCTGACACATTGTGCCGGGGGTCAGCTGCGATAATCAGCTGACACCCTACCGCGATCAGCGGCGCTCACCATGTGGGCACCGCTGATCACTGTGACGTACTATCCCGTCCCTGGGAATTAAGTCCCAGGGCACATGGACGGGATAGCACATCACATGGCAGTAAGGGGTTAAACAAATTGATCCAGACAGTGTAAGAGATGATTACAAAATGCTGAAAGAACAGTTCATTGAAGGTCTTCTGTCTGATTCCAGTAAGAGAGAAACAAGAGAATGCTGGAGTCCAGATCTATCTACAGCAGTACAAAATTTTATTGACAAAAAACAGGCATTTGTAGAGAAACAAGACAGTCATGGCAATACAATAGGCAATTAGTTTGTGCCTGGAGCCCAATAAAGCTGACAAATCAGAAAGCAGTAGTTTAAGTATAATGTAAAAAGCACTCAGGCCCTTAACGGGGGAAGTGAATTAATGCAAATTAGAAGCACTAGAAAGACTATGCTAAGAATGATCAGTCCCATAGTATATTGCACTTAGCCCTAATAGTGTGCATCCATGGTGCCGCGGCGATGAATGTAGCCCCCACTGGTACTTAGTCCAGTCTAATGTACTGTAATCTGTGGGTACAATATATGATAAATGGGGCAATGAACATCACCACAGGACCAGCGCCCACACAGTGACATGTGCAGTTAAATCAAAGCAGAGTAACGCCAGTACTACATGTTATAACTAGTGTTGAGCATTCCGATACCGCAAGTATCGGGTATCGGCCGATACTTTCTGTATCGGAATTCCGATACCGACTTCCGATATTTTTTCAATATCGGAATTCGGCATCGGAATCGGAAGTTCAAAGTTGATTGACGGCCTGACGTCATCATGATGAGCGGTGTGTGCGCATCATGATGCGCCGTCATTTCGGGCCTTCCGGGGGTCTCTGCCGGCCTGCCGGGGGGCTTTGTGGACTGCCCGGGGTCGGTACCGGCCTGCCGGGGGGCTGTGCCGGCCTGCCGGTGGTCTGTGCACCCTGTGGGGGTCTGTACCGGCCTGCCGGGGGGCTGTGCCGGCCTGCCGGGGGGCTGTGCACCCTGTGGGGGTCTGTACCGGCCTGCCGGGGGGCTGTGCCGGCCTGCCGGGGGGCTGTGCTGATGTCCGGGGGTCTGTGCAAGCATCGTCCGATGGGACTACAAGTCCCATCTGGCGATGCCTGCTACCATGACAGTGATTGACACATTAGCCAATGATGGGACAGTAGTAGTCCCATCATCCGGCTAATGTGTTAAATGTTAAAAAAAAAAAAAAAAAAAAATACTACATACATACTACATACATACTACATACTACATGCTACATACATACTACATATATACTACATGCATGCTACATACATACTACATGCTACATACATACTACATATATACTACACGCATGCTACATACATACTACATGCTACATACATACTACATATATACTACATGCATGCTACATACATACTACATGCTACATACATACTACATATATACTACATGCATGCTACATACATACTACATGCTACATACATACTACATATATACTACATGCATGCTACATACATACTACATATATACTACATGCATGCTACATACATACTACATGCTACATACATACCACATACATACTACATACATGCTACATACATGCTACATACATACTACATATATACTACATGCATGCTACATACATACTACATATATACTACATGCATGCTACATACATACTACATATATACTACATGCATGCTACATACATACTACATGCTACATACATACCACATACATACTACATACATACTACATACATGCTACATGCTACATACATACTACATATATACTACATGCATGCTACATACATACTACATATATACTACATGCATGCTACATACATACTGCATGCTACATGCATGCTACATACATACTACATACATACTACATGCTACATACATACCACATATATACTACATACATACAATACATTCATACAATACATACATAGACATACAGTACATATAACATAGAGTAACATACTTACCAATACTTGTCACATTGTTCCCCGAAGCCATTGTCTTTTCCGGAATAAATATTAACATAACAAACCACAAAAATACTCACCCACGATCCGAAGCAGTCCACGAGTGTGTCCCACGACGATCTTGGGTAGAGAACTGCAGCATCAGATGATGCTGCCGTTCTCTACGGGCTGCAGGAATCCAATGACGGAAGGTAGGTATCCTTCCGCACTGTATTCCTCCGCCACTTAAAAAAAAAAAAGTCCCTAGTCTCACTTTATGCCATTGCTGCGTGGGAAATTCCCACACAGCAATGGCATAAAGTGAGACTAGGGACTTTTTTTTTTTTAAGTGGCGGAGGAATACAGTGCGGAAGGATACCTACCTTCCGTCATTGGATTCCTGCAGCCCGTAGAGAACGGCAGCATCATCTGATGCTGCCGTTCTCTACCCAAGATCGTCGTGGGACACACTCGTGGACTGCTTCGGATCGTGGGTGAGTATTTTTGTGGTTTGTTATGTTAATATTTATTCCGGAAAAGACAATGGCTTCGGGGAACAATGTGACAAGTATTGGTAAGTATGTTACTCTATGTTATATGTACTGTATGTCTATGTATGTATTGTATGAATGTATTGTATGTATGTAGTATATATGTGGTATGTATGTAGTATGTATGTAGTATGTATGTAGCATGCATGTAGCATGCAGTATGTATGTAGCATGCATGTAGTATATATGTAGTATGTATGTAGCATGTAGTATGTATGTAGTATGTATGTGGTATGTATGTAGCATGTAGTATGTATGTAGCATGCATATAGCATGCATGTAGTATGTATGTAGTATGTATGTAGCATGCAGTATGTATGTAGCATGCATGTAGTATATATGTAGTATGTATGTAGCATGTAGTATGTATGTAGTATGTATGTGGTATGTATGTAGCATGTAGCATGTATGTAGCATGCATATAGCATGCATGTAGTATGTATGTAGTATGTATGTAGTATGTATGTAGTATGTATGTAGCATGCATGTAGTATGTATGTAGTATGTATGTAGTATGTATGTAGCATGCAGTATGTATGTAGTATGTATGTAGCATGCAGTATGTATGTAGCATGTATGTAGTATGTATGTAGTATATATGTAGTATGTATGTAGCATGTAGTATGTATGTAGCATGTAGTATGTATGTAGCATGCATGTAGTATATATGTAGTATGTATGTAGCATGTAGTATGTATGTAGTATGTATGTAGCATGTAGTATGTATGTAGCATGCATGTAGTATGTATGTAGTATTTTTTTTTTTTTTTTTTTTACATTTAACACATTAGCCGGATGATGGGACTACTACTGTCCCATCATTGGCTAATGTGTCAATCACTGTCATGGTAGCAGGCATCGCCCGATGGGACTTGTAGTCCCATCGGACGATGCCTGCACAGACCCCCGAAGCCTGCACAGACCACCGGCAGGCCGGCACAGACCACCGGCAGGCCGGCACAGCCCCCCGGAGCCTGCACAGACCACCGGCAGGCCGGCACAGCCCACCGGAGCCTGCACAGACCACCGGCAGGCCGGCACAGCCCCCCGGCAGGCCGGCACAGACCACCGGAGCCTGCACAGACCCCCCGAAAGGCCCGTACAGACCCCAGAGAGGCTGTACAAGGCAAAAACAGGGTTTTTCTTATTCCGATACCGGAAGTCCCATAGACTTGAATGGGACTTCCGGTATCGGAATCGGCGATACCGATACTTTTTTTAAAGATCGGCCGATCCATTCCGATCCGATACTTTGAAGTATCGGACGGTATCGCTCAACTCTAGTTATAACCCATTGCACAACCACCCATTAGAGAAGGGAAGGAAATACCATCATGTGAACCTACCCATCATGTCCTGGTGCTGATAAGGCGCTGATATGTACAACCCAATGTGCGTTTCGCGGTGAAAATACCGCTTCTTCGGGGGCGTGGCTAAAGATGTAAATAGGCCCTGGTTAAATATCCGGTCAGAAGCGGTCACATGATAAAGACTCCAGCATTCTCTTGTTTCTCTCTAAATTGGTGAGAGTCGTCTCTATCAAATGAGATTTCATGAGACATAATTCTTATTTTTATAGTAATGGGCTAAAAATGCTTGCTTGGAGGTTTTCTTTCATATATGTCTTTTCTGTGTTATTCATAGCTACACGCTCCAAGATTCACATGAACTATAGAGCATGAGAACAGGCTTGACTTAACCAAATTGACGAGGTTTTTAATGATAAACCCGGAACCTTTGTGGCTGCTTGTGGTAGAGACCTTAAGGAGACAGGCAGAAAAATGAGGTCTCTTCTTAATAGACGGATTAAAACATGGTGGAACCGTGCAATCCTTCAGAAATACATTGAGAAGGGTCTCATCCCACGTGGACTTAGGGTCCAGGTCTTCCCTTCCTTTCCCATAGAGGATTCAGATATTAAACAAAAATGGGAGAATTTGGCCAGCACATGTTCCACAGGATTCATGGAACTCCTCATCCAGCTGAATGGAAATACAATTGCCAGCCTTGATAATGAGATAGAAGAATTACAAAATTACATTAAAAAAAGATATGTCTGGCGATGAACTGGTGACATTCAATTGTGAGCTTGATACTGATTTCACCAAGGAGGAGATCTGTGAGGCCAAAACAAAAAAAATTCTCTAGAGATCTTGGCGACTATCAATCTGAAACAGTATATAGATGGAATCGTAGATCTAAACAACCTAGAAATCCTAATCAGGGTAGATCTGCCTCAATTACTTCCTATGCCTCCAGTGAGGGGTCGATTAGATCCAACTCCAAATCTTTGGAGACACGGTTCGGTACTAATCGAGAGGCACAGTCTAATAGAACCAAACCTTTTCCACATAAGAAAGTTGATAAATCCAAGAGTCAAACACTTCAGGTAATTAATTTATCTACTCATGTGTTGACTCCTATTCAGATTGATGTACTATCCAAAGGACTAACCTTTTCTCCTACCCATTCTTTTGATTTATTTACAGCCATAAAAGACCTACATTTATTTTCTGGTAAACTGGTTCTTAAAAAACTTCATAATGGCAATAAACAAGAACAATCTGGCAGCATTCAGTTGGAGGAGAAGGCCCTACGTGCACTGGAGGAACTACTAGATGAACAGAATTCTAGCCCCTCAGGTATTTTTCTCGTGTCCATATGTCCAAAATCCACTAGGTTCCCTCCCTTGTCCCTATGTCCTGCAGTGGAAATCTTTACCAAATTGGTTGTGGAGGATTTCCGGGAAATTTCAACAAGACGGAATTTTGATAACTTAACAGTGCAACAACGTAAAGCAATTGATGAATTAAAATCATATTCAGACATAGTGATAAAACCTGAGGACAAGGGAGGGAAACATAGTGATATGGCCCCAGGAGATCTATGAAAGGGAGGCCAACAGACAACTACGAGATAGGGTGACATACCGGAGGCTGGACCATAACCTTTTGAAGGTGTTTTCAGACACTTTGGAGGAAATTTTATTCAGGGCCTTTGAGCAAGGTATTATTCCTAAACAAATCTTTGAGGGCCTCCTGACTAAGTCCCCCAGGATCCCCACTATATATTTTGTACCTAAAATTCACAAGGACACCCTTGATCCGCCAGGGCTTCCTATCGTGTCAGGCATTGGGGGACTGTGCAAACCCATTTTTCAATTCGTTGACTACTACCTCAAACCACTGGTGGAGGCACTTCCCTCCTATGCCCATGACACGACGGACGTCCTGACGAGGATCGACGGTATGTCCTTGGAATCAGACATGCTCCTTGTCACTGCAGACATTGAGTCGCTATATACATGCATCCGCCACCATGATGGCATTGATGCATGTAGATTTTTTCTTAGCAGCAGCAACTGGGATGGTCCTATATGTGATCTTCTTGAATACATTCTTACACACAACTTTTTTGGGTTCAGGGACGTGTTTTACCTGCAGCAGTGCGGCACTGCCATGGGGGCGGTGTTGTGAACTCATTTTCTGGTCTGCCTCTGGCTTCTGGTGAGGGAGCTGGTTGTGCTGACAGAGTTGTAAGTTCTGTTTCCGGGCTCCCTCTGGTGGTGGCAGGAGGTATTGAAGCTGATCTAATTGACAGAGACCTGCCACCTGATAATGAGGAAGAGGATTGGACATCTGGAGTCTCAGACTGGATTTAAGACAGACTCCCTATTCCCATGCTTGTGATTTTTTCCTGCCTCCTGAGGTCAGTTTCCAGCTCAGTTCCTGCCTTCTCAAGCTAAGTTGTCTTTGCTAATGTTCACATTTGATTTAGTTTGGTCTATTCAGTTTTTTGTGTGGTCAGCCAGCCCCGGCTGGGGCTGTGCTGAATTTCCACTGTTATATCACTGTATGTGCCAGTTTGCTTTTTGTCCCTTATTAGATTGGCCTCTTTTTGCTCTGTTCTCAGAATATGCCAGAGTGCTGATATAGTGGGAGAAGTCTAGTGACTTCAGGTTATTTTTTGCTATCAGAAGTGTTGGACATTTTTGCAGGGTTTTTTGGCATGATTGCAGACAGAATCTTTCCTTTCCTGTCCTTTCTAGCTAGTGTGGGCCCCATCATTTGCTCAGCCTATTTTCCTACCTGTGTTCGTGTTTTCATCTTGTTTCACCGTCAATACGTGTGGGGGCTGTCTTTTCCTTTGGGGTCTGCTCTGGGGCAGTTTTAGATTTCTCCTTTTCTTGCTTTAGGTTGTTCTCCAGCTGTGACAAGGCGTCTAGAATCATCGTAGGTACGCTCCACGGCTGCTGTTAGTTGTGTGGTTAGGATCAGGGGTCTGCAATCCACGTAGTTACCAACCTCTCTGGTTTTCTGTGACTTGACTTGGTCTTGTTTTCCTCCTCGGTGACCCATTCATAACAGTGCGGCCTGTGCCCCCTCTTTCGCTGGCCTCTTCCTGGGCTACTGGGAGCGGGAGGTTTTTGCGGGGGAGGGGAGGCGGACCGTGGACTGTGTGCAGTGCTGGCTGCAATACATTGACGATCTGTTCGTGGTGTGGCAGGGATCACAACAATTACATGAGTTTATGGAGAGTCTAAATTGTAACAGATTTAACATCAAGCTAACATATACTTCTAGTAATACCGAGGTGGATTTTCTGGATATCAAGATACAGATTGATTCACAATCATACCTGCAGACTGATGTGTACAGAAAACCCACCTCGGTTAATTCTCTTCTCCATGCTCAATCATGCCACCCACGGACAACCATTAGGGCCATCCCAGTTGGACAGTTTTTAAGTATTAGACGCATCTGCTCATCAGAATATAAATTCCAACATCAGGCGGGTGAGCTTGGGGACCACTTTCTAAGCCGGGGGTAGTCATCGTTCTGTGAAGAGGGGTCTAAATAGAGCTAAGACCAATCGACAAACCCTTCTACGTCCAAAAGCCAAAAAACAACAGCAACAGGGTAGTGTCAGATTCATCTCGACTTTCAATGGGGAATGGGATACGATGAGGGATATCCATAATAGACATTGGAACATTCTTAGAACAGAACCCTCATTGGCCAATGTGGTCTCTGAGCGTCCCCTTATGACATATCGGAGAAGCCCTAACTTGAAAGATATGCAGGAACGCTCTCACTATATCCCATTCACCAAAAATCCTTTTGATTCTCGTGGTCCCCCTCTGGGACGTTTTCCTTGCGGAAACTGTGTGGCATGCAGAAATGTCATACGTACATCATCATTTCAATCAGCTGACGGCACAAAAACTTTCTGTATACGACAACATATAACCTGTAACACTAGTCAGGTGATTTACTATGCAACCTGCGGTTGTTCTAAAATTTATGTTGGCTTGACGAGCCATCAGCGCAAAATACGCGTCCGAGAGCATGTCCGTGACATTTCGACAGCCAAAGCAGTTTCCAATTTGACACACCTAAAAACGATACCCAGGCACTTCAAGATGGTGCATAACTGTGACCCCAAATCCTTTTTAGTAAGGGGTATTCAGCATGTCAAAAGAGGCATTCGAGGAGGCGATATCAAACACCTCCTTGCTCAGTAGGAATGCAGGTGGATCATGGTCCTTGGGACCATGACACCACATGGTTTAAGTGAGTCGCTTAGCTTCTCACCTTTTCTATAAACCATCTATTTTTAGTGGTTCTGCTCTCCATTAAGAGGCGTCTTCCTCCTTTTTAATTTTATTTTCCCTGTTTTTTAATTTTTTTTAATTATGTTTGTTTCTTATTACATTCATTTTTTATCCGGCCTTAGATACAGCGACATGTGTAGTTCGAGCTGTGATTTCGTTTTCTAGAGGCTTCATCCATCATGACCACAGAAACCTGCAAAGAACTATGGGGATGATTTAACAAAGACTGATGATCAAATGATTACAGAATCATCTAATTATGTTTCTTTACATGCATGGTATATTCTTAATATATGTGGTCGATTGTTCTTAATGTGCTGGTTATCTACTTGTCTTATGCCTTTCATTTATAGAATTGTTGTTTATAATTGTATTTAAGACATGTATACATATATATATATATATATATATATGTGTGTGTGTGAAAGGAAACCTTATTTTTCCCTATTTATAACTATCCATCTCTTGAATCGGTCCCATTGGGACTTCTCATGTTCCTGCAGGCCTCTGCATTGGGTATGTGCCCTGCTGGGTGATCTTTTTTCTTTTGAGTAGCGGTGATATACTATGAACACTGCTGGAGGGCGGGACCTGGTGTTGCCTGGGAAAGTTTAGCGCCGGCCGCTCACACGTGACAGCAGCTCACTGAATTTCCCTTCCTTGCGTCCTGGCCGTTGCCTGGGTGACGACTCGGCACCTGCCGCCCCCTAGGTGACGTCAGCACACTTTGTAACAGCCTCATGAGCGCTCACTCACTGGCAGGGCGCATGCCCGATACACACTGATTGGTTCGCTTTATCATGTGACCGCTTCTGGACAGATATTTAAACAGGGCCTATTTACATCTTTAGCCACGCCCCCCAAGGAAGCGGTATTTTCACCGCGAAACGCACATTGGGGTGTACATATCAGCGCCTTATCACCACCAGGACATGATGGGTAGGTTCACATGATGGCATTTCCTTCCCTTCTCTAATGGGTGGTTGTGCAATGGGTTATAACATGTAGTACTGGCGTTACTCTGCTTTGATTTAACTGCACATGTCACTGTGTGGGCACTGGTCCTGTGGTGATGTTCATTGCCCCATTTATCATATATTGTACCCACAAGTTACAGTACATTACACTGGACTAAGTACCAGTGGGGGCTACATTCATCGCCACGGCACCATGGATGCACACTATTAGGGCTAAGTGCAATATACTATGGGACTTAGCATAGTCTTTCTAATTTGCATTAATTCACTTCCCCTGTTAAGGGCCTGATTGCTTTTTACACTATACTTAAACTACTGGTTGCTGATTTGTCAGTTTTATTGGGCTCCGGGCACAAACTAATTGCCTATTGTATTGCCATTAAAGTCCGTGGAGCCTCATTTAAGAGTCTCAAACACGGGACTAGCCAGATCTTCCTCCAGGGAAGGACCCAGCCAAGGAGTGGCTCCTTTCGGAAACCACCATATTAAGTGGCCCTTTAAGTCAATATCCAGCTCTTTACGAGTTTACAGATATGACAAGGGAAATACCAAAGGGGTGTTGCCCCTCATCAGTGTGGAGTAGGATTCAGGCTAGGTGGGAGCAATGCCTAGTAGACCAACATCACAAAACAATCACTGACCTCAGGGAGACCAGTCAAAGAAAACACTGCGGCAGCCGGCAAAGGCGCTCAATCACAGTGAAATCCTAGGTGCCTTGCTCCCTGGGAAATAGGAATATGCAAATAAAGTCCGTGGAGCCTCATTTAAGAGTCTCAACCACGGGACTAGCCAGATCTTCATCCAGGGAAGGACCCAGCCAAGGGTCCTTCTCTAGTCCTTAGCTCTTCCTTCCCTGGAGGAAGATCTGGCTAGTCCCGTGGTTGAGACTCTTAAATGAGGCTCCATGGACTTTATTTGCATATTCCTATTTCCCAGGGAGCAAGGCACCTAGGATTTCACTGTGATTGAGCGCCTTTGCCGGCTGCCGCAGTGTTTTCTTTGACTGGTCTCCCTGAGGTCAGTGATTGTTTCGTGAAGACCAATCTCTTTGGCATTATCTGCGCACAGCGTCTGCACTGGAGGACTGGAAACATAGCCCATCCACATCACTGCACACGCCCTGGAAAGAGAGCCCATCCACATCATTGCACACAGCCTGGAGGCCTGGAAACAGAACCCATCCACATCACTGCACACGCCCTGGAAACAGAACCCATCCAGATCACTGCACACACCCTGGAAAAAGAACTCCTCCACCTCACCGCACACAACCTGGAAAAAGAACCCATCCACCTTACTGCACGCTCCCTGAAAACAGAACCCATCCACATCAGTGTACATGCACTGGAGGCCTGGAAACAGACCTCCTCCACTCAGTGAACACACCTTGGAGACTTGAAAACATAGCCCATCCACATCACTGCACACGCCCTGGAAAGAGAGCCCATCCACATCATTGCACACAGCCTGGAGGCCTGGAAACAGAACCCATCCACATCACTGCACATGTCCTGGAAAAAGAACCCATCCAGATCACTGCACACACCCTGGAAAAAGAACTCCTCCACCTCACCGCACACAACCTGGAAAAAGAACCCATCCACCTTACTGCACGCTCCCTGAAAACAGAACCCATCCACATCAGTGTACATGCACTGGAGGCCTGAAAACAGACCTCCTCCACTCAGTGAACACACCTTGGAGACTTGAAAACAGAACCCATCCACATCACTGCACACACCCAGGAAAAAGAACGCATCCACATCACTACACATGCCCTAGAGGCCTGAAAGAGAGCCCATCCACATCATTGTACACGCCCTGGAAACAGAATGGTGCACAGGATTTATAGAGCCAATCTGCTGAAATCATTGGGATGTCAATAATGTGGGTATAATTACAGCCTGGGCTGCATGACTATATGCAGTGGAGGCCCCGCCCACATGACTTTGTGACAATTTACATAAAGCACATGCCAAATTCCAGAATGGTTCATACCACAGTAAGATGGATATCTGACTACCTTCTGCTCCAATGAACAGTGCAGCAAAGCACGAGTCAGTGATCACCGCCGTGTGTGAGAGAAATACAACACAGAAATCTTTATTATAATTATCAATATACACAACACAACTCTGAACAAAATGGAAATCAAGCACTAAAATAATACAAATATAACTTAGAATGTGCCGCTTTGCATAGGTCTCAGAACCCCAATACACATGAGACTAGTGTCTTTCCAAAACCTCACTGTTACTTATCATTGCTACCAGCAAAACCTTTGGTTTTAAATGACATTTTATGGTAACTGGAAACATGCCAGCACTGAACTAATGCCATCAGGGGGCGCTAAAGCTGGCTTCCTTTTAAACTTTTTAAACTTCTGTATTTTTCTGAAACTTGTGAAAAGAACTTTTTATTCTTGGGAACTTCTCATTGTGAAACATAAGAACTCTGGAAAAGATGCCTATAATATGACATTATCCAAGCCCATCCTTCATGCCGCGGATTCTCCGTGCAAGCTGCATGTCCTTTACTTGGAGGGTGACCCTATTGGCATGGAGACTGCACAAGTAGGAGTCCTCGAGAAGGTGGACGAGGAAGGCCTCAGCTGACTGCGGAAACAGGAAAAACGTATGAGCATTAAAGCGTGCCTGCCATGTATGTGTACACAAGGGGGTAACACTATTTCAGAGAATTATATAACTTGTATCCGGCATTTTCACCCGTTTCCCCCTTGATGGGTGCAGTCAGACAGATGCATCACTTGCCCGAGGATCACATCACAATGCACGGTGTGGCCGGTGGCTCTCCTGACCCCAGTATGACAGTGTGATGCATTTCTATGCAGCCGTCATGCTCAGGTCAGGAGAGCCGGCAGCCAGTCCGGTGCGATCCTCTGGCAAGTAATGCAGGTGTCTGACTGCATCCTAATTCTCACTTTCTGCTGAGCTAGTGGGTTGAGATTAGCTGCTATGATGGTGGCTCCGTGGTCAGTTAGTATGTTCTCCCAGTGTTTGGGTGTGTACGTTTATAGTGCCATATTAAAATAAATACAGCCGATAAACACTACTCAAAATTGAAGCAGCAACACAAAAAGAATAGACATATTAACGATATAAAAATATGGAAACATCTTAATTTATTCAGCATCAGGTATCAGTAACACAAGTGCAGAAATCCCGGCAATTACAGCCTTTGCTGCTATCACTGAGGTTATTAATGGCTGTCTGAGAAAGGTTCTGCCACTGAATGCACTTGGACAAAACATAAAGATCCTCTGCTGGCAGCTCCTGTGTATTCCCCAAACAAGGAGGTTGTGATGTGCTCAATGGGAGACAAGTCCAGAGACTCTGCAGCCATGGGCACACGTGTAAAGCCACGCAGGTTACTCACAGGGACAGAAAATTAACGCAATTCTGGAGTTTTGATTATTTTTTTGCTTTAAGGGAGAGATGTCAAACAGAAATATACAGAGGGCCAGAATAAACTTAGGCAACGTCACAGACCAGCCTTGATAAATATTGGGAGGGGGGGGGAATCTACAATTGAAGAAATTTTTCCTCATGATCAAATATAATGAACCTTTTCACATGGAAACAAACTTAAAGGGCCTGCCCCACAAAGTACATTATAATTATCACAAATGGGGCGTACTGAAATAATATGTTATGTACGAGCAGTAAAAAGCAAATGGAGATTATATAATAAAAAGCTTGAATATTATAGATGTAGTATGATGCCAACAAAAGTACCCCCCAAACACAGTTCAATACCCCCACAGTGAATTCCTGCACATATACAGTATGTTGAACTCCACAAATTACGAGGGCCCCGCATAGTCCTCCAAACAGAATAATGGGGCAAGCATCATGGGCCAAATATAATCACTGTGTGGGCCAAACTTGGCCCATGGGTCAGATTTTAACGTACTTTAGCATTCTTGGACATGTCAGTGTGTCGTTGCGGACACAGTTTTCACATATACTGGAGACACTTACACACGTAGACCATGTGGGCCTGTGCACGTTATTGTGTTTCCACTGACCGTGTGTCCATGGGCAAAATAAGCTGACATGTCTGTATAACAGCAGCATAGGCCGCAAAATGTCCTGCACACATGCACGTTGATGACACACGTGTTTCAGTGCGACACTACCTGGCGCCTGAGAAGCTACGGTACAGTAAGCGCTGTTACCCAGCGCCGGGTGCTGAAGATAGCTCATCATTCTCCCCTGCTGCCGGCGATCAGCACGAGCAGGAGAGAAAGTTGAGAGTTATAGTCAACTGATAGCAGCGAGAGCAGGCATCGGATGAAGGGACTACTACTCTCATCAGCCTACACCTGCTGCCTTGGATGGGAGTATTTATCAGCCGCCGACTTACACTATAAATAAATAAAATGGCGTGGGTTCGGTGACATCATCGTTGTTGCGTTCCCAGCCGGGCCCCTGAACTGCGGTGACCTCATCACTAACTTTTTCTCACGGTGCTGAGGTCACCGCAGTTAAAGGGCCTGGCTGGGAACGCAGCCTCAATGACTAGTGGTAACCTCGATGACGTCACCGCTAGTCACTGAGGCTGCGCTCGTAGCTCATTCACCAATGGTTTTCAGCCTGGATAGACGTCCAGGTTGAAAACGAATTATCTCCCAGATATGGATTACGGCGTGGGACAGACCGACCGTGTGTTTTATTTCAAATAAAATACATTGTAAATAAAGACATAGCCAGTATAAAGTAACTGTAGGATTAGTACTGGATAGGTGTCTTATAGACGCCTCTCCATTGCTAATCCGTGGGCTTGATGTCACCTGACAATACAAAGATGACATCAACTCCACTTGCCACCGCTACTGGACAAGTGGAAAGAGTCAGGCAAAGCGCATCTAAATGTGCCGTTTCTGGTAGGCTGTGGGTTGCTATTTTTAGCCTAGAGGGGGCAATATCCATGGCCCTTTACCAGACTGAGGACACCAGCAAGGTTGGTTTTAAAAAAATGGTGGACGGGGAACTTATTCAGGTTTTTTTTTTTATTTATTTAATTTAAAAAAAAATAAGAAGTGTGGGGGGATCCCTCTACTCTTGAAAACTAGCCTTGCTGAAGCTGACAGCTCAGGGTTGCAGCCCACAGCTGTCAGTTTTGCCAGGCTATCAAAAATATAGGGGAACCCACGCTGTTTTTTATTTATTTATAGCGCAAGTGGCGGCTGATGAATACTCCCATCAGCCGCTCCTGCTCTCACTGTTATTAGCGGCAGCAGGTGTAGGCTGATTTAAGTAGTAGTCCCATCAGCCATCGACTGCTCTTGTTGTTATCGGTTGAATACAACTCTCAACGTTCTTCCCTGCTAGCGCTGAATGCAGTGCGAGCAGGGGAGAATGATGAGAGCCATCTTCAGCACCCAGCGTCGGTGAACAGCGCAAACAGTAAAGCTGCTTCCATAGCACTGATGCGGCAGATGATTGCCATAGACGTACACTGATACCTCCGATACCGGAAATACCAGGACGTGTGAAAGAGCCTTTAAGGTATTTATCATATGGTTTAAATAATGCCTTATTTTTCATGACTGGACTTTCACAGAAAACACATAAAGATACCAAACATGCTGTTTTTTCAGAATTCCAATGTTTATATTTTACATTGTTTCCCCCTCACTTTTATGTTCCCTTAGAGGGCTTGAACCTGTGATTGTTCTTTTTACTGCAATACCACAGTATTACAGTGTAGGAAAGCTGCCTGTCTCCTATGAAGCAATGAGCACTGCTGTTATGTCTAGGCTTCATAGTACAATACTATGATGGCAGTCACGGGAATTTACAGCAAGCAGTATGGGTGCCATGTCAACAAATCAGAGTATGGGGCCGATGGGTGCACGAGACTGCACACCTCCCCCCATGCATCGCAAGCATTAAATGAAGCCATCAGTCTGACATGTGGCGTGTGCTCAGCTAAGGAGCCGTCTCCAAGCACCCAACAAAGGACGCACTAATACATCAGATGTAAGGAATGGGTTAAAGCCATGGTCACTACACAGCTGAAGGAAGTGTTCAGGTCCGTCTTCTGAGACCCCAATAATACGTAACTCCCCTATACATAGACATTCTGAAAACAGAGGGGGCCCCTGCTCAGCCCCCATTACTTATACACAAGCATTTGGAAAGGATACGGACCTCCTGCAGCGCCATTATTGCTGTGGCCTGCCAGGAGAACGGCATTCCACAGGAATACGCCATGCAGATTTCTCTCACCTACAAGAGATAGAAGGAAGACTTTTCTTACTGATCACAAACCAGAAGATGCAGAAGATCAGCCACAGAGACCAATTCCACTCACCAGCCTGGCAAATGGAGCTCTCTGTAACAGAAGCTTCGTAGACTTCTGGTACTCCCTTATTTCCTTCAGTGCTCGTTCTCCAGGACGGTAGAGTCTTTTCCGCGGTGTGGCCTTCTTTTTACCCTTTCCTAGTTTATTCAGAAGAAATTCATCACAGTTTATAAGAAGCTTTCTGCAATGACAACTAGGGGGAGATCATTGTTAACAAATTCACCTTACATACAACCTGCTCCCCCTAGTGGCAACAGGAATGTTTACATCTGTCTGCACTGACACAAGGATTTAAAGGGATATACGCAACTCCAAGATCCTATCCAAATATGTAGTAGTTGTAATAACATTAACAAATACCTCCAATCAGAAATGTACTAGATTTTCTGATTCACTTTGCTTCTTTTCTCATGTGCAGGCCCTTATGTATCCATAGTAACGACCACTAGCAACTAGCTGTCACTTATCAGTGGTCATAACCATGGATACCTAAGGTCCTGCAATGCCTGCACATGAGAAAAGACAGCGAAACAGAAAAACTATACTACCTTTGTAATTGGAGGCATTTGCTAATAATAGTACTACTAGAGATGGGTGGGCTCACCTGTATTTTTGATAACTAGCCAGGCAAAACTGACAGCTACAGGTTGCAACCCTCAGCATTAGCAAAACTGGTTATCAAGAATAGAGGGGTCCCCATGCGGTTTTGTTAATTATTAAAATTAATTAAAAAAGAAAACAGTGTGGGTCTCCCCTATTTTTGAAAAGCAGCTAAGCTAAAGCAGACAACTGGGAGCTGGTATACTCAGGCTGGCAGGGGCCAAGGATATTGTCCCCCCTCGCCAGCCCAAAAATAGCAGCCATCCCAGAAAATGCACATCTATTAGATGCGCTTTGCCCGGCTCTTCCCACTTGCCCTGTAGTGGTGGCAAGTGGGGTTAATATTTGTGGGGTTGATGTTACCTTTCTATTGTCCGGTGACATCAAACTCATGGCTTAGTAATGGAGCGGCGTCTAAGACACCTATCCATTACTAATCCTATAGCTATATTGTAAATAAAAACAGCAAGTATAAAGTATATTTTTTTTAAATAAAAACACATTTAAAAAATTAAAATTGTAAAAATAACATAACAGTCATACTCACCTAATGCCCATTTCACTGAATTCCTTGTCTCCTGTACTAAAACAAAAATGAAAAACAACAATATCCCTTGACTGTCTGATATTCTTTTCCCACATCATAATCCATGTCTCAGGGTTGCTAGATTTCAACCTGGACAGAGCCAAGACGCGACCGTACAGTCTGAAAACCACTGATTAATGAGCTGCTGTGAGCGCAGCTTCAGTGACTACTGGTGACATCAGAGGTTACCGCAGGTCCCTGATGCTGCGTTCCCAGCTGGGCCCCCTGAACTGTCTGACTATGAGGTCACCAATAGTCACTGAGGCTGCGCTCGCCAGGGCTGTGGAGTGGGTAAGCCAAACCTGCGACTCCGACTCCCACATATATTGCTTATATTTAAGTGAAAAATGTATTGTAGTACAATGTGAACATCAGACATTGAATCAGTTTTATGATACAATAATCAAGATATTTAGATAGAACATAATATATATTTATTGGAATACAACTTTAGAACACAAAACTGTAATAAATTTTAAATATGTAATACACTATGTAAGTGTGCAAAGCAGTAATCAAAGCAAAAGGTGGCTACTTTGAAGCACCTAGAATATAAGACATAATTTCAGTTGTTTCACACTTTTTTGTTAATTATATAATTCCACATGTGTTAATTCATAGTTTTGATGCCTTCAGAGTGAATCTACAATATTCATAGTCATGAAAATAAAGAAAACTCTTTGAATGAGAAGGTGTGTCCAAACTTTTAGTCTGTACTGAGTGCATATATATATTAGCTGAAGAGCCCGGCGCTGCCCGGGCATAGTAACTAACTGTGGTTAGTTATAACAAATTATAATTATCCTCCATCCCATAGTCCCGTGCCCATATACCCATCATACATATCCTCCATCCCTTCGTCGAGTGCCCATATACCCATCACACATCCTCCATCCCATAGTCCCATGCCCATATACCCATCATACATATTCTCCATCCCATAGTCCCATGCCCATATACCCATCACACATCCTTCATCTCATAGTCCAATGCCCATATACCCATCATACATATCCTCCATCCCATAGTCCCATGCCCATATACGCGTCATACATATCCTCCATCCCATAGTCCCGTGCCCATATACCCATCACACATCCTCAATCCCATAGTCCAATGCCCATATACCCATCATACATATCCTCCATCCCATAGTCCCATGCCCATATACCAGTCATACATATCTTCCATCCCATAGTCCAGTGCCCATATATCCATCACACAGCCTCCATCTCATAGTCAACCATTATGACATCATAATGAGCGGAGGCAGGGCTTGCAACCTATGATGACATCAGCGTCGCCATGGCAACCATTGTGACATCGTAATGAGGGGCGGGGCTTGATATGCAGTTTCTCCAGTATGCAAATAGGGGCATTATGACATGAGGGGCGGGGCTTGACGCGCACACACTTTTTCCCCAGTATGTAGATAGGGGCAAAATTGTTTGGTGAATTGGAACGCGTGGGGTTAAAATTTCGCCTCACAACATAGCTTAGGACGCTCTCGAGGTCCAGACGTGTGACTGTGCCAAATTTTGTGGCTGTAGCTGCGACGGTGCGGATGCCTATCCCGGACATACACACACACACTTTGAGCTATATATACATACACATATATATATATATATATATATATATATATATATATACACACAGTGCCTACAAGTAGTATTCAACCCCCTGCAGATTTAGCAGGTTTGATAAGATGCAAATAAGTTAGAGCCTTCAAACTTCACACAAGAGCAGGATTTATTAACAGGTGCATAAATCTTACAAACCAAAAAGTTATGTTGCTCAGTTAAATTTTAATAAATTTTAAACATACAAGTGTGGGTCAATTATTATTCAACCCCTAGGTTTAATATTTTGTGGAATAACCCTTGTTTGCAATTACAGCTAATAATCGTCTTTTATAAGACCTGATCAGGCCGGCACAGGTCTCTGGAGTTATCTTGACCCACTCCTCCATGCAGATCTTCTCCAAGTTAGCTAGGTTCTTTGGGTGTCTCATGTGGACTTTAATCTTGAGCTCCTTCCACAAGTTTTCAATTGGGTTAAGGTCAGGAGACTGACTAGGCCACTCCAACACCTTGATTTTTTGCCTCTTGAACCAGGCCTTGGTTTTCTTGGCTGTGTGCTTTGGGTCGTTGTCTTGTTGGAAGATGAAATGACAACCCATCTTAAGATCCTTGATGGAGGAGCGGAGGTTCTTGGCCAAAATCTCCAGGTAGGCCGTGCTATCCATCTTCCCATGGATGGGGACCAGATGGCCAGGCCCCTTGGCTGAGAAACAGCCCCACAGCATGATGCTGCCACCACCATGCTTGACTGTAGGGATGGTATTCTTGGGGTCATATGCAGTGCCATCCAGTCTCCAAACGTCACGTGTGTGGTTGGCACCAAAGATCTCGATCTTGGTCTCATCAGACCAGAGAACCTTGAACCAGTCTGTCTCAGAGTCCTCCAAGTGATCATGAGCAAACTGTAGACGAGCCTTGACATGACGCTTTGAAAGTAAAGGTACCTTACGGGCTCGTCTGGAACGGAGACCATTGCGGTGGAGTACGTTACTTATGGTATTGACTGAAACCAATGTCCCCACTGCCATGAGATCTTCCCGGAGCTCCTTCCTTGTTGTCCTTGGGTTAGCCTTGACTCTTCGGACAAGCCTGGCCTCGGCACGGGAGGAAACTTTCAAAGGCTGTCCAGGCCGTGGAAGGCTAACAGTAGTTCCATAAGCCTTCCACTTCCGGATGATGCTCCCAACAGTGGAGACAGGTAGGCCCAACTCCTTGGAAAGGGTTTTGTACCCCTTGCCAGCCTTGTGACCCTCCACGATCTTGTCTCTGATGGCCTTGGAATGCTCCTTTGTCTTTCCCATGTTGACCATGTATGAGTGCTGTTCACAAGTTTGGGGAGGGTCTTAAATAGTCAGAAAATGCTGGAAAAAGAGATAATTAATCCAAACATGTGAAGCTCATTGTTCTTTGTGCCTGAAATACTTCTTAATACTTTAGGGGAACCAAACAGAATTCTGGTGGTTTGAGGGGTTGAATAATAAATGACCCTCTGAATAAACTTTTCACAATTTTAAAAAAAATTAAACAAAGAAATAACATTTTTTTTTGCTGCAGTGCATTTCACACTTCCAGGCTGATTTACAGTCCAAATGTCACAATGCCAAGTTAATTCCGAATGTGTAAACCTGCTAAATCTGCAGGGGGTTGAATACTACTTGTAGGCACTGTATATACACACACACACACACACACACACAATCTCAGATAAGAAACCCTAGATCCTCAGGCTACATTCACACCATGGGCGTAGCCAGGATCAAACCTAGGGGGGGGCAGAACCTCATACTGTTCCACAGAACCTCATACTGCACACCCCAGCTGCTGCAGAACCTCATACTGCACACCCCTACACTTGAAAATAAAGCCTGCACCATAAGAAGATGTGGTGATGAATGCAGTCTATTTATTCCAACTATCAATTGATGTTGATGTGTTACTTAGGACGAGCAATGCCTGTCCTGGGCGTCCTTCAGCTATAAGGTGTACCTGACTGGTGCTAAAAAAAAGAAAAAAAGAAAAAAAAAAAAAAAAGGAGTGTTAGTCTGTGTGCTACCCAGCTTTCATTCTTTTTGGTACAGAAAAGATATGGATAGACAGATATGGATAAAGGGATAGATAGAGCAGATTTTTTGCTATTGAAAACATTATCTGTGAGCTCAAAAACCTTTCAGGTGATGCGGTTTTTTAAAAAGCTGATCTGCTTTTGCAGCTGAAAAACGTATCCTCAAAAAACGCAGGAAAAACGCTGTTTGTGAATGTAGCCTTAAGTCAGGAATAGAAAAGTCATTTATAGGACATTTCATAACTTTCCCAAATTCCTGTAGAAAAATATTCAGCACATTCTGCATTGAATTACTGTACACAATATATTATATATTTTAGGAGTCGGTCCATTTTATACCGACTCCACCAAAATGAGCTCCGACTCCACAGCCCTGGCACTCGCAGCTGTGCTTTCATTCATTAGTGGCTCTCAGCCGGGTCAGTAATATCTTGGCTCAGTCCAGGTTGAAATCTAGCAACCCTCACATGGATTACGGCGTGGGACAGAACAAGGGAGAGGTGAGGGATATTGGTTTTTATTTTGTTTTATTACAGAAGACGAGGGATTCAGTGGAATTAGGAGTTACACTCACCTAACTGTTTGTTATCTCAATATATAAAAGTGAATGTATGTATGTATGTATGTATGTATGTATGTAACACCAATCAATCACGAAGCATCTTTAATTTTACCAGAGCTGTTCAAAAGAAGCTGAGCTGTGATTGGTTGCTATGAGCAACAGTTTTCCTTGCAACCAATCACTAAGCATCTCTCGTTTCACCAGAACTGGTTAAAAGTAGCTGAGCTGTGATTGGTTGCTATGAGCAAGCTTTCCCATTTGACAACACCTCAGCAGACACTGACATGGTGGGAGAAATCTAGCATCCCTGGGAACATAAGCTCCCAGCCATTGTCTGCCCCCCTGAAAGGAGCAGAGAGCACATGACAGAAATGAATCCCCCCCCCTGCCCATATCCCCATCACACATCCTCCATCCCATAGGCACATCTTCCCTCTTAAACGGATCAGGGTTTTGACCCCAGGCCTCTCTTAGAGGGATCCCTGGTATGGCAGTTAGGACCGTTCCACTCAGCTCTGTGGTTCTGACCCCAGGGTCTCTTAAATGGATCATTGGTATGGAAGTTAGGGCAAATCCACTCTGCGCTTTGGTACTGACCCTAGGCCTTTCTTAAAGGGATCTCCTGTATGGAAGTTAGGGCAAATCCTTCAATGCTCTGATTCTGACCCCAGGGTTCTATTAAAGGGATCATTGGTATTCAAGTCACAGCAAATCCACTCAGCGCTCTGGTTCTGATCCCAGTCTCTCTTAATGGGATCCCCGGTATGGAAGTGAGGTCAAATCCACTCTGCGCTTTGGTACTGACCCCAGGCCTCTCTTAAAGGGATCTCCAGTATGGAAGTTAGGGTAAATCCCTCAGCGCTCTGGTTCTGACCCCAGGCTGATGGGATGATGTGGGATATTAGGGGGAGTAGTCTGGCGTCTATGATGGGATGATGTGGGATATTAGTGGTAGTTGTCTGGTGGCACTGGCTGACGGGATGATGTGGGATATTAAAGTGAATGTGGCTATGCGGAGTGGGCGGGGCTCTACACTCAGAGAATATATATCTCTCATTATAAATTTGTTATTACTAACCCTAGTTAGTTACTATGCCCGGGCAGCGCCGGGCTCTTCAGGTAGTTTTAAACTAAAGTAAAAGTGTGTTTTGCTTTATTTAAAATAAGAGACTTTATTCTTGCCTGTGTTTATTTACCTTACAACTATAGGATTAGTAATGGATAGGTGTCATAAAGAGGCCTCTCCATAATCTGTGGGCTTGATGTAACCAGACAATACAAAAGTGATATCAACCCACAAATATGAACCCCACTTGCCACCGCTACAGGGCAAGTAATAGATGTACCTTTTCTAGGCAGCTGCAGGCTGCCACTTTTAGGCTGATGGGCCCAATATCCATGACCCTTACAAGCCTGAGAATACCAGCCCCCAGTTTTCTGCTTCAGCTTGGCTGGTTGTTAAAAATGACCCCACACCGTCATTTTTTTCAATAATTTAAAAAAAAAAAAAAGCTCCTCTATTCTTGATAACCAGCCTTGTTAACGCTGACAGATGATGGTTGCAGCCCCCAGCTGTCAGTTTTGCCTGGCTGGTTATCATAAATCCAGGGAAACCCATATCGTTTTTTTTTTTTAATTATTTAAAGCGCAGGCTGATGAATACTCCAATCAGCCGACTCCTACTCTCTCTCTGATATTAGCGATAGCAGGCTGATGGGTGCAGTAGTCCCATCAGCTGGCGCCAGTGACCAGAGGAAAACTTTATACCTCTGATCACAGCTGCGCACACACTGTCATTTGACAATGTGGGAACAGAGATTCTCTGAACAGCAGTAATGATTTTATCGCCGATCAGAAGCAGTGTTTGCTGCACTATCATGCACATGTGCAGAGCCCGGGAAACTAGATGTTATAGGTGCCAGGGCCGGCCAATAATAAAAAGATTAGGAATGTCACAGGCGGCATTGTGGCCTGCTAGCCCTGTGTCATTCACATTGAGCCCTTACTGCCTCTTAGTGTGTGTGTGTGTGTAGTTTCAAGGATGAATGCGGACAGGGCTATTAATGTAATCAAAAGTGAGTCTTTACTGTGTTTACTTCACAATACATAGTCCATGGCGATGGTATCGCAGTCCTTCATACAAGCTGGAAATTTTAGGTTGCAAGAGTGATGGTGACCGTGACATTTATGAAGGAATCTTTCCTGTTAATGGCTTGAATAAAGTGATTGGTTGACTGTCGGCTATATACCGGGTTACTATATTAATTCACACAGTCCTTCAGGTATATTACTACCACCTAGGATGTGCCTACACCGTTTCGTTCACTGTGGAAAGTGTTTACTGCTTACTCATGATAAGTCCTGATATGGGTCCCTGTCGCAGGGCGTACAGTTGCAGATGCAGTACACATGCGGCACTCACACTGGCAAAACCATTTACGGCATGGAGTGTAGCAGAAGAGCCCTTGTACAGCTCTATCTCTATAAGGATTGAAATATGTCCTCCTGGGGTAGGCTGTGGCAGTTTCCTGGCAGATTGAAGATTAAGGAAAGTGGGACCTAGGCTAAAGGCAGAGCAGTCTAGGAAGTAGCCCTCTCCTCACATCGCTCCTCACAGGAGGACAGGAACTCCTCCACAACTCTTCCCTCAGCAGCTTCTAGCGGCTTCCGCAGGAAACCAGGCTGAGAGTGTGTCATGTGACCACAACTCTTGCACCTTTACACTTTGGACAGTAGATAGCAGTACAGGACAATTTATCGAATAAACCACATAACAGGACATAAGTTTTTGGTAACCACCCAACAACTATATTTTGCATCAGATAGGAGGAGGTACTGGGACACTACACATGTCCGGGTTCAGGTTTGGGTACCCTAACTTTTTTTTTTTTTTTTCCCCTTCTTAATTGCTCGGCCGAACCCGCTGGACCCGAACATCCAGGGGTCCACCCATCTATTATTATACCTACTACATATTGGGATAGGATCTTGGAGATGGGAATACCCCTTTAATAAAGATGCAACTTTGTTTTACCTGGAGTGGATGGCCGCATTTTACTCTGGGGAGATCGAGAAGTTGCAGGCCTCTTTCTTTGAGGAGATTGAGAAGTTGACGGCCTTGCACTTTGGGAGGATTGAGAAGCTGCAGGCCTCTTTTGCGGCTGCTTCGACTTCCTGCGGTGTTGAGGACTCATGATGATGTAAAACGCAGAGACACAATCAGAGCTGCAAACGAGACAATTCAGCAGGGTCATAAATGACTTGTAGAATATCTACCAGGGTTAAGTAAGATTTGCTGCACCACCTGTTTTAAAATTGTAGACGATTTTAAGGGTCGCGAGGCAGGCACTCCGCCCACACACGCCAGGCGAGGTCGGCACTCCGCCCACACACGCCACGCGAGGTCGGCACTTTAGGACCTTAACTTAGACGCATTTTTTAGAGAGATTTGTATACTCCCCTGATGGCGCCTTGTAGCTAAGGTGGAACCGCGCTGGAAACAAGTCTTTTCCTTGGGGCTTACATCATCAGTATGACACTTGTTAGGGCGGGAGCCAATACACTGGGCATGACAGGGTTAGATAGCCCATCCACCTATTACAGGCTTCCCATGGGGCTCCATGGGCGACTACGTCTCCACGGCTGAATTGGGAAAACCTAAACAAATATTACTTATTCAAAAGGAAAAGGGTGGACGTTGCTAAAAAAAATTTTTTTTTAATTTTTATTTCAAGCAGACAAAATCATTTAGCTAACATTCTGTCCAACACTATATTACAGTTATGAGACAAGATCAACGCATTTCAGCTTGTGTCTTATTCATGAATAACTGAAAGACCTTCTGTTGTAAAATATATAGTGTTACACAACTTTCCTATTGGTTAATTACTGCAGTAATTTGCATACATGCTGATTAGAATTAGTGAACATAATTAAAACAGGTGTAATTATAGCACTCTAGGAAAAAAAATGGGGGGGAGGGAGGGGAAGAGACAAGAACCAGAAGAAGTGTCAGTAAAAGATATATATATAATTATATATTTATATTTTACACTATTGCAGGGCCGCCATCAGGGCATTACTGTCCTGACTGGCGAATGGAGCCCGATGAGCAGAGAGGACCCGCGTCGGGCCCAGTCTCTTCTGCGCACGGGTCCTAGCGGCAAGCTTCTGCCGGTTCAATTAAACTCTATTGCCATGCGGGCCGGCAAAGTAAGGCTATGTGCACACATAGCGGAAATTACCGCGAGAATTCCGGAATTCCATTCCACGGGAAAATCGCATTTTAAATTCCCGCGATTTTCCAGCGGAAAAACTAGCATTTTGCAAGCGTAATTAGCTTGCAGAATGCTAGCGTTTTCCAAGCGATCTGTAGCATCACTTGGAGAACTGATTGACAGGTTGTCACACTCATCAAACATAGTGTTTGACGAGTGTGACCAACTTTTTACTACTGAGGCCGCCTATGCAGCATCAGTAGTAAAAGATAAAATGTAAAAAAAAAAACGGTGTTATTCTTACCTTCCAACGTCCCGCGCAGCCGTTCCCAGTAATCCTTTGCGAAAATGCCCACGATCACGTACGTTCTCGCGGGATCGCGACGTCTCACGGTAATTCGCGATGACGTCGCGTGAATGACCGCGAGACCTCGCGATCCCGCGAGAACGGACGTCATCGCGGGCATTTTCGCAAAGGATAACTGGGAACGAGAGCGTGTAGAGAAGCGGGAAGGCTGCGCGGGACGCCGGAAGGTAAGAATAACAATATTTTTTATTTTAAATTCTATTTTTTACAGGGATATGGTACCCAGAGCCCGGAGGACAGTCTCCTCTCCTCCGGACCGTGGGTACCATCCGCAATTGTTCTGCTTACTTTCCGCATGTTGTGCGCAGCCACATGCGGGAAGTAAGAGGAACAATACATTACTATGGGTGCGGGATCGCCGCGTTTCCGCAAAATAATGAGCATGCTGCGATTTTTACCGCGAAGCGATTCCGCCGCGGTAAAAACCGCAGCATTAGCACAGCATTGCGGAATCCCATAGGAATGCATGGGATGCTTATTTTTCGCGTTTTCGCAGCAAAATCGCGCGGTTAAAACCGCCGCGGAAACGCGAAAAAAACGCCACGTGTGAACTCAGCCTAATAGTTAAAAGTCGCCAGCCAATTGGAGGATGGCAGCTGACATCAGCGCGCACGTCGCTGGCGTATGAGATCATTGTCATTCATCGGCGAATCCGCGCTTGAAATGCCCGAAGGGAACATCGCCAGTTAAGGAGAAAGGTTTTGATTTTATTTTTATTGAAAGCGGGAAGCCACAATATGTTTTGACAGCAGGATGGAGAAACATGGGGACAGCATAGAGATGTAGGGTCGAGCAGGTCCTCAGGATGCAGTGACGAGACAGGGTATGACTTGTAAATTAAACTTTTATAAATTGGAGCCACTAGGGCTAGGCTATGCTGAAAAGGCAAAAAGGGGTAACACAAATCTGTCCTCGCAGGGACTCAAAATAAACAATCCTTTTCTCAGTAACTGGGAGTAACCCGGCTAGTCCAGGTGTCGAAGGCCGGAATATGGCCAAACTATGGTACCTATTGCTATAGTCCACTTATCCCTCCATGCGTCACTCGGGATCGCAGATGCGGCCGCTTGGAGTACGTTGATGCGGTGGCCTTGACGCCACGATATTCCAGGAAGATTTAGGCTCGACAGGCCCTGAAGAAACGGTGCCGGTGGGGCGCAACAGGCCCTGCAGAAATGGTGCCGGTGGGGCGCAACAGGCCCTGAAGAAACGGTGCCGGTGGGGCGCAACAGGCCCTGAAGAAACGGTGCCGGTGGGGCGCAACAGGCCCTGAAGAAACGGTGCCGGTGGGGCGCAACAGGCCCTGAAGAAGCGATGCTGGTGGGGTGCGGTAATGACGCAGTTCCCCCAAATGGCCGGTGGCCGTCCTCCGCTAAGGGTCCCTCCGTAACCGGGACATGCGCCTCTAACGTTGCCTATGGCGAAGTGGCGTCCCCTGAGGCCGGTGATGACGGGGTTGCCGCGGTGGGAGAAGGCCGGGGGGGGGGGCAGTGTCCAGGCCTCTGTGGCCGTTTTATCTGTAGTCACAGCCGCGACCTGATGTAAAGGATCTCTCCCACAAAGGCGGGCGTGGCTCTCTGAGAAAGTGGGCGGGAAGCGGCCTCCGGTAAAAGTCTCTCACGTCTCACTTGTCGGTGAGTGCGCAGTCTCCTCCTCACAGGCTCCTGTCAGTATCCCCTCCAGTCACCCAGCTTCCTGTCACACTCTCTCCAAACTGCCAACTCAGAGCGCCCCCTGCTCCTTTTATCCTCGCCCCGCCCCGTTTCCCTGACTACTCCGGTCATGTCTCTCCCTTTACTGTTCTCCCAGTATTGTTCCCTCAGGAACCCTGATGGCTGTCCCCTGGGTACCGGCCCGGTCACTGTCTGGGAGTCCTCCTCCCCACAGAGACACGGGGGGGGGGGGGGGAAGGAATATGGGGAAGAGTGGAGACATGGGGCAGGATGGATATGACGGAGACAGAATAATGGGACAGACGAGGCAGGATGGGGAGATCATATGGGGCAGGATGGGACATCACATAGGGGCAGGATAGGAGAACATATGGCTGGAACCAGGAATGAGACACACGGGGGCCAGGATGGGGAATTTTATTACCATAGGGGCTAATTAAGGGATATTATTACTGCAGTGATTTTTTTTTTTTGAGAGGATACGGTTTTAAATGAGGGAGGCGGTCCTGTTACTGTTCAGAGTGATACTATGTCACCTTTTTTTTCTCTTCATCTGGTGTAGTTTAGAATTTGGGAAAAAATTAAGTAATGTGTTCTGCAAGCAGTGCTCTGGATAACTTATTTCATGCAGAGACGAGTCCTTGCTAGATGAAGATGAAAAGCAAAGATGAAGGACTTCAACCAAGAGACGTCACTGGTGAGTCAGTCTTACCTGTACACTGACACTCTACACTATATACAGAGCTCCTGTGTATAATGTCACTGGTGATCCCTGTATTACCTGTACACTGACACTATATACAGAGTTCCTGTATATAATGTCACCGGTAATCACTGTATTACCTGTACCAGGACACTGCAAACTAAGTACAGATCTCCTGTGTATAATGGCACTTTTGGTGATATTAGTATTGTATTTTGTTTATTAATAATCAGTATTGTAGTATTCAATCACTATTTGGTGGTAATATGTTGTCAGGACATGGTGTGGGCGGTATTTGTTCCTTGTATGTAGTATTATAGGTCACTATGTGGTGGTAATATATGGTCTGGACATGGTGCGGTGGTATTTGTCCCCTGTATGTGATATTATTGGTAATTTTAAAAATTGAAAAATAAATAAATATACACCTAAATTGTATATTTTAACAAATGTTTAATAGGCTAGAGTAGAGTAGGGACCGGCCAAGAGTCTAACTTGTGGTGGTGGCGGCTTTAAAAAAATCTTTTGGCCAAATCAAAAGCTGCTGTTTATGTGTGTGATCTGGTGATGGGAACTGTTAATGTGTGATTGGTGAGAAGTGGAGTTTTTCCAAGAGAGGGCGGTGGGACTATGGACAGTTCGAAGGGTGGAGGCGGGGGTGGAGCCTGGGCCGAGTCTCAAGGGGTCCTGAAAATTTTGCCAGTATGGGGCCCCGAAATTCATAGTGGCAGGTAGCCCTGTACTACTGGATGTTCATGCTGGACACTATTCCCAAATGGCTTAAATTCCAAACACGATCTAAATCACTCAGTACTGATCCATTTATCATTTACAATTTTCCTTTTTTTATATTTCCAAAGGGAAAACAAAGGAGAGAAATGAAGAAGAAAAATACATTTTTTTCACAAGGTCTTTGAGTTAGATCATTAATAAGATGCAAGTCAAAACGCGTTGTTCTTGTTTCATAAGTATAATACAGTGCTGGACAGAATATGTTAGCTAAATGATTTTATCTGCTTGAAATAAAAATTAAAAAAAATTATTTTTAGCAACGTCCACCCTTCGCTGGATTTCCCTTTGGATTCTCTGTTGTGGCTGCCTCACCCTTATCCTGGTGAGGTGTTGGTTTGCAGATGGGAGGATACACACTTGTGCTGGTAAGATGACTTTTCCTATATTTTTCCAGTATTACTTGTTGGAACGTTAACCTATATAACCCCAGTGATACCACAAGAAAGCTGAAAGTCTGAACTTCAACTGCATCTGAATTGTTTTGTTTAAAATTCTTTGTGGTAATGTCTAGAACCAAAACTAGAAAAATGTTGTCTCTGTCCAAATATATATGGACCTAACTGTACGTATAGCATCTATTGGGGGTTAAGTTTGAGTATCCTTGCGATTTAAGGATTTATTAAGAGCTATAGTTTACAGAATCTTTCCACACTGCCGAGTTCCATCTACATTAATGCACTAAATAACACAGGGAGGAGGGGGATGCAGCTGCAGTTATTCATTAATGGCGCATGCACACGGTGCGTATCCGATGCAGATATTTCATAGTCAATCGCATGCAGCCAAGTCAACAGGATTTTAAAACTAAAACTGTGGACATTTTCCATGCACAAAGTGACCTATGCTGTGGATCAGGAAATCTGCAGTGTCAATTCTTCAGCAGATTTCTCTTTTAGCGTAGTTCATCCGTGAAGCTCTGCCCACTGGCGCACCTCCTCCGTTCAGCTCCGCCTACGTCGGCATGCCTCCTCATGCGTCATTTTGACAGTGCGGCGACCTGCGCCAAACGCAACTTGTTGCATTTTGTTGCGGTCGCCGCACTGTCAAAATGACGCGTGAGGAGGCATCCGCATACATCGGCATGCCCTGCGTACCCAATGCTAAAGATAGGGTACACAGGCCGCATGCCGACCTAGGCGGAGCTGAACGGAGGTGCGGCAGTGGGCGGAGCTTCACGGAGGAACTACACAGCCCTCAGCAGCTCTACCTTACTCTAGTGTGAAACCAGCCTAATACAGGCAGACTTATTGGTGCTGTTTTCATTCCGAAACCCCTCAGCAGATCTGTTACATCTAACCCCAATGATGAAATAACATGCACAAGTAAGGATAGGTGCAGCCGGCATTCACTGTACAGCACAGCTCACTCCTGGAGAAACCCCCCATACACTACTGTACCAGGATCAGAACACTGCGGATGTAGAAGCTGCTCCACAGCATGGCAAACTTTCTAGAGTGTGGAGAAGAACTAGCGAGTCCTTACTAAATTTACACTGCAGATCCTCCATCAGGAGATGTGAAATCAATCTGTCCCGCATCACTTAGAAATGTGGTGAACGGCACTAATGTAACCAGCGCCACGTAACATTACTCATTCCCTGCCTCAGCGCCACGATGCTTTGTCTGTAACCCATCCCCAACAGCTACCGTACAGTGGGTACAGAAAGTATTCAGACCCCTTTAAATTTTTTACTCTGTTTCATTGCAGCCACTTGGTAAATTCAAAAAAGTTCATTTTTATTCTCATTAATGTGCACTCTGCACCATATCTTCACTGATTGAAAAAACAGAAATGTAGAAATTTTTGCAAATTTATTAAACAAAAAAAAAAAAAATTGAAATATCACGTGGTCATAAGTATTCAGACCCTTTGCTCAGACACTCATATTTAAGTCACATGCTGTCCATTTCCTTGTGATCCTCCTTGAGATGATTCTACTCCTTCATTGGAGTCCAGCTGTAAACTGATAGGACTTGATTTAGAAAAGCACACACCTGTCTATATAAGACCTCACAGTGCATGTCACACCAAATGAAACTGGCCAAGGAGCTGAGAGACAGAATTGTGAAAAGGTTACAAAAGAATTTCTGCAGTACTCAAGGTTCCTAAGAGCACAGTGGCCTCCATAATCCTTAAATGGAAGAAGTATGGGACCACCAGACGTCTTCCTAGACCTGGCCGTCCAGCCAAACTGAGCAATCATGGGAGAAGAGCCTTGGTCAGAGAGGTGAAGACGAACCCCAAGATCTCTGTGGCTGAGCTCCACAGATGCAGTAGGGAGATGGCAGAAAGTGCCACAAAGTCAAGAAATTTGCAAAAGTTTCTACATCTGTTTTTCAGTCAAGATGGGGTGCAGAGTGTACATTAATGAGAAAAAAAATGAACTTTTTTTTAATTTACCAATCGGCTGCAATGAAACAAGGTGAAAAATTAGGTCTGAATCCTTTACGAACCCACCGTACATGCAAGTCACATGTCAGCTGGCACAGCCCACCACACAGCTGGCATCAGCCATCGCCATCCCCAGCCTGTCACACAAATGGCCCATGCCACACAGCCACCCCATTACACAGCCGGACCCAGAACACCACAGTCACCCCACCACCAGCCGGCCCCAGCATTCACCAACACAAGCATTTGATAGCGTTGCGCAAAAACATTCAGTGCCCCACACACACTCTAGAGGTGAGGCCAGGAGCTCTGCACCAATAAGTTATTATTTTATTTCTATAGCGCCAACATATTCCGCAGCGCTCTACATTTTAGAGGGGACTTGTACAGACAATTGACATTAGAGAATACCAATAATCATATGATACCAGGAGGAGAGAGGGCCCTGCTGCTCACAAGCTACAATCTAGCTAATACAGAATTAACTTGTACTGTCTTCACATTCCTGTTCTGTCCAGATGTCACCGGATCCCAGAATTCCAAGCGGCGGAAGTTCACCAACCGCCAAATTGGGACACCCAAGTGATGGGTGTCTCAATATGGAAACTGCAGGTGGTACCAACCTATTGCGCGATACCATCAGCGGAACACCGGTCACACCACACACACTCTGTATATGCCGCCTGCACCACACACACACTCTGTATACGCCGTACGCAGCCCCCCACACACACTGTATACGCCGTACGCAGCCCCCCACACACACTGTATACGCCGTACGCACCCCCCCACACACACACTGTATACGCCGTACGCACCCCCCCCACACACCCACTGTATACGCCGTACGCACCCCCCCCACACACACACTGTATACGCCGTACGCACCCCCCCCACACACACTGTATACGCCGTACACACCCCACACACATACATTATACGCCGCAAGCAGCCTCTTGCGCAGTACCAACAGCGGAACACTGTCACGAACACACCGCCGCCGGGATCAGCCGAATGATTCACTGACCACTGCCATCTTTGTACAGGAGGAGAGCATGTGCAGTTTTAATGTGACCGCCGCTATCTGTCTGCAGAAAGATGGCGGCGGTCTGATTTACTGCGCCAGCGTGAATGCTGCACAGGCGCAGTAAATCATTCGGCTGATCCCAGCTGCAGATGTGCGACATGTCTACAGGCAGAAGAAGCTGGTCACATTAAAGGGGTTTTCCTACAAATGAAAGTTCATTTTAAAAATTGTCTGTGTCTGACCGTGTACGGAGCCTACCACATCTCCTGAGCAGGGGAGGAAGCAAAAGACAATACTGACATTACAGCAGGGGATCACAGAGGATTCATTTTGTGAGGTAAAATATTTCACTGACTGTTTTTAAACAATATTTTACCTCACAAAATGTATCCTCTGTGATCTCCTGCTGTAATGTTAGTATTGTGTTTTGTTTCCTCCCCTGCCCAGGAGCTGTGGTATGTTCTGTACACGGTCAGACACAGGGGTGAGAGAGACAGAGCACAGGGGGGAGACAGCTCAAACGGGACAGCACATGAGGGGAGAACACAGCACAGGAAGGAGAGAGACAGCAGACAAGGGGGATAGCACATGGGGTAGACAGGTCAAAGAAGAGAGCACAGACGGGAGAACTCAGCACATGGGGAAAGAGAGAGTGGATAGGTGGGTGAGCACATGGGAAGGAGAGATTCTCAATGCAGCAAAGCCTGCCCATAGTGACATTACCGCCCTCCCGCTGCAATAGCATGGACCTCCATCTAGTGAGGAAATAAAGGAGACATGGAAGTAACAATTGCTCTCGTTGTTCAGACCAGCCATAGTGTAAGAATCGGGCGCTCCTGTCATTCTGCATGCGCCCTCCCTATGATTGGTAGGTGCAGGGTCACACCATCGCAGATCCCCGGGCTGGTGACCCTCCCTATGACTGGTAGGTGCAGGGTCACACCATCGCAGATCCCCGGGCTGGTGACCCTCCCTATGACTGGTAGGTGCAGGGTCACACCATCGCAGACACCCGGGCTGGTGACCCTCCCTATGACTGGTAGGTGCAGGGTCACACCATCGCAGACACCCGGGCTGGTGACCCTCCCTTCTGCTCTGGGAGTGAATGGAGCAGTTGAGCACGTATGTTGTGCGGTACCGCAGCGGCTGGTGCTGCGGCAACGGCCAGCAGAGGCCGCCACAAGCGGTCGCACTGTGCGCGCGGCTTCTCTCATCAGCCCGGGAGGTAACAGTAACGAAACCTCCTCGGGGGACGCCGGACCCCAGCGGTGAGGTATCGGGCACCCCGTGTGAGGAGGGTGCGGTGGGCACGGCCTGGCAGCCCGGCTCCGGGGATTGCGCCCACCTGTCTGTATGCCTCTGTCTCCTCAACGCCAAAGTTTGAATATAAACATCCGGCCGCTTCTATCGGGATGTCTAGTGCTGTTACTTAGCAACCAGGGGCGGGGCTTACAGCCAGCCAATAGCGGGAGAGGTTTCGTTTCCCTGCTATCAATAAACTTTATTGTACCGACCAATTAGGACATCACGAGGATACGGCTCGGTTCAGGACTTCATTATAACATCTGGCAGACAGGACAGGGCAGATGGGGAGGTTTTCACACTGTTAGATTTTATGTATTTGGGCAAAATTATTTTTTTTCCTAAATTCTAAAACGTACATTGCTGAAGTTGGTTTCTTATTTATCAGTTTCTTATTCAGCAATTTTCTCTTTTCTGTTTTTTATAGGTCTAACAACAAACAATAATCATCCCAATCAGGCTGTGTGCACACGCTGCGGAAAAGGTGCGGATTCATCCGCGCGGATTTTGTACAATCCGCAGGTGAAACCGCAGGTCAAAATACCTGCGGTTTTACCTGCGGATTGCTCTGCGGTTTTGCCCTGCGGTTTTTCATCTCCTCAATGGAGGAGATGGCAAACCGCAGGAGAATCCGCAGAAAGAATTGACATGTCAATTCTTTCTGCGGATTGAAAACCGCAGATAATCCGCGCGGAAAATTCCGCACCGTCTGCACTGCGGTTTTTGATTCCCATAGGGAATCATTGTACTGTACACCGCAGCAAAAACTGCTGCGGGTCCGCAGCGGCCAAAACCGCTGCGGAACCGCAGCAAAATCCGCAGCGTGTGCACACAGCCTCAGTGTCAGACTGAAGAACCTGGGGCCCACCAGAGGATTTCATCCCGAAGGCCCATCGTTCTCCCCCACTCAAGGAGCCAATAACAGCTGCAATGTTTGCACTATGAACTCTCCTGAGCAAGTCAGGGCCCACCGGAGGATTCTCCAGTGGGCCAGGCCAACCCTGATCCCATTAATAACAAATGGAGTGAGGCGCCCTAATGTGAATACACTAAAAACAGCTACAAAATTAAACAACTGGCACAAAAATGGGCATCAAGGTGGTCCGAAAAGGGCCTTAATGAAAGGGTTAAATGACTTTGGACCACTGATCTCACACTGCAGACATATAGAACAGGGAACCTCACATCAAACACAGGACCCTCAAGCCTGGCTAGCACAAACCCCTGCACAGCCCGAAATACCCAGCAAAGCCTCGCATACCCCTGCACAGACCCCCATACCCCTGCGCAGACCCCGCATAGACCCACAGCCCCCCCACACACACATAGCCCGCACACAGTGGCGGAGCATGCGCAGTTAAAAAACCGGAATACGTCACCGGATTCCATCATTTGTCAGACAGCGACGGATCCTGCGCCCATAGGCTTCCATACTAGCAAAAATCAGACAGCGACGGATCCTGCGCCCATAGGCTTCCATTCTAGCAAAAATCGACCAGCGACGGATCCTGCGCCCATAGGCTTCCATACTAGCAAAAATCGGACAGCGACGGATCCTGCGCCCATAGGCTTCCATTCTAGCAAAAATCAGACAGCGACGGATCCTGCGCCCATAGGCTTCCATTCTAGCAAAAATCGGACAGCGACGGATCCTGCGCCCATAGGCTTCCATACTAGCAAAAATCGGACAGCGACGGATCCTGCGCCCATAGGCTTCCATTCTAGCAAAAATCAGACAGCGACGGATCCTGCGCCCATAGGCTTCCATTCTAGCAAAAATCGGACAGCGACGGATCCTGCGCCCATAGGCTTCCATTCTAGCAAAAATCGGACAGCGACGGATCCTGCGCCCATAGGCTTCCATTCTAGCAAAAATCGGACAGCGATGGATCCTGCGCCCATAGGCTTCCATACTAGCAAAAATCAGACAGCGACGGATCCTGCGCCCATAGGCTTCCATACTAGCAAAAATCGGACAGCGACTGATCCTGCGCCCATAGGCTTCCATTCTAGCAAAAATCGGACAGCGACGGATCCTGCGCCCATAGGCTTCCATTCTAGCAAAAATCGGACAGCGACGGATCCTGCGCCCATAGGCTTCCATTCTAGCAAAAATCGGACAGCGACGGATCCTGCGCCCATAGGCTTCCATTCTAGCAAAAATCGGACAGCGACGGATCCTGCGCCCATAGGCTTCCATACTAGCAAAAATCGGACAGCGACGGATCCTGCGCCCATAGGCTTCCATTCTAGCAAAAATCAGACAGCGACGGATCCTGCGCCCATAGGCTTCCATTCTAGCAAAAATCGGACAGCGACGGATCCTGCGCCCATAGGCTTCCATTCTAGCAAAAATCGGACAGCGACGGATCCTGCGCCCATAGGCTTCCATTCTAGCAAAAATCGGACAGCGATGGATCCTGCGCCCATAGGCTTCCATACTAGCAAAAATCAGACAGCGACGGATCCTGCGCCCATAGGCTTCCATACTAGCAAAAATCGGACAGCGACTGATCCTGCGCCCATAGGCTTCCATTCTAGCAAAAATCGGACAGCGACGGATCCTGCGCCCATAGGCTTCCATTCTAGCAAAAATCGGACAGCGACGGATCCTGCGCCCATAGGCTTCCATTCTAGCAAAAATCGGACAGCGACGGATCCTGCGCCCATAGGCTTCCATTCTAGCAAAAATCGGACAGCGACGGATCCTGCGCCCATAGTCTTCCATACTAGCAAAAATCGGACAGCGACGGATCCTGCGCCCATAGGCTTCCATTCTAGCAAAAATCGGACAGCGACGGATCCTGCGCCCATAGTCTTCCATACTAGCAAAAATCGGACAGCGACGGATCCTGCGCCCATAGGCTTCCATACTAGCAAAAATCGGACAGCAACGGTTCCTGCGCCCATAGGCTTCCATACTAGCAAAAATTGGACAGCGTCGTCTCGACAAACAATTTTCTACGGATCCGGTGAATGACGGATGAAACGTGAGGCCATCAGTCGGAATCCGTCTATGAGAAAAAAACGGATCCAGCAGCATCACTCGCCGGATCCGTTTTTTTTTTTTCAAAATTTGACAGATTGCGACTCATGGAAAAAACTGAAATGTGAAAGAGGCCTTAGTGTGAGGTCAGTGGCCCAAAGTCATTTAACCCCTTAAAAACATCAGTTACTTATTCAAATCTGTGAAAATCGACTGCCCACTCTGATGCCCAGAACCCATTTGGGCCAGGCTGGAGGGTCCTGGGTTTGATGTGGGGCTCCCTGTTCTATGTGTCTGCAGTGTGAGATCAGTGGCTCAGTCATTTAACCCTTTATTTAACGCCCTTCAGTGCCCACTTTGATGCCAATTTTTGTGCCAGTTTTATAATTTTGTAGCTGTTTTTTGTGTATTCACATCAGGGCGCCTCGCTGCATTGTATGTAATTATAATTAGACCTATAATCTTTGAAAATTCTTGGAGAACAGGAGAAGTGCCAGAAGACTGGAGAAGAGCAAATGTTGTTCCTATCTTCAAAAAGGGGAAGAAGGTGGACCCAGGCAACTATAGGCCGGTGAGTCTGACTTCTATACCAGGAAAGATCTTTGAACAAATTATTAAACAACATGTATGTCAATACCTGGATAAGAATGAAGTGATTAAACAGAGTCAGCATGGGTTTGTAACTAATAAGTCATGTCAGACTAACTTAATTTCCTTCTATGACGGTATCACTGATTGGGTGGATCAAGGAAATGCTGTAGATATAGTATATCTTGACTTCAGCAAAGCATTTGACAAAGTCTCTCATACAATCCTTATTGAAAAAATGACTAAGTATGGAATGGACAAGGCAACTGTTAGGTGGATTCATAACTGGCTTAGTGATCGGACCCAAAGAGTGGTCGTAAATGGCTGCACATCCAGTTGGAAGAATGCCTCAAGTGGGGTACCACAGGACTCTGTCCTGGGCCCTGTATTGTTCAACATCTTTATCAACGATTTAGATGAAGGAATTGAGGGTAAACTGATTAAATTTGCTGATGACACAAAGCTAGGAGGGATAGCTAATACTAGAGAAGAGAGAGAGAGGATTCAAAAAGATTTAAATAAACTGGAGAAGTGGGCAGCAACTAACAGAATGGTTTTTAACAGGGAGAAATGCAAAGTACTACATCTGGGCAATAAAAATGGAAAAAGCATATATAGAATGGGAGGAATAGGGCTAAGTGACAGCACATGTGAAAAAGACTTGGGTATACTAATAGATCACAGACTGAATATGAGTCAACAGTGTGATGCAGCAGCAAAAAAGGCAAATGCAATTCTAGGATGTATTAACAGAAGCATACAGTCTAGATCACGTGAAGTCATTATTTCCCTCTACTCCTCTTTGGTCAGACCTCATCTGGAATATTGTGTCCAGTTTTGGGCACCACATTTTAAAAAAGACATCAACAAACTGGAGCAAGTTCAGAAAAGAGCGACCAGAATGGTGACCGGTCTGCAAACCCTGTCTTATGAGGAAAGGTTGCAGGATTTGGGAATGTTTAGTTTGCAAAAGAGAAGACTGAGAGGAGACTTAATAGCTGTCTACAAATATCTAAAGGGCTGTCACATTGTAGAAGGATCAACTTTATTCTCATTTGCACAAGGAAAGACTAGAAGCAATGGGATGAAACTGAATGGGAGGAGACACAGATTAGATATTAGAAAAAACTTTTTGACAGTTAGAGTGATCAATGAGTGGAACAGGCTGCCACGAGAAGTGGTGAGTTCTCCTTCAATGGAAGTCTTCAAACAGAGGCTGGACAGACATCTGACTGGGATGATTTAGCGAATCCTGCTTTGAGCAGGGGGTTGGACCAGATGGCCCAGGAGGTCCCTTCCAACTCTACGATTCTATGATTCTATGATTCTATGACCTATAAAAAACAGAAAAGAAAAAATTGCCAAATAAGAAACTGACGAATAAGAAACCAACTTCAGCAACGTACAAAACTTACATTTTATTGTGGCTTTTTGGAATATAAATAATTACGCATTGCTTCACGGGGAGATGTGTAAAAGAGTGCAACAGACAGTCATAAAAGAGCGCAACTGACAGTCATCATAAAAGAGCGCAACCGACAGTCATGAAAGAGCGCAACTGACAGTCATCATAAAAGAGCGCAACTGACAGTCGTCATAACAGAGCGCAACCAACAGTCATCAGAACAGCGCAACCGACAGTCACTATAAAAGAGCACAACCGACAGTCATCATAAAAGAGCACAACCGACAGTCATCATAAAAGAGCGCAACCGACAGTCGTCATAAAAGAGCGCAACCAACAGTCATCATAAAAGAGCGCAATCGACAGTCATCATAAAAGAGCGCAACTGACAGTCATCATAAAACACTGCAACCATCAGCCATCATAAAAGAGCACGACCGACAGTCATCATAACAGAGCACAACCGACAGTCATCATAACAGAGCACAACCGACAGTCATCATAGAATCGTAGAGTTGGAAGGGACCTCCTCGGCCATCTGGTCCAACCCCCTGCTCAAAGCAGGATTCGCTAAATCATCCCAGTCAGATATCTGTCCAGCCTCTGTTTGAAGACTTCCATTGAAGGAGAACTCACCAACTCTCATGGCAGCCTGTTCCACTCATTGATCACTCTAACTGTCAAAAAGTTTTTCTAATATCTAATCTGTGTCTCCTCCCCTTCAGTTTCATCCCATTGCTTCTAGTCTTTCCATGTGCAAATGAGAATAAAGTTGATCCTTCTACAATGTGACAGCCCTTTAGATATTTGTATACAGCTATTAAGTCTCCTCTCAGTCTTCTCTTTTGCAAACTAAACATTCCCAAATCCTGCAACCTTTCCTCATAAGACAGGGTTTGCAGACCGGTCACCATTCTGGTCGCTCTTTTCTGAACTTGCTCCAGTTTGTTGATGTCTTTTTTAAAATGTGGTGCCCAAAACTGGACACAGTATTCCAGATGAGGTCTGACCAAAGAGGAGTAGAGGGAAATAATGACTTCACGTGATCTAGACTGTATGCTTCTGTTAATACATCCTAGAATTGCATTTGCCTTTTTTGCTGCTGCATCACACTGTTGACTCATATTCAGGCTGTGATCTATTAGTATACCCAAGTCTTTTTCACATGTGCTGTTGCTTAGCCCTATTCCTCCCATTCTGTATATGCTTTTTTCATTTTATTGCCCAGATGTAGTACTTTGCATTTCTCCCTGTTAAAAACCATTTTGTTAGTTGCTGCCCACTGCTCCAGTTTATATCTTTTTGAATCCTCTCTCTCTCTTCTCTAGTATTAGCTATCCCTCCTAGCTTTGTGTCATCAGCAAATTTAATCAGTTTACCCTCAATTCCTTCATCTAAATCGTTGATAAAGATGTTGAACAATACAGGGCTCAGGACAGAGCCCTGTGGTACCCCACTTGAGACATTCTTCCAACTGGATGTGCAGCCATTTACGACCACTCTTTCGGTCCGATCACTAAGCCAGTTATGAATCCACCTTACAGTTGCCTTGTCCATTCCATACTTAGTCATTTTTTCAATAAGGATTGTATGAGATACTTTGTCAAATGCTTTGCTGAAGTCAAGATATACTATATCTACAGCATTTCCTTGATCCACTCAATCAGTGATTCCGTCATAGAAGGAAATTAAGTTAGTCTGACATGACTTATTAGTTACAAACCCATGCTGACTCTGTTTAATCACTTCATTCTTATCCAGGTACTGACATACATGTTGTTTAATAATTTGTTCAAAGATCTTTCATGGTATAGAAGTCAGACTCACCGGCCTATAGTTGCCTGGGTCCACCTTCTTCCCCTTTTTGAAGATAGGAACAACATTTGCTCTTCTCCAGTCTTCTGGGACTTCTCCTGTTCTCCAAGAATTTTCAAAGATTATGGAGAGGGGTTCAAAAATTTCTTCTGCTATCTCCTTCAGTACTCTGGGGTGTAATTCATCTGGACCTGGAGACTTGAATTCATTTAGGTTAGCTAAGTGTTTCCTCACTATCTTTCTGTTTATAGATATCCTGGATTCTTCTATTCCCTTAATAGGACAGTGAAGAACAGTTGATGTTACATTTCCTTTCTGAGAGAAAACAGATGCAAAATAGGAATTTAAAAGTTCGGCCTTCTCAACATCCTGTCTTACCATTTCATCATTTTCATCCTGTAAAAATCCTATAGCATCTTTGACTTTTCTTTTACTTTTGACATATCCCCAAAATCCTTTAATATTGCTTTTGACATCACTTGCAAGCCTCAATTCAATGTCAGCTTTAGATAATCTGATTTGTGCCCTGCAGGTTCTGCAGACAGCATTATATTCTTCTTTAGATATGCCTCCCTCTTTCCATTTTATAAACATTTTTTTCTTCCTTTTTAGCATGTGCTTAAGTTCTGTGTTCATCCATCCTGGTTTCCTTAAATGCTTCCTATTCTTCCCTCTTTTCGGAATTGTTAACAATTGTGCTTTGCGAATTTCATTTTTCAAGATTTCCCATCCTTCCTGGACATTTTTGTCTTTAAGGATATCCAGCCATTGGATCCCTCCAATTCTCTTTCTGAATCCCTTAAAATCTGCCTTTCTGAAATCTAACCTTAACGTCTGAATCTTCACAGGTCTTCCTCCTCTAGTTATCCAAAATTCTAAAATAGCATGGTCGCTACCTCCTAGGGTTCCAGCCACTTTTACCTCCTCAACCATTTCCTCCCTGTTTATAAGGATTAGATCCAAGGTAGCAGTTCCCCTTGTTTTCTCCCCTACCTTTTGGAAGATAAAGTTGTCAGCAAGAGAGGATAAGAATTTCCTTGACCTGTTAGTTTTGCTTGAGAGTGATTCCCAACAAATGTCTGGATAGTTGAAATCTCCCATGACAACTATGTCATATTTTTTGGAGAACTTGGCCATTTGATGCATAAAGAGTTCATCCATATCTTCAGCTTGCACAGGCGGCCTGTAGGAAATGCCTACAATGGTGTTCTTTCCATTGTTCTGTCCTTGTATTCTTACCCAAACAGTTTCCACAGAACTCCCAGTCTCTGAAGCTTCAACCTCTGTGCAGATATACGCGTTTCTAACATTCAATGCGATACCTCCTCCTTGTTTATCAAGTCTGTTTCTTGCAAATAAGTTGTATCCTTCTAGTCTTGTATTCCAATCATGTGTATTGTCCCACCAAGTTTCAGTGATTCCAATGACATCATATTTCTTTTCCTGTGTTAGTAGTTCCAATTCTCCTTGTTTGTTGCCCATGCTTTGTGCATTAGTATAGAAACATTTTAGTTTGTGATTGATTTCTCTTTCTCCAATATTGTTATTAATTAGATTCTTTTGTCTTTGTTCTTCCTTTCCACTTCTAATAGCAGAGTTCTCAATAACATTTGTCAGGTGTATGGCATTTTCTGGCCTTTTGCTTTCCTTCCCATGTTGTTCTAGTTTAAAGCGCTCCTTACAACTGTAGCAAGGCAACTTCCAAATACATGTTTTCCAGTCTTCGTAAGGTGCACCCCATCTCTAGCAAGTAGTCCATCGTATAGGTAATTCACTCCGTGATCCAGAAATCCAAATCGTTGCCGACGGCACCATCGACGTAGCCAGTTGTTCACCTGCAGAATCTTATTCCACCTCCTTGTTCCATGGCCATCCACTGGGAGGATGGAAGAGAAGACCACCTGCACTCCCAGTTCTTTCACTTTCTTGCATAAGTTTTCAAAGTCTCTGCAGATGGTTTCTAGCTCGTTTCTTGTGGTGTCATTTGTCCCCACATGTAGTAGCAGGAATGGGTAGTCATCTGTAGATCTGAAGAATCCTGATATCCTGTCAGATACATCTTTAATTTTTGCACCTGGAAGACAGCACATTTCTCTTGAAGTTATATCCGGTCTGCAGATAGCGGCCTCTGTTCCTCTCAACAGGGAATCCCCCATGACCACCACTCTCCACTTCTTCACAACATTTTTCTTTCTCCATCCAGGAGGACTCTGAAGGCGTACAAGGTTGCTGTTTGTGGGTAAAGTCTTAAGCCCCAATTACACACGGCGATATTGCTAGCGATATCACTGAAGCGACAACGATTTTGTGACGCAACAGCGACATCGCTAGCGATCTCGCTAAGTGTGACACGCGGAAACGACCGGCTCCCTGCTGCGATGTTGCTGATCGTGCGCGAACGTTCAGGATCATTTTTTGATCGCTGGCGTCACGCTGACCAGCATGCATCGCTGTGTTTGACGCCCCTTATCAACGACGAGCGACCTCGTTGGTGACTCCGAACTCATATAGATAGCGCTGTAGGACGCCTATTCAAAGTCTGAATTGCTATTATAGACTGTGTGTGACACGGTACCAATGATCGCAGTGGTCGTTACTGACATCGCTGATCGCTGATGCTTCGTTATGAAGATGGGCCTGTATGACTGCTTACTAGCGATGCACAAACGATCTTAGCCAGATCGTATCGTTGTCGGAATCGATGGTGCGTCGCTACTTGTAACGGTACCCTTATCCTGATGTATTTCTTCATCGTTTTCCTGCGTGAGAGCCTGGTACTGGTTCCTGAGAAGTATGGGTGCTGACTGCCTCCTGATCCTGCTTCTCTGGGTCACATGTTTCCTTTCCTCTGTTTCTTCAGGTGCACTTAGAATTTCTTCTCTTTCTGTAACATGAAGAGATAATTCTGCTCTGTCTAAGAACACTTCACCTTCCTTAATGATCTTCAACATAGCTAATCTCTCTTTGAGATTTTGCAACTTTTCCTCCAACAGGGACACAAGCTTGCATTTGTGGCATGTGAAGTTTGGCTTTTCCACTGGTAAGTCTTTGAACATGTAGCAAGAAATGCAGCTCACCAAATGGCTCCTGGCCTCTTCCATGTTGAGATTTCTTAAAAACGATGAAAGATGAGGCGGTTTTCCGATTTCCTATTTTCAGCTGCAGCGGCCAAAACCCAGTGATCGTTGAGCTCGTGGAGACTCTTCACTTATCCCAGAAGGCACTGGGAATATGCAAATGATCTCCTCAGGACTCTTCCCCTGGTTTTCCGATTTCCTCTTTTCAGCTGCAACGGCCAAAACCCAGTGATCGTTGAGCTCGTGGAGACTCTTCACTTATCCCAGAAGGCACTGGGAATATGCAAATGATCTCCTCAGGACTCTTCCCCTGCTTTACAGCTTGAAGCTGAGGCTGGTTAGTGGCGTCCGCCAGTGCAGCGCTGTACACATTCTGTGCGGTAAGCAACCGTCTGCTGCTTCCTGTGACAGTTAACAGGGCACAGCATACCTTAAGGGTATACCTCTGGCATCGCATTAGCGGTTCCATGCACGAGTGGGTCTAGAGGGGCGCTGACCCCGTGTCTTGGGGCAGCGTCCTGTGACGTCACACTAGCGCTCTCCTCTCCGTAGCCTGTGAGGTATAACAGGTTACGGCTTCTATGCCTGCAAGGGCTGACTCCGTGCAGTAACAGAGTTCGTTCCTATTCACACCGGATCAGTGGTTTCCCACTGTTGTTCGGCTATCCCCCGTTATATCCCATCCATTATTGTCCAGCAGCAGATAACATCTCTGCACGGTGGACCCCGGACTGCGAACGTACCTAGCCGTTACGTATATTTAATTAGGTGCGTTCCACCAGTCTATAACATATTAGCGCCATGGTCTGGCTAACAATGACGGATGACAGGTTTGCAGCAGTCAGTCTCAGCTGCGGATGTTACTGCGGTCGCTGTTCAGGAGGCCACAGAGGCTGTCTCTTGTGTCTCCACTGCCATCCCTGCTCCGACATTGTCCCGCCTTCCGCTGCCTGAAAAGTTCTCGGGCGATAGTGTCTCTTGTAGGGGTTTCATGAGCCAATGCGCTACTCAGAGCTGCTGGCCGCGCGATTCCCCTCCGAGCGGGCTAAGGTGGGATTCGTCATCCCCCTCTTGTCGGGCAGGATTCTGGAGTGGGCCTCCCCACTGTGGGAGCGTGGTGACCCCGTGGTACAGAGCAACTCTCAATTCCTAGTCTCCCTGAAGCAGGTTTTTCTGGGACCACGGGTCACACACGATACCGTGCTCCAGTTGTTGACGTTGACACAGGGTTCGCTCCCGGTCAGCCAGTATGCCATCCGATTTCAGACGCTGGCTTCCGAGCTGGAATGGCCAGACAAGGCCCTTATACCAGTTTTCTGGAGGGATTTGGCTGATCATGTTAAGGACGCTCTGGCCACTCGGGAGGTTCCTGTCACTCTGGAGGAGCTGATTACCATCTCCACCCGCATTAATCTCCATTTCTTAGAACGCGGGTTGGAATGCTCCCAGTCCAGACAGAGGTTTAGTTTGGCACCAACCTTCTCCAAACCTCTGGAACGTCTCGATTAAGCATCCGAGTCGTCGGAGGCTATGGAGGTGTCACGTACGGGGTCTAAGTCCCTCTATGACCGAACCTCCATAGTTTGTTTCCATTGCCGACAGTCTGGTCACTTAGCCAATAGGTGCTCACAGCGCTCAGGAAACACCCACATCTAGTGGTAATAGGAGGAGGCCTACTAGACACCACACCATTCTCCTCCAAGCTAACCTTCAAGGGAATGCTAGAGTTCGGTTCCTCCACCCTAGCAGTAGAGGTTTGCGTGGATTCCGGAGTGGAGGGCAATTTTATGTCCTCGGCCTTCGCTCTACGGCACGCAATCCCCTTGGTTTTGCTACCCCAGCCTGTCACCATCAGGGTGGTGAACAGCTCGACTCTACCCTCTCAGATTACCCATCAGACTGCTCCACTAAGGCTCTTGCTGTCTCCATCCCATCACAATATAGTGTCCCTCCTTAAAATGCCCGAGGGCATTGATCAGGTTCTCTTGGGAGTCCCTTGGTTGTGTTGTCACTCGCCCCACATAGAGTGGTCCTCGGGGGGAATTCTTAGTTGGAGCAAGTCCTGTGAGGGTAGATGTCAGAGGAAGTACGTACAGGTTACCTCCATAGAGGTCCCCACAGACCTTGTCTCGCTCCTTAAGCACTATCAGCAGTACGCAGATGTGTTCTCCAAGAGAACGGCAGAGACTCTTCCGCCGCACCACCCCTATGACTGTCCTATAGACCTCTTGCCTGGTGCCGAGCCTCCCTGGGGTCGTGTGTATCCCCTGTCTCTCCTGGAGATGGAGGCCATGTCACAGTATATTAGGGAGAATCTGGCAAGAGGATTTATTAGGAAGTCGGTGTCACCAGCAGGGGCGAGATTCTTCTTTGTTCAGAAGAAGAGTGGAGAATTGCGACCTTGCATCGATTACAGGGGTCTTAATGCCATCATCATTAAGAATAAATACCCACTGCCCCTGCTATTGGAACTGTTCGATAGGTTGCGGGGAGCAAGAGTATTTACCAAACTCGATCTGCGGGGGGCTTACAACTTGATACGTATCCGTGAGGGGGACGAGTGGAAGAGGGCATTTAATACCAGGGATGGCCATTATGAGTATCTGGTAATGCCTCGGCCGTCTTCCAAGACTTTGCAAATGACATTTTCCGAGATATACTTTCCTCTTCGGTGGTGGTCTATCTGGATGATATCGTCATCTTCTCTCCAGATATACAGTCCCCCCGGAGAGAGGTTTGCAATGTCTTCGACCGCTTACGGGCGAACTCACTGTACGCCAAGTTGGAGAAGTGCCTGATTGAGCAGCAGTCCTTGCCTTTCCTGGGCTATATCATCTCGGCCCAGGGTTTGACTATGGATCCTGCCAAGCTGCAGGCAGTAATGGACTGGCAGGAACCCCACTCTTTCAAAGCGGTGCAGCGCGTCTTGGTGTTCATAAACTACTACTGCCAGTTCTTTCCCCACTTCTCCACCTTTGTAGCTCCCTTGGTTGCCCTCACCAAGAAGGGAGCCTACCCCAAGTTGTGGCCTGAACAGGTCTCCAAGGCCTTCTCCATCAAGACTCATTTTGCTGACGCTCCCATTCTCCACCGCCCCGATGTGGATAAACCCTTTGTCACGGGGCAGTAGGGGGAAAACAGAAGACGTGGAACCTGGGCCCCTGAACTGCCCCTCAGGCTAAGGGGGTGCCCTGACTTTCCTTAACTTGGGGGTACACTTGATGGTAGTGAGGCCCAAGTCCCCGACCTGTGCCTATTGTCATGGTTAGGACATGGTTAATGTCCTGCTTTCTCAGGGTTAATTTTGCTGGCCTCTGTTTGGATCTGGGAGGGGTATTTATACTCACTCCAGACTAGGATTCCCTGTCAGCTATACTGTTATTCTAGCTGTGTGTCTGACCCCTGGTGTGCTTGTATACTGCATTGCTTGTTTGATTCCCGTGTATGACCCGGTCTGTCCCCTGACTCTGTTCTCTGTCTCACGTTTTGGTGCTATTGTCTTCTCCGGTTCTGACCTCCTGGCTTGGCTATCGTTACTCCGTTACCGTTTGCCCCTATTGTACCGTCTATTGCCCGTCCTGGTTTTCTGATCTATTGCTACGTCCTGACTATTCGCTCTGTCTAACCCTTTGGTACTGTCGTGCTTTGACCCCAGCTTGATCTGGTTTACGTCCCTGTCTATGCCCCCTGGTAACTTGTCCCGTAGTTATCTTTCTAGGAGTGTTCCTCAGCTCCTAGCTCTGTGGAGCTTAGGCCACGCCCCCAGCAGTCACGTGCTTCATGTCCTGTTAGTCTGAAGCACACATCGTCACCGCTGCTGCCCCGCTCCACAGGTATCTTTGAGCACAGTTTTTGTACTCAGGACACGCGCACTGGCTCAGTGAGCAAGTGCAGTGCGGTGTTCCTGACACTTATCTCCTGTTAAGCCCTGAGCTAAACCCCCAGCCCCCTCCCCAGGAGGTGAGACAGGGAATAAAATGAACTGCACCGCAAACAAAGGAAAGATAAAACAGACACCACAGGGTTAAAGCAACTAAAAAACAAAACTTAGCTTTATCTGCTGCCAATGCTCCAAGCAGCAGAGTAAGGCTCCTGAACTCAGCTTTCAGCAGTAACACCACTGCTCCCGATAGCTCCTCCCTTCAGCAGCAATACCACTGCTCCAGATAAGCTGAACCCCCTCTGCACCAGGTAGGTCCAGTCTTCACCACGGTTGGTTTCCAAATTAACAGTATTACCAACCATAATCTGCAGCACCAGGTGGGCTTATAAAGGGAAGGAGTGGCACACACCTGCATAGATAATTAATCACCATGCAGTAACACCAGCAGCCACCGGGGGGAAAAACCCATCAGCAGACCAACTACAGTTGTAGTAACACCAGCGGCCACCGGGGGCAAAACTGACATTAACCCCCCGATGGCCTGAAAGAGAAAAAGTTTATAAAAGAGTATCCAGAATCTGACAGATCCAAAAATTGATTGTGACAGTAACCCTCCTTCAATGAGCGGCATCTGGACCCTCAACACTGCACTTCACCAGTAAACCACCTACGGTGAGGACGCCTAGATCCATCAGAGTTCACCTCAGCAACCACCTGACTCGCAGGTTTATGGCAAACGTGGGCAGATGGAAGTGGTAACGTATGCTCCGGAGGCACCACAAATCTCCAGAGCGCCGACCTGGAGAATGAGTTGTGTATAGTCATTATTGGGGGTAGCTCCAGCTGGTAAGTCCCCGGGCCGAGGATGGCCGACACCTGATACGTCCCGATCACCCAAAAACTCCAGACCCCAGCAGCACATCTCCACCGGATGTTTTTGGTGGACAGCCATACGTACTCATTCACACACAGGTCCGTACCTGAACGTTTATTGCCATGCACACGTTTGCCACAAGTTGGTGAACTCTTCACAGCACCGACAACAGAGGCGTTCCCCTGTGTCACCACACTCACACCCCCGCAATTCAACCACCACCCTCCTCCGGAACCACCACCCTCCTCCGATCCCTCCTCGTATGAGGCCTCCGCCTCTCAGGGTTGGCTAATGGCAAGGGTTGAGACTTGCTCCTACTCCCTGGCAGCACCTCTGCTGCCCCCACTGGAGAAGAAGGGGACGGTTGTAGAAAGACGGCAGAGACAGTAGCGCCCAGGCAGCATCCCTCACACGACTGATCCCAGCTGACTACTTCCCTAGACCGCCAATCTATGACCGGGTTGTGTTTTTCCAACCAAGGGAGGCCTAAAATGATAGGTGATGGCATTCCCCCCAAGATGTAGCATGACAGGGACTCTACATGATGAGTCCCTATATGCAGATGTGTATTTTCCACGACTTGGGTCAACCTCCCCTGGCGCAATGGGACAGAGTCAATGGCCTGGACGCTTAGGGGTTTGGCCAGCGTCCTACACCTCAGGTCATGGGTCTGGACAAAGTGAGCGTCCACCAGATTGACTCCCGCTCCACTGTCCACAAACACTGGTATGCCTTCAGGTACCCCGCCAACCACCACTTCTGCTGACAAAGCAAAATGGAAGAAATATATATTATGACTGTCGGTTGTGCTCTTTTATGATGGCTGATGGTTGCGCTGTTTTATGAAGACTGTCGGTTGCGCTCTTTTATGATGGCTGATGGTTTCTGTCTTTTATGATGACTGTCGCTTGCGGTCTTTTATAATGACTGTCGGTTGCTCTCTTTTATGATCACTGTCGGTTGCGCTCTTTTATAACTGTCGGTTGCGCTCTTTTATGGTAACTGTCGGTTGCTCTCTGTTATGATGACTGTCAGTTGCGCTCTTTTATGGTGACTGTGGGTTGTGCTCTTTTATGATGGCTGTCGGTTGTACTCTTTAATGATGGCTGTCGGATGCGCTCTTTTATGAGGACTGTCGGTTGCACTCTTTCATGATGGCTGTCGGCTGTGCTCTGTTATGATGACTGTTGATTTTTTTTGTGATGACTGTCGGTTGCGCTGTTATGATGACTGTTGATTGTGCTTTTTTATGGTGACTGTCGGTTGCGCTCTGTTATGACTGTCAGTTGTGCTCTATTATAATGACTGTCGGTTGCGTTCCTTAATGATGACTGTCGGTTGCGCTCTTTTATGATGTCTCTCGGTTGCGCTCTTATGACAACTATCGGTTGCGCTCTTATGACGACTGTCAGTTGCGCTCTTTTATGATCGCTGTCAGTTGTGCTCTTTAATGACGGCTGTCGGTTGCACTTTATTATGATGACAGTCATTGAGCGCCTTTATGATGACTGTTGGTTGCGCTCTTTTATGATGACTGTCGGCTGCGCTCTGTTACAGTATGACTGTCAGTTGCTCTCTTTTATGATGACTGTCGGTGTTACGGACTGGCGGAACGCAACTGATTAAATATACGTAACGGCTAGGTGCGTTCGCAGTCCGGGGTCCACCGTGCAGACATGTTAACTGCTGCTGGACTATAACGGACGGCATATGATGGGGGATAGCCGAACACCGTCGGGAAACTACTGATCCAGTGTGAACAGGAACGAACTCTATTACTGCACAGAGTCCGCCCTTGCAGGCGTAGAAACCGTAACCTTTTATACCTCACAGGCTACGGAGAGGAGAGCACTAGTGTGACGTCTCAGGACGCTGCCCCAAGACACGGAGTCAGCGCCCCTCTAGAACCACTCTCGCATGGAATTGCTACTGCGATGCCAGAGGTATACCCTTAAGGTACGCTTTGCCCTATTAACTATCACAGGGAGCCGCAGACGGTTGCTTACCGAACAAAGTATGTACAGCTCCGCACTGGCAGATGCCACTAACCAGCCTCAGCTTCGAGCTGGAAAGCGCACTATCTGCGCATGGCGCCGCTCTGGCAGACGCTGCAGAAATGCGGTACTGAGGTGCCGTGTGCTGAATGGCGGCCTCATGCGCTACTATGTCAATGGAGCTGAGAGCACTGCGGTGCTAGGCAGTGACAGTACTCGGTGCTGACTAAGAACCCTAAACCCTACAAACATGCATATCAAAGGGAGGGGAAATGTAATAAGTAATTTACCAGTCTCAAACATCCATCATCAAACACACCACTTAGCAACAAGTCTCTATATTAGTGCATGGCCGGGCGGCCATGTAAACCATTTATAGCTGCAGCCTTCCGGGACCTTCCTGGTGGTCCAATCGGAGCAGCAACAGGACCTGAGCAGGTGACCTCTGACCTCCAATGAGAGGTCGTCCCACGGGCATGCTTAGTAGGGGAAAAGCAGGACTTAGTCCCAGGAGCGACTGCTTGCTGCTGACTCACGTTTGATTCAATAGTAGAGCCAGAAGGAACAACCAGATGCCTAGCCTTAGCCTGGGCAAGGCACTGGGACTGACATCTCTGCTGAGCAGCCTCCTCTCTGGCAGGAGAGGAATGGGAGACCACAGAAGGCAAGGCTCGAGTTTCCTCCTGTGCAGAGGCAGGAACCCAATGCCTAACATTGCCTCGCTACGCTCAAAGTCCGCAATGAGTAGTGGAGCTCGGATATTCTCCACCAGCTCTCAGTTCCGCGCCATGAATCCACCAGATAATACTTTTTTTTCCCCCAGTCATTGGAACGCAAGCAGAAATACCCAGTCAATGCCCCCTATGCCACAGTACTTAATTCGCACATTTTTCATCTTGCGCTCGAAATGTTGCCTTTTAGGCTCGTTGAGACCGAACGTTTCCGCAACTTGATGTCGGCGGCCGTCCCAAGGTACTCGGTCCCCAGTCGCCACTATTTCTCTCATTGTGCCATACCGGCATTACACCAGCATGTGTCCCACAACATTACCCGTGCCCTCAACAATGCTGTTACTGATAAAGTCCCCCTAACAACAGACATATGGACAAGTGCCGGTGGGCACGGACAGTACAGCTCACTGATGGCACACTGGGTTAACATAGTGGAAGCCAACACTCTGTCGGAACTTGGGATGGAACATATCCTCCTTATGCCGAGGATTGCGGGCCCTACGTCAGTCAGGGTTGCCCCGACAGTCTACAGCTCCTGCACCACCTCCTCCTCTTCTTCAGCCTCCATGTCTGAAATGAACACATCAGTCAGAACCTGGAAGCACTGTAGCACTGCCTCAGCCAAGCGGTAATGTGGCGCCCTGCATCTTTATCGCCACAAAAGGATTAAATGTGTACTGTTTTGTATGTGTTTTGTGAGCAATGGGAGTTATGCTTTCTCTGCTAGAGACCACAACACACATGCACAATTGACCTCACTTCCTTACTTGTCTGAAGCTTAGAACTTTGCAGACATGCCCCAATTGGGAGGGGGAAGGAGTTGAGAGCTGTTGTTTTCAGTGTGAAGGAAAAGAAGAACTCTTGGAAGCCATGATGACACATGTGCTTGATCCAGGAGTGAGAGCTAATAAGCATCAGGGTGTCAGCCCCTAGACCATCCATGTTTTCAGAGCAGGGTGGTAAGCTGAGAGACTGTGTGGGATTATACAACCAACAGCATAGCGTTTTCTCCCCAGAAAGACTGCAACGAACTAGGATCAGTGAAGGATAGTGCAAGTGGGAACTTGAGCTGCTCACACAATGGATCCATGCTGCAAGTTGCCAAAGGAGAAATACACAGTGAGTAGAGGCTATACTGGAAGTTTTACACTCTGGGAAGCCTTGGTCTCAGAAGGGATTAGAAGAGCAGGAAGCTTACACTGAGTCACAAGCAGATTGAAGGATAACTCCCATTCTTCAGAGCAGACTGTAAACTGGTGAGAGTTGTAATATCTCCTTTGAACTGCACCTGAACTACAGTAAATGATAAAGTGACTTTCCTTGTCTCCTGCTTTATTACTCCGTGCCTTCTACTTTCATCGCAATCTCTGGGGGTCTGCCCTGGTTGAAGAGGGTTTAACATCTGCACTGCCATCACCATCTACTCCCCCAGGGATCATCTGCAGTGCCGGCTATACTACAGTCGAACACTCCAACAGGCGTCACGAATCACTTTATTCCCATTCAATTCTACCCCTTTTATATGACCGCCTGAGGTCACGGACCGGGTCACTGCCACTGTGACATTTCCCATTGAAGTTAATGGGCCCGGCGCCGAGTATCCCATGGCCTCTGGAGCGTGTCATTTTTGGCGTCATGAACAGGATTCGAACAGGATACCGTGCGTGCCTAAAGTCCTACAGGAGCAATGACCTGCATCAACTGAGTTGCACTCCTGCAAGGGTTAACTGGGGGGAAGATGTCTAATCTCGGCGACACTCAGGGTGCAGCAGCTGCTGCTCCCATATTGCCTCTCACCATGCCTTATATACCGGGTGCGACATGGCTGCACAGTACACTGGCGAATCGCACACCTTAAGTGACTTCAAAGAGAAGCTGCGCGGCATGTTTGAAATTTACCCGATATCAGAGGAGCAGAAAGTCAGTATACTTACAAGTCAGCTCAGTGGCGCTGCTCAGAGAGAAGTTAAATCTTGGCCAGCGACTGATAAAAAGACTGTAAAAGACATTTTTGCTAAATTAACCCCTTTACCACCAAGGGTGGTTTGCACGTTCATGACCGAGCCAATTTTTACAATTCTGACCACTGTCCTTTTATGAGGTTATAACTCTGGAACGCTTCAACGGATCTAGGCGATTCTGAGAATGTTTTCTCGTGACATATTGTACTTCACTTTAGTGGTAAAATGTTTTCACTATAACTTGCGTTTATTTATGAAAAAAACAGAAATATGGCGAAAATTTTGAAAATTTTGCAATTTTCAAACTTTGAATTTTTATGCCCTTAGAACAGAGAAATATGTGACACAAAATAGTTACTAAATAACATTTCCCACATGTCTACTTTACATCAGCACAATTTGGGAACCAACATTTTTTTTGTTAGGAAGTTATAAGGGTTAAAAGTTGACCAGCGATTTCTCATTTTTACAACAAAACTTACAAAACCATTTTTTTAGGGACCACCTCACATTTGAAGTGACTTTGAGGGGTCTATATGGCAGAAAATACCCAAAAGTGACACCATTCTAAAAACTGCACCCCTGAAGCTACTCAAAACTACATTCAAGAAGTTTATTAACCCTTCACAGGAGCAGAAGCAACGTGGAAGGAAAAAATGAACATTTAACTTTTTGTTAGGCGTCGGATACCTGACACTGCACAGCAGGAATCCAGAGACAGACACCAAGCGGTCTCCCATTCTTCTCCAACCACACCAGGTGCTGCTCAGCAATCACAGGGAGCAAGGCATGCTGCGCAGACTCACTCTGACAGCCTAGATGTTGCTGCCACCTCTGGTGCAGTAATGGTAGCGCAACCTGCTCTGCAGGGAACCGCTCCAGAGCCTAAGTCCTAGTGTCGTGCTACTTTGCATGCCCGCAAGGTGACCTCTCACTGGAGAGCAGGGGTCACATGCTCAGGTCCTGCGTCAGATCTGCTTGGTCCTTTCCAGGGTACTGGAAGGTCCCGGAAGCGCATGGCTATAAAAATCCCGCATGGCGGTTCGGCCATGCGCTAGTGTAGACTCAGATTGATATGTGTGTATGGTGATGGATGCATGGACTGGTGACTGACTTATTATGAAACCCCTTCCCTCTGACATTACGGATGGTGACAGTATTTTGGCTTAGTCAGTGCCAGGTTGTGGCAAGCTACAAGCCACTGTGCTTACCACACCTACACTAGTGTCCGTCTCCTCCGGCACCGTCATTCAGCGGCTATCCTTACCGCCGCACTGTAGTAGCAGTATCTATTGGCGATTGCGGCTGCAATGCCACCCGCTGGTTTCCTATGAGGCTAACAGGGCCAGCGTGTCTCTTATTTATGTTCGGCGTCTCTGTGTCTGAACAGAGCCGATCCTAAGCTCTTGGGGTGACGTTAACCCGGGCGCTGTACCACACCTTTAGCGTATCTGCCATTGTCCAGCAGCGGTCTTGTCATCTACCGCACGGTGGACCCCGGGCGGCGAATGCACCTCCTATTATTTATATCTGGTGCGTTCTGCCGACCCTAACATTACACTAGCGCCAGGGTCTGGCTGGCAATGGCAGACCTGTTGCAGCGCTACATTCGGCAGCTGGAGAGCAGGTTGGTGGCTATTGAGAGAGCCAACTCAGCTGTGAACGCTGCGCTGGCTGCTGCCCAGACAGTCGCTGAGGCTGTCTCACGTGTGCCCACACTATTGCCCACGCCGACAATTTCTTGCCTCCCGCTCCCCGACAAGTTTTTGGGTGACAGCGCCACCTGTAGGAGATTCGTGAGCCAGTGTTCTATTCAGCTCGAGTTACCGGCTGCACGGTTTCCTACAGAGCGGGCTAAGGTGGGGTTTATTGTATCATTATTGTCTGACAGGGCATTACAGTGGGCTACACCATTGTGGGAACGTGATGATCCTGTGGTTCATGGTGCTGCTCAGCTCCTCGCGGCCCTGAAGCAGGTCTTTCTGGGACCACGGATCACACACGATAGCTCACTCCAGTTATTATCTCTAACACAGGGTTTACTCTCTGTCAGCCATTATGAAGTCCGGTTCCAGACATTGGCTTCCGAATTAGAGTGGCCGGACAAAGCATTAGTCCCGGTGTTTTGGAGAGGGTTGGCTGAGCATGTAAAAGATGCTCTAGCTACTAGAGAAGTTCCCACAAGTCTGGAAGAACTGATTGCAGTTTCCACCCGCATTGACCTCCGGTTTACAGAGCGCGGGCTGGAACGTGCACAATCCAGACAAAGGGTTAATTTGGCTCCCACCTTCACCGAGCCGCTGAGATACCCTGCACAGGAGCTTGTACCCTCTGAACCTATGGAGGTGTCCCACACCGATTCCAAGCCACGTCCGGTGCGAAGCTCTGTATGTTGCTATCGGTGCCGACAGTTTGGTCACTCGGCTAGCACGTGTCCTTTGCGGGCGAACAAACGCCCGCAGGAGGTGGTCAGTCCAACATGAAACCCTTCTCACCCAAACCGGTATTCCGGGGTACCTTAGACAGTGGGTCCTCCACCTGGGAGGCAGAGGTTATCGTGGATTCCAGGGCCGAAGGGAATTTTATGTCCTCAACCTTCGCCCAGAAACACGCTATTCCCCAGGTGTTGCTGTCCCAACCACTGAGCATCATGGTGGTTAATGGTGCGCATTTGCCTACTCAGGTGACACATCAGACAGCCCCACTCAGGCTTTCTATCTCTCCCTCCCATCGAGAGACCTTGTCCCTGCTCATTTTGCCTGATGGTATCGACCAGGTGCTTCTTGGTCTTCCTTGGCTCCTTTGCCACTCTCCTTATATCGAGAGGGCGTCAGGGAAAATGCTGGCTTGGAGCAAAGACTGTGAGGGAAGATGTCTGAAGGGCAGTCTTCAGGTGGCTTCCACTGAAGTGCCTGTGGATCTCTCCCCGCTTCCTAAACCCTACCACCAGTACGCGGACGTCTTCTCCAAAAAATCTGCGGAGACGCTCCCACCGCACCGTCCATATGATTGCCTGATAGACCTCATGCCAGGCACAGAACCTCCTAGAGGCTGTGTGTATCCACTATCACTCCCCGAAACAGAAGCTATGTCACAATATATCCGGGAGAACCTGGCTAGAGGTTTTATCAGGAAGTCGGTGTCGCCGGCTGGTGCAGGGTTCTTCTTCGTTCAGAAGAAGAGCGGAGAGTTACGTCTCTGCATTGACTACAGAGGTCTCAATGCTATCACGGTTAAAAACAAATACCCCCTACCGTTGATCTCTGAGTTGTTTGACAGGTTGCGAGGGGCCCGGATCTTTACTAAGTTAGATCTGTGGGGGGCATGCAACCTGATCCGCATTCGCGAAGGAGACGAATGGAAGACAGCTTTTAATACCAGGGATGGCCATTACGAATATCTGGTTATGCCTTTTGGCCTTTGTAATGCGCCAGCTGTCTTCCAGGATTTTGTCAACGACGTCTTACACGACATGCTTTCTACCTCGGTGGTGGTATATCTGGATGATATACAAATCTTTTCGCCAGATTTGACCACCCACCGGAGGGACGTCTGCAGGGTCTTCGACTGTCTGCGGGAGAAATCTCTTTTTGCCAAGCTGGAGAAGTGCCAGTTTGAGCAGGAGTCCTTGCCGTTCCTGGGCTATATCATCTCGGCCCAGGGGCTGGCCATGGATCCTGCCAAAATACAAGCGGTAATGGACTGGCAGGAACCTCATTCACTCAAAGCGGTGCAGCGCTTTTTGGGGTTCGTGAATTACTATCACCAGTTTAAACCACACTTTTCCACACTGGTGGCTCCTTTGGTTGCTCTCACCAAGAAAGGCGCTAACCCCAACGCTTGGTCTGAACAGGTCTCCAAGGCCTTCACGGCTATAAAATCTCATTTTGCTGGCGCTCCCATTTTACATCGTCCCGATGTGAATAAACCATTTATTCTAGAGGTAGATGCCTCTTCCGTCGGTGCAGGAGTAGTCCTCTTCCAGAAGGATGCTCAAGGTCGGAAGCATCCATGCTTCTTCTTCTCAAAGACCTTCTCACCGGCGGAGAAGAATTACTCCATCGGTGACAGGGAGCTGCTGGCCATGAAGTTGGCCTTTTCAGAGTGGAGACATCTGCTGGAAGGGGCTCGGTTCCCTTCCAGGTATATACAGACCATAAAAACCTGGTCTATTTGCAGACGGCCCAGTGCCTGAACTCCCACAGGCTAGGTGGTCGCTCTTCTTTTCCCGCTTCCGCTTCACCCTGCATTACCTCTCCGGAGAGAAGAATGTCCGTGCGGATGCTCTTTCATGCTCGGTGGTTTCTGCGGAAGAGGAAGAGGCTGAGCCTCGGTTAATTCTCCCGCCAGAGAGTTTTACGACAGTGGCTCTAGTCGCTCTCGAGTCAGTGCCACCAGGCAAGACCTTGGTGCCTCCTCAGCTACGGCCGGAGGTTCTCACCTGGGCACATGCCTCCAGGGTGGGTGGTCATTTTGGCAATAAACGGACCACCGAACTCTTGGCAAGGTCATATTGGTGGCCACATATGGCTCGAGATGTCAAAGAATACGTGCAAGCATGCGTCTCGTGTGCTCGAAACAGACCCTCTAGACAGAGGTCGGCGGGGCTGTTGTATCCCCTGCCAGTGGCGGATAGACCATGGGAGATGGTTGGCATGGATTTCATAGTTGGCCTGCCCAAGTCTGGTGGCAGTACGGTCATCTGGGTGGTCACCGACCATTTTTCCAAAATGGTGCATCTGGTGCCACTTTGCCTGCTTTCCGCTCGAGGTCTGGCCACTTTGTTCATTAAGCACGTTTTCCATTTGCATGGCATGCCGGACAAAATCGTGAGTGATTGAGGTCCCCAGTTTTGGAGGGAGCTCTGCAGCTTACTCAGCATCGAGCTAAATCTGTCCTCCGCCTACCATCCCGAGACGAATGGCTTGGTCGAGAGAGCCAACCAGACCTTGATCACCTATCTACGGCATTTTGTCTCTGCCAGGCAGGATGACTGGGCATCCTTGCTACCTTGGGCTGAATTTGCCCTAAACAATGCGGTGGCTGATTCCACTGGTCAGACGCCCTTTCTCTTAAACTACGGCCAACATCCACGCTTCCCTGTCCCGATGCCAGTGTCCTCCGCAGACTCCAGGGTGGCAGACTGGGCAGTGGAGGCCCGGGACATCTGGGATCGGACCCAGGATGCTATCCGTGCCTCTAAGGAGAGGATGAGGACGTCCGCCGACATGCATCGGCGTCCCGCTCCAAGCTTCTCCCCTGGCGACATGGTGTGGCTCCACCCAAAACATCAAACTACGGGTCGAATCCCCTAAGTTCGCGCCGTGATATATTGGACCATTCAAGGTCTTCGAGCGAATTAGCTCGGTGGTCTACCGCTTGGCTCTTCCTCCACATTTAGCCATTTCGGACGTGTTTCATGTGTCCCTCCTCAAACCAGTTCACATGGCCCGGTTTTCCGAGTCATCGGCCGGGTCGTCAGACTTATCGTCTGACGAGTTTGAGGTTAATGCCATCGTAGGGCGCCGGTTTGTCCGTGGCAAAAAATTTTATTTAGTGGATTGGAAAGGTCACGGGCCCGAGGATCGAACCTGGGAGCCGGTGGAAAACATCCACGCACCGCTCCTGATAGCGGCTTTTGAGTGCAGTGAAGCGGGGGCCATGTTAGGTGTCGGATTCCTGACACTGCACAGCAGAAATCCACAGCCAGACATCCAGCAGCCTCCCATTGTCCTCTGACCGCTCCGGGTGCTGCTCAGCAATCACGGCGAGCCAGGCGTGCTGCTCAGACTCGCTCTGACAGCCTGGATGTTGCTGCCACCTCTGGTGCAGTAATGGTAGCGCAACCTGCTCTGCAGGGAACCGTTCCAGAGGCTAAGTCCTCTTGCCGTGCTACTGGGCATGCCCGCAAGGTGACCTCTCACTGGAGAGCAGGGGTCACATGCTCAGGCCCTGCGTCGGATCTGATCTGATTGGTCCTTTCCAGGGTACTGGAAGGTCCCGGAAGCACATGGCTATAAAAAGCCCGCATGGCGGCTCAGTCATGCGCTAGTGTAGACTCAGATTGATATGTGTGTATGGTGATGGATGCATGGACTGGTGACTGACTTATTATGAAACCCCTTCCCTCTGACATTACAGATGGTGACAGTATGTTTGTTTAGTCAGCGCCAGGTTGTGGCAAGCTACACGCCACTGTGCTTACCACACCTACACTAGCGTCCGTCGGTGTCCGGCTCCTCTGACACCGTCATTCAGCGGCTATCCTTACCGCCGCGCTGCAGTAGCAGTATCTATTGGCGATTGCGGCTGCAACGCCACCCGCTGGTTTCCTGTGAGGCTAACAGGGCCAGCGACTGTCTCTTATTTATGTTCGGCGTCTCTGTGTCTGAGCAGAGCTGATCCTAAGCTCTCGGGTGACGTTAACCCGAGCGCTGTACCGCACCTTTAGCGTATCTGCCATTGTCCAGCAGCGGTCTTGTCATCTACCGCACGGTGGACCCCGTGCGGCAAACGCACCTCCTATTATATATATCTGGTGCGTTCCGCCGACCCTAACACTTTTTAGTCACAAAAATGATATTTTAGCAACAATTTTTTTATTTTCCCAAGGGTAACAGGAGAAATTGGACCCCAAAAATTGTTATACTATTTGTCCTGAGTACGCTGACACCCAATATGTGGGGGGGAACCACTGTTTGGGCACATGGCAGGGCTCAGAAGTGAAGGAGCCCCGTTTGACTTCTTCAACCTAAAATTGGCTGGAATTGAGATCGGACGCCATGTCGCGTTTGACGAGCGTCTGATGTGCCTAAACAGTGGAAACCCCCCACAAGTGACCCCATTTTGGAAACTAGACCCGCTAAGGAACTTATCTAGATTTCTGGTGAGCACTTTGAACCCCCAAGGGCTTCACAGAAGTTTATAACGCCCGGGCATGAAAATAAAAAATCATATTTTTTCCACAAACATGATCATTTAGTCCCCAATATTTTGTTTTCCCAAGGGTAACAGGAGAAATTGGACCCCAAAGGTTGTTGTCAAATTTGTCCTGAGTACGCTGTTACCCAATATGTGGGGGGGAACCACAATTTGGGCACATGGCAGGGCTCAGAAGGGAAGGAGCCCCGTTTGACTTTTTCAACCTAAAATTGGCTGGAATTGAGATCGGACGCCATGTCGCGTTTGACAAGCGTCTGATATGCCTAAACAGTGGAAACCCCCCACAAGTGACCCAATTTGGGAAACTAGACCCCCTAAGGAACTTATCTAGATGTGTGGTGAGCACTTTGAACCCCTAAGGGCTTCACAGAAGTTTATAACGCCCGGGCGTGAAAATAAAAAAATCATATTTTTTCCACAAACATGATCATTTAGTCCCCAATATTTTGATTTCCCAAGGGTAACAGGAGAAATTGGACCCCAAAGGTTGTTGTCAAATTTGTCCAGAGAACACTGATACCCATTATGTCGGGGGGAACCACTGTTTGGGCACATGGTAGGGCTCAGAAGGGAAGGAACCCCGTTTGACTTTTTCAACCTAAAATTGGCTGAAATTGAGATCGGACGCCATGTCGCGTTTGACGAGCGTCTGATGTGTCTAAACAGTGGAAACCCCCTACAAGTGACCCCATTTTGGAAACTAGACCCCCTAAGGAACTTATCTAGATGTGTGGTGAGTACTTTGAACCCCCAAGTGTTTCACTAAAGATTATAATGCCCGGGCGTGAAAATATAAAATCCTGTTTTGTTCCCACATAAATGATCATTTAGTCCCCAATTTTTAATTTTCCCAAGAGTAACTGGAGAAATTGGTCCCCAAAAGTCGTTGTCCAATTTTTCCTGAGTACACTGATACCCCACATGTGGGAGAAAACTACTGTTTGGGCACATGGCAGGGCTCGAAAGGGAAGTAATGACGTTTTGGAAAGCAGACTTTGATGGAATGGTCTGCGGGCGTCATGTTCCGTTTGCAGAGCCCTTGATGTTCCTAAACAGTAGAAACCCCCCATAAGTGACCCCATTTTGGAAACTAGACCCCCTAACGAACTTATCTACATGTTTGGTGAGCACTTTGAATCCCCAAGTGTTTCACTAAAGATTATAATGCCCAGGCGTGAAAAATCCTGTTTTGTTTCCACATAAATGATCATTTAGTCCCCAATTTTTAATTTTCCCAAGAGTAACAGGAGAAATTGGACCCCAAAAGTCGTTGTCCAATTTGTCCTGAGTACTCTGGTACCCCACATGTGGGAAAAAACTGTTTAGGCACACGTCGGGGGTCGAAAGGGAAGTAGTGTCGCTTTGGAAAGCAGACTTTGATGGTCTGCTGGCGTCATGTTCCGTTTGCAGAGCCCCTGATGTGCCTAAACAGGAAAAAAAACCCACATGTGACATCATTTTGGATACTAGACCCCCAAAGAACAAATCTAGATGTGCCCCCAACTAATCTAATGTAAATTAGTAGTGCATGGAGGTGTGGTACAATTTGAAGCAATCCTTCATACACAGGCCAGGTTTTTCGGGGCAGGTGTCGCATTGATAAGTGGTGTCCCTGCGTATTCCTTTTTTGTAACACACTCAACACCTTTTTTGCGGCTAACCTTTTCTTGGGGTTGGCGGGACCACCCCCGGAAAATGCTGACCTGGTACAATACGAGCACCTTCAGTTCCAGAAGTACTGGGGCCCGCTCCTTCCTGAGCGCCAAACATCAGGGCCTTAACCACTACCTCCTGGAACTGAAGGTACGACGTATTGCTGGGGCATGCACATTGTGACAGCAGGAATGCGTTGAGCATTTCCTTTTGGACGATGTGCACGGCCAGCTTTTTATACCACACCTTGGCCTTCCTCGATGCATTGTACGGTTGGAGGAGTTGATCGAAGAGATCAACGCCCCCCATGTTTTTGTTGTACCCCACTACACATGTCAGTTTGCGGACCTGTGTAAAGGTACCCCGTACAGTGCAGAGGGTACTGCCATCACCATGTATGGTGGTCAAGAGATGGACATCTCTCTTGTCCTTGTAGTTGACCACCAGCAGGTGGTCGCTACATTGGGCTTTGCTCTCACCTTTTCGGAGCATCTGCCCAAGTAGCGTCTTCGGGAGGCCTCTCTGATTTTTGCGGAAAGTACCGCAGTCTGCAGTACCTCGTACAGAGAGGGATTTGTAGAGTGGGATGCTGGTATAAAAGTTATCAGTGAAGAGGTGATAACCTTTATCCAGCAGTTGGTGCACCAAATCCCACACAATTTTCCCACGCACTCCCAGGAAAGGGGGACACTCAGGGGGTTCAATCCTGGTGTCCTTCCCTTTGTAAACTCTAAACCTGTGGGTGTACCCTGAGGTACTCTCACACAGCTTATAGAGTTAGATTCCGTACCTGGCCCTCTTACTGGGCAGGTATTGACGGAATCGCAGCCTTCCCTTGAAGTGAACCAAGGACTCATCCACGCAGATGTCCCTTTGGGGCACGTACACTTCAGCAAACTTTTTGTTGATGTGTTCGATGACCGGCCGAGCTATGAAAAGATGGTCAAAGTTGGGGTCATCTCGTGCGGGACACTGTGCATTATCAGTATAATGCAGAAACTTGTGGATGGCCTCAAAACGCGTCCGGACCATGACCATTCGGAACACTGGAGTATTGTATAAAATATCAACACTCGAATATGGCCGAATTTCCGGCTTCTTCAGTACCCCCATATGGAGGACCAGGCCCCAAAACTGCATCATTTCAACTGCGTCTACAGGAGACCAGTTTGAAAATGATGAACGTTTGTTTTGCTCCAAAAATTGACGAGCGTACAAATTTGTTTGCTCCACCATGAGGTTAACAAAATCCTCAGAGAAAAAGACTTTGAAAAGGTCAATTTCTGTGAGGCCGGTGGTGTCAAACTTGATTCATGATTCCGCCACAAAATCTGGAATCAGTGGCAAAGGTGGGTGGAGGGGGGTACAAAAAAGGGGAGATGGGGGATTGGGGTGGATGAAGACAGATTGGGCAGGAATCAACAGTTAGGGTTGTAGTTAGGTGGCACAAAGGGGGGTGAAAAAAATGAAAAACGGCAGGCACAAGCTTGGATAAGTGAAGTGTGTCACTTATCCAAGTTTTGCGGCTGTGGGATATGTGTACAGAGGTGGCGCAAAGGGGGCTAAGGAAAAAAAAGCGAGCATGAGCGTTGATCGGTGAACTGCGTCACCGATCAACGCTCGGCGGCTGCGCACGGAGGTGGTGCAAAAGTGGGGTGGAGGGGGGGAAAAATAGGGGGAAGGGGGATGGGGGGATTGGGGTGGATGAGGAGAGATTGGGCAGGGATCAGTTAGGGTTGTAGTTAGGTGGCACAAAGGGGGGTGAAAAAAATGAAGGAGGGCGGAGGGGGTAAAAAGGGGGTAGAAAGAGGGGGAAGGAGGGATGGGGGATGAAGATAGATGGGGGTGAAGATAGATTGGGCAGGGGATCAGAGATCAGGAACACTTAAAGGTTGGCGTTTTTTTCTTTTTTTCTTCTTTCTGCAGGTATTGTGACGCTACAAGTTGTGGCACCACAATACCCAGCAGGAGCACTTGCTGCATCCGACCTCTCTGCAGGAATCCTCAGCTAGAGTGAGGACGCCTGCAGACAGGTCAGAGGCAAGTCAGGGGCAGGTCACAGAGCGGTCACATCGCTGCTGTGACCTGTCATTGGTGGGATCGAATGATTACATCGATCAACCAATCCCTGATCTGCCTGGTGACCATGGCAACTGCCTAGGATCGGAGCTCACAGCTCCGATTCCTAGGCAGGTCATGCCCAGGTCACCAGCAGGGCACAGAGCGGTCACATGTGACCACAGCTGTGCCCTGTGGTTGGCGCGATCGCCGATCTAATCGATCGCGCCAGCCAGCTCCTGCAGGCCCTGCACCAGGCTCCAGGCTAAGATCGGTGCTAATATAGCACCGATCCGGGTCGGTACTGGCAGGGTACAGCGGCGGTATAGCGCCGCTGTGCGCTGCGATTGGCGCGATCGATTAGATCGGCGATCGCGCTAATCTGGGGCTTAGCACATCATTGTTACAGCCAAGCTGATTGGCTGAAACAATGAGAAATGCTGCGATTGGCTGTTCAGAATTGAACAGCCAATCACAGCGCTTTGAATGCCGGGGGGGTGGGATCGCAGCCCGGGAGGCCAACGCCATCTTCTGTAAGGTGAGATGGCGCCGGAATTTTAATGCGATCACCGCGACTAAAGTCGCGGTATCGCATTAAAGGGCCCGACGTACTATCCCGTCCACGGTCATACGGACCCGGGTACCGTGGACGGGATAGTACGTCGGATGTCAGAAAGGGGTTAAAGGATACATTTGACACTCATACTGCTTCAAAAATAAAGATGCGATTTTTCAGCTGCAAACAGAAACCACAGGACACTGTTAGAGACTATGCCCTTAACCTGCAGGAGGTGCTGCAGGCCATTAAACCCTTAACCCCCAAGGGTGGTTTGCACGTTAATGCCCGGGCCAATTTTTACAATTCTGACCACTGTCCCTTTATGAGGTAATAACTCTGAAACGCTTCCATGGATCCCGGTGATTCTAACATTGTTTTCTTGTGACATATTGTACTTCATGATAGTGGTAAAATTTAATTCATATAACTTGCGTTTATTTGTGAAAAAACGGAAATTTGGCAAAAATTTTGAAAATTTCGCAATTTTCCAACTTTGAATTTTTATGCCCCTAAATCACAGAGATACGGCACACAAAAAACTTAATAAGTAACATTTCCCACATGTTTGCTTTACATCAGCACAATTTTGGAACCAACATTTTTTTTTTGTTAGGAAGTTATAAGGGTTAAAAGTTGACCAGCGATTTCTCATTTTTGCAACACCATTTTATTTTTACGGACCACATCACATTTGAAGCCACTTTGAGGGGTCTATATGATAGAAAATGCCCAAAAGTGACACCATTCTAAAAACTGCACCCCTTAAGGTGCTTAAAACCACATTCAAGAAGGTTATTAACCCTTCAGGTGCTTCACAGGAATTTTTTGAATATTTAAAAAAAAATGAACATTTAACTTTTTTTCACAAAAAAATACTTCAGGTTCAATTTTTTTTTATTTTACCAAGTGTAAAAGGAGAAATTGGACTGGAAAAGTTATTGTGCAATTTATCCTGAGTACACTGATACCTGATATGTGGGGGGGAACCACTGTTTCGGCGCATGACAGAGCTCAGAAGGGAAGGAGCGCTGTTTGACTTTTTCAATGCAAAATTGGCTGGAATTCAGATCGGATGCCATGTCACGTTTGGAGAGCCCCTGATGTACCTAAACAGTGGAAACCCCCCACAAGTGACCCCATTTTTGAAACTAGACCCCCCAAGGAACTTATCTAGATATGTGGTGAGCACTTTGAACCCCCCAGTGCTTCACAGAAGTTTATAACGCCCGGGCGTGAAAATAAAAAAATCGTAGTTTTTCCACAAACATGATCATTTAGTCCCCAATTTTTTTATTTTCCCAAGGGTACCAGGAGGAAATGGACCCCAAAAGTTGTTGTCCAATTTGTTCTGAGTACATCAATACCCCATATGTGGGAGAAAACTACTGTGTGGGCACACGTCGGAGCTCGGAAGGGAAGTAGTGACGCTTTGGAATGCAGACTTTGATGGAATGGTCTGCGGGTGTCATGTTGCCTTTGGAGAGCCCCTGATATACCTAAACAGTAGAAACCCCCCACAAATGCCACCATTTTGGAAACTAGACCCCCTAAGGAACTTATCTAGATGTGTGGTGAGCACTTTGAACCCCCAAGGGCTTCACACAAGTTTATAATGCCCGGACGTGAAAATAAAAAAATCGTAGTTTTCCACAAACATGATCATTTAGTCCCCAATTTTTTTATTTTCCCAAGGGTACTAGGAGAAATTGGACCCCAAAAGTTGTTGTCCAATTTGTCCTGAGTTCGCTGATACCTCATATGTGGGAGAAAACTACTGTATGGGCACACGTCGGGGCTCGGAAGGGAAGTAGTGATGTTTTGGAATGCAGACTTTGATGGAATGGTCTGCGGGTGTCATGTGCGTTTGGAGAGCCTCTGATGTGCCTAAACTATTGAAACTCCCCACAAGTGACCCCATTTTGGAATCTAGACCCCTCACGGAACTTATCTAGATGTGTGGTGAGCACTTTGAACCCCCAAGTGCTTCACAGAGGTTTATAACGCCCAGGCGTGAAAATAAAAAATCATATTTTTTTTCCACAAAAATGATATTTTTGCCCCCAATTTTTTATTTTCCTAAGGGCATCAGGAGAAATAGGACCCCAAAAGTTGTTTTTCAATTTGTCCTGAGTAGGCTGATACCCCATATGTGGGGGTAAAACACTGTTTGGGCGCATGGCAGAGCTTGGAAGGGAAGGAGCACCATTTGACTTATTCAGCGAATTGGCTGGAATTGAGATCAGACGCCATGTTGCATTTGGAGAGCACCTGATGTGCCCAAACAGTGGAAACCCCCCAATTCTAACTCCAACCCTAACCCCAACACACCCCTAGCCCTAGTCCTAACCCTAGCCCTAACCCTAATGGGAAAATGGAAATAAATACATTTTTTAAATTTTATTATTTTTCCCTAACTAAGGGGGTGATACCACGGGGTTTGATTTACTATTTATGGCGGTTTTTATTTTTGGCAGCTGTCACACGCTAAAAGATGCTTTTTATTATAAAAATAGTTTTTGCATCACCACATATTGAGAGCTATAATTTTTCCAAATTTTGACCCACTGAGTCATGTGAGGTCTTATTTTTTGCAGTACGAGTTGACGCTTTTATTGGTATCATGTTTGGGCACGTGACATTTTTGATCGCTTTTTATTCCGATTTTTGGGACGCAGAATGAACAAAAACCAGCGTTTCATGAATTTCTTTTGGGTGGTGCATTTACACCATTCCGCGTGCGGTAAAATTGATAAAGCGGTTTTATTCTTTGGGTCAGTATGGTTACAGCAATACCTCGTTTATGTAATTTTTTTATGTTTTGGCGCTTTTATGCAATAAAAGCATTTTTATATAAAAAAAATAATTATTTTTGCATCGCTTTATTCTGCGAGCTATAACTTTTTTATTTTTTCTCTGATGATGCTGCGTGGTGGCTCGTTTTTTTGCAGGACAAGATGACTTTTTCAGCGGTTCCATGGATATTTATATGCGTCTTTTTGATCGCGTGTTATTGCACTTTTTGTTTGGCGGTAATATAATAAAACATTATTTTTTGCTTAGTTTATTATTTTTATTTTTTAAGGGGTTCGCTAAAGGGGTTAACTAATGGGACAGTTTTATAGGGCAGGTTGTTACGGACGCAGCGACACCAAATATGTGTACTTTTATTGTTTTTTTTTTATTTCCAAAAAATGAATTCATTAGGGAATATATATATTTTTTTTAATTTATTTAGCGATTTTTTAAAAATTATTTTTACTTTTTTTTTTTTTAACTTTATTAGGTTGTCCCAGGGGGGACATCACTGTCCTGTGACAGATCGCTGATCTGTCCCCTGGATCCTGCCATCCTGGATTCGGGGACCTGCAGGGAAGGAGACCCCCGCAGCAGCGCTGCACATTGCACTGCTGTGGGGGCTCAGGGAAGCACGGAGGGAGTCCCTCCCTGCCGATGCTTCCCTTTAACCCTCCGGTACACCGCGATCGTGTTTGATCACGGTGTGCAAGGGGTTAAGGTGTCGGGGGCGGTCCGTGACCACCCCTGACACTCTACCGCGATCAGTGGCGCTCACCATGTGGGTGAGTTCTCTTTCCGGGCTCCCTCTGGTGGTGGCAGGAGGTATTGAAGCTGATCTAATTGACAGAGACCTGCCACCTGATAATGAGGAAGAGGATTGGACATCTGGAGTCTCAGACTGGATTTAAGACAGCCGACTCCCTATTCCCATGCTGGTGATTTTTTCCTGCCTCCTGAGGTCTTAGTTTCCAGCTCAGTTCCTGCCTTCTCAAGCTAAGTTGTCTTTGCTAATGTTCACATTTGATTTGGTTTTTTCAGTTTTTTGTGTGGTCAGCCAGCCCCGGCTGGGGCTGTGCTGAATTTCCACTGTTATGTCACTGTATGTGCCAGTTTGCTTTTTGTCCCTTATTAGATTGGCCTCTTTTTGTTCTGTTCTCAGAAATGCCAGAGTGCTGATATAGTGGGAGAAGTCTAGTGACTTCAGGTTATTTTTTGCTATCAGAAGTGTTGGACATTTTTGCAGGGTTTTTTGGCATGATTGCAGACAGTATCTTTCCTTTCCTGTCCTTTGTAGCTAGTGTGGGCCCCATCGTTTGCTCAGCCTATTTTCCTACCTGTGTTCGTGTTTTCATCTTGTTTCACCTTCAATACGTGTGGGGGCTGTCTTTTCCTTTGGTGTCTGCTCTGGGGCAGTTTTAGATTTCCCCTTTTCTTGCTTTAGGTTGTTCTCCAGCTGTGACAAGGCGTCTAGAATCATCGTAGGTACGCTCCACGGCTGCTGTTAGTTGTGTGGTTAGGATCAGGTGTCTGCAATCCACGTAGTTGCCAACCTCTCTGGTTTTCTGTGACTTGGCTTGGTCTTGTTTTCCTCCTCGGTGACCCATTCATAACAGCGCGGCCTGTGCCCCCTCTTTCGCTGGCCTCTTCCTGGGCTACTGGGAGCGGGAGGTTTTTGCGGGGGAGGGGAGGCGGACCGTGGACTGTGTGCAGTGCTGGCTGCAATACATTGACGATCTGTTCGTGATGTGGCAGGGATCACAACAATTACATGAGTTTATGGAGAGTCTAAATTGTAACAGATTTAACATCAAGCTAACATATACTTCTAGTAATACCGAGGTGGATTTTCTGGATATCAAGATACAGATTGATTCACAATCATACCTGCAGACTGATGTGTACAGAAAACCCACCTCGGTTAATTCTCTTCTCCATGCTCAATCATGCCACCCACGGACAACCATTAGGGCCATCCCAGTTGGACAGTTTTTAAGTATTAGACGCATCTGCTCATCAGAATATAAATTCCAACATCAGGCGGGTGAGCTTGGGGACCACTTTCTAAGCCGGGGGTACAGTCATCGTTGTGTGAAGAGGGGTCTAAATAGAGCTAAGACCAATCGACAAACCCTTCTACGTCCAAACCCCAAAAAACAACAGCAACAGGGTAGTGTCAGATTCATCTCGACTTTCAATGGGGAATGGGATACGATGAGGGATATCCATAATAGACATTGGAACATTCTTAGAACAGAACCCTCATTGGCCAATGTGGTCTCTGAGCGTCCCCTTATGACATATCGGAGAAGCCCTAACTTGAAAGATATGCAGGAACGCTCTCACTATATCCCATTCACCAAAAATCCTTTTGATTCTCGTGGTCCCCCTCTGGGATGTTTTCCTTGCGGAAACTGTGTGGCATGCAGAAATGTCATACGTACATCATCATTTCAATCAGCTGACGGCACAAAAACTTTCTGTATACGACAACATATAACCTGTAACACTAGTCAGGTGATTTACTATGCAACCTGCGGTTGTTCTAAAATTTATGTTGGCTTGACGAGCCATCAGCGCAAAATACACGTCCGAGAGCATGTCCGTGACATTTCGACAGCCAAAGCAGTTTCCAATTTGACACACCTAAAAACGATACCCAGGCACTTCAAGATGGTGCATAACTGTGACCCCAAATCCTTTTTAGTAAGGGGTATTCAGCATGTCAAAAGAGGCATTCGAGGAGGCGACATCAAACACCTCCTTGCTCAGTAGGAATGCAGGTGGATCATGGTCCTTGGGACCATGACACCACATGGTTTAAGTGAGTCGCTTAGCTTCTCACCTTTTCTATAAACCATCTATTTTTAGTGGTTCTGCTCTCCATTAAGAGGCGTCTTCCTCCTTTTTAATTTTATTTTCCCTGTTTTTTAATTTTTTTTAATTATGTTTGTTTCTTATTACATTCATTTTTTATCCGGCCTTAGATACAGCGACATGTGTAGTTCGAGCTGTGATTTCGTTTTCTAGAGGCTTCATCCATCATGACCACAGGAACCTGCAAAGAACTATGGGGACGATTTAACAAAGACTGATGATCAAATGATTACAGAATCATCTAATTATGTTTCTTTACATGCATGGTATATTCTTAATATATGTGGTCGATTGTTCTTAATGTGCTGGTTATCTACTTGTCTTATGCCTTTCATTTATAGAATTGTTGTTTATAATTGTATTTGAGACATGTATATATATATATGTGTGTGTGTGAAAGGAAACCTTATTTTTCCCTATTTATAACTATCCATCTCTTGAATCGGTCCCATTGGGACTTCTCCTGTTCCTGCAGGCCTCTGCAGTGGGTATGTGCCCTGCTGGGTGATCTTTTTTCTTTTGAGTAGCGGTGATATACTATGAACACTGCTGGAGGGCGGGACCTGGTGTTGCCTGGGAAAGTCTAGCGCCGGCCGCTCACACGTGACAGCAGCTCACTGAATTTCCCTTCCTTGCATCCTGGCCGTTGCCTGGGTGACGACTCGGCACCTGCCGCCCCCTAGGTGACGTCAGCACACTTTGTAACAGCCTCATGAGCGCTCACTCACTGGCAGGGCGCATGCCCGATACACACTGATTGGTTTGCTTTATCATGTGACCGCTTCTGGACAGATATTTAAACAGGGCCTATTTACATCTTTAGCCACGCCCCCCAAGGAAGCGGTATTTTCACCGCGAAACGCACATTGGGGTGTACATATCAGCGCCTTATCACCACCAGGACATGATGGGTAGGTTCACATGATGGTATTTCCTTCCCTTCTCTAATGGGTGGTTGTGCAATGGGTTATAACATGTAGTACTGGCGTTACTCTGCTTTGATTTAACTGCACATGTCACTGTGTGGGCACTGGTCCTGTGGTGATGTTCATTGCCCCATTTATCATATATTGTACCCACAAGTTACAGTACATTACACTGGACTAAGTACCAGTGGGGGCTACATTCATCGCCACGGCACCATGGATGCACACTATTAGGGCTAAGTGCAATATACTATGGGACTTAGCATAGTCTTTCTAGTGTTTCTAATTTGCATTAATTCACTTCCCCTGTTAAGGGCCTGAGTGCTTTTTACACTATACTTAAACTACTGGTTGCTGATTTGTCAGTTTTATTGGGCTCCGGGCACAAACTAATTGCCTATTGTATTGCCATTAAAGTCCGTGGAGCCTCATTTAAGAGTCTCAAACACGGGACTAGCCAGATCTTTCTCCAGGGAAGGACCCAGCCAAGGAGTGGCTCCTTTCGGAAACCACCATATTAAGTGGCCCTTTAAGTCAATATCCAACTCTTTACGAGTTTACAGATATGACAAGGGAAATACCAAGGCCAGGTATCCATCCACAGACAGCTGTTACAGGGTGTTGCCCCTCATCAGTGTGGAGTAGGATTCTGGCTAGGTGGGAGCAACGCCTAGTAGACCAACATCACAAAACAATCACTGGCCTCAGGGAGACCAGTCAAAGAAAACACTGCGGCAGCCGGCAAAGGCGCTCAATCACAGTGAGATCCTAGGTGCATTGCTCCCTGGGAAATACGAATATGCAAATAAAGTCCGTGGAGCCTCATTTAAGAGTCTCAACCACGGGACTAGCCAGATCTTCATCCAGGGAAGGACCCAGCCAAGGGTCCTTCTCTAGTCCTTATCTCTTCCTTCCCTGGAGGAAGATCCTGTGTTTGAGACTCTTAAATGAGGCTCCACGGACTTTATTTGCACATTCCTATTTCCCAGGGAGCAATGCACCTAGGATTTCACTGATTGAGCGCCTTTGCCGGCTGCCGCAGTGTTTTCTTTGACTGGTCTCCCTGAGGTCAGTGATTGTTTCGTGAAGACCAATCTCTTTGGCATTATCTGCGAACAGCGTCTGCACTGGAGGACTGGAAACATAGCCCATCCACATCACTGCACACGCCCTGGAAAGAGAGCCCATCCACATCATTGCACACAGCCTGGAGGCCTGGAAACAGAACCCATCCACATCACTGCACACGCCCTGGAAACAGAACCCATCCAGATCACTGCACACACCCTGGAAAAAGAACTCCTCCACCTCACCGCACACAACCTGAAAAAAGAACCCATCCACCTTACTGCACGCTCCCTGAAAACAGAACCCATCCACATCAGTGTACATGCATTGGAGGCCTGGAAACAGACCTCCTCCACTCAGTGAACACACCTTGGAGACTTGAAAACATAGCCCATCCACATCACTGCACACGCCCTGGAAAGAGAGCCCATCCACATCATTGCACACAGCCTGGAGGCCTGGAAACAGAACCCATCCACATCACTGCACATGTCCTGGAAAAAGAACCCATCCACCTTACTGCACGCTCCCTGAAAACAGAACCCATCCACATCAGTGTATATGCACTGGAGGCCTGGAAACAGACCTCCTCCACTCAGTGAACACACCTTGGAGACTTGAAAACATAGCCCATCCACATCACTGCACACGCCCTGGAAAGAGAGCCCATCCACATCATTGCACACAGCCTGGAGGCCTGGAAACAGAACCCTTCCACATCACTGCACACGCCCTGGAAACAGAACCCATCCAGATCACTGCACACACCCTGGAAAAAGAACTCCTCCACCTCACCGCACACAACCTGGAAAAAGAACCCATCCACCTTACTGCACGCTCCCTGAAAACAGAACCCATCCACATCAGTGTACATGCACTGGAGGCCTGGAAACAGACCTCCTCCACTCAGTGAACACACCTTGGAGACTTGAAAACATAGCCCATCCACATCACTGCACACGCCCTGGAAAGAGAGCCCATCCACATCATTGCACACAGCCTGGAGGCCTGGAAACAGAACCCATCCACATCACTGCACATGTCCTGGAAAAAGAACCCATCCAGATCACTGCACACACCCTGGAAAAAGAACTCCTCCACCTCACCGCACACAACCTGGAAAAAGAACCCATCCACCTTACTGCACGCTCCCTGAAAACAGAACCCATCCACATCAGTGTACATGCACTGGAGGCCTGGAAACAGACCTCCTCCACTCAGTGAACACACCTTGGAGACTTGAAAACAGAACCCATCCACATCACTGCACACGCCCTGGAAAGAGAGCCCATCCACATCATTGCACACAGCCTGGAGGCCTGGAAACAGAACCCATCCACGTCACTGCACATGTCCTGGAAAAAGAACCCATCCACCTTACTGCACGCTCCCTGAAAACAGAACCCATCCACATCAGTGTACATGCACTGGAGGCCTGGAAACAGACCTCCTCCACTCAGTGAACACACCTTGGAGACTTGAAAACATAGCCCATCCACATCACTGCACACGCCCTGGAAAGAGAGCCCATCCACATCATTGCACACAGCCTGGAGGCCTGGAAACAGAACCCATCCACATCACTGCACATGTCCTGGAAAAAGAACCCATCCAGATCACTGCACACACCCTGGAAAAAGAACTCCTCCACCTCACCGCACACAACCTGGAAAAAGAACCCATCCACCTTACTGCACGCTCCCTGAAAACAGAACCCATCCACATCAGTGTACATGCACTGGAGGCCTGGAAACAGACCTCCTCCACTCAGTGAACACACCTTGGAGACTTGAAAACAGAACCCATCCACATCACTGCACACGCCCTGGAAAGAGAGCCCATCCACATCATTGCACACAGCCTGGAGGCCTGGAAACAGAACCCATCCACATCACTGCACATGTCCTGGAAAAAGAACCCATCCACCTTACTGCACGCTCCCTGAAAACAGAACCCATCCACATCAGTGTACATGCACTGGAGGCCTGGAAACAGACCTCCTCCACTCAGTGAACACACCTTGGAGACTTGAAAACATAGCCCATCCACATCACTGCACACGCCCTGGAAAGAGAGCCCATCCACATCATTGCACACAGCCTGGAGGCCTGGAAACAGAACCCATCCACATCACTGCACATGTCCTGGAAAAAGAACCCATCCAGATCACTGCACACACCCTGGAAAAAGAACTCCTCCACCTCACCGCACACAACCTGGAAAAAGAACCCATCCACCTTACTGCACGCTCCCTGAAAACAGAACCCATCCACATCAGTGTACATGCACTGGAGGCCTGAAAACAGACCTCCTCCACTCAGTGAACACACCTTGGAGACTTGAAAACAGAACCCATCCACATCACTGCACACACCCAGGAAAAAGAACGCATCCACATCACTACACATGCCCTAGAGGCCTGAAAGAGAGCCCATCCACATCATTGTACACGCCCTGGAAACAGAATGGTGCACAGGATTTATAGAGCCAATCTGCTGAAATCATTGGGATGTCAATAATGTGGGTATAATTACAGCCTGGGCTGCATGACTATATGCAGTGGAGGCCCCGCCCACATGACTTTGTGACAATTTACATAAAGCACATGCCAAATTCCAGAATGGTTCATACCACAGTAAGATGGATATCTGACTACCTTCTGCTCCAATGAACAGTGCAGCAAAGCACGAGTCAGTGATCACCGCCGTGTGTGAGAGAAATACAACACAGAAATCTTTATTATAATTATCAATATACACAACACAACTCTGAACAAAATGGAAATCAAGCACTAAAATAATACAAATATAACTTAGAATGTGCCGCTTTGCATAGGTCTCAGAACCCCAATACACATGAGACTAGTGTCTTTCCAAAACCTCACTGTTACTTATCATTGCTACCAGCAAAACCTTTGGTTTTAAATGACATTTTATGGTAACTGGAAACATGCCAGCACTGAACTAATGCCATCAGGGGGCGCTAAAGCTGGCTTCCTTTTAAACTTTTTAAACTTCTGTATTTTTCTGAAACTTGTGAAAAGAACTTTTTATTCTTGGGAACTTCTCATTGTGAAACATAAGAACTCTGGAAAAGATGCCTATAATATGACATTATCCAAGCCCATCCTTCATGCCGCGGATTCTCCGTGCAAGCTGCATGTCCTTTACTTGGAGGGTGACCCTATTGGCATGGAGACTGCACAAGTAGGAGTCCTCGAGAAGGTGGACGAGGAAGGCCTCAGCTGACTGCGGAAACAGGAAAAACGTATGAGCATTAAAGCGTGCCTGCCATGTATGTGTACACAAGGGGGTAACACTATTTCAGAGAATTATATAACTTGTATCCGGCATTTTCACCCGTTTCCCCCTTGATGGGTGCAGTCAGACAGATGCATCACTTGCCCGAGGATCACATCACAATGCACGGTGTGGCCGGTGGCTCTCCTGACCCCAGTATGACAGTGTGATGCATTTCTATGCAGCTGTCATGCTCAGGTCAGGAGAGCCGGCAGCCAGTCCGGTGCGATCCTCTGGCAAGTAATGCAGGTGTCTGACTGCATCCTAATTCTCACTTTCTGCTGAGCTAGTGGGTTGAGATTAGCTGCTATGATGGTGGCTCCGTGGTCAGTTAGTATGTTCTCCCAGTGTTTGGGTGTGTACGTTTATAGTGCCATATTAAAATAAATACAGCCGATAAACACTACTCAAAATTGAAGCAGCAACACAAAAAGAATAGACATATTAACGATATAAAAATATGGAAACATCTTAATTTATTCAGCATCAGGTATCAGTAACACAAGTGCAGAAATCCCGGCAATTACAGCCTTTGCTGCTATCACTGAGGTTATTAATGGCTGTCTGAGAAAGGTTCTGCCACTGAATGCACTTGGACAAAACATAAAGATCCTCTGCTGGCAGCTCCTGTGTATTCCCCAAACAAGGAGGTTGTGATGTGCTCAATGGGAGACAAGTCCAGAGACTCTGTAGCCATGGGCACACGTGTAAAGCCACGCAGGTTACTCACAGGGACAGAAAATTAACGCAATTCTGGAGTTTTGATTATTTTTTTGCTTTAAGGGAGAGATGTCAAACAGAAATATACAGAGGGCCAGAATAAACTTAGGCAACGTCACAGACCAGCCTTGATAAATATTGGGAGGGGGGGGAATCTACAATTGAAGAAATTTTTCCTCATGATCAAATATAATGAACCTTTTCACATGGAAACAAACTTAAAGGGCCTGCCCCACAAAGTACATTATAATTATCACAAATGGGGCGTACTGAAATAATATGTTATGTACGAGCAGTAAAAAGCAAATGGAGATTATATAATAAAAAGCTTGAATATTATAGATGTAGTATGATGCCAACAAAAGTACCCCCCAAACACAGTTCAATACCCCCACAGTGAATTCCTGCACATATACAGTATGTTGAACTCCACAAATTACGAGGGCCCCGCATAGTCCTCCAAACAGAATAATGGGGCAAGCATCATGGGCCAAATATAATCACTGTGTGGGCCAAACTTGGCCCATGGGTCAGATTTTAACGTACTTTAGCATTCTTGGACATGTCAGTGTGTCGTTGCGGACACAGTTTTCACATATACTGGAGACACTTACACACGTAGACCATGTGGGTCTGTGCACGTTATTGTGTTTCCACTGACCGTGTGTCCATGGGCAAAATAAGCTGACATGTCTGTATAACAGCAGCATAGGCCGCAAAATGTCCTGCACACATGCACGTTGATGACACACGTGTTTCAGTGCGACACTACCTGGCGCCTGAGAAGCAACGGTACAGTAAGCGCTGTTACCCAGCGCCGGGTGCTGAAGATAGCTCATCATTCTCCCCTGCTGCCGGCGATCAGCACGAGCAGGAGAGAAAGTTGAGAGTTATAGTCAACTGATAGCAGCGAGAGCAGGCGTCGGATGAAGGGACTACTACTCTCATCAGCCTACACCTGCTGCCTTGGATGGGAGTATTCATCAGCCGCCGACTTACACTATAAATAAATAAAATGGCGTGGGTTCGGTGACATCATCGTTGTTGCGTTCCCAGCCGGGCCCCTGAACTATGGTGACCTCATCACTAACTTTTTCTCACGGTGCTGAGGTCACCGCAGTTAAAGGGCCTGGCTGGGAACGCAGCCTCAATGACTAGTGGTAACCTCGATGACGTCACCGCTAGTCACTGAGGCTGCGCTCGTAGCTCATTCACCAATGGTTTTCAGCCTGGATAGACGTCCAGGTTGAAATCGAATTATCTCCCAGATATGGATTACGGCGTGGGACAGACCGACCGTTTGTTTTATTTCAAATAAAATACATTGTAAATAAAGACATAGCCAGTATAAAGTAACTGTAGGATTAGTACTGGATAGGTGTCTTATAGACGCCTCTCCATTGCTAATCCGTGGGCTTGATGTCACCTGACAATACAAAGATGACATCAACTCCACTTGCCACCGCTACTGGACAAGTGGAAAGAGTCAGGCAAAGCGCATCTAAATGTGCCGTTTCTGGTAGGCTGTGGGCTGCTATTTTTAGCCTAGAGGGGGCAATATCCATGGCCCTTTACCAGACTGAGGACACCAGCAAGGTTGGTTTTAAAAAATGGTGGACTGGGAACTTATTCAGATTTTTTTTTAATTTATTTAATTAATTTAAAAAAAAAAAAAAAAGTGTGGGGGGGATCCCTCTACTCTTGAAAACTAGCCTTGCTGAAGCTGACAGCTCAGGGTTGCAGCCCACAGCTGTCAGTTTTGCAAGGCTATCAAAAATATAGGGGAACCCACGCTGTTTTTTATTTATTTATAGCGCAGGTGGCGGCTGATGAATACTCCCATCAGCCGCTCCTGCTCTCACTGTTATTAGCGGCAGCAGGTGTAGGCTGATTTAAGTAGTAGTCCCATCAGCAATTGACTGCTCTCGTTGTTATCGGTTGAATACAACTCTCAACGTTCTTCCCTGCTAGCGCTGAATGCAGTGCGAGCAGGGGAGAATGATGAGAGCCATCTTCAGCACCCAGCGTCGGTGAACAGCGCAAACAGTAAAGCTGCTTCCATAGCACTGATGCGGCAGATGATTGCCATAGACGTACACTGATACCTCCGATACCGGAAATACCAGGACGTGTGAAAGAGCCTTTAAGGTATTTATCATATGGTTTAAATAATGCCTTATTTTTCATGACTGGACTTTCACAGAAAACACATAAAGATACCAAACATGCTTGTGGTTTTTCAGAATTCCAATGTTTATATTTTACATTGTTTCCCCCTCACTTTTATGTTCCCTTAGAGGGCTTGAACCTGTGATTGTTCTTTTTACTGCAATACCACAGTATTACAGTGTAGGAAAGCTGCCTGTCTCCTATGAAGCAATGAGCACTGCTGTTATGTCTAGGCTTCATAGTACAATACTATGATGGCAGTCACGGGAATTTACAGCAAGCAGTATGGGTGCCATGTCAACAAATCAGAGTATGGGGCCGATGGGTGCACGAGACTGCACACCTCCCCCCATGCATCGCAAGCATTAAATGAAGCCATCAGTCTGACATGTGGCGTGTGCTCAGCTAAGGAGCCGTCTCCAAGCACCCAACAAAGGACGCACTAATACATCAGATGTAAGGAATGGGTTAAAGCCATGGTCACTACACAGCTGAAGGAAGTGTTCAGGTCCGGCTTCTGAGACCCCAATAATACGCAACTCCCCTATACATAGACATTCTGAAAACAGAGGGGGCCCCTGCTCAGCCCCCATTACTTATACACAAGCATTTGGAAAGGATACGGACCTCCTGCAGCGCCATTATTGCTGTAGCCTGCCAGGAGAACGGCATTCCACAGGAATACGCCATGCAGATTTCTCTCACCTACAAGAGATAGAAGGAAGACTTTTCTTACTGATCACAAACCAGAAGATGCAGAAGATCAGCCACAGAGACCAATTCCACTCACCAGCCTGGAAAATGGAGCTCTCTGTAACAGAAGCTTCGTAGACTTCTGGTACTCCCTTATTTCCTTCAGTGCTCGTTCTCCAGGACGGTAGAGTCTTTTCCGCGGTGTGGCCTTCTTTTTACCCTTTCCTAGTTTATCCAGAAGAAATTCATCACAGTTTATAAGAAGGTTTCTGCAATGACAACTAGGGGGAGATCATTGTTAACAAATTCACCTTACATACAACCTGCTCCCCCTAGTGGCAACAGGAATGTTTACATCTGCCTGCACTGACACAAGGATTTAAAGGGATATACGCAACTCCAAGATCCTATCCCAATATGTAGTAGTTGTAATAACATTAACAAATACCTCCAATCAGAAATGTACTAGATTTTCTGATTCGCTTTGCTTCTTTTCTCATGTGCAGGCCCTTAGGTATCCATGGTAACGACCACTAGCAACTAGCTGTCACTTATCAGTGGTCGTAACCATGGATACCTAAGGTCCTGCAATGCCTGCACATGAGAAAAGACAGCGAAACAGAAAAACTATACTACCTTTGTAATTGGAGGCATTTGCTAATAATAGTACTACTAGAGATGGGTGGGCTCACCTGTATTTTTGATAACTAGCCAGGCAAAACTGACAGCTACAGGTTGCAACCCTCAGCATTAGCAAAACTGGTTATCAAGAATAGAGGGGTCCCCATGCGGTTTTGTTAATTATTAAAATTAATTAAAAAAGAAAACAGTGTGGGTCTCCCCTATTTTTGACAAGCAGCTAAGCTAAAGCAGACAACTGGGAGCTGGTATACTCAGGCTGGCAGGGGCCAAGGATATTGTCCCCCCTCGCCAGCCCAAAAATAGCAGCCATCCCAGAAAATGCACATCTATTAGATGCGCTTTGCCCGGCTCTTCCCACTTGCCCTGTAGTGGTGGCAAGTGGGGTTAATATTTGTGGGGTTGATGTTACCTTTCTATTGTCCGGTGACATCAAACTCATGGCTTAGTAATGGAGCGGCGTCTAAGACACCTATCCATTACTAATCCTATAGCTATATTGTAAATAAAAACAGCAAGTATAAAGTATATTTTTTTTAAATAAAAACACATTTAAAAAATTAAAATTGTAAAAATAACATAACAGTCATACTCACCTAATGCCCATTTCACTGAATTCCTTGTCTCCTGTACTAAAACAAAAATGAAAAACAACAATATCCCTTGACTGTCTGATGTTCTTTTCCCACATCATAATCCATGTCTCAGGGTTGCTAGATTTCAACCTGGACAGAGCCAAGATGCGACCGTACAGTCTGAAAACCACTGATTAATGAGCTGCTGTGAGCGCAGCTTCAGTGACTACTGGTGACATCAGAGGTTACCGCAGGTCCCTGATGCTGCGTTCCCAGCTGGGCCCCCTGAACTGTCTGACTATGAGGTCACCAATAGTCACTGAGGCTGCGCTCGCCAGGGCTGTGGAGTGGGTAAGCCAAACCTGCGACTCCGACTCCCACATATATTGCTTATATTTAAGTGAAAAATGTATTGTAGTACAATGTGAACATCAGACATTGAATCAGTTTTATGATACAATAATCAAGATATTTAGATAGAACATAATATATATTTATTGGAATACAACTTTAGAACACAAAACTGTAATAAATTTTAAATATGTAATACACTATGTAAGTGTGCAAAGCAGTAATCAAAGCAAAAGGTGGCTACTTTGAAGCACCTAGAATATAAGACATAATTTCAGTTGTTTCACACTTTTTTGTTAATTATATAATTCCACATGTGTTAATTCATAGTTTTGATGCCTTCAGAGTGAATCTACAATATTCATAGTCATGAAAATAAAGAAAACTCTTTGAATGAGAAGGTGTGTCCAAACTTTTAGTCTGTACTGAGTGTGTGTGTATATATATATTAGCTGAAGAGCCCGGCGCTGCCCGGGCATAGTAACTAACTGTGGTTAGTTATAACAAATTATAATTATCCTCCATCCCACAGTCCCGTGCCCATATACCCATCATACATATCCACGATCCCATAGGCCCGTGCCCATATACCCATCATACATATCCTCCATCCCTTAGTCGAGTGCCCATATACCATCACACATCCTCCATCCCATGCCCATATACCCATCATACATATTCTCCATCCCATAGTCCCGTGCCCATATACCCATCACACATCCTTCATCTCATAGTCCAATGCCCATATACCCATCATACATATCCTCCATCCCATAGTCCCATGCCCATATACCCATCATACATATCCTCCATCCCATAGTCCAGTGCCCATATACCCGTCATACATATCCTCCATCCCATAGTCCCATGCCCATATACCCATCATACATATCCTCCATCCCATAGTCCAGTGCCCATATACCCGTCATACATATCCTCCATCCCATAGTCCCATGCCCATATACCCATCCTACATACTCTCCATCCCATAGTCCCGTGCTCATATACCCATCACACATCCTTCATCTCATAGTCCCGTGCCTATATACCCATCATACATATCCTCCATCCCAAAGTCCCGTGCCCATATACCAGTCATACATATCTTCCATCCCATAGTCCAGTGCCCATATATCCATCACACAGCCTCCATCTCATAGTCAACCATTATGACATCATAATGAGCGGCGGCAGGGCTTGCAACTTATGATGACATCAGCGTCGCCATGGCAACCATTGTGCCATCGTAATGAGGGGCGGGGCTTGATACGCACAGTTTCCCCAGTATGCAAATAGGGGCATTATGACATAATGAGGGGTGGGGCTTGACGCGCACACACTTTTTCCCCAGTATGTAGATAGGGGCAAAATTGTTTGGTGAATTGGAACGCGTGGGGTTAAAATTTCGCCTCACAACATAGCTTAGGACGCTCTTGAGGTCCAGACGTGTGACTGTGCCAAATTTTGTGGCTGTAGCTGCAACGGTGCGGATGCCTATCCCGGACATACACACACACTTTGAGCTATATATATATATATATATATATATATATATGTATACACACACACACAATCTCAGCTAAGAAACCCTAGATCCTCAGGCTACATTCACACCATGGGCGTAGCCAGGATCAAACCTAGGGGGGGGCAGAACCTCATACTATTCCACAGAACCTCATACTGCACACCCCGGCTGCTGCAGAACCTCATACTGCACACCCCTACAGTGTTAGTCTGTGTGCTACCCAGCTTTCATTCTTTTTGGTACAGAAAAGATATGGATAGACAGATATGGATAAAGGGATAGATAGAGCAGATTTCGAATTTGCTTTTGCTATTGAAAACATTATCTATGAGCTCAAAAACCTTTCAGGTGATGCGGTTTTTTAAAAAGCTGATCTGCTTTTGCAGCTGAAAAACGTATCCTCAAAAAACGCAGGAAAAACGCTGTTTGTGAATGTAGCCTTAAGTCAGGAATAGAAAAGTCATTTATAGGACATTTCATAACTTTCCCAAATTCCTGTAGAAAAATATTCAGCACATTCTGCATTGAATTACTGTACACAATTATATATTTTAGGAGTCGGAGTCGGTCCATTTTATACCGACTCCACCAAAATGAGCTCCGACTCCACAGCCCTGGCGCTCTCAGCTGTGCTTTCATTCATTAGTGGCTCTCAGCCGGGTCAGTAATATCTTGGCTCAGTCCAGGTTGAAATCTAGCAACCCTCACATGGATTACGGCATGGGACAGAACAAGGGAGAGGTGAGGGATATTGGTTTTTATTTTGTTTTATTACAGAAGACGAGGGATTCAGTGGAATTAGGAGTTACACTCACCTAACTGTTTGTTATCTCAATATATAAAAGTGAATGTATGTATGTATGTATGTAACACAAATCAATCACGAAGCATCTTTAATTTTACCAGAGCTGTTCAAAAGAAGCTGAGCTGTGATTGGTTGCTATGAGCAACAGTTTTCCTTGCAACCAATCACTAAGCATCTCTCATTTCACCAGAGCTGGTTAAAAGTAGCTGAGCTGTGATTGGTTGCTATGAGCAAACTTTCCCACTTGACAACACCTCAGCAGACACTGACATGGTGGGAGAAATCTAGCATCCCTGGGAACATAAGCTCCCAGCCATTGTCTGCCCCCCTGAAAGGAGCAGAGAGCACATGACAGAAATGAATCCCCCCCCCTGCCCATATCCCCATCACACATCCTCCATCCCATAGGCACATCTTCCCTCTTAAACGGATCAGGGTTTTGACCCCAGGCCTCTCTTAGAGGGATCCCTGGTATGGCAGTTAGGACCGTTCCACTCAGCTCTGTGGTTCTGACCACAGGGTCTCTTAAATGGATCATTGGTATGGAAGTTAGGGCAAATCCACTCTGCGCTTTGGTACTGACCCTAGGCCTTTCTTAAAGGGATCTCCGGCATGGAAGTCAGGGCAAATCCATCCAGTGCTTTGGTTCTGACCCCAGGCTTTCTTAAAGGGATCTCCTGTATGGAAGTTAGGGCAAATCCCTCAATGCTCTGATTCTGACCCCAGGGTTCTATTAAAGGGATCATTGGTATGCAAGTCACAGCAAATCCACTCAGCGCTCTGGCTCTGATCCCAGTCTCTCTTAATGGGATCCCCGGTATGGAAGTGAGGTCAAATCCACTCTGCGCTTTGGTACTGACCCCAGGCCTCTCTTAAAGGGATCTCCGGTATGGAAGTTAGGGTAAATCCCTCAGCTCTCTGATTCTCACCCCAGGCTTCTATTAAAGGGATCATTGGTATGGAAGTCAGGACAAATCCACTCAACGCTCTGGTTCTGACCCCAGGCTGATGGGATGATGTGGGATATTAGGGGGAGTAGTCTGGCGTCTGTGATGGGATGATGTGGGATATTAGTGGCAGTTGTCTGGTGGCACTGGCTGACGGGATGATGTGGGATATTAAAGTGAATGTGGCTATGCGGAGTGGGCGGGGCTCTACACTCAGAGAATATATATATCTCTCATTATAAATTTGTTATTACTAACCCTAGTTAGTTACTATGCCCGGGCAGCGCCGGGCTCTTCAGGTAGTTTTAAACTAAAGTAAAAGTGTGTTTTGTTTTACTTAAAATAAGAGACTTTATTCTTGCCTGTGTTTATTTACCTTACAACTATAGGATTAGTAATGGATAGGTGTCATAAAGAGGCCTCTCCATAATCTGTGGGCTTGATGTAACCAGACAATACAAAAGTGATATCAAGCCCACAAATATAAACCCCACTTGCCACCGCTACAGGGCAAGTAATAGATGTACCTTTTCTGGGCAGCTGCAGGCTGCCACTTTTAGGCTGATGGGCCCAATATCCATGGCCCTTACAAGCCTGAGAATACCAGCCCCCAGTTTTCTGCTTCAGCTTGGCTGGTTGTTAAAAATGACCCCACACCGTCATTTTTTTTCAATAATTTAAAAAAAAAAAAAAAAAGCTCCTCTATTCTTGATAACCAGCCTTGTTAACGCTGACAGATGATGGTTGCAGCCCCCAGCTGTCAGTTTTGCCTGGCTGGTTATCATAAATCCAGGGAAACCCATATCGTTTTTTTTTTTTAAATTATTTAAAGCGCAGGCTGAAGAATACTCCAATCAGCCGACTCCTACTCTCTCTCTGATATTAGCGATAGCAGGCTGATGGGTGCAGTAGTCCCATCAGCTGGCGCCAGTGACCAGAGGAAAACTTTATACCTCTGATCACAGCTGCGCACACACTGTCATTTGACAATGTGGGAACAGAGATTCTCTGAACAGCAGTAATGATTTTATCGCCGATCAGAAGCAGTGTTTGCTGCACTATCATGCACATGTGCAGAGCCCGGGAAACTAGATGTTATAGGTGCCAGGGCCGGCCAATAATAAAAAGATTAGGAATGTCACAGGCGGCATTGTGGCCTGCTAGCCCTGTGTCCCTCACACTGAGCCCTTACTGTCTCTTAGTGTGTGTGTGTGTAGTTTCAAGGATGAATGCGGACAGGGCTATTAATGTAATCAAAAGTGAGTCTTTACTGTGTTCACTTCACAATACATAGTCCATAGCGATGGTATCGCAGTCCTTCATACAAGCTTGAAATTTTAGGTTGCAAGAGTGATGGTGACCGTGACATTTATGAAGGAATCTTTCCTGTTAATGGCTTGAATAAAGTGATTGGTTGACTGTCGGCTATATACCGGGTTACTATATTAATTCACACAGTCCTTCAGGTATATTACTACCACCTAGGATGTGCCTACACCGTTTCGTTCACTGTGGAAAGTGTTTACTGCTTACTCATGATAAGTCTTGATATGGGTCCCTGTCGCAGGGCGTACAGTTGCAGATGCAGTACACATGCGGCACTCACACTGGCAGAACCATTTACGGCATGGAGTGTAGCAGAAGAGCCCTTGTACAGCTCTATCTCTATAAGGATTAAAATATGCCCTCCTGGGGTAGGCTGTGGCAGTTTCACGGCAGATTGAAGATTAAGGAAAGTGGGACCTAGGCTAAAGGCAGAGCAGTCTAGGAAGTAGCCCTCTCCTCACATCGCTCCTCACAGGAGGACAGGAACTCCTCCACAACTCTTCCCTCAGCAGCTTCTAGCGGGAAACCAGGCTGAGAGTGTGTCATGTGACCACAACTCTTGCACCTTTACACTTTGGACAGTAGATAGCAGTACAGGACAATTTATCGAATAAACCACATAACAGGACATAAGTTTTTGGTAACCACCCAACAACTATATTTTGCATCAGATAGGAGGAGGTACTGGGACACTACACATGTCCGGGTTCAGGTTTGGGTACCCTAACTTTTTTTTTTTTCTTTTTCCCTTCTTAATTGCTCGGCCGAACCCGCTGGACCCGAACATCCAGGGGTCCACCCATCTATTATTATACCTACTACATATTGGGATAGGATCTTGGAGATGGGAATACCCCTTTAATAAAGATGCAACTTTGTTTTACCTGGAGTGGATGGCCGCATTTTACTCTGGGGAGATCGAGAAGTTGCAGGCCTCTTTCTTTGAGGAGATTGAGAAGTTGACGGCCTTGCACTTTGGGAGGATTGAGGAGAAGCTGCAGGCCTCTTTTGCGGCTGCTTCGACTTCCTGCGGTGTTGAGGACTCATGATGATGTAAAACGCAGAGACACAATTAGAGCTGCAAACGAGACAATTCAGCAGGGTCATAAATGATTTGTAGAATATCTACCAGGGTTAAGTAAGATTTGCTGCACCACCTGTTTTAAAATTGTGACGATTTTAAGGGTCGCGAGGCAGGCACTCCGCCCACACATGCCACGCGAGGTCGGCACTCCGCCCACACACGCCACGCGAGGCCGGCGCTTTAGGACCTTTCCTTAGACGCATTTTTTAGAGAGATTTGTATACTCCCCTGATGGCGCCTTGTAGCTAAGGTGGAACCGCGCTGGAAACAAGTCTTTTCCTTGGGGCTTACATCATCAGTATGACACTTGTTAGGGCGGGAGCCAATACACTGGGCACGACAGGGTTAGATAGCCCGTCCACCTATTACAGGCTTCCCATGGGGCTCCATGGGCGACTACGTCTCCACGGCTGAATTGGGAAAACCTAAACAAGTATTACTTATTCAAAAGGAAAAGGGTGGACGTTGCTAAAAAATTTTTTTTTTTAATTTTTATTTCAAGCAGACAAAATCATTTAGCTAACATTCTGTCCAGCACTGTATTACAGTTATGAGACAAGATCAACGCATTTCAGCTTGTGTCTTATTCATGAATAACTAAAAGACCTTCTGTTGTAAACTATATAGTGTTACACAACTTTCCTATTGGTTAATTACTGCAGTAATTTGCATACATGCTGATTAGAATTAGTGAACATAATTAAAACAGGTGTAATTATAGCACTCTAGGAAAAAAAATGGGGGGGAGGGAGGGGAAGAGACAAGAACCAGAAGAAGTGTCAGTAAAAGATATATATAATTATATATTTATTTTATTTATATTTTACACTATTGCAGGGCCGCCATCAGGGCATTACTGTCCTGACTGGCGAATGGAGCCCGATGAACAGAGAGGACCAGCGTCGGGCCCAGTCTCTTCTTGCCGCTAGGACCCGTGCGTAGCTTCTGCCGATTCAATTAAACTCTATTGCCATGCGGGCCGGCAAAGTAAGGCTATGTGCACACGTAGCGGAAATTACCGCGAGAATTCCGGAATTCCATTCCACGGGAAAATCGCATTTTAAATTCCCGCGATTTTCCCGCGGAAAAACTAGCAATTTGCAAGCGTAATTAGCTTCCAGAATGATAGCGTTTTCCAAGCGATCTGTAGCATCGCTTGGAGAACTGATTGACAGGTTGTCACACTCATCAAACATAGTGTTTGACGAGTGTGACCAACTTTTTACTACTGAGGCCGCCTATGCAGCATCAGTAGTAAAAGATAAAATGTAAAAAAAAACCGGTGTTATTCTTACCTTCCGACGTCCCGCGCAGCCGTTCCCAGTAATCCTTTGCGAAAATGCCCGAGATGACGTACGTTCTCGTGGGATCGCGACGTCTCGCGGTAATTCGCGATGACGTCGCGCGAATGACCGCGAGACTTCGCGATCCCGCGAGAACGGATGTCATCGCGGGCATTTTCGCAAAGGATTACTGGGAACGAGAACGTGGAGAGAAGGCTGCGCGGGACGCCGGAAGGTAAGAATAACAACATTTTTTATTTTAAATTCTATTTTTTGCAGGGATATGGTACCCAAAGCCCGGAGGACAGTCTCCTCTCCTCCGGATCGTGGGTACCATCCGCAATTGTTCTGCTTACTTTCCGCATGTTGTGCACAGCCACATGTGGGAAGTAAGCGGAACAATACATTACTATGGGTGCGGGATCGCCGCGTTTCCGCAAAATAATGAGCATGCTGCGTTTTTTACCGCGAAGCGATTCCGCCGCGGTAAAAACCGCAGCATTAGCACAGCATTGCGGAATCCCATAGGAATGCATGGGATGCTTATTTTTCGCGGCAAAATCGCGCGGTTAAAACCGCCGCGGAAACGCGAAAAAAACGCCACGTGTGAACTCAGCCTAATAGTTAAAAGCCGCCAGCCAATTGGAGGATGGCAGCTGACATCAGCGCGCACGTCGCTGGCGTATGAGATCATTGTCATTCACCGGCAAATCCGCGCTTGAAATGCCCGAAGGGAACATCGCCAGTTAAGGAGAAAGGTTTTGATTTTATTTTTATTGAAAGCGGGAAGCCACAATATGTTTTGACAGCAGGATGGAGAAACATGGGGGCAGCATAGAGATGTAGGGTTGAGCAGGTCCTCAGGATGCAGTGACGAGACACGAGACAGGGTATGACTTGTAAATTAAACTTTTATAAATTGGAGCCACTAGGGCTATGCTGAACAGGCAAAAAGGGGTAACACAAATCTGTCCTCGCAGGGACTCAAAATAAACAATACTTCTTTTCTCAGTAACTGGGAGTAACCCGGCTAGTCCAGGTGTCGAAGGCCAGAATATGGCCAAACTATGGTACCTATTGCTATAGTCCACTTATCCCTCCATGCGTCACTCGGGAAAGCAGATGCGGCCGCTTGGAGTACGTTGATGCGGTGGCCTTGACGCCACGATATTCCGGGAAGATTTAGGCTCGACAGGCCCTGAAGAAACGGTGCCGGTGGGGCGCAACAGGCCCTGAAGAAACGGTGCCGGTGGGGCGCAACAGGCCCTGAAGAAACGGTGCCGATGGGGCGCAACAGGCCCTGAAGAAACGGTGCCGGTGGGGCGCAACAGGCCCTGAAGAAGCGATGCTGGTGGGGTGCGGTAATGACGCAGTTCCCCCAAAGGGCCGGTGGCCGTCCTCCGCTAAGGGTCCCTCCGTAACTGGGACATGCGCCTCTAACGTCGCCTATCGCGAAGTGGCGTCCCCTGAGGCCGGTGATGACGGGGTTGCCGCGGTGGGAGAAGGCCGGGGGGGCAGTGTCCAGGCCGCTGTGGCCGTTTTATCTGTAGTCACAGCCGCGACCTGATGTAAAGGATCTCTCCCACAAAGGCGGGCGTGGCTCTCTGAGAAAGTGGGCGGGAAGCGGCCTCCGGTAAAAGTCTCTCACGTTTCACTTGTCGGTGAGTGCGCAGTCTCCTCCTCACAGGCTCCTGTCAGTATCCCCTCCAGTCACCCAGCTTCCTGTCACACTCTCTCCAAACTGCCAACTCAGCGCGCCCCCTGCTCCTTTTATCCTCGTCCCGCCCCGTTTCCCTGACTACTCCGGTCATGTCTCTCCCTTTACTGTTCTCCCAGTATTGTTCCCTCAGGAACCTTGATGGCTGTCCCCTGGGTACCGGCCCGGTCACTGTCTGGGAGTCCTCCTCCCCACAGAGACACGGGGGGGGGGGGAGTTGGGAAGGAATATGGGGAAGGGTGGAGACATGGGGCAGGATGGATATGATGGAGACAGAATCATGGGACAGACGAGGCAGGATGGGGAGATCATATGGGGCAGGATGGGACATCACATAGGGGCAGGATAGGAGAACATATGGCTGGAACCAGGAATGAGACACACGGGGGCCAGGATGGGGAATTTTATTACCATAGGGGCTAATTAAGGGATATTATTACTGCAGTGATTTTTTTTTTTTGAGAGGATACGGTTTTAAATGAGTGAGGCGGTCCTGTTACTGTGCAGAGTGATACTATGTCACCTTTTTTTTTCCCTTCATCTGGTGTAGTTTAGAATTTGGGAAAAAATTAAGTAATGTGTTCTGCAAGCAGTGCTCTGGATAACTTATTTCATGCAGAGACGAGTCCTTGCTAGATGAAGATGAAAAGCAAAGATGAAGGACTTCAACCAAGAGATGTCACTGGTGAGTCAGTCTTACCTGTACACTGACACTCTACACTATATACAGAGCTCCTGTGTATAATGTCACTGGTGATCCCTGTATTACCTGTACACTGACACTATATACAGAGTTCCTGTATATAATGTCACCGGTAATCACTGTATTACCTGTACCAGGACACTACAAACTAAGTACAGATCTCCTGTGTATAATGGCACTTTTGGTGATATTAGTATTGTATTTTGTTTATTAATAATCAGTATTGTAGTATTCAATCACTATTTGGTGGTAATATGTTGTCAGGACATGGTGTGGGCGGTATTTGTTCCTTGTATGTAGTATTATAGGTCACTATGTGGTGGTAATATATGGTCTGGACATGGTGCGGTGGTATTTGTCCCCTGTATGTGATATTATTGGTAATTTTAAAAATTGAAAAATAAATAAAAATATACCTAAATTGTATTGTATATTTTAACAAATGTTTAATAGGCTAGAGTAGAGTAGGGACCGGCCAAGAGTCTAACTTGTGGTGGTGGCGGCTTTAAAAAATCTTTTGGCCAAAACAAAAGCTGCTGTTTATGTGTGTGATCTGGTGATGGGAACTGTTAATGTGTGATTGGTGAGAAGTGGAGTTTTTCCAAGAGAGGGCGGTGGGACTATGGACAGTTCGAGGGGTGGAGGCGGGGGTGGAGCCTGGGCCGAGTCTCAAGGGGTCCTGAAAATTTTGCCAGTATGGGGCCCCGAAATTCATAGTGGCAGGCAGCCCTGTACTACTGGATGTTCATGCTGGACACTATTCCCAAATGGCTTAAATTCCAAACACGATCTATATAACTCAGTACTGATCCATTTATCATTTACAATTTTCCTTTTTTTTATATTTCCAAAGGGAAAACAAAGGAGAGAAATGAAGAAGAAAAATACATTTTTTTCACAAGGTCTTTGAGTTAGATCATGAATAAGATGCAAGTTGAAACGCGTTGATCTTGTTTCATAAGTATAATACAGTGCTGGACAGAATATGTTAGCTAAATGATTTTATCTGCTTGAAATAAAAATTAAAAAAAATTATTTTTAGCAACGTCCACCCTTCGCTGGATTTCCCTTTGGATTCTCTGTTGTGGCTGCCTCACCCTTATCCTGGTGAGGTGTTGGTTTGCAGATGGGAGGATACACACTTGTGCTGGTAAGATGACTTTTCCTATATTTTTCCAGTATTACTTGTTGGAACGTTACCCTATATAACCCCAGTGATACCACAAGAAAGCTGAAAGTCTGAACTTCAACTGCATCTGAATTGTTTTGTTTAAAATTCTTTGTGGTAATGTCTAGAACCAAAACTAGAAAAATGTTGTCTCTGTCCAAATATATATGGACCTAACTGTACGTATAGCATCTATTGGGGGTTAAGTTTGAGTATCCTTGCGATTTAAGGATTTATTAAGAGCTATAGTTTACAGAATCTTTCCACACTGCCGAGTTCCATCTACATTAATGCACTAAATAACACAGGGAGGAGGGGGATGCAGCTGCAGTTATTCATTAATGGCGCATGCACACGGTGCGTATCCGATGCAGATATTTCATAGTCAATCGCATGCAGCCAAGTCAACAGGATTTTAAAACTAAAACTGTGGACATTTTCCATGCACAAAGTGACCTATGCTGTGGATCAGGAAATCTGCAGTGTCAATTCTTCAGCAGATTTCTCTTTTAGCAATGCATGAGGTTATGTCCCATGATAAACACACCAGAAAATCTGCAGTAAGTATGACATCTAAGGCTAGTTTCACACTAGAGTATGGCAGAGCTGCGGAGGGCTGCGTAGTTCATCCGTGAAGCTCTGCCCACTGCCGCACCTCCTCCGTTCAGCTCCGCCTACGTCGGCATGCCTCCTCATGCGTCATTTTGACAGTGCGGCGACCTGCGCCAAACGCAACTTGTTGCGGTCGCCGCACTGTCAAAATGACGCGTGAGGAGGCATCCGCATACATCGGCATTCCCTGCGTACCCAATGCTAAAGATAGGGTACACAGGCCGCATGCCGACCTAGGCGGAGCTGAACGGAGGTGCGGCAGTGGGCGGAGCTTCACGGAGGAACTACACAGCCCTCCGCAGCTCTACCTTACTCTAGTGTGAAACCAGCCTAATACAGGCAGACTTATTGGTGCTGTTTTCATTCCGAAACCCCTCAGCAGATCTGTTACATCTAACCCCAATGATGAAATAACATGCACAAGTAAGGATAGGTGCAGCCGGCATTCACTGTACAGCACAGCTCACTCCTGGAGAAACCCCCCATACACTACTGTACCAGGATCAGAACACTGCGGATGTAGAAGCTGCTCCACAGCATGGCAAACTTTCTAGAGTGTGGAGAAGAACTAGCGAGTCCTTACTAAATTTACACTGCAGATCCTCCATCAGGAGATGTGAAATCAATCTGTCCCGCATCACTTAGAAATGTGGTGAACGGCACTAATGTAACCAGCGCCACGTAACATTACTCATTCCCTGCCTCAGCGCCACGATGCTTTGTCTGTAACCCATCCCCAACAGCTACCGTACAGTGGGTACAGAAAGTATTCAGACCCCTTTAAATTTTTCACTCTTTGTTTCATTGCAGCCACTTGGTAAATTCAAAAAAGTTCATTTTTATTCTCATTAATGTGCACTCTGCACCATATCTTCACTGATTGATTGAAAAAACAGAAATGTAGAAATTTTTGCAAATTTATTAAACAAAAAAAAAAATTGAAATATCACGTGGTCATAAGTATTCAGACCCTGTGTTCAGACACTCATATTTAAGTCACATGCTGTCCATTTCCTTGTGATCCTCCTTGAGATGATTCTACTCCTTCATTGGAGTCCAGCTGTAAACTGATAGGACTTGATTTAGAAAAGCACACACCTGTCTATATAAGAGCTCACAGTGCATGTCACACCAAATGAAACTGGCCAAGGAGCTGAGAGACAGAATTGTGAAAAGGTTACAAAAGAATTTCTGCAGTACTCAAGGTTCCTAAGAGCACAGTGGCCTCCATAATCCTTAAATGGAAGAAGTATGGGACCACCAGACGTCTTCCTAGACCTGGCCGTCCAGCCAAACTGAGCAATCATGGGAGAAGAGCCTTGGTCAGAGAGGTGAAGACGAACCCCAAGATCTCTGTGGCTGAGCTCCACAGATGCAGTAGGGAGATGGCAGAAAGTGCCACAAAGTCAAGAAATTTGCAAAAGTTTCTACATCTGTTTTTCAGTCAAGATGGGGTGCAGAGTGTACATTAATGAGAAAAAAAATGAACTTTTTTTTAATTTACCAATCGGCTGCAATGAAACAAGGTGAAAAATTAGGTCTGAATCCTTTACGAACCCACCGTACATGCAAGTCACATGTCAGCTGGCACAGCCCACCACACAGCTGGCATCAGCCATCGCCATCCCCAGCCTGTCACACAAATGGCCCATGCCACACAGCCACCCCATTACACAGCCGGACCCAGAACACCACAGTCACCCCACCACACAGCCGGCCCCAGCATTCACCAACACAAGCATTTGATAGCGTTGCGCAAAAACATTCAGTGCCCCACACACACTCTAGAGGTGAGGCCAGGAGCTCTGCACCAATAAGTTATTATTTTATTTCTATAGCGCCAACATATTCCGCAGCGCTCTACATTTTAGAGGGGACTTGTACAGACAATTGACATTAGAGAATACCAATAATCATATGATACCAGGAGGAGAGAGGGCCCTGCTGCTCACAAGCTACAATCTAGCTAATATAGAATTAACTTGTACTGTCTTCACATTCCTGTTCTGTCCAGATGTCACCGGATCCCAGAATTCCAAGCGGCGGAAGTTCACCAACCGCCAAATTGGGACACCCAAGTGATGGGTGTCTCAATATGGAAACTGCAGGTGGTACCAACCTATTGCGCGATACCATCAGCGGAACACCGGTCACACCACACACACTCTGTATATGCCGCCTGCACCACACACACACTCTGTATACGCCGTACGCAGCCTCTTGCGTGGTACCACCAGCAGAACACCGTCACCCCACACACACACTGTATACGCTGTACGCACCCCACACACACACTCTGTGTATGCCGCCTGCACCACACACACTGTATACGCCGTACGCACCCCCCCACACACTGTATACGCCGTACACACCCCACACACACACATTATACGCCGCAAGCAGCCTCTTGCGCAGTACCAACAGCGGAACACTGTCACGAACACACCGCCGCCGGGATCAGCCGAATGATTCACTGACCACTGCCATCTTTGTACAGGAGGAGCGCATGTGCAGTTTTAATGTGACCGCCGCTATCTGTCTGCAGAAAGATGGCGGCGGTCTGATTTACTGCGCCAGCGTGAATGCTGCACAGGCGCAGTAAATCATTCGGCTGATCCCAGCTGCAGATGTGCGACATGTCTACAGGCAGAAGAAGCTGGTCACATTAAAGGGGTTTTCCTACAAATGAAAGTTCACTTTAAAAATTGTCTGTGTCTGACCGTGTACGGAGCATACCACATTTCCTGGGCAGGGGAGGAAGCAAAAGACAATACTGACATTACAGCAGGGGATCACAGAGGATTCATTTTGTGAGGTAAAATATTTCACTGACTGATTTTAAACAATATTTTACCTCACAAAATGTATCCTCTGGGATCCCCTGCTGTAATGTCAGTATTGTGTTTTGTTTCCTCCCCTGCCCAGGAGCTGTGGTATGTTCTATACACGGTCAGACACAGGGGTGACACAGCTCAAACGAGACTGCACATGAGGGGAGAACACAGCACAGGACAGAGAGAGACAGCAGACAAGGGGGATAGCACATGGGGTTGACAGGTCAAAGAAGAGAGCACAGACGGTAGAAGTCAGCACATGGGGAAAGAGAGTGGATAGGTGAGTGAGCACATGGGGGGGGGGGAGATTCTCAACGCTGCAAAGCCTGCCCCCATCGTGACATTACCGCCCTCCCGATGCAATAGCATCGGGCCTCCATCTAGTGAGGAAATAAAGGAGACATGGAACGTGGATGTAACAATTGCTCTCGTTGTTCAGACCAGCCATAGTGTAAGAATCGGGCGTTCCTGTCATTCTGCATGCGCCCTCCCTATGATTGGTAGGTGCAGCGTCACACCATCGCAGACACTCGGGCTGGTGACCCTCCCTATGACTGGTAGGTGCAGGGTCACACCATCGCAGATCCCCGGGCTGGTGACCCTCCCTATGACTGGTAGGTGCAGGGTCACACCATCGCAGACACCCGGGCTGGTGACCCTCCCTATGACTGGTAGGTGCAGTGTCACACCATCGCAGACACCCGGGCTGGTGACCCTCCCTATGACTGGTAGGTGCAGTGTCACACCATCGCAGATCCCTGGGCTGGTGACCCTCCCTATGATTGGTAGGTGCAGTGTCACACCATCGCAGACACCCGGGCTGGTGACCCTCCCTATGACTGGTAGGTGCAGGGTCACACCATTGCAGATCCCCGGGCTGGTGACCCTCCCTATGACTGGTAGGTGCAGGGTCACACCATCGCAGACACCCGGGCTGGTGACCCTCCCTATGACTGGTAGGTGCAGGGTCACACCATCGCAGATCCCCGGGCTGGTGACCCTCCCTATGACTGGTAGGTGCAGGGTCACACCATCGCAGATCCCCAGGCTGGTGACCCTCCCTATGACTGGTAGGTGCAGGGTCACACCATCGCAGACACGTGCTGGTGACCCTCCCTATAACTGGTAGGTGCAGGGTCACACCATCGCAGATCCCCAGACTGGTGACTCTCCCTATGATTGGTAGGTGCAGTGTCACACCATCGCAGACACCCGGGCTGGTGACCCTCCCTATGACTGGTAGGTGCAGTGTCACACCATCGCAGACACCCGGGCTGGTGACCCTCCCTATGACTGGTAGGTGCAGGGTCACACCATCACAGACACCCGGGCTGGTGACCCTCCCTATGACTGGTAGGTGCAGGGTCACACCATCGCAGATCCCCGGGCTGGTGACCCTCCCTATAACTGGTAGGTGCAGGGTCACACCATCGCAGACACCCAGGCTGGTGACCCTCCCTATGACTGGTAGGTGCAGTGTCACACCATCGCAGACACCCGGGCTGGTGACCCTCCCTATGATTGGTAGGTGCAGTGTCACACCATCGCAGACACCCGGGCTGGTGACCCTTCCTATGACTGGTAGGTGCAGTGTCACACCATCGCAGATCCCCGGGCTGGTGACCCTCCCTATGACTGGTAGGTGCAGGGTCACACCATCGCAGACCCCCGGGCTGGTGACCCTCCCTATGATTGGTAGGTGCAGTGTCACACCATCGCAGACCCCCGGGCTGGTGACCCTCCCTATGACTGGTAGGTGCAGGGTCACACCATCGCAGACACACGTGCTGGTGACCCTCCCTATGACTGGTAGGTGCAGGGTCACACCATCGCAGATTCCCAGGCTGGTGACCCTCCCTATGATTGGTAGGTGCAGTGTCACACCATCACAGACACCCGGGCTGGTGACCCTCCCTATGACTGGTAGGTGCAGTGTCACACCATCGCAGACACCCGGGCTGGTGACCCTCCCTATGACTGGTAGGTGCAGGGTCACACCATCGCAGATCCCCGGGCTGGTGACCCTCCCTATGACTGGTAGGTGCAGGGTCACACCATCGCAGACCCCCCCCCCTCTACCGCAGGGGCCGGACAGTAGTGTTCCCCAATGCTAATATTTCTTATCACATGTAAAGCCTCATCTATCACAATACCGCCAGTAGGTGGCGCTGAGCTGACAGACACGTTTTCTGCTCTGGAGCAGTTGCTCAATGGAGCAGTTGAGCACGTATGTTGTGCGGTACCGCAGCGGCTGGTGCTGCGGCAACGGCCAGCAGAGGCCGCCACAAGCGGTCGCACTGTGCGCGCGGCTTCTCTCATCAGCCCGGGAGGTAACAGTAACGAAACCTCCTCGGGGGACGCCGGACCCCAGCGGTGAGGTATCGGGCACCCCGTGTGAGGAGGGTGCGGTGGGCACGGCCTGGCAGCCCGGCTCCGGGGATTGCGCCCACCTGTCTGTATGCCTCTGTCTCCTCAACGCCAAAGTTTGAATATAAACATCCGGCCGCGTCTATCGGGATGTCTAGTGCTGTTACTTAGCAACCAGGGGCGGGGCTTACAGCCAGCCAATAGTGGGAGAGGTTTCGTTGTCCTGCTATCAATAAACTTTATTGTACCGACCAATTAGGACATCATGAGGACACGGCTCGGTTCAGGACTTCATTATAACATCGGTTGAGCCTAGACTGTATGGGCTCCTTCCAGGTCCTAACTGCAGCCCATACAGTCTAGCCGGCTCACTGGTGAAGATGCTAGACTGTATGGGCTCCTTCCAGGTCCTAACTGCAGCCCATACAGTCTAGCCGGCTCACTACTGAAGATGCTAGACTGTATGGGCTCCTTCCAGGTCCTGACTGCAGCCCATACAGTCTAGCCGACTCACTGGTGAAGATGCTAGACTGTATGGGCTCCTTCCAGGTGCCTGACTGCAGCCCATACAGTCTAGCCGGCTCACTGGTGAAGATGCCAGACTGTATGGGCTCCTTCCAGGTCCTAACTGCAGCCCATACAGTCTAGCCGGCTCACTGGTGAAGATGCTAGACTGTATGGGCTCCTTCCAGGTCCTAACTGCAGCCCATACAGTCTAGCCGGCTCACTACTGAAGATGCTAGACTGTATGGGCTCCTTCCAGGTCCTGACTGCAGCCCATACAGTCTAGCCGACTCACTGGTGAAGATGCTAGACTGTATGGGCTCCTTCCAGGTGCCTGACTGCAGCCCATACAGTCTAGCCGGCTCACTGGTGAAGATGCTAGACTGTATGGGCTCCTTCCAGGTGCCTGACTGCAGCCAATACAGTCTAGCCGGCTCACTACTGAAGATGCTAGACTGTATGGGCTCCTTCCAGGTCCTGACTGCAGCCCATACAGTCCAGCTGGCTCACTACTGAAGATGCTAGACTGTATGGACTCCTTCCAGGTCCTGACTGCAGCCCATACAGTCTAGCCGGCTCACTACTGAAGATGCTAGACTGTATGGGCTCCTTCCAGGTCCTGACTGCAGCCCATACAGTCTAGCCGGCTCACTGGTGAAGATGCTAGACTGTATGGGCTCCTTCCAGGTGCCTGACTGCAGCAAATACAGTCTAGCCGGCTCACTGGTGAAGATGCTAGACTGTATGGGCTCCTTCCAGGTCCTGACTGCAGCCCATACAGTCTAGCTGGCTCACTACTGAAGATGCTAGACTGTATGGGCTCCTTCCAGGTCCTGACTGCAGCCCATACAGTCTAGCCGGCTCACTACTGAAGATGCTAGACTGTATGGGCTCCTTCCAGGTGCCTGACTGCAGCCCATACAGTCTAGCCGGCTCACTGGTGAAGATGCTAGACTGTATGGGCTCCTTCCAGGTCCTGACTGCAGCTCATACAGTCTAGCCGGCTCACTACTGAAGATGCTAGACTGTATGGGCTCCTTTCAGGTCCTAACTGCAGCCCATACAGTCTAGCCAGCTCACCACTGAAGATGCTAGACTGTATGGGCTCCTTCCAGGTGCCTGACTGCAGCCCATACAGTCTAGCCGGCTCACTGGTGAAGATGCTAGACTGTATGGGCTCCGTCCAGGTCCTGACTGCAGCCCATACAGTCTAGCCGGCTCACTACTGAAGATGCTAGACTGTATGGGCTCCTTCCAGGTCCTGACTGCAGCCCATACAGTCTAGCCAGCTCACCACTGAAGATGCTAGACTGTATGGGCTCCTTCCAGGTTCCTGACTGCAGCCCATACAGTCTAGCCAGCTCACTACTGAAGATGCTAGACTGTATGGGCTCCTTCCAGGTTCCTGACTGCAGCCCATACAGTCTAGCCAGCTCACTACTGAAGATGCTAGACTGTATGGGCTCCTTCCAGGTATATTTTCTTGAAGATAGCAGACATTATGGGCTGCTGCCTGGCACTGACTGCAGCCCATACATGACACTAGAATGTATGTGTTCCTTCAAGGTATAAATTATTAAAGCCAGCCGAATATATAGGCTCCTTCCAGGTCCTAACTGCAGCCCATACAGTCTAGCTGCCTCACTACTGAAGGTGCTATACTGTATGGGCTCCTTCCAGGTGCCTGACTGCAGCCCATACAGTCTAGCCGGCTCACTACTGAAGATGCTAGACTGTATGGGCTCTATCCAGGTATATATTACTGTAGATATAGACTGTACGGGCTCCTGTCAGGTATATATTACTGTAGATATAGACTGTACGGGCTCCTATCAGGTATATATTATTGTAGATATAGACTGTACGGGCTCCTATCAGGTATATATTATTGTAGATATAGACTGTACGGGCTCCTGTCAGGTATATATTATTGTAGATACAGACTGTACGGGTTCCTGTCAGGTATATATTATTGTAGATATAGACTGTATGGGCTCCTGTCAGGTATATATTACTGTAGATGTAGACTGTACGGGCTCCTGTCAGGTATATATTATTGTAGATATAGATGTACGGGCTCCTGACCGGTATATATTATTGTAGATATAGAGTGTACGGGCTCCTGTCAGGTATATATTATTGTAGATATAGACTGTACGGGCTCCTGACTGGTATATATTATTGTAGATACAGACTGTACGGGCTCCTGTCAGGTATATATTATTGTAGATACAGACTGTATGGGCTCCTGTCAGGTATATATTATTGTAGATATAAACTGTACGTGCTCCTGTCAGGTATATATTATTGTAGATATGGACTGTATGGGCTCCTGTCAGGTATATATTATTTTAGATATGGACTGTACGGGCTCCTGTCAGGTTTATATTATTGTAGATACGGACAGTACGGGCTCTTGTCAGGTTTATATTATTGTAGATACAGACAGTACGGGCTCCTGTCAGGTATATATTATTTTAGATATAAACTGTATGTGCTCCTGTCAGGTATATATTACTGTAGATATAGACTGTACGGGCTCCTATCAGGTATATATTATTGTAGATATAGACTGTACGGGCTCCTGTCAGGTATATATTATTGTAGATATAGACTGTACGGGCTCCTGACTGGTATATATTATTGTAGATATAGACTGTATGGGCTCCTGTCAGGTATATATTACTGTAGATATAGACTGTACGGGCTCCTATCAGGTATATATTATTGTAGATATAGACTGTACGGGCTCCTGTCAGGTATATATTATTGTAGATATAGAATGTACGGGCTCCTGACTGGTATATATTATTGTAGATATAGACTGTATGGGCTCCTGTCAGGTATATATTATTGCAGATACAGACTGTACGGGCACCTGTCAGGTATATATTATTGTAGATATAGACTGTATGGGCTCCTGTCAGGTATATATTATTGTAGATATAGACTGTACGGGCTCCTATCAGGTATATATTATTGTAGATATAGACTGTACGGGCTCCTGTCAGGTATATATTATTGTAGATATAGACTGTATGGGCTCCTGTCAGGTATATATTATTGTAGATACAGACTGTATGGCTCCTGTCAGATATATATTATTGTAGATACAGACTGTATGGGATCCTGTCAGGTATATATTATTGTAGATATCAACTGTACGTGCTCCTGTCAGGTATATATTATTGTAGATATGGACTGTACGGGCTCCTGTCAGGTTTATATTATTGTAGATACAGACAGTACGGGCTCCTGTCAGGTATATATTATTGTAGATACAGACTGTACGGGCTCCTGTCAGGTATATATTATTGTAGATATAGACTGTAAGGGTTCCTGTCAGGTATATATTATTGTAGATATAGACTGTATGGGCTCCTGTCAGGTATATATTATTGTAGATACAGACAGTACGGGCTCCTGTCAGGTATATATTATTGTAGATATACACTGTATTGGCTCCTGTCAGGTATATATTATTGTAGATACAGACAGTACAGGCTCCTGTCAGGTATATATTATTGTAGATTCAGACTGTACGGGCTCCTGTCAGGTATATATTATTGTAGATACAGACTGTACGGGCTCCTGTCAGGTATATATTATTGTAGATATAGACAGTACGGGCTCCTGTCAGGTATATATTATTGTAGATATAAACTGTATGGGCTCCTGTCAGGTATATATTATTGTAGATACAGACTGTACGGGCTGCTGTCAGCTATATATTATTGTAGATACAGACTGTACGGGCTGCTGTCAGGTATATATTACTGTAGATATAGACAGTACGGGCTCCTATCAGGTATATATTATTGTAGATATAGACTGTACGGGCTCCTGTCAGGTATATATTATTGTAGATATAGACTGTATGGGCTCCTGTCAGGTATATATTATTGTAGATACAGACTGTATGGCTCCTGTCAGATATATATTATTGTAGATACAGACTGTATGGGCTCCTGTCAGGTATATATTATTGTAGATATAAACTCTACGTGCTCCTGTCAGGTATATATTATTGTAGATATGGACTGTACGGGCTCCTGTCAGGTTTATATTATTGTAGATACAGACAGTACGGGCTCCTGTCAGGAATATATTATTGTAGATACAGACTGTACGGGCTCCTGTCAGGTATATATTATTGTAGATATAGACTGTAAGGGTTCCTGTCAGGTATATATTATTGTAGATATAGACTGTATGGGCTCCTGTCAGGTATATATTATTGTAGATACAGACAGTACGGGCTCCTGTCAGGTATATATTATTGTAGATATACACTGTATTGGCTCCTGTCAGGTATATATTATTGTAGATACAGACAGTACAGGCTCCTGTCAGGTATATATTATTGTAGATTCAGACTGTACGGGCTCCTGTCAGGTATATATTATTGTAGATACAGACTGTACGGGCTCCTGTCAGGTATATATTATTGTAGATATAGACAGTACGGGCTCCTGTCAGGTATATATTATTGTAGATATAAACTGTATGGGCTCCTGTCAGGTATATATTATTGTAGATACAGACTGTACGGGCTGCTGTCAGCTATATATTATTGTAGATGCAGACTGTACGGGCTGCTGTCAGGTATATATTACTGTAGATATAGACAGTACGGGCTCCTGTCAGGTATATATTATTGTAGATATAGACTGTATGGGCTCCTGTCAGGTATATATTATTGTAGATATAGACTGTACGGGCTCCTGTCAGGTATATATTATTGTAGATATAGACTGTATGGGCTCCTGTCAGGTATATATTATTGTAGATATAGACTGTACGGGCTCCTGTCAGGTATATATTATTGTAGATATAGACTGTATGGGCTCCTCTCAGGCATATATTATTATAGATATAGACTGTACGGGCTCCTGTCTGGCATATATTATTGAAGATACAGACTGTTCGGGCTTCTGTCAGGTATATATTATTGTAGATACAGACTGTATGGCTCCTGTCAGATATATATTATTGTAGATACAGACTGTATGGGCTCCTGTCAGGTATATATTATTGTAGATATAAACTGTTCGTGCTCCTGTCAGGTATATGTTATTGTAGATATGGACTGTACGGGCTCCTGTCAGGTATATATTATTGTAGATATGGACTGTACGGGCTCCTATCAGGTTTATATTATTGTAGATACAGACAGTACGGGCTCCTGTCAGGTATATATTATTGTAGATACAGACTGTACGGGCTCCTGTCAGGTATATATTATTGTAGATATAGACTGTACGGGCTCCTGTCAGGTATATATTTTTGTAGATATAGACTGTATGGGCTCCTGTCAGGTATATATTATTGTAGATACAGACAGTACGGGCTCCTGTCAGGTATATATTATTGTAGATATAGACTGTATGGGCTCCTGTCAGGTATATATTATTGTAGATACAGACAATACGGGCTCCTGTCAGGTATATATTATTGTAGATTCAGACTGTACGGGCTCCTGTCAGGTATATATTATTGTAGATACAGACTGTACGGGCTCCTGTCAGGTATATATTATTGTAGATATAGACAGTACGGGCTCCTGTCAGGTATATATTATTGTAGATATAAACTGTATGGGCTCCTGTCAGGTATATATTATTGTACATACAGACTGTACTGGCTGCTGTCAGGTATATATTATTGTAGCTACAGACTGTACGGGCTGCTGTCAGGTATATATTACTGTAGATATAGACAGTACGGGCTCCTGTCAGGTATATATTATTGTAGATATAGACTGTATGGGCTCCTGTCAGGTATATATTATTGTAGATATAGACTGTATGGACTCCTGTCAGGTATATATTATTGTAGATATAGACTGTACGGGCTCCTGTCAGGTATATATTATTGTAGATACAGACTGTATGGGCTCCTGTCAGGTATATATTATTGTAGATATAGACTGTACGGGCTCCTGTCAGGTATATATTATTGTAGATACAGACAATACGGGCTCCTGTCAGGTATATATTATTGTAGATTCAGACTGTACGGGCTCCTGTCAGGTATATATTATTGTAAATACAGACTGTACGGGCTCCTGTCAGGTATATATTATTGTAGATATAGACAGTACGGGCTCCTGTCAGGTATATATTATTGTAGATATAAACTGTATGGGCTCCTGTCAGGTATATATTATTGTACATACAGACTGTACTGGCTGCTGTCAGGTATATATTATTGTAGCTACAGACTGTACGGGCTGCTGTCAGGTATATATTACTGTAGATATAGACAGTACGGGCTCCTGTCAGGTATATATTATTGTAGATATAGACTGTATGGGCTCCTGTCAGGTATATATTATTGTAGATATAGACTGTATGGACTCCTGTCAGGTATATATTATTGTAGATATAGACTGTACGGGCTCCTGTCAGGTATATATTATTGTAGATACAGACTGTATGGGCTCCTGTCAGGTATATATTATTGTAGATATAGACTGTACGGGCTCCTGTCAGGTATATATTACTGTAGATATAGACTGTACGGGCTCCTGTCAGGTATATATTATTGTAGATACAGACTGTACGGGCTCCTGTCAGGTATATATTATTGTAGATACAGACTGTACGGGCTCTTGTCAGGTATATATTATTGTAGATATAGACTGTAAGGGGTCCTGTCAGGTATATATTATTGTAGATACAGACTGCATGGCTCCTGTCAAGTAAATGTTATTGTAGATATAGACTGTATGGGCTCCTCTCAGGCATATATTATTGTTGATATAGACTGTACGGGCTCCTGTCAGGTATATATTATTGTAGATACAGACTGTACGGGCTCCTGTCAGGTATATATTATTGTAGATACAGACTGTACGGGCTCCTGTCAGGTATATATTATTGTAGATACAGACTGTACGGGCTCCTGTCAGGTATATATTATTGTAGATACAGACTGTATGGGCTCCTGTCAGGTATATATTATTGTAGATATAAACTGTACGTGCTCCTGTCAGGTATATATTATTGTAGATATGGACTGTATGGGCTCCTGTCAGGTATATATTATTTTAGATATGGACTGTACGGGCTCCTGTCAGGTTTATATTATTGTAGATACAGACAGTACGGGCTCCTGTCAGGTTTATATTATTGTAGATACAGACAGTACGGGCTCCTGTCAGGGATATATTATTTTAGATATAAACTGTATGTGCTCTTGTCAGGTATATATTACTGTAGATAAAGACTGTACGGGCTCCTATCAGGTATATATTATTGTAGATATAGACTGTACGGGCTCCTGTCAGGTATATATTATTGTAGATATAGACTGTACGGGCTCCTGACTGGTATATATTATTGTAGATATAGACTGTATGGGCTCCTGTCAGGTATATATTACTGTAGGTATAGACTGTACGGGCTCCTATCAGGTATATATTATTGTAGATATAGACTGTACGGGCTCCTGTCAGGTATATATTATTGTAGATATAGACTGTACGGGCTCCTGACTGGTATATATTATTGTAGATATAGACTGTATGGGCTCCTGTCAGGTATATATTATTGCAGATACAGACTGTACGGGCTCCTGTCAGGTATATATTATTGTAGATATAGACTGTACGGGCTCCTGTCAGGTATATATTATTGTAGATATAGACTGTATGGGCTCCTGTCAGGTATATATTATTGTAGATACAGACTGTATGGCTCCTGTCAGATATATATTATTGTAGATACAGACTGTATGGGCTCCTGTCAGGTATATATTATTGTAGATATAAACTGTACGTGCTCCTGTCAGGTATATATTATTGTAGATATGGACTGTACGGGCTCCTGTCAGGTTTATATTATTGTAGATACAGACAGTACGGGCTCCTGTCAGGTATATATTATTGTAGATACAGACTGTACGGGCTCCTGTCAGGTATATATTATTGTAGATATAGACTGTAAGGGTTCCTGTCAGGTATATATTATTGTAGATATAGACTGTATGGGCTCCTGTCAGGTATATATTATTGTAGATACAGACAGTACGGGCTCCTGTCAGGTATATATTATTGTAGATATACACTGTATTGGCTCCTGTCAGGTATATATTATTGTAGATACAGACAGTACAGGCTCCTGTCAGGTATATATTATTGTAGATTCAGACTGTACGGGCTCCTGTCAGGTATATATTATTGTAGATACAGACTGTACGGGCTCCTGTCAGGTATATATTATTGTAGATATAGACAGTACGGGCTCCTGTCAGGTATATATTATTGTAGATATAAACTGTATGGGCTCCTGTCAGGTATATATTATTGTAGATACAGACTGTACGGGCTGCTGTCAGCTATATATTATTGTAGATACAGACTGTACGGGCTGCTGTCAGGTATATATTACTGTAGATATAGACAGTACGGGCTCCTATCAGGTATATATTATTGTAGATATAGACTGTACGGGCTCCTGTCAGGTATATATTATTGTAGATATAGACTGTATGGGCTCCTGTCAGGTATATATTATTGTAGATACAGACTGTATGGCTCCTGTCAGATATATATTATTGTAGATACAGACTGTATGGGCTCCTGTCAGGTATATATTATTGTAGATATAAACTCTACGTGCTCCTGTCAGGTATATATTATTGTAGATATGGACTGTACGGGCTCCTGTCAGGTTTATATTATTGTAGATACAGACAGTACGGGCTCCTGTCAGGAATATATTATTGTAGATACAGACTGTACGGGCTCCTGTCAGGTATATATTATTGTAGATATAGACTGTAAGGGTTCCTGTCAGGTATATATTATTGTAGATATAGACTGTATGGGCTCCTGTCAGGTATATATTATTGTAGATACAGACAGTACGGGCTCCTGTCAGGTATATATTATTGTAGATATACACTGTATTGGCTCCTGTCAGGTATATATTATTGTAGATACAGACAGTACAGGCTCCTGTCAGGTATATATTATTGTAGATTCAGACTGTACGGGCTCCTGTCAGGTATATATTATTGTAGATACAGACTGTACGGGCTCCTGTCAGGTATATATTATTGTAGATATAGACAGTACGGGCTCCTGTCAGGTATATATTATTGTAGATATAAACTGTATGGGCTCCTGTCAGGTATATATTATTGTAGATACAGACTGTACGGGCTGCTGTCAGCTATATATTATTGTAGATACAGACTGTACGGGCTGCTGTCAGGTATATATTACTGTAGATATAGACAGTACGGGCTCCTGTCAGGTATATATTATTGTAGATATAGACTGTATGGGCTCCTGTCAGGTATATATTATTGTAGATATAGACTGTACGGGCTCCTTTCAGGTATATATTATTGTAGATATAGACTGTACGGGCTCCTGTCAGGTATATATTATTGTAGATATAGACTGTATGGGCTCCTCTCAGGCATATATTATTGTAGATATAGACTGTACGGGCTCCTGTCTGGTATATATTATTGAAGATACAGACTGTTCGGGCTTCTGTCAGGTATATATTATTGTAGATACAGACTGTATGGCTCCTGTCAGATATATATTATTGTAGATACAGACTGTATGGGCTCCTGTCAGGTATATATTATTGTAGATATAAACTGTTCGTGCTCCTGTCAGGTATATGTTATTGTAGATATGGACTGTACGGGCTCCTGTCAGGTATATATTATTGTAGATATGGACTGTACGGGCTCCTATCAGGTTTATATTATTGTAGATACAGACAGTACGGGCTCCTGTCAGGTATGTATTATTGTAGATACAGACTGTACGGGCTCCTGTCAGGTATATATTATTGTAGATATAGACTGTACGGGCTCCTGTCAGGTATATATTTTTGTAGATATAGACTGTATGGGCTCCTGTCAGGTATATATTATTGTAGATACAGACAGTACGGGCTCCTGTCAGGTATATATTATTGTAGATATAGACAGTACGGGCTCCTGTCAGGTATATATTATTGTAGATATAAACTGTATGGGCTCCTGTCAGGTATATATTATTGTAGATACAGACTGTACGGGCTGCTGTCAGCTATATATTATTGTAGATACAGACTGTACGGGCTGCTGTCAGGTATATATTACTGTAGATATAGACAGTACGGGCTCCTGTCAGGTATATATTATTGTAGATATAGACTGTATGGGCTCCTGTCAGGTATATATTATTGTAGATATAGACTGTACGGGCTCCTGTCAGGTATATATTATTGTAGATATAGACTGTACGGGCTCCTGTCAGGTATATATTATTGTAGATATAGACTGTATGGGCTCCTCTCAGGCATATATTATTGTAGATATAGACTGTACGGGCTCCTGTCTGGTATATATTATTGAAGATACAGACTGTTCGGGCTTCTGTCAGGTATATATTATTGTAGATACAGACTGTATGGCTCCTGTCAGATATATATTATTGTAGATACAGACTGTATGGGCTCCTGTCAGGTATATATTATTGTAGATATAAACTGTTCGTGCTCCTGTCAGGTATATGTTATTGTAGATATGGACTGTACGGGCTCCTGTCAGGTATATATTATTGTAGATATGGACTGTACGGGCTCCTATCAGGTTTATATTATTGTAGATACAGACAGTACGGGCTCCTGTCAGGTATATATTATTGTAGATACAGACTGTACGGGCTCCTGTCAGGTATATATTATTGTAGATATAGACTGTACGGGCTCCTGTCAGGTATATATTTTTGTAGATATAGACTGTATGGGCTCCTGTCAGGTATATATTATTGTAGATACAGACAGTACGGGCTCCTGTCAGGTATATATTATTGTAGATATAGACTGTATGGGCTCCTGTCAGGTATATATTATTGTAGATACAGACAATACGGCTCCTGTCAGGTATATATTATTGTAGATACAGACTGTACGGGCTCCTGTCAGGTATATATTATTGTAGATATAGACAGTACGGGCTCCTGTCAGGTATATATTATTGTAGATATAAACTGTATGGGCTCCTGTCAGGTATATATTATTGTACATACAGACTGTACTGGCTGCTGTCAGGTATATATTATTGTAGCTACAGACTGTACGGGCTGCTGTCAGGTATATATTACTGTAGATATAGACAGTACGGGCTCCTGTCAGGTATATATTATTGTAGATATAGACTGTACGGGCTCCTGTCAGGTATATATTATTGTAGATACAGACTGTATGGGCTCCTGTCAGGTATATATTATTGTAGATATAGACTGTATGGACTCCTGTCAGGTATATATTATTGTAGATTTAGACTGTATGGGCTCCTGTCAGGTATATATTATTGTAGATATAGACTGTATGGACTCCTGTCAGGTATATATTATTGTAGATATAGACTGTACGGGCTCCTGTCAGGTATATATTATTGTAGATACAGACTGTATGGGCTCCTGTCAGGTATATATTATTGTAGATATAGACTGTACGGGCTCCTGTCAGGTATATATTACTGTAGATATAGACTGTACAGGCTCCTGTCAGGTATATATTATTGTAGATACAGACTGTACGGGCTCCTGTCAGGTATATATTATTGTAGATACAGACTGTACGGGCTCTTGTCAGGTATACATTATTGTAGATATAGACTGTAAGGGGTCCTGTCAGGTATATATTATTGTAGATACAGACTGCATGGCTCCTGTCAAGTAAATGTTATTGTAGATATAGACTGTATGGGCTCCTCTCAGGCATATATTATTGTTGATATAGACTGTACGGGCTCCTGTCAGGTATATATTATTGTAGATACAGACTGTATGGGCTCCTGTCAGGTATATATTATTGTAGATACAGACTGTACGGGCTCCTGTCAGGTATATATTATTGTAGATACAGACTGTACGGGCTCCTGTCAGGTATATATTATTGTAGATACAGACTATATGGGCTCCTGTCAGGTATATATTATTGTAGATATAAACTGTACGTGCTCCTGTCAGGTATATATTATTGTAGATATGGACTGTATGGGCTCCTGTCAGGTATATATTATTTTAGATATGGACTGTACGGGCTCCTGTCAGGTTTATATTATTGTAGATACAGACAGTACGGGCTCCTGTCAGGTTTATATTATTGTAGATACAGACAGTACGGGCTCCTGTCAGGTATATATTATTTTAGATATAAACTGTATGTGCTCCTGTCAGGTATATATTACTGTAGATAAAGACTGTACGGGCTCCTATCAGGTATATATTATTGTAGATATAGACTGTACGGGCTCCTGTCAGGTATATATTATTGTAGATATAGACTGTACGGGCTCCTGACTGGTATATATTATTGTAGATATAGACTGTATGGGCTCCTGTCAGGTATATATTACTGTAGGTATAGACTGTACGGCTCCTATCAGGTATATATTATTGTAGATATAGACTGTACGGGCTCCTGTCAGGTATATATTATTGTAGATATAGACTGTACGGGCTCCTGACTGGTATATATTATTGTAGATATAGACTGTATGGGCTCCTGTCAGGTATATATTATTGCAGATACAGACTGTACGGGCTCCTGTCAGGTATATATTATTGTAGATATAGACTGTAGGGGCTCCTGTCAGGTATATATTATTGTAGATATAGACTGTACGGGCTCATATCAGGTATATATTATTGTAGATATAGACTGTACGGGCTCCTGTCAGGTATATATTATTGTAGATATAGACTGTATGGGCTCCTGTCAGGTATATATTATTGTAGATATAGACTGTACGGGCTCCTGTCAGGTATATATTATTGTAGATACAGACTGTACGGGCTCCTGTCAGGTATATATTATTGTAGATATAAACTGTACGTGCTCCTGTCAGGTATATATTATTGTAGATAGAGACTGTATGGCTCCTGTCAGATATACATTATTGTAGATACAGACTGTACAGGCTCCTGTCAGGTATATATTATTGTAGATGTAGTCTGTACAGGCTCCTGTCAGGTATATATTATTGTAGATACAGACTGTATGGCTCCTGTCAGGTATATATTATTGTAGATATGGACTGTACGGGCTCCTGTCAGGTATATATTATTGTAGATACAGACTGTACGGGCTCCTGTCAGGTATATATTATTTTAGATATAAACTGTATGTGCTCCTGTCAGGTATATATTATTGTAGATATAGACTGTACGGGCTCCTGTCAGGTGTATATTATTGTAGATACAGACTGTATGGGCTCCTGTCAGGTATATATTATTGTAGATACAGACTGTATGGGCTCCTGTCAGGTATATATTATTGTAGATACAGACTGTACGGGCTCCTGTCAGGTATATATTATTGTAGATATATACTGTACGGGCTCCTGTCAGGTATATATTTTTCTAGATATTGCATGTATGGGCTCCTGTCAGGTATATATTATTGGAGAAATAGACAGTACGGGCTCTTGTCAGGTATATATTATTGGAGATATAGACTGTATGGGCTCCTGTCAGGTATATATTATTGTAGATATAGACTGTACGGGCTCCTGTCAGGTATATATTATTGTAGATATAGACTGTAAGGGGTCCTGTCAGGTATATATTATTGTAGATACAGACTGTACGGGCTCCTGTCAGGTAAATATTATTGTAGATAAAGACTGTATGGGCTCCTCTCAGACATATATTATTGTAGATATAGACTGTATGGGATCCTGTCAGGTATATATTATTGTAGATATAGACTGTATGGGCTCCTGTCAGGTATATATTATTGTAGATACAGACTGTATGGCTCCTGTCAGATATATATTATTGTAGATACAGACTGTATGGGCTCCTGTCAGGTATATATTATTGTAGATATAAACTGTACGTGCTCCTGTCAGGTATATATTATTGTAGATATGGACTGTACGGGCTCCTGTCAGGTTTATATTATTGTAGATACAGACAGTACGGGCTCCTGTCAGGTATATATTATTGTAGATACAGACTGTACGGGCTCCTGTCAGGTATATATTATTGTAAATATAGACTGTACGGGTTCCTGTCAGGTATATATTATTGTAGATACAGACTGTATGGGCTCCTGTCAGGTATATATTATTGTAGATACAGACAGTACGGGCTCCTGTCAGGTAAATATTATTGTAGATATAGACTGTATTGGCTCCTGTCAGGTGTATATTATTGTAGATACAGACAGTACAGGCTCCTGTCAGGTATATATTATTGTAGATTCAGACTGTACGGGCTCCTATCAGGTATATATTTTTGTAGATACTGACTGTACGGGCTCCTGTCAGGTATATATTATTGTAGATATAGACAGTACGGGCTCCTGTCAGGTATATATTATTGTAGATATAAATTGTATGGGCTCCTGTCAGGTATATATTATTGTAGATACAGACTGTACGGGCTGCTGTCAGGTATATATTATTGTAGATACAGAATGTACAGGCTGCTGTCAGGTATATATTACTGTAGATATAGACAGTACGGGCTCCTGTCAGGTATATATTACTGTAGATACAGACAGTACGGGCTCCTGTCAGGTATATATTATTGTAGATACAGACTGTACGGGCTCCTGTCAGATATATATTATTGTAGATACAGACTATACGGGCTCCTGTCAGGTATATATTATTGTAGATATAGACAGTACGGGCTCCTGTCAGGTATATATTATTGTAGATATAGACTGTATGGGCTCCTGTCAGGTATATATTATTGTAGATACAGACAGTACGGGCTGCTGTCAGGTATATATTATTGTAGCTACAGACTGTATGGGCTCCTGTCAGGTATATATTATTGTAGATACAGACAGTACGGGCTCCTGTCAGGTATATATTATTGTAGATTCAGACTGTACGGGCTCCTATCAGGTATATATTATTGTAGATACAGACTGTACGGGCTCCTGTCAGGTATATATTATTGTAGATATAGACAGTACGGGCTCCTGTCAGGTATATATTATTGTAGATATAAACTGTATGGGCTCCTGTCAGGTATATATTATTGTAGATACAGACTGTACGGGCTGCTGTCAGCTATATATTATTGTAGATACAGACTGTACGGGCTGCTGTCAGGTATATATTACTGTAGATATAGACAGTACGGGCTCCTGTCAGGTATATATTATTGTAGATATAGACTGTATGGGCTCCTGTCAGGTATATATTATTGTAGATATAGACTGTACGGGCTCCTGTCAGGTATATATTATTGTAGATATAGACTGTATGGGCTCCTGTCAGGTATATATTATTGTAGATATAGACTGTACGGGCTCCTGTCAGGTATATATTATTGTAGATATAGACTTAATGGGCTCCTCTCAGGCATATATTATTGTAGATATAGACTGTACGGGCTCCTGTCTGGTATATATTATTGAAGATACAGACTGTTCGGGCTTCTGTCAGGTATATATTATTGTAGATACAGACTGTATGGCTCCTGTCAGATATATATTATTGTAGATACAGACTGTATGGGCTCCTGTCAGGTATATATTATTGTAGATATAAACTGTTCGTGCTCCTGTCAGGTATATGTTATTGTAGATATGGACTGTACGGGCTCCTGTCAGGTATATATTATTGTAGATATGGACTGTACGGGCTCCTATCAGGTTTATATTATTGTAGATACAGACAGTACGGGCTCCTGTCAGGTATATATTATTGTAGATACAGACTGTACGGGCTCCTGTCAGGTATATATTATTGTAGATATAGACTGTACGGGCTCCTGTCAGGTATATATTTTTGTAGATATAGACTGTATGGGCTCCTGTCAGGTATATATTATTGTAGATACAGACAGTACGGGCTCCTGTCAGGTATATATTATTGTAGATATAGACTGTATGGGCTCCTGTCAGGTATATATTATTGTAGATACAGACAATACGGGCTCCTGTCAGGTATATATTATTGTAGATTCAGACTGTACGGGCTCCTGTCAGGTATATATTATTGTAGATACAGACTGTACGGGCTCCTGTCAGGTATATATTATTGTAGATATAGACAGTACGGGCTCCTGTCAGGTATATATTATTGTAGATATAAACTGTATGGGCTCCTGTCAGGTATATATTATTGTACATACAGACTGTACTGGCTGCTGTCAGGTATATATTATTGTAGCTACAGACTGTACGGGCTGCTGTCAGGTATATATTACTGTAGATATAGACAGTACGGGCTCCTGTCTGGTATATATTATTGTAGATATAGACTGTATGGGCTCCTGTCAGGTATATATTATTGTAGATATAGACTGTATGGACTCCTGTCAGGTATATATTATTGTAGATATAGACTGTACGGGCTCCTGTCAGGTATATATTATTGTAGATACAGACTGTATGGGCTCCTGTCAGGTATATATTATTGTAGATATAGACTGTACAGGCTCCTGTCAGGTATATATTAATGTAGATATAGACTGTACGGGCTCCTGTCAGGTATATATTATTGAAGATACAGACTGTACGGGCTCCTGTCAGGTATATATTATTGTAGATACAGACTGTACGGGCTCTTGTCAGGTATATATTATTGTAGATATAGACTGTAAGGGGTCCTGTCAGGTATATATTATTGTAGATACAGACTGCATGGCTCCTGTCAAGTAAATGTTATTGTAGATATAGACTGTATGGGCTCCTCTCAGGCATATATTATTGTTGATATAGACTGTACGGGCTCCTGTCAGGTATATATTATTGTAGATACAGACTGTACGGGATCCTGTCAGGTATATATTATTGTAGATACAGACTGTACGGGCTCCTGTCAGGTATATATTATTGTAGATACAGACTGTACGGGCTCCTGTCAGGTATATATTATTGTAGATACAGACTGTATGGGCTCCTGTCAGGTATATATTATTGTAGATATAAACTGTACGTGCTCCTGTCAGGTAAATATTATTGTAGATATGGACTGTATGGGCTCCTGTCAGGTATATATTATTTTAGATATGGACTGTACGGGCTCCTGTCAGGTTTATATTATTGTAGATACAGACAGTACGGGCTCCTGTCAGGTTTATATTATTGTAGATACAGACAGTACGGGCTCCTGTCAGGTATATATTACTGTAGATAAAGACTGTACGGGCTCCTATCAGGTATATATTATTGTAGATATAGACTGTACGGGCTCCTGTCAGGTATATATTATTGTAGATATAGACTGTACGGGCTCCTGACTGGTATATATTATTGTAGATATAGACTGTATGGGCTCCAGTCAGGTATATATTACTGTAGGTATAGACTGTACGGGCTCCTATCAGGTATATATTATTGTAGATATAGACTGTACGGGCTCCTGTCAGGTATATATTATTGTAGATATAGACTGTACGGGCTCCTGACTGGTATATATTATTGTAGATATAGACTGTATGGGCTCCTGTCAGGTATATATTATTGCAGATACAGACTGTACGTGCTCCTGTCAGGTATATATTATTGTAGATATAGACTGTAGGGGCTCCTGTCAGGTATATATTATTGTAGATATAGACTGTACGGGCTCCTATCTGGTATATATTATTGTAGATATAGACTGTACGGGCTCCTGTCAGGTATATATTATTGTAGATATAGACTGTATGGGCTCCTGTCAGGTATATATTATTGTAGATATAGACTGTACGGGCTCCTGTCAGGTATATATTATTGTAGATACAGACTGTACGGGCTCCTGTCAGGTATATATTATTGTAGATATAAACTGTACGTGCTCCTGTCAGGTAAATATTATTGTAGATACAGACTGTATGGCTCCTGTCAGATATATATTATTGTAGATACAGACTGTACAGGCTCCTGTCAGGTATATATTATTGTAGATGTAGTCTGTACAGGCTCCTGTCAGGTATATATTATTGTAGATACAGACTGTATGGCTCCTGTCAGGTATATATTATTGTAGATATGGACTGTACGGGCTCCTGTCAGGTATATATTATTGTAGATACAGACTGTACGGGCTCCTGTCAGGTATATATTATTTTAGATATAAACTGTATGTGCTCCTGTCAGGTATATATTATTGTAGATATAGACTGTACGGGCTCCTGTCAGGTGTATATTATTGTAGATACAGACTGTATGGGCTCCTGTCAGGTATATATTATTGTAGATACAGACTGTACGGGATCCTGTCAGGTATATATTATTGTAGATACAGACTGTACGGGCTCCTGTCAGGTATATATTATTGTAGATACAGACTGTACGGGCTCCTGTCAGGTATATATTATTGTAGATACAGACTGTATGGGCTCCTGTCAGGTATATATTATTGTAGATATAAACTGTACGTGCTCCTGTCAGGTAAATATTATTGTAGATATGGACTGTATGGGCTCCTGTCAGGTATATATTATTTTAGATATGGACTGTACGGGCTCCTGTCAGGTTTATATTATTGTAGATACAGACAGTACGGGCTCCTGTCAGGTTTATATTATTGTAGATACAGACAGTACGGGCTCCTGTCAGGTATATATTACTGTAGATAAAGACTGTACGGGCTCCTATCAGGTATATATTATTGTAGATATAGACTGTACGGGCTCCTGTCAGGTATATATTATTGTAGATATAGACTGTACGGGCTCCTGACTGGTATATATTATTGTAGATATAGACTGTATGGGCTCCAGTCAGGTATATATTACTGTAGGTATAGACTGTACGGGCTCCTATCAGGTATATATTATTGTAGATATAGACTGTACGGGCTCCTGTCAGGTATATATTATTGTAGATATAGACTGTACGGGCTCCTGACTGGTATATATTATTGTAGATATAGACTGTATGGGCTCCTGTCAGGTATATATTATTGCAGATACAGACTGTACGTGCTCCTGTCAGGTATATATTATTGTAGATATAGACTGTAGGGGCTCCTGTCAGGTATATATTATTGTAGATATAGACTGTACGGGCTCCTATCTGGTATATATTATTGTAGATATAGACTGTACGGGCTCCTGTCAGGTATATATTATTGTAGATATAGACTGTATGGGCTCCTGTCAGGTATATATTATTGTAGATATAGACTGTACGGGCTCCTGTCAGGTATATATTATTGTAGATACAGACTGTACGGGCTCCTGTCAGGTATATATTATTGTAGATATAAACTGTACGTGCTCCTGTCAGGTAAATATTATTGTAGATACAGACTGTATGGCTCCTGTCAGATATATATTATTGTAGATACAGACTGTACAGGCTCCTGTCAGGTATATATTATTGTAGATGTAGTCTGTACAGGCTCCTGTCAGGTATATATTATTGTAGATACAGACTGTATGGCTCCTGTCAGGTATATATTATTGTAGATATGGACTGTACGGGCTCCTGTCAGGTATATATTATTGTAGATACAGACTGTACGGGCTCCTGTCAGGTATATATTATTTTAGATATAAACTGTATGTGCTCCTGTCAGGTATATATTATTGTAGATATAGACTGTACGGGCTCCTGTCAGGTGTATATTATTGTAGATACAGACTGTATGGGCTCCTGTCAGGTATATATTATTGTAGATACAGACTGTATGGGCTCCTGTCAGGTATATATTATTGTAGATACAGACTGTACGGGCTCCTGTCAGGTATATATTATTGTAGATATATACTGTACGGGCTCCTGTCAGGTATATATTATTCTAGATATTGCATGTATGGGCTCCTGTCAGGTATATATTATTGGAGATATAGACAGTACGGGCTCTTGTCAGGTATATATTATTGTAGATATAGACTGTATGGGCTCCTGTCAGGTATATATTATTGTAGATATAGACTGTACGGGCTCCTGTCAGGTATATATTATTGTAGATATAGACTGTAAGGGGTCCTGTCAGGTATATATTATTGTAGATACAGACTGTACGGGCTCCTGTCAGGTAAATATTATTGTAGATAAAGACTGTATGGGCTCCTCTCAGACATATATTATTGTAGATATAGACTGTATGGGATCCTGTCAGGTATATATTATTGTAGATATAGACTGTATGGGCTCCTGTCAGGTATATATTATTGTAGATACAGACTGTATGGCTCCTGTCAGATATATATTATTGTAGATACAGACTGTATGGGCTCCTGTCAGGTATATATTATTGTAGATATAAACTGTACGTGCTCCTGTCAGGTATATATTATTGTAGATATGGATTGTACGGGCTCCTGTCAGGTTTATATTATTGTAGATACAGACAGTACGGGCTCCTGTCAGGTATATATTATTGTAGATACAGACTGTACGGGCTCCTGTCAGGTATATATTATTGTAAATATAGACTGTACGGGTTCCTGTCAGGTATATATTATTGTAGATACAGACTGTATGGGCTCCTGTCAGGTATATATTATTGTAGATACAGACAGTACGGGCTCCTGTCAGGTAAATATTATTGTAGATATAGACTGTATTGGCTCCTGTCAGGTGTATATTATTGTAGATACAGACAGTACAGGCTCCTGTCAGGTATATATTATTGTAGATTCAGACTGTACGGGCTCCTGTCAGGTATATATTTTTGTAGATACAGACTGTATGGCTCCTGTCAGATATATATTATTGTAGATACAGACTGTATGGGCTCCTGTCAGGTATATATTATTGTAGATATAAACTGTTCGTGCTCCTGTCAGGTATATGTTATTGTAGATATGGACTGTACGGGCTCCTGTCAGGTATATATTATTGTAGATATGGACTGTACGGGCTCCTATCAGGTTTATATTATTGTAGATACAGACAGTACGGGCTCCTGTCAGGTATATATTATTGTAGATACAGACTGTACGGGCTCCTGTCAGGTATATATTATTGTAGATATAGACTGTACGGGCTCCTGTCAGGTATATATTTTTGTAGATATAGACTGTATGGGCTCCTGTCAGGTATATATTATTGTAGATACAGACAGTACGGGCTCCTGTCAGGTATATATTATTGTAGATATAGACTGTATGGGCTCCTGTCAGGTATATATTATTGTAGATACAGACAATACGGGCTCCTGTCAGGTATATATTATTGTAGATTCAGACTGTACGGGCTCCTGTCAGGTATATATTATTGTAGATACAGACTGTACGGGCTCCTGTCAGGTATATATTATTGTAGATATAGACAGTACGGGCTCCTGTCAGGTATATATTATTGTAGATATAAACTGTATGGGCTCCTGTCAGGTATATATTATTGTACATACAGACTGTACTGGCTGCTGTCAGGTATATATTATTGTAGCTACAGACTGTACGGGCTGCTGTCAGGTATATATTACTGTAGATATAGACAGTACGGGCTCCTGTCAGGTATATATTATTGTAGATATAGACTGTATGGGCTCCTGTCAGGTATATATTATTGTAGATATAGACTGTATGGACTCCTGTCAGGTATATATTATTGTAGATATAGACTGTACGGGCTCCTGTCAGGTATATATTATTGTAGATACAGACTGTATGGGCTCCTGTCAGGTATATATTATTGTAGATATAGACTGTACGGGCTCCTGTCAGGTATATATTACTGTAGATATAGACTGTACGGGCTCCTGTCAGGTATATATTATTGTAGATACAGACTGTACGGGCTCCTGTCAGGTATATATTATTGTAGATACAGACTGTACGGGCTCTTGTCAGGTATATATTATTGTAGATATAGACTGTAAGGGGTCCTGTCAGGTATATATTATTGTAGATACAGACTGCATGGCTCCTGTCAAGTAAATGTTATTGTAGATATAGACTGTATGGGCTCCTCTCAGGCATATATTATTGTTGATATAGACTGTACGGGCTCCTGTCAGGTATATATTATTGTAGATACAGACTTTATGGGCTCCTGTCAGGTATATATTATTGTAGATACAGACTGTACGGGCTCCTGTCAGGTATATATTATTGTAGATACAGACTGTACGGGCTCCTGTCAGGTATATATTATTGTAGATACAGACTGTATGGGCTCCTGTCAGGTATATATTATTGTAGATATAAACTGTACGTGCTCCTGTCAGGTATATATTATTGTAGATATGGACTGTATGGGCTCCTGTCAGGTATATATTATTTTAGATATGGACTGTACGGGCTCCTGTCAGGTTTATATTATTGTAGATACAGACAGTACGGGCTCCTGTCAGGTTTATATTATTGTAGATACAGACAGTACGGGCTCCTGTCAGGTATATATTATTTTAGATATAAACTGTATGTGCTCCTGTCAGGTATATATTACTGTAGATAAAGACTGTACGGGCTCCTATCAGGTATATATTATTGTAGATATAGACTGTACGGGCTCCTGTCAGGTATATATTATTGTAGATATAGACTGTACGGGCTCCTGACTGGTATATATTATTGTAGATATAGACTGTATGGGCTCCTGTCAGGTATATATTACTGTAGGTATAGACTGTACGGGCTCCTATCAGGTATATATTATTGTAGATATAGACTGTATGGGCTCCTGTCAGGTATATATTATTGTAGATACAGACAATACGGGCTCCTGTCAGGTATATATTATTGTAGATTCAGACTGTACGGGCTCCTGTCAGGTATATATTATTGTAGATACAGACTGTACGGGCTCCTGTCAGGTATATATTATTGTAGATATAGACAGTACGGGCTCCTGTCAGGTATATATTATTGTAGATATAAACTGTATGGGCTCCTGTCAGGTATATATTATTGTACATACAGACTGTACTGGCTGCTGTCAGGTATATATTATTGTAGCTACAGACTGTACGGGCTGCTGTCAGGTATATATTACTGTAGATATAGACAGTACGGGCTCCTGTCAGGTATATATTATTGTAGATATAGACTGTATGGGCTCCTGTCAGGTATATATTATTGTAGATATAGACTGTATGGACTCCTGTCAGGTATATATTATTGTAGATATAGACTGTACGGGCTCCTGTCAGGTATATATTATTGTAGATACAGACTGTATGGGCTCCTGTCAGGTATATATTATTGTAGATATAGACTGTACGGGCTCCTGTCAGGTATATATTACTGTAGATATAGACTGTACGGGCTCCTGTCAGGTATATATTATTGTAGATACAGACTGTACGGGCTCCTGTCAGGTATATATTATTGTAGATACAGACTGTACGGGCTCTTGTCAGGTATATATTATTGTAGATATAGACTGTAAGGGGTCCTGTCAGGTATATATTATTGTAGATACAGACTGCATGGCTCCTGTCAAGTAAATGTTATTGTAGATATAGACTGTATGGGCTCCTCTCAGGCATATATTATTGTTGATATAGACTGTACGGGCTCCTGTCAGGTATATATTATTGTAGATACAGACTTTATGGGCTCCTGTCAGGTATATATTATTGTAGATACAGACTGTACGGGCTCCTGTCAGGTATATATTATTGTAGATACAGACTGTACGGGCTCCTGTCAGGTATATATTATTGTAGATACAGACTGTATGGGCTCCTGTCAGGTATATATTATTGTAGATATAAACTGTACGTGCTCCTGTCAGGTATATATTATTGTAGATATGGACTGTATGGGCTCCTGTCAGGTATATATTATTTTAGATATGGACTGTACGGGCTCCTGTCAGGTTTATATTATTGTAGATACAGACAGTACGGGCTCCTGTCAGGTTTATATTATTGTAGATACAGACAGTACGGGCTCCTGTCAGGTATATATTATTTTAGATATAAACTGTATGTGCTCCTGTCAGGTATATATTACTGTAGATAAAGACTGTACGGGCTCCTATCAGGTATATATTATTGTAGATATAGACTGTACGGGCTCCTGTCAGGTATATATTATTGTAGATATAGACTGTACGGGCTCCTGACTGGTATATATTATTGTAGATATAGACTGTATGGGCTCCTGTCAGGTATATATTACTGTAGGTATAGACTGTACGGGCTCCTATCAGGTATATATTATTGTAGATATAGACTGTACGGGCTCCTGTCAGGTATATATTATTGTAGATATAGACTGTACGGGCTCCTGACTGGTATATATTATTGTAGATATAGACTGTATGGGCTCCTGTCAGGTATATATTATTGCAGATACAGACTGTACGGGCTCCTGTCAGGTATATATTATTGTAGATATAGACTGTAGGGGCTCCTGTCAGGTATATATTATTGTAGATATAGACTGTACGGGCTCCTATCAGGTATATATTATTGTAGATATAGACTGTACGGGCTCCTGTCAGGTATATATTATTGTAGATATAGACTGTATGGGCTCCTGTCAGATATATATTATTGTAGATATAGACTGTACGGGCTCCTGTCAGGTATATATTATTGTAGATACAGACTGTACGGGCTCCTGTCAGGTATATATTATTGTAGATATAAACTGTACGTGCTCCTGTCAGGTATATATTATTGTAGATACAGACTGTATGGCTCCTGTCAGATATATATTATTGTAGATACAGACTGTACAGGCTCCTGTCAGGTATATATTATTGTAGATGTAGTCTGTACAGGCTCCTGTCAGGTATATATTATTGTAGATACAGACTGTATGGCTCCTGTCAGGTATATATTATTGTAGATATGGACTGTACGGGCTCCTGTCAGGTATATATTATTGTAGATACAGACTGTACGGGCTCCTGTCAGGTATATATTATTTTAGATATAAACTGTATGTGCTCCTGTCAGGTATATATTATTGTAGATATAGACTGTACGGGCTCCTGTCAGGTGTATATTATTGTAGATACAGACTGTATGGGCTCCTGTCAGGTATATATTATTGTAGATACAGACTGTATGGGCTCCTGTCAGGTATATATTATTGTAGATACAGACTGTACGGGCTCCTGTCAGGTATATATTATTGTAGATATATACTGTACGGGCTCCTGTCAGGTATATATTATTCTAGATATTGCATGTATGGGCTCCTGTCAGGTATATATTATTGGAGATATAGACAGTACGGGCTCTTGTCAGGTACATATTATTGGAGATATAGACTGTATGGGCTCCTGTCAGGTATATATTATTGTAGATATAGACTGTACGGGCTCCTGTCAGGTATATATTATTGTAGATATAGACTGTAAGGGGTCCTGTCAGGTATATATTATTGTAGATACAGACTGTACGGGCTCCTGTCAGGTAAATATTATTGTAGATAAAGACTGTATGGGCTCCTCTCAGACATATATTATTGTAGATATAGACTGTATGGGATCCTGTCAGGTATATATTATTGTAGATATAGACTGTATGGGCTCCTGTCAGGTATATATTATTGTAGATACAGACTGTATGGCTCCTGTCAGATATATATTATTGTAGATACAGACTGTATGGGCTCCTGTCAGGTATATATTATTGTAGATATAAACTGTACGTGCTCCTGTCAGGTATATATTATTGTAGATATGGACTGTACGGGCTCCTGTCAGGTTTATATTATTGTAGATACAGACAGTACGGGCTCCTGTCAGGTATATATTATTGTAGATACAGACTGTACGGGCTCCTGTCAGGTATATATTATTGTAAATATAGACTGTACGGGTTCCTGTCAGGTATATATTATTGTAGATATAGACTGTATTGGCTCCTGTCAGGTGTATATTATTGTAGATACAGACAGTACAGGCTCCTGTCAGGTATATATTATTGTAGATTCAGACTGTACGGGCTCCTGTCAGGTATATATTTTTGTAGATACTGACTGTACGGGCTCCTGTCAGGTATATATTATTGTAGATATAGACAGTACGGGCTCCTGTCAGGTATATATTATTGTAGATATAAATTGTATGGGCTCCTGTCAGGTATATATTATTGTAGATACAGACTGTACGGGCTGCTGTCAGGTTTATATTATTGTAGATACAGAATGTACAGGCTGCTGTCAGGTATATATTACTGTAGATATAGACAGTACGGGCTCCTGTCAGGTATATATTACTGTAGATACAGACAGTACGGGCTCCTGTCAGGTATATATTATTGTAGATACAGACTGTACGGGCTCCTGTCAGATATATATTATTGTAGATACAGACTATACGGGCTCCTGTCAGGTATATATTATTGTAGATATAGACAGTACGGGCTCCTGTCAGGTATATATTATTGTAGATATAGACTGTATGGGCTCCTGTCAAGTATATATTATTGTAGATACAGACAGTACGGGCTGCTGTCAGGTATATATTATTGTAGCTACAGACTGTATGGGCTCCTGTCAGGTATATATTATTGTAGATACAGACAGTACGGGCTCCTGTCAGGTATATATTATTGTAGATTCAGACTGTACGGGCTCCTATCAGGTATATATTATTGTAGATACAGACTGTACGGGCTCCTGTCAGGTATATATTATTGTAGATATAGACAGTACGGGCTCCTGTCAGGTATATATTATTGTAGATATAAACTGTATGGGCTCCTGTCAGGTATATATTATTGTAGATACAGACTGTACGGGCTGCTGTCAGCTATATATTATTGTAGATACAGACTGTACGGGCTGCTGTCAGGTATATATTACTGTAGATATAGACAGTACGGGCTCCTGTCAGGTATATATTATTGTAGATATAGACTGTATGGGCTCCTGTCAGGTATATATTATTGTAGATATAGACTGTACGGGCTCCTGTCAGGTATATATTATTGTAGATATAGACTGTATGGGCTCCTGTCAGGTATATATTATTGTAGATATAGACTGTACGGGCTCCTGTCAGGTATATATTATTGTAGATATAGACTTAATGGGCTCCTCTCAGTCATATATTATTGTAGATATAGACTGTACGGGCTCCTGTCTGGTATATATTATTGAAGATACAGACTGTTCGGGCTTCTGTCAGGTATATATTATTGTAGATACAGACTGTATGGCTCCTGTCAGATATATATTATTGTAGATACAGACTGTATGGGCTCCTGTCAGGTATATATTATTGTAGATATAAACTGTTCCTGTCAGGTATATATTATTGTAGATATAAACTGTTCGTGCTCCTGTCAGGTATATGTTATTGTAGATATGGACTGTACGGGCTCCTGTCAGGTATATATTATTGTAGATATGGACTGTACGGGCTCCTATCAGGTTTATATTATTGTAGATACAGACAGTACGGGCTCCTGTCAGGTATATATTATTGTAGATACAGACTGTACGGGCTCCTGTCAGGTATATATTATTGTAGATATAGACTGTACGGGCTCCTGTCAGGTATATATTTTTGTAGATATAGACTGTATGGGCTCCTGTCAGGTATATATTATTGTAGATACAGACAGTACGGGCTCCTGTCAGGTATATATTATTGTAGATATAGACTGTATGGGCTCCTGTCAGGTATATATTATTGTAGATACAGACAATACGGGCTCCTGTCAGGTATATATTATTGTAGATTCAGACTGTATGGGCTCCTCTCAGGTATATATTATTGTAGATACAGACTGTACGGGCTCCTGTCAGGTATATATTATTGCAGATATAGACAGTACGGGCTCCTGTCAGGTATATATTATTGTAGATATAAACTGTATGGGCTCCTGTCAGGTATATATTATTGTACATACAGACTGTACTGGCTGCTGTCAGGTATATATTATTGTAGCTACAGACTGTACGGGCTGCTGTCAGGTATATATTACTGTAGATATAGACAGTACGGGCTCCTGTCTGGTATATATTATTGTAGATATAGACTGTATGGGCTCCTGTCAGGTATATATTATTGTAGATATAGACTGTATGGACTCCTGTCAGGTATATATTATTGTAGATATAGACTGTACGGGCTCCTGTCAGGTATATATTATTGTAGATACAGACTGTATGGGCTCCTGTCAGGTATATATTATTGTAGATATAGACTGTACGGGCTCCTGTCAGGTATATATTACTGTAGATATAGACTGTACGGGCTCCTGTCAGGTATATATTATTGTAGATACAGACTGTACGGGCTCCTGTCAGGTATATATTATTGTAGATACAGACTGTACGGGCTCTTGTCAGGTATATATTATTGTAGATATAGACTGTAAGGGGTCCTGTCAGGTATATATTATTGTAGATACAGACTGCATGGCTCCTGTCAAGTAAATGTTATTGTAGATATAGACTGTATGGGCTCCTCTCAGGCATATATTATTGTTGATATAGACTGTACGGGCTCCTGTCAGGTATATATTATTGTAGATACAGACTGTACGGGCTCCTGTCAGGTATATATTATTGTAGATACAGACTGTACGGGCTCCTGTCAGGTATATATTATTGTAGATATAGACTGTATGGGCTCCTGTCAGGTATATATTATTGTAGATACAGACAATACGGGCTCCTGTCAGGTATATATTATTGTAGATTCAGACTGTATGGGCTCCTCTCAGGTATATATTATTGTAGATACAGACTGTACGGGCTCCTGTCAGGTATATATTATTGTAGATACAGACTGTATGGGCTCCTGTCAGGTATATATTATTGTAGATATAAACTGTACGTGCTCCTGTCAGGTATATATTATTGTAGATATGGACTGTATGGGCTCCTGTCAGGTATATATTATTTTAGATATGGACTGTACGGGCTCCTGTCAGGTTTATATTATTGTAGATACAGACAGTACGGGCTCCTGTCAGGTTTATATTATTGTAGATACAGACAGTACGGGCTCCTGTCAGGTATATATTATTTTAGATATAAACTGTATGTGCTCCTGTCAGGTATATATTACTGTAGATAAAGACTGTACGGGCTCCTATCAGGTATATATTATTGTAGATATAGACTGTACGGGCTCCTGTCAGGTATATATTATTGTAGATATAGACTGTACGGGCTCCTGACTGGTATATATTATTGTAGATATAGACTGTATGGGCTCCTGTCAGGTATATATTACTGTAGGTATAGACTGTACGGGCTCCTATCAGGTATATATTATTGTAGATATAGACTGTACGGGCTCCTGTCAGGTATATATTATTGTAGATATAGACTGTACGGGCTCCTGACTGGTATATATTATTGTAGATATAGACTGTATGGGCTCCTGTCAGGTATATATTATTGCAGATACAGACTGTACGTGCTCCTGTCAGGTATATATTATTGTAGATATAGACTGTAGGGGCTCCTGTCAGGTATATATTATTGTAGATATAGACTGTACGGGCTCCTATCAGGTATATATTATTGTAGATATAGACTGTACGGGCTCCTGTCAGGTATATATTATTGTAGATATAGACTGTATGGGCTCCTGTCAGGTATATATTATTGTAGATATAGACTGTACGGGCTCCTGTCAGGTATATATTATTGTAGATACAGACTGTACGGGCTCCTGTCAGGTATATATTATTGTAGATATAAACTGTACGTGCTCCTGTCAGGTAAATATTATTGTAGATACAGACTGTATGGCTCCTGTCAGATATATATTATTGTAGATACAGACTGTACAGGCTCCTGCCAGGTATATATTATTGTAGATGTAGTCTGTACAGGCTCCTGTCAGGTATATATTATTGTAGATACAGACTGTATGGCTCCTGTCAGGTATATATTATTGTAGATATGGACTGTACGGGCTCCTGTCAGGTATATATTATTGTAGATACAGACTGTACGGGCTCCTGTCAGGTATATATTATTTTAGATATAAACTGTATGTGCTCCTGTCAGGTATATATTATTGTAGATATAGACTGTACGGGCTCCTGTCAGGTATATATTATTGTAGATATAGACTGTACGGGCTCCTGTCAGGTGTATATTATTGTAGATACAGACTGTATGGGCTCCTGTCAGGTATATATTATTGTAGATACAGACTGTATGGGCTCCTGTCAGGTATATATTATTGTAGATACAGACTGTACGGGCTCCTGTCTGGTATATATTATTGTAGATATTGCATGTATGGGCTCCTGTCAGGTATATATTATTGGAGATATAGACAGTACGGGCTCTTGTCAGGTATATATTATTGTAGATATAGACTGTATGGGCTCCTGTCAGGTATATATTATTGTAGATATAGACTGTACGGGCTCCTGTCAGGTATATATTATTGTAGATATAGACTGTAAGGGGTCCTGTCAGGTATATATTATTGTAGATACAGACTGTACGGGCTCCTGTCAGGTAAATATTATTGTAGATAAAGACTGTATGGGCTCCTCTCAGACATATATTATTGTAGATATAGACTGTATGGGATCCTGTCAGGTATATATTATTGTAGATATAGACTGTATGGGCTCCTGTCAGGTATATATTATTGTAGATACAGACTGTATGGCTCCTGTCAGATATATATTATTGTAGATACAGACTGTATGGGCTCCTGTCAGGTATATATTATTGTAGATACAGACTGTACGGGCTCCTGTCAGGTATATATTATTGTAAATATAGACTGTACGGTTTCCTGTCAGGTATATATTATTGTAGATACAGACTGTATGGGCTCCTGTCAGGTATATATTATTGTAGATACAGACAGTACGGGCTCCTGTCAGGTAAATATTATTGTAGATATAGACTGTATTGGCTCCTGTCAGGTGTATATTATTGTAGATACAGACAGTACAGGCTCCTGTCAGGTATATATTATTGTAGATTCAGACTGTACGGGCTCCTGTCAGGTATATATTTTTGTAGATACAGACTGTACGGGCTCCTGTCAGGTATATATTATTGTAGATATAGACAGTACGGGCTCCTGTCAGGTATATATTATTGTAGATATAAATTGTATGGGCTCCTGTCAGGTATATATTATTGTAGATACAGACTGTACGGGCTGCTGTCAGGTATATATTATTGTAGATACAGAATGTACAGGCTGCTGTCAGGTATATATTACTGTAGATATAGACAGTACGGGCTCCTGTCAGGTATATATTATTGTAGATATAGACTGTACGGGCTCCTGTCAGGTATATATTATTGTAGATATAGACTGTACGGGCTCCTGTCAGGTATATATTATTGTAGATATAGACTGTATGGGCTCCTCTCAGGCATATATTATTGTAGATATAGACTGTATGGACTCCTGTCTGGTATATATTATTGTAGATACAGACTGTACGGGCTTCTGTCAGGTATATATTATTGTAGATACAGACTGTATGGCTCCTGTCAGATATATATTATTGTAGATACAGACTGTATGGGCTCCTGTCAGGTATATATTATTGTAGATATAAACTGTACGTGCTCCTGTCAGGTATATATTATTGTAGATATGGACTGTACGGGCTCCTGTCAGGTTTATATTATTGTAGATACAGACAGTACGGGCTCCTGTCAGGTAAATATTATTGTAGATATAGACTGTATTGGCTCCTGTCAGGTGTATATTATTGTAGATACAGACAGTACAGGCTCCTGTCAGGTATATATTATTGTAGATTCAGACTGTACGGGCTCCTGTCAGGTATATATTTTTGTAGATACAGACTGTACGGGCTCCTGTCAGGTATATATTATTGTAGATATAGACAGTACGGGCTCCTGTCAGGTATATATTATTGTAGATATAAATTGTATGGGCTCCTGTCAGGTATATATTATTGTAGATACAGACTGTACGGGCTGCTGTCAGGTATATATTATTGTAGATACAGAATGTACAGGCTGCTGTCAGGTATATATTACTGTAGATATAGACAGTACGGGCTCCTGTCAGGTATATATTATTGTAGATATAGACTGTACGGGCTCCTGTCAGGTATATATTATTGTAGATATAGACTGTACGGGCTCCTGTCAGGTATATATTATTGTAGATATAGACTGTATGGGCTCCTCTCAGGCATATATTATTGTAGATATAGACTGTATGGACTCCTGTCTGGTATATATTATTGTAGATACAGACTGTACGGGCTTCTGTCAGGTATATATTATTGTAGATACAGACTGTATGGCTCCTGTCAGATATATATTATTGTAGATACAGACTGTATGGGCTCCTGTCAGGTATATATTATTGTAGATATAAACTGTACGTGCTCCTGTCAGGTATATATTATTGTAGATATGGACTGTACGGGCTCCTGTCAGGTTTATATTATTGTAGATACAGACAGTACGGGCTCCTGTCAGGTATATATTATTGTAGATACAGACTGTACGGGCTCCTGTCAGGTATATATTATTGTAGATATAGACTGTACGGGCTCCTGTCAGGTATATATTATTGTAGATATAGACTGTATGGGCTCCTGTCAGGTATATATTATTGTAGATACTGACAGTACGGGCTCCTGTCAGGTATATATTATTGTAGATACAGACTGTACGGGCTCCTGTCAGATATATATTATTGTAGATACAGACTATACGGGCTCCTGTCAGGTATATATTATTGTAGATATAGACAGTACGGGCTCCTGTCAGGTATATATTATTGTAGATATAGACTGTATGGGCTCCTGTCAGGTATATATTATTGTAGATACAGACAGTACGGGCTGCTGTCAGGTATATATTATTGTAGCTACAGACTGTATGGGCTCCTGTCAGGTATATATTATTGTAGATACAGACAGTACGGGCTCCTGTCAGGTATATATTATTGTAGATTCAGACTGTACGGGCTCCTATCAGGTATATATTATTGTAGATACAGACTGTACGGGCTCCTGTCAGGTATATATTATTGTAGATATAGACAGTACGGGCTCCTGTCAGGTATATATTATTGTAGATATAAACTGTATGGGCTCCTGTCAGGTATATATTATTGTACATACAGACTGTACGGGCTGCTGTCAGGTATATATTACTGTAGATATAGACAGTACGGGCTACTGTCAGGTATATATTATTGTAGATATAGACTGTATGGGCTCCTGTCAGGTATATATTATTGTAGATATAGACTGTATGGGCTCCTGTCAGGTATATATTATTGTAGATATAGACTGTACGGGCTCCTGTCAGGTATATATTATTGTAGATACAGACTGTATGGGCTCCTGTCAGGTATATATTATTGTAGATATAGACTGTACGGGCTCCTGTCAGGTATATATTACTGTAGATATAGACTGTATGGGCTCCTGTCAGGTATATATTATTGTAGATACAGACTGTACGGGCTCCTGTCAGGTATATATTATTGTAGATACAGACTGTACGGGCTCCTGTCAGGTATATATTATTGTAGATATAGACAGTACGGGCTCTTGTCAGGTATATATTATTGTAGATATAGACAGTACGGGCTCTTTTCAGGTATATATTATTGTAGATATAGACTGTAAGGGGTCCTGTCAGGTATATATTATTGTAGATACAGACTGCATGGCTCCTGTCAGGTAAATGTTATTGTAGATATAGACTGTATGGGCTCCTCTCAGGCATATATTATTGTTGATATAGACTGTACGGGCTCCTGTCAGGTATATATTATTGTAGATACAGACTGTACGGGCTCCTGTCAGGTATATATTATTGTAGATACAGACTGTACGGGCTCCTGTCAGGTATATATTATTGTAGATATGGACTGTATGGGATCCTGTCAGGTATATATTATTGTAGATATAGACTGTACGGGCTCCTATCAGGTACATATTATTGTAGATACAGACTGTATGGGCTCCTGTCAGGTATATATTATTGTAGATATAAACTGTACGTGCTCCTGTCAGGTATATATTATTTTAGATATAAACTGTATGTGCTCCTGTCAGGTATATATTATTGTAGATATAGACTGTAAGGGGTCCTGTCAGGTATATGTTATTGTAGATACAGACTGCATGGCTCCTGTCAGGTAAATCTTATTGTAGATATAGACTGTATGGGCTCCTCTCAGGCATATATTATTGTTGATATAGACTGTACGGGTTCCTGTCAGGTATATATTATTGTAGATACAGACTGTACGGGCTCCTGTCAGGTATATATTATTGTAGATATGGACTGTGCGGGCTCCTGTCAGGTATATATTATTGTAGATACAGACAGTACGGGTTCCTGTCAGGTATATATTATTTTAGATATAAACTGTATGTGCTCCTGTCAGGTATATATTATTGTAGATATAGACTGTACGGGCTCCTGTCAGGTGTATATTATTGTAGATACAGACTGTACGGGCTCCTGTCAGGTATATATTATTGTAGATACAGACTGTGCGGGCTCCTGTCAGGTATATATTATTGTAGATACAGACTGTACGGGCTGCTGTTAGGTATATATTACTGTAGATATAGACAGTACGGGCTCCTGTCAGGTATATATTATTGTAGATACGGACTGTACGGGCTCCTGTCAGGTATATATTATTGTAGATATAGACTGTACGGGCTCCTGTCAGGTATATATTATTGTAGATATAGACTGTGCGGGCTCCTGTCAGGTATATATTATTGTAGATATGGACTGTACGGGCTCCTGTCAGGTATATATTATTGTATAGACTATACGGGCTCCTGTCAGGTATATATTATTGTAGATATAGACTGTACGGGCTCCTGTCAGGATTATATTATTGTAGATACAGACAGTATGGGCCCCTGTCAGGTATATATTATTGTAGATACAGACTGTGCGGGCTCCTGTCAGGCATATATTATTGTAGATATAGACTGTATGGGCTCCTGTCAGGTATATATTATTGTAGATACAGACTGTATGGGCTCCTGTCAGGTATATATTATTGTAGATACAGACTGTATGGGCTCCTGTCAGGTATATATTATTGTAGATATAGACTGTATGGGATCCTGTCAGGTATATATTATTGTAGATATAGACTGTATGGGCTCCTGTCAGGTATATATTACTGTATAGACTGTATGGCTCCTGTCAGGTATATATTATTGTAGATATTGACTGTATGGGCTTCTGTCAGGTATGTATTATTGTAGATATAGACTTTACAGGCTCCTGTCAGGTCTATATTATTGTAGATACAGACTGTGCGGGCTCCTGTCAGGTATATATTATTGTAGATACAGAATGTATGAGCCCCTGACAGGTATATATTAGTGATGATATCAGAATGTATGGGCCTGTCAAGTGTATAGTTGTGCTCAAAAGTTTACATAGCCTGGCAGAATTATTGCTTTCTTGGCCTTTTTTCAGAGAATATGAATGATAAAGTCTTGATGTTTTCTCCACTCATGGTTAGTGTTTGGGTGAAGCCATTTATTGTCATACTACTGTTTTTTCTCTTTTTTTAATTATGACAACCCAAAACATCCAAATCACCCTGATCATAGTTTACATACCACATTTTTTGTAATACCATGTATAGCCCCCTCTAATATCAATTGACTACTTGAAGTCGTTTGTGGTAGTTATGGATAAGGTTCTTTATTTTCTCAGATGGTAAAGCTGACCACCAAAAAGTTTTGATGTTATCATTCATATTCTCTGAAAAAAGGCCAAGAAAGCAAAAGTTCTACGGCGGTATGTAAACTTTTGAGCACAATTGTATCAGTGATGACATCGGAATGGAGTATAAATAAAGAGAGAAAAAAAACTCTGCATCACCATTAAAAAATAGAAATAAGCTAAAAACTTTATTCAAAACATTAAAATCATGAAAAATAATGCCCACAGGTAACAGCTCTGTCAGTGATCTCCCGCCCACACTGAAAAAATATTGCAACATTTGTTAATAGTGAGCTGTACTGCAGGTTGTGAGTTCAGAAGCAGAGGATATAAGTACAGAGATGCATTGCTATGTACTATGTATCTCTATGTTCCTATATTGTACAGTTGAAGAAAATATTTTTTTCATATAAAATAAACTTTAAAAAATGCCAATTTCAATAACCTTTTCATCCCCCCAGTATTTTTTAACTTTAATGACCAGACCACTCCTGGGAAGTTTCACCACTGTACCATGTTTTCTCCATTTGTGGATAATGGGTCTCACGGTGGTTCGCTGGAATATCAAAGCTTTAGAAATGGCTTTATAACCTTCTCCAGACTGATAGATCTGAATTACTTTCCATCTCATTTGTTCATGCATTTCTTCGGATCGCCGCATGATGTCTACTTTTTGAGGATCTTTTTGTCTACTTCACTTTGTCAGGCAGGTCCTATTTAAGTGATTTTTTGATTGAGGATAGGTGTGGCAGTAATCAGGCCTGGGTAGGGCTACGGAAACTGAACTTTACTTTTCGAAGATGTGACAAACCACAGTTAAAAAAAAAAGTAGGAGGCAATAACTTTCACACAGGGCCCTGTATTTTCTTCCCAATAAATAATAAAGACCTTCATTTACAAATTGAATTTTGTGTTTACTTGTGCTGTCAAATATTTTAATTTGTTTGTTGCTCTGAAACATTTAAGTATGACAAACATGCAAGAGAGTAAAAAACCAGGAGGGGTGGGCAAAAAGTATTTCACATCACTGTACACTACCGGGCCACACAGATCTTTATATGAAGATCTCCTGTATATACAGTAATGACCACCTACAAGTAATGACTTAACCCCTTCCCGACCAGTGGCAGCGTATGCGTCATGAAAGTTGGTGCCAATCCGACCAATGACGCATACAGTCATATGTTAAAGTTTGGGCACCCCTATTAATGTTAACCTTTTTTCTTTTTAACAATTTTGGTTTTTGCAGCAGCTATTTCAGTTTCTTATATCTAATAACTGATGGACTCGGTTATATTTCTGGATTCAAATGAGGTTTATTGTACTAACAGAAAATGTGCAATCTGCATTTAAACAAAATTTGACCGGTGCAAAAGTATGGGCACCCTTATCATTTTCTTGATTTGAACACTCCTAACTACTTTTTACTGATTTCCTGAAGCACTAAATTGGTTTTGTAACCTCATTGAGCTTTGAACTTCATAGCCAGGTGTATCAAATCATGAGAAAAGGTATTTAAGGTGGCCACTTGCAAGTAGTTCTCCTATTTGAGTCTCCTATGAAGAGTGGCATCATGGGCTCCTCAAAACAACTCTCAAATGATCTGAAAACAAAGATTATTCAACATAGCTTTTCAGGGGAAGGATACAAAAAGTTGTCTCAGAGATTTAACCTGTCAGTTTCCACTGTGAGGAACATAGCAAGGAAATGGAAGAACACAGGTACAGTTCTTGTTAAGCCCAGAAGTGGCAGGCCAAGAAAAATATCAGAAAGGCAGAGAAGAATGGTGAGAACAGTCAAGGACAATCCACAGACCACCTCCAAAGACCTGCAGCATCATCTTGCTGCAGATGGTGTCACTGTGCATCGGTCAACAATACAGCGCACTTTGCTCAAGGAGAAGCTGTATGGCAGAGTGATGCGAAAGAAGCCGTTTCTGCAAGCACGCCACAAACAGAGTCGCCTGAGGTATGCAAAAGCACATTTGGACAAGCCAGTTACATTTTGGAAGAAGGTCCTGTGGACTGATGAAAGAAAGATTGAGTTGTTTGGTCATACAAAAAGGCGTTATGCATGGAGGCTAAATAACACAGCATTCCAAGAAAAACACTTGCTACCCACAGTAAAATTTGGTGGAGGTTCCATCATGCTTTGGGGCTGTGTGGCCAATGCCGGCACCGGGAATCTTGTTAAAGTTGAGGGTCGAATGGATTCAACTCAGCATCAGCAGATTCTTGACAATAATGTGCAAGAATCAGTGACGAAGTTGAAGTTACGCAGGGGATGGATATTTTAGCAAGACAATGATCCAAAACACCGCTCCAATTCTACTCAGGCATTCATGCAGAGTAACAAATACAATGTTCTGGAATGGCCATCCCAGTCCCCTGACCGGAATATCATTGAACATCTGTGGGATGATTTGAAGCGGGCTGTCCATGCTCAGCGACCATCAAACTTAACTGAACTGGAATTGTTTTGTAAGCAGGAATGGTCACAAATACCTTCATCCAGGATCCAGGAACTCATTAATAGCTACAAGAAGAGACTAGAGGCTGTTATTTTTGCAAAAGGAGGCTCTACGAAATATTAATGTCACTTTTATGTTGAGGTGCCCATACTTTTGCACCGTTCAAATTTTGTTAAAATGCAGATTGCACATTTTCTGTTAGTACAATAAAGCTCATTTGAATCCAGAAATTTTACTGAGCCCATCAGTTATTAGATATATGAAACTGAAATAGCTGTTGCAAAAACCAAAATTGTTATAAAGAAAAAAGGTTAACATTAATAGGGGTGCCCAAACTTTAACACATGACTGTATGCTGTGTCATGGATTTAAAGCCTCCCTGCGGGTCGGGTGCCCGGGGTCAATGAAAGGTCACCCGACCCGCAGATACAGGGGGCTTTGTACTTCACCGGGGGGGTGGCTTCGCCCCCACGTGGCTACGATCGCTCTGATTGGCTGTTAAAAGTGAAACAGCCAATCAGAGCGATAGTAATATTTCATCAATGAAATTTGATGAAATATTACAAACCAGCCATGGCCGATGCTGCAGTAGCATCGAACATGGCTGAAGACACCAATCTGACTCCCCCACACGGTTAACGGGGTTGATCTGCCCCCCGCCGCTGAATGACAGCGGCGATCGGCTGCCGCTGTCATCATCTGCTCCCCCCGCCTTCCGATCACCTCCCCTCCCACCCCCTGGTACCTTTCCGAGTGCTGCTCCCGGTGTCCCACGGTCCCGGATCATGGGCACCGCCATCTTAGAAAATGGCGGGTGCATGCGCAGTGCGCCCACCAGAATCTGCGGCTGCAGATTTCATTCATTCATTTTGATCACTGTGATAAACTTTAACAGCGATCAAAGTAAAATAAAAAGTAAATAAACCCCCCCTTTATCACCCCCATAGGTAGCCACATATAATGAAATAAAGAACATTTTTATTTTTCCATTAGGGTTAGGGTTGGAAATAGGGTTGAAATTAGGGTTAGGGTTGGAATTAGGGTTAGGGTGCAACTAGAGTTTCGGATGGAATTAGTGTTAGAATTAGGGTTGGAATTAGGGTTAGGGGTGTGTTGGGGTTAGGCTTGTGGTTAGGGTTGTGGTTAGGGGTGTATTGGGATTAGGGCTGGAGTTAGAATTGAGGGGTTTCCACTGTTTAGGCACATCACAGGGGGTCTCCAAACACGCCATGGTGCCACCATTGATTCCAGCCAGTTTTGCGTTCCAAAAGTCAAACGGTGCTCACCCCCTTCCAGGCCCCGACGTGTGCCCAAACAGTGGTTTACCCCAACATATGGGGTATCAGCGTACTCAGGACAAATTGCACAACTTTGGGGGGCTAATTTCTCCTATTACCCTTAGGAAAATAAAAAATAGCGTGCTAAAAAATCATTTTTGAGGAAAAAAAGATTTTTTATTTTCACTGCTGTTATAAACTTTTGTAAAGCACTTGGGGTTTCAAAGTGCTCACTAGACACGTTCTTTAAGGGGTCTAGTTTCCAAAATGGTGTTACTTGTAGGGGGTTTTCACTGTTTAGGCACACAGGGGCTCTCCAAACGTGACATGGCATCTAATAACGATTGGAGCTAATTTTCCATTCAAAAAGTCAAATGGCGCTCCTTCCCTTCTATGCACCGAAACAGTGGTTTATGACCACATATGAGGTATCTGTGCACTCAGGAGAAATTGCCCAACAAATTTTAGGATCCATTTTATCCTGTTGCCCATGTGAAAATGAAAAAATTGATGCTAAAAGAAAATTTTTGTTGGAAAAATTAATATGTCCATTTTTTCCTTCCACGTTGGTTTAGTTCCTGTGAAGCACCTGAAGAGTTACTAATCTTCCTGAATGTAGTTTTGAGTAGCTTGAGGGGTGCAGTTTTTAGAATGGTGTCACTTTTGGGTGTTTTCTGCCATATAGACCCCTCAAAGTGACTTCAAATGTGAGGTGGTCCCTAAAAAAATTTTTTTTTTTTGTAAATTTTGTTGTAAAATTGAGAAATCACTGTTCAACTTTTAACCCTTTTAACTTCCTAACAAAAAAAAATTTGTTTCCAAAATTGTGCTGATGTAAAGTAGACATGTGGGAAATGTTATTTTGTAACTATTTTGTGTCACATAAGTCTCTGGTTTAACAGAATAAAAATTCAAAATTTGCAAAATTTTCGCCAAATTTCTGATTTTATCACAAATAAACGCAAAAATTATCGACCTAAATTTACCACTAATATGAAGCCCAATATGTCATGAAAAAATAATCTCAGAATCCGCTAGAATCTGTTGGAAGTGTTCCAGAGTTATTACCTCATAAAGGGACACTGGTCATAATTGCAAAAAATGGCCTGGTCATTAAGGTCAAAATAGGCTTGGTCATGAAGGGGTTAAAATACAATGACCAACTTTCTACTCTGCTTTCTGTGCCACTTTGGAGGCATGGCAGGCACAACGTAGGAATGTTCTCCCATGTGGTCTGATGTCTGGCGGGTAGTCTCGAAACGTCCTCACATGTGGTCTGAGGCACGGTCTCGAAACGTCCTCACGTGTGGTCTGAGGCACGGTCTCGAAACGTCCTCACGTGTGGTCTGAGGCACGGTCTCGAAACGTCCTCACGTGTGGTCTGAGGCACGGTCTCGAAACGTCCTCACGTGTGGTCTGAGGCAAATGTGAACATCTTATACTCACCTACAGGGCGGTCTGGTATTATGTTTGTCAGTTCTTCTTCCAGTACAGTCCTCCTTTTCCCGTGGATAATGCATCCTACATCATCAACACAACCTCCCCCATGACACTTCTGTGCAGGAACACGTCTCTGCCCTGCCGATCACAAAGCAAAGTACAAAGAGAAGTCTGCACCGAAGCGAGATGGAATACACTGTGTGGATGGACTTAGGACGCGTCGTCGACTCAAAGAAGGATAGGAGGCACCGGATTAAGACTAGCGAAGCCCATTGGATGGGGCTGCCCCAAGGGCAAATCTAAGAAAAAAAAAAAAAAATTTATGCAGATTGGCACTCTAGAATGTTGTGTATATATAAGGGCATTCAGATAGTGGACGTGCTTTATAAAATGCTGTATATAGAGGGTATACAGGTAGTGGTCGTACTATGTACACAGCATTCTAGAATGCTGTATATGGCGACATACAGGTGGTGGTAGTACTTTATACGGGGGGGGGGCGCATAAACAATGATTGAATACCCTGTAGTAGACAGCAATAATGCATGAAAATATAAGGTACTTGGTTAACACGCTCAATTTAAAAAAAAAATGCAGAAGCCATAAGCCATCCTACCACTTAACAGTGACCCTAATTGGGACAGTGATAACTAATATTAAAAGCCTTTATATATTGATGTGGTTTCCCATTCCTGTGTCCACTATTTGGGGCTAATCCTTCTCAGTCCTTATCCACATGCAAGTCACAGGACAAAGCGGTAAGGTTTTTAATATTAGTTAGGACTGTCCCAATTACGGCACAGTGAAGTGGTGGGATGGCTTTGGCTTTTTTTTTTTAATAAAGAACGTGTTAACTAAATCCCCTATATTATTTTCATGCACTATGCCATTTACTGCAGGGTATTCAGTCATGTTTGTATTTTTTTTCTGTTCACTGGCCAGTGTGAACGTGCGCTTACACGCTCCATGCACACCAGTTTGTATCGTTTTTTATGGGGAATCCTGGTGACATGTTCCCTTTAGGCAGGCTTACATCTATGCAGCTTGTACAAGTGAACTTTACTGTCTCAAAAGTGGTTTACCTGTCTATGGCTAGTTTCACACTAGTGTATCTACATGCAGCGCACGGCGCCACTAATCCCCGACTCCTCCGGTTATCTCCTACTATCGCACATCACTGCATGCGATCTGCGCACCCTACCTTTAGCATAGGGTGCGCAGACTGTGTGCTAGCAGGATTTTGCGTGCGCTGCGCCCTTTTGACGGTGCGCCGAGCGCATCATGTTGCATTTTGGGGCGCTCGGCACACCGTCAAAAGAGCACAGCGCACGCAAAATCCTACTAGCGCAGTCTGTGCACCCTATGCTCAAGATAGGGTGCGCAGATGACATGCAGCGATGTGCGATAGTAGATGACGGGAGGGGGCGCCGTGCACTGCGTGTAGATATGTTGGTGTGAGACTAGCCTAACCCAGTTATTACAGTACCTTCCATGTGTTAGGCCTCTTTCACACTTCAGTTTTTTTACAATCAGTCACAATCCGCCAGGTATTGAAAAAAAACGGATCCGCAATTTTCTTTTGAGGATCCGTTTTTTTCCCCATTGACTTCCATTATTGGCGGATTGTGACGGATTGACGTCCGTTGCATCCGTTTTTTTGCGGATCCGCCAAAAGTTCCTGTCCGTCACCATCCTCAAAGATTTCAAAACGGAGCTTGCAACGTTTTTTTCTGTGGGGGATCCTCCAGACACTCATTTAACCCGAAATTCTTTCTGGCTGCCGGACAAAAAAAAAAAATCTCTCTCCTTTTCCAGGCTGCAATTCCTTTAAAATTCTTCATTTGTCGGATCCGTCAAAAAAACGGACGGGTGACATCCGTTGGCATCAGTACTAAAACGGATCCGCCATCCGTCCTTTTGGCGGATCTTGACTGATGCAAAAAACTGAAGTGTGAAAGAGGCCTTACACAGATGCATCAATGGGCTTGTCCATGCATGAAATAAAAGGCTAAATTACAACATGGAGACTTAAATCAGAGCAATGTTTTATTTACATTCAGAACCAGTTTAAGAGGAACAAATTAAGATTTCCCACAGAAATCTCAGACTTTTACTTACAGAAATATTGGCTAAATAACATTTACATATATAGAAACCTTTAATTTTATAAAAGTGCATTTTTTTGCATTGAAAAATTTTGCTTGTTTCATGCAATGCATTTCTATGTATTGTACAACTGTAATATGATGTTGGTGCATGCGGGCAGGACTGAAGGGTCTGTGGCTCGGCCCCCCCCATGGCCTGCTTCTGGTGTCTAGGACCAGATATCATAATACCAGCCTTGAATAGTGAAGGAGATGGCAGCCAACCCTGAAAGACATCCAAGGTGGGAACGCCCCGTCATGCCAAAGGGAGTCTGCTAGATCCAGGCGTAGACCAGCGCTGATGGGTTTGTGGACGCCAGGAGGGGGTTGGGCCTGAAGGAATGTTTCTTTTCCTGGCGGGTAGGGGAGTTGTCCTGTTGGTTGCTTTTTTGGACTGAACATTTCCAAAACCACAATTGGACTGTGCACCTCTTGGGAAGCAGGAGTTTAGTCTTCTGTTGCAGAAGAAAAGTACTCTTACCCTGATAGGTAGAGGGCAGGAAGCACTAGAAAGTTGGCGTGCATGATTGTTCAGGGCGCAGGTGGTGTGGCCCAGCCACCAGAGGCTAGACAAGAGCCTGGATTTTTAAGAGTAGGGTCGCAGGAGCCTCTGTCAAACGTGGAGGCCGCATGAATAGGAAGGTTTCCCCAGGAGATGTCCATATTGCTCAGGGGAAAACTAGGACATATTTGTCTTGTCCCTTCATTTTTTTAATGGAGCCCCCTCACTGCCTGGTAGGATATACCTGTCCTGAAGATTTCAAATCCTAACCTTTACACAGACTTTCGGGCCACTGGCAGGTAATGGATTTGTCTTCCCTCCCTACTCTATCTGGCTCTGGGGGGCGAGAGGGTAGGGGATTAGTGGCAAGGACTGTCTGCCGGAAAACCGCAAACACTCTTGATGTGTTAGGGCCCTGCCTCGTAGACCACAGATGATATGGTAGTGACAATTCTAGGTGGGAGATCAGAGTGATAACTCGACTCTGTCGCCCTTAAAAGCCATATCTGAAAGAAAAAAGGGAAATCATTAATAAAAAAAAATGAAGACCTAAGGCAGAAACCAGCCTGGGTGGTCCGGACCCATGTCTGCCTCCTACTGACACTAAGCGAAAACGGATTAGCTTCATGCCAGTTAGTAGTGTTCCCTCCTAGCATAAGCAGCATACAAACATAGCTTTTTGTGTGCCCCAATGAAGCATTAACCACCCCGCACACCAACCAGAGGGCCACACAGGGTAACCCCCCCCCCCCCCTGTCCAATCATAAACCTCCACCTCACACTAATCAGTGGACCCCACAGGATAAACCCATCAAAGCCCAAATGCCCCCTTCCCCCAAGCAAAACCCCCCATCGGACGTCCACACGCCCCCAAGCGCACAGGCCCCCATCGGACGTCCACACGCCCCCAAGCGCACAGGCCCCCATCGGACGTCCACACGCCCCCAAGCATAAGCCCCCATCGGACGTCCACACGCCCCCAAGCATAAGCCCCCATCGGACGTCCACACGCCCCCAAGCATAAGCCCCCATCGGACGTCCACACGCCCCCAAGCATAAGCCCCCATCGGACGTCCACACGCCCCCAAGCATAAGCCCCCATCGGACGTCCACACGCCCCCAAGCATAAGCCCCCATCGGACGTCCACACGCCCCCAAGCATAAGCCCCCATCGGACGTCCACACGCCCCCAAGCATAAGCCCCCATCGGACGTCCACACGCCCCCAAGCATAAGCCCCCATCGGACGTCCACACGCCCCCAAGCATAAGCCCCCATCGGACGTCCACACGCCCCCAAGCATAAGCCCCCATCGGACGTCCACACGCCCCCAAGCATAAGCCCCCATCGGACGTCCACACGCCCCCAAGCATAAGCCCCCATCCGACGTCCACACGCCCCCAAGCATAAGCCCCCATTCGACGTCTACACGCCCCCAAGCATAAGCCCCCATTCGACGTCTACACGCCCCCAAGCATAAGCCCCCCATTCGACGTCTACACGCCCCCAAGCATAAAACCCTATCAGACGTCCACCCCCCAGAATGAACCCACATCGGACGTCCACCCCGGCATAAACCCCCGTAGGACGTCCACCCCCCCAGCATAAACCTTCATCGGACGTCCACCCCCCTTAAGCCTAAGCCCCTATCGGACGTCCACCCCCCTTAAGCCCCTATTGGATGCCATTCCCAGCATAAAACCATCATTGGACATTCACCCCCCGCATAAAACCTCATCGGACGTCCACCCCTGACCCCTCCCCAGCATAAACCTCATCGGACGTCCACCCCCTCCCAGCATAAGTCCCATCGGTTGTCCAGCTTCCCCATCATAAACCCCTGTTGGATGTCCATCCCCCGTCGGATGTCCATCCCCCGAAAGTATAAACCCCCACCAGATGGCACCTCTTACCCAAACAAAAAGCCCTACCAGTCGAGCGCCTACCCCAAAATCAATCCATCCCTTTCAAGTCACAACAGATGCAGACAGGCCCCGTTGCCCTAGCATCAAGTTCCCAAGACACCACAATTGCGCATTAAATCCCCCCTGCCCCAAGATCCCAGCCTGACCAGGAGGAGTTAATGCACGCTTGTGGGGTCTGTTTGTCCCCGGGGGGCCCTACTAGGGATAATGCAAGCTCGTGGGGTCTGGTTGGGCTTCTGGGGGTCGATTAACGCATGCTTGTGGGGTCTGGTAGGGCCCCGGGGAAGGGTTAATGCACGCTTGAGAGGTCTGGTTGGGCCCTGCATTAGACCCCCAAGGAGCCCACCAGACAACAAACGCATGCATTAACCCCCTCCCCGTGAGCCCAACCAGACACACAAGTGTGAATTAAACCCTCCGCGCTTGTGGGATCTGGGGTGGGTTAATGCAGGGTCCACTCAGACCCCGCAAACGTGCATTAACCCCCCCAGGGCCCAACTAGACCCCAAAAGCATGCATTAACCCCCCCCTGGAGCCCAACCAAACCACAAAAACGTGCACTAATCCCCCCCCCCCACAGTAAGGAGCCCACCCAGGCCCCACAAGCATGCATTAATCCAGCCGGAAATCCAAACAGAACCCACAAGCGTACATTAACCACCCCTGAGATCCAACCAGAACCCATAAGCGTGCATTAATCCCCCGGGAGCCCAACCAGACCTCAAAAACGTGCATTAACCCCCCCGGGACCCAAACAGAACACACAATCGTGCATTAACCCCCCCCAGGACTACCCAACCCTGCGTGTGCATTAACCTCCCCCGGGACACAACCAAACACGGCAAGCGTGCATTAACCCCCCCGGGACCCAACCAAACACGGCAAGCGTGCATTAACCCCCCCCAGGACCCAACCAGACACGGCAAGCGTGCATTAACCCCCCCCAGGACCCAACCAGACACGGCAAGCGTGCACTAACCCCCCCGGGACCCAGCCAGACACGGCAAGTGTGCATTAACACCCCCCCCCCCCCGGGACCCAACCAGACACGGCAAGTGTGCATTAACCCCCCCCCCCCCCGGGACCCAACCAGACACGGCAAGCGTGCATTAACCCTCCTGGGAGCCCAAGCAGACCCCACAAGCATGCATTAGCACCCCCCCGAAATACAACCAGAGCCCACAAGCGTGTATTAACCCCCAACCATACCCCACAAGCATGCATCATTAACCCCCCTCTCCCGGGACTGCCAGACACCCCAAGCGTGCATCATCAACCCCCCTCTCCCGGGACTACCAGACACCACAAGCGTGCATCATCAACCCTCCTCTCCCGGGACTACCAGACACCACAAGCGTGCATCATCAACCCCCCTCTCCCGGGACTACCAGACACCACAAGCGTGCATCATCAACCCCCCTCTCCCGGGACTACCAGACACCACAAGCGTGCATCATCAACCCCCCTCTCCCGGGACTACCAGACACCACAAGCGTGCATCATCAACCCCCCTCTCCCGGGACTACCAGACACCACAAGCGTGCATCATCAACCCCCCTCTCCCGGGACTACCAGACACCACAAGCGTGCATCATCAACCCCCCTCTCCCGGGACTACCAGACACCACAAGCGTGCATCATCAACCCCCCTCTCCCGGGACTACCAGACACCACAAGCGTGCATCATCAACCCCCCTCTCCCGGGACTACCAGACACCACAAGCGTGCATCATCAACCCCCCTCTCCCGGGACTACCAGACACCACAAGCGTGCATCATCAACCCCCCTCTCCCGGGACTACCAGACACCACAAGCGTGCATCATCAACCCCCCTCTCCCGGGACTACCAGACACCACAAGCGTGCATCATCAACCCCCCTCTCCCGGGACTACCAGACACCACAAGCGTGCATCATCAACCCCCCTCTCCCGGGACTACCAGACACCACAAGCTTGCATCATCAACCCCCCTCTCCCGGGACTACCAGACACAAGCGTGCATCATCAATCCCCCTCTCCCGGGACTACCAGACACCACAAGCGTGCATTAACCCCTCTCTCCCGGGACTACCAGACACCACAAACGTGCATTAACCCCTCTCTCCCAGGACTACCAGACACCACAAACGTGCATTAACCCCTCTCTCCCAGGACTACCAGACACCACAAACGTGCATTAACCCCTCTCTCCCGGGACTACCCGACACCACAAACGTGCACTAACACACCCTGTACTCAGCCAGACCCCAGGAGCGTGCATTAACACCCCCCCGGAGACCCAACCAGACCCCTCAGACGTGTATTAACCCCCCCAGGACCCAACAAGCATGCATTAACCCCCCCGACCCAAACAGACCCCACAAGCCAGCCTTAACACCCCTGGGAGCCCAAGCAGACCCCACAAGTGTGCATTAACCCCCACCCCCCTGACAAAACAGACCCTGCAAGCGTGCAATAACCCCCCTGGGAGCCCAAAGCAGACCTCACATGCATGCATTAGTACCCCTCGAAGTACAACCAGACCCCACAAGCGTGCATTAACCCCCACCCCGAACCAGACTCCACAAAAATGCATTAGTAACCCCCCCCCCCCCCCCCAAGTACAACCAGACCCCCACAAGCGTGCATTAACCCCCTGCCCCAAACAGACCCCACAAGCATGCATTAACCCCTGCCCCAAACAGACCCCAGAAGCATGCATTAGTACCCCCGAAGTACAACCAGACCCCACAAGCGTGCATTAACCCCACCACCCCCAACCAGACCCCAGAAGCATGCATTAACCCCCCCCAGACCCCTAAGCGTGGATTAACCCCCTGCCCCAAACATACTCCACAAGCATGCATTAAACCCCCCCCAAAAAAAGTACAGCCAGACCCCACAAGCATGCATTAACCCTCCCCGGACCCCACCAGACCCGTAAGCATGCATTAACCCCCACCCCCTGCCCCAAACAGACCCCAGAAGCATGCATTAGTACCCCCCGAAGTACAACCAGACCCCACAAGCATGCATTAACCCCCCCCAGACCCGTAAGCGTGCATTAACCCCCATCCCCCCTGCCCCAAACAGGCCCCACAAGCATATATTAGAACCCCCCCAAAGTACAACCAGACCCCACAAGCATGCATTATATATCCCAAGCCCCCAACCAGACCCCACAAGCATGCATTAACCCCCCGGACCCCAAATAGACCTTGCAAGCATTCATTAACCCCTCTGGGAGCCCAAGCAAACCCCACAAGCATTAACCCCTCCAGACCCTAAACAGACCCCGTAAGCATGCATTAACCCCTACCCAAAAGCGTGCATTAACACCCCCCCCCCCCCGAACCCAAATAGAGCCCGTAAGCATGCATTAACCCCCCAACCCAACCAGCGTGCATTAATTCCCCCTCCCCTCCGGGAACCCAACAGCTCCCAGGTAAGCCCCCAAATCCCACTAGTTAGCCCCAAGTATCAGCCCCATCAACCAAACATCTAAGACACCAACCTGTTACTAAACCCTCCTGCCTGTCACCGACGCTGCTGACCTAACTCCACACTGCTCACAGACGCCGGAGCCATAGAGACAGCTAAGACAGTATGTAAAGGAGGCTTCTCTCCCTGCACCAGACGGCAGAGACGTGTAATGGCGTCTTCTCTTCCTGCCTTTGCTGTCAGAACACGCCCCCCCCTGGTATGACACGCCCCCAGAGCTGACATCACACCTGGAAGGAGCCCATACAGTCTAGCATTTACCTTTATTATGTCACAAGTGAGAACTGCGCGATAGAATCTGTCATGCCGATGTTTATAATTGCGCAGTTCTGCTGGAGCAGGCGACATAGACTGCGGGCAATTTCGGCGGGAAAACGTGAGACGTACTACGCCTACGCACAGAAGCTAGTGGTCACAAATTGGCGGAAGCGCAGTCACTGGTAGGCGGGAAACGTGGTCACTGCTAGGCGGCACTGCTCGTGATATTTCTATATAAAGATTAGCGGCACCGCTCGTGATATTTCTATATAAAGATTAGCGGCACCGCTCGTGATATTTCTATATAAAGATTAGCGGCACCGCTCGTGATATTTCTATATAAAGATTAGCGGCACCGCTCGTGATATTTCTATATAAAGATTAGAGGCACCGCTCGTGATATTTCTATATAAAGATTAGCGGCACCGCTCGTGATATTTCTATATAAAGATTAGCGGCACTGCACATGATATTTCTATATAAAGATTAGCGGCACTGCTCGTGATATTTCTATATAAAGATTAGCGGCACCGCTCGTGATATTTCTATATAAAGATTAGCGGCACCCCTCGTGATATTTCTGTATAAAGATTAGCGGCACCGCTCGTGATATTTCTATATAAAGATTAGCGGCACCGCTCGTGATATTTCTATATAAAGATTAGCGGCACCGCTCGTGATATTTCTATATAAAGATTAGCGGCACCGCTCGTGATATTTCTATATAAAGATTAGCGGCACCGCTCGTGATATTTCTGTATAAAGATTAGCGGCACCGCTCGTGATATTTCTATATAAAGATTAGCGGCACCGCTCGTGATATTTCTGTATAAAGATTAGCGGCACTGCTCGTGATATTTCTATGTAAGGATTAGCGGCACCGCTCGTGATATTTCTATATAAAGATTAGCGGCACCGCTCGTGATATTTCTATATAAAGATTAGCGGCACCGCTCGTGATATTTCTATATAAAGATTAGCGGCACCGCTCGTGATATTTCTATATAAAGATTAGCGGCACCGCTCGTGATATTTCTATATAAAGATTAGCGGCACCGCTCGTGATATTTCTATATAAAGATTAGCGGCACTGCACATGATATTTCTATATAAAGATTAGCGGCACCGCTCGTGATATTTCTATATAAAGATTAGCGGCACCGCTCGTGATATTTCTATATAAAGATTAGCGGCACCCCTCGTGATATTTCTGTATAAAGATTAGCGGCACTGCTCGTGATATTTCTATGTAAGGATTAGCGGCACCGCTCGTGATATTTCTATATAAAGATTAGCGGCACCGCTCGTGATATTTCTATATAAAGATTAGCGGCACCGCTCGTGATATTTCTATATAAAGATTAGCGGCACCGCTCGTGATATTTCTATATAAAGATTAGCGGCACCGCTCGTGATATTTCTATATAAAGATTAGCGGCACCGCTCGTGATATTTCTATATAAAGATTAGCGGCACCGCTCGTGATATTTCTATATAAAGATTAGCGGCACCGCTCGTGATATTTCTATATAAAGATTAGCGGCACCGCTCGTCATATTTCTATATAAAGATTAGCGGCACCGCTCGTGATATTTCTATATAAAGATTAGCGGCACCGCTCGTGATATTTCTATATAAAGATTAGCGGCACCGCTCGTGATATTTCTATATAAAGATTAGCGGCACCGCTCGTGATATTTCTATATAAAGATTAGCGGCACCGCTCGTGATATTTCTATATAAAGATTAGCGGCACCGCTCGTGATATTTCTATATAAAGATTAGCGGCACCGCTCGTGATATTTCTATATAAAGATTAGCGGCACTGCTCGTGATATTTCTATATAAAGAAATAAGCAGCAAATACGTTGAATTGTAGAAGTAGCGAAATAAATAGCATGGACCTAATGTTCAGTAGTTTCATGCCTAATGACAGGCTTTATGTATTGCACTCGCAAAGGGTATCCATATAAAGAGATGGAAATTAATATACAACCGTCTTGGCAAATAGCGCAAGCTAAACTTAGTACTGCATTAGTAGAACAGTTACTGTAAGACCTGTTTCACACATCTGTTTTTTCCCGTCAGTCAAGATCCGCCAATTTTTAAAAAACGAATCCGCCAAAAAAGGGGCAGATCCGTTTTTTACACCCATAGACTTACATTATTGGCGGATCTTGACTGACGGTCGTCCGTCACACGTTATTGTACGGACCCGCCAAGATTTTAGCGCCTCCCGGGCGGATGAGAGGAACCCTGCAAAGTTTTATTTGCAGTGACGGTCTGCTTTTTTCACTCTGGGAAGCATTTTAACCCTTAACTACCGTCCCGGGAGCCGCTAAAATCTCTCTCTCATCCTTGTCTATCTCCTTGTCGGCCCCTGCGCAGAGTTCACTGCAGCTGGAAATAGTGGAAAGCCTTTTAGGTCACTTTAACCTGACAGGATTTTGATGAGTGTTTAGATGTAGCATGTAACCCCTTTTCTGACCCGGTGATTGATTAATTGTTTGCGCTTCCGCTTTTTCCTTCTCTTCCAAGAGTCTTATTTTGTTTTATTTTCCGACATAGCCATACTAGAGCTAGTTATTGCGCAGCACCAGTTGTACTTTGAATCACACCATCTATTTTACCATATAATGTAATGAAAAACGGGGGAAAAATGTCTCAAGTGGTGTGAAAAAATTATTCTGCCATCATTTTTTTAAATTTTGTTTTATAGAGTATAGTGTGATAACGAAAACATGGAAACAGGATTCTCCAGATCTGTACGATTACTGCAGTAACAATGTTGTAATTTTATTTTTTATGGATTAGGCCTGTTTCACAGTTAAGTTTTCTAGCGTCAGTCAAAATCCGTCAGCGGAAAAAAACGGATCCAACGGATTTGCCTGGCGGATCTGTCTTTTTCCCCATAGACTTGTATTAGCGACGGATTGTGACGGATGGCCTTCCGTTTTGTCCGCCGTGCGACGGATCCGTCATAAAATACCTGTCCATCGGCCGGAAAAAACGTCCAGAAGAACGTTTTTTGTCTGTGCAGAAAAGACGGACGGTGATGGATTCGTCGCCGTCCGTTGTCTGGTAAAATGGATGCCTATTGGCGACGGATCCGTCGCCGTCCGTCACATGGCGGAATCCAGTGACGGATGCTGCAACAAATCCGTAAAAAAGACTGATCTGGTGCATCAGTTTTTTGCAATCAGCAGTGGATCCGTTTTTTTCACAATTTGACGGATTGAGACTGATTCCAAAAGACTGAAGTGTGGAACAGGCCTTAGTATGCAAGGAGTTTGACAGTTGCATGTTTTGTTAGGGTGCCTGACCTTGTAAGACCTGGGCTACACTGACTTTAGCCGCGACACGTGTCCCATGGCAAAGATCACTATGTGCTGTTACTATGGTGCATCACAGTGTAATTCAGGTGAATGGCGGTCGCATTACAACCCCAAGGATACCACAAGAGGAAAGTCACAAAAAGGCTGACTTGCGCTATGTGCACGACGAGTTGTACTTTTGAACGACACAATTTGTTCTTTACTAGAAAAATGGGAAAAAAAATTCCAAGTGCGGTGAAATTGCAAAAAAAGTGAATTCCCACTCTTGTTTTTTGTTTGGCTTTTATGCTAGGTTCACTAAATGCTAAAACTGACCTGCCGTTATGATTCTCCAGGTCATTACAAGTTCATAGACACCAAACATTTCTAGGTTCTCTTTTATCTAAGGCAACTTTCACACTAGCGTCGTGTGACGTACGTCGCAATGCGCCGTTTTGGAGAAAAAACGCATCCTGCAAAGTTGTCCGCAAGATGCGTTTTTTCTCCATAGACTTGCATTAGCGACGCATTGCGACGTATGGCCACACGTCGCATCCATCGTGCGACGGATGCGTCGTGTTTTGGCGGCCGCGACGCACACAAAAACGTTACATGTAACTTTTTTGTGCGTCGTGTCCGCCATTTTCGACCGCGCATGCGGATCCTTTTTTTTTTTGGAAAACGGCGGATCTTGACTGATTCGAAAAAACTGATGTGTGAAACAGGCCTAAGCAGTAAAAATGCAGCAAAGATGCAAATCTTTTTACAGCTGTATTTTTGCTGCAGATTTGACTGACTCAATTGAAGTCAATGAGTCAAAAACACACTGTAGAAACGCAAAAAGAATTGACATGCTGCGGAAAATAAAACGCAGCAAATACGGACAGAAATTTCCTGATCATGTGCACAACACTTCAGGATTGTCATTGAATTACCTTGCAATAAGTATTCCATTGCGTTTTTGGACCATTTAGGCTAGTTTCATGCTAGCGTTTCACTGACCTGCGTCGGTCTGTGCACGGCCGCCGCTAAGCTCCGCCCCCGCCGCTCCGCCTATGGGCGCATAACGCTGCATGCGACCTGCGTACCCTACCTGCGCCAAACGCACAGTGTTGCATTTTGGTGCGCTCGGCGCACCGTTAAAAGGACGCATGCGCCGACAAACGCATACCTGCGCACGGCCTGCGTACCCACTGCTAAAAATGGGGTACACAGGTCGCATGCAGTGTCATGTGCCCATAGTCGGAGCGGCCAGGGGGCGGAGCTTAGCGGCGGCCGTGCGCAGACCGACGCAGGTCAGTAAAATGTTAAAAAAACGCGAAAACGCATCGTGTGCACATAGCCATTGACTTCTGCTTGTCGCGGTACTCAATGTCACTGCATTAGGGTACATTCCCACGTTCAGGATCTGTTGTGGTTTTGACGCTGCATAACGTCCGCACCTTTTATGCAAACTAGCAGATGCGTATTTACCTTTTTTACACATGCGGGAAGGTGCCATGATTTTAATTTTTAAAATTTTGTTTAAATGCAGATTGCACACTTTCTGTTAGTACAATAAACCTCATTTGAATCCAGAAATATAACTGAGTCCATCAGTTATTAGATATATGAAACTGAAATAGCTATTGCAAAAAACAAAATTGTTACAAAGAATTAAGGTTAACATTAATAGGGGTGCCCAAACTTTAACATATGACTGTATAATCAATTTTTAATACAAAACTAATTTATATTTTTTCTATTTAGCTGACATTTTAATTAGTGGGGGTGTCTAACCATGACGCTTGCACACCTCACTTACGGCAGCCACGGGCATAAAAGAGCCTGCGGTCGAACAGCGACTACATCTCTAGCATTGAGGCCGCTTCACCTGCTGATTAGCTGTGATCTAGGCATGCGCCCTGGGCTGTCCAGGTCACAGCTGTGGGAGGAGATTGCGGCCATTTTGTTGTACCTCGGAGCGTAAGCTGTGGGCTTCATTTTCTCGTCATCGCACGCACTGGACAGTGCGATGACAGGACCTGCATGGGGAAGAAGATGCCAGGGAGGGGAGGTCCGTCTGGGGTGAGTGTCTGCAGTGCCTCTCCTCACCGACCTGTTCAGAGCACAGCAGAGAGATCATCACACTGTTGTGCTCTGTGCACACTGTGTTTGAGTACGCATTTGTATTTTCCTGTGTGTTTGATCGTGCATGTGTATTATCCTGTGTGTGAGCTGCATGTGTCTTATCCTGTGTGTGTGTGCGTGCATGTGTATTTTTCTGTTTGTGTGAGCGAGCATGTATATGTATCTTCCTGTGTGTGAGCATGCAGGTGTATTTTCCTGTGTGAGTGTGCATTTGTATTTTCCTGTGTGAACCTGCATGTGAGCATACATGTGTATTTTGGTATGTGAACATGCATGTGTATTTTCCTGTATAATCGTGCTTGTGTATTTTCCTGTGTGTGAACGTGTATGTGTATTTTTCCTGTGTGTGAGCGTGTATGTGTATTTTTCTGTGGGAGCGTACATGTGTATGCACTTCCCAGGTCAATACGATTAGTCCCCAATCCCCACAATTTTAAGCGTGTCCTGAAAACGCATTTATTCAGACTGGCCTACCACCCCAACACATTAACCTAATCTATCCCTGTGTGGCACAGCCAAAAGTTTTACCATAACCAGGTTCCCCGCATCATGTTCCCACATGCTTTATGCCTCCATTAGCCCTGCCCTCTGTGTCTGTACTGTTACACACTTAACATTATGACTGGTCCATACAATCAGGGTAACTGTTACCACCCACCTTTCGTGTCTCCCTCTTTCCTCATAGACTGTAAGCTTGCGAGCAGGGCCCTCTTTCCTCTTGGTTTTTGTTATAATCTACTGTATGTGATTATTGTTATGCTGTAATGTCTATTGTCTGTACAAATCCCCTCTGAAATGTAAAGTGCTGCGGAATATGTCGGCGCTATAAAAATAAAATTTATTATTTATTATTATGTGTATTTTCATGTGTATGCGCGTGCATGTGTAATTTCCTGTGTGTGAACATGCATTTGTATTTTACTATATAAAGTAGAAGAGGTCAGATGATCGCAGCAGTAAGAAATACGGTATAAGGGTATGTGCACACGTAGTTTTTAGTCTCTGCGGATTTTGTAGAGAAAACCGCAGGAAATCCGCAGGACAAAGTGCTGCGGTTTATCTGCGGATTATCTGCGTTTTTTCTGCGGTTTTGCCCTGCGGTTTTACACCTCATAATGGATGAGGTGTAAAACCGCAGCGTTCCTGCACCAAACAATTGACATGCTGCGGATTGTAAAACGCAGCAAAACCGCGCGGAAAAAAACGCAGCATGTGCACAGCTTTTTTTTATTTCCATAGGAAATAAAGGTACTGTACAACGCAGCAAAATCTGCTGCGTTTCTGCAGAGCCAAAAACGCTGCGGAAACGCAGCAGAATCCGCAGCGTGTGCACATACCCTAAAGGTTAAAGATACAGTGGGTACGGAAAGTATCCAGACCCCTTTAAACTTTTCACTCTTTGTTTCATTTCAACCATTTGGTAAATTCAAAAAAGTTCATTTTTTCTCATTAATGTGTCTGCACCCCATCTTGACTGAAAAAAAACAAATGTAGAAATTTTTGCAAATTTATTAAAAAGAAAAGCTGAAATATCACATGTTCATAAGTATTCAGACCCTTTGCTCAGCATTGAGTAGAAGCACCCTTTTGAGCTAGTACAGCCATGAGTCGTCTTAGGAATGATGGAACAAGTTTTTCACACCTGGGTCCCCGATTCAAGTGAGTGGGTCCTAGTACAGTTCTGGTACCTGAACCCGAACTTTTTATAACTATTCAGCTGGACCCTTACATCCAGGCGTCTGCCCACCTCTATAAGGCCGGGGTCACACTAACCGAATACGGTCAGTATTTTACATGCGTAATACGGATGAATGGCCCCTAAACAGTGCTCCGTATGTCATCCGTAATCAAGGTGTGGTCGTGTATTTTGCGCATGTCTGCATCCGTATGGTGAGATTTTCTCGCAGGCTTGCAAAATGGTCATATAATGGAACCCTATGACAGGGTTTCTAACAGAAACCAAAGAATAGATATAGACACATAGAATGCATATATATAAATATATATACAGTATATGTATTCTATGTGTCTATATCTATTCTTTCGTTTCTTTATTAAACCTGTCAGGGTGAGTTTACTGTATAGCGCACTGAATTGCCGGCTTTGCTAAAAGACACCGGGTGCGTATTTCTCGCAAGTCACATGTGTGGTCCGTGTGTAATCCGTATTTTTTGCGCACCCATAGACTTGCGTTGGCGTACTACGGGCGTAGTAAGCTGACAAACGCAGCATGCTGTGATTGGCACGGAGCGTAGAATACGGATGAGAAATATACGGCTGGTGCGAGGGACCCCATAGAGAATCATTGGTCCGTGTCTAATGCGTGCTTTTAGCGCCTCTCGGCCGAATTCCTCGCCAGTGTGACCCCGGCCTTAAAGTATGAAAAGTGATTTTTGCAATAAATACTGGGACATTTTGCTTGAGAGAAACATGTTAGTGATGCTGTGTGCAATATGCTAATGACCCTTGGCTCACACCAGAGCAGGAGCCGAGCGAGTATCAATGCTATTGTGCTCTGATCCTCTCGCACAGAGAGGATTGGAGCACAGCTTCGGAGGAGGCGGAGAAATTAATTTCTCCATCTCTGCTGTCGGCGTATATCGCACTGCACTCGGGTGATATCAGGGTGCTGTGCATTGTCACTCACACCCATAGACTTGTGTATGAGTGAGCCGAGTCATGCTGCGATTGTTCTCGCATGCCGATATAGCATGCGAAAATAATTGCAGATCTGAGCTTTCCCTAGAGTTACACTGGGCTGAGAGCTATGCGATGTTTTCTCGCATAGCACTTGGCCGTGTTGTACAGTAGTGTGACTCCGACCTACTACAAGTTTACAAATCATGGCCATTTCCAGTACGTTACTGTAACCACAGATTAATTACTAACCATACAGAAATTAATAGGCTGCAGATATCAAATTCTCAGCATTGTTCAATTTGACCTGCGGTCACAAGGCTGTGGACTAGTCTGTGTCCATTTTTGTGGAGTTGGAGTTGGTTGTAAAAGGAACAGACTCCTAAAATACATAACAAGTTGAGTTGTGCTGTAAATGTTTCATAAGAATTTGGGAAAGATATTAAATGTTCTTTTCCTGATCTAAGGCTTTTAGTTGAGATGAATCTGTGCTGCACTTTATGTACAGGCTCAGTAGTGACCAGTGCTGTGGGGTCAGAGGTATGAAATGTCCTATAAATGTCTGTTCTGTTCCTGATCTAAGGATCTGGGCTTTTAGTGGAGATGAATCTGTGCTGCACTTTATGTATAGGCTCAGTAGTGACCAGTGCTGTGGAGTTATGAAACGTCCTATAAATGTCTGTTCTGTTCCTGATCTAAGGATCTGGGCTTTTAGTGGAGATGAATATGTGCTGCACTTTATGTATAGGATCAGTAGTGACCAGTGCTGTGGAGTTATGAAACGTCCGATAAATGTCTGTTCTGTTCCTGATCTAAGGACCTGGGCTTTTAGCTGAGATGAATCTGTGGCTGTCCTTTATGTACAGGCTCAGTAGTGAGGCAATGCTTTGGGGTTGGGAGTCTGGCAAATTGAGTTGTCTGTGGTTTGGTTACGGACTCCACAGCCCTGACTGTGGATTTTCTCAATGGCTTTTGGAAGAGATTTTGTAACATCTCATTCTCAATGCTAGTATTGTATTATGCAACTACTTCTGGATGTAAAATCTGCACTAATTACTACCTGAGTGAACATATCTTTGCCCTCCATATCCATGCTCTCCAACTCAGAAGAATTCACCCATGTATGAGTAAATTCCCTACCTAACCAGCCCTGTATAACGTTGTTCAGTTAAATAAATGTTTTAAAAAAACATAATGTCTCCATTTCTTATCCTAATTAGGGCTTTGACTAGTCGATGAGGCATTAATTTCCCCAGACTAGTTATCCCTTTCTCCATGGTATCATGAGCTGGCGTCATCACCAGCCCATGCAAATCTTTCATATGCGTGCCGCTCATTTAGGCTTCACCTCTGTAGCTGGGTATATGCTTCCCGGTTTCAGAATCGTATTGTGAATGACCAGAAGAAGGCATCTTCTGAAGTTCCAGTCATGTGCAGTGTGCATCTGAAGCCTAAAAGCCTACACTCAGCTAGAGATCCGCAGTGATGCTGGCGAAATGAGTGGCGCACATGTGCAAGATCTGCATGAGTTGGCAATGACTCTGTGATCTTTCCCGGCACCTGCGCACTGCACATTTTTGCCAGAGAAGTGTGTGTGTGTATATATATAATATGTGTGTGTGTATTTATAATATATATCTGTGTGTTTTGAGGAATATTTTGTTTGAAAATGATGTGTAATGACAGAATTGCTGTATGTGAAAGCTCATGTTAAAATCGCATTACAATCGCAATGCATTCGGATGTAAATCAGATGCTAGGTGTGAGAAATCGGATTGTATTCGCATGATACTCACATTACACTCCTGCGACTCTCAGTAGGGGGACTCGGACCGATTTTTCATACGGTAAGTGTGACCCCGGCCTTGGGCTGATGTGGTGATTTTAATTACAGCAGGTTCCTACCTACTCATAAATGCAGTCATTACTGAGAGAGGTGTCACATTCACCCAGGAATTCAGACATCAGCCTAAGGCCGGAGTCACACTTGCGAGTGTGATGCGGGAAACTCGTGCAAGTCTCTCGCATCAATACCCAGCACTGCCGCCGGCACTCGGGACCAGAGTCTGCGGCTGCACAGAATATGCAGCTGCACACTCCTAAGTGCCAGCAGCAGTGCCGGGTATTGATGTGAGAGACTCGCGCGAGTTTCTCGCATCACACTCGCAAGTGTGACCCCGGCCTAAGAGATGTAATCATATAGATAGGGAGTGACACATTAGTCTTATGAGACCACCTCGACGTTGGTCGATTGGCAGACATGATTTGGCCAAATTGTGCAAAACGTCTTATTCGTTTTTTGTCAGTAGTTTATAGATTGAAAGAGCAATTTACATTTTACTCAAAAATATACCTATAAAGAGAAAAATCAGACAAACTGAAAATTTTGCAGAGGTCTCTTAATTTTTTACAAGAGCTGTGTATGTATGTGTGTGTATGTATATATGTATATATATATATATATATAATGTGTGTGTGTGTGTATATATATATATTAGATAATATAGATAGATTAAATTTTTTAAAAAAAATCATGATTATTTCACAAAATAACCCCCCCCCCCTCAAAAAAAAAAGAAATTCATGAATTGCTGGTTTTTGTTCATTCTGCCTCCCGAAAATCAGAATGAAAAGCGATCAAAAAATGTCATGTGCCCGAAAATGGTACCAATAAAAACGTCAACTCGTCCTGCAAAAAACAAGACCTCACATGACTCTGCGGACCAAAATATGGAAAAATTATAGCTCTCAATATATGGTGATGCAAAAACTATTTTTTGCAATAAAAAGCGTCTTTTAGTGTGTGACAGAAGCCAAACAGAAAAACCCGCTATAACGCCTCTTTCACACGTCCTGATATTTCCAGAGATATTAGTGTCCGTGTGTGTAATACTTCTGTCACGTGTGGCATGCGTATGCCGCATCAGTGCTACGAGGACGGTTGTCAGGGAAGAAGCCTTAAGGCCCTTTTACATTTAGCGATGCACCAGCGATCCCGACAACGATACGACCCGGTCAGGATCGCTGGTGCATCGCTAAATGATCGCTAGTGAGCTGTCACACAGGCAGACCTCACAGCGATGCAACGCACGATACTCACCTTTCACACACAGCGATGAAGACGTCCTCCCGCCCGCCTCAAGGCGTCGCGCTTGTCGTCACAGCAGGAAGCGCCCGACGAGAAATGGAGCCGGACATTCTCGCGCGATCAGCGATGGACAGCGGGGGAGCCGGTTGGAGGTAAGTATCACACATAGCGATATCGCTATAACGTCACAAAATCGGTGACGTTATAGCGATATCGCTAGCGATATCGCTATGTGTAAAACCCCCTTTAGAGTAAGCGCTGTTCGCTCTCATCATTCTCTCCTGCTCTGCCGGTGATCGGCATAAGCAAGGGATAATGATGAGAGCCGTGTTCAGCACCCGGTGCCGGGGAATAGCACTTACTGTAACGCTTTTTCCCCGGCTCCAGTGCGTGTCACATGAATGACATCCATGTGTTATGTGTATACACGTGTGCTGGATGTTTTGTGGCCTGTGCTGACATAAAAGAACAGACATGTCAGCGTGTTTTGCCCATGGACACACGGTCTGTGGAAACACACTGACATGTACACAGACCCATTCACTTGAATAGGCAAATAGCGCTCCGTCCCTCCCAAGTTTCTCCGCATGGCTGCCCAATGGTATAAAATTCTGTGACACACCCATGGTGTCAATATGATCACTGCATCCCTAGATGAATTCATTGAAAGGTGTAGTTCGTAAAATGGGGTCACTTATGGGGGGTTCGGTTGTTTTGGCACCTCATGGGCTCTTTCAGTGCGTCATGGCACCTGCAAACCATAAGGCTGAGTTCACACGTGGCGTATTTTTCGCGTTTCCGTGGCGGTTTTAACCGCGCGATTTTGCCGCGAAAACGCGAAAAATAAGCATCCATGCATTCCTATGGGATTCCACAATGCTGTGCTAATGCTGCGGTTTTTACCGCGGCAGAATCGCTTTGCGGTAAAAAACGCAGCATGCTCATTAATTTGCGGAATCGCGGCGATCCCGCACCCATAGGAATGCATTGTTCCGCTTACTTCCCGCATGTGGCTGTGGAGATTGTCCTCCGGGCTTTGGGTACTATATCCCTGTAAAAAATAGAATTTAAAAAATATTGTTATTCTCACCTTCCGACATCCCGCGCAGCATTCCCGCCTCTCTCCACGCTCCCGGTCCCAGTAATCCTTTGAGAAAATGCCCGCGATGGCGTCCGTTCTCGCGGGATCGTGAAGTCTTGTGGTCATTTGCGCGACGTCATCGCGAATTACAGCGAGACATCGCGATCCCGCGAGAACGGACGCCATCGCGGGCATTTTCGCAAAGGATTACTGGGAACGGATGCGCGGGACGTCGGAAGGTGAGAATAACACCATTTTTTATTTTTTTTTTACATTCTATCTTTTACTACTGACGCCGCATAGGCGGCCTCAGTAGTAAAAAGTTGGTCACACTCGTCAAACACTATGTTTGAGGAGTGTGACCAACCTGTCAATCAGTTCTCCAAGCGATGCTACAGATCGCTTGGAAAACGCTAGCATTCTGCAAGCTAAATACGCTTGCAAAATGCTAGTTTTTCCGCGGGAAAATCGCGGGACTTTAAAATGCGATTTTTCCCGCGGAATGGAATTCCGGAATTCTCTAGGTAATTTCCGCGAGAGTTCCGGTACGTGTGCACTTAGCCTAACAGTAAAATCTGGCGCTCCTTTCCTTCTGAGCTCTGCCATGTGCCCAAAACAATGGTTTTCCCCCACATATGGGGTATCAGTGTACTCAGGACAAATTGCACAATAACTCTTGGGGTCCAGTTTCTTCTGTTACCCTTGGGAAAATAAAATATTGGGGGCGAAAAGATCATTTTTATGACTTTATTTTTATGGCTCTACGTTATAAACGTCTGTGAAGTACTTGGGGGTTCAAAGTGCTCACCACACATTTAGATAGGTTCCTTAGGGGGGTCTAGTTTCTAAAATAGTGTCACTTATGGGGAATTTCCACTGTTTAGGCACATCAGGGGCTCTCCAAACGCGACATGGAGTCTGATCTTAATTCCAGCCAATTTTGCGTTGAAAAAGTAAAACAGCGCTACTTCCCTTCCGAGCTCTGCCGTGTGCGCAAACACTGGTTTACCCCCACATGTGGGGTATCAGCGTACTCAGGACAAATTGCACAGCAACCTGTGGGGTCCAACTTCTCCTGTTACCCTTAATTAACCCCTTAAGCCCCAAGAGTGGTTTGCACGTTAATGAACGGGCCATTTTTTACAATTCTGACCACTGTCCCTTTATGAGGTCATAACTCTGGAACACTTCAACGGATCTAGGCGATTCTGAGATTGTTTTCTCGTGACATATTGTACTTCATGTTAGTGGTAAAATTTCATTCATATAACTTGCAATTTTCCAACTTTGAATTTTTATGCCCTTAAAATAGAGAAATATGTGACACAAAGTAATTACTAAATAATATTTCCCACATGTCTACGTTACATCAGCACAATTTTGGAAACAAAATTTTTTTTTTTATTAGGAAGTTATAAGGGTTAAAAGTTGACCAGCGACTTCTCATTTTTACAACAAAATTTACAAAACCATTTTTTTTTAGGGACCACCTCACATTCAAAGTCAGTTTGAGTGGTCTATATTGCAGAAAATACCCAAAAGTGACACCATTCTAAAAACTGCACCCCTCAAGCTACTCAAAACTACATTCAAGAAGATTATTAACCCTTCAGGTGTTTCACAGGAGCAGAAGCAACGTGGAAGGAAAAAATTAACATTTAACTTTTTAGTCACAAAAATGATATTTTAGCAACATTTTTTTTATTTTCCCAAGGGTAACAGGAGAAATTGGACCCCAAAATTTGTTGTCCAATTTGTCCTGAGTACGCTGATACCCCATATGTGGGGAGGAACCACTGTTTTAGCGCATGGCAGGGTTCAGAAGGGAAGGGCACGTTTGACTTTTTCAACCTAAAATTGGCTGAAATTGAGATCGGACGCCATGTTCCGTTTCCAGAGCCTATGATGTGCCTAAACAGTGGAAACCCCCCACAAGTGATCCCATTTTGGAAATGACCCCCTAAGGAACTCATCTAGATGTGTGGTGAGCACTTTGAAACCCCCAAGGGCTTCACGGAAGTTTATAACACCCGGGCGTAAAAATAAAAAATCATATTTTTTCCACAAACACGATCGTTTAGTCACCAATTTGGTATTTTCCCAAGGGTATCAGGAGAAATTGGACCCCAAAAGTTGTTGTCCAATTTGTCCTGAGTGCGCTGATATCCAATATGTGGGGGAGAAACACTGTTTGGGCACACGGCAGGGCTCGAAAGGGAAGCAATGACGTTTTGGAATGCAGACTTTGATTGAATGGTCTGCGGGCGTCATGTTCCGTTTGCAGAGCCCCTGATGTACCTAAACAGTGGAAACCCCCCAGAAGTGACCCCATTTTGGAAACTAGACCCCCTAAGGAACTTATCTAGATGTATGGTGAGCACTTTGAACCCCCAAGTGTTTCACTAAAGATTATAATGCCCAGGCGTGAAAATATAAAATCCTATTTTGTTTCCACATAAATTATTTTTAGTCCCCAATTTTTAATTTTCCCAAGAGTAACAGGAGAAATTGGACTCCCAAAGACGTTGTCCAATTTGACCTGAGTACGCTGGTACACATGTGGGAAAAAACTGTTTAGGCACATGTCGGGGCTCGAAAGGGAAGTAGTGACGTTTTGGAATGCAGAATTTGATGGGTCTGCTGGCGTCATGTTCCGTTTGCAGAGCCCCTGATGTGCCTAAACAGGAGAAAAACCCACATGAGACATCATTTTGTATACTGGACCCCAAAGAACAAATCTAGATGTGCCCCCAACTACACTAATGTAAATTAGTAGTGCATGGAGGTGTGGTACAATTTGAAGCAATCCTTCATACACAGGCCAGGTTTTTCGGGGCAGGTGTCGCACCGGTAAATGGTGTCCTTGCGTATTCCCTTTTTGTAACACACTCGGCACCTTTTTTGCGGCTTACCTTTTCAACCAGTTGGCGGGACCACCCCCGGAAAATGCTGACCTGGTACGATACGAGCACCTTCAGTTCTGGAAGTACTGGGACCCGCTCCTTCCTGAGCTCCAAACATCAGGGCCTTAACCACTACCTCCTGGAAATGAAGGTACGACGTATTGGTGGGGTGTGCACATTATGACAGCAGTAATGCGTTGAGCATTGCCATTTGTACGATGTGCGCGACCAGCTTTTTGTACCACGCCCTTGCCTTTCTGAGAGCATTGTACGGTTGGAGGTATTGATCGGAGAGATCAACGCCCCCCATGTTTTTGTTGTACCCCACTACACAGGTTGGTTTTCTGATCTGTGTGGAGGTACCCCGTACAGTGCAGAGGGTGCTGCCATCACCGTGTATGGTGGTCAAGAGATGGACATCCCTCTTGTCCTTGTACTTGACCACCAGCAGGTGGTCGCTACATTGGGCTCTGCTCTCACCTTTTCTGAGCATCTGCCCAAGTAGCGTCTTCGGAAGGCCTCTCTGATTTTTGCGGACAGTACCGTAGGCTGCGGTACCTCGCGCAGAGAGGGATTTGTAGAGTGGGATGCTGGTATAAAAGTTATCAGTGTAGAGGTGATAACCTTTATCCAGCAGTGGGTGAATTAAATCCCACACAATTTTCCCACTCACTCCCAGGACAGGGGGACACTCAGGGGGTTCAGTCCTGGTGTCCTTTCCTTCGTAGACTCTAAACCTGTGAGTGTACCCTGAGGTACTCTCACAAAGTTTGTAGAGTTTGATTCCGTCCCTGGCCCTCTTACTGGGCAGGTATTGACGGAATCCGAGCCTTCCCTTGAAATGGACCAAGGACTCATCCACGCTGATGATCCTTTGGGGCACGTACACTTCAGCAAACTTTTTGTTGAAGTGTTCAATGACCGGCCGAACTTTGAACAGACGGTCAAAGTTGGGGTCATCTCGTGCGGGACACAGTGCATTATCGGTATAATGCAGAAACTTGTGGATGGCCTCAAAACGTGTCCGGACCATGACCGAATATCCGGCTTCTTCAGTATCCCCATGTGGAGGACCAGGCCCCAAAACTGCATCATTTCAACTGCGTCCACAGGAGACCAGTTGGAATATGTTGAAATCGGGTTTTCCGCCAAAAATTGACGAGCGTACAAATTAGTTTGTTCCACCATGAGGTTAACAAAATCCTCAGAGAAAAAAAAGACTTTGAAAAAATTTTTCTGTGAGGCCGGTGGTGTCAAACTTGATTCCTGATTCTGCCACAAAATCAGGAATCAGTGGCTCGTAATTTTCGGGGGGGCGAAGTCCATACAGGGTCTACTGAATCAGCTTCGGGCATGGTGGGCACTGCCTCATCTTCTGTCCTGGAGCGTCTGCGTGGCGGTTCCGCAGGACCCGAGGAGGAAGATGAGGAGGGGGAAGAGGATGAAGAATCCGAAAAATAAAGAAAAGTCGGATCGTCATCCTCGCTATCAGTGTCGGAGGCAAGGTAAGAATATGCCTCCTCCATTGAATAGCGCTGTTGGGACGAACGCGATGGGTGGGACATTTTTGGTGAAAGTAATGCTTGGGTGTACTTTATTTACAACTATGTGTAGGTGTGGGGGGCTAGTGATTGGTGCACACTATCCTGTAAAGAAAAAGCTAAAAGGAAATGGGGAGAAAAATAAATGTGAAAGGAAAAGTCTAAAACAGCAGGCCCTAGCTCTGATAAGTGAACGGCGTCACTTAGTCAAAGTTCAGTGGCGGCTGCTGGGTGTGCGTAAAGGTGTGGTGCAAGGGGGGCTGAAAACAAGGAAATCAGCAGGCACAAGCTCTGATAAGTGAACTGTCACTTATCACAGTTTGGCAGCTGTGCGATGCGAATAAGGCGTTGGCGCTAAGGGGGCTGCTAAATGTGCGCACAGAGGCGGTGCAAAGGGGGATGGAGGGGGTAAAAAGTGGGGGAAGGGGGGATGAAGAGAGATCGGACAGGTATCAGGTATTAGCACTTACACTTGTAGTTAGGTGGCGCAAAGAGGAGGTGAAAAAAAGGAAATCAGCAGGCACAAGCTTTGATAAGTGAACTATGTCACTTATCACAGTTTGGCGGCTGTGGGATGCGAATACTGAGTGGCGCAAAGGGGGCTGCTAAATGTGTGCACAGAGGCGACGCAAAGGGGGATTGAGGGGGTAAAAAGAGGGAAGGGGGAAGGGTGGGGATGAAGAGAGATCAGACAGGGATTAGCACTTAGGCCTCTTTCACACTTCAGTTTTTTACAATCAGTCACGATCCGCCACAATCCGCCAGGTTTTGAAAAAAAACGGATCCTCAATTTTCTTTTTAGGATCCGTTTTTTTTCCCCATTGACTTCCATAACTGGCGGATTGTGACGGATTGCCGTCCGTTGCATCCGTTTTTTTTGCGGATCCGCCAAAAGTTGCTGTCCGTCACCTTCCTCAAAGATTTTTTTTCTGGCGGATCCTCCAGACACTAATTTAACCCGAAATTCTTTCTGGGTGCCGGACAAAAAAAACTCCCTCTCCCTCTCCCGGCCAGCGGTTCCTTTAAATTTCCTCATTTTCAGGATCCGTCTGAGAATGGATCCGCTTGTCTGCCTTTTTGGCGGATTTGAACTGATGCAAAAAACTGAAGTGTGTAAGAGGCCTTATGCTTGTAGTCAGGTGGCGCAAAGAGGGGGTGAAAAAAAAAAAGGAAATCAGCAAGCACAAGCTATGATAAGTGAACTATGTCAACTTATCAAAGTTTGGCGGCTGTAGGATGCGAATACGGAGCTGGCGCAAAGGGGGCTTAGGGAAAAAAAGCAAGCACGAGTGTTGATTGGTGAACTGCGTCACCAATCAACGCTCGGCGGCTGCTAAATGTGCGCCCGGAGGTGGCGCAAAGGAGGGGTGGAGGGGGGTTAAAAGAGCGGGAAGGGGGATTGGGGGGGATGAAGCTAGTTTGGGGGGTGAAGCTAGATTGGGCAGGGATCGGGGATCAGGCAATACTTACAGTTGTAGGGTTTTCTTCTTTCTTTAGCAGGTATTGCTAAACTGCTGCTGTGGCACCACAATACCCAGCACACCAGGAGATCCAGACGTATGACCGCTCTCTAGGGAATCGTCAGCTAGTGTGAGGACCCCCTGCAGAGCTGTCATACAGGTCACAGGCAGGTCAGGGGCAGGTCACAGAGCGGTCACATCGCTGATGTGACCTGCCATTGGTGGGATCGAATGATAATATCGATCCACCAATCCCTGTACTGCCTGGTGACCATGGCAACCACCTAGGATCGGAGCTCGCAGCTCCGATTCAAAGGCAGGTCATGCCCAGGTCACCAGGAGGGCACAGAGCGGTCACAGAGTGACTGCTGCTGTGCCCTGTGGTTGGCGCGATTGCCGATCTAATCGATCGCGCCAACCAGCTCCTGCAGGCCCTACTGGGCCTGTATCAGGTCCCTGCCTAGGATCGGTGCTAATACAGCACCGATACTGGCAGGGTTGAGCGGCGCTATAGCGCCGCTCTGCCCTGCGATTGCCGCGATCGATGTGATCGCGCCAATCCGGGGGGGTTTTGCCGGTGCCTAGCGTTGCAAGTAATCGGATCCAGGATCGAGTACATCGGTACTCGATCCCAGCCTAGCACATCATTGTTTCAGCTGCGCCGATTGGCTGAAACAATGAGAAGCGCTGTGATTGGCTGTTTCGATTTCAACAATTTCAACAGCCAATCACAGCGATCGGGAGGAAGGGAGGGCGGCGACACACCCCTGGACGTCGGAAATTTAATGCCATCATCGCGACTGAAGTCACGATGTCGCATTAAATGCCATGACGTACTATCCCGTCCCTGGTAATTAAGTCCCAGGGCACATGGACGGGATAGTATGTCTCATGGCAGAAAGGGGTTAAACAAAAAAATTGGATCTATTCTAAAGTAAAAAATTTTTAAACATTCCAAATAATCCTGTGAAGCACCTGAAGGATCAATAAACTTCTTGAATGTGGTTTTGAGCACCTTGAGGGGTGCAGTTTTTAGAATGGTGTCACTTTTGGGTATTTTCTATCATATAGACCCCTCAAAGTGGCTTCAAATGTGATGTAGACAGTCCCAAAAAAAAAAAATGGTGTAAAAATGAGAAATCGCTGTTCAACTTTTAACCCTTATAACTTCCTAAGAAAAAATTTTTGGTTCCAAAATTGTGCTGATGTAAAGTAAACATGTGCGAAATGTTACTTAAGTATTTTATGTGACATATCTCTGATTTAAGGTCATGAAAACTCAAAGTTGGAAAATTGCGAAATTTTCAAAATTTTTGCCAAATTTCGTTTTTTTTCCATAAATAGATGCAAGTAATTTCAAAGAAATTTTACCACTATCGTGAAGTACAATATATCGCAAGAAAACTGTCAGAATCACCGGGATCCATGGAAGCATTCCAGAGTTATTACCTCATAAAGGGATAGTGGTCAATTTTAAAAATTGGTCCGGTCATTAACATGCAAACCACCCTTGGGGGTAAAGGGGTTAAAACCCCCCCAAAATGTCTTGGTGTCCCCCTATAATTAATAACCAGCAAAGGCTATGCAGACAGCTGCGAGCTGATATTAATAGCCTAGGAAGGGGCCATGGATACTGACCACCCCGGCTAAAAACATCAGCTCTCAGCAAACCCATTACTAACCTTGGGGCTTGATGTCACCTGATGATATCATCAACCCCCCCAACTATTACCCCACTTGCCACCGCTACAGGGCAAGTGGGAAGAGCGAGGTTAAGTGCCACAATCGGTGCATCTTAGAGATGCGCCTTTTCTGAGGCGGCTGAGAGCTGATGTTTTTAGCCGGGGGGGGGCAGTATCCATGGCCACTTCCTAGGCTATTAATGTCAGCCCGCAGATGTCTGCATAACCTTGATGTTTTATCTTATGTTTTTTGTTGAAAGGTGGTCGTTTTTCAGCCTTCCTTACCTCGGCCATGTCCCTGAGTATGGCACACCTTGAGCTTTTTGATACTCCAGTAACGTTGCAGCTCTGAAATATGGCAAAACTGGTGGCAAATGGCATTTTGGCAGCTTCACCCTTGATTTTCCTCAATTTATGGGCAGTTATTTTGCGCCTTTTTTTTTTATCAGCACACATCTTGCGACCCTGTTGGATATTTGCCATGAAACGCTTGATTGTTCGGTGATCACGCTTCAAAAGTTTAGCAATTTCAAGACTGCTGCATCCCTCTGCAAGACATCTCACAATTTTTGACTTTTCAGAGTCCGTCAAATCTCTCTCCTGACCCATTTTGCCAAAGGAAAGGAAGTTGCCTAATAGTTAAGCACACCTTAGAAAGAGTTTTGTTGTCATTAGACCACACCCCTCCTCATTACAGAGATGCAAATCATTGGCTTTCAAGCCTATACAGCTTGCAGTAGGACAACATGTATAAAAAGGATGATGTGATCAAAATACTCATTTGCCTAATAATTCTGCACCCAGTGTATATGTATATATCCTATTCTAACTTGTCAGTATTTTACTGTATGCGGCACATGAATTGACGGCATTTCAAAGGACACCGGTGCGTATACATCGGACAGCACTCGCATGGTCTGTGTGGTGTCCGATGTTTTCTCGCACCCATAGGCTTGCACTGGCGAGGCTCGGCCGATATATGCATAAAATCGCGGCATGCTGTGATTTTACACGCACGTAGAATACACCCGAGAAAAAATACTTTGATGTGAGCTGCCCCATAGATTAACAGTAGTCCGACTGCTTTGCGATGTTTTCTCGCGTAGCACTCGTCAGTATTTTACGCTAGTGTGACCCTGGCCTAAGAGAGGTAATCATGTAGATAGGGACCTATCAGCCTTATGAGACCACCTTGATGTTGGTTGATGAGCAGACGTGATTTGGCCAAATTGTGTGCAAAGCGTCTCATTCATTTTTTCCTAGTATTGAAAAGCTGTATTGCTATTCATATTTCATATATTTCACATTGACTTGCTTTAGCACGATAGAGTGCAGCATTTTTTTCATAGAGAAATGCAATGTGTCCATTCCTTGGATGCCCTATGGTGCCCCTGTGTGAAATGTGATATTTTTTATATTTTGCTCAACCATCGTGCAAAAGTCTCATGCAAAACACGAAAGAAATTAATGCATGCTGCAATTTTTTTTGCCACTTGCAGATTCAGTCTGTGAAAAAAAAAACATTTGCATTGCCCCATTAAATAACATTGTCCTGAACGCTGTCCATGTGTTGTCGTTTTCTTTCACAGAAAGCACTCAGATCAAAAATATGGTCATGTGATCTTAGCCTTACAGAAATAAATGTGAGAACATACTTTTGCAATACCTAAAATAAGATTATTATGTAAAACTGACTCTGAAATATCTTACTTGTTGTGACAAGACGGCTTTTTTTTTCTATTCTAGAGGAAGATCAGCAGATGTCCATACTGATGGCTGCTTTGTTAACAATGGAAGATCTGGAGCAAAAGGTGGAATTGTTTATTGGGATCCTGAAAATCCTCTAAGTAATTCCTGTAATGGGTTTTGTTCATGCTAATGTTTGGCAAAATGAAGTAAGTAAATATATTTCTTTTTATCATTTTTTTTTTTTTAAATACGTTTTAACGCCTTCAGGGCTGGGCAACATGATACTGCAGGGCAGTTCTATTACGGCGATTTCAGTCTGTGTGCCCATTATCAGAAAATAGCAGCGTTTTGAACGCAGCGTATGCAGCGTATTTTCACTGCTTCCAAAATGCTGCGATTTAGTTACGTAGTTAAAGCTGCATGTTCTTAGTGAACTGTGCGGATTTACCGCATCTAATGAATGGCTTTGGGGGAAGCTGCATGTTCGTAAATCCGCACCGCGGGTGAGTATACGCCTCGCTAAGTAGTAGCACATTGGGCATGGGATTTCTATAAATCCCATCCATTGTGCTTCTAATGTGTACAGTAGATTGCAGTGTTTTGTATGTAGTGCAGGTGAGCTGCGTCCAAAACGCTGCTCTTCCTGAGCGTGGTCACATACCTCAAAGATTTTTTTCATTTATTTCAGTGTTAAAAAAGAAAACGTTTTGTAAAAAAAAAAAAAAAAAAAAAAAAATTGCAATTTTGTAATGTTTTCATTTCTGGGGGGAAGCACGGCAGTAAAAAAAAAGAAAAGAATCAGCCACACTTGGCCTTTGTCATATTGTGTATAAGGGGCTGGTGTAAAAACTGAAATTTTTCGTATTTTGTAGTAGTTTATTTTTACATCAGAAAATACGAAAATGATGTATTTATTTTATTTTTTTTGACGATACTGTTTTAAATGGGGGGGGGCGGTTCTGTTACTGTGCAGAGTGACACTGTCGCCTTTTTTTCTTCATCTGGTGTAGTGTAGAAGTTGGGAAAAAAATAAGGAATGTGTTCTGCAAGCGGAGCTCTAGATAATTCTGTTATTTCCTGGCAAGCCCTGGCTGGAAGACGTGATGGCAGTGTGTGATGGATGAAAGATGAAAAACAAAGATGAAGGACTTCACTAGAGACATCACTGGTGAGTCAGTGTGTTACCTGTACACTGACACTATACACTATATACAGAGTGCCTTTGTATAATGTCTCCACTGATCACTGTGTTATCTGTACACTGACACTATATACAGAGCTCCTGTGTATAATGTCACCAGTGGTCACTGTATTACCTGTACACTATATACAGAGTGCCTTTGTACAATGTCACCAGTGATCACTGTATTACCTGTACACTGGCACTATATACGGAGGTCCTGTGCATAATGTCACCGGTGATCACTGTATTACCTGAACACAGACACTACATGCTAAGTACAGCTCTCCTGTGTATAATGGCACTTATGGTGATAGTATTATGTTTTTTTATTAATGATCAGTATTGTAGTATTCAGTCACCATGTCGTGGTAATATGTGGTCTGGGAATGGTGCGGTGGTATTTGTTCCTTGTGTGTGCTATTATTCTGTTACTGGTGGTAATATGTGGTCTGGTCATGGTGTGGCAGTATTAGTTCCTTGTATGTGGTATTATTGGTCACCATGTGGTGGTAATATGTGGTCTGGGCGTGGTGCTGTGGTATTTGTGCCTTGTATGTGCTATTATTCTGTCACTGGTGGTAATATGTGGTCTGGTCATGGTGTGGCAGTATTTGTTCCTTGTATGTGGTATTATTGGTCATCATGTGGTGGTAATATGTGGTTGGGACATGATGTGGTGGTATTTGTCCCTTGTATGTGCTATTATTTTGTCTCTGTGGTGGTAATATGTGGTCTGGTCATGGTGTGGCTGTATTTGTTCCATGTATGTGGTATTATAGGTCACTATGTGGTGTTAATATGTGGTCTGGACATGGTGATGGTGCGGTGGTATTAGTCCCTTTGGATGTGATTATTGGTCATTTTAAAAATTGAAAAATAAATAGAAATATACCTAAATTGTATTGGATATTTTAGCAAATGTTCAATAGGTTACAGTAGAGTAGGGCCCGGCCAAAAGAGTCTACCTTGTCGTGGTGGCAGATTTACAAAATCTTTAGGCCAAAACAAGAGCTGCTGGCTAGATGTGTGATCTGGTAATGGGAACTGTTAATGTGTGATTGATGAGAAGTGCAGTTTTTACTGTCGACAGTTTGAGGGGTGGGGCTGGGGTGGAGCCTGGGCAGAGTCTCAAGGGGGCCCTGAAAATTTTGCCAGTATGGGGCCCCCGAAATTCCTAGTGGCAGCCCTGCCAACGGGAAAAGGGTGTGCTCCGGTGGCATGCCAACGGGAAAAGGGTGTGGTCCGGTGGCACGCCAACGGGAAAAGGATGTGCTCCGGTGGCACGCCAACAGGAAATGGTGTGCTTTGGGAGCACGCCTACGGGAAAATGGTGTGCTTCGGTGGCACGCCTGCGGGAAAAGGATGTGCTCCGGTGGCACGCCAACAATAAAAGGGTGTGCTCTGGTGGCACGCCTACCGGAAATGGTGTGCTTCGGTGGCACACCCAGCTGGAAAAGGATGTGCTCCACAAAACTGGAAAAGGGTGTGCTTCAGTGGCACGCCAACTGGAAAAGGGTGTGCTTCGGTGGCACGCCAACTGGATAAGGGTGTGCTGCGGTGGCATGCCAACGGGAAAAGGGTGTGCTCCGGTGGCACACCCAACGGGAAAAGGATGTGCTCCCTTGGCACGCCAACAAGAAAAGGATGTGCTCCGGTGGTCCGCCAATGGGAAACGGGTGTGGTCTGGTGGCACGCCAACGGGAAAAGGGTGTTCTCCGGTGGTAAGGGAAAGCTATGTGGGGCTATTTATTTTGAATTTAAGGCTATAGGGGCACAATATATTAAATAGCAGGCTTTCTGGGTCCCATTTTATTAAATTGAGTTCTTTGTGGGCCGCATTATATTAATTTTAGGGCTACATAGGGCCCATTGTATTAAATGGAGGGTTATGTAGAGCCTTTTATATGGGGCCCATTGCATTATGTTGGGTTGTGTGGTGCCCATTACATTAAATGTTGGGCTATATGGGGCCTGTTACATTAAATGTGCTATATGGAGCCCATTCTACTCTATGTAGGGCTTTGTGTGGGGAGGTATTATACTGTCGGCAGGGCTGGCTAAAAAGGCCAAGATGGGCACCCTGCAGGCAAATAAAAAAGTCAAAGAATTCACTGCGGTGTCAGGCTAAAAAGCCCAAGATGGGTGTCCCAGTGTTAAGCAAAAGGGCCAGAACATGTACCGCAGTGGCAGTGTAAAAAAAAAACCCCAAGATGGATGCCATGGTGGTAGACAATAAGGCCAGTGAATGTATCTTGAAGGCAGGCTAAACAGCCCAAGATGGGTGCACTGGTGGTAAGCAAAAAGGCCAAGTATTGGGCCCTTCTGGCTGGCCCACGGGAAATGGTGTGCTTTGGTGGCACACCAACGGGAAAAGGGTGTGCTCTGGTGGCACGCCAATCGGAAATGGTGTGCTTCGGTGGCACGCCAACTGCAAAAGGGTGTGCTTTGGTGGCATGCCAACTGGAAAAGGGTGTGCTTTGGTGGCACGCCAACTGTAAAAGGGTGTGCTTCGGTGGCACGCCAACGGGAAATGGTGTGCTTTGGTGGCACGCCAGCTGAAAAAAAGGGTGTGCTCTGGTGGCACGCCAACCGGAAATCGTGTGCTTCGGTGGTATGCCAATGGGAAAAGGGTGTGCTTCGATGGCATGCCAACAGGAACAGGATGTGCTCCGGTGGCACGCCAACAAGAGTGCTCCGGTGGCACGCCAACGGGAAACGGGTGAGCTCTTGTGGCATGTCAAGGGAAAAGGGTGTTCTCCGGTGGTAAGGAAAAGCTATGTGGGGCTAATTATTTTGAATTTAAGGCTATAGGGGGCACAATATATTAAATAGAAGGCTTTCTGGGTCCCATTATAATAGAGTGCTATGCAGGTTCCATTATATTAAATTGAGTTCTTTGTGGGACGCATTTTATTAATTGGAGGGCTACATGGGGCCCATTGTATTAAATGGAGGGTTATGCAGAGCCTTTTACATGGGGCCCATTACATTATACGTTGGGTTGTGCGGTGCCCATTACATTAAATGTTGGACTATATGGGGCCTATTAAATTAAATGTTGTGCTATATGGAGCCCATTCTACTTTATGTCGGGCTATGTGTGGGTGGGCATTATACTGTTGGCAGGGCAGGCTAAAGATGGGCACCCTTCAGGCAAATAAAGTCAAAGAATTCACCGCAGTGACAGGCTAAAAAGGCCAAGATGGGTGTCCCGGTGGTAAGCAAAAGGGCCAGAACATGAACCGCAGTGGCAGTGTAAAAAAAAAAAACAACCAAGATGGACTCCAAGGTGGCAGACAATGAGGCCAATGAATGTATCTCGATGGCAGGCTAAAAAGCCCAACATGGTCGCACAAGTGGTAAGCAAAAAGGCCAAGTAGTGGGACCTTCTGGCGGGCCCATGAGAAATGGTGTGCTCCGGTGGTACGCCAAAAGGAAAGGGTGTGCATCGGTGGCACGCCAACGGGAAAAGGGTGTGCTTCGGTGGCACGCCAACGGGAAAAGGGTGTGCTCCGGTGGCATACCAGCAGGAAAATGTGTGCTTCGGTGGCACACCAGCAGGAAAATGTGTGCTTCGGTGGCACGCCAACGGGAAATGGTGTGCTCCGGTGGTACGCCAAAGGGAAATGGTGTGCTTCGGTGGCATGCCAATGGGAAATGGTGTGCTTCGGTGGCACACCAATGGGAAATGGTGTGCTTCGGTGGCACGCCAACGGGAAAAGGGTGTGCTCCAGTGGCACACCAACAGGAAAAGGGTGTGTGTTGGTGGCACGCCAACGGGAAATGGTGTGCTCCGGTGGTTCGCCAAAGGGAAAACGGTGTGCTTCAGTGGCATGCCAATGGGAAATGATGTGCTTCGGTGGTACGCCAACGGGAAAAGGGTGTACTTCGGTGGCACGACAACGGGAAGGGTGTGCGCCGGTGGCACGCCAACGGGAAAAGGGTGCGCTCCGGTGACACGGGTAAGGGAAGGCTTTGTAGGGCTAATTATTTTGAATGTAATGCTATAGGGGGCACAGTATATTAAATAGAAGGATTTCTGGGTCCCATTATAATAGAGTTCTATGCAGGTCCCATTATATTAAATTGAGTTCCTTGTGGGACGCATTATATTAATTGGAGGGCTACATTGGGCCCATTGTATAAAATGGAGGGTTATGTAGAGCCTTTTATATGGGGTCCAGTACATTAAATGTTGTGCTATGTGGAGCCCATTCTACTCTATGTAGGGCTATGTGTGGGGGGCATTATACTGTTGGCAGGGCAGGCTAAAAAGGCACAGATGGGTACCCTGCAGTCAAATAGAAAAGTCAAAGCACCGCAGTGACTGGCTAAAAAGCCCAAGATGGGTGTCCCGGTGGTAAGCAAAAGGGCCAGAACATGTACCGCAGTGGCAGGGTAAAAAAAAACCCAAGATGGACGCCATGGTGGTAGACAATAAAGCCAATGAATGTACCTCAGTGGCATGCTAAAAAGCCCAAGAACGTGCTCTGGTGGTAGGCCAATGAATGCACCCCAGTGGCAGGCGGAAAAGCCCAAGATGAACGTCATGCTTGTAAATAAAAAGGTCAGAGAATGCACCTCAGTGGCAGAATAAAAAGACTAAAATGGGTGCCCTGGTCGTAGGCAGAAAGTGCACCCCGTTACTAAGCTAAAATGCTCTGGAGGGGCAGCCTGGCGGAACGCAAGAAGGCCAAAAAATGCACCCCAGTAGCATGCTAAAAAGCCCAAGATGGGTGCACCGATGGTAGGCAAGAGGCCAAATGGCACACCCTGGTGGCAGGCTAAAAAGCCCAAGATAGATGTCCCGGTGGTAAGCAAAAGAGCCACAGTGTGTACCCTGATGGTAGGCAATAAGTCTAATGAATGCACCTCAGTGGCAGACTAAAAAGTCCTAAGTGGGCACCACACTGGTAAATATAAAGGTCAGAGAATGTACCCCGGTGTCAGACTGAAAAGCCCAAGATTGGCACCTCCGGTGGTAAGCAAGAAGGCAAGTATTGGGCCCTTCTGGCGGGCCCACCGAAAATGGTGTGCTCTGATGGCACGCCAACAGGAAATGGTGTGCTTCGGTGGCACGCCAACGGGAAATGGTGTGGTTTGGTGGCACACCAACTGAAAAAGGGTGTGCTTCGGTGGCACGTCAATGGGAAAAGGGTGTGGTCTGGTGGCACGCCAACAGAAATAGGGTGTGCTCCGGTGGCACGCCAACAATAAAAGGGTGTGCTCTGGTGGCACGCCAACCGGAAATGGTGTGCTCCGGTGGGACGACAACGGGAAAAGGATGTGCTTCGGTGGCACGCCAATGGGAAACGGGTGAGCTCTTGTGGCACGTCAACGGGAAAAGGGCGCACTCCGGTGGCACGGGTAAGGGAAAGCTATGTGGTGCTAATTATTTTGAATTTAAGGCTATAGGGGGCACAATATATTAAATAGATTGCTTTCTGGGTCCCATTATAATAGAGTGCTATGCAGGTCCCATTATATTAAATTGAGTTCTTTGTGGGATGCATTATATTAATTGGAGTGCTACATGAGGCCCATTGTATTAAATGGAGGGTTATGCAGAGCCTTTTATATTGGGCCCATTACATTATATGTTGGGTTGTGCGGTGCCCATTATGTTAAATGTTGGGCTATATGGGGCCTATTGCATTAAATGTTGTGGTATATGGAGCCCATTCTACTTTGTCGGGATATGTGTGGGTGGGCATTATACTGTTGGCAGGGCAGGCTAAAAAGGCCAAGATGGGCACCCTGCAGGCAAAGTCAAAGAATTCACAGCAGTGACAGGCTAAAAAGGCCAAGATGGGTGTCCCGGTGGTAAGCAAAAGGGCCAGAACATGAACCGCAGTGGCAGTGTAAAAAAAAGCCAAGATAGACGCAAAGGTGGCAGACAATGAGGCCAGTGAATGTATCTCGATGGCAGGCTAAATAGCCCAAGATGGGCGCGCACAACTGGTAAGCAAAAAGGCCAAGTATTGGGACCTTCTGGCCATGGGAAATGGTGTGCTTCGGTGGCACGCCAACGTCAAATTGTGTGCTTCGGTGGCACGCCAGCGGGAAGAGGTTGTGCTTCGGTGGCACGCCAACGGGAAAGTGGCTGTGCTTCGGTGGCACGCCAACGGGAAAGTGGCTGTGCTTCGGTGGCACGCCAACGGGAAAGTGGCTGTGCTTCGGTGGCACGCCAACGGGAAAGTGGCTGTGCTTCGGTGGCACGCCAACGGGAAAGTGGCTGTGCTTCGGTGGCACGCCAACGGGAAAGTGGCTGTGCTTCGGTGGCACGCCAACGGGAAAGTGGCTGTGCTTCGGTGGCACGCCAACAGGAAAGTGGCTGTGCTTCGGTGGCACGGGTAAAGGAAAGGCTTTGTAGGGCTAATTATTTTGAATGTAATGCTATAGGGGGCACAGTATATTAAATAGAAGGATTTCTGGGTCCCATTATAATAGAGTTCTATGCAGGTCCCATTATATTAAATTGAGTTACTTGTGGGACGCATTATATTAATTGGAGGGCTACATTGGGCCCATTGTATAAAATGGAGGGTTATGTAGAGCCTTTTATATGGGGTCCAGTACATTAAATGTTGTGCTATGTGGAGCCCATTCTACTCTATGTAGGGCTATGTGTGGGGGGCATTATACTGTTGGCAGGGCAGGCTAAAAAGGCACAGATGGGTACCCTGCAGTCAAATAGAAAAGTCAAAGCACCGCAGTGACTGGCTAAAAAGCCCAAGATGGGTGTCCCGGTGGTAAGCAAAAGGGCCAGAACATGTACCGCAGTGGCAGGGTAAAAAAAACCCCAAGATGGACGCCATGGTGGTAGACAATAAAGCCAATGAATGTACCTCAGTGGCATGCTAAAAAGCCCAAGAACGTGCTCTGGTGGTAGGCCAATGAATGCAACCCAGTGGCAGGCGGAAAAGCCCAAGATGAACGTCATGCTTGTAAATAAAAAGGTCAGAGAATGCACCCCAGTGGCAGAATAAAAAGACTAAAATGGGTGCCCTGGTCGTAGGCAGAAAGTGCACCCCGTTACTAAGCTAAAATGCTCTGGAGGGGCAGCCTGGCGGAACGCAAGAAGGCCAAAAAATGCACCCCAGTAGCATGCTAAAAAGCCCAAGATGGGTGCACCGATGGTAGGCAAGAGGCCAAATGGCACACCCTGGTGGCAGGCTAAAAAGCCCAAGATAGATGTCCCGGTGGTAAGCAAAAGAGCCACAGTGTGTACCCTGATGGTAGGCAATAAGTCTAATGAATGCACCTCAGTGGCCAACGGGAAAGTGGCTGTGCTTCGGTGGCACGCCAACGGGAAAGTGGCTGTGCTTCGGTGGCACGCCAACGGGAAAGTGGCTGTGCTTCGGTGGCGCGCCAACGGGAAAGGGCTGTGCTTCGGTGGCGCGCCAACGGGAAAGTGGCTGTGCTTCGGTGGCGCGCCAACGGGAAAGTGGCTGTGCTTCGGTGGCACGCCAACGGGAAAGTGGCTGTGTTTCGGTGGCACGCCAACGGGAAAGTGGCTGTGCTTCGGTGGCACGCCAACGGGAAAGTGGCTGTGCTTCGGTGGCACGCCAACGGGAAAGTGGCTGTGCTTCGGTGGCACGCCAACGGGAAAGTGGCTGTGCTTCGGTGGCACGCCAACGGGAAAGTGGCTGTGCTTCGGTGGCACGCCAACGGGAAAGTGGCTGTGCTTCGGTGGCACGCCAACGGGTCAGGGCACGCCAACGGGAAAGTGGCTGTGCTTCGGTGGCACGCCAACGGGAAAGTGGCTGTGCTTCGGTGGCACGCCAACGGGAAAGTGGCTGTGCTTCGGTGGCACGCCAACGGGACAGTGGCTGTGCTTCGGTGGCACGCCAACGGGACAGTGGCTGTGCTTCGGTGGCACGCCAACGGGACAGTGGCTGTGCTTCGGTGGCACGCCAACGGGACAGTGGCTGTGCTTCGGTGGCACGCCAACGGGACAGTGGCTGTGCTTCGGTGGCACGCCAACGGGACAGTGGCTGTGCTTCGGTGGCCCGCCAACGGGACAGTGGCTGTGCTTCGGTGGCACGCCAACGGGACAGTGGCTGTGCTTCGGTGGCACGCCAACGGGACAGTGGCTGTGCTTCGGTGGCACGCCAACGGGAAAGTGGCTGTGCTTCGGTGGCACGCCAACGGGAAAGTGGCTGTGCTTCGGTGGCACGCCAACGGGAAAGTGGCTGTGCTTCGGTGGCGCGCCAACGGGAAAGGGCTGTGCTTCGGTGGCGCGCCAACGGGAAAGTGGCTGTGCTTCGGTGGCGCGCCAACGGGAAAGTGGCTGTGTTTCGGTGGCACGCCAACGGGAAAGTGGCTGTGCTTCGGTGGCACGCCAACGGGAAAGTGGCTGTGCTTCGGTGGCACGCCAACGGGAAAGTGGCTGTGCTTCGGTGGCACGCCAACGGGTCAGGGCACGCCAACGGGAAAGTGGCTGTGCTTCGGTGGCACGCCAACGGGAAAGTGGCTGTGCTTCGGTGGCACGCCAACGGGAAAGTGGCTGTGCTTCGGTGGCACGCCAACGGGAAAGTGGCTGTGCTTCGGTGGCACGCCAACGGGACAGTGGCTGTGCTTCGGTGGCACGCCAACGGGACAGTGGCTGTGCTTCGGTGGCACACCAACGGGAAAGTGGCTGTGCTTCGGTGGCACGCCAGCGGGACAGTGGCTGTGCTTCGGTGGCACGCCAGCGGGACAGTGGCTGTGCTTCGGTGGCACGCCAGCGGGACAGTGGCTGTGCTTCGGTGGCACGCCAGCGGGACAGTGGCTGTGTTTCGGTGGCACGCCAGCGGGACAGTGGCTGTGCTTCGGTGGCACGCCAGCGGGACAGTGGCTGTGCTTCGGTGGCACGCCAGCGGGACAGTGGCTGTGCTTCGGTGGCACGCCAGCGGGACAGTGGCTGTGCTTCGGTGGAGCCCCAGCGGGACAGTGGCTGTGCTTCGGTGGAGCGCCAGCGGGACAGTGGCTGTGCTTCGGTGACGCGCCAGCGGGACAGTGGCTGTGCTTCGGTGACGCGCCAGCGGGACAGTGGCTGTGCTTCGGTGGCGCGCCAGTGGGACAGTGGCTGTGCTTCGGTGGCGCTCCAGCGGGACAGTGGCTGTGCTTCGGTGGCGCGCCAGCGGGACAGTGGCTGTGCTTCGGTGGCGCTCCAGCGGGACAGTGGCTGTGCTTCGGTGGCGCGCCAGCGGGACAGTGGCTGTGCTTCGGTGGTGCGCCAGCGGGAAAAGGGTGCGCTCCGGTGACACGGGTAAGGGAAGGCTTTGTAGGGCTAATTATTTTGAATGTAATGCTATAGGGGGCACAGTATATTAAATAGAAGGATTTCTGGGTCCCTTTATAATAGAGTTCTATGCAGGTCCCATTATATTAAATTGAGTTACTTGTGGGACGCATTATATTAATTGGAGGGCTACATTGGGCCCATTGTATAAAATGGAGGGTTATGTAGAGCCTTTTATATGGGGTCCAGTACATTAAATGTTGTGCTATGTGGAGCCCATTCTACTCTATGTAGGGCTATGTGTGGGTGGCATTATACTGTTGGCAGGGCAGGCTAAAAAGGCACAGATGGGTACCCTGCAGTCAAATAGAAAAGTCAAAGCACCACAGTGACTGGCTAAAAAGCCCAAGATGGGTGTCCCGGTGGTAAGCAAAAGGGCCAGAACATGTACCGCAGTGGCAGGGTAAAAAAAAACCCAAGATGGACGCCATGGTGGTAGACAATAAAGCCAATGAATGTACCTGAGTGGCATGCTAAAAAGCCCAAGAACGTGCTCTGGTGGTAGGACAATGAATGCACCCCAGTGGCAGGCGGAAAAGCCCAAGATGAACGTCATGCTTGTAAATAAAAAGGTCAGAGAATGCACCCCAGTGGCAGAATAAAAAGACTAAAATGGGTGCCCTGGTCGTAGGCAGAAAGTGCACCCCGTTACTAAGCTAAAATGCTCTGGAGGGGCAGCCTGGCAGAACGCAAGAAGGCCAAAAAATGCACCCCAGTAGCATGCTAAAAAGCCCAAGATGGGTGCACCGATGGTAGGCAAGAGGCCAAATGGCACACCCTGGTGGCAGGTTAAAAAGGCCAAGATAGATGTCCCGGTGGTAAGCGAAAGAGCCACAGTGTGTACCCTGATGGTAGGCAATAAGTCTAATGAATGCACCTCAGTGGCCAACGGGAAAGTGGCTGTGCTTCGGTGGCACGCCAACGGGAAAGTGGCTGTGCTTCGGTGGCACGCCAACGGGAAAGTGGCTGTGCTTCGGTGGCGCGCCAACGGGAAAGTGGCTGTGCTTCGGTGGCGCGCCAACGGGAAAGTGGCTGTGCTTCGGTGGCGCGCCAACGGGAAAGTGGCTGTGCTTCGGTGGCGCGCCAACGGGAAAGTGGCTGTTCTTCGGTGGCGCGCCAACGGGAAAGTGGCTGTGCTTCGGTGGCGCGCCAACGGGAAAGTGGCTGTGCTTCGGTGGCGGGCCAACGGGAAAGTGGCTGTGCTTCGGTGGCGCGCCAACGGGAAAGTGGCTGTGCTTCGGTGGCACGCCAACGGGAAAGTGGCTGTGCTTCGGTGGCGCGCCAACGGGAAAGTGGCTGTGCTTCGGTGGCGCGCCAACGGGAAAGTGGCTGTGCTTCGGTGGCGCGCCAACGGGAAAGTGGCTGTGCTTCGGTGGCGCGCCAACGGGAAAGTGGCTGTGCTTCGGTGGCGCGCCAACGGGAAAGTGGCTGTTCTTCGGTGGCGCGCCAACGGGAAAGTGGCTGTGCTTCGGTGGCGGGCCAACGGGAAAGTGGCTGTGCTTCGGTGGCGCGCCAACGGGAAAGTGGCTGTGCTTCGGTGGCGCGCCAACGGGAAAGTGGCTGTGCTTCGGTGGCGCGCCAACGGGAAAGTGGCTGTGCTTCGGTGGCGCGCCAACGGGAAAGTGGCTGTGCTTCGGTGGCGCGCCAACGGGAAAGTGGCTGTGCTTCGGTGGCGCGCCAACGGGAAAGTGGCTGTGCTTCGGTGGCGCGCCAACGGGAAAGTGGCTGTGCTTCGGTGGCACGCCAACGGGACAGTGGCTGTGCTTCGGTGGCACGCCAGCGGGACAGTGGCTGTGCTTCGGTGGCACGCCAGCGGGACAGTGGCTGTGCTTCGGTGGCACGCCAGCGGGACAGTGGCTGTGCTTCGGTGGCACGCCAACGGGAAAGTGGCTGTGCTTCGGTGGCACGCCAACGGGAAAGTGGCTGTGCTTCGGTGGCACGCCAACGGGACAGTGGCTGTGCTTCGGTGGCACGCCAACGGGACAGTGGCTGTGCTTCGGTGGCACGCCAGCGGGACAGTGGCTGTGCTTCGGTGGCACGCCAGCGGGACAGTGGCTGTGCTTCGGTGGCACGCCAGCGGGACAGTGGCTGTGCTTCGGTGGCACGCCAGCGGGACAGTGGCTGTGCTTCGGTGGCACGCCAACGGGAAAGTGGCTGTGCTTCGGTGGCGCGCCAACGGGAAAGGGCTGTGCTTCGGTGGCGCGCCAACGGGAAAGTGGCTGTGCTTCGGTGGCGCGCCAACGGGAAAGTGGCTGTGTTTCGGTGGCACGCCAACGGGAAAGTGGCTGTGCTTCGGTGGCACGCCAACGGGAAAGTGGCTGTGCTTCGGTGGCACGCCAACGGGAAAGTGGCTGTGCTTCGGTGGCACGCCAACGGGTCAGGGCACGCCAACGGGAAAGTGGCTGTGCTTCGGTGGCACGCCAACGGGAAAGTGGCTGTGCTTCGGTGGCACGCCAACGGGAAAGTGGCTGTGCTTCGGTGGCACGCCAACGGGAAAGTGGCTGTGCTTCGGTGGCACGCCAACGGGACAGTGGCTGTGCTTCGGTGGCACGCCAACGGGACAGTGGCTGTGCTTCGGTGGCACGCCAACGGGACAGTGGCTGTGCTTCGGTGGCACGCCAACGGGACAGTGGCTGTGCTTCGGTGGCACGCCAACGGGACAGTGGCTGTGCTTCGGTGGCACGCCAACGTGACAGTGGCTGTGCTTCGGTGGCACGCCAACGGGACAGTGGCTGTGCTTCGGTGGCACGCCAACGGGACAGTGGCTGTGCTTCGGTGGCACGCCAACGGGACAGTGGCTGTGCTTCGGTGGCACGCCAACGGGACAGTGGCTGTGCTTCGGTGGCACGCCAACGGGACAGTGGCTGTGCTTCGGTGGCACGCCAACGGGACAGTGGCTGTGCTTCGGTGGCACGCCAACGGGAAAGTGGCTGTGCTTCGGTGGCACGCCAACGGGAAAGTGGCTGTGCTTCGGTGGCACGCCAACGGGAAAGTGGCTGTGCTTCGGTGGCACGCCAACGGGAAAGTGGCTGTGCTTCGGTGGCGCGCCAACGGGAAAGGGCTGTGCTTCGGTGGCGCGCCAACGGGAAAGTGGCTGTGCTTCGGTGGCGCGCCAACGGGAAAGTGGCTGTGCTTCGGTGGCACGCCAACGGGAAAGTGGCTGTGTTTCGGTGGCACGCCAACGGGAAAGTGGCTGTGCTTCGGTGGCACGCCAACGGGAAAGTGTCTGTGCTTCGGTGGCACGCCAACGGGAAAGTGGCTGTGCTTCGGTGGCACGCCAACGGGAAAGTGGCTGTGCTTCGGTGGCACTCCAACGGGAAAGTGGCTGTGCTTCGGTGGCACGCCAACGGGAAAGTGGCTGTGCTTCGGTGGCACGCCAACGGGTCAGGGCACGCCAACGGGAAAGTGGCTGTGCTTCGGTGGCACGCCAACGGGAAAGTGGCTGTGCTTCGGTGGCACGCCAACGGGAAAGTGGCTGTGCTTCGGTGGCACGCCAACGGGAAAGTGGCTGTGCTTCGGTGGCACGCCAACGGGACAGTGGCTGTGCTTCGGTGGCACGCCAACGGGAAAGTGGCTGTGCTTCGGTGGCACGCCAACGGGACAGTGGCTGTGCTTCGGTGGCACGCCAACGGGACAGTGGCTGTGCTTCGGTGGCACGCCAACGGGACAGTGGCTGTGCTTCGGTGGCACGCCAACGGGACAGTGGCTGTGCTTCGGTGGCACGCCAACGGGACAGTGGCTGTGCTTCGGTGGCACGCCAACGGGACAGTGGCTGTGCTTCGGTGGCACGCCAACGGGACAGTGGCTGTGCTTCGGTGGCACGCCAACGGGACAGTGGCTGTGCTTCGGTGGCACGCCAACGGGACAGTGGCTGTGCTTCGGTGGCACGCCAACGGGACAGTGGCTGTGCTTCGGTGGCACGCCAGCGGGACAGTGGCTGTGCTTCGGTGGCACGCCAGCGGGACAGTGGCTGTGCTTCGGTGGCACGCCAGCGGGACAGTGGCTGTGCTTCGGTGGCACGCCAGCGGGACAGTGGCTGTGCTTCGGTGGCACGCCAGCGGGACAGTGGCTGTGCTTCGGTGGCACGCCAGCGGGACAGTGGCTGTGCTTCGGTGGCACGCCAGCGGGACAGTGGCTGTGTTTCGGTGGCACGCCAGCGGGACAGTGGCTGTGCTTCGGTGGCACGCCAGCGGGACAGTGGCTGTGCTTCGGTGGCACGCCAGCGGGACAGTGGCTGTGCTTCGGTGGCACGCCAGCGGGACAGTGGCTGTGCTTCGGTGGAGCCCCAGCGGGACAGTGGCTGTGCTTCGGTGGAGCGCCAGCGGGACAGTGGCTGTGCTTCGGTGACGCGCCAGCGGGACAGTGGCTGTGCTTCGGTGACGCGCCAGCGGGACAGTGGCTGTGCTTCGGTGGCGCGCCAGCGGGACAGTGGCTGTGCTTCGGTGGCGCTCCAGCGGGACAGTGGCTGTGCTTCGGTGGCGCGCCAGCGGGACAGTGGCTGTGCTTCGGTGGCGCTCCAGCGGGACAGTGGCTGTGCTCCGGTGGCGCGCCAGCGGGACAGTGGCTGTGCTTCGGTGGCGCGCCAGCGGGAAAAGGGTGCGCTCCGGTGACACGGGTAAGGGAAGGCTTTGTAGGGCTAATTATTTTGAATGTAATGCTATAGGGGGCACAGTATATTAAATAGAAGGATTTCTGGGTCCCATTATAATAGAGTTCTATGCAGGTCCCATTATATTAAATTGAGTTACTTGTGGGACGCATTCTATTAATTGGAGGGCTACATTGGGCCCATTGTATAAAATGGAGGGTTATGTAGAGCCTTTTATATGGGGTCCAGTACATTAAATGTTGTGCTATGTGGAGCCCATTCTACTCTATGTAGGGCTATGTGTGGGTGGCATTATACTGTTGGCAGGGCAGGCTAAAAAGGCACAGATGGGTACCCTGCAGTCAAATAGAAAAGTCAAAGCACCACAGTGACTGGCTAAAAAGCCCAAGATGGGTGTCCCGGTGGTAAGCAAAAGGGCCAGAACATGTACCGCAGTGGCAGGGTAAAAAAAACCCCAAGATGGACGCCATGGTGGTAGACAATAAAGCCAATGAATGTACCTGAGTGGCATGCTAAAAAGCCCAAGAACGTGCTCTGGTGGTAGGACAATGAATGCACCCCAGTGGCAGGCGGAAAAGCCCAAGATGAACGTCATGCTTGTAAATAAAAAGGTCAGAGAATGCACCCCAGTGGCAGAATAAAAAGACTAAAATGGGTGCCCTGGTCGTAGGCAGAAAGTGCACCCCTTTACTAAGCTAAAATGCTCTGGAGGGGCAGCCTGGCAGAACGCAAGAAGGCCAAAAAATGCACCCCAGTAGCATGCTAAAAAGCCCAAGATGGGTGCACCGATGGTAGGCAAGAGGCCAAATGGCACACCCTGGTGGCAGGTTAAAAAGGCCAAGATAGATGTCCCGGTGGTAAGCGAAAGAGCCACAGTGTGTACCCTGATGGTAGGCAATAAGTCTAATGAATGCACCTCAGTGGCCAACGGGAAAGTGGCTGTGCTTCGGTGGCACGCCAACGGGAAAGTGGCTGTGCTTCGGTGGCGCGCCAACGGGAAAGTGGCTGTGCTTCGGTGGCGCGCCAACGGGAAAGTGGCTGTGCTTCGGTGGCGCGCCAACGGGAAAGTGGCTGTTCTTCGGTGGCGCGCCAACGGGAAAGTGGCTGTGCTTCGGTGGCGCGCCAACGGGAAAGTGGCTGTGCTTCGGTGGCGGGCCAACGGGAAAGTGGCTGTGCTTCGGTGGCGGGCCAACGGGAAAGTGGCTGTGCTTCGGTGGCGCGCCAACGGGAAAGTGGCTGTGCTTCGGTGGAGCGCCAACGGGAAAGTGGCTGTGCTTCGGTGGCGCGCCAACGGGAAAGTGGCTGTGCTTCGGTGGCGCGCCAACGGGAAAGTGGCTGTGCTTCGGTGGCGCGCCAACGGGAAAGTGGCTGTGCTTCGGTGGCGCGCCAACGGGAAAGTGGCTGTGCTTCGGTGGCGCGCCAACGGGAAAGTGGCTGTGCTTCGGTGGCGCGCCAACGGGAAAGTGGCTGTGCTTCGGTGGCGCGCCAACGGGAAAGTGGCTGTGCTTCGGTGGCGCGCCAACGGGAAAGTGGCTGTGCTTCGGTGGCGCGCCAACGGGAAAGTGGCTGTGCTTCGGTGGCGGGCCAACGGGAAAGTGGCTGTGCTTCGGTGGCGCGCCAACGGGAAAGTGGCTGTGCTTCGGTGGCGCGCCAACGGGAAAGTGGCTGTGCTTCGGTGGCGCGCCAACGGGAAAGTGGCTGTGCTTCGGTGGCGCGCCAACGGGAAAGTGGCTGTGCTTCGGTGGCGCGCCAACGGGAAAGTGGCTGTGCTTCGGTGGCGCGCCAACGGGAAAGTGGCTGTGCTTCGGTGGCGCGCCAACGGGAAAGTGGCTGTGCTTCGGTGGCACGCCAACGGGAAAGTGGCTGTGCTTCGGTGGCACGCCAACGGGACAGTGGCTGTGCTTCGGTGGCACGCCAGCGGGACAGTGGCTGTGCTTCGGTGGCACGCCAGCGGGACAGTGGCTGTGCTTCGGTGGCACGCCAGCGGGACAGTGGCTGTGCTTCGGTGGCACGCCAGCGGGACAGTGGCTGTGCTTCGGTGGCACGCCAACGGGAAAGTGGCTGTGCTTCGGTGGCACGCCAACGGGAAAGTGGCTGTGCTTCGGTGGCACGCCAACGGGACAGTGGCTGTGCTTCGGTGGCACGCCAGCGGGACAGTGGCTGTGCTTCGGTGGCACGCCAGCGGGACAGTGGCTGTGCTTCGGTGGCACGCCAGCGGGACAGTGGCTGTGCTTCGGTGGCACGCCAGCGGGACAGTGGCTGTGCTTCGGTGGCACGCCAGCGGGACAGTGGCTGTGCTTCGGTGGCACGCCAGCGGGACAGTGGCTGTGCTTCGGTGGCACGCCAACGGGAAAGTAGCTGTGCTTCGGTGGCACGCCAACGGGAAAGTGGCTGTGCTTCGGTGGCACGCCAACGGGACAGTGGCTGTGCTTCGGTGGCACGCCAGCGGGACAGTGGCTGTGCTTCGGTGGCACGCCAGCGGGACAGTGGCTGTGCTTCGGTGGCACGCCAGCGGGACAGTGGCTGTGCTTCGGTGGCACGCCAGCGGGACAGTGGCTGTGCTTCGGTGGCGCGCCAGCTGGACAGTGGCTGTGCTTCGGTGGCGCGCCAGCGGGACAGTGGCTGTGCTTCGGTGGCGCGCCAGCGGGACAGTGGCTGTGCCTCGGTGGCGCGCCAGCGGGACAGTGGCTGTGCTTCGGTGGCGCGCCAGCGGGACAGTGGCTGTGCTTCGGTGGCGCGCCAACGGGACAGTGGCTGTGCTTCGGTGGCGCGCCAGCGGGACAGTGGCTGTGCTTCGGTGGCGCGCCAACGGGAAAGTGGCTGTGCTTCGGTGGCGCGCCAGCGGGACAGTGGCTGTGCTTCGGTGGCACGCCAGCGGGACAGTGGCTGTGCTTCGGTGGCACGCCAGCGGGACAGTGGCTGTGCTTCGGTGGCACGCCAGCGGGACAGTGGCTGTGCTTCGGTGGCACGCCAGCGGGACAGTGGCTGTGCTTCGGTGGCGCGCCAGCGGGACTGTGGCTGTGCTTCGGTGGCGCGCCAGCGGGACAGTGGCTGTGCTTCGGTGGCGCGCCAGCGGGACAGTGGCTGTGCCTCGGTGGCGCGCCAGCGGGACAGTGGCTGTGCTTCGGTGGCGCGCCAACGGGACAGTGGCTGTGCTTCGGTGGCGCGCCAGCGGGACAGTGGCTGTGCTTCGGTGGCGCGCCAACGGGACAGTGGCTGTGCTTCGGTGGCGCGCCAGCGGGACAGTGGCTGTGCTTCGGTGGCGCGCCAACGGGAAAGTGGCTGTGCTTCGGTGGCGCGCCAACGGGAAAGTGGCTGTGCTTCGGTGGCGCGCCAACGGGAAAGTGGCTGTGCTTCGGTGGCGCGCCAACGGGAAAGTGGCTGTGTTTCGGTGGCGCGCCAACGGGAAAGTGGCTGTGCTTCGGTGGCGCGCCAACGGGAAAGTGGCTGTGCTTCGGTGGCGCGCCAACGGGAAAGTGGCTGTGCTTCGGTGGCGCGCCAACGGGAAAGTGGCTGTGCTTCGGTGGCGCGCCAACGGGAAAGTGGCTGTGCTTCGGTGGCGCGCCAACGGGAAAGTGGCTGTGCTTCGGTGGCACGCCAACGGGAAAGTGGCTGTGCTTCGGTGGCACGCCAACGGGAAAGTGGCTGTGCTTCGGTGGCACGCCAACGGGAAAGTGGCTGTGCTTCGGTGGCACGCCAACGGGAAAGTGGCTGTGCTTCGGTGGCACGCCAACGGGACAGTGGCTGTGCTTCGGTGGCGCGCCAACGGGAAAGTGGCTGTGCTTCGGTGGCGCGCCAACGGGAAAGTGGCTGTTCTTCGGTGGCGCGCCAACGGGAAAGTGGCTGTGCTTCGGTGGCGCGCCAACGGGAAAGTGGCTGTGCTTCGGTGGCGGGCCAACGGGAAAGTGGCTGTGCTTCGGTGGCGCGCCAACGGGAAAGTGGCTGTGCTTCGGTGGCGCGCCAACGGGAAAGTGGCTGTGCTTCGGTGGCGCGCCAACGGGAAAGTTGCTGTGCTTCGGTGGCGCGCCAACGGGAAAGTGGCTGTGCTTCGGTGGCGCGCCAACGGGAAAGTGGCTGTGCTTCGGTGGCGCGCCAACGGGAAAGTGGCTGTGCTTCGGTGGCGCGCCAACGGGAAAGTGGCTGTGCTTCGGTGGCGCGCCAACGGGAAAGTGGCTGTGCTTCGGTGGCACGCCAACGGGAAAGTGGCTGTGCTTCGGTGGCACGCCAACGGGACAGTGGCTGTGCTTCGGTGGCACGCCAGCGGGACAGTGGCTGTGCTTCGGTGGCACGCCAGCGGGACAGTGGCTGTGCTTCGGTGGCACGCCAGCGGGACAGTGGCTGTGCTTCGGTGGCGCGCCAGCGGGACAGTGGCTGTGCTTCGGTGGCGGGACAGTGGCTGTGCTTCGGTGGCGCGCCAGCGGGACAGTGGCTGTGCCTCGGTGGCGCGCCAGCGGGACAGTGGCTGTGCTTCGGTGGCGCGCCAGCGGGACAGTGGCTGTGCTTCGGTGGCGCGCCAACGGGACAGTGGCTGTGCTTCGGTGGCGCGCCAGCGGGACAGTGGCTGTGCTTCGGTGGCGCGCCAACGGGAAAGTGGCTGTGCTTCGGTGGCGCGCCACCGGGAAAGTGGCTGTGTTTCGGTGGCGCGCCAACGGGAAAGTGGCTGTGCTTCGGTGGCGCGCCAACGGGAAAGTGGCTGTGCTTCGGTGGCGCGCCAACGGGAAAGTGTATGTGCTTCGGTGGCGCGCCAACGGGAAAGTGGCTGTGCTTCGGTGGCGCGCCAACGGGAAAGTGGCTGTGCTTCGGTGGCGCGCCAACGGGACAGTGGCTGTGCTTCGGTGGCACGCCAACGGGACAGTGGCTGTGCTTCGGTGGCACGCCAACGGGACAGTGGCTGTGCTTCGGTGGCACGCCAACGGGACAGTGGCTGTGCTTCGGTGGCACGCCAACGGGACAGTGGCTGTGCTTCGGTGGCACGCCAACGGGAAAGTGGCTGTGCTTCGGTGGCACGCCAACGGGAAAGTGGCTGTGCTTCGGTGGCACGCCAACGGGAAAGTGGCTGTGCTTCGGTGGCACGCCAACGGGAAAGTGGCTGTGCTTCGGTGGCACGCCAACGGGACAGTGGCTGTGCTTCGGTGGCACGCCAGCGGGACAGTGGCTGTGCTTCGGTGGCACGCCAACGGGACAGTGGCTGTGCTTCGGTGGCACGCCAGCGGGACAGTGGCTGTGCTTCGGTGGCGCGCCAGCGGGACAGTGGCTGTGCTTCGGTGGCGCGCCAGCGGGACAGTGGCTGTGCTTCGGTGGCGCGCCAGCGGGACAGTGGCTGTGCTTCGGTGGCGCGCCAGCGGGACAGTGGCTGTGCTTCGGTGGCGCGCCAGCGGGACAGTGGCTGTGCTTCGGTGGCGCGCCAGCGGGACAGTGGCTGTGCTTCGGTGGCGCGCCAGCGGGACAGTGGCTGTGCTTCGGTGGCGCGCCAGCGGGTCAGTGGCTGTGCTTCGGTGGCGCGCCAGCGGGACAGTGGCTGTGCTTCGGTGGCGCGCCAGCGGGACAGTGGCTGTGCTTCGGTGGCGCGCCAGCGGGACAGTGGCTGTGCTTCGGTGGCGTGCCAGCGGGACAGTGGCTGTGCTTCGGTGGCGCGCCAGCGGGAAAAGGGTGCGCTCCGGTGACACGGGTAAGGGAAGGCTTTGTAGGGCTAATTATTTTGAATGTAATGCTATAGGGGGCACAGTATATTAAATAGAAGTATTTCTGGGTCCCATTATAATAGAGTTCTATGCAGGTCCCATTATATTAAATTGAGTTACTTGTGGGACGCATTATATTAATTGGAGGGCTACATTGGGCCCATTGTATAAAATGGAGGGTTATGTAGAGCCTTTTATATGGGGTCCAGTACATTAAATGTTGTGCTATGTGGAGCCCATTCTACTCTATGTAGGGCTATGTGTGGGGGGCATTATACTGTTGGCAGGGCAGGCTAAAAAGGCACAGATGGGTACCCTGCAGTCAAATAGAAAAGTCAAAGCACCGCAGTGACTGGCTAAAAAGCCCAAGATGGGTGTCCCGGTGGTAAGCAAAAGGGCCAGAACATGTACCGCAGTGGCAGGGTAAAAAAAACCCCAAGATGGACGCCATGGTGGTTGACAATAAAGCCAATGAATGTACCTCAGTGGCATGCTAAAAAGCCCAAGAACGTGCTCTGGTGGTAGGCCAATGAATGCACCCCAGTGGCAGGCGGAAAAGCCCAAGATGAACGTCATGCTTGTAAATAAAAAGGTCAGAGAATGCACCCCAGTGGCAGAATAAAAAGACTAAAATGGGTGCCCTGGTCGTAGGCAGAAAGTGCACCCCGTTACTAAGCTAAAATGCTCTGGAGGGGCAGCCTGGCGGAACGCAAGAAGTCCAAAAAATGCACCCCAGTAGCATGCTAAAAAGCCCAAGATGGGTGCACCGATGGTAGGCAAGAGGCCAAATGGCACACCCTGGTGGCAGGCTAAAAAGCCCAAGATAGATGTCCCGGTGGTAAGCAAAAGAGCCACAGTGTGTACCCTGATGGTAGGCAATAAGTCTAATGAATGCACCTCAGTGGCCAACGGGAAAGTGGCTGTGCTTCGGTGGCACGCCAACGGGAAAGTGGCTGTGCTTCGGTGGCACGCCAGCGGGACAGTGGCTGTGCTTCGGTGGCACGCCAGCGGGAAAGTGGCTGTGCTTCGGTGGCACGCCAACGGGAAAGTGGCTGTGCTTCGGTGGCACGCCAACGGGAAAGTGGCTGTGCTTCGGTGGCACGCCAGCGGGACAGTGGCTGTGCTTCGGTGGCACGCCAGCGGGAAAGTGGCTGTGCTTCGGTGGCACGCCAACGGGAAAGTGGCTGTGCTTCGGTGGCACGCCAACGGGAAAGTGGCTGTGCTTCGGTGGCACGCCAACGGGACAGTGGCTGTGCTTCGGTGGCACGCCAGCGGGACAGTGGCTGTGCTTCGGTGGCACGGCAGCGGGACAGTGGCTGTGCTTCGGTGGCACGCCAGCGGGACAGTGGCTGTGCTTCGGTGGCACGCCAGCGGGACAGTGACTATGCTTCGGTGGCACGCCAGCGGGACAGTGGCTGTGCTTCGGTGGCACGCCAGCGGGACAGTGGCTGTGCTTCGGTGGCACGCCAGCGGGACAGTGGCTGTGCTTCGGTGGCACGCCAGCGGGACAGTGGCTGTGCTTCGGTGGCACGCCAGCGGGACAGTGGCTGTGCTTCGGTGGCACGCCAGCGGGACAGTGGCTGTGCTTCGGTGGCACGCCAGCGGGACAGTGGCTGTGCTTCGGTGGAGCGCCAGCGGGACAGTGGCTGTGCTTCGGTGGAGCGCCAGCGGGACAGTGGCTGTGCTTCGGTGACGCGCCAGTGGGACAGTGGCTGTGCTTCGGTTGCGCGCCAGCGGGACAGTGGCTGTGCTTCGGTGGTGCGCCAGCGGGACAGTGGCTGTGCTTCGGTGGCGCGCCAGCGGGACAGTGGCTGTGCTTCGGTGGCGCGCCAGCGGGACAGTGGCTGTGCTTCGGTGGCGCGCCAGCGGGACAGTGGCTGTGCTTCGGTGGCGCGCCAGCGGGAAAAGGGTGCGCTCCGGTGACACGGGTAAGGGAAGGCTTTGTAGGGCTAATTATTTTGAATGTAATGCTATAGGGGGCACAGTATATTAAATAGAAGGATTTCTGGGTCCCATTATAATAGAGTTCTATGCAGGTCCCATTATATTAAATTGAGTTACTTGTGGGACTCATTATATTAATTGGAGGGCTACATTGGGCCCATTGTATAAAATGGAGGGTTATGTAGAGCCTTTTATATGGGGTCCAGTACATTAAATGTTGTGCTATGTGGAGCCCATTCTACTCTATGTAGGGCTATGTGTGGGGGGCATTATACTGTTGGCAGGGCAGGCTAAAAAGGCACAGATGGGTACCCTGCAGTCAAATAGAAAAGTCAAAGCACCGCAGTGACTGGCTAAAAAGCCCAAGATGGGTGTCCCGGTGGTAAGCAAAAGGGCCAGAACATGTACCGCAGTGGCAGGGTAAAAAAAACCCCAAGATGGACGCCATGGTGGTAGACAATAAATCCAATGAATGTACCTCAGTGGCATGCTAAAAAGCCCAAGAACGTTCTCTGGTGGTAGGCCAATGAATGCACCCCAGTGGCAGGCGGAAAAGCCCAAGATGAACGTCATGTTTGTAAATAAAAAGGTCAGAGAATGCACCCCAGTGGCAGAATAAAAAGACTAAAATGGGTGCCCTGGTCGTAGGCAGAAAGTGCACCCCGTTACTAAGCTAAAATGCTCTGGAGGGGCAGCCTGGCGGAACGCAAGAAGGCCAAAAAATGCACCCCAGTAGCATGCTAAAAAGCCCAAGATGGGTGCACCGATGGTAGGCAAGAGGCCAAATGGCACACCCTGGTGGCAGGCTAAAAAGCCCAAGATGTCCCGGTGGTAAGCAAAAGAGCCACAGTGTGTACCCTGATGGTAGGCAATAAGTCTAATGAATGCACCTCAGTGGCCAACGGGAAAGTGGCTGTGCTTCGGTGGCACGCCAACGGGAAAGTGGCTGTGCTTCGGTGGCATGCCAACGGGAAAGTGGCTGTGCTTCGGTGGCGTGCCAACGGGAAAGGGCTGTGCTTCGGTGGCGCGCCAACGGGAAAGTGGCTGTGCTTCGGTGGCGCGCCAATGGGAAAGTGGCTGTTCTTCGGTGGCACGCCAACGGGAAAGTGGCTGTGCTTCGGTGGCACGCCAACGGGAAAGTGGCTGTGCTTCGGTGGCACGCCAACGGGAAAGTGGCTGTGCTTCGGTGGCGCGCCAACGGGAAAGTGGCTGTGCTTCGGTGGCGCGCCAACGGGAAAGTGGCTGTGCTTCGGTGGCGCGCCAACGGGAAAGTGGCTGTGCTTCGGTGGCGCGCCAACGGGAAAGTGGCTGTGCTTCGGTGGCGCGCCAGCGGGACAGTGGCTGTGCTTCGGTGGCGCGCCAGCGGGACAGTGGCTGTGCTTCGGTGGCACGCCAACGGGAAAGTGGCTGTGCTTCGGTGGCACGCCAACGGGAAAGTGGCTGTGCTTCGGTGGCGCGCCAACGGGAAAGTGGCTGTGCTTCGGTGGCGCGCCAACGGGAAAGTGGCTGTGCTTCGGTGGCGCGCCAACGGGAAAGTGGCTGTGCTTCGGTGGCGCGCCAACGGGAAAGTGGCTGTGCTTCGGTGGCGCGCCAGCGGGACAGTGGCTGTGCTTCGGTGGCGCGCCAGCGGGACAGTGGCTGTGCTTCGGTGGCGCGCCAGCGGGACAGTGGCTGTGCTTCGGTGGCGCGCCAGCGGGACAGTGGCTGTGCTTCGGTGGCGCGCCAGCGGGACAGTGGCTGTGCTTCGGTGGCGCGCCAGCGGGACAGTGGCTGTGCTTCGGTGGCGCGCCAGCGGGACAGTGGCTGTGCTTCGGTGGCGCGCCAGCGGGACAGTGGCTGTGCTTCGGTGGCGCGCCAGCGGGACAGTGGCTGTGCTTCGGTGGCGCGCCAGCGGGACAGTGGCTGTGCTTCGGTGGCGCGCCAGCGGGACAGTGGCTGTGCTTCGGTGGCGCGCCAGCGGGACAGTGGCTGTGCTTCGGTGGCGCGCCAGCGGGACAGTGGCTGTGCTTCGGTGGCGCGCCAGCGGGACAGTGGCTGTGCTTCGGTGGCGCGCCAGCGGGACAGTGGCTGTGCGGTCTTGTGGCACGGGTAAAGGAAGGCTATTATTTTCCACCATAATATGCAAATAAAATGAAAAAAAAACAGACAATGTGATTTTCTGGATTTTTTTTTCTCAGTTTGTCTCCCATAGTTGAGGTCTACCTATGATGTAAATTACAGACGCCTCTCATCTTTTTAAGTGGTGGAACTTGCACTATTGCTGACTGACTAAATACTTTTTTTCCCCACTGTATATTAAATAGAAGGCTTTCTGATTCACATTATAAGAGTGCTATGCAGGTCCCATTATATTAAATGGAGGGTTATGTAGAGCCTTTTATATTATGTAAAACTGGGGGTTTCATTATATTAAATGGAATGCTTTGTAGAGCACATTATAATAAAAATGGAGGGCTATATGTGACCCCTGTCCCATTATATGAGGAAATCTGTCAGGCTCATTATATTAAATGGATGGCTATGTGGGGTCCACTATATTAAATGGAGCGCTATGTAGAGCCCCCATAAATTAAAAACTTTTTACAATAAAAAACGTCTTTTAGAGTTACAGCTGCCTGCTATAAATTGTAAATCAAGCCCCCCTTTATCACGCCCAAAGTTAGGGAAAAATTAAATTAAAAAAAGCATTTATTTCCATTTTCCCATTAGAGCTAGGGTTAGGTTATGTGCACACGTTGCGGATTCTCCCCCGGATTTTTCTGCACAAAATCCGCAGCTCTTGGCAGAAAACGCAGGTGCGTTTTTGATGCTTTTTTGATGTGGTTTTGGCTGCGGAATTGTCTGCATTTTTTCACAGCAACAGATAGTTTGCCAAACTAGACTAAAGAAAAAAAAAAATTGATGTTATTATCTTGTCCAACCCCTTCTTCCATTCTCTATTTTGCTTTTACCAAATCAACAATGGTGAGTGCCAGAAATGAGCAGCAGAGTGCCCAGCGGGCTGAAGAGTATAGCGCGCAGCGTTTATCGGTCCGCAGGCCATTCAGAATACTCATGCTGGGGTGTTTGCTGCAAATCCTGATGCGTCACAGAGAGCAGGTAAGATAAAGTAGATTAGGGTTGGATTAAGTTAGGGTTGAGATTCGGTTTAGGGTGGGGATTAGGGTTAGGAATGCGATTGGGGTTTGAGATTAGGGTTATAGTTGGGATTAAGGTTATGGTTGGGATTTGGATTAGGGTTGATTGGGGTTAGGGTTGTGATTAGGGTTTGGATTGGGAATAGACTTGGGGTTGGGATTTGGGTTATGGTAGGGATTTGGATTAGGGTTGTGATTGAGATTAGGGTTTGGATTAGGAATAGACTAGTGGTTGGGATTAGGGTTATGGTTGGGATTAAGGTTGTGATTGGGGTTAGGGTTGGGATTAGGGTTTGGATAAGGAATAGACTAGGGTTATGGTTGGGATTAGGGTTATGGTTGGGATTTGGGTTTGGGTTGGGGTTAGGAATAGGTTTGGGATTAGGATTCCGAAAATTCTTGACATGTCTGTTTTTTCACTGTGTTGTGTACTAAAACAATATTTTTATTTTAGGCCGAGCAGCAGCACAGGAGAATGTGAGCCTGTAAATTGTGGGTGCACCCACTCTTAGTGGAGAGAACAGAGAAAGGGCATTTTTATGTTCTTTACAACGATTTGAGGAGGTAAGTTGCCAAATATCTCAAGATAGTTTCCAACTTAGAATGTGTCCGAAAATATATAATCATTTTTTTTCATTTTTTTTATGTCAACTTTGCAGATATCTGGAAAAATTTGTCGTTCTACCGGCTTACAATCACCGCCTTTGATAATCTGCTACAAATCTTGTGTCCCCATCTTATATTGGCTGATATGTTAATGAGGAAGGCCATCATTGCTGAGGAAAGGCTGCTCATCACTTTGCGGTAAGTAACTAATTTTCTGTTTGTATGTCATTAGGCATCTTTCACACGTCATTGTATCCGGTACGTGTGATGAAAGTTTTCACATGTACTGGAGACACTGACACATGTAGACCCACTTAAATTAATGGGTCTATGCATATGTCAGCGTGTTTTTGCGGATCATGTGTCAGTGGGCAAAACACGCTGCCACTGTCATGCACACGTGCACATGGAGAACACACATTGATGTCCTCTGTGTAACACGCATTGCACTGGTGAAGCGCTACAGGAAGCGCTGTTTCCTGGCGGCAGGTGCTGGCATCATTCTCCCCTGGTCTGCAGGATTTCACTGCCATCAAGGAAGAATGGGATTTGTCTTCAGCACCTGCCACCTTGTAACTGCACTTTCTGTAGCGCTTGTTCCCAGCTAGCCATCTGTGTGGAAATGATGCAGCACATGGGCGGCACACGGTTGCCACATGTGTGCCTCGCACACACAGACACATTGACATGGATATCTTTGGTACAGTCTTTTACGGTACCACAAATATCCTGATATGTAAAACACGCCTGGAACCTGTCTGCATTGTTGCTGCTATAAGATGCGTCCACTGTCTTTCAGGGCTTATCTGCAGCATTCTATAATTAACCGCCCCGGTTAATGCACTACCACTCTCCTGCTTGCTTCATTGCTGTACTGCACAGGCGTACTTTTATGTTCTGATGAGTATGGACTAAAGTCCGGAGGTGTGCATGCGCTGGGCCTCTCAGACCTTTCCTGGCGCTTGCTCACTGCAGGAATTCGTTCTGCCCTCAACAGGCCAGATAACCACGGCTGAGCAGTAGAGCGTTGAAGCAAGCAGGAGGGCGGCGGTGGTGCGAAAAGATCAGAGTGGCCTGACGCGGACCTTCAACTCCCATCTGACGTGACCGCCCCACGCAATTGTTTGTAATTTTGTGTTTATTTAGAGCTTTCGTGTCAGACCGGGGCGTTAGCGACACCATTATAGAATGCTTCAGATAAGACCTGAAAGGCGGTGGACGCATCTTATAGCGGCCATAACTGCTGACAGGTTCCCTTACATTTTTGTGTGACATTTCTAATAATCTTTTAATTTTCTTTGCAGATTTTTAGCCACAGTAGAGAGCTACACATCTTTACACCTCCAATTTAGAATTGTAAATCCACCATCTCTAAAATTGTAAGGTGCACATGTACCGTCATCTGGCAGAAGTTGCAGCTCATGGTGATGTTTTCCCCAACCGAGGAGACTTGGCTGCCGGATGCGCAACGTGGGTCTGGGAAGGCCATCCAACTCGGGTGTGTGTGTGAGAGAAACTTTTACTGACTATTTTATGAGTCTAGAAGGTCCTGTGCACTGGCAAAACTCCTGTGATGGTGTTGGGCACCCTGAACAGCAGTGAAAGATGAAAGAATAAGATTGAGCGGCACCAATGAAGGACCCGTCAAGCAACATGAAAATGTTTTTTTAGTAAAAAAAAATTATTCTGTATGTATTTGGATTGTTAATTTTATGTGCGTTATTTTTTTCTTTTTACTAATTGGGTTTTGTTCCTAAAAATGTTTCTAGATTCTTCTACTTCCCATAGTCCTGTTCCCTAGACTATCATACATATTCTCTACCCCATAGTCCTGCGCTCATGTACCCATAACACAGGTTATAGCCCTTTTATATCCTCCTTATGATAATGTTTATAAAGAACACCAAATGACTAAGTTATGGTACTGCGGGTAATAGCTAGTGTTGATGCATCCGTAGGGTAACTTGCAGTTGGTGAGGGCATTTCAGTGCTGTATGGTCGACTTGTTTGGTAGTCAGGTTGGGTTTGTTGTTGGGCTTGGTTTCTTCTCCAAAAAACCCCATCAAAATTTCATCATATGGAGAAATTGGAGCAGGGTCCTGCAGAGCTGTCAGTGACATTTGCACCAGATTCGTGAAAATGGACTGCCTATCCAGTGTCAGTGAGCGAGCCTTGTTTGCAATTTGCAAGGCAAAAAAATCGAACTCATCCTCAGTCGTTAATTTTTTTTATCACTGCCAGAGTCTCAGTTGCAGCTTTGATGGTTGTATCACTTTTTTTTTAGTTTTTTTTTTTTTTGTTTGGCTCTCCTGACACCGGATAGGCAGCTCTTTGTGTAACCGCTTCTTCGGCACCAGAAACTCCAGCAGCGGCGGACGCCGATGTGCCAGCAGTTGATGAAGATGGGGCACCAGCAGAGATGGAGAACATGTGCCGCCAGCTCCAGATGAAGTTCCTGCTCCATCTTCGGATTCATCCTCAGCAGGAGGTAAAATGTTCCCTTGAGTGCTGTGTGAAAAAAAACAAACATATTGATTGGGGTATGTTTCCGTGCTGCGTAGGAGCATCGCTTTGGAGGCAGCAAAAAGATTGCTCAGCCGAAAGCGCTGCCAACTTTTTTTCTTACACATGGTGATAACGCATGTTTAACCCCTTCATGACCAAGCCTATTTTGACCTTAATGACCAGGCCATTTTTTGCAATTCTGACCAGTGTCCCTTTATGAGGTAATAACTCAGGAACGCTTCAACGGATCCTAGCGATTCTGAGATCGTTTTTTCCTGACATATTGGGCTTCATGTTAGTGGTAAATTTAGGTCGATAATTTATGCGTTTATTTGTGAAAAAGTCAGAAATTTGGCGAAAATTTAGAAAATTTCGCAATTTTCAAATTTTGAATTTTTTTTCTGTTAAACCAGAGAGTTATGTGACAAAAAATAGTTACTAAATAACATTTCCCACATGTCTACTTTACATCAGCACAATTTTGGAAACAAAATATTTTTTTGTTAGGAAGTTATAAGGGTTAAAAGTTGACCAGCGATTTCTCATTTTTACAATAAAATATACAAAACCATTTTTTTTAGGGACCACCTCACATTTGAAGTCACTTTAAGGGGTCTATATGGCAGAAAATACCCAAAAGTGACACCATTCTAAAAACTGCACCCCTCAAGCTACTCAAAACTACATTCATGAAGATTATTAACCCTTCAGGTGCTTCACAGGAACTAAAGCAACGTGGAAAGAAAAAATGGACATTTTAATTTTTCCAACAAAAATTTTCTTTTAGCATCAATTTTTTCATTTTCACATAGGCAACAGGATAAAATGGATCCTAAAAATTGTTGGGCAATTTCTCCTGAGTACACCGATACCTCATATGTGGTCATAAACCACTGTTTGGGCGCACGGCAGGGCTCAGAAGGGAAGGAGCACCATTTGACTTTTTGAATGGAAAATATGCTGGACTATTTAGCGGTTGCCATGTCGCGTATGGAGAGCCCCTGTGTGCCTAAACATTGGAGCTCCCCCACAAGTGACCCCATTTTGGAAACTAGACCCCACAAGGAACTTATCTAGATGCATAGTGATCACTTTGAACCCCCAGGTACTTCACAAATTGATATGTAAAAAAAAAAAGTACTTTTTTTTCACAAAAATTGTCTTTTAGTCTCAGTTTTTTCATTTTCACATGGATCCTAAAATTTGTTAAAAAATTTCTCCTGAGTACACCGATACCTCATATGTGGTCATAAACCACTGTTTGAGCGCACGGCAGGGTCCGGAAGGGAAGGAGCACCATTTGACTTTTTGAATGGAAAATTAGCTCCAATCGTTATCGGACACCATATCGTGTTTGGAGAGCCCCTGTGTGCCTAAACATTGGCGCTCCCCCACAAATGACCCCATTTTGGACCTAGACCCCCTAAGGAACTTATCTAGATGCATAGTGAGCACTTTGAACCCCCAAGTGCTTCACAAAAGTTTATAACGCAGAGCCATGAAAATAAAAAATATTTTTTCCTCAAAAAATTTTTTAGTGCGCAATTTTTTATTTTCACAAGGGTACGAGGATAAATTAGACCCCAAAAGTTGTCCAGTTTGTCCTGAGTACACTGGTACCCCATATGTGGGTGGGGACCACTGTTTGGGTACACGTCGGGGCTCGGAAGGGAAGTAGTGACATTATGAAATGCTGACTTTGATGGAATGGTCTGCGGGCACCATGTAACATTTGCAGAGCCCCTGATGTACCTAAACAGTGGAAACCCCCCACAAGTGACCCCATTTTGGAAACTAGACCTCCCAAGGAACTTATCTAGATGCCTGGTGAGCACTTTGAACCCCCAAGGGCTTCACAGAAGTTTATAACGCAGAGACGTGAAAATAAAAAAAAAATATTCCACAAAAATAATTTTTTAGCCCCCAATTTTTTATTTTCCCAAGGGTACCAGGAGAAATTAGACCCCCAAAGTTGTTGTGCAATTTTTCCTGAGTACGCTGATACCCCATATGTTGGGGTAAACCACTGTTTGGGCACACGTCGGGGCTTGGAAGGGAGGGAGCACCGTTTAACTTTTTGAACGCAAAATTAGCTGGAATCAATGGTTGCACCAGGTCGCGTTTGGAGACCCCCTGATGTGCCTAAACAGTGGAAACCCCACAATTCTAACTTCAACCCTAACCCCAACACACCCCTGACCACAGCCCTAACCCCAACACATCCCTAACCCTAATCCCAACCCTAACCCCAACACACCCCTAACCCTAATTCCAACCCTAGCCCTAATTCCAACCCTAACCCTAATTCCAACCATAACCCTAATTGTAACCCTCTTTCCAACCCTAACCCTCTTTCCAACCCTAACCCTCTTTCCAAACCTAACCCTCTTTCCAACCCGGACCCTCTTTCCAACCTGGACCCTAACCCTCTTTCCAACCCTAACCCTCTTTCCAACCCGGACCCTCTTTCCAACCCTAACCCTCTTTCCAACCCTAACCCTCTTTCCAACCCTAACCCTCTTTCCAACCCTAACCCTCCTTCCAACCCTAACCCTAATGGAAAAATAAAAATAATTTCTTTATTTTATTAGTTGATCCTGCCTATGGGGGTGATAAACGGGGATATTTACATTTCATTCTATTTTGATCACTGTGAAAGTGATCAAAATGAATGAATGGAAATTGGAGCCGGCGGGCGCACTGCGCATGCGCCCGCCATTTTCCAATATGGTGGCGCCCATGGTCCAGGACCGCAGGACACCGGGAGCCATAACGGCACTCGGTGAGTACCGGGAGGTGGGAGGGGGGCAATCGGAAGCCGGGGGGAGCGGAGGGAAGGCAGGGGGGGAGATGATGACAGCGGCGTCACATCGCCACTGTCATTCAGTGGCGGGGGGCAGATCGCCCCCGTTAACGGGTGGGGGGGGTCGGATCGCTTTCACCAGCCATGTCCGATGCTACAGCAGCGTCGGACATGGCTGGATTGTAATATTTCATCAATTTTCATTGATGAAATATTACTATTGCTCTGATTGGCTGTTTCACTTTTAACAGCCAATCAGAGCGATCGTAGTCACGTGGGGGCGAAGCCACGCCCCCCTATGCTGAAGAACAAAGCCCCCTGTATCTGCGGGTCGGGTGACCTTTCAGTGACCTAGATCACCCGACCCGCAGGGGGGGCTTTAAAGGCATGACGCCACATAGGCGTCACTGGTCAGATTTGTACCAGGTTTCATGACACCTATGTGGCGTCATTGGTCGTGAAGGGGTTAAAACACATGCAGAATCAACACATGCTATCAATATACTGTGCTAGTAATCTTGCGGAGACAGAGGGAAACGCAAGACAAGTGACATGCTGTGGTGTCAAAAGACGTGCCACATGTCCGATGACATAGGTCTGCCACCTCCATGTTTGTACGCATAGTTGAGAGGGGATTTCATCACATCTCCACTATGCTGTTCTATCTGGACACTACAAATTGAGTGCTGCAGCTGTATGCAGCATTCAATACGCAGCCAATTGTGCTATACCACGTGATAATAGCTGTAATTACAGATTTTGATTTTTTTAATAAAAAATTACCTCCGCAATGTCCTGCTTGTTAGCAGAAATTGTAGCTCATCATAAAATGAGGTTTGCCTGGTGGGAGAGGAGCAACTTTTGGCACAGCTGGAGACAAATTTGTGGACTCTGTCCCTCACCGACCGCCGCCTTTGTTTAACATCTTTCTCTAAAAATCAAAAATAAACACTTAATCACATTTTTAAAAACTAATAGAAACATTTTAAATAACATAATTACCAATTTGCAACTGTGTTGCATTTGGGAATGAATCCCATTCGGGATATAGCTGCCTTAAAGGTTTTGTACAGCAGTGGTCACGGGAAGATCGGTCCTTGTATGCCTCATCTGCGGGGTCCCATATGGGAAGAAAATAACGTACCTACAATGTATACAATAATGTCATTAGATACTATAGTCAACAACCAAAAAAAAAATTAGATATTTAAATATAACCTACCATAACCACAGGCCGAAGGATAACACAAACAAAAACACCTAATCCCAAACCTAACACATCCCAACCCTAATCCCAAACCTAACACATCCCAACCCCTAATCCCAACCCTAATCCCAAACCAAACACTAATCCCAGCCATAATCCTAAACCTAACACTAATCCCAGTCATAACCCTAATCCTAACCCTAATCACAAAATGCAGAAATAATTAAATATATTTTTATTTTAAGTTTTTATTTTGGGTAGCTAACAAAAGGGGTTAGCGACAAAAAATGCGTGGGCTCCCGCGCAATTTTCTGCGCCAGAGTGGGAAAGCCGACGGCCGGGGTCCAATATGTGTAGCCTGGGAAGGGGTTAATAACCATGGATCTTCCCAGGCCATGAATATCAGCCCTCAGCTGTCTGCGTAGCCTTTCTGACTATAGAAATAGGGGGACCCCAAAAAAGAAATGACGTGGGGGGTCCCCCTATATTTTATAGCCAGAAAGGCTAAGCAGACAGCTGCGGCTTAACCCCTTCATGACAGGCAATACGTATATTTACTGACCTGAGATATAAGGGAATATCATCCCCATACAGGTGACAATCCAGCAGCTGTTGGCTGTCCACTATATCTGACAACTTGCTGTATCACAAATGATCAGTGTTGGCACCGTCCATATCTTTAACCCCTTAGTTACTGCTGTCAAAAGTGACTACATCAAATAAATGGTTAATAGATTGTGGGGTTTTGCACTTTATCTAATTGACACACCGAGATCATGATTGTGTGGTCCTGATGTTTGCCATAGCAGTTCATGGCAAAATAGCAGCCTTAGAGTCTCCTGGCTACTGCGGCCAGTTGAGAAGTTAGCGACATTTAGGTGGTAAACAAACACTTTTTCATTCCAGCTATACCACTTTGCATTAATTCCTGAAAATCACCTGAAGGGTTAATAAACTACCTGACAGCAGTTTTCAATATGTCAGGGGGTGCAGTTTTTAAAATGGTATCATGTTTGGGGTTTTCCAATATACACTCACTGGCCACTTTATTAGGTACACCTGTCCAACTGTGTGTTAAGACTTAATTTCTAATCAGCCAATCACATGGCGGCAACTCAGTGCATTTAGGCATGTAGACATGGTCAAGACAATCTCCTGCAGTTCAAACCGAGCATCAGTATGGGGAAGAAAGGTGATTTGAGTGCCTTTGAACGTGGCATGATTGTGGGTGCCAGAAGGGCTGGTCTGAGTATTACAGAAACTGCTGATCTACTGGGATTTTCATGCACAACCATCTCTAGGGTTTACAGAGAATGGTCCGAAAAAGAAAAAAAATCCAGTGAGCGGCAGTTCTGTGGCCGGAAATGCCTTGTTGATGCCAGAGGTCAGAGGAGAATGGGCAGACTGGTTCGAGCTGATAGAAAGGCAACAGTGACTCAAATTGCCACCCGTTACAACCAAGGTAGGCAGAAGAGCATCTCTGAACGCACAGTGCGTCGAACTTTGAGGCAGATGGGCTACAGCAGCAGAAGACCACACCGGGTACCACTCCTCTCAGCTAAGAACAGGAAACTGAGGCTACAATTTGCACAAGCTCATCGAAATTGGACAGTAGAAGATTGGAAAAACGTTGCCTGGTCTGATGAGTCTCGATTTCTGCTGCGACATTCGGATGGTAGGGTCAGAATTTGGCGTAAACAACATGAAAGCATGGATCCATCCTGCCTTGTATCAACGGTTCAGGCTGGTGGTGGTGGTGTCATGGTGTGGGGAATTTTTTCTTGGCACTCTTTGGGCCCCTTGGTACCAATTGAGCATCGTTGCAACGCCACAGCCTACCTGAGTATTGTTGCTGACCATGTCCATCCCTTTATGACCACAATGTACCCAACATCTGATGGCTACTTTCAGCAGGATAATGCGCCATGTCATAAAGCTCGAATCATCTCAGATTGGTTTCTTGAACATGACAATGAGTTCACTGTACTCAAATGGCCTCCTCAGTCACCAGATCTCAATCCAATAGAGCATCTTTGGGATGTGGTGGAACGGGAGATTCGCATCAGGGATGTGCAGCCGACAAATCTGCGCCAACTGTGTGATGCCATCATGTCAATATGGTCCAAAATCTCTGAGGAATGCTTCCAGCACCTTGTTGAATCTCTGCCACGAAGAATTGAGGCAGTTCTGAAGGCAAAAGGGGGTCCAACCCGTTACTAGCATGGTGTACCTAATAAAGTGGCCAGTGAGTGTATAGCACCCCTAAAGTCATTTCAAACTTGGATAGGTCCCTCAAAAAAATAAATTTTGTAAATTTCCTTGAAAAAATGAAAAATTATTGCTACATTTTTAAACCTCCTAAAAGGGTAATAAAATTAGTGTTTTAAAAATGGTGATGATGTAAAGCAGGCATGAGGGAAATGTTATTTATTAATGTTTTTCTGTGGTATGACTATCTGGATTAAAGGGATAATCATTCAGAGTTTGAAAGCTGCAATTTTTTTTAAATTTTGTCAAGTTCCTGGTATTTTTTAATAAACACAAAATATATCAATCTAAATTTACCACTATCATAAATTATAATGTGCCACGAAAAATCAGTCTCAAAATTACTGGGATTTGTTGAAGCATTCCAGAGTTATGACCACATAAAGTGACATTGGTCAGATTTTAAAAATTGGCCCGGTCACGAAGGGGTTAATATTTGTACCCTGGGAAGGGGTTAATACCCATGGATCCTCCCAGACCATGAATATCAGCCCTCAGCTGTCTGCATAGCCTTTCTGGCTATAGAAATAGGGGGACCCCCCAAAATAAATGACATGGGGTCCCACTATATTTTATAGCCAGAAAGACAACTGCGGGCTGATATTCATAGCCTAGGAAGGGGCCATAGGTATTGCCCCCCCCCCGGCTACAAATTACCAGCCCGTAGCCACCCCAGAAATGGCGCATCTGTAAGATGTGCAAATTCCAGCACTTAGCCCTTCTCTTCCCACTCCTGTGTAGCGGTGGGATATGGGGTAATAAAAGGTTAATGTCACCTTTGACTGTAAGGTGACATTAAGCCCGATTTAATAGTGGAGAGGCGTCAATAAGACGCCGATCCATTATTAATCTAAAAAATAAAAGGAAATAAAAAACAAAATAAAAGTATTTTAATGAAATAAAGACAGTTTTTGGCAAAATTATATTTTTCTGGTAATCCACCAAGTGACGCCCTCGTTCTAGAAAATATAACAAACCAATAATATACTCCCTGGTCCGATGTAGTCCAAAATCGAGTGTCCCACGACGATCTGCCATGGAGAACAGTCACATCAGGAGATGTGACTGCTCTACACGGCTAAGCTCCTGCAGTGTGTTACTGCGCATGCGTGAGAGTTTACCGGAGTTAAGTGACTCCAGTACTCGCTTTACGGCACTGCTGCGTGGGAAAACTTCCACGCAGCTCTATTGCCGTAAAGAGAGCACGGAGCTGCAGAACTTCGGGAAACGGCGACTGTATCGCCGGAGGACAGAATAGATCGCCGTGGAACAATCGATTTGGGATTTCTGCGGACAGAGTATAAATTTGGTTTAATTTTTTTACTTTTCTAGAGGACAGAGGGCTTCAGGGACCAAGCTGTGGTATGTATTCTATGTTTTATGTCATGTATGTTACATGTATGTATGTTTTATGTGTTTTTTTGACTCACAATTGTGCTCGGTCGCAGCAGTCCCATACGGCGACTAAGCACAATTGACGCACTATCGCCGCATGGGGACTGACGCAGACAGACACATACATACCAAATAAAATCAGACGGCTGACATTGATCCCCATGCAACGATAGCCTTCCATGCTGCTGACAATATGGCGACTCCTTCTTCCCGGACACTACACTCCACCCACACACTTCCTCTTCCTCCTACATCACTGCCCTCTGCAGCATTTTTGACATCCCAATCCGCAGCAAAAACGCAGATCTTTCTTCCATCTGCGGTTTTGCTGTGGATTTAACTGACTCAATGCAAGTCAATAGGTGCAGAAATGCCGCAGATACGCAAAAAGAATTGACATGCTGCAGAGAAAAAAAAAACGCGAATCCGCGAGGTTTTTTCCGCACAGCGGTTTTTATTTTACATAGAATATGATAGCGTACAACGCAGCAAAATCTGCTGCGGATCCGCAGGGCCAAAAACGCTGCGGATCTGCAGCAGTATCCGCAACGTGTTAGGGGTGTGTTGGGGTTAGGGTTGGAGTTAAAATTGTTTTTTTTTTACACTATTTAGGCACATCAGGGGCTCTCCAAACGCAACATGGCATCTGATCTCAATTCCAGCCAATTCTGCGTTAAAAAAGTCAAACGGTGCTCTTTCCCGCCATGAGCCCAAATAGTGGTTAACCCCCACATATGGGGTATCGGCCTACTCAGGACAAATTGCACAACAACTTTTGGGGTCCAATTTCTCCTGTTACCCTTGGGAAAATAAAAAATTGGGGGCAAAAATATCATTTTTGTGAAAAAAATCTGATTTTTTTTTTATGGCTCTACGTTATAAACTTCTGTGAAGCACTTGGGGGTTCAAAGTGCTCACCACACATCTAGATAAGTTCCTTGGGGGGTCTAGTTTCCAAAATGGGGTCACTTGTGGGTGGTTTCCACAGTTTAGGCACATCAGGGGCTCTCCAAAGGCAACATGACACCCGCAGACCATTCCATCAAAGTCTGCATTCCAAAACGTCACTACTTCCCTTCCGAGCCCCAACGTGTGCCCATACAGTAGTTTTCTCCCACATGTGGGATATCCGTGTACTCAGGACAAATTGGACAACTTTTGGGTTCCAATTTCTCGTGTTGCCCTTAGGAAAATAAAAATTTGGAGACTAAAAGATCATGTTTGTGGAAAAAATGTGTTTTTTTTTTAATTTTTTTATTTTCACGCCCGTGCGTTATAAACTTCTGTGAAGCACTGGGGGGTTCAAAGTGCTCACCACACATCTAGATAAGTTCCTGGGGGGGGTCTAGTTTCCAAAATGGTGTAATTTGTGGGGTGTTTCCACTGTTTAGGCACAACAGGGGCTTTCCAAGCACGGTATGGCGTCCTATCTCAATTCCAGCCAAAAAGTCAAATGGTGCTGCTTCCCTTCCGAGCTCTGCCATGCGCCGAAATAGTCGTTTACCCCCACGTATGGGGTGTCAGCGTACTTGGGACAAATTTCACAATAATTTTTGGTGTCCCGTTACCCTTGGGAAAATAAAAATTGGGTGTGAAAAGATCATTTTTGTGGAAAAAATATGATTTTTTTAATTATACGGCTGTACGTTATAAACTGAAGCCCTTGGGGGTTCAAAGTTCTCACCACATATCTAGATAAGTTCCTTGGGGGGGTCTAATTTCCAAAATGGTGTCATTTGTGGGGGGGGGGGTTTCCACTGTTTGGCCACATCAGAGGCTCTCCAAATGCGATATGACGTCAAGCCAATTCTGCGTTGAAAAAGTCAAACGGCCCTCATTCCCTTCCGAGCTCTGCCAGCGCCCAAACAATGGTTTACCCCCACATATGGGGTATCAGCGTACTCAGGACAAATTGCACAATAACTTTTGGGGACCTGTTTCCCTTGGAAAAATAAAAATTGGGGGTGAAAAGATCAATTTTTTGGAAAAAATTATTTTTTTTTAACCATAATTTTTTATTAATTTGTGCCAAGCATTACATCGTATTGACATTGATTTCTTAATGAATAACACAATATTATAGGGAATGGGGAGGGAGGAAAAAAGGGGAAAGGTGGTGACATTACATTTACCATCCAGTCACATTGTCCAAGTGTGAATCTATTACTTAACTACAATATTTAAAAATAGAAAAAACACGACACTCAATGAGGAGGGAGGTGCACAAGTCGGGTATCCAGCCAACTAACAATGTAGTGCAAAAACTTGGCACTCAAAAGAAAAATTGATTTGACAGTTCCTTTATTGTAAAAGGCATCCAGTTAATATACTACTTTTACTTCTTTAAACGTTTTCAGTCATACAATTGACCTTCATCAGAAACAGAATTTTTTCACAGTTGGTTTTAACTGAGAGGAACTGTAATGGAAAATTCCATATATTATTATTAAAGAACCGCTGTCATAAGTAGGCACTATTCAGTACTGGGTATATTCATTAATAATGTGGAGAAACAGACGTCTGGGAAGCAGCAGCTACTGAGGATGAAAGGACACCATTCATGTAGGAAATCACCAGACCCACGGGTTTGACACCTTAGGTTATACAGGGACCGGTAGATCCAATAATTGGGACCGGTAGATCCAATAATTGGTGTGGGTGTCCAGAAATTTGCACTGTAATATATTCAGGAAACTATCCTGTATTGTTTGTGACAGGCATGAATGTCCTCAACTGGGTGCTGTGATTATCCAAATGGTCTGTCCTGCCCAGGGAGGCAAGTGTGTAACAGGGAGAGTGAACGCACTGTTCAGGAGAAGCACTGAGGGTGCAGAGGAATAGCGCTTGGTCTGTGACTGGACGCAGCACCCAGTTGTGTACATTCATGCCTGTCACAAACAATACAGGATAGTTTCCTGAATATATTACAGTGCAAATTTCTGGACACCCACACCAATTATTGGATCTACTGGTCCCTGTATAACCTAAGGTGTCAAACCCGTGGGTCTGGTGATTTCCTACATGAATGGTGTCCTTTCATCCTCAGTAGCTGCTGCTTCCCAGACGTCTGTTTCTCTACATTATTAACCCCTTCACCCCCAAGGGTGGTTTGCACGTTCATGACCGGGACAATTTTTACAATTCTGACCACTGTACCTTTATGAGGTCATAACTCTGGAACGCTTCCATGGATCCTGGTGATTCTGACATTGTTTTCTCGTGACATATTGTACTTCATGTTAGTGGTAAAATTTCATTCAAATAACTTGCGTTTATTTGTGAGAAAAACGGAAATTTGGCGAAAATTTTGAAAATTTCGCAATTTTCCAACTTAGAATTTTTATGCCCTTAAATCACAGAGATACGGCACACAAAAAACTTGATAACTAACATTTCCCACATGTTTACTTTACATCAGCACAATTTTGGAACCAAAATTTTTTTTTGTTAGGAAGTTATAAGGGTTAAAAGTTGACCAGCGATTTCTCATTTTTACAACACCATTTTATTTTAGGACCACATCACATTTGAAGCCACCTTGAGGGGTCTATATGATAGAAAATACCCAAAAGTGACACCATTCTAAAAACTGCACCCCTTAAGGTGCTCAAAACCACATTCAAGAAGTTTATTAACCCTTTAGGTGCGTCACAGGAATTTTTTTGAATATTTAAAAAAAAAAAAATGAACATCTAACTTTTTTTCACAAAAAAAATACTTCAGGTTCAATTTTTTTTATTTTACCAAGGGTAACAGGAGAAATTGGACTGCAAAAGTTATTGTGCAATTTGTCCTGAGTACGCTGATAACTGATATGTGGGGGGGAACGACTGTTTCGGCGCATGGCAGAGCTCAGAATGGAAGGAGCGCCGTTTGACTTTTTCAATGCAAAATTGGCTGGAATTCGCCATGTCAAGTTTGGAGAGTCCCTGATGTACCTAAACAGTGCCCCTACAAGTGACCCCATTTTGGAAACTAGACCCCCCCAAGGAACTTATCTAGATATGTGGTGAGAACTTTGAACCCACAAGGGCTTTATAGAAGTTTATAACGTACAGCGGTACAATTAAAAAATCATATTTTTTCCACAAAAATGATCTTTTCACCCCAATTTTTATTTTCCCAAGGGTAACAGGACCCTAAAAGTTATTGTGCAATTTGTCCTGATTACGCTGATACCCCACATGTTGGGGTAAACCACTATTTGGGCGCATGGCAGAGCTCGGAAGGGAAGCAGCGCCATTTGACGTTTTTGGCTGGAATTGAGATCGGACATCATGTCGCGATTGGAAAACCCCTGATGTACCAAAACAGTGGAAACCCCCACAAATGACACCATTTTGGAAACTAGACCCCCTAAGGAACTTATCTAGATGTGTGGTGAGCACTTTGAACCCCCCAGTGCTTCACAGAAGTTTATAACGCACGGGCGTGAAAATAAAAAATTTGTATTTTTTCCACAAACATGATCTTTTAGTCACCATTTTTTTATTTTCCCAAGGGTACCAGGAGAAATTGAACGCCAAAAGTTGTTGTCCAATTTGTCCTGAGTATGCTGATACCCCATATGTGGGAGAAAACTACTGTATGGACACACGTCGGGGCTCGGAAGGGAAGCAGTGACATTTTGGAATGCAGACTTTGATGGAATGGTCTGCGGGTGTCATGTGCGTTTGGAGAGCCCCTGATGTACCTAAACTATTGAAACTCCCCACAAGTGACCCCATTTTGGAAACTAGGCCCCCACGGAACTTATCTAGATGTATGGTGAGCACTTTGAACCCCCAAGTGCTTCACAGAAGTTTATAACGCTCGGACGTGAAAATAAAAAAATCATTTTTTTCCACAAAAATGATATTTTTGCCCCCAATTTTTTATTTTCCTAAGGGTAACAGGAGAAATTGGACCACAAAAATTGTTTTGCAATTTGACCTGAGTAGGCTGATACCCTACATGTGGGGGTAAAACACTGTTTGGGCGCATGGCAGAGCTTGGAAGGGAAGGAGCACCATTTGACTTTTTCAACTCAGAATTGGCTGGAATTGAGATCAGACGCCATGTTGCATTTTGAGAGCCCCTGATGTGCCCAAACAGTGGAAACCCCCAATTCTAACTCCAACCCGAACCCCAACACACCCCCTAACCCTAATCTCAGCCCTAACCCTAGCCCTAACCCTAATGGAAAAATGGAAATAAATACATTTTTTTAATTTTATTATTTTTCCCTAACTAAGGGGGTGATAACGGGGGGTTTGATTTACTATTTATGGCAGTTTTTATGTTTGGCGGCTTTCACACGCTAAAAGACTCTTTTTATTGTAAAAATAGTTTTTGCATCACCACATATTGAGAGCTATAATTTTTCCGTATTTTGACCCACCGAGTCATGTGAGGTCTTATTTTTTGCGGGACGAGTTGACGTTTTTATTGGTACCATTTTCGGGCACGTGACTCTTTTTGATCGCTTTTTATTCCGATTTTTGGGACGCAGAATGAACAAAAACCAGCGTTTCATTAATTTCTTTTGGGGGGGTGCGTTTACACCGTTACGCGTGCGATAAAATTGCGGTTTTATTCTTCGGGTCAGTACGGTTACAGCGATACCTCATTTAGGTCTTTTTTTATGTTTTGTCGGTTTTATGCAATGAAAACTATTTTATATAAAAAATAATTATTTCTGCATCGCTTTATTCTGCGAGCTATAACTTTTTTATTTTTTCGCTGATGATGCTGTGTGGCGGCTCGTTTTTTGCGGGACAAGATGACATTTTCAGTGGTACCATGGATATTTATATGCGTCTTTTTGATCGCGCGTTATTACACTTTTTGTTTGGCGGTATGATAATAAATCATTATTTTTTGCTTTGTTTTTTATTTTTATTTTTTAAGGGGTTCGCTAAAGGGGTTAACTAATGGGATAGTTTTATAGGGCAGGTCGTTACGGACGCGGCGATACCTAATATGTGTACTTTTATTGTTTTTTTTTTATTTCTAAAAAATGGATTTATTGGGGGAATTTTTTTTTTTTCTAATTTATTTGGCGATTTTTTTTTTTAATTTAACGCTTTTTTTTATTTTTTTTTTACTTTATTAAATAGTCCCAGGTGGGACATCACTGTCCTGTGACAGATTGCTGATCTGTCACATCACAGATCACTGTGACAGATCAGCGATCTGTCTCAGGCACTGCAGAAGGCTTCCTCATGCCTGCGCTTTGCAGGCACTGAGGAAGCCAGCTTCCTGCAGGCCCCCGAAGGCCCCCGTCGCCATCTTGGATTCGGGGGCCAGCAGGAAAGGAGCCCCCTGCAGCAGCGCTGCACATTGCGCTGCCGTGGGGGGCTCAGGGAAGCACGGAGGGAGCCCCCTCCCTGCCGATGCTTCCCTTTAACCCCCGGTACACCGCGATCATGTTTGATCGCGGTGTGCAAGGGGTTATCGTGTCGGCTAATCAGCTGACACCCGGCCGCGATCAGCGGCGCTCACTACGTGGGCGCCGCTGATCGCGGTAGACGTACTATCCCGTCCATGGGCATAGGGAAAAAAACTTAGCCTTAACCTCCTATATATTCAGACCTAGCTAGGGGGAGCATTTATGCAGGGGTGGCATTTATGCACATGTAATCTAAGTACATGTATCAAAGTACTTCTGGCAGTTATGACATGGCAGTTAGACAGGGCAGGAGACAGGTAAGACATTTATATACATCTACTCTCTGTACATTTGGAGTACAACAAATATATACCATATGCATTTGTGTAATTTTTTTCCTGGCCGCTGCATTCACACACATCCACCGCCCTGGCATTAACTCTCCACACTCCATCCATATTGGCCCCTCGCTTCTTTCCTCTCCTATGTATAGCACTCATGCTCTTTTCACATTGTTAAATTGCACAGATCCAGCCAGTCCCACCATTCAACACCAGAGACGCTCTCACAAATCACTTAACCATCTGCTCACTCTTTCTATCCTCCTCCTAGTTGCAGGAGACATTGCTCCCAACCCTGGTCCCCCATGTTATAGAAAGTCAAACCCCCCCACTGCTACACTCAGAAACCCCTCTAATCTTATTAATATTCCCTGCATGCTATCTGTCTCTCTTAATTGTGCACTTTGGAATTCTCGCTCAGTGTGTAACAAACTCCTTCATTCATGACTTCTTCCTTTCTAATTCTCTTAACCTCCTGGCTCTTACTGAAACCTGGATCCAGCAGTCAGATACTACCGCTGCTGCTGCTCTTTCATACGGGGGGCTACACTTCTCTCATACCCCAAGATCAGACAATAGAGCTGGTGGAGGCGTTGGTCTGCTCCTATCACCAAAATGTACCTTTCAGGTTATCCCTCAAGTACCCTCACTTGTCTTCCCTTCTTTTGAGGTCCATGCCGTCAGACTCTACACCCCCTTCTCCATGCGAGTGGCGGTGGTGTATCGTCCTCCCGGCCCCTCCCATCAGTTCCTGGATCATTTTGCCACTTGGCTTCCACATTTTCTCTCCTGTGACATCCCTACCCTCATCATGGGAGATTTCAACATCCCCATTGCTCTTCCCCTCTCCCCATCTGCTACTCACCTTTTATCTCTAACCTCCTCATTTGGCCTTTCGCAGCTTACTAATCCTCCAACGCATGAAGACGGAAACTCCCTTGACTTGGTCTTCTCTCGGCTTTGTGCAGTGGATGATTTTGCAAACTCCCCTCTCCCGCTCTCTGACCACAATCTTCTTTCATTCTCTATAAAGAACTGACAGGCTGCTCAGGTCACCCCCACTGTCCAGACTTATAGAAACATACAGGCCATTAACACCCAGAAACTTCTGAAGAACTTGCAGTCTTCATTGGCCCCTATCTCCTCCCTCTCATGTCCTGATTCTGCATTGAAGCATTACAATGAAACACTTCAAAGTGCCCTGGATGAATTTGCACCCCCTATAAATAGAACACCACAACGCAGACGGCGACAACCCTGGCACACGGTGCAAACACGTTTCCTGCAGCGGTGCTCCAGGTGCGCCGAACGTCTGTGGAGAAAATCCAATCTACACGAAGATTTCATCCATTTTAAGTTTATGCTTAGAACATACAACACTGCCCTTCACCTCTCCAAACAAACCTATTTCAACACCCTCATCATCTCACTGTCCAATAACCCGAAACGTCTCTTTGACACTTTTCATTCTCTACTCAATCCAAGAGTACAGGCCCCAACCACGGAGCTCCGAGCTGACGATCTGGCCAATTACTTCAAAGAAAAAATTGACCAGATCCGACAGGAAATTATCTCCAAATCCCCTCATACCATGCACTGTCCTCCCTCCCCCACTGCATCTAACTCACTCTCTGATTTTGAACCAGTCACAGAAGAAGAAGTAAGCAGGCTCCTTGCATCTTCTCGCCCAACTACTTGCACCAGTGACCCATTTCCGTCACATCTCCTCCAGTCCCTTTCCCCTGCTGTCACCCCTCACCTAACTAAAATATTTAACCTCTCTCTCTCTTCTGGTATTTTTCCCTCCTCATTTAAGCATGCCATCATACATCCACTACTTAAAAAACCATCCCTCGACCAAAACTGTGCCGCTAACTATAGACCTGTCTCTAATCTTCCCTTCATCTCTAAACTCCTGGAACGCCTGGTCCACTCCCGTCTTATCCGCTATCTCTCAGAAAACTCTGTTCTCGACCCTCTCCAATCCGGTTTCCGCTCTTTACACTCCACTGAAACTGCCCTCACTAAAGTCTCTAATGATCTGCTAACAGCTAAATCAAATGGTCATTACTCCATGCTAATTCTCTTGGATCTCTCTGCAGCATTCGACACTGTGGATCATCAGCTCCTCCTCACTATGCTCCATTCCATTGGCCTCAAGGACACCGTTCTCTCCTGGTTCTCCTCCTATCTCTCCGACCGCTCCTTTACTGTTTCTTTTGCCGGTTCCTCCTCCTCTCACCTTCCCCTTACTGTTGGGGTTCCTCAAGGATCGGTTCTAGGCCCCCTCCTCTTCTCCTTGTACACTGCCCCTATTGGTCAAACAATCAGTAGATTTGGTTTCCAGTACCATCTCTATGCTGATGACACCCAATTATACGCTTCTTCTCCTGACATCACGCCAGCCTTTCTAGAAAACACTGGCGATTGTCTAAACGCTGTGTCTAATATCATGTCCTCACTATATCTGAAACTGAACCTGTCAAAGACTGAACTCCTTGTGTTTCCTCCCGCTACTAATGTACCTACACCCGACATTGCCATTTCCGTGTGTGGTTCCACTATTACTCCCCAGCAACATGCCCGCTGTCTTGGGGTCATACTTGATTCCGAGCTTTCCTTTGCCCCCCACATTCGATCACTGGCTCGCTCTTGTCATCTGCACCTCAAAAACATTTCTAGAATTCGACCTTTTCTTACTTTTGACTCTGCAAAAACTCTTACTGTTTCTCTTATTCATTCTCGTCTCGACTATTGTAACTCTCTTCTAATCGGTCTCCCTCTTACCAAACTCTCCCCTCTCCAATCTGTCTTGAATGCTGCAGCCAGGATCATATTCCTCACCAATCGTTACACCGATGCCTCTACCTTGTGCCAGTCATTACACTGGCTACCCATCCACTCCAGAATTCAGTATAAACTTATTACCCTCACCCACAAAGCCATCCATGGCTCAGCACCACCCTACATCTCCTCCCTTGTTTCAGTATACCACCCTACCCGCGCCCTCCGTTCTGCTGATGACCTGAGGTTAGTATCCTCAATAGTCAGAACCTCCCACTCCCGTCTCCAAGACTTTACACGTGCCGCGCCAATTCTTTGGAATGCACTTCCCAGGTCAATACGATTAGTCCCCAGTCCCCACAATTTTAAGCGTGTCCTGAAAACGCACTTATTCAGACTGGCCTATCGCCTCAACACATTAACCTAACCTATCCCTGTGTGGCAGAGCCAAAAGTTTTACCATAACCAGGTTCCCAGCATCATGTTCCCACATGCTTTATGCATCCATTAGCCCTCTGTGTCTGTACTGTTACACACTTAACATTATGGCTGGTCCATACAATCAGGGCAACTGTTACCACCCACCTTTCGTGTCTACCTCTTTCCTCATAGACTGTAAGCTTGCGAGCAGGGCCCTCACTCCTCTTGGTATTTGTTATAATCTACTGTATGTGATTATTGTTATGCTGTAATGTCTATTGTCTGTACAAATCCCCTCTGAAATGTAAAGTGCTGCGGAATATGTCGGCGCTATAAAAATAAAATTTATTATTATTATAGGGGCCCGGGTCCCATGGACGGGATAGTACGTCGGATGTCAGGAAGGGGTTAATGAATATACCCAGTACTGAATAGTGCCTACTTATGACAGCGGTTCTTTAATAATATATGGAATTTTCCATTACAGTTCCTCTCAGTTAAAACCAACTGTGAAAAAATTCTGTTTCTGATGAAGGTCAGTTGTATGACCGAAAACGTTTAAAGAAGTAAAAGAAGTATATTTAACTGGATGCCTCTTACAATAAAGGAACTGTCAAATCAATTTTTCTTTTGAGTGCCAAGTTTTTGTACTACATAACTACAATATTTAAACGGAAGGATAACCAATTATTCCATTTTTTATGAAATTGAGACATATTATTGTTAGATGCAGCAATTGTTTTTTTCCGATAAAGAATTTTCGTTAATCAGAGAGTAGTGTTGAGTGATACCACCAGATATTGAAAAATATCGGATTGGATCGGCCGATCTCCAAAAAGTATCGGGTATCGCCGATTCCGATCCCGGAAGTCCCTTTCAAGTCAATGGAACAGAAATATCGGAATTAAAAAAAACCTTTCTTTCCTTGTAGGTTAATTCTATATGAAGAAAAACAACTAAGAATAATGTAGAATGTATTGTGGGAGGTGTAGGAGACATTAAAGCCATAGAGGTTTAGCCCAATCAAATGGAATAGCAGGAATTAAATTTTTTTTAAAAGACGTTCGGAGTTACAAAGATATTGACTATGTTAACCTCTTTTATATTTTGTCAGATATGTATGTTTCACTACTTCCATGCTCTTCACCTTCTTTTTTACTTCTCCCACACTTTCTCCATCATCCTCAGCAGCAGCATCTTTTTCATCAACTTCTTCACCTTATTCATCTTCTTCTTCACCTTCCTATTATTTTTTTTTTTTTTTACATTCTTCTTATTCTTATTCAACTATTATTCTTCATATTCTACTTCTTCATCTTCTTCCTATTCTTCATCATATTCTTATTTGTGACAGGCATTCCTGTAGCTGTTATCTATAAAAGTTTGAAGATTATACCTTCCGTTCTGCCTGTCACAAAAGATTTACAACAGAATTTGTCCGCGTTCAGTTTGGCCTGCAGCAGCAGGCATTTTCCAGGGGCACCACGAGGAGGAACGGACTCAACCCCATACACTGCTTAGTCTTCTGCTTATAATTTAGATAATATCATTTGCTCTGATTTTTAGTCTTATGCTTAATGTTCTTCTGCTTTTGGTTTTTCTGCTTCTTGGTCTTCTGTCTCTTGTTGTTCTGCATCTTGGTGGTTGTCTTCATGCTCTTTGTCCTCTTGGTCATCTTCAGGGTCATCTTTTTGGTATTCGGTGTGGTCTTCAGGGTCGTCGTCAGGGAGAGCCAGAGTGAGAACCAAAAACCATTTCCACAAGCTCGAACTTGGAAAAGTAGCAGAAGGTATAAGAAGGCTGAGGAACTGCTGAGAACCAGCTGACGGTACTGGAACGTGGATGGTTAGCAGAAGGAACTAGCGAGGACCAGCTGACGGTGCTGGAACCCGGAGGGGCAGCATAAGGAACAAGAGCCAATGGCACAACCGTGGACCAGCTGATGGTGCTGGAACATGGTTACTAAGCAGGAGGTACCTGTGCTACAAAGCACTACCAAGGACCAGCAGACGTTGCTGGAACTCGGATACCGAGAAGGAGGCACCTAGGCCAAAGGCACTGCCGAGAACCAGCTGACAGTGCTGGAACCCGGATGGGTAGCAGAAGCTACAAGAGTCAATGGAACTACCGAGAACCAGCTGACGGTGCTGGAACCCAGAGTGGCAGCAGAAGGAACAAGAGCCAATGGCACAACCGTGGACCAGCTGACGGTGCTGGAACACGGTTTCTAAGCAGGCGGTACCTGTGCTAAAAAGCACTACCAAGGACCAGCAGACGTTGCTGGAACTCGGATACCGAGAAGGAGGCACCTCGGCCAAAGGCACTGCCGAGAACCAGCTGATGGTGCTGGAACCCGGATGGGTAGCAGAAGCTACAAGAGTCAATGGAACTACCGAGAACCAGCTGATGGTGCTAGAACCCGGATGGGTAGCAGAAGCTGCAAGAGCAAATGGAACTAGCGAGGACCAGCTGACGGTGCTGGAACCCGGATGGGTAGCAGAAGGTACCCATAATAAACAAAGTTGCAAGGCCGCGAGCAGGCTGCAGTTACCGAAACCCACAGTCCAACGGGGTGCTAGTCCTATTGGCACTACAGAACCAGCCTTTATTACCAGAACCCGCAGCCCACATAGGAAGCACCTAAACTGCAGGCACCATATACTCGGCTAACCCGACCACAACACGACAGGACAATGTATTGGTGGCAAAGTGACGTTGACACTCCCTGGAAACAGCAGGCGTGCTGGAACCAGGCTGGGCAGGAGGGAGTACCCGTGCCAAAGACACTTCTGAGCAGCAACTGGCGATGTTGGAGCCCAGGGTCAATCATGCAGCAGGCTGAGGCCTACTTGGAGCAAGTAGTAAATAAGATGTAGTGTGATTTTGGAGGCAGCAGGAGACTTTGTCATCCACACAGCAGGGGAGCAGCTGGCATTACTGAACCCCACTAACACTGGAGTATGTGTTTTTCTCTGTGCAGACGGCACTTACGAGCAACAACTGGCTGTGTTGAAGCCCAGGATCAATCATGGAGCAGGCTGAGGCCTACTTGAAGCAAGTTTTATATCGGTTGTACGCTACTACTGATTGTAACCGTGCTCCACTTAGGCCTCTGGCTCCACTGTCTCTAGTATTTCCCCTGGCCTCCAACCCCGCCAGTTGCTGCTCAGAAGTGGCGTCTGTACAATCCACACTTGTTCCTGTGTTACTGGGGCCCATTCACGTCAGTTGATCCCCTGATAGTAGTGGGAATGTGGACAGAGCAGGAGACATTGCCGGACACACATCAGGGGATCAATTGACGTGAATGGGCCCCAGTAACACAGGAACAAGTGTGGATTGTGCAGACGCCACTTCTGAGCAGCAACTGGCGGGGTGGGAGGCCAGGGGAAATACTAGAGACAGTGGAGCTAGAGGCCTAAGTGGAGCACGGTTAAAAATCTGTAGTAGTTGACTGTGTAGGCAGCAGGAGACTTTGCCGTCCACACAGCAGGGGAGCAGCTGGCGTTACTGAACCCCACTAACACAGGAGCTAGTGTGTTTTTCTCTGTGAAGACGGCACTTCTGAACACCAACTGACGTTGGAGCCCAGGATCAAGCATGGAGCAGGCTGAGGCCTGCTGTTTTTTGAATGTGGAGGCAGCAGGAGACATTGCCGTCCACACAGCAGGGGAACAGCTGACGTTACTGAACCCCACTAACACAGGAGCTAGTGTGTATTTCTCTGTGAAGACGGCACTTCTGAACACCAACTGGCATTGTTGGAGCCCAGGATCAAGCATGGAGCAGGCTGAGGCCTGCTGTTTTTTGAATGTGGAGGCAGCAGGAGACATTGCCGTCCACAGAGCAGGGGAACAGCTGACGTTACTGAACCCCACTAACACAGGAGCTAGTGTGTTTTGCTCTGTGAAGACGGCACTTCTGAACACCAACTGGCATTGTTGGAGCCCAGGATCAAGCATGGAGCAGGCTGAAGCCTGCTGTTTTTTGAATGTGGAGGCAGCAGGAGACATTGCCGTCCACACAGCAGGGGAAGAGCTGACATTACTGAACCCCACTAACACAGGAGATAGTGTGTTTTTCTCTGAAGACGGCACTAATGAACACCAACTGGCATTGTTGGAGCCCAGGATCAATCATGCAGCAGGCGGAGGCCAACTTGCAGCAAGTTTTATATAGGTTGTAGACTACTACTGATTGTAACCGTGCTCCACTATGGCCTGTGGCTCCACTGTCTCTAGTATTTCCCCTGGCCTCCAACCCCGCCAGTTACTGCTCTGAAGTGGTGTCTGCACAATCCACACTTGTTCCTGTGTTACTGGGGCTCAGTCACGTCAGTTGATCCCCTGATGTGTGTCCGGCAAGGTCTCCTGCTCTGTCCACATTCCCACTACTAGTAATGGGAATGTGGACAGAGCAGGAGACATTGCCGGACACACATCAGGGGATCAACTGACGTGACTGAGCCCCAGTAACACAGGAACAAGTGTGGATTGTGCAGACGCCACTTCAGAGCAGCAACTGGCGGGGTTGGAGGCCAGGGGAAATACTAGAGACAGTGGAGCCAGCGGCCTAAGTGGAGCACGGTTAAAAATCTGTAGTAGTGTGACTGTGTAGGCAGCAGGAGACTTTGCCATCCACACGGCAGGGGAGCAGCTGGCGTTACTGAACCCCACTAACACAGGAGCTAGTGTTTTTCTCTGCAGACGGCACTTTTGAGCGACAACTGGCTGTGTTGAAGCCCAGGGATTACAGTTCAGGTGGTAGAAACATGAACACAATAGGAGACCTGGATACTGTTGCCAACCAATTATTTATTCTGGAAGAGGACTGGCAAATTCTGGCGAGATCCAGGCCTTGTTCATTTTCAGAAAAGTTAGCCAGTCAATGCTATCGGAAGATAGTCGCGTGCGACGGTCTGTTAGTACACCACCTGCGGCACTAAAGACGTGTTCCGATAATACACTGGCAGCAGGGCAAGCCAGCACCTCCAATGCATACTGGCTAAGCTCTGGCCATGTATCCAGCTTAGAGACCCAAAACTTGAAGGGGGAAGAGCCATCTGGGAGTACACTGACAGGGCAAGACATGTAGTCTGTCACCATCTTACGGAAACGTTGCCTCCTGCACTCGATTCAACGGTGGTATGAGGCTTTGTAAGTTGTCCCGGTAGTGAGGATCTAGGAGGGTGTACACCCAATAATCAGCCGTGTTGAGAATGTGGGCGATGCAGCGGTCGTTTCTCAGGCACTGCAGCATGAAATCAACCATGTGCTGCAGACTCCCAACTGCCAAAGAAACGCTGTCCCCTGCTTGAGTCGTCATCTCTGCCTGCTCTGCATAACCCCACCCTCGCTGTACATACTGACTAGAGCATTGTGTACCTCCCTCCTCTGGACAGATGTCTTCCTCCTCCATTGACTCATCCTCACAAAGTGTCCCCTGCCTAGGCCTTTGTGAGGAACCACGTAGGGCAGACTGTCCAGAAGCAGATGGCATTTGTGACTCCTCATCCTCCACCTCTTCCAAAACCTCCTCCCTTAGTGCTTGCAGTGTTTTTTGAAGCAGGGAGATAAGGTGGACAGTCATGCTGACTAGTGCATCATCTGCACTCGCCATCCACGTGGAATCATCGAAGGCACGCAAACCGAGGCAGATGTCCTTCATAGAGGCCCACTCAATGGTGCTGAAGTGTGACCGGCGCACAGCGATTTGTTTGCACCTGATGCAGTTGGTACTCCATGACTGCTGCCTGCTGCTCACACAACTGCTCCAACATATGTAACGTTGAATTCCACCTGATGGGTAGGTCACATATGATGCGATGTTCTGGAAGGCGTAATCGGCGCTGCAAGGCGCGATCTTGCCGTGCATCAAGATTCGGATAGTCCCTCAGAAAGCTCTGCACGACCAAGTTCAGCACATGTGCCAGACATGGGATGTGAGTGAGGTTGCCTAGGCCCAGAGCTGCCACCAGATTTCGGCCATTGTCACACACTACCAAGCCTGGCTCGAGATTCGCTGGCACAAACCACACGTCACTCCTGCTTGATGGCATTCCAGAGCTCCTGCGCTGTGTGGCTTCGATTCCCCAAAGAAATTAATTTGAGTACGGCCTGTTGACCTTTGGCCACGGCTGTGCTCATTTCAGTCGTAACAGGCTCCTGCAGCGCTGTTTCTGAGGAACTTGAGTAGGAGGAGTCAATGTGTAGAGACTGGAGTCCTGCAATCCGTGGAGTTGGCAGAACACGTACAGCGCCACTCCAGATCTGTACCCGGCTCCACAACATTGACCCAATGGGCAGTTAGGGAAAGGTATCATCCCTGTCCATGGTTACTGGTCCACGCATCGGTGGTCAGGTGGACCTTGCTACTAACGGCGTTTAGTAGTGCATGTTTTATTTTTCCCTCCACATGCTTTTGCAGGGCAGGGACGGCTTGCCTGCTGAAATAAAAGCGGCTCGGCACGGTGTATTGTGGGACTGCCAATGCCATGAAGTTCCGGAAGGTGTCAGTCTCCACCAGCCTGAATGAGAGCATTTCAAGGGCCAGTAATTTGGCAATGCCAGCATTCAGAGCCTGTGCTCAGGGATGGTTTGCCGAGTATGGCTGCCTTTTATCCCATGCCTGTGCTACCGATGGCTGTAGAGTGGCCTGGGAGTGTGAGGATGACTGGGAACGTGGTGCTGTGGGTGGAATGTCACTGGGTCTCTGGACAACAGTGCCAGAGGTTCTTCCTTGGCGATCCTGTGAGGAAGCCGAACCAGCTGTGTGTGAGCTGGAGGAAGAGGCCCCAACATGAGCTGAAGAGGTGGTAGGTGGTGCTGTACGTTGGCCTACTTCTTCAGTGTGTCTGTGTAACTCCACCTCGTGCTTGGTCCGCACATGTTTCCACATATTTGTGGTATTGAGGTTGCTGACATTTTTCCCTCTTTTGACTTTCTGATGACACAGCTTGCATTTGACAAAGCAAATGTCATCTGCAACTGTCAAAAAAGGACCACGCACTGCAAGTCTTGGGAGCGCCCGTTTTGGCTTTTGAAAGAGGAATGCTCCTACCGGGTGCCGAAGTGGAGGCTACAGGCAACCAAGTCTGCCCCCTCCCTCTCCCTCCTGTTTTGGCCGTTCGGGGGAATCTCTTCCTCAGAGCTGCTCCCACCACCTTCCTGTTCCTCACGTCATGATGGGTCAAGGACCTCATCTACACTCCCCTCTTCAAACACCTGCTTCTCCTGGGTTGTCTCGCCAGCACTGTACGCACCAGAAAATGGCACCTGAGTCTCATCATCTGATGCGTACTGAGGTGTGCTGACAATAGGCACTGGCCCACCCGCCTCTTCAGATTCAGAGGGACAAAGAAGTTGCGCATCACTGCATACTCCCTCTTCACATTCTTGAATTCTGCTTGGCTGGCCCCCTCTTTCCAAGCCAACAGATTCAGAGAACAGAAATAGAGACTGATGGCTCCTATCCAGGGCTCTCTGACTGCCTTTGGCTCTTCAGTGCTCTGGCCCTGAGAGGACATGGAAGTCATTGAAGCTGATGCGTTAGCTGCCATCCATCCGACAATGGCTTCAATTTGTTCCTCCCGCAGCAGTGGGGTACGGCGAGGTCCTACAAAGCTGCGCATAAAGGACTGTTGCCTGCTAAAACTGGGGGATGCTGACTCACTGGTGCCCGCAGCAGGCACAGAATCCCCACGTCCTCTCCCTGCAGAATCCCCACGTCCTCTACCTGCAGAATCCCCACGTCCTCTCCCTGCTGAAACTCCACGCCCACGTGCCTTACTCCCTGCCTTCTTCATCTTGGTAGACTGATAAAGATAGGCAGAAAAGTACAAAGGGGGGGCTTAGTGTGCTTATTCCATGAAGTGTGTGTGTGGACTACACTTTAATAGGAGGTAATGTGGCCTACACAGCTGTCAAATGTAGTATTTGGTGAACTTTATTTTGTTGCATTTTTTGAAAAAAAACTAAAAGGATGTAACCAAAGATTTGAAAGCGATAATATCACAAACTTTTTGGAGCTATTCCAGTGCAGGCAGGTAACCTACACTGCAAAAGATGAGGCTCCAAAAAATAGGGTAATACTAATCTGGCTGCGGCTGAAGGGCACAAGCCAGAAAAAAGGCTCCTCTAGCTACTCCTATATAGTGTTTGCAACCAACCAATGTAGATGGATACGGATGGATGCACACTAATAGGAGAATAAAAAATGAGCTGCAATAAAAGAAAAATGTGTGAGGCAGTGACGCACACTGAGCGGCCTACAACCAGATGAGCTGCAAGACACACTACTCAGCGTGAGCTGCACTCACACGCAGAAACCTCTCAGACAGCCGTGAACAGTGCAGATAAGTGGGCACTAGCACTGAAAGGCTGCAGAGAGGCTCCGCTGTCTACTCCTATAGTGTTTGCAACCACCGTATATGGATACGGATTGATGCACACTAATAGGAGAATTAAAAATTAGCTGCAATAAAAGAAAAATATGTGTGAGGCAGTGACGCACGCTGAGCAGCCTACAAGCATACGTGCCTGCAGGACACAATACAGCGTGAGCTGCACTCGCACAAAGAGACCTCTCAGACAGCCGTGAACAGTGCAGATAAATGGGTACTAGCATTGAAAGGCTCCGCTCTCTACTCCTATAGTGGTTGCAACCAACGTATATGAATACGGATGGATGCAATTGCACACTAATAGAATGAAAAATTTGCAGCTATAAAAGAAAAAATATGTATGAGGCAGTGACAAGCTGAGCGGCCTACAAGCAGACGTGCCTGCAAGACACACTACACAGCATGAGCTGCACTCACCCAGACCTTGCAGACAGCTGTGAACACTGCTGCAAGGCAAAACAAAGCTACACTTATTGAGAATGTAGCCTGGGTAAAGCACAATATGCTTTTGAAAATCGCTATCACTAACTGTACCTCAGAGTCTTGAACAGCAGCCTGTCCCTAACTGAATTCACAGCAGAGTGAACCAGAAATGGCGGCGGCTTTTATAGTGCATCATGACATCATTTCAGCAGCCAATCACAGCCTTGCCATTAGTTAACATGCCTAACAGGATGTGCCCACACTTCTGAGGATTGTCATTGGCTGAATCAAATCAAACTGGCTCATAGCATTATGGGAACTTCCGATTCCGGTATTCGATATGCTAAAAGTATCGGAACTTAGTATCGGAATTCCGATACAGTGAATATCGGCCGATACCCGATACTTGCGGTATCGGAATGCTCAACACTATCAGTGAGACTACTTCGGACAATGAAGGGCATTTGGGGTTTTTCCAATAGCTAGCGATTTTAATTCTTGTAGCTACAATAATATGTAAAATTACTGTGCGGAACTCATAGGGAAACGAGTCGAGATCAATGGCGAGTAGTGCATGCTGTGCGGTAAGAGACACTGATATACCACAAATTTGAAGTATCAAATGGTTTATAGCTTCCCACAGACTCCTAACATTACCGCGACTCCACATATATGTAATATATCTGCGTCAGGGTTTCCACATCTCCAGCACGTGTCTGGGGAACTGCGGAACATCCCGGACAGCCTATAAGGAGTGAATTACCACCTATATAATTATTTACTTGCATTCTCAAAGTGGTTAGTGCATTTAGATTGGCTTCCAATAATTAAGAAGGATGCCCTCTACTGCTCTGATGTAAATGTGCAATTAAGGTCTTTTTCCCACTTTTGTAAGTATGAAGTTAGTGAGGGGAGGGCATTCTCCAACATACAATCATAGCCTATAGATAATGCCCTAATTTGTAACGTGAGGTTTAACAGTATAGAGTATAGTTTAGATGGTGGAACATGTACCTGCTCCTTCCTTTCAGTCAGAAAGTGCCGAATCTGAAAATATTTATAGAAATCCCTTTGGGGGACATTGTATCTATCCCGCAATGATGAGAAAGTAATTAGTCCCTCATACAAACTCCCAACCGGAGCGGCTCCGGAAGATTTCCTATTTTGGAGGTTGAGGTTCGGGATACAATGCTCCAGTGTCTCTATGGGGGCTGTTAGAAGTGTGGTTTGTATAAGGCCTAGTTTACTATTCAACATTTTCCATAGTTCCAGAGCCGCGTCAACTGTATCTCCATTAGCGATTGTGATGTGATGTGCATGGTAAAAAGCTGAGACGTTGGAGGTTCTCATCAAATGTTTTTCAATTGTTATCCAATGCCGGTCATCATCGTTGTTCCACATAAATCATAATTGTTCGAATAACGTGGCTATGTAGTAACGGACCACCGAGGGGCATCCCAGGCCTCCCTTACTCATAGGGATGTAAAGCGTATCCGCTTGGACCCTGGATTTTTTCTCTGGCCAAATATACTGTATTTTAAGATCATTGCTTGGATCTCTTTTAATATTTTCATTGGGAATATGATGGGGAGATTGCGGAACAGATACAATATCTGTGGGAGAATGAACATTTTAACTGACGCTATCCTGCCCAGCCATGATAGTTCATGATTCTTCATACGTAACATGTCTGTCTGGATTTTCTTCTTCAGAGCCTCATAGTTTAATGATAGCCATTTATCTGCTGATAGTGTAACCGAAATACCCAGGTGCTCAATACTATCATTCCCCCATTTAAGAGGATATTTATCCTGAAATATTTTTGGATACACTACAAATGGGGTTAAATTTAATACCTGACATTTAGACATATTGAGCTTATAATATGATATTTTAGTGTATGATTCGATTATTTGCATTGCTGCCGGTAACGACTGTGGGATTTGTTAACGCTAGGATGATATCGTCTGCAAATAATCTGATTTTGTGTTCCGTTTAATTCACCTGGATCCCTGATACTGTTGAATGTAGCCTAATTTTTTCCGCTAGAGGTTCAATCACCAAAGCAAATATAATGGGTGATAACGGACACCCCTGTCTCGTCCCATTGGTAATAAAAAACCTATCCAACATCATTCCCGAGATAGAGACTGACGCTGATGGGTGAGAATATAACAGAGTAATTGCCTTAAAAATACTACCCTTAAATCCGAACCTGGTTAAGACCTCAAACAAATATCCCCAATGCACCCGATCGAACGCCTTTTCCGCATCCAATGATAGGAGCAGAGAAGGCGTCCGATTCCCCCTCGCCACATGAATGAGATTAATCATTCGTCTGGTAGCGTCCAGTGTCTGTCTAGATTTAATAAAGCCGATCTGATCCCAGTGCACCAGGGAAGGGATTATATCAGAGATTCTATTTGCTAAAATTTTGGAGTACGGCTTGAGTTCTGTGTTTAAAAGGGAAATTGGCCTAAAATTATTTGGATGGTCGGGTGATTTGCCTGGCTTAGGGAGGGGAACTATGGTCGATTGTAACATTTCGTCACGTATTTTGCCCGTTTCGAATATGTTTTGGAAGACTAATAATAGATGTGGGGACAAAATTTGGTAGAATAACTTCAAGTGTTCATTGGTTATACTATCCGGTCCTGGGGATTTGTTATTTTTGGTTGCTTGAATGGTTTGTTGGATTTCTTTTTGGCTTATGGGTTGGCTTATTACCATCAGTTTATCTTCTGGGATTTGGGGTAGGGATATGCTGTTCAAAAAATTATTGATTAGATCCGCATTTGGTTGTGGGGTCAGATTATCGCTCTCGAGATTATAGAGAGAATAATATTTTGCGAAGGTATTCGAAATTTCTTTAGGGTTGTAAATTTTATTCTTTTGGGATTCTTGTATATGGGCTATTTTTTGCTTTGTTAATCTCGCTTTGATCTTATTGGCTAGTATTTTACTCGCCTTATTCCCTTGCCAATAATATTTTGCTTTGTTTCTCCAAGTTATGCTCATTTATATTGGAGTAGCGGATATAATTCATACCTTGCCTTTTGTAGTTTCCCATATACCATGGGTGAAGGATTCTGTTTATGGGTGTTCTCCGCATTCTTAATTTTTTGTGTTGAGCTGCTATCTGTATTAGTCGCCGTCTTATATAGGCGAGGTCACTTGGGATTTGATGTTATCTGAGGATGTTAGAAAGTTATTAATTCTCCAAGGGGAATAATTTACATTATTGTACATCTCTTTAATTTGGCAAGTTAGAGGGGCATGGTCCGACCAGGTTATGTTTCCAATTTTGGCTGACTATATTCTGCAGGAGCCATTTATCCACTACCATTAGATCTATTCTTGAATATATTTTATGTGGGTGGGAGTAATACGTATAATCCCGCTCAGAAGCGTGAAGGACTCTCCACGCGTCATACAATTCTTCTGACTCTGGATAGGAAAAATGTGGTCAGACAATCCGTGCTGCGAATCACTAAAAACTCAGATTATTAATACAGTTGTCTTTATTCTACGCATTTCAGAGTCTCACAGAACTCCTTCCTCAGGAAAAAAAACATTTTTTTTTTTTTCATCTGCACACCGGATAATGCACTATTGCGCTATCTCTTTTACAGCAATCTTACAATTCTTCTGACATGAGACACTGAGATAACGCGTGGGACTAGGGTTTTTTCTTCGAGCACCAGGATTTGTCTATACTAGGGATTGGAGTCATGTTAAAAACCCCAAAAATTAGCAGGGATCCTTGTTTTATATTAATTTAGTTATAAGCTCTTTATTGAAGGTGATTTGACCTGAATTGGGTGCGTATATGGATGTGATTGTATACACTTTATTATTGATATTGCATATTAATATTACATATCTGCCTTCTTCATCTAGAACCCTATCAATAAGTTGGAACGCTGTAGTATCTTTTATTGCGATCGCTACACCTCTCTTCTTTTTCGCCGCATATGACACACAGTTATAGGGATAGTTTCTATGTTGTAATCTATGCCCATCTTCACGGTTTAGATGTGTTTCTTGGACACATAATATGTCCGCCTTAAGTTTCTGGGCTTCCTTCCAAAGTAACGATCTTATATAGGGGCTATTTAGACCTTTTGCATTGATGCTTGAAATCTGAAATACCATCGGTTACAGTAGTAAGTAAAGGAATCAATAAGTCACCAAATATGGGGCAATAATTGGGAAAATGAAGGGGTTAAGGTTATTAACAACAACTATAACAAGTACAACTTGTACAACTCAGAGTCCGGTTCTATGTGAACCAACTGGATACTCGTTCCTATCCGGTATTGGGGGGGTGAGAATAGAGAAAAGAAAATATTCTCATGTCCCTTCAACCTGCCAGCAAAACAAAAAAAAAATACTAGCGGTGGGGTGTCCCGGCATAGGCACACGGGCCACATATAGTCACAGTATACTTGCGTGGGGATTAGGTCCATTCTTTGCTCAGCGTCGGGGGTCTCTTCTTTAGCGGGAGCTAGTGTCTTCATCCACTGACGCCAGGGACCGCTCCTGGAGCAGGGTCATGGCCTCTCTGGGGGACACAAGGATGTGAGTGACTCCGTTCTTCATCACGATGAGCTTTACCGGATATCCCCACTTGTAGGTGATATTGTTGTCCCGTAGAATCTTGGTTGCAGATGAAAATTCCCACCTCCTCTTCAGGGTGGTTGCGGACAAATCTGTGAAAGCCAAGATGCTCTGAAATCTTTCTGGAAGATCCTGCTTTGTTGTCGCTGCCCTGGTCCCTGCCTCCTTGAAGTGGTAGAAGTGCAGCCTGGCTATCACGTCCTGTGTTGTGGAACTGGGAGCCGACTTTGGCTTAGGGATCCGATGCGCCCTGTCAATCAGCAGGTCTCTTTGATCCGCCGAAGGCACTAGGGTTGTGAAAAAGTGTGTTAGAAACTCCTTTAAGGCCTCCGCTATCACACTCAGGGATTCCTCTGAAGCGCAAGTTATTGCGCCTGGAACGGTCTTCTAAGTCTGCAAGCTTTAGTTTTAAGGCCATGATTTCTTCATCCGCTTCATTATGCGCATCCACAAGATAGTTATGCGCTGTAGTATATTCTTCCAGTTTCCCCTCTGTGTGAGGTTCTGTCGCCAATCTGCGTAATTTCTTTATATAGCGCAGTGAAAGCCATTGTAATATCAGTATGAATGGCTTTTTTCTGGTCTCCCAGCAGGGATCTGAGTGTGGCTACAGTGACTGGGGTAGAATTGGAGTCTTTAATAGGAGATTGTGAGGGGATGGTCAGGGCTGTGCTTTGTAACTGTAGATCATGAGGCTTTGGACCTCCAGCACTTTTAGCAGGGGAGAGGAGCAGGGACTGCAGCGTTGGTGAGAAGTTCTGTGCGACCAGGGTGTTTGCAGCTTTATTGGGGGTGTGGGGCTGGTGGTGTGCTTTTTCAGTGTGCGGCTCTGAGCTCTGCTGCACACTGTTACTGCTCCTGCTGCTGCCGGCGGCCACGTGGTGAGAGTCGTGGCCGCCATCTTGGATCCGACTGCCCGCTGCCTCAAAGACCTGGACCTTGCCTGGAGCCTGCTCCCTCCTCCCCCGCATCATTCTTACTGCGCTCTGATCTCCGGTGCCTCCGCCACTCCTGCCTCCTGAATTGGCCTCCGGTAACCCTCCTGCGCTTTGAGCCGCTTATTTACTGCTGGTGGCTGGGGAGCACGGGCCGCACACGTCCACTCAGCTCCACATCCGGTCACGCCCCCCCAAAATATGATTTTTAAATTGTACGGCTGTACGTTATAAACTTATGTGAAGCCCTTGGGGGTTCAAAGTTGTCACCACATATCTAGATAAGTTCCTTGGGGGGGTCTAATTTCCAAAATGGGGTCGGCTCTCCAAACGTGATATGGCGTCCGATCTCAATTCCAGCCAGTTTTCTGCTGAGAAAGTCAAACAGGCGCTTCTTCCCTTCTGAGCTCTGCCAGGCGTAGAAACAATGGTTCCCCCAACATATCAGGTATCGGCGTACGCAGGACAAATTGCACAATAACTTTTACAGTCCAATTTCTCCTGTTTCAAAAAATTCCTGTGCGTACCTTGAGGGATGCAGTTTTTAGAATGGTGTCACTTTTGGGTATTTTTTTATCATATAGACCAGGGGTAAGGAATCTTTTCTGCCAAGGGCCATTTTGATATTTATACCATCCTTCGGGGGCTGTACAAACTCCGCCCACCAAGTATATCCTGACTCTGGGACTGGTGTCAGGACTTAATCTTTCATTGCATGCCCTTCAGTGTTCAGTAGTGAACACTGCGTGTGTGTGCTAACAGAGCAAGAAGAAAATAATGAGCTGGTGGCAGTCAAAATACAACTCCCTGCCAAAGCAATGCAGTCCCTGAGAATCTGTCCGGGAGCCGGATAAAAGGTCATTAAGGGCCGTAAATGGCCCTGGGGCCTGAGGTTCCCCACCCCTGATATAGACCCTTCAAAGTGACTTCAAATGTGATGTGGTACCTAAAAGAAAATGGTGTTATAAAAATGAGAAATTGCTGGTCAACTTTTATCCCTTTTAACTTCCTAAAAAAAAAAAATTGTTCCAAAATTGTGCTGATGTAAAGTAAACGTGGGAAATGTTACTTATTAAGTTTTTTGTATGCCGTATCTCTGTGATTTAAGGGCATAAAAATTGAAAGTTGGAAAATTGCAAAATTTTAAAAATTTTCGCCAAATTTCCATTTTTTTCACAAATAAACGCAAGTTATATGAATGAAATTTTACCACTAACATGAAGTACAATATGTCACGAGAAAACAATGTCAGAATCACCGGGATCCATGGAAGCGTTCCAGAGTTATTACCTCATAAAGGGACAGTGGTCAGAATTGTAAAAATTGGCCCGGTCATGAACGTGCAAACCACCCTTGGGGGTAAAGGGGTTAAACCTTCTAAAATGCTAAGGCCTCTTTCACACTTCAGTGTTTTGTGTCAGTTATAATCTGCCAAAAAGGCGGAGAAGCGGATCCGTTCTTAACTGATGTGAACGGATGGCACAGGAGAGAGAGAGAGAATTTAGTGTCAACATTATGGCGGATCCTCACAAAAACGGATGCAACGGATGGCAATCCATCAAAATCCGCCAATAATGGAAGTCAATGGGGAAAAAACGGATCCGCAAAAAAAATTGCGGATCCGTTTTTTTCAAAACTTGGCGGATTTTGACTGATTGTAAAAAACGGAAGTGTGAAAGAGGCCTAACAGAATGAAATAACAGTTTACAAATGGTGCTGATGTAAAGCAGACATGTGGAAAATGTTATTTATTATTGTTTTATTGTTTTTCTGTGGTATGACTATCTGGATAAAAAAGATAATCATTCAAAGTTTGAAAATTGCTATTTTTTATTTTTTTGTCAAATATTTTTATTTTTTTTATAAAGAAACACAAAATATTGACCTAAATTTACTATTATAATAAATTATAATGTGCCACGAAAAAACAATCTCAAAATCACTGGGATTTGTTGAAGAATTCCAGAGATATTACCATACAAAGGGATACTGGTCAGATTTAAAAAATGTAGCCCTCTCACTAAGGGGTTAACAAGCTTGTGGCCATCCCCAGAGTAGAGCTATAGGAGGGTAGCTTGGTACCAGAGCAGGTGAGACATCGTTGGCCAAGTATCGACATCCAGACTTTGCTAGTTAAGACCCAGCGCCCAGACATTGCCTGTCAAGACCCAAAGCTCAGACTCCCGTAGGTCAAGCACAGAAAGTCAGATGCTGATTGTTGGATGGGATGAAGCTTCTGTCATGCTGAAGAGAAGCCTTGGGTGAATCAGGACATTACTTCCAGCGCAGATGTACGGTACAGGGTGTGGACGGAGGCTGCGATTCAGAGAATGAAGGAAGCCAGCGAGATTATACACTGGGTATCGATTGACTCTCCTGGGACTTATGGCAGTTGTTGTAATCACTAGAGGTGCCAAAACAAATATATGGCAGTGACAGGCCTAGTACTGGGAGTGACCTCTGTTAGGTTGAGGCATACAGGCCATGTTAGTCGTCTACATGCTAATAAGGATGATGTATGTTAATAGAGCATTAATAAGGTATTGTATGTAATGTAGAAAGTGTCATAACATACTGTACCTTTATTCCTGTTGTTAAAGAAAACAGGAAAAGTCAGCTCACCAACGACGAAAACACCTGTTCGTTCCTACAGCATTGTTATTACTTACTAGATTAAGGCCCGATGCTATCGCATCGGGAGGATAGTGATGTAGCGTTGACCATGTGTTGTGTGGCACTGTGAGCAGCACACCTTGAGAAGGAGATGTGGTGAACAGCCATCCTGCCTATCTCTTTAGCTGTTCACAAAAACCCGGCCCTGTTAAAAGAGGAAATAACATATCTCAGCAGCAAATATGATGCTGGACCTTGACATCCGGGTTCATATCACCAAATGAAAGAATTTTGATGATACACATCTCCCCTTTTATACTTCATGTGTGTTACATTTACACATAATTCTCAATATTACTGTATCACACCAATGTTTTTATTTGGATAGGATATTTACATAGTGAGCCTCAAGAGGGACAGTATTACTGACGTATGTAAAGTGCTATTGAAATAATAGTACTCAATAAATAAATAAAAATTTTATTATTATTACCTAAGTTATGTAGGTATGTGTTAGCTATGTAGTTGAAATCTACGTATCGGTGCCTAAATTTTTTTTGTTTTTGTATTATTTTTTTTAATCTATATATACCTATATGTTTTTATGGATTTAAATATGTCTATGACCTATATGTGAAAGAGATAATTAGTGTATGATATATCTATCTGCTTAGAATATATATATAACATATATCAAGCTATGTATAGAAGTCTATCTATATCTATTTAGAATGTAACTCATTTATATATCTATCTATCCATTCCAGGACCAACTTAAATAGTTTAAAGTAAAACATTTTTGTAAACGACATTTCTAGTGAAGATTTTTGGGCTATTAGGTATTATCTTCCAAAAGGTAGGGGATAAAACAAGGGGAACTGCTACCTTGGATCTAATCCTTATAAACAGGGAGGAAATGGTTGAGGAGGTAAAAGTGGCTGGGACCCTAGGAGGTAGCGACTATGCTATTTTAGAATTTTGGATAACTAGAGGAGGAAGACCTGTGAAGACTCAGACGTCAAGGTTAGATTTCAGAAAGGCAGATTTTAAGGGATTCAGAAAGAGAATTGGAGGGATCCAATGGCTGGATATCCTTAAAGACAAAAATGTCCAGGAAGGATGGGAAATCTTGAAAAATGAAATTCTCAAAGCACAAATGTTAACAATTCCGAAAAGAGGGAAGAATAGGAAGCATTTAAGGAAACCAGGATGGATGAACACAGAACTTAAGCACATGCTTAAAAGGAAGAAAAAAATGTTTATAAAATGGAAAGAGGGAGGCATATCTAAAGAAGAATATAATGCTGTCTGCAGAACCTGCAGGGCACAAATCAGGTTTTCTAAAGCTGACAATGAATTGAGGCTTGCAAGAGATGTCAAAAGCAATAATAAAGGATTTTGGGGATATGTCAAAAGTAAAAGAAAAGTCAAAGATGCTATAGGATTTTTACAGGATGAAAATGATGAAATGGTAAGACAGGATGTTGAGAAGGCAGAACTTTTAAATTCCTATTTTGCATCTGTTTTCTCTCAGAAAGGAAATGTAACATCAACTGTTCTTCACTGTCCTATTAAGGGAATAGAAGAATCCAGGATATCTATAAACAGAAAGATAGTGAGGAAACACTTAGCTAACCTAAATGAATTCAAGTGTCCAGGATGAATTACACCCCAGAGTACTGAAGGAGATAGCAGAAGAAATTTTTGAACCCCTCTCCATAATCTTTGAAAATTCTTGGAGAACAGGAGAAGTCCCAGAAGACTGGAGAAGAGCAAATGTTGTTCCTATCTTCAAAAAGGGGAAGAAGGTGGACCCAGGCAACTATAGCCGGTGAGTCTGACTTCTATACCAGGAAAGATCTTTGAACAAATTATTAAACAACATGTATGTCAGTACCTGGATAAGAATGAAGTGATTAAACAGAGTCAGCATGGGTTTGTAACTAATAAGTCATGACAGACTAACTTAATTTCCTTCTATGACGGAATCACTGATTGGGTGGATCAAGGAAATGCTGTAGATATAGTATATCTTGACTTCAGCAAAGCATTTGACAAAGTATCTCATACAATCCTTATTGAAAAAACGACTAAGTATGGAATGGACAAGGCAACTGTTAGGTGGATTCATAACTGGCTTAGTGATCGGACCCAAAGAGTGGTCGTAAATGGCTGCACATCCAGTTGGAAGAATGTCTCAAGTGGGGTACCACAGGGCTCTGTCCTGGGCCCTTTATTGTTCAACATCTTTATCAACGATTTAGATGAAGGAATTGAGGGTAAATTAAATTTGCTGATGACACAAAGCTAGGAGGGATAGCTAATACTAGAGAAGAGAGAGAGGATTCAAAAAGATATAAATAAACTGGAGAAGTGGGCAGCAACTAACAGAATGGTTTTTAACAGGGAAAAATGCAAAGTACTATATCTGGGCAATAAAAATGAAAAAAGCATATACAGAATGGGAGGAATAGGGCTAAGGAACAGCACATGTGAAAAAGACTTGGGTATACTAATAGATCACAGACTGAATATGACTCAACAGTGTGATGCCGCAGCAAAAAAGGCAAATGCAATTCTAGGATGTATTAACAGAAGCATACAGTCTAGATCACGTGAAGTCATTATTTCCCTCTACTCTTTGGTCAGACCTCATCTGGAATATTGTGTCCAGTTTTGGGCACCACATTTTAAAAAAGACATCAACAAACTGGAGCAGGTTCAGAAAAGAGCGACCAGAATGGTGACCGGTCTGCAAACCCTGTCTTATGAGGAAAGGTTGCAGGAGTTGGGAATGTTTAGTTTGCAAAAGAGAAGACTGAGAGGAGACTTAATAGCTGTGTAAAAATATCTCAAGGGCTGTCACATTGTAGAAGGATCAACTTTATTCTCATTTGCACAAGGAAAGACTAGAAGCAATGGGATGAAGCTGAATGGGAGGAGACACAGATTAGATATTAGAAAAAACTTTTTGACAGAGTGATCAATGAGTGGAACAGGCTGCCATGAGAAGTGGTGAGTTCTCCTTCAATGGAAGTCTTTAAACAGGCTGGACAGACATCTGACTGGGATGATTTAGCGAATCCTGCTTTGAGCAGGGGGTTGGACCAGATGGCCCAGGAGGTCCCTTCCAACTCTACGATTCTATGATTCAATTGTCCTTGAAGTGGTGTATCCACCACTTTGACCCTAACGTTGCTGCGTTGCTTTACTCGGGAGAATGCAACATACAATTGTCCATGGGCAAATAAAGGTTCGGGCAAAAAAATGTCAACTCGATTGAGGGTCTGTCCTTTTGATTTGTTAATGGTCATAGCAAAAGCAGGTTTTAGAGGAAACTTGACGTTTTAATTTAAAAGGTAACCCAGTTTCTGAAGGACACAAATCGATGCGTGGAATAAATACAATGTCTCCTTCAGCTGAGCCAGTAATAACTTTAGCCTGTATGATGTTGCGGAGTAAGGCAGTGACAATGAGGCGAGTGCCATTGCGGAGACCTTTCTTGGTGTTTAGGTTTCTTAATAGCATCACAATGGTGCCAATTTTAAGTTTTAAGATATGCGATGGCATTCCTAATGGTGTCAGAGAGTTTAAAAATTCAACTGGGTAGTTTTCACATTCCTCTGCCTCATCAGCATCGACAGAATCATCACTTGTATATACAGTATAATCACCACTGATGCGATCCATTACTTTACAGTTCAGAAAGTCTACGTCCTCATTTTTTGGACATAGTATAGCATGTGATGCAGCAGTGTTGAGGCTTTGTTTGTCATTAACATCAATGCAAATATGGTCTCCAAAGATCTCGGTTACTATAGAGCCAGTGCAAAGCATGTCTGGAGGAATTTCAATGACATCCTCTCCAATGTTATGTTCATTAGACAGCTCACAATTTCCAAGTTTAAGCAACCTAGTGCTGTATTCAGGATCAGTGGAGCGCATGCTGTTGATCAGCGGTAGTCTGGTAAAATGTTGCCAATGTTGTGAATATTTAATGCAGGAATCTACAATGTCTATTCTTGTTCCATGAGCGGTGACGGGAAGACATTGTTCTTGGAGGAGACTTCAGACAATTACTTTACCTCCAAACGGTGTTTTATTTTTTTCAGCAACATTTGTTGTCATGATGTCACGTAGAAGTCTATCTATCACATTCAATGCATGTTTTTGGACCATAGTGCACTCATCAATAATAAAAAGTTTTGTACTCTGTAAATGTTTTCCTGCATTTGTATCGTTTTTAATCCTGGAAACGGATGTTTCGTTGATCGGAATAGGTATGCCATATAGAGAGTGGATTGTTCGGCCTCCTTGTATCAAGATAGCTGCTATTCCTGTAGTCGCTGCATGTGAGACAATTTCTCCTTGGCCTCTTAAATGATGTGTAAGTAGATGGTATAGGTAGGTCTTTCCACTGCCACCAGGTCCGTCGAGAAAAAAGCACTTTGGTGTTAAACTGCTATTTTGTAAAGCTTCAGTAATGACATTATAGGCAAAAAGTTTCTCCTGATTAAGAGTTTCATCTCTGCAGCTTTTTTTAACTCATAATCCTTATCATATTGTTTAAGGAGGTGTTTAATATTTTTTGCTGGGCGTGGTAAATTGAAATCAGCAAAAGTTTTTCCATGGACTATGAGGACATCTTGGACATCTTTCATAGCATATCCTTCACAATTGATACACTCTTCAGTGTCGCTGTGGTAGGTATGACAGTAGTCTTGTAAAAAATGGTCCGTAAATTCATTCCACAATTCAAGTGGATTACTGGGGGGGCCGAAAATACAGATATATGCAAACATGTCTCTAAGTTGGGAAGGCATGTTAAGAATGCAAGCATCTCTTAAAGTATGTCTCCAGATGCTATCATCGAATAATAATCCGAGTGCTAACGCAGCATCCTTAAAGGTTTCATGCATAACTCCATTGACGGTTTTAATGCTGTCAAAACTGGTAGCAGCTTTTACATGCAGTAACAAACGTAAATAATAGTGTTCTTGGTCATTCACACTAACAGAATACATTCTTCCAATAACTGTGAGACCCCCTCGTTTTCTTCGTTCCCATGTGCCTTGTTTCCAAACGTAGTGTTCTGGAATTTCGCGGTAGAAATAGTTATGTGCATTGTGGTCGATCTTATTAAGGTTGAAATACGCCATAAGTGTAGAATTGGAATTGAGCTTTTGATGGATGTTGTCTGCAGAGTCATTCTCATGAAAATAGAGTGGTTGAGAATTAGGCAGATGTACAGCTAGGCGAATGATGGCATGAGATTGTTTATGCATAGGAAAAGCAAATATCCGCCACGCAGCCTCAGGTGCACTAACATATCTGGTATCCGTAAATTGGTGTGTTTCATCATGTTGATGTTATTTTGGGAAATTTCAAGGTTGGCTTTGCCATGTCCATTGTAAACGTATTTAAATAAATATTTTACACTTTGAATGGAAGCACATATTTCTACATTAATATGGCACTTGTATTTGGTGAGTAAAAATGGGTTATATGGAACTACCCATTGTATTGTAAGGGTTCCAATGGATTGTAATGAATAAGAAAATGCTCACACAAGAATTGAATTTACTAAATTGATTTACTATATAAATGATAAGATTAAAATATAAAACTATAAATACATATGCATTAATCAGAAACAGGCATTCATACATTACATTATTCAGATAGTCTCATCTCGGTGTCCTCTCTGGTCTGTCACATCTCTTTTTCTGTGTCTCTCTTCTCATCTACCCTCCTTTTATCCCCCCCAAAAGCATTCAAATGTGTCTTCTTTGATCTATCCTTGAATGCTAATGAGAAAGTCCCCTGACCAAATCACATCCTTGGGAATGTTTACACACCCAATCTAATTATGACAATGAAGGTCTTTTGTTGGTAGATAAGTGTAAGCCAGTTATTTGTTCTGCTTGGACAATTTGACCATCTGGTTGAAACAAGTTTCAATGACCTTCTAGGAAGGTTCAAAGAGCTGAATATATATATATATATATATATAGTACAACTGATTGAAATTATATGAATAGTTGGTATTATTTAATTGGAGTGTTGAAACCATTAAAAATAAATCATAGTATACATTCCACCCCTTGGTTTCAATCACTTTAATTAATTAACCTGCCACTAAACTATACCATTTATCATTATTTGCATTGCTCGTATATAAATTTATTTATTTGCTACCAATAGAAAACCGCTTGGTAAAAAATAACATCCTGGGCTTAAAACGGAACAAAAACAACATTGGACCAGCAGGTACTGAAATATCAAATGTCTGTAGAAATCTTTCTTCGGATCTTCTTGACCGCAATTTTTAAATGGGTCTCTGTTGCAGGGAAAGCACGGGGATTATTATGCCCTCATCACTTTGGGGTGACCACTACTTTCCCTGGTTAGCAAAAGAACAGACTCTAAAGAGCAATCTGTCCCTGCCCTTCATGACATTAACCCCTCGGTGCAGGTGTCCAATGACTGAGCATAAGAGTCCTTTCATCTATTGCTGCAGCTGATCAGGGCCTCACTTTATATGCCATTTGCATCAGCTGGCAGTCATGAGGATTCACCCTGGTTGACGGTTCAGTATCATCCGGGCTCAGTCTCAGCGCTCAATTGGACATCTTCAGTCTACACACAAGACACAGCCTGCACTGAGGGAAAGTGAAATTCACAATCATACTTGAAAGTTCCAAAGTCTTGGCAGAGCTAACTCAGTCCAAAGCAACAATCCAAAATAACTCAGTCCATGATATATTCACAGTCCAAGATAGATTAACTTGTTCAATATAACTCAGTCCTGTTGGCTTGTTTTCCACCCCTTGATCAAACGACTCAAACAAAATTACTGTAAGTTTTGTTGGTCCAAATTGTGCCCAGAATGACCTTTGAAATTTTCTACTGTACCAAATATTTCTACTCTCGATAATACTACATAAAATATATATCATATTTGTATGGCCTTATACACTGATCAAACACATCAAATTCATGTCAATCACATTTGCATAAGAACGATGATCTTACCAGTACAATCATGTTCATGGAGATCACAAAATAATGTTACTACTAATCAGAATCAGTACAATTACATGTTAAGGAAAACCGAACCCAAACCAATTTGCTATTAACCCAATTCTAGCAAATTATTATTTTTACATAATATACACATTACATCAACACACACTCTCTGGCTAAACCTAAATGCATTCATTCAGTAAGCAGGAGAGATTCTCATTTATATATAGACAAACACACACTTTGGTGTTATGATTGAGTCACCGTAGGAGGCAAAAACAGAAATGCTAGCTAAGTCCAGAAAACCAGAGAGGTTGGCAGCTATCTGATTGCAGACCCCTGATCCTATCACAACAACTAACAGTAGCCGTGGGGGTTCCTACGATGCCCTAGACCCCTCCATCACAGCCGGAGAATTAAATAGGCCTAAAGAAAGAAAGGGGAAATCTAAACTGCCCCAGAGCAGACCCCAAAGCAATAGGCAGCCCCCAACATATGACGGTGAAGCAAGATGAAAACACTAACACAGACAGAAAGATAGACTGAGCAAAGACGGGGCCCAAGCTAACTAGATAGGAAAGGACAGGAAGGCTGCTGTCTGCAATCCATGAAAAACCCTATGAAAATAAGAACCAACAGACTGACAGTGAAAAAGACCCTGAAGACGCTAGGCTTCAAAAAAGCTATGTCAGTACTCAGGAATATTCTGAAGACAGAGCAACCGGCAAAAGGAGATTCAGCTCACCCAGCAGGGAATGGCAGAATCCTGAAAAGCAAGCAAAACAAAAGACAAATGCTAACAGGCAAAGCAGAAAACTTAGCTTTAGAGGAGCAGGAATCAGACAGGTGTCCTAGAAGTCCACAGAGAAATCACCCGCAGGGCAGAAGGGCGTCCGCAACCTTATATCCAGTCAGTGACTCCACTCAGCCAGTCATCCTCATTAGGCTCAGGTGCCTGATATGGGAGTTCACCAGACCTCAGTGACGAAGGGGAAAATGAACTCACAACAGTACCTCCCCCTTGAGGAGGGGTCACCGAACCCTCAACCACGCCACCAGGGCGATCAGGGTGAGCCCGATGAAAGGCACGCACCAATCTTTTGGCATGATTATCAGAGGCAGAGACCCAGGAATTATCCTCCTGACCATAACCCTTCCACTTAACAAATACTGGAGTCTCTGTCTAGCCAGACGGGAATCCAATATTTTCTCTACCTCATATTCCATGTTACCTTCAACCAATACAGGGTCTGGAGGTGCCACCCCAGGAACAACTGGTTCAACAAACCTCTTCAACAAGGACTTATGGAACACATTATGGATTTTAAATGTGACAGGAAGAGCCAAACGAAAAGAGACCGGATTAATAATCTCAAATCTTGTAAGGTCCAATAAATCTAGGCTTAAACTTAGGAGAAGCCACCTTCATAGCAATATTTTTTGATGATAACCACACCATATCACCAATCTTAAACTGGGGACCAATGGTCCTATGTCGATTGGAAAACCGCTGGGCCTTTTCCTGGGAGAGAGATAACTTATCCACCACTTGGTCCCAGATCTGGTGCATTCTCTCCACCACAGTGTCAACACCTGGGCAGGTAGAAGGCTCCACCTGCCCTGAAGAAAATCAAGGATGAAACCCAAAGTTACAAAAAAAAGGTGACATCAAAGTGGCAGAACTAGCTCTATTATTTAAAGCAAATTCGGCCAAGGGCAAAAATGAAACCCAATCATCCTGATCAGCGGAAATAAAACATCTCAAATACGACTCCAAGTTCTGGTTTGTTCTCTCTGTCTGCCCATTGGTCGGAGGGTGAAAAGCAGAGGAGAAGGACAACTGAATTCCCAGCTTGGAACAGAAAGTTCTCCAAAATCTAGACACAAACTGAACTCCTCTGTCAGATACAATGTTCTCAGGAATCCCGTGTAAGCGAACCACCTGTTGCAAAAACAGGGGGACCAACTCAGAGGAAGATGGCAACTTAGGGAGTGGTACAAGATGAACTATCTTAGAGAACCTATCACAAATCACCCAAATAACAGTCATTCTTTGAGAGACCGGCATATCAGAGATGAAATCCATTGAAATATGGGTCCATGGCCTCCTGGGGACCGGCAAAGGCATCAACAACCCACTAGAACGAGAACAAGATTTAGACCGGGAGCAAGTCCCACAGGACTGCACAAAATTCCTGACATCATGAGACAAGGTGGGCCACCAAAAAGAGCGACTCACCAGCTCTCTAGTACCAAAAATACCTGGATGACCAGCCAATGCAGAGCAATGAACTTCAGACATCACTCTCTTCTTCCACTGGTCAGGAACATACAACTTTCCACTGGGACAATGCTCAGGTTTGTCCTCCTGGAACTCTTGCAGAGCAAGTCTCAAATCGGGCGAGATGGCAGAAAGCACTACCCCTTCGCCTAAGATGGTAGCAGGCTTGAACACCACAGGAGAATCAGCAAAGAAACTCCTAGAGAGGGCGTCTGCCTTGACATTCTTAGTTCCAGGAAGAAAAGAGACCACAAAATCAAAACGTGTAAAAAACAAGGCCCACCTAGCCTGTCTAGGGTTCAAGCGTTTAGCCGACTCTAGGTAAATCAAATTCTTGTGGTCAGTGAGGACCACAACTTGATGTTTAGCTCCCTCCAACCAATGTCTCCACTCCTCAAATGCCCATTTCATGGCCAACAGTTCCCGATTCCCCACATCATAGTTACGTTCAGATGGAGAGAACTTTCGGGAAAAGAAAGCACAGGGATTCATTTTAGATGTTACAGGATCCTTTAGGGACAAAACAGCTCCTGCACCAATCTCAGAAGCATCCACCTCTACCATGAACGGGAGTGAGACATCAGGTTGCCGCAAAACCAGGGCGGAGGTAAATCTTCGCTTCAGCTCCTGAAAGGAAGCAACAGCCTCCGGAGACCAATTCAACACATCAGCACCCTTCTTAGTCAGATCAGTCAATGGCTTGGCAATACTAGAAAATTTTGCTATAAATTTCCAATAAAAATTAGCAAAACCCAAAAACTTCTGGAGGGCCTTCAAAGAAGTGGGCTGAACCCAATCATAAATGGATTGTACCTTGGCCGGGTCCATTTCAATAGTTGACGGAGACAAAATAAATCCCAAAAATGAAATCCTCTGTACTCCAAAAAGGCATTTCGATCCTTTGACATACAGGGAATTCTCCCTCAAGATCCGGAACACAGTCCGAATATGTTCCACATGAGAATCCCAATTCTTGGAGAAGATCAAAATATCATCCAGATAGATAATCAAAAATTTATCGACAAAGTCTCGGAACATATCGTTCATGAAGCACTGGAAGACAGAAGGGGCATTAGTGAGCCCAAAAGGCATCACCAGGTACTCAAAATGTCCCTCCGGAGTATTAAACGCCGTCTTCCATTCATCCACCTGCTTAATGCGGATAAGATTATACGCCCCCCTGAGGTCAAGCTTGGTAAACCAGCAAGCACCTCTAACTCTAGAGAATAGATCCGAAATCAGGGGTAACGGATACTGATATTTAATAGTAATTTTATTGAGGGCACGATAATCAATACAAGGCCTTAAAGAACCATCCTTTTTGGCCACAAAAAAAACGGCACCTAAGGGTGAAGAGGATGGTCTAATATGACCCTTCTCTAACGCCTCCTTAATATAGGACCGCATAGCCTCGTGCTCGGGTACAGATAAATTGAAGAGCCGACCCTTGGGAAATTTACACCCCGGGCTTAGTTCAATTGCACAGTCATAACTCCTATGAGGAGGCAAGTACGCAGACTCATTCTCACTAAATACATCATAAAAGTCCGCCAAATAGTCAGGAACATCATGTGACTGAGGAGAGGTGGAAAAAACCGGAGCCTCACTAAAGGCACACCGACAACCCCAACTTACCACAGACACAGATTTCCAATCCAAAACTGGATTATGAATTTGCAACCAGGGAAACCCCAGAACAATGGCATCATGCAGACCATGCAACACCAAAAATCTGCAATTTTCTTGATGGTGTGGGGCGACCCGCATGACCACCTGGGTCCAAAACTGAGGTTTATTTTTAGCCAAAGGAGTAGCATCAATCCCCCTCAAAGGGATAGGCGTCTGCAGAGGTGTCATCGGAAATCCACAACGTTTAGCAAAATCCAAGTCCATTAGGTTTAGCGCTGCTCCCGAATCCACAAAAGCCTTGATGGAAAATGTGGACAGGGAGCAGATCAGAGTAATTGCCAGAAGAAACTTAGGTTGAACACCACCAACAGAAAACGTGTGTGCAAAGCGTTTCTCTCGTTTAGGACAAACAGAAATAATATGCGAGGCATCTCCACAGAAAAAACACAGCTTATTATTACGCCTTCTGAACTCCTGACGTTGCGCCTTAGACAAAACTCTATCACATTGCGTAGGTTCAGACGTCTGTTCAACCGGTGGCAACACCTCTCGTGCAATCCTGCGTTCACGTAAACGCCGATCAACCTGAATGGTCTGGACGATTCTATGTCATTAGCCAGAGGGAACAGGAAATCCCACCATAGTATCTTTTACGGCTTCTGACAAACCCTTCCGAAAGAGAGCAGCCAAGGCATTATCATTCCAGGTAGTAAGGACCGCCCACTTTCGGAACTTTTGACAGTACAACTCTGCAGAATCTCAACCCTGGTTCAATGCCAACAGGGTCTTTTCAGCCTGATCAATAGCATTAGGTTCGTCATACAACAACTCCAAGGCTTGAAAGAATGCGTTCACATTAGTCAGAATAGGATCATCTGGTTTCAAAGAAAACGCCCAATCCTGGGGATAGCCACGCAGCAAAGAGATGACAATTTTAACCTGCTGTGCGGAGCTCCCTGACGAGTTAGGCTTCAAGGCAAAAAATAATTTACAATTATTTTTGAAACTCAAAAATTTAGATCGATCCCCAAAAAATACATCAGGTGTAGAGATCTTTGGTTCAACAGCATGCGAACGAGCAAGGTAGGCGGAAATTACCCGCACTTCCGCAGCGAGCTGCTCCACACGATCAGACAATTGCTTTATCTCCATTGAGAGAAAAAAAAAAAAATTCCCCCTACGGCCTCAGAGATATAGAGGAAAGAATATACACACACCTTTTTTTTTTTTAAACACAATTCTTTCCTGCTATTGAGTACTCTAGGATCTGCGGTATGGCGGGTGATTCTGTTATGATTGAGTCACCATAGGAGGCAAAAACAGAAATGCTAGCTAAGTCCAGAAAACCAGAGAGGTTGGCAGCTATCGGATTGCAGACCCCTGATCCTATCACAACAACTAACAGTAGCCGTGGGGGATTCCTACGATGCCCTAGACCCCTCGATCACAGCCGGAGAATTAAATAGGCCTAAAGAAAGAAAGGGGAAATCTAAACTGCCCCAGAGCAGACCCCAAAGCAATAGGCAGCCCCCAACATATAATGATGGTGAAGCAAGAAGAAAGAACACTAACACAGACAGAAAGATAGACTGAGCAAAGACGGGGCCCAAGCTAACTAGATAGGAAAGGACAGGAAGGCTGCTGTCTGCAATCCGTGAAAAACCCTATGAAAATAAGAGCCAACAGACTGACAGTGAAAAAAAAAAAGCTATGTCAGAAAGGCAGAGAAGAAGAATGGTGAGAACAGTCAAGGACAATCCACAGACCACCTCCAAAGACCTGCAGCATCATTTTGCTGCAGATGGTGTCACTGTGCATCGGTCAACAATACAGCGCACTTTGCACAAGGAGAAGCTGTATGGGAGAGTGATGCGAAAGAAGCCGTTTCTGCAAGCACGCCACAAACAGAGTCGCCTGAGGTATGCAAAAGCACATTTGGACAAGCCAGTTACATTTTGGAAGAAGGTCCTGTGAACTGATGAAACAAAGATTGAGTTGTTTGGTCATACAAAAAGGCGTTATGCATGCGCTGTATTGTTGACCGATGCACAGTGACACCATCTGCAGCAAGATGATGCTGCAGGTCTTTGGAGGTGGTCTGTGGATTGTCCTTGACTGTTCTCACCATTCTTCTTCTCTGCCTTTCTGATATTTTTCTTGGCCTGCCACTTCTGGGCTTAACAAGAACTGTACCTGTGTTCTTCCATTTCCTTACTATGTTCCTCACAGTGGAAACTGACTGGTTAAATCTCTGAGACAACTTTTTGTATCCTTCCCCTGAAAAGCTATGTTTTTATAATATTTGTTTTCAGATCATTTGAGATTTGTTTTGAGGAGCCCATGATGCCACTCTTCATAGGAGAATCAAATAGGAGAACTACTTGCAAGTGGCCACTTTAAATACCTTTTCTCATGATTTGATACACCTGGCTATGAAGTTCAAAGCTCAATGAGGTTACAAAACCAATTTAGTGCTTCAGGAAGTCAGTAAAAAGTAGTTAGGAGTGTTCAAATCAAGAAAATGATAAGGGTGCCCATACTTTTGCATCGGTCAAATTTTGTTTAAATGCAGATTGCACATTTTCTGTTAGTACAATAAACCTCATTTGAATCCAGAAATATAACTGAGTCCATCAGTTATTAGATATATGAAACTGAAATACCTGTTGCAAAAACCAAAATTGTTATAAAGAAAAAAGGTTAACATTAATAGGGGTGCCCAAACTTTTACATATGACTGTATATATATATATATATATATATATAGTATGACTTATTGAAACTATATCAATAGTTGGTCCTTTTCTTTGATGGTATATGGTTGGTATTGTTTAGGGAAACCTTTGCTACACTTTCCAAGATCCATACAGGGAGAATTAGGATTGTGTTCTCCACAGGGACCATGAATCATGTGTTGAAGAACAATGTTATGGAGCTGAGTGTAGATTGTTTCATCAGGTATTTCAGCCCAGACTATATTATCTATGTCCGCCTCAGTCCGTAATTTAGACAGGCTGTCAAGAATAATTAAAATATGAGCATGCGGGAGACCACGCTTCTGAAATTCAATGACATGGACCATTGCAGTCATGTTTCCAAATAATCCACTGCTAATGTCTTTTAAGAGGGATTCCAGTTTAATTTTAAAGACTCGTGCAACCAAGTCTGGTCTGTGTTCAACACGCTGCCACGGTTCTAAATGTGTAGTAATCTCACTCCACTTAGGATTACATGTCATGGTGATAAATAGATCTGGTCGACCATACTTCGTAACAATAGCCATAGCATCCTGGTAGCGCTGCTGCATGTTTCTTGGACTGCCTTCAAAAGAAGATGGTAAAATGACGGTTTTCCCAATTGGGATGCCCTTTTGAACCGATTTTTTGAGGTGTTCTTGAAGGAGGTAGTAATCCTCCACTTTTAAATCTTTTTGGTGGTTGCGGGTGTAATGTAGGTGATTAGCTTCGATTTTGACATAAGCATCTACTAAGTATTGCTGTGTTAGCTTACCACCATTGAGGAGTGGATTAAAGTAATTTCTGACAGATAACATATAGCAATAGCACTAGAGTTGTGTGATCCTCCTCGGACTTTTGCCTTGTTGTTTGAGTCCATCATGCCATCCTTGGTCTCCATAAGGGAAAAATATTGGATAGAGGAGGGCATCCAAATTGCTATGGAGAATGCTAATTTGTTGTGTTTTTGGAGCTAAAGGGTTGTGGGGATCAGGTTTTAAATAAATTAATATGTCTATTGAAAGGTGGCTCACCATTGTCATTTTGAAACACGACTGCTATTTCACTGACAGTGGGATTATTGTAGCGTCGAGGGTCTTGAGTATGATCTTGTTTAATAGCCATAGTGATGTTTGGCATGACAGTTCCGTTTTGTAGAGATTTAATTTTTTCTTGTTCTTCCACATCACGTAACATTTGATAAGCTGCCACAAAAGGATTAATAGTTTGAATTTGAAGGGCAATAATGTTCATCAATGTAGGATGACATTTTTGATTTTCTTTACGTAAGCGTTGTTCGTTAGCGGTAGCAGTATCGAGAATGTAAAGTTGGGCAAATGCGCGTTGTTGGTCATCTGAGGGATGTAGTGTTCCAGTTCTATGATAGATCTGCCCATGTATGCGGAACCAGTATGGGCCATATCCAGGAGGTGGTGAAATATTTGCACCCATGGAGGCAAAAGCAAAGGAACTGTTAATACTTCGAATATTATCCATGACATTTTTGCTAAATTTACTTTGCCCTTTCAGCAAACGTGTAAAGACATCAGGATATTGTAGTATGGGTACATGGACTTTACCCTTCTGACAGCAGAGCGTAAAGTTGTTATCAGAAGGTATCTCTGCTACAAAATGCAAAGCTTGGCAATGCTCACATACATGGGTCATGTCACCACAGCTGTGTTCCGTAATACTATTTTCATCATTAGTGAAAATGTGAGGTTGTAGTAGAAGTGCATGTCCAACCGGGGGGTGCGCCTAGTTTTGAGACCAACGTATATTTGTCTTGGTTGCACTTTCTGCGGGCTAACTGTTGCAGCTTGTATGTGAAGAAACTGTGCGTCGGTATTGACTAATGGTGGTATTGATAGGGCAGAAACAGATTGCTGATTAGTTATGTCAGTGAACGGCATATAGGATGAAGTGTGGTAGTAACTTGTTCCACATGCTGATGTGGAAGCATCCTGTTGTGAGTCTAATAATAATGATGAAGAAGAAGCCGTCTATTGTTGGCGGTGATGGCGTGCAGAGACTTCTTCAGCCATCTAATGGATTTAGAGTTAGGGGATTCGTGTGTGAGGCGACGACGTTTATAAGCCTTAATCTTGTCAAGGCAATGGTGTTTTTCCTCAGGAGTCTCATTAGCACAGCGTTGTTTTTGTCGTACTGCTAAAGCTGCTTTCCTTTCACTGGCATTGGCATACTTGTTGTTAAGACTCATGTTGGCACAGGTAAAGGAGTCTATTTGGCAGTTGTCTGGCAGTGAAGAAGGCGTCCTGGAGTATTTTAGTGTAAACAGATACTAATTGGCCCTGTAATTGCCCAGCAGTAGTTATGAAATGGTAGTGGCAAATTGGCCCTGTAATTGCCCAGCAGTAGTTATGAAGTGGTAGGGGCAAATTGGCTCTGTAATTGCCCAGCAGTAGTTATGAAGTGGTAGAGGCAAATTGGCCCTGTAATTGCCCAGCAGTAGTTATGAAGTGGTAGCGGCAAATTGGCCCTGTAATTGCCCAGCAGTAGTTATGAAGTGGTAGAGGCAAATTGGCCCTGTAATTGCCCAGCAGTAGTTATGAAGTTGTAGCGGCAAATTGGCCCAGTAATTGCCCAGCAGTAGTTATAAAGTGGTAACGGTAAATTGGCCCTGTAATTGCCCAGCAGTAGTTATGAAGTGGTAGCGGCAAATTGGCCCTGTAATTGCCCAGCAGTAGTTATGAAGTTGTAGCGGCAAATTGGCCCTGTAATTGCCCAGCAGTAGTTATGAAGTGGTAACGGTAAATTGGCCCTGTAATTGCCCAGCAGTAGTTATGAAGTGGTAGAGGCAAATTGGCCCTGTAATTGCGCAGCAGTAGTTATGAAGTGGTAGAGGCAAATTGGCCCTGTAATTAGACAGCGGCAGTGAACAGGCAGAGGAGCAAGGCAGCAGTAGTTATGAAGTGGTAGAGGCAAATTGGCCCTGTAATTAGACACCAGCAGTGAACAGGCAGAGGAGCAAGGCAACACGTCCGCACAGCAAGTCGGAGTGAGGTAAATGACGAAATTCCGCGGGATCCAAGATGGCGTCGGCGAAATCTCGTGAGATTTCGTCGACGCCATCCTGGATCCCAACGTCGTCCGCGCCGGTGACATGTTCTTGCGGCGACGCCATCTTGAGTATCGCAGGATTTTGCCGATCCAAGATGCTAAGGGCAACGCTGAGCCAGAAGGGTTGACGGTCTGGAAAGCCGTGTGATATGCTGACTGGAGTCAGTGGAAAAGACTTATAGGACACCTCAGCGGTAGAGAGGTCCGAGAACCTGCGCGGCCAGCAGGTGACGGCCGTGAAAGCCGTGTTGTACTGACCGGGGTCAGTGAGAAAGAGACTGGTGATTGCTATAGGGGGCCTCTGTAGAGAAGAGGAACCCGAGGACCTGTGTGGCCGACACAGGTAACGGACAGGTGTTTGTGTTGTACTGACCTGGGTCAGTGGGAAAGACTACCTGGAGGGTTCAGTGAGCAAGGTCCTGGAGGGTCAGTGTTGGGAGGTTCTGGGAGAAGAATCGGATCCCTGGAGCATGTGGTATGACCTTGGACCTGGTGAGGCATGAGTGTTGGGCAGTCTCAGGAGGAGATGGATGTCCTGAAGAGCACCCGCTAAGCCCCTGGACCTGGTGTGGCCAGTGTGTTGGGAAACCCTGGGAGGAGGGTCGGCTCCCTGAATAGCACCCGGTGCGCCCTGTGTGTTGGACGGTCTCAGGCGGAGACGGAACGTCCTGAATAGCACACAGACAGGACACGTGAGTTTTGTGTGGTGTTTTTTTTCTTTTCTCAACTTAGCCTGCGGTGGCTCACTTGGAGTCAAGAAGGTGACAAGCGGCTTGCTGCAACTCAGCGGGGTTATGAAGGTGACAAGCGGCTTGCTGTAACTCAGCATTACGAAGGGGACAAGCGGCTTCCAGTAACTCGACGGGGTTACGAAGGTGACACCAGCCGCTGTGTGTGAACGGCAGCCGGTGGTGTCGGTGATCGGTGACAGCAGGAACTGTGGTGGTGCTAGCAAGGACTTGTGTGGTATCATGAGAGATTGCGGTCTAAGGAGACCGGTAAAACAGACATTGTGAAATCCCGAAAGGGGGCGGTGGCCCAAATCGGGGTGGTAGCCCAAAAGGGGTGGAGTTGCAGAAGGGGGCAGTGACCCAAAAGGTGGTGGAGTCCCAGAGGGGAGCGGTGACCCAGCTTGGGGTGGTAACCCAAAAGGGGGTGGAGTACCGAAAGGGGGCGGTGGCCCAAATCGGGATGGTGGTCCAGAAAGGGGCCGACTTGTCAAAAGGGGCAGCACTGGGTACCTCAGTGGATATGTCTGGGGAACCGCAGTGTGTGTGTGTATGAGTTCAGGTTTGCTGTAAACATGGGGTCAAGGTGAACTATGCGGTAGACCGTAATGTTTGAAGGGTCCAAAAGTGGTGAATGCCAAGGTGGAGGGATACCACCTGACTTAGTCTATGCCTTTGAGAGGGGCAGGGACTTTGTGTTGTTTGATGTATGGTCGAGTGAGGGAGACTTTTCTACTGTTGGGTTAGCAAACAGTGTGACGGTGGCGCCTGTTAAAGTGGACAGGGCTGATGTAGAAGTGACTGGAAGAAGGGGTACATCTACTCAACTGATGGACCTGACGTCTCATGAGAAGACAGATGGTGGGCTGGGAGATGAGACGATTGGAGTGGACACTAGAGTTGAGTGAAATGGGTCGAAAAAATTCAAAAGTCACCGACTTTTGGCAAAGTCGGGTTTCATGAAACGAAACCCGACCCTAGGATGAGGTCGGCCACGAGGTCGGCGACTTACGCGCCAAAGTCGCGTTTCAAAAGTTTGTTTTGCGCTCTTTTTCAGCCAATCAGGATCCACGGACACTGTGGGCAACGTGATGACCTAGGCACGGGTCACCACCATCTTTCAGAAGGGCATGCAAGTGATTGGCTTGCTGTGGTGGGCGTCACAGGGGGTATAAAAGGGCGTGCACGCCAACCGCCATCTTACTTCTGCCGATCTTAGTATAGGGAGAGGTTGCTGCTGATTCTGTAGGGAGAGCGTTAGGCAGGGAAGAAGACAAAAGAACTGCTTCTGCTGCTAGCGATTTGGCCTGCACAACACACAAGTCACTGTGTGTGCAGTGCAAGGGGAGGCTATATTGTGGTGTATCAGTGGTGTTGGTTGTTGGGCTGCCTTCTAAGGCTTCCTGACACACTGGCATTGCTGTTTACCCACTGCTCCGCAAACTGCTTTTTTAAAAGCAATCCAATCTCCCTTATCCTCTAGTCACTTTTGTCACAGCTGTGCCATCGAGTGTGTCACATAGCGCTCAGATATCAGTGGGCCTCACACAATCTACTAGTGTCCGGTGTCCAAAAGTGTACGCAGAGATTCAAAATCTCCATTATCCTCTCGTCACTTTGGTCACAGGCAGCTGTGCCATCGAGCGTGTCACATAGCGCTCAGATATCAGTGGGCCTCACACAATCTACAAGTGTCCAGTGTCCAAAAGTGTACGCAGAGATTCAAAATCTCCATTATCCTCTCGTCACTTTGGTCACAGGCAGCTGTGCCATCGAGCGTGTCACATAGCGCTCAGATATCAGTGGGCCTCACACAATCCACAAGTGTCCAGTGTCCAAAAGTGTACGCAGAGATTCAAAATCTCCATTATCCTCTCGTCACTTTGGTCACAGGCAGCTATGCCATCGAGCGTGTCACATAGCGCTCAGATATCAGTGGGCCTCACACAATCTACAAGTGTCCAGTGTCCAAAAGTGTACGCAGAGATTCAAAATCTCCATTATCCTCTCGTCACTTTGGTCACAGGCAGCTGTGCCATCGAGTGTGTCACATAGCGCTCAGATATCAGTGGGCCTCACACAATCTACAAGTGTCCAGTGTCCAAAAGTGTACGCAGAGATTCAAAATCTCCATTATCCTCTCGTCACTTTGGTCACAGGCAGCTGTGCCATCGAGCGTGTCACATAGCGCTCAGATATCAGTGGGCCTCACACAATCTACAAGTGTCCAGTGTCCAAAAGTGTACGCAGAGATTCAAAATCTCCATTATCCTCTCGTCACTTTGGTCACAGGCAGCTGTGCCATCGAGCGTGTCACATAGCGCTCAGATATCAGTGGGCCTCACACAATCTACAAGTGTCCAGTGTCCAAAAGTGTACGCAGAGAATCAAAATCTCCATTATCCTCTCGTCACTTTGGTCACAGGCAGCTGTGCCATCGAGCGTGTCACATAGCGCTCAGATATCAGTGGGCCTCACACAATCTACAAGTGTCCAGTGTCCAAAAGTGTACGCAGAGATTCAAAATCTCCATTATCCTCTCGTCACTTTGGTCACAGGCAGCTGTGCCATCGAGCGTGTCACATAGCGCTCAGATATCAGTGGGCCTCAAACAATCTACAAGTGTCCAGTGTCCAAAAGTGTACGCAGAGAATCAAAATCTCCATTATCCTCTCGTCACTTTGGTCACAGGCAGCTGTGCCATCGAGCGTGTCACATAGCGCTCAGATATCAGTGGGCCTCACACAATCTACAAGTGTCCAGTGTCCAAAAGTGTACGCAGAGATTCAAAATCTCCATTATCCTCTCTTCACTTTGGTCACAGGCAGCTGTGCCATCGAGCGTGTCACATAGCGCTCAGATATCAGTGGGCCTCACACAATCTACAAGTGTCCAGTGTCCAAAAGTGTACGCAGAGATTCAAAATCTCCATTATCCTCTCGTCACTTTGGTCACAGGCAGCTGTGCCATCGAGCGTGTCACATAGCGCTCAGATATCAGTGGGCCTCACACAATCCACAAGTGTCCAGTGTCCAAAAGTGTACGCAGAGATTCAAAATCTCCATTATCCTCTCGTCACTTTGGTCACAGGCAGCTGTGCCATCGAGCGTGTCACATAGCGCTCAGATATCAGTGGGCCTCACACAATCCACAAGTGTCCAGTGTCCAAAAGTGTACGCAGAGATTCAAAATCTCCATTATCCTCTCGTCACTTTGGTCACAGGCAGCTGTGCCACCGAGCATGTCACATAGCGCTCAGATATCAGTGGGCCTCACACAATCCACAAGTGTCCAGTGTCCAAAAGTGTACGCAGAGATTCAAAATCTCCATTATCCTCTCGTCACTTTGGTCACAGGCAGCTGTGCCATCGAACGTGTCACATAGCGCTCAGATATCAGTGGGCCTCACACAATCTACAAGTGTCCAGTGTCCAAAAGTGTACGCAGAGATTCAAAATCTCCATTATCCTCTCGTCACTTTGGTCACAGGCAGCTGTGCCATCGAGCGTGTCACATAGCGCTCAGATATCAGTGGGCCTCACACAATCTACAAGTGTCCAGTGTCCAAAAGTGTACGCAGAGAATCAAAATCTCCATTATCCTCTCGTCACTTTGGTCACAGGCAGCTGTGCCATCGAGCGTGTCACATAGCGCTCAGATATCAGTGGGCCTCACACAATCTACAAGTGTCCAGTGTCCAAAAGTGTACGCAGAGATTCAAAATCTCCATTATCCTCTCTTCACTTTGGTCACAGGCAGCTGTGCCATCGAGCGTGTCACATAGCGCTCAGATATCAGTGGGCCTCACACAATCCACAAGTGTCCAGTGTCCAAAAGTGTACGCAGAGATTCAAAATCTCCATTATCCTCTCGTCACTTTGGTAACAGGCAGCTGTGCCATCGAGCGTGACACATGGCGCTCAGATATCAGTGGGCCTCACACAATCCACAAGTGTCCAGTGTCCAAAAGTGTACGCAGAGATTCAAAATCTCCATTATCCTCTCGTCACTTTGGTCACAGGCAGCTGTGCCATCGAGCGTGTCACATAGCGCTCAGATATCAGTGGGCCTCACACAATCCACAAGTGTCCAGTGTCCAAAAGTGTACGCAGAGATTCAAAATCTCCATTATCCTCTCGTCACTTTGGTCACAGGCAGCTGTGCCATCGAGCGTGTCACATAGCGCTCAGATATCAGTGGGCCTCACACAATCCACAAGTGTCCAGTGTCCAAAAGTGTACGCAGAGATTCAAACTCTCCATTATCTTCTCGTCACTTTGGTCACAGGCAGCTGTGCCATCGAGCGTGTCACATAGCGCTCAGATATCAGTGGGCCTCACACAATCTACAAGTGTCCAGTGTCCAAAAGTGTACGCAGAGATTCAAAATCTCCATTATCCTCTCGTCACTTTGGTCACAGGCAGCTGTGCCATCGAGCGTGTCACATAGCGCTCAGATATCAGTGGGCCTCACACAATCTACAAGTGTCCAGTGTCCAAAAGTGTACGCAGAGATTCAAAATCTCCATTATCCTCTCGTCACTTTGGTCACAGGCAGCTGTGCCATCGAGCGTGTCACATAGCGCTCAGATATCAGTGGGCCTCACACAATCTACAAGTGTCCAAAAGTGTACGCAGAGAATCAAAATCTCCATTATCCTCTCGTCACTTTGGTCACAGGCAGCTGTGCCATCGAGCGTGTCACATAGCGCTCAGATATCAGTGGGCCTCACACAATCTACAAGTGTCCAGTGTCCAAAAGTGTACGCAGAGATTCAAAATCTCCATTATCCTCTCTTCACTTTGGTCACAGGCAGCTGTGCCATCGAGCGTGTCACATAGCGCTCAGATATCAGTGGGCCTCACACAATCTACAAGTGTCCAGTGTCCAAAAGTGTACGCAGAGATTCAAAATCTCCATTATCCTCTCGTCACTTTGGTCACAGGCAGCTGTGCCATCGAGCGTGTCACATAGCGCTCAGATATCAGTGGGCCTCACACAATCCACAAGTGTCCAGTGTCCAAAAGTGTACGCACAGATTCAAAATCTCCATTATCCTCTCGTCACTTTGGTCACAGGCAGCTGTGCCATCGAGCGTGTCACATAGCGCTCAGATATCAGTTGGCCTCACACAATCCACAAGTGTCCAGTGTCCAAAAGTGTAAGCAGAGATTTAAAATCTCCATTATCCTCTCGTCACTTTGGTCACAGGCAGCTGTGCCATCGAGCGTGTCACATAGCGCTCAGATATCAGTGGGCCTCACACAATCCACAAGTGTCCAGTGTCCAAAAGTGTACGCAGAGATTCAAAATCTCCATTATCCTCTCGTCACTTTGGTCACAGGCAGCTGTGCCATCGAGCGTGTCACATAGCGCTGAGATATCAGTGGGCCTCACACAATCTACAAGTGTCCAGTGTCCAAAAGTGTACGCAGAGATTCAAAATCTCCATTATCCTCTCGTCACTTTGGTCACAGGCAGCTGTGCCATCGAGCGTGTCACATAGCGCTCAGATATCAGTGGGCCTCACACAATCTACAAGTGTCCAGTGTCCAAAAGTGTACGCAGAGATTCAAAATCTCCATTATCCTCTCGTCACTTTGGTCACAGGCAGCTGTGCCATCGAGCGTGTCACATAGCGCTCAGATATCAGTGGGCCTCACACAATCTACAAGTGTCCAGTGTCCAAAAGTGTACGCAGAGAATCAAAATCTCCATTATCCTCTCGTCACTTTGGTCACAGGCAGCTGTGCCATCGAGCGTGTCACATAGCGCTCAGATATCAGTGGGCCTCACACAATCTACAAGTGTCCAGTGTCCAAAAGTGTACGCAGAGATTCAAAATCTCCATTATCCTCTCTTCACTTTGGTCACAGGCAGCTGTGCCATCGAGCGTGTCACATAGCGCTCAGATATCAGTGGGCCTCACACAATCTACAAGTGTCCAGTGTCCAAAAGTGTACGCAGAGATTCAAAATCTCCATTATCCTCTCGTCACTTTGGTCACAGGCAGCTGTGCCATCGAGCGTGTCACATAGCGCTCAGATATCAGTGGGCCTCACACAATCCACAAGTGTCCAGTGTCCAAAAGTGTACGCAGAGATTCAAAATCTCCATTATCCTCTCGTCACTTTGGTCACAGGCAGCTGTGCCATCGAGCGTGTCACATAGCGCTCAGATATCAGTGGGCCTCACACAATCCACAAGTGTCCAGTGTCCAAAAGTGTACGCAGAGATTCAAAATCTCCATTATCCTCTCGTCACTTTGGTCACAGGCAGCTGTGCCATCGAGCGTGTCACATAGCGCTCAGATATCAGTGGGCCTCACACAATCCACAAGTGTCCAGTGTCCAAAAGTGTACGCAGAGATTCAAAATCTCCATTATCCTCTCGTCACTTTGGTCACAGGCAGCTGTGCCATCGAGCGTGTCACATAGCGCTCAGATATCAGTGGGCCTCACACAATCTACAAGTGTCCAGTGTCCAAAAGTGTACGCAGAGATTCAAAATCTCCATTATCCTCTCGTCACTTTGGTCACAGGCAGCTGTGCCATCGAGCGTGTCACATAGCGCTCAGATATCAGTGGGCCTCACACAATCTACAAGTGTCCAGTGTCCAAAAGTGTACGCAGAGATTCAAAATCTCCATTATCCTCTCGTCACTTTGGTCACAGGCAGCTGTGCCATCGAGCGTGTCACATAGCGCTCAGAAAGCAGTGGGCCTCACACAATCTACAAGTGTCCAGTGTCCAAAAGTGTACGCAGAGAATCAAAATCTCCACTATCCTCTCGTCACTTTGGTCACAGGCAGCTGTGCCATCGAGCGTGTCACATAGCGCTCAGATATCAGTGGGCCTCACACAATCTACAAGTGTCCAGTGTCCAAAAGTGTACGCAGAGATTCAAAATCTCCATTATCCTCTCGTCACTTTGGTCACAGGCAGCTGTGCCATCGAGCGTGTCACATAGCGCTCAGATATCAGTGGGCCTCACACAATCTACAAGTGTCCAGTGTCCAAAAGTGTACGCAGAGAATCAAAATCTCCATTATCCTCTCGTCACTTTGGTCACAGGCAGCTGTGCCATCGAGCGTGTCACATAGCGCTCAGATATCAGTGGGCCTCACACAATCTACAAGTGTCCAGTGTCCAAAAGTGTACGCAGAGATTCAAAATCTCCATTATCCTCTCTTCACTTTGGTCACAGGCAGCTGTGCCATCGAGCGTGTCACATAGCGCTCAGATATCAGTGGGCCTCACACAATCTACAAGTGTCCAGTGTCCAAAAGTGTACGCAGAGATTCAAAATCTCCATTATCCTCTCGTCACTTTGGTCACAGGCAGCTGTGCCATCGAGCGTGTCACATAGCGCTCAGATATCAGTGGGCCTCACACAATCCACAAGTGTCCAGTGTCCAAAAGTGTACGCAGAGATTCAAAATCTCCATTATCCTCTCGTCACTTTGGTCACAGGCAGCTGTGCCATCGAGCGTGTCACATAGCGCTCAGATATCAGTGGGCCTCACACAATCCACAAGTGTCCAGTGTCCAAAAGTGTACGCAGAGATTCAAAATCTCCATTATCCTCTCGTCACTTTGGTCACAGGCAGCTGTGCCATCGAGCGTGTCACATAGCGCTCAGATATCAGTGGGCCTCACACAATCCACAAGTGTCCAGTGTCCAAAAGTGTACGCAGAGATTCAAAATCTCCATTATCCTCTCGTCACTTTGGTCACAGGCAGCTGTGCCATCGAGCGTGTCACATAGCGCTCAGATATCAGTGGGCCTCACACAATCCACAAGTGTCCAGTGTCCAAAAGTGTACGCAGAGATTCAAAATCTCCATTATCCTCTCGTCACTTTGGTCACAGGCAGCTGTGCCATCGAGCGTGTCACATAGCGCTCAGATATCAGTGGGCCTCACACAATCTACAAGTGTCCAGTGTCCAAAAGTGTACGCAGAGATTCAAAATCTCCATTATCCTCTCGTCACTTTGGTCACAGGCAGCTGTGCCATCGAGCGTGTCACATAGCGCTCAGAAAGCAGTGGGCCTCACACAATCTACAAGTGTCCAGTGTCCAAAAGTGTACGCAGAGAATCAAAATCTCCACTATCCTCTCATCACTTTGGTCACAGGCAGCTGTGCCATCGAGCGTGTCACATAGCGCTCAGATATCAGTGGGCCTCACACAATCTACAAGTGTCCAGTGTCCAAAAGTGTACGCAGAGATTCAAAATCTCCATTATCCTCTCGTCACTTTGGTCACAGGCAGCTGTGCCATCGAGCGTGTCACATAGCGCTCAGATATCAGTGGGCCTCACACAATCTACAAGTGTCCAGTGTCCAAAAGTGTACGCAGAGAATCAAAATCTCCATTATCCTCTCGTCACTTTGGTCACAGGCAGCTGTGCCATCGAGCGTGTCACATAGCGCTCAGATATCAGTGGGCCTCACACAATCTACAAGTGTCCAGTGTCCAAAAGTGTACGCAGAGATTCAAAATCTCCATTATCCTCTCTTCACTTTGGTCACAGGCAGCTGTGCCATCGAGCGTGTCACATAGCGCTCAGATATCAGTGGGCCTCACACAATCTACAAGTGTCCAGTGTCCAAAAGTGTACGCAGAGATTCAAAATCTCCATTATCCTCTCGTCACTTTGGTCACAGGCAGCTGTGCCATCGAGCGTGTCACATAGCGCTCAGATATCAGTGGGCCTCACACAATCCACAAGTGTCCAGTGTCCAAAAGTGTACGCAGAGATTCAAAATCTCCATTATCCTCTCGTCACTTTGGTCACAGGCAGCTGTGCCATCGAGCGTGTCACATATCGCTCAGATATCAGTGGGCCTCACACAATCCACAAGTGTCCAGTGTCCAAAAGTGTACGCAGAGATTCAAAATCTCCATTATCCTCTCGTCACTTTGGTCACAGGCAGCTGTGCCATCGAGCGTGTCACATAGCGCTCAGATATCAGTGGGCCTCACACAATCCACAAGTGTCCAGTGTCCAAAAGTGTACGCAGAGATTCAAAATCTCCATTATCCTCTCGTCACTTTGGTCACAGGCAGCTGTGCCATCGAGCGTGTCACATAGCGCTCAGATATCAGTGGGCCTCACACAATCCACAAGTGTCCAGTGTCCAAAAGTGTACGCAGAGATTCAAAATCTCCATTATCCTCTCTTCACTTTGGTCACAGGCAGCTGTGCCATCGAGCGTGTCACATAGCGCTCAGATATCAGTGGGCCTCACACAATCTACAAGTGTCCAGTGTCCAAAAGTGTACGCAGAGATTCAAAATCTCCATTATCCTCTCGTCACTTTGGTCACAGGCAGCTGTGCCATCGAGCGTGTCACATAGCGCTCAGATATCAGTGGGCCTCACACAATCCACAAGTGTCCAGTGTCCAAAAGTGTACGCAGAGATTCAAAATCTCCATTATCCTCTCGTCACTTTGGTCACAGGCAGCTGTGCCATCAAGCGTGTCACATAGCGCTCAGATATCAGTGGGCCTCACACAATCCACAAGTGTCCAGTGTCCAAAAGTGTACGCAGAGATTCAAAATCTCCATTATCCTCTCGTCACTTTGGTCACAGGCAGCTGTGCCATCGAGCGTGTCACATAGCGCTCAGATATCAGTGGGCCTCACACAATCTACAAGTGTCCAGTGTCCAAAAGTGTACGCAGAGATTCAAAATCTCCATTATCCTCTCATCACTTTGTTCACAGGCAGCTGTGCCATCGAGCGTGTCACATAGCACTCAGATATCAGTGGGCCTCACACAATCCACAAGTGTCCAGTGTCCAAAAGTGTACGCAGAGATTCAAAATCTCCATTATCCTCTCGTCACTTTGGTCACAGGCAGCTGTGCCATCGAGCGTGTCACATAGCGCTCAGATATCAGTGGGCCTCACACAATCCAAAAGTGTCCACTGTCCAAAAGTGTGTGCAGAAATTCTAAATCTCCCCTGTCCTATAGACACCTTGTACCTTGTTTTACATTACTATATAGTTTGTTGGATTTTGTCTACATTTCTACCAAAAATGAGGAAGGCTGGTGGAAGAGGCCGTGGAATTGGGCGGGGGTTGGCAGCTGGTAATGATGGTGTTGGTGGTGGATCTGATGGTAGTGGCAAGAGCAAAATAGGACCGAATGCAGGAGGTGCTGACCCTGCGTCATCGTCTGGCTACGTAAGGCCTCGAACGCTTAGTTTTCTAGGAGTTGGCAAACCGCTTTTAAAGGCAGAGCATCAGGAAAAAGTTTTGTCTTACATTGCTGACTCAGCCTCCAGCTCTATCGCCTCCTCTTCTTCAGTTGTAAAAAGTAAAAGCACTGAGTCGTCATTGGAGGCTCATGTTCATGAACCACACCTTTCCTTGTGTCCTTCACCCCAACCAAGATTGAAGGATGACGCAGGCCATACTACTGATTACTCCATGGAGCTGTTTTCACATACCATGCCTGGATTATCAAGTCAAATGGTGAATTACCCAGGCCAAGATGAATCTGACATGGAGTGCACTGATGCACAGCCGCTGATGGATGATTCTGCTGGTACATTCACTCAGAGCACTACATTGTCCTCGCAGTGTACAGAGCCAGATTTTGACCCTGATGAGACTCAGGTGCCCCTTCCCGCACACTATACCACCATACACGGTGACACAGAGAAAGGTGCACATGACATAGAAGAGGAGGTGATGGATGACCCAGTTGTTGACCCAGATTGGCATCCATTGGGGGAAGAGGGTGCTGCTTCCAATAGCTCAGATGAGGAGCATCCACAGCAGACATCGACATCGCAACAGCTGTTATCTGGCAGGCCCGGAGCTCTCCAAAGACAGGTTCCAAACATCAAAAGAGTTGCTGGACAGCTTGTCCAGAGGGTCAAAAGATCACAGCGTGCTAGGCCGCAAAATGTCTGCCAAAGTAGGAAGAGTGCAGTGTGGCACATTTTTGAACAAAATCCTCATGATCAGGCCAAGGTTATCTGTAAGAAGTGCGCAAAGACCTTTAGCCGAGGGAAAAATCTGAAAAATTTGAATACCAGTTGCATGCTTAGACATTTAACCAGCATGCACTTGCAAGCGTGGACACAACACCAAACCTCAAGTGCCACATGTGCAACTGATCACAACGAAGGTAGTCAGCAACGCTACATTGTTTCCCCCATTGTAAGCCCACCGGTTAGCACAGCAGCAAATGTTGAGGTGTCGTTGCAAGGCCACAGCAGTCAGGGAATCCCACTGTTATATCAACGAAAGACTGATTCTAGGCCATCAGAAAGAACACCAACTCCATCACCATCATCAACCCTCTCTCAGTCCGCCCTGTCCACTGCTACTTCCACCATATGCAGCTCTCAAGTCCAGCTCACCCTCCCAGACACTATGAGTAGGTCAAGAAAGTACTCAGTCTCTCATCCACGTACACTGGGTTTGAACGCCCACATTGCCAAACTAATCTCGTTTGAGATGATGCCCTTTCGGTTGGTGGAAAGCACAGCTTTCCGCGAACTCATGGCCTACGCAGTACCACGCTATGACCTACCCAGTCGCCACTTCTTCTCTCGCAAAGCCATCCCAGCCCTCCACCATCATGTGAAAGACCGCATTGTCCATGCACTCAAGCAGTCAGTGAGCGGAAAGGTGCACCTCACAACTGATGCATGGTCCAGTCGGCATGGCCAGGGCCGTTACGTGTCCATCACTGCGCACTGGGTTAATGTGGTGGATGCAGGGTCCACAGGGGACAGCGGTGGTGGGACAGTGCTGCCTAGCCCACGGTATAGGAAACAGTTGGCTGTAGGCGTTCGACCCTCCTCCTCCTCCTCCTCCTCCAGAAGCGAAAGCTCGTCCACAGAGCGCAGTCGTACTAGCACTCCATCTGCAGCTGCCACTGTTGCACACGATGTGTCCCCCTATCGAGCAGCTAGTGGAAAGCGTCAGCAGGCTGTGTTGCAGATGATGTGTTTGGGCGACAGACACACCGCCGAGGTGCTGGCCGAGTACTTGAAGCGACAAACTGAGTCATGGCTGGGCAGTGTACATCTTGAGGCAGGCAAGGTAGTTAGTGATAACGGCCGTAATTTTGTGGCAGCCATAGCCCTTTCAAAACTCAGCCACATACCTTGCTTGGCTCACACATTGAACCTGGTGGTGCAGTGCTTCCTCAAAAATTATCCGGAGTTAACAGCCCTGCTCCAGAAGGTGCGAAGACTGTGCGCGCACATCCGCCGGTCGCCTGTACACTCCGTTCGTATGCAGAAGCTGCAGCGATTGCTCCACCTTCCCAACCACCGCCTCATTATCGACATTGCAACAAGGTGGAACTCCACCCTGCACATGGTGGAGCGGCTGTGCGAGCAGAGGCAGGCCATAATGCATTTGTGGGAGGATACACGGCCAGGCACTTTGAGAGCAGACATGGAGTTGACAGGCGTGCAGTGGTCGAAGCTGAAAGACCTTTGTAAAGTCCTTCAGTGTTTTGAGGAATGCACACGGCTGGTAAGCGCAGACGACGCCATCCTAAGCATGAGCATCCCACTTATGCGTCTGCTCATGCAAACTTTGACGCACCTTAAGGAGCAGGCGTCTGCAGCCAATGTTGATGAGGAGGAAGAGGAGGAGGGAATCCTTGATGACATTCAGCCATTGTCTGCTCAGGGACCTCTCCTGGACGAAGTGGAGGAAGAAGAGGAGGAGGAGGAGGATGATGGGGATGATTACTTAGGGGAGGAGGATGCATCTCGTGGGGCAAGTGAAAATGTTGGCGTGGCAAGGTCTGGTACAGGGTTTGTGCGTGACTGGAGGGATGTGGATTTGCCAGAAAGTGCTCCTCCACCCAGCACTCGCAGTGCATCATTGACACCGGGAACATTGGCCCACATGTCAGATTATGCCTTGCGGATCCTAAAAAGGGACCCCCGCATTGCCAAAATGATGAACGATGACGACTACTGGTTGGCCAGCATCCTGGATCCACGCTATAAAGGCAAATTACAAAACATCATGCCACAGGAGAACCTTGACCTAATATTGGCTAATAAACAAGCAACTCTGGTAAATCGGTTGCTTGAGGCATTCCCAGCACACAGCAGCGGTGATGGTTCTCACACGAGCCGTACGGGCCGGGGGCAGCTTGGCAGAGGTGTTCGTGGTGCACACAGCAGAAGTGGCGTTGGAGACAGGGGTTTCATGACAATGTTGTGGACTGATTTTTCAAATACCGCTCACACAACTGGTAATACTGCATCGATGGAAAGTGACAGGAGACAGCAGTTGTCAACTATGGTTACAAACTACTTTTCCTCCCATATTGATGTTCTCCCACACAGGTCATTCCCCTTTGACTATTGGGCCGCTAAACTGGACACCTGGCCTGAATTGGCCCAATATGCCTTACAGGAGCTCGCTTGCCCAGCTGCAAGTGTGCTATCGGAAAGAGTCTTCAGTGCAGCTGGATCAATCCTTACAGAAAAAAGGACCCGTCTGTCAACCCAAAATGTGGATGATCTAACCTTCATTAAAATGAACCACGCATGGGTTTCCAAGGATTTTGTCCCACCTTCCCCTGATGACACATAGGGTGACAGAAAAATGGCTTGCTTTGGTCCACCTCTTCCTGGTACTTCACCTATTTCACCTTTTGCATCAGCTGAATGTCCAACATCAACATATGCCACTTTCTAAAACTCCCTAACTGTGCTGCCTCCCCCCCCATGGCCGGAGTCACCACCTACCGCACGACACCGTGCGAGTGCCGTTGCCCTGGACAGGTGGGTAGGCCGACTCTTGGGCGCGGGCACTGGCACAGGGTCCCTTATAGTGCAATCAAGTGTCTCTGACGGCGGTGGTGCACACCCGCCGTCAGACACACCGCTGTACTATGAGGGGCCCAGTGCCAGTACCGACGCCCACGAGTGGGCCCCCCTTGCTTGGGCAGGGCCCCAGCATTTGCAATCTTTACCTCTCCCTGCTCCTCCGCTGTGTAATCTGGGCCGTCAAATCCATACTGTGCCTGACACCGTCTGAGCCTGCCTCCTGAGACATATATTTTGAATGTGTACGCTATCCATACATGTTATCCGGGGATACGGTACCCTTTCTAACCTTTGTGCAATGACGTGCAATCCATACTGGGCCTAACACCGTCTGAGCCTGCCTCATGCTGTATAGACATATATTTTGAATGTGTACGCTATCCATACATGTTATCCAGGGATACGGTACCCTTTCTAACCTTTGTGCAATCACGTGCAATCCATACTGGGCCTAACACCGTCTGAGCCTGCCTCATGCTGTATAGACATATATTTTGAATGTGTACGCTATCCATACATGTTATCCGGGGATACGGTACCCTTTCTAACCTTTGTGCAATCACGTGCAATCCATACTGGGCGTGAGAACGGCTGGCGAGCTGTTAAGCAAGCTACAGCACCTGTCCAGACAAGTACAGGGATTCCCTAGCGAGGAGACTTATTTGATTGGTTTCAATGTTGGGACAGCAATTTTTGGGGAGCACTATACTCTGGAGAATGATAGATGGGGCCCACCATACACTGGAACATTCCAAAGGTGGACATCAGACACTGGAGCAGCATTTACAGGGCCCATTATACACTATAGCATTAGAAATGGGGCCCATTAAGTTTGGAGCATTATTTGGGCCCATAAGACAGTGGAGCTTCATCCATGGGGACCAACATATACTGTAGCATTATGTGGAGCTCATCATATACTGTTTCAAACATTATATGGGACCAATGATTCTGTATGGAGAAATAGATGGGCCTCGTCATGAGATGTAAAAAGTGAGGTATTTTTCATTGTACTATACCGCTATTTATCTGCCGTATCGGAGCATGATGAGTTGTGGTATGTGTTAAAGGGGCACTCTTTCGCCCAGGGCACCTGAAAACCTGCAGCCAGCCCTCCCCCCCCACAACTTTAGCCAAATAACACCCATTTTTCAGTGCGTAACTTATATTATGAAGTTAATTAAGGTTGACAAGCTTAAGTAAGAAGAATTGATGTTTTTGGCATTCAAATGGGCACTGTTGGTGTGTTTCCTGTCCTCCTCTCACTGCCGACTTTTATTCCCCATTGACTTACATTGGGTTTCGTGTTTCGGGACGACCCCGACTTTTCCCTATAATCGGACGATCTTGCTCGACCCGACTTTTGGAAAAGTCGGGTTTCACGAAACGAAACGCGACCCTAAAAAAACAAAAGTCGCTCAACTCTAGTGGACACACGGTCAGAGGGTAACTGGAGGGTTGACTCGGATGATCGGTGTGACTCAGATTCTAGGGGTGACTGTGGCTCTGAGAGAGAAAGGGAGCACAGACTAGAAGAGCTAGAGAAAAGTCCTCGAGCCCAAAGGTCACCTGGCATCGTGGCAAGGTCTGAATAAGTCCCTCAGAGAAGAGGTAGGAGTACTCACAGAAACTGTAAGAGGTCTTCTGCACGAGAAGTGGGACGAAGACTTACAGCGGCCAGGCCTGAGTGAGAAACAGTGTGAAGAAAAAAAGAAACTGAAAAGTATGGAAGCAGAGGTGATCCGTTTGCAAACGGCGCTTGCTGCTGCAGAGTGTGCTAAAAGACAAGCACAGCAGGAAAGAGATGAACTGGCTGATTTAGTTGCTAATAACAGTGGTAAAGATGCTCTGGCTTTGGAAGAAAAGAGGCAGTTAGAGTCTCGCATGGCTCAGCTTCAAGAAGTGGCGGAAGAACGTAGTAATGCTCAGAAGAATGAGAGTGCCCGTCAGCAATTAGTTCGCCAGAATAAGGAGTTAGAAGCAAAGGTTGCACTACTGGAGGAACAGCTTGATGCGGAAATTAAAGTGCGACAATCTGCAAGCAAACAAGTACGTCGTACGGAGAAAAAGCTGAAGGTGGTACTAAGGCAAATGGATGACGAAAGGCGTAGTTCTGAGCAGTACAAAGACCTGGCGGAAGGAAATGATGTGCGTCTGAAACAGCTGAAACGCCAGGTGGAAGAAGCAGAGAAAGAGGCTCAACGTGCCAATACGTTGCACCGTAGATTACAGTGTGAACTGAAGGATGCTACAGAGACAGAAGATGCAAAGAACTGTGAGGTTAATGCACTGAAAAGAAAACTTTAGACATGGTGGGGTACCACTTGTTACAAGACGCTAAGGCCTCTTTCACACTTCAGTTATTTGCATCAGTCAAAATCCGCCAAAAAGGCGGAAAAGCGGATCCGTCTGTAACTGATGTGAACGGATGCAATAGGATCCGTTTTATGACGGATCCGCAGAATGAAGAATTTTAAAGGAGCCACTGGCCGAGAGAGAGAGAATTTTTTTTTTTTTGTCTGGCACCCAGACAGAATTTCGGGTTAAATCAGTGTGTGGAGGATCCGCTGGCCAAAAAAAGTTGCAAGCTCCGTTTGGAACTCTTTGAGGATGTTGACGGACAGCAACATTTTGGCGGATCCGCACAAAAACGGATGCAAAGGACGGCAATTCGTCAAGATCCGCCAATAATGAAAGTCAATTTGTAAAAAAAAACGGATCCACCATGAAAAATGGCGGATCCGTTTTTTTTCCAAATCGGCGGATCTTGACTGATTGTCAAAACGGAAGTGTGAAAGAGGCCTTAGATAGAGAAAGGATGGTGAGTAGTCTGACAACGTAGACAGACCGTGATTGGAGGGTCAAAGACAACGATCGATATTCTGAACGCTGGGGGCGGGGGAGGCCTAACATAGAGATGACAGACAGAGACGGTTCTCTCGACCTGTGGGCCAAGGTGTAATGAGTGCTCGGTCTCGAGATCCCGGGGTAATGTGTGTTCAATCCCACAAGTTTGAACAGAGGGGGAGGTATGTGGTGTAGTGACCACTGTGTCCGCTAGGGGGCACTGTGGATGTCCTAGGAGAGAGGATGAATGGCAGAAGACTGAAGGACCGTTATGTATCTCAAGGTGGGTGGCCTTGAGATGGAGACTTATGTGTCTGTTGATCAGCAGTGATACTGCTGAGGTGCTGTTTCACTGTGTTTGGGAAGTCTCCAGGTAACTGATGAGTTTGGCTGGACTAGTTACCTACAATCCCACCCAGGGGGTGTGTTTAAGAAACGCTATTATAAAGTGTATGAGTGGTTGAAGGACCTGGGATGAGGTCATAGCCATGTGACCCGGTGGGCGTGGCTACGGACCATGTAAGGTGGCCAGGGTAGGTCACATGGAGAGAATGCTGGGACCTGGTTGGTCCGTTGTGGAAGGTCCCGTCTGAGAGAGATGGGGCTGTCTTCCTGACAGCAAGTGAATGCTGTGTTAATGGCTACACATGCCTGATAGTTCCCTGGAGGGAAAGGACATCTGCAGTATGAAGAAACATCCATGAGGGAACCCTGACGGGTGAGCTAACTGTGAGGCTGAAGAGCCTGCGTATGGAACATTGCATAACCTGTATGACTACAGGATAAACGGAGTGAAGCTCTGTCATGGACGCTAAGCTATTTTCTATTGCTTTGATGGTTTATGATGCCAAAATAAACCACTTGGACTGTTTTGGTTTTATGGAAAACCTGTGCCGGATGTGATTTATTGGCTGCCAAGCGAGTATCCCCTACCCGAATGACAGCGCTACCTTACAATAATATATGTGTGTGTGTGTGTGTGTGTGTGTGTGTGTGTGTGTGTGAAAAAAGAGGAAAAGCAGCACAAAAAATAAACAGACAATGCGGGTGCAAGACTTCCAGGCATATACCAAACCTCAAAAATAGTGTCCTCAAGATAAAAGCAGCACACAAAAAGAGTTTCAGTCAAAGTGCTATTTATTAGCCCATCTGGCTAGTTGCCCATACAGCGACGTTTCGGCCCTGGGAGTTGTGGTCGTTTCTCAAGCATTGTAACAATGCAAAGTGTGTGCTATTTAAAGCTCACCAATCATACAGGTGTTCACAGGCAATTAGATAATATACATTATGCAATACATAGTTTTACAAAACATGAATAAGAATCAAAAAGTGCATTTATAGTGCAATGTGCAAAAGGGCCTCAATTGATGAAAATATATTAATCTCCACTTAAAAACCATTAATATCTAGTAATGTCCTTTAATTTCAAATCAGTGGCAGCTGTATTAGCATATAAATGAGCATGACTCACCCCATGGTAACTATTGTAATTGCGCCATGTATCGGCGTCCTGTATCTTCCCTGTCCTTGCTGAAGAAAAGCAGGACCAAACCATGATGCTGCCACCACCATGTTTGACAGTTGGGATGGTGTGTTCAGGGTGATGAGCTGTGTTGCCTTTACGTCATTCATATCATTTGGCATTGTTGCCAAAAGGTTCAATTTTGGTTTCATCTGATCAGAGCACCTTCTTCCACCTGTTTGGTGTGTCTCCCAGGTGGTTTGTTGCAAACTTTAAACAACACTTTTTATGGATATCTTTGAGAAATGGCTTTCTTCTTGCCACTCTACCATAAAGGCCAGATTTGTGCTGTCATGTCCGCCATGTCTGCCCTGTCTGTTTTCTCTCAAGAACTCCTGGAGCGATGTGCATGCGCATATCTTGTCTGCTATCCTGCATGTTCCCTTGAGCAGTGTGCACACCCAACTCATGTCTGAGCTGCAGGAGGCCTGCGTTTCTGCTCTGCCTTCTGTGATCTTCTCGTCATGTCTAGAGTCCCTGGTCATGTGTCCCTGCCTGGATCCTGCACTGTCTGGTTCTGCAATCATCTCGTCATGTCTGAAACGCTGATCATGTGACCTTTCCTAGGATCCTGCACTGTCTGGTTCTGTAATCATCTTGTCATGTCTGAAACGCTCATCATGTGACCTTTCCTAAGATCCTGCACTGTCTGGTTTGGTAATCATCTCGTCATGTCTAGAACTCTGATCATGTGACCTGTCTTGGTTTCAGCACTGATTCTGCAGTCGTCTCGTCATGTCTAGAACTCTGATCATGTGACCTGTCTAGGTTTCAGCACTGGATCTGAAGTCATCTTGTCATGTCTGGAACTCTGATCATGTGACTATGCTCTGTTATCCTGTGGATCTGAACCCGGAAGTGCTCCCCTGGTCCTGACCTGGAAGAGCAGGTGCTATGCCCTATATCAGGCCGCCCCTTCCTATGCTCAGGGCCAGAGTATTGTGTGGGGTCCCTGCATGGCTGCTTGGGCTGTGGGGCACTCCCTCTATTCTGTGCCCTTGCACTCTGCTTTGTCGTGCGTCTCTGCACACGCTCCGTGCTCGTATTCCGTCTCTGGTCTTGTCTCGTGTCTTGTCTAGTGTTTGCCCTTCGTGCCATGTTTTGTCCCTGCTCTGCTTTGCCTTATAGTCCTCGTTTGCTCTGATTCTGTTCCTTGTTTCATGTCTCGCTCTGCTTTGTGGCTTCAGGTACCCTGCCTCTGTCTCTGGCGTGTCTCTACACGTGCAAGCCTCCGCTCTGAACCTGTCCCTGGCGTGTCTCTACACGTGCAAGCCTCCGCTCTGAACCTGTCCCTGGCGTGTCTCTACACGTGCAGGCCTCCGCTCTGAACCTGCCCCTGGCGTGTCTCTACACGTGCAGGCCTCCGCTCTGAACCTCTCCTTGGCGTGTCTCTACACGTGCAGGCCTCATTCTGTATCCTGTCTAGTCCCAAGGTCCTTCCTTGGCCCAGCTCTGGGCTTCAGCCTACGCTCCGCTGCTAGACTGTCCCTGTCCCTGGCATGCTCTTTGCATGCGCAGGTCTCTGCCTCGTTCTTTGTATTGTCCCTGATGTTTCGTGCGCCCTGGCACATTTCATACTAGGCTTTGCCATGCTGTCTCGCATGTGGCTCTGTCCTGTACCCTTTGCCTAGCCCTGCCTTGTGGCTCCGTGCCTCTGTGCACATGCCTGGTCGCCTGTGCCTACCTGGTGTGCCTCAGCCGTGCCGCCTCTAGCCGTGCTCGCCTGTGTGCCCCAGCCGTGCCCCGTCCAGTGCTATAGTGGTCTGGCTGCGTGGCCCCGCAGCGGTGCCGCCTCTAGTCGTGCCCGCTTGCAACTGCCATCATCGGTACCACCTGCCGGTGCTCCCAGCCGTGGTCTCTGTGCTCCCTTGCACTCATGCTGGTTCTCGCACTGTGCCTTTTCGTGCTACTCTTGCACAAAGCCTTTGTCTCTTTTGCTCTTCTCTGTTCCCTAGTTTGCCTGCTGGATTCCATAACCTGCCAACCGCTGCCAGAGGTCCGGACCTAAATGACTGCGGCCTGCTGTCCGGAGCTGATGTCCGTAGCCAGATACCTGGACCCTGTCGGTCGATGCCAGCATTTGGATTCCGATGCCACCGTACTCTGTGCCTCTCCCTGGCATGCCCCTTGGCATGCGCAGGCCACCGTCCTGTGAACCTGACCCATCCCTGTCTTGCCCCTTGGCATGCGCAGGCCACCGTCCTGTGAACCTGACCCGTCCCTGGCATGCCCCTCGGCATGCGCAGGTCTCTGTCCTGTGAACCTGATCCTGGCGTGTCCGTTGACACGCACCATGTCACTAACTCTCTTGTTTCCTTGCATGGAACCCTGGCTAACTTCTGGATGTCCGGATCCTGCCGATCACCCTCTGAGCTACAGACCCAGATGCCCTGGTTGATCGTGGACTGTTGTCCGGAGTCCGATGTCCGCATACCATCTGCACGTTCCATGCTTGGACCTCGGCTGCCATTGCACGCACCCTGTTTCATGAACTCTGTGTGTTCACGTTTGCTCCTGTTGCACCCTGAAGAGTTCCTCAAGTCTTGGACCTCGGCGTGCCCTTGCACGCACCTTGTCTTATGTTCTGTGTGTTCACGTTTTGCAGCTGTTGTACCTAAAGTCTTCCTTAATGAAGTTTCTTTGATTTAACGACTCGTCTTGCCTTGTCTTGTTTCCCTGAGCCGGCTGTCTAGTCCAGCAGCCGTGGTGGCTCACCTCCTTGGTCTTGCCCCTGACACTCCCTGTATAGGGGGTGGTTCTCACTAGGTCAGCTCGCCCTAGGTGGGTGGGTGCCACGGCCCAGAGGGTCCACTCTTTCTAAGAAGAACAACTCAGCGTAAGCTGACACTCGTCACATGTGCAGTATACGACTGATTGTTGTCCTATGGACAGACTGTCCCACCTCAGCTGTAGATCTCTGCAGTTCATCCAGCGTGATCATGGGCCTTTTGGCTGCATCACTGATCAGTCTTGTCCTTGTTTGAGATGAAAGTTTAGAGGGACAACGGGTCTTGGTAGATATGCAGTGGTATGGTACACCTTCCATTTCAATATGATTGCTTGCACAGTGCTCCTTGGGATGTTTAAAGTTTTGGAAATCATTTTGTATCCAAATCCGGCTTTAAACTTTTCCACTACAGAATCACGGACCTGCCTGTTGTGTTCCTTGGTCTTCATGATGCTCTCTGTGCTTCAAACAGAACCCTGAGATTATCACAGAGCAGGTGCATTTATACGGAGACTTGTAATCCAAGAACAAGAAAAAGATCATGCCCATAATCAAGGAGCACCTCAAGCATGTATAAAAAACATGACACTTTATTAAACAGCTGTAATACAACAGCAAAAAAAACACACATGATATTAAAAACATTTAAAAAAGAGAAATCCTGTTCAAAATCATGCCCTATAATAAAGGCAATGATAACCCCACACCTTTAAATGTCCCCTGAACAGCACAAAAGATATATCTATTATATAAAGCTCAAGTGTGTGTATGTATGTATGTATGTATGTCCGGGATTGGCATCCGCACCGTCGCAGCTACAGCCACAAAATTTGGCACAGTCGCACGTCTGGACCCCGAGAGCGTCCTAAGCTATGTTGTGAGGCGAAATTTTAACCCCGCGTGTTCCAATTCACCAAACAATTTTGCCCCTATCTACATACTGGGCGCGTCAAGCTCCGCCCCTCATGATGTCATAATGCCCCTATCTACATAATGGGGAAACAGTGTGTGCGTATCAAGCCCCGCCCCTCATTATGATGTCACAATGGTTGCCATGGCGACGCTGATGTCATAGAGGATATGTATGATGGGTACATAGGCATGGGACTATGAGATGAAGGATGTGTTATGGGTATATGGGCACTCGACTATGGGATGGCTAATATGTATGATGGGTATATGGGCATGGGACTATGGGATGGAGAATATGTGTGATGGATATATGGACACTCGACTATGGGATGGAGGATATGTATGATGGGTATATGGGCATGGGCCTATGGGATCGTGGATATGTATGATGGGTTTACCAGAAAAGGTATGCCAGAGAGAAGGCAATAATAGCCACACTCAATCCAGACTTTTTAAACAATCGCCAGGAAATAATAAGACAGGCAAACTGCAATACAAAAGATAGATAAACCTATTCCCAAGGCAAAAAAGTTCACACATCAGTTACATATGGAGCCAAAGATGCGAGCCAGGGCCCTGGCAAGGGGGAGAGAGAGGTGGGGGATAAATTCCCACACGTATCGCCACAGATTGTGGCTTCCTCAGGGAAGGAATAGCTATTCCTTCCTGGCTCCACATGTAACTGATGTGTGAACTTTTTTTGCTTTGGGAATAGGTTTGTTTATCTATCTCTTGTATTGCAGTTTGCCAGTCTTATTATTTCCTGGCGATTGTTTAAAAAGTCTGGATTGAGTGTGGCTATTATTGCCTTCTCTCTGGCATACCTTTTCTCCTTGATATTTGGATGCTTGCTTTATTGGACCCATATGGCACTAGTTATAGGCTTCAGCTATATGCACTTTAAAATTATTGTGTATACGATCTAGTTCTTCTGGGTTTTTTTTTTGGTATCCATTCTAAGTCCCTTGCTGGGACTTTTATATATTTAATCTTCTTTTCATATCTGGGTCTGTATGACAGCAATTATTTGTAACTGTATTAGTTATAAATTCATGCAACATTTATGTGACATAGCAGCTGTTTTTTATCTCTCCCAGAATTTTCTAATTAGTATCCCAGTGGTGAATGTTGGACCACTTGTAGCGATTCCTATATATATATATATATACACATATATATCTTTTGTGCTGTTCAGGGGAGATTTTCAGGTGTGGGGTTATCATTGCCTTTATTATAGGGCATGATTTTGAACAGGATTTCTCTTTTTTAAATGTTTTTAATATCATGTGGTTTTTTTTGCTGTTGTATTATAGCTGTTTAATAAAGTGTCATGTTTTTTATACATGCTTGAGGTGCTCCTTGATTATGGGCGTGATCTTTTTCTTGTTCTTGGATTCCATGTTCTTTACATGCCCTTAGTGAGCCCTCCTGTCTTTTTTGGAATATATTAAGTGGTGCCCTCCATCCCTTTTGTTTATCACTATACGATGACTTGATTACACACAGGTGGATTATATTTATAATCATTAGTCATTTAGGACAACATTGGATCATTCAGAGATCCGCAATGAACTTCTGGAGTGAGTCTGCTGCACTGAAAGTAAAGGGGCCGAATAATATTGCACGCCCCACTTTTCAGTTTTTGAATTTCCGCAAAAATTTAAAATAACCAATAAATTTCGTTGACCTGCACAATTGTGTTCCATTTGTTGTTGATTCTTCACCAAAAATTTACATTTAGTATCTTTATGTTTGAGGCACGATATGTGGGAAAAGGTTGAAAATTTCCAGGGAGCAGAATGTGTGTGTGTATGTGTGTGTGTGTATATATATATATATATTATTATTATTATTATTATTATTATTATTATTATTTATTGTTATAGCGCCATTTATTCCATGGCGCTTTACATGTGAGGAGGGGTATACATAAAAACAAGTACAATAATCTTAAACAATACAAGTCATAACTGGTACAGGAGGAGAGAGGACCCTGCCCGCGAGGGCTCACAATCTTCAAGGGATGGGTGGTAATACAGTAGGCGAGGGTAGAGCTGGTCGTGCAGCGGTTTGGTCGATCGGTGGTTACTGCAGGTTATAGGCTTGTCGGAAGAGGTGGGTCTTCAGGCTCTTTTTGAAGGTTTCGATGGTAGGTGAGAGTCTGATATGATGTGGTAGAGAGTTCCAGAGTAGGGGTGATGCGCGAGAGAAATCTTGTATGTGATTGTGGGAAGAGGAGATAAGAGGGGAGTAGAGAAGGAGATCTTGTGAGGATCGGAGGTTGCGTGCATATATATATATATATACATATAATTTATTTTGTGTTGGACAAATAGCATTGGTTAGCACACAGCGTTCTCATTGTTTGCCTTTCTTAATTAGTGAGAATTTGTTGATAGTTTACATCAATTATAAGTGACACTTACAGGGATAATTCAATATTGAGTAATTACTCCAACTTCTTGGTTTGTAGTAAAGATAGTCTTGTCCTAATTATATAGCTTATGGTATAATGGTCACATTATAAGATTTTAATGTGGTACCTTTATAATGAATTTTGTATGTGGATGCAGATTTATTGAAAAACTTTGAAGTTTCTGTGGAGATGATAAATTGTTGACATCTATCAGACACGCAATCCTTATGTATATACCGAAGCTCTGTGTGGATCCTTTGACATGCGCAGTTGATACCCCTCGTTTGGACTCTCACTATGCCTGATGACTAGTGTTGAGCTTTCCGATACCGCAAGTATCGGGTATCGGCCGATATTTGCCGTATCGGAATTCCGATACCGAGTACCGATACTTTTTTCGTATCGGATACCGGAATCGGAAGTCCAAAATGCAATGAGCCACTTTTGTGGCTCTGATTGGCTGCCGAAATGACGTCATCATGATGCGCTGTCTGTGCGCATCATGATGCGCCGTCAGTTCGGGCCTTCGGGGGGGCTGTGCCGACTGTCCGGGGGTCTGTGCCGGCCTGCCGGTGGTCTGTGCAGGCTCCGGGGGTCTGTGCCGGCCTGCCGGGGGGCTGTGCCGGCCTGCCGGTGGTCTGTGCAGGCTCCGGGGGTCTGTGCCGGCCTGCCGGGGGGGGCTGTGCCGGCCTGCCAGTGGTCTATGCAGGCTCCGGGGGTCTGTGCCGGCCTGCCGGTGGTCTGTGCAGGCTCCGGTGGTCTGTGCCGGCCTGCCGGGGGGCTGTGCCGGTCTGCCGGTGGTCTGTGCAGGCTCCGGGGGGCTGTGCCGGCCTGCCGGTGGTCTGTGCAGGCTCCGGGGGTCTGTGCAGGCATCGTCCGATGGGACTACAAGTCCCATCGGGCGATGCCTGCTACCATGACAGTGATTGACACATTAGCCAATGATGGGACTGTAAGTAGTCCCATCATCCGGCTAATGTGTTGAATGTAAAAAAAAAAAAATAAAAAATTACATGCTACATACATGCTACATACATACAACATGCATACTACATATATACTACATGTAACATACATACTTATTGCAACATGCATACTACATACATGCTACATACTACATGCATGCTACATACATGCTACATACTACATACATGCTACATACTACATACATGCTACATACATACTACATACATAATACATATATACTACATGCATGCAACATACATGCAACATATATACTACATGCATGCAACATGCATACTACATATATACTATATATACTACATGTAACATACATACTACATATATACTACATGCTACATACATGCTAGGAAATTAGGAAGGGGAAAGGGAAATTTGTGCTCACCAAAATAGTCCTGTAAGCCGGTCGTGCCTAGGGATCAAATGGCTGACCACCATGCTACATACATGCTACATACATGCTACATACTACATACATAATATATATATATACTACATGCATGCAACATACATACAACATATATACTACATGCATACTACATATATACTATATATACTACATGTAACATACATACTACATATATACTACATGCTACATACATGCAACATACATACTACATACATACTACATACATGCTACATACATACTACATACATAATACATATATACTACATGCATGCAACATACATACAACATGTAGTATGTATGTTACATGTAGTATATATAGTATATATGTAGTATGCATGTTGCATGCATGTAGTATATATGTTGTATGTATGTTGCATGCATGTAGTATATATGTATTATGTATGTAGTATGTAGCATGTATGTAGCATGCATGTAGTATGTAGCATGTATGTAGTATGCATGTTGCATGTAGTATATATGTAGTATGTATGTTACATGTAGTATATATGTAGTATGCATGTTGTATGTATGTAGCATGTAATTGTTTTTTTTTTTTTTTTTTTTTACATTCAATACATTAGCCGGATGATGGGACTACTACTGTCCCATCATTGGCTAATGTGTCAATCACTGTCATGGTAGCAGGCATCGCCCGATGGGACTTGTAGTCCCATCGGACGATGCCTGCACAGACCCCCGGAGCCTGCACAGCCCACCGGCAGGCCGGCACAGCCCCCCGTCAGGCCGGCACAGACCACCGGAGCCTGCACAGCTCCCCGGCAGGCCGGCACAGCCCCCCGGCAGGCCGGCACAGACCACCGGAGCCTGCACAGACCACCGGCAGGCCGGCACAGCCCCCCCGGCAGGCCGGCACAGACCCCCGGAGCCTGCACAGACCACCGGCAGGCCGGCACAGCCCCCCGGCAGGCCTGCACAGACCACCGGCAGGCCGGCACAGCCCCCCGGCAGGCCTGCACAGACCACCGGAGCCTGCACAGACCACCGGTAGGCCTGCACAGACCACCGGAGCCTGCACAGACCCCCCGGCAGGCCGGCACAGCCCCCCGAAAGGCCCGTACAGACCCCAGAGAGGCTGTACAAGGCAAAAATAGGGTTTTTCTTATTCCGATACCGGAAGTCCCATAGACTTGAATGGGACTTCCGGTATCGGAATCGGCGATACCCGATATTTTTTTTAGATCGGCCGATACCATCCGATACGCTACTTTTAAGTATCGGACGGTATCGCTCAACACTACTGATGACGTAGTAGGTATATCAAAAGGTCCTTTCTAATATGTACCTTTGAACTTCTGTACAGGCGCTTATGAGCATGTGATTTCACAAGTCCTTCTTGATAATTACAGTGGGTATGGAAACTATTCAGACCCCTTTAAATTTTTCACTCTTTTGTTTCATTGCAGCCATTTGGTAAATTCAAAAAAGTTAATTTTTTTCTCATTATTGTACACTTTGCACCCCATCTTGACTGAAAAAAACAAATGTAGAAATTTTTGCTAAAGAAAAACTGAAATATTGCATAGTCATAAGTATTCAGACACTTTGTTCAGTATTGAGTAGAAGCACCCTTTTGAGCTAGTACAGCCATGAGTCTTCTTGGGAATGATGCAACAAGTTTTTCACCCCTGGATTTGGGGATCCTCTGCTATTCTTCTTTGCAGATCCTCTCCAGTTCCGTCAGGTTGGATGGTGAACGTTGGTGGACAACCATTTTCAGGTCTCTCCAGAGATGCTTAATTGGGTTGAGGTCAGGGCTCTGGCTGGGCCAGTCAAGAATGGTCACAGACTTGTTGTGAAGCCACTCCTTTGTTATTTTAGCTGTGTGCTTAGGGTCATTGTCTTGTTGGAAGGTGAACCTGTCATGGTTTACTGTGGGTTACAGGCCAGGTGGTGTAAGAGTTAACATGGAAGGCCTCTCTATGGATCTGGGAGGGTCCTTATAGCCTCATGGTGGAGCCGTTCGCTGTCGTTTATACTCTGAGCTGAGTGTGCCTGACCCTATTGTCTGTGCTTCATGCCTATCGTTGTATGTCTGCTTGGTGTTTTATCCGGTCCCGTCACGGTTAACGTCTCTTGTCTACTGATTCTGTACCTTGATTCCCGCTCCGTGTATGACTTATGGCTACGTTCTGACCTCCGTTTGATTATCCCTCCTGTACCTCGCCGCCCGCTCTGTGTATGACCTTTGGCTACGTTGTGACCTCCCTTTGATTATCCCGCCTGTACCTCGCCGCTCGCCCTGTGTATGACTTTATTGCTTGTCTGATCTTGCTACTGTTTACTCCTCTTCGCCGCTGTATTGCAAGTACTGCTGTCGGCTCCTGGAGGGGCTTGGTTGTAATCCTGCCCCTCTCCCTGACACGCGGCCACATGACCGCAGGTCCTGTGGGTATCGAGCGATTCACAATTCCTCCGCCTCCCGCAGGTCCCGGATCCTGTCTGCTCATACCCACGCTATACACCGGACCCTCACAGCTGCGGGTAAGACTTCTCCATATACTCCTTGTCGGTGTCCCTGTAGTCTGGGTGGTGGTTCCATAGGTCCACACCTGACAGAACCTTCGGCCAAGTCTGAGGTCCAGAGCACTCTGGAAGAGGTATTCATCCAGGATCTCTCTGTACGTGGCCACATTCATCTTTCCGTCAATGGCAACCAGTCCTGTCTATGCAGCTGAAAAACACCCTCGCAGCATGATGCTGCCACCACCATGTTTCACTGTTGGGATTTTATTGGGTAGGTGATGAGCAATGTCTGGTTTTCTCCACACATACTACTTAGAGTCATCACCAAATAGGTCTATCTTTGTCTCATCAGACCAGATAATCTTATTTCTCATAGTCTGGGAGTCCTTTGTGTGTTTTTTAGCAAACTATGTGGGCTTTCATATGTCTTGCACTGAGGAGAGGCTTCCGTCTGGCCACTCTGCCTTAGAGGCCCAACTGGAGGAGGGCTGCAGTGATAGTTGACTTTGTGGAACTTTCTCCCATCTCCCTACTGCATCTCTAGAGCTCAGCCACAGTGATCTTGGGGTTCCACCTTGCCTCTCTCACCAAGGCTCTTCTACTATTGCTCAGTTTGGCTGGATGGCCAGGTCTAGGAAGACTTCTGGTGGTCCCAAAATTCTTCCATTTAAGGATTATGGATGCCACTGAACCTTGAGTAGTGCAGAAATTATTTTGTAACCTTGGTGTGCCTTGCCACAATTCTGTCTCCAAGCTCCTTGGGCAGTTCCTTTGACCTCATGATTTTCATTTGGTCTGACATGCATTGTGAGCTGTGAGGTCTTATATAAGACAGGTGTGTGCCTTCACAAATCAAGTCCTATCAGTTTAATTAAACACAGCTGGACTCCAATGAAGGAGTAGAGCCATCTCAAGGAGAATCACAAGGAAATGGACAGCATGTGACTTAAATATGAGTGTCTGAGCAAAGGGTCTGAATACTTGTGACCATGTGATATTTCAGTTTTTCTTTATTAATAAATTTACAAAAATTTCTACATTTCTGTTTTTTTTCAGTCAAGATGGGGTGCAGCATGTACATTAATGAAAAAAATGAACGTTTTTTGAATTTTCCAAATGGCTGCAATGAAACAAAGAGTGAAAAATTTAAAGAGGTCTGAATACTTCCCATATCCACTGTACCCTACAGGACACGCGCGGTGACGTTTACACTGTGCCGACAGGTCCTTCATGTTATCCATCTGTAGTGCAGACTGCGCAAGTGCCGATGGTCATCACATGACCTCAGAGGTCCTCATTATGGCGCTTGAACCTCTAGGTTCAAGCAACATATTGTAATCCAATTTCTTATATTTTATTCTACTTCTCCGCGTTTTCTGCAATTAATGCGGCCCGAACCGCTCGGCGCAGACACCCCGTTCAGGCGGCGTTTCGAAGCCCTCGGTGGGGACAGGTGTGCTATGTATTTTTGGAGTCTATCCGATTTGTAGTTTTTTTTTAAAAAATCACATTTTAAGCAAAAAGTTTCCCATAGTAATAAATGGCGACCTTTCCATAACCCCCAACTGACATGGATTGATGCCACAGCGCAGGTGCAGTGACCTTACAAAGATGGCAGCTATGCAAATGCAGCTTCCACACATGACCCGTATTACGCAATAGCCAAAGTGACTACCAAGTTGTCAGAGGATGGGGGCAGGTTGTCAGAGGCTGGAAGAGCCTAGAGCAGGCTGTCAGAGGCTGTCGGAGCCTGGGGGCGGGTTGTCAGAGGCTGTCAGAGCCTGGGGCGGGTTGTCAGAGGCTGGAGGCAGGTTATCAGAGGCTGTCGGAGACTAGGGGCGGGTTATCAGAGGCTGGAGGCAGGTTGTCAGAGGTTGTCGGAGGCTGGGGGCAGGTTGTCAGAGGCTGGGGGCAGGTTGTCAGAGGCTAGAACAGCCTGGGGGCAGGTTGTCAGAGGCTGTGGTGGCAGGTTGTCAGAGGCTGTCGGAGCCTGGGGCAGGTTGTCAGAAGCTGGAGGCAGGTTGTCAGAGGCTGTCGGAGTCTGGGGCAGCTTTTCAGAGGTCGCTGGAGCCTGGGGCAGGTTTTCAGAGGCTGCTGGAGCCTGGAGCAGGTTTTCAGAGGCTGGGGGCAGGTTGTCAGAGGCTGTCGGAGCCTGGGTCAGGTTGTCAGGCTGTCGGAGCCTGGGGCAGGTTGTCATAGGCTGGGGGCAGGTTGTTAGAGGCTGGAAGAGCCTGGGGCATGTTGTCAGAGGCTGCTGGAGCCTGGGGCAGGTTGTCTGAGGCTGGAAGTGCCTGGGGCAGGTTGTCAAAGGCTGGAAGAGCCTGGGGCAGGTTCAGAGGTGATCTGTGAAGAAAAGGTCACTCTGACCCTGGTTTTTGGGGTATTTTGGCTTCGCAGTCCAATTTTCAGGTGTGCAGTAGCATCAGCTAAGGATTCCTCAGATTTTCCCGCAAAAAACGCATGCGGGAAAATCTGAGGAATCCTTAGCTGATGCTACTGCACACATTAACATTCGACTGCGACGAAAATATACCCCGAAAAACGGGGTCTGAGTGACTTTTTCATCACAGATTTAATTTTAAGTGTGTGCATAAGGATCAGGGCACCCTCCAAAGGCTTACTGTGTAAAAAATTACTTAAAAACATCCCCAAATCACTAGAATGGGGATGTGTAATGCATTCATATTCTAACTTTACTTTCTTACAGTCGACACCTGATACACTGCTGTAAATCTGGCAGCGCTGTTCAAGCACCATGTATTTCCTTCAGGAAATGCCCATCTAGTTTTTTTGTCTTCTCTGCTCAGGTGCCAGCGAGATTGATGGTGACCTGGAAGGACCTTTGTGTTGGTCCTTGCATGCCAAAACTACAATTGGACATGTGAGCTTTCCCTAAACAAATACGTTACTATGAGGTTAACCTTTGATGAGTGACATGTCTTTTTAACAATCAATTGTTGTTTTTTCTACCAACAAAACTGTTCTGGATTAGCAGATGTATTAACTCTGACTCATGGATGACCTAAATTACATCATAACTTACCTTTTAAAAGCTTATGGGTTCTGCCCAGTGGCCATTGCAGCCTAATTTGTCCTGATGGTGCCAGTAATGTTAGTCATTATCAAGCCAGCCATGAATTGATGTCCTGAGATACACTATGGACCTACGACTAGTCTGGTTCTAGTGAGAAAGTCATATAAAATAGTGGGGGGCAATTAGAATAGTAATACTCTAGTACTGTGGACCACATTCCAACAGAAACAATTGTCAGTCAAATACTGTGAGGATTTGAGAGAGCTAGTGTGTTTATCCCAGAGGGGACAGAAAACTAATGACGCGATATTTCAGAAATTTAATAGTTACTAGTACAACTCTATCTTTTGAAAAAGACAGTTGAATAGTGAGATCACCAGGTAATTGAATCCCAACAGGGAATTATTATAGTGATAACATTGAAATGGATAGACATTATACAATAAAACAGTTTTAATGTCTCTATTGAGAACCCCTAAGGATGAACAATAATAAAGAGATAAATAAATGTCACAAATAATTGTACCCCTAAAGGGACAAACTTTTCTTCTCACTCTCTGAATATCCAGGCTAGGTAAGCGTGTGAATCGTTTTTCATTATTGTCTGAATTATCAGCAAAAACAATGATTAATATTAGCCATTTATCTGTAGGACCAAAGGAAAGTTCTTAAAGGGAATATGTCACCCCCCCTCCCCCAGGATGTACAGTTGTGCTCAAAAGTTTACAGAACCGTGCAGAATTTTTGCTTTCTTGGCCTTTTTTCAGAGAATATGAATCATAACACCAAAACTTTTTCTCTACTCATGGTTAGTGTTTGGGTGAAGCCATTTATTGTCAAACTACTGTGTATTCTCATATTGACAACCCAAAATATCCAAATAACCGTTATCAAAAGATTACATACCCCGGCAGAATTTTTGCTTTCTTAGCCTTTTTTCAGAGAATATGAAATTAAGGAAAGAGAACGCACATAGGGCGATAAAAGTGATATTTTGGGTGACAATACACGGTTAGTGCACTCACCTTTACAGGTTGTGAACAGTGGTTGCTGCAGACTCCCGTAGATACCAATGTCACAAAGGAGGAAAGAAAAAGACCGGGTTTTTCAATGTATCCGCACTGACCAAACAAGGACAGGATTATTCTTCAAAGCTTTATTGTGCCGACGCGTTTCTTGGCAAATCTGCCACTTCCTCAATTCTTTGGCCCTGAGGAAGTGGCAGATTTGCCACAACGCGTCAGCACAATAAAGCTTTTGAAGAATAATCCTGTCCTTGTGTGGTCAGGGCAGATACATTGAAAAACCTGGTCTTTTTCTTTCCTCCTTTGTGACATTCATAGAATATGAATCATAACACAAAAACTTTTTCTCCACTCATGGTTAGTGGTTTGGTGAAACCATTTATTGTCAAACTACTGTTTTATCTTTTTAAATCGTAACGACAACCCAAAACATCCAAATGACCCTGATCACATACCCCATTTCTTAATACCGTGTATTGCCCCTTCTAGCATCATTGACAGCTTGAAGTCTTTTGTGGTAGTTGCGGATGAGGTTCTTTATTTTCTCAGATGGTAAAGCTGCCCACTCTTTTTGGCAAAAACCCTCCAGTTCCTGTAAATTCTTGGGCTCTCTAGTATGAACTGTGCGCTCGAGATCTCCCCAGAGTGGCTCAATGATATTGAGGTGAGGAGACTGAGATGGCCACTCCAGAATCTTCACTTTGTTCTGCAGTAGCCAATGACAAGTCGATTTGGCCTTGTGTTTTGGATCATTGTTATATTGTAATGTCCAAGTATGTCCCATGCGCAGCTTTGGGGCTGAAGAGTGAAAATTTGCCTCCAGTATTTGTTGATCAGGTGCTGCATTCATCTTTCCTTCAACTTTGACCAAGATATCTGTGCCTTTGTAGCTCACACATCCCCAAAACATCAGGAATTCACCACTGTGCTTTGCAGTAGGAATGGTGTTCCTTTCATCGTAGGCCTTGTTGACCTCTCTCCACATGCAACGTATATGGTTGTGGCCAAACAGTTCCGTTTTGGTCTCATCAGTCCAAATTATCTTGTTCCAGAAATTTTGAGGCTTGTCTCTGTGCTGTTTTTGCTTATTGTAGGCGAGATGCGACGCGAGTCACTATAGTAATAATCAGGGCTGTGGAGTCGGTAAGCCAAACCTGCGACTCCAACTCCTCAATTTCCCTGACTCCGACTCCCACATATATTGCTTATATTTAAGTGAAACATTTATTGTAGTACAATGTGAACATCAGACATTTAATCATTTTTATGATACAATAATCAAGATATTTAGATAGAACATAATATATATTTATTGGAATACAACTTTAGAACACAAAAAACTGTAATAAATTGTAAATATGTAATACACTATGTAATATCGATTACATATACAGTATATATTATATATGTGTGTGTGTGTATGTATATATATATATATATATATATATATAAACACTATGTAATAAACTGTGTACAGTCATGGCCAAAAGTATTGACACCCCTGCAATTCTGTCAGATAATATTCAGTTTCTTCCTGAAAATGATTGCAAACACAAATTCTTTGGTATTATTGTCTTCATTTAATTTGTCTTAAATGAAAAAACGCAAAAGAGAATGAAGCAAAAAGCAAAACATTGATCATTTCACACAAAACTCCAAAAATGGGCCCGACAAAAGTATTGGCACCCTCAGCCTAATACTTGGTTGCACAACCTTTAGCCAAAATAACTGCGACCAACCGCTTCCGGTAACCATCAATGAGTTTGTTACAATGCTCTGCTGGAATTTTAGACCATTCTTCTTTGGCAAACTACTCCAGGTCCCTGATATTTGAAGGGTGCCTTCTCCAAACTGCCATTTTTAGATCTCTCCACAGGTGTTCTATGGGATTCAGGTCTGGACTCATTGCTGGCCACCTTAGAAGTCTCCAGTGCTTTCTCTCAAACCATTTTCTAGTGCTTTTTGAAGTGTGTTTTGGGTTATTGTCCTGCTGGAAGACCCATGACCTCTGAGGTAGACCCAGCTTTCTCACACTGGGCCCTAAATTATGCTGCAAAATTTGTTGGTAGTCTTCTGACTTCATAATGCCATGCACACGGTCAAGCAGTCCAGTGCCAGAGGCAGCAAAGCAACCCCAAAACATCAGGGAACCTCCGCCATGTTTGACTGTAGGGACCATGTACTTTTCTTTGAATGCCTCTTTTTTCTCCTGTAAACTCTATGTTGATGCTTTTGCCCTAAAAGCTCTACTTTTGTCTCATCTGACCAAAGAACATTCTTCCAAAATGTTTTAGGCTTTTTCAGGTAAGTTTTGGCAAACTCCAGCCTGGCTTTTTTATGTCTCGGGGTAAGAAGTGGAGTTTTCCTGGGTCTCCTACCATACAGTCCCTTTTCATTCAGATGCCGACGGATAGTACGGGTTGACACTGTTGTACCCTCGGACTGCAGGGCAGCTTGAACTTGTTTGGATGTTAGTGGAGGTTCTTTATCCAACATCCGCACAATCTTGCGTTGAAATCTCTTGTCAATTTTTCTTTTCCGTCCACATCTAGGGAGGTTAGCCACAGTGCCATGGGCTTTAAACTTCTTGATGACACTGCGCACGGTAGACACAGGAACATTCAGGTCTTTGGAGATGGACTTGTAGCCTTGAGATTGCTCATGCTTCCTCACAATTTGGTTTTTCAAGTCCTCAGACAGTTCTTTGGTCTTCTTTCTTTTCTCCATGCTCAATGTGGTACACACAAGGACACAGGACAGAGGTTGAGTCAACTTTAATCCATGTCAACTGGCTGCAAGTGTGATTTAGTTATTGCCAACACCTGTTAGGTGCCACAGGTAAGTTATAGGTGCTGTTAATTGCACAAATTAGAGAAGCATCACATGATTTTTCGAACAGTGCCAATACTTTTGTCCACCCTCTTTGTTATGTTTGGTGTGGAATTATATCCAATTTGGCTTTAGGACAATTCTTTTTGTGTTTTTTCATTTAAGACAAATTAAATGAAGATAATAATACCAAAGAATTTGTGTTTGCAATCATTTTCAGGAAGAAACTGAGTATTATCTGACAGAATTGCAGGGGTGTCAATACTTTTGGCCATGACTGTAAGTGGCAAAAAACAGTTTTCAACAAAAACATACTAAATAACATTTGTGCAGTCTATGAATTTGTTCTAAGAAATAGAATTGCCTCCATCAGATCCTCCTTCATAGATGACCTCAAATCTGACCTAATAATTTGAAGGCCAGAGAACAACCTCCCTACACTAACTTGGGTTGGAGGCAAAGCTGTAACCACATGGGAACATCTCTAACAATTTTCGGGTATAAATTATTGGCCTCATGCACAGTCAGCTTTTATGAACGGTTGAATTTTTCTATTTCTTTGAGAGCAAGTGAAATTTTTGCTGAAATATGGTCAATCTGCTTGCTATAGGAGATGGAGTGAAATCTTTTTCCTTGCGGCAACGCTTTGCCTGCTCCATGTCATCCAAATACTTGTCAAAGTCAAACGCCTCATCTGATGAGGATGAAGATATGGCAGCAGTGGCACTGTAAGGACCAAAGTCCTCTTGCGTCTGGCAGTCCTTCTGTAGGCCACTCATCCTAACTGCTACCTCAGTCAGAGCTTCTTTTCCTTTAGTACACTGTTGATCATCAAGCAGTATACGATGACTTGGGTCCACATAAACAACTGCCAGAATTTTTTTTATTTTCCAATAGCAGTGTCTCTCTCCGTTTCATTGAAGCAGAAATGCCATCTGCGTTTAAACCTCCTATTTGGGATGGGCAAAATAGCAAGTTCTTCCACTCCCTTATGAAAATGCCAGGAGTTAAATCCTCAGCTTGTAATTTTTTAGTCACTGTAAATGGGTGGTTAAGCAATTCCTTCAATTCAGCCACCTGTGTCCATTGACCTTCATTTAGGGTTACCTGAGGGTTCGTCATATCTATAAGAAACTGTTTTAGTTCAAGCAATCGCTCAATTATTAAATAAGTGCTGCCCCACCGAGTGGTTTGATCGACAATTTCCCCTTTCCCAGCACGTCTCTTCAAGATGGAATCAATTTTAGGGGTTCTGGCGGTAATAACCAATTTCCTCACTTTTCCAATCAGATTTCCAGCATGTCCCTCTTGCAGACTGTCTCTTATTGCCAGCTGCAGCGTGTGCACAACACAACGCATGTGATGAATATGAAAGTGTTTTGAAGCAGCTTCAACAAGATCATCTATTTCTACAGTATAATTTTGCTGTTATTCTGTTGTAATATTTGTTTGTTCCATCAGTGGCTGGATGAAAGATTCAAGAGTCTATCTGGATCCCAGAAACTCACTCAGCTTTTATGCATACACACTGATTACAAGCAAACAGGTAACAGGTGAGGATGTTACCTTTTGTAGCCATTCAAACCCATTTGTGTCAACTTCTATGCATGTTATCAGGCCAAATCACCAGGGTATGTGAACTTTTGATCAGGGTCATTTGGATGTTTTGAGTTATCATTATTTAAAAATGATGTAACCTGTGGAAGCGCCTTTGCAGCGCGAAACGATCGTCGTTGCTCTCTCCTTTTTGCACCCGTTCTCCCACTGATATGCTTTTATAAGAAAGTCTTGACTACACTACCCGGTGAGTGCCGCTCTTTTCTACTATTTTTTGCTATGTGGATTAGCTTATTTTCCATGAAAGGGTAAAACAGTGGTATTGCTGGCTGCATCTATTTTATACACGTATGATGGTTAGGATGTGTGGACTATTGTGATGGTGCTCGCCTTCTATTTCTGGACTTTGTATTGACAATAAATGGCTTCATCCAACCACTAACCATGAGTGGAGAAAAAGTTTTATCAATTTATCAATCATATTGTCTGAAAAAAGGCTAAGAAAGCAAAAATTCTGCCGGGGTATGTAAACTTTTGAGCACAACTGTATATTACCTATTAATATGGGCATACAGGTGACAGAAATGTTACACTAGTCCTACCTGTATTCCTCAAATTAACGGTCTTGTTGTGGAGAAATGTTATATTCTGTATTTATGCTAATGATTTCTTCCAGGCTGCGGGGCATGCGGTGCCAGGAAGAAATCCATGCCTCCTATCTTCAATGTAATATCACTCCCCCTCCCATGCATGTCAGCTATGGCGCGCAATCCTCCCTTCTATGGGCACTGTATTCAGGGATCTTCTGCACAGGCGCCAGCGACTTCTGCTCCTGTGACCTCCGATGTGCGCTCAAATAAGGTGTTCTCCCCACTTCCCTGCATAGTTATCGCTATGTACATAGGGGTTAAGGAGGCATTTTTTTTGCTTTTATATACACAAGTTATACAGGAAAGAATGGTTCCTAAAAAATTTTTTCCTGTAAAATCCACTTTATCTTCTGTTTTGTATGTTTTTATTGTTCCATTACATACCACGCTGGTAACTCCCCTTCATGTAAAACAAGCACTGGAGGCAGAGTTATTCTCCAGGCACCATCTTTACCAGAGCCTGGAAGAGGTCATTTACCTTATTTTTCAGACTATGAAGATGCACCGGACCATAAGACGGCACCTAGGTTTTAGAGGAGGAAAATAGAAAAAAAATTTAAAGTAAAAAACGTGATCAATTCTGTACTAATATCCCCAATCCTGGTATATATATGTTCCCAATCCAGGTATACTTGGCCCCTTCATCACCATCCTGGTATTCATGGTCCCCTCATCCCCATTCTGGTATGCATGTCCCCCTCATCTCCATCCTGGTATGCATAGCCCTCTCATCCCTAAGCTGGTATGCATGGCCCTCTCATCCCTAACCTGGTATGCATGGCCCCAATCCATTCTCTTTCATAGCGGGCGCACATGATCGCCCAGGCACTACAGAAAGCTGGAGACTGCGGCTAACAGTGTGCCTGCTATTAAAGATGATTATTCACTGCTCTCCATGCCCATAATCCCTCCAACCTCTTGGCGCTATCTTCAGGGTGAGAGGGATTATGTATGTGGGGAGTAGTGAATGATGTCTCTAACAGCGGGCACAGGGGTTAGACACAGCAGCCAGCTCCTGCCTCAAGTGACCTGCTCGTCCGCCACTGCCACTCACCTGTCCCCCCAGTCACAGCAGGTAAACTGGACTATAAGATGCACCCCATCCCCAATTTTCCTCCAAATTTTTGGAAGAAAAAAGTGTCTTAGGCTAGTTTCACACTAGCATTCTCGAGCGCAGGACCGCCGCTTAGCTCCGCCCCCGGCTGCGCCCCCTACGGTCAGCTCCTAGGATCGCATGACGCTGCATGCGATCAGCGTACCGTATATTTAGCGTTGGGTACGCTGACTGTGTGCTGGTCGTGCGCTGGCATGATTTTGCTGGCGCTGTGCCATTTTGGCGCTGCGCCCAGCGTACAAAAATGAGCATTTTTGTGCGCTGGGCGCAGCACCAGCAAAATCATACCAGCGCACGGTCAACGTACCGAACGCTAAATATACGGTACGCTGATCACATGCAGCGTCATGCGATCCTAGGAGGAGCTGACCGGAGGGGGCGCAGCCGGGGGCGGAGCTAAGTGGTGGCCCTGCGCTGCACCTGAGAATGCTAGTGTGAAACTAGCCTTACAGTCCAAAAAATACGGTGTATAAAGTGATGAAAGATGATTTCTCAACAACAAGGCATTTGATGTGAGGCATACTGTCACGATGTGACTGGCCCTATGTGACGCGACCCGACGATTGGTTGGTCACCAAACAACAAGACAAAACAAGGGGACACAATTACAACGGTGGGCCCTGCAATAGGGAACGGGGGAAGGGACACCTCCTGCACTCTTTTGAGGCTGTGTCCTGGACTATCCTGACGTCCCTATATGGCTTCTTTCAAACCGTCGCCGACCAGGATAGCCTCAGCCCTCACTTGCCCTCCACCTATCCCTCACTAGGGATTTGGCTAGTGCGGACACTGGTTCCACCGCTGCACTAATACAACACCAAGGAAAGAAAGCAGACAGGAAAAAGCAAACAACACTTAGCTTCCTCTGCTGCCATGCACTGGACAGCAGAGTAAGCAGAAACACCACAGCTCAACAGCACTGCTCCAAATAGTTCCTCTCTTCAGAAAGGTTGGTTTGCAAATGACCTGTATTACCAACAGCTAGCTGTTGTACCAGGTGACCTTATATAGGAAGGTGGGAGTGGTCACATGCAGACTAACTAAACATGCAGTAACACCAGCGGCCACCGGGGGCAAAAACTGATTAACCCCCGATGGCTTGAAAGGAAGAAAGTTAATATCAGAGCAGCCCAAACTGATACAGTTCCAAAAATGAATCGTGACACATACAGGGAGGACTTTTTTCATCTGTCTATAACCTGTATGCCCATATTAATATTTTAGATAGGTCAAATGTGGCGACAAATACCCTTTAAAATGCTCTTAAACCAGAAACAAAATGAATGTCACCTACTCATGAAAATTGATTGACCTGAAACAAAGTAAGCATCATGCAAACATTGGGTGCTGTACGTTCACTCTTAAAAGCCACTACCACTATTGTTATAATGTTTTAATACCTTTAACATTGCAATTATATAAAGGCATGCTATAGGATATGTAGTACCCTAAAGAAGGGTGCTTACTGTTCTCTGTGAGCACAAATACCTGCCTGCACTCAAAAATCTTTATGCTCCTCTCCCTTTTGAGCCACAGCGTGACTAAACTAAATCTGCATGTTTGACATTTTTGTAGCGATGAGAATCCGCCTAATTTACGGGTTCATATATCCAGAAGTATGAGCTGGGAACTACAAAGTACTGGGCGCTACGACGTACTCGGCACTACAATAGCAGTTTGCAATTTTCACTCGGCAAATCCCACTGGTGCTTGTTTCTGGAGAAGACGCATGGAGTCAAAATAGTCACTACACCTGTAGATAAATACCCAAAGGGTTATTATTTCCAAAATGGGATCACTTGAGTTGGAAGTGTGCACTGGCCGTATGGCTAAGCGGTACTGTACTGCCACATATGGGGTACTTCCACACTCAGCAGAAATTGTGGGACAAATTTTGTTGTAATTTTTACTCAAGTTGAAAATGTAAAATCTGGGAATAAAACAAAATTTTGGTGGTAAAAATGTAATATTTTCTTCCCTGTCCAATGGTATAAAATTCTGTGACACAATAGTGGTGTCAATATGCACCCCTAGATGAAATCATTGAGAGGTGTAGTTTGTAAAATGTGGTCACTTAGGTCACTGGGTTCATTTGTTCTGGCACATCAGGAGCTCTCCCAGTGGATTATGGTACCCGCAGACCATAACAGTAAAATGTGAACTAAAATTGGGGGGTGTAGTTTGTAAAATTAGGTCATTTATGGAGGGTTTCTGCTGTTATGGTACCTCAGGGGCTCTACCGATATGACATGGCACCCTCAAACCATTCCAGCACAATCTGAACTCCAGCATGGCACTTCTTCCTTTCTCAACTTTGCACTGTGCCTCAAAAGTGGATTTCGATCACATGGGGTATCGATGTACTCAAAAAAAAAATTACACAACACATTTTGAGTTCAAATTTTTTCCTGTTATATTTGTGAAAATAAAAACTTTAGAGCTAAAAGAACATTTTTGTGGAAAAATGTTTTTTTTTTTTCTTTTACGGCTCGAAGTTAAAAACTTCTATGAAGCACCTGGAGGTTTCTTGAAAGATCTATTTTCCAAAATGGGGTCACTTGTGAGGGGGTTTCCAATGTTTAGCCACATCAGGGGCTCTCCAAACCCAACATGGCGTCCACTAACAATTCCAGCAGATTTTCAAAAAGTCAAACTACACTCCTTCTGAGCATTGCTGCACTCAAACAGTAGTTGCTCCACACATATGTGGTATCCGCATACTCAGGAGAAATTGCACAACAAATTTTGGGTCTATTTTCTCCTGTTATCCTTGTGAAAGTAAAAAAATTGCGGCTACAGTAACATTTTTGTGAAAAAAGTTAAATGTTTATTTTTTCATTCTCATTGCAATAATTTCTGCGAAGCAACTGAAGGGTTAATAAACTTCTTGAGTATTGTTTTAAGGGGTGCAGTTTTTAGAATGGTGTCACTTTTGGGTATTTTCTGGCATATAGGCCCAGCAAAATCACTTCTAATGTGATGTGGTCCCTAAAAAAACTGGTTTTGTAAATTTTGTTTCAAAAATGAGAAATTGCTGATCAACTTTTAACTATCCTAACTTCCTAACAAAAGAATTGTTTAAAAAATGACTGCAGATGTAAAGTAGACATGAGATAATTGTTATTTATTAACTGTTTTGTGTGACTCGATCCTTATGCCCTTTAAATCAGAGAGTTATAAGTTTGAAAATTGTTAAACTTTTGCCAAATGTACGATATTTTCCAAATAAGCGCAAGACATATTGAGCAAATTTTACCACTATCATGAAGTACAAAACAGTTTCAGAATCAGTGGGATCTGTTGAAGCGTTCCAGTTACTACATAAGGTGACACTGGTCAGAATTGTAAAATTTGGCCTGGTGAAAACAGGCTGGAGGGTAAGGGGTTTACCATATATACTCGTGTATAAGCCGAGATTTTCAGCACTTTTTTTGTGCTGAAAATGCCCCCTCGGCTCATACACGAGTCATTGTGCAGAAACCAGCGGGGGGAGGGGAAGCGGCAGCAGTAGCCGGTGGCTGGGACTTCATAATCACTCTCCTTTGCCATTGCTGAACATTCCCTGCATCCTCCTTGTCCCAGGGCTGGCAGTTTCTTCCTGTGTAAGCAGTCACATGTTACCGCTCACTAAGGTCATGAATATGGACGCAACTCCACTCCAATAGGCATGGCGTCCATATTCATGACCTTAATGAGCAGTACCACGTGACCGCTCAGCACAGGAAGAACCTGCCGCACCAGGACAATGGAGGATGCAGGGACATTCGGCGATGGCACAGCAGGGTGAGTATGACGGAAAAGGACAGGGGAAGCATGGAGCAGGACTGGGGAGCACAGAGGATGGGGGGAGCACAGAGCAGGATGGGGGAGCACGGAGGAGGATGGGGGTGCACTGAGGAGCATGGAGGAGTACAGGAGAGGAAGGGGGGAACACCGAGGAGGATGAGGGTGCACTGAGGAGCATGGAGGACGACAGGAGAGCACTGTGGAGGACGGGGGAGGACAGAGAGCTGAACCATACATAAAAGGATGGGATGGGGGAGCCGAGCCATGCATACTGGGAGGGGGAAGAACCACACAGCAGGACAGGGATGAGGGGACAATGTACACCTGGCTTATACGCGAGTCAATAAGCTTACCCAGTTTCCCATGGCAAAATTAGGGGCCTCGGCTTATACTTGAGTATATACGGTAAATATTTTTTGCTATTTCATAAAGACTTTTATGACACATCATACACCTGTGTTTTATGGTATAGGAGTTGTCCCATAAACAAAGTACATTTTTAATTACCATATATACTCAAGTATAAGTCGACCCGAGTATAAGCCGCTGAAGGCAGGAAGAGAGAGCACGGGGAGAAGCTGGGGGCTCAAGACACAGCGTCAGGACGGGTAAATATGATCTGACAACTCCGCCCCCTCCGACCCCCTTTGTATATGACTCGAATACAAGACGAGAGGGGGACTTTCAGCCCAATTTTTTGGGCTGAAAATCTCGACTTATATTCGAGTATATACGGTAAAACATCTTTAGAATAAAATATTGGCATAATATATACAGTGGGGAAAAAAGTATTTGCAAACAAATCCAGAAAATCACCTTGTCTGATTTGGCAAGACTTATTGTGCAAATTATGGTGGAAAATAAGTATTTGGTCATTAACAAACGTTCATCTCAATATTTTGTTATATATACTTTGTTGGCAATGACAGAGGTCAAACATTTTCTGTAAGTCTTCACAAGGTTGGCACACACTGTTGGTGGCATGTTGGCCCATTCTTCCATGCAGATCTCTAGAGCAGTGATGTTTTGGGCCTGTCGCTGGGCAACACGGACTTTCCGATCCCTCCAAAGGTTTTATATGTTGTTGAGATCTGGAGACTGGCTTTTTAGGACCTTCATATGCTTCTTACAAAGCCACTCCTTCGTTGCCCTTGCGGTGTGCTTGGGATCATTATTATGCTGAAAGACCCATCCACGTTTCATCTTCAATGCCCTTGCTGTTGAAAGGAGGTTTGCACTCAAAATCTCATGATACATAGCCTTATTCATTCTTTCATGTACATGGATCAGTCGTCATGGTCCCTTTGCAGAGAAACAACCCCAAAGCATGATGTTGCCACCCCCATGCTTCACAATAAGGCATGATGTTCTTTGGATGCAACTCAGCATTTTGTCTCCTCCAAAAAAGACGAGTTTTGTTTCTTTTTTTTTTTATCAAATAGATTTTTATTAATCAGAATTCAAAATACAGAATATACAGTAAATCTTCCACAAACAATAGATTTACAAATTGAACATCCCTGTTCCCCCCCTCCCACCCCCCCCATGTAGACAGCTTATATAACTCTTTTCTCCATAAGATTTCTCTTACACCGTAATTTACCATTAGTCATCCTTTTTACCCATATTGTCAGTCAAACCATACAAAACAGAAATGTTCCTATCTCCAGGTATTAATGGTCTATCCACAACACCAGCATTGTAAAATATAGCACATTCCCATCAGTTAACTGTACCGTATTGTAACCAGGGATTCCACAACCTCTCATAGGTTTTATAATTGCCTCTTTTAGCATATATCCTTTCCTCCAGCCGGATGATACAAGACACCTGTTTCACAAAAGGTCATCCGCATATAGGGCCACCTTTTCCTCCAAATCGCCATATTGAATCCCCTTTATTAATAATAATAATAATAATCTTTATTTATATAGCGCCAACATATTCCGCAGCGCTTTACAGTTGAACAGTTTCAAACACAACAGTCATAAGTAACAACGTTAACAATACAATAATTAAAGCGAAATAAGACGACCCTGCTCGTGGAGCTTACAATCTACAATGAGGTGGGGGAGATACAAAGCACAGGTTTGTATTTACAATGATGTATTTACAATGACCGTCCAGCCATCTTCAGGGGGTGGGGGTTAGATGGAGATAGTGAATGGGCTACACACACACAAACATGACTTTACTGAATGTGATAGGCCGCTCTGAACAAATGTGTTTTGAGCGAGCGCCTAAAACTATGCAAATTGTGGATGGTCCTAATATCTTGGGGTAGAGCATTCCAGAGGATTGGCGCAGCACGGGAGAAGTCTTGGAGTCGGGAGTGGGAGGTACGGATTAGGGCAGAGGTTAGTCGAAAGTCATTTGCAGAGCGCAGCGGTCGGTTAGGCCGATAGACAGAAATGAGGGAGGAGATGTAAGGGGGTGCCGCACTGTGGAGAGCTTTGTGGGTGAGAACAAGTACTTTGAATTGTACCCTGTAATGAATTGGCAGCCAGTGTAACGACTGGCGAAGAGCGGACGCGTCTGAGTAACGATTAGCCAGATGGACAACCCTGGCTGCTGCATTAAGGATAGACTGGAGAGGGGAGAGTCGAGTGAGAGGGAGGCCAATTAATAGAGCATTACAGTAGTCCAGGCGGGAGTGGATCAGGGCGACAGTGAGAGTTTTTGTTGTTTCCATGGTGAGAAAAGGGCGGATTCTAGAGATGTTCTTTAGGTGTAAGCGGCATGAGCGGGCAAGAGATTGTATATGGGAGGTGAAGGAGAGATCGGAGTCGAACATAACACCCATACAGCGCGCCTGCTGTCGGGGTGTTATTATGGTGCCACCCACAGAGAGGGAAATGTCAGATTTAGGGAGGTTAGTAGATGGTGGGAGCAGAAGAAGTTCAGTTTTGGAGAGGTTGAGTTTCAGATAGAGAGCAGACATGATGTTGGAGACTGCAGACAGACAGTCAGTGGCGTTCTGTAGTACAGCGGAGGTAAGGTCAGGGGATGATGTGTACAGTTGTGTATCATCAGCATAAAGATGGTACTGAAAGCCAAATCTGCTGATGGTCTGTCCAATTGGGGCCGTATAGAGAGAGAAGAGAAGGGGGCCAAGGACTGAGCCCTGAGGTACCCCAACAGCGAGAGGAAGAGGAGATGAAGTGGAGCCAGAAAACAGAACACTGAAGGAGCGGTCGGAAAGATAGGAGGAGAACAGGAAAGAGCAGTGTCCTTAATGCCTAGTGACTGGAGCCTAGAGAGTAGGAGAGGATGGTCAACAGTGTTGAAAGCTGGAGAAAGGTCGAGAAGAATGAGCAGAGAGTGGTCACCATTACGTTTTGCTGTCAGAAGGTCATTGGTCACTTTGATGAGTGCAGTTTCTGTCGAATGTAGGGGGCGGAAACCGGACTGTGAAGGGTCTAGGAGGGAGTGAGTGGAGAGGTAACGGGTAAGGCGTGAGTATATCAGGCGCTCCAAGAGTTTAGAGATGAAGGGGAGATTGGAGACTGGTCTGTAGTTGTTTGTGCAGGATGGGTCGAGGGTGGGTTTCTTTAGTAATGGAGTAATGATAGAGTGTTGGCTTTATTGGCTTGTTGCATCTAATAGCAGCCGCCAATGGCTCTATCGCAATAGCGAACAGGAGCGGTGACAATGGACAGCCTTGCCTCGTTCCTCTATGCAGCTGTATTCCCGCGGACATTACCCCATTAATCTTAACTCTAGCTGTGGGTTGAGTATACAATAGCTGAATCCACGCTGTAAATTGAGGACCACAGCCCATACTATGCAGCACTCTCCACAGGTATGACCATTCTACAGAGTCAAAGGCTTTATGGGCATCAAGTGAGGCTATCACCCTCCCACCTGGGTTATCAACTGGCAACTGCAGATTGAGATATAGTCTCCGTATATTGGCTGCTGTTGTTCTGTTGGGCATAAACCCCGATTGATCCATATGGATCAATGTATCAACAACACCAGTTAGTCGGTTCGCCAGCACTTTAGCTAGTATTTTCACATCAGCTGTCAGCAAGGATATTGGCCTGTATGACTCTGGAATTCCTGGATTCTTACCGTCCTTAGGAATCACCACTATCACCGCCTCCCGCATAGACGCAGGCAAAATCCCTTCTTTCATAGCCTCCTCAAACACTATTAATAGCTTGGGTAGCAGAATTTCTTCTAGGTGTTTGTATATTTCCGCAGGAAGACCGTCTGCTCCCGGGGCCCTCTCATTAGTCATGCCATACAGAGCCATCTCCAACTCCTCTACTGTGATAGGAGACTCCAACTTATCCCTATCTTCCATAGATAGTGTCGGAAGCAGTCCCGCTCCCAGAAATGCCTCCGCCCCCCCTTCCCCTCCCATTCTAATCGATGAATAGAGGTTCTGGTAAAAATCTGCGAAGACCTCCAGAATTTCGGGCGTCTCAGTAACCCTTGTCCCCTTTGCAGTATCCATACTATGTATAAATGAGCTGCCTCTCTGGGCTGCAGCTATAATCGACAATAGATGACCAACTTTTTCCCCTTCTTCATAGAATCTAATCTTCTGAAAAGCCTGCTTCTTAGTTGCTTTATCTAGTAATAACCTATTGACCCTTTCATGTGCCTGCCTAAGTGTCAGTTGAGTGTCGGGTGTAGCGTGCTGTGCCATTTCTATTTCCGCCCTAGTTAGGGCTTCCAGACTATCCACCTCATCTCGCTTAGTTTGTGTCTTTCTCCAACATATATCCCTGTATAGAATTCCCCGGAGATATGCCTTCATGGCGTCCCATACCACCAGAGGATGAGCACTATCATCATTATGGACAAAGAATTCCCCAATCTCCCGCATGATGCCCTGCATATTTATATGTTGTATCCAGGCCGGATGTAACTTCCACTCTCCCCTTATCCCCCCTCTCAAACGCTCCCGTTTAATGGACACAAGGATGGGAATGTGGTCCGAGATCACTTTCGGTAAGTATTGCACATCCCCCACCACTGCATTCATCAACTCATTAGCTAATGCCATGTCGATGCGGGATAGGGTATTATAAGAAGCTGAATAGCAGGAGAAGCACTGTTTCCCGTCATTTCTTACCCTACAAATGTCCATCAAACCAATTTCCCGAACTAAATTGCCAAATGGGGTTATAGTGTCACTCAATACTCCCAACAGCCTCCTATTCCTGTCCCAATAAGAGTCTATTACATTATTATAGTCACCCACTACCAAAAGAGGCATTACTCCCCCTCTTCCTGAGAATTCCCAAGTCTCCCTCAGCTTAGTACTCGAGTAGGGGGGTGGAATATAAATAGCGGCAATGCACATAAGGTGGCCAAATAATTTACATTTGATGACTACACACTGCCCATCCGGGTCAATATGCACCTCTATTTCCTCATATTGTATTGAAGTATGAATTAGCACAGATACCCCCTTTGCGTAGCTAGAAAAAGTAGAGTGATAGGCCCTCTGTATCCATCGCCTATTCAAGAGTCTCGTTGTGTCCGGTAAAAGATGAGTCTCCAGGAGGCATACCACCGATGGGCCCTGGTCTTGTATATATTTGAATATAGCTGCCCTCTTAGTTTTGTCAGATAAACCCTTAACATTCCAACTTAGTACCTTAATTTCCCCCCCTCCATAGTGTTGATAACTGGAATTATTAATCGGTGTAGTTTTCCCCCTTGCTGTCTGAACCCATCCCTCCTCCCTCACCCTCCCCTTCACCCATCCCCCCCTCCTCTTCTCCCCCTTCCTAGTGCATATACTCTCAAAGAGAGCTGGGTAATCTGGTCCCTGGCCCCCTCCCCTCCCACTATGCTTCTACATTCATCTAATTGCATACGTAGAGCAACTATCTTCCCAGCTCCCTTCCCAGTCCTGTTGTGTAGGATAGAAGATCCCATTGTATAACATCATCAATAATATTATAAAACATATATACAATTCAAATTTTGGAAACTATAACAATAAACACCCCCGCTGTGCACAACATTGGGCAACCATCAAATCTCAATCATCTCGCCCCGCCAAAGCCTAAATCTCAACCATATGCCAGTGGATCTAAAGAAGATCATATTCAGGAGAGCAAGAGGCGTATAATAAAAGGGCCAAAGAACCGATGGCAAAAAAAAAAAAAAAAAAAACAGGCAGGAAAACCAGGAATAAGGCCGAAGCCTACCAAAAATCAGTTCTTCGACAGGAAAAAAACGGTTAAGAATTCCTTGCGAGACACTGAAAGATGTAATATGTCCTCAGCTGACCATCTCAGGCATAGTCCTCTTGACTAATCAATCAATTCCAGCTCATGTCTTCCCCTGGAGTTTATGTGCATTAATGTCAATCCATTGGTTAGCTTCTATCGGATCGATGAAAAATTGCACTTTATCAAGCGCCACCACCCTTAGTTTAGCCGGGAAAATCATGGAGTACTGCACTCCCAGCTCTCTAAGATGCTTCTTTACTCCTCCAAATTGCATACGCTGTTTTTGGACTGCAATAGAAAAGTCTGGGTAGATAGCTACTTTTTCACCATTCATGGCAAGATCCCCCATCTCTCTCTCCCTCCTTAGAATTATGTCTCTATCCCTATAATGGAGAAGCTTAGCAAGCATAGTGCGTGGCCCCCTACCCGGTGGTTGTGGCTGCATGGGAACTCTGTGTGCACACTCCACAGCAAAAAACCTGGTCAGAGTATCTGTGCCAAATTTCTCCCTGAGCCACTCTTCCATAAATTCTGTGGGGTTTCTCCCTTCTGATTTTTCCGGGAGGCCAACAATCCTTATATTATTACGTCTAGAGCGATTCTCTAGATCATCATTTTTGCCCACTATTTCAGAGATTTGCTGAGCGAATCTTTTTTCTGCTTTCTGGAGTTTAGTGATGTGGTCCTCTGCTTGTCCCACTCTCTTTTCTACCTCTTCTGTTGTGGTATCAGCTTTTTTCATATCTTTTTTTAAACCAGCCACTTCAGATTGAATTCCCAGAACATGCTGTGTCAGCGTGGTTAAGGCATTCTTACAGAAGGAGACCGCAGCAAATATGTCCTTCAGTGTGGGATTCTCATGATCCTCCCCTGCCTCCTGGGTCTCACCTGCCCCCACCACAGCTCCTCCATTTTGCGGCTGCTCCTCTTCCTCCCCCATCTCTCCGAGGGAATCCTCTGAATCATGCCTCCAGATCGCAGGGAATCCTCCTCAGTTCTAGCAAACTTCTTCAGCTTAGCTGCAGCCTCCATACATCTCTGACATTCAGTGTTGGCTCTCTCCGCCTCCTTCCTGGCCTCAGCTCCATCTTGTGAGCTGAGTACATCTCCCCTTCCTGCATCTTTCTGTCTCCTGCGGGTCATGGCTCCTCACCAGGGCTTCAGAATGCAGCTGCAGGTAGTCTCCCCCTTATCTATCTGATCGTCTGGCTGAGGATATCAGTGGTGTCAGCGGGGCTGCGAATTACTCCAGGCACCAGAGGGAGAAACAGACCCTGCTTCCTTTCACATTGCCTGCCAGGCCACGCCCCCCCACGAGTTTTGTTTCTACCAAACAGTTCTACCTTGGATTCATCAGACCATACAACCTTCTCCCAATACTCATCTGGGTAATGCAAATGCTCTCTAGCAAACTTCAGATGGGTCCGGACATGTACTGCCTTATCAGGGTCTAGCACTGCAGGATCTGAGTTCCTGGCGGCGTAATGTGTCTGTTACACCCCAGACTCTCACCTGGCGACCGCCTCCTCCCGGCGCCCTCCCAGTCCGCTCTCACGCCGTTCCTCGTCTGGCTTTGCAGGGTCACGGCGCGTCAGAGGTCCGCACATGCGCGCTCGCTCTTCCCCGGCTGCCAGGCATCCTGGGAGCTCGTGACCCGGTGGCTCCGCCCCATCATGGCGGCGCCCACCGGATATTTCTGCTTGGCGTCTTGGCAGGTAAGACTATCTCTGTGGCGCTAAGCATTCTTTGCGCAATGTCACCCCCGACTCTCAGGTCCCTGTGCACCCTCTGTGCTGCGGTCAGCTTTCTGCCTTGTTTCTTGCCTGGCTTCCCGGTCCTGTGTCTCCCTGCTCTCGCTCCCTCCTCTCGTCCTACCTCCCTCTCCTGTTCCTCTGCTAGCCATCCTGTATTACTACCGTGCCTGTTTCCTCGCCTGTACCGCTGCCTCTGTAGTTAGCTGTGTATTTTGCCTCTTCCATCTTATCTTAGTCTCCTTGTGTCCCCCTTCTATTTCAGCTATTGGTCTTTGCTCGTCCTGATCCATCCCGAACCCCTCAGCTTGTCTCCTCCTGCCTCGGGTCCATACCCTCTCTCGTATGCTCTCCTGCACTCTGATCTTCTCTCCTGTAAACACCCCGGGTCGTCCCTTTGGTTCCGGCTGTCGTGGTTCCATCTCCCTTGGGCTTGCCCCTAACACTCCCTGTATAGGGGGTGGTCATCACCTGGTCCGCTCGCCCTTGGGGACTCTGGAGCCATGACCCAGAGGGTCCACTCTCTGGTTCCTACCAAGAACCCTAACAGAACAAACAGACTAGCTCTTTCTGAGCCGCAGCGGCTCCAGTGGGGTCCATGGCCTATTTGCAGGAGAATCAAACCCATATCATGGCTTTCATGAAGTCTATGGACTCCCGTCTCTCCGCGCTCCAGGCCTCCGATCCAGGGAACGCCTCCCAATTGGCTGGACTGCAGCAAGAGCTGGTTCAGCAGAGAGATACCAAGACCCATATCCTCAGCTATATGGCCTCTGTAGACGACCGCTTACTCTCCCTGCAGTCGGCCGCCGCATCCCCCGCCCTAGCTTTGGCTCCTCACCCACCTCCCCGCCTAGCTAAGCCACCTCCTTACAACGGGGACCCCAAGCTGTGTCGGGGTTTCCTGAACCAGTGCCGCCTCCACTTTCAACTCCTGTCTCACCAGTATCCCACTGAGCGGGCCAAGGTGGCTTTTATTGTCTCCCACCTTGAGGGAGACTCTTTTGCATGGGTTAACCCTCTGGGAGCATGACGATCCTGTGGTCTCCCAGCTAAGTACCTTTTTTGAGACATTTCGTCGAGTGTTCGACGAGCCGGGTCGCCTGGCCTCTACCACGGAATCTTTAACCTTCCCCAGGGATCCCAAACTGTGGGTCAGTACGCCATCCAATTTCGTACCCTGTCCCCTGATTTGGGATGGAACAACGAAGCGTTGGTAGGGGTCTTCTGGCGAGGACTCGTGGGTCGAATTAAGGATGAGTTGGCTGGTCGCGACACCCCCACTGCCTTAGAAGATCTGATTTCGCTGGCCACACGTATCGATCTTCGATTCCAAGAACGTGCTCGTGAGAGGAGACTTCCCCGTTCTTCCCCAGGTATCCGTGGACCGCCCTGTCCTCGGTCCGGGACATCCGCTTCAGCTTCAATGCCAGAACCCATGCAAGTGGACCGGCTCAGACTATCTGGACATGCTGTGATGAGAGGCGCACCCAGGGTCTCTGTTTCTACTGTGGCAGTGCCTCATTTGATCTGTGCCTGCCCGGAACGCCCGTAAAACTCCTCCGCCTAGGTCAGGTAAGAGAGGCCTCCCTAGGTATATCTGATACATCTCTACCCCTCACTCTGTCCGTCCTGTTGCACATTGGTGGTAAACGTTTTTCTTTGGCAGCCTATGTGGATTCCGGCGCAGTAGGAAATTTTATTAGGCTCGAGGAGGTCCTTAAATTTTCGGTCCCGGTTAAAACTTTAGAGACTCCACGGATCCTCGCTTCCGTGGACGGCAAACCCCTTCAAGAGGCCATTACCCTAGTCACCCATGAGGTAGAACTCCAGGTAGGGGCCTTGCACAATCGCCTTTTATGTCTTAGCGGGCATCTCTCATCCTATTCTTCTTGGCCTTCCCTGGTTACGGGCACAAGAGCCTACCTTAGACTGGCATAAGGGCAATATTTTGCGCTGGGGGGAGTCCTGTGGAGCGAGGTGTCTGCTGCCGGTGCGTCCCGTGGGTGGTCCCCGTTCCATTTCCCCTGGGTTGCCCATCGCTTACAGTTCTTTTTCGGACATCTTTAACAAGAAGGAAGCCGAGAACTTCCCGCCGCACCGACCCTACGATTGCCCCATCGATCTCGTCCCTGGAGCCATCCCTCCGAGGCGTAGGATTTACCTGCTCTCGCCGGCAGAGACGCAAGCCATGTTGGAGTATGTTCAAGAGAATTTGGCCAAGGGTTTCATACGAAAGTCTTCCTCTCCTGCAGGCGCAGGTTTCTTTTTTGTCAAGGATGGCTCGCTCTGTCCGTGCATCGACTACAGAGGTTTAAACAGCATTAAAATAAAGAACAAGTACCCGTTACCCCTCATCCCCGAACTCTTTGATCGCCTGAGAAGAGCACAAATATTTACCAAACTTGATCTTCGAGGAGCCTATAACTTGGTCCGAATTCACGCTGGGGATGAGTGGAAGACTGCGTTCAACACTCGTGACGGTCACTATGAGTACCTTGTTATGCCTTTTGGCCTCTGTAATGCACCAGCAGTATTTCAGGAGCTCATCAACGATATTTTTCGGTATCTCCTCTACTCTTGTGTCGTGGTTTATCTAGACGACATCCTTGTCTTTTCTCCGGATCTCTCTACCCATCGGCTAGATATACTGCAAGTTTTACAACGTCTAAGAGAGAAACACCTTTTTGCCAAGTTGGAGAAATGCATCTTCGAGCAACCGTCCATGCTTTTTCTAGGTTACATCGTCTCGAAGTCTGGTCTGAAGATGGATCCCGAGAAATTGTCCGCTGTCCTTAACTGGCCTCGTCCCCTTGGACTCAAAGCCATTCAACGCTTCCTCGGCTTTGCCAATTATTATAGGCAATTCATCCCTCATTTCTCCACCTTAACCAAGCCTATCTCTGCTCTCGTACGCAAAGGGGCAAATCCCAACCTCTGCTCCCCTGAGGCAGAGGACGCCTTCCAAACTCTGAAGAAGGAATTATCTACAGCGCCTGTTCTCCACCATCCGGATGCCGATAGGCCCTTCATTCTCGAGGTCGACGCATCATCTGTTGGAGCAGTTCTTCTGCAAAGAACCTCCACTGGTCGGGCTGTCACATGTGGATTCTTCTCTAAAGCCTCTTCTCCTCCCGAACGCAATTATTCCATTGGGGACAAGGAACTACTTGCAATAAAACTGGCTTTAGAGGAGTGGCGTTAACTTCTCGAAGGAGCCGTCCATCCCTTCACCATATTTACCGACCACAAGAATTTGGCCTACGTTCAGTCTGCTCAAAGGCTCAACCCTCGGCAAGCCAGATGGTCCTTATTCTTTGGACGCTTTGACTTCGAGCTCCACTTTCGGCCGGGTAATAAGAATACTAAAGCAGATGCTCTATCGAGGTAGTTTCTTCCTGCCGATGAAGAGGAGAGTCCTGCCCACATCATCGATCCAGCCAAGATCATCACCTTAGCTCCTCTAAGTCTGGTCAATCCACCACCTGGCAAGACCTTTGTTTTGGACCATGACAGAGTAAGGGTTCTGCGTTGGGGACACTCCTAAAGTCGCCGGGCATGCCGGAGCCAAGAAGACTCTATCCCTCATCTCCCACCATTATTGGTGGCCCTCGCTCCGCCAGGACATCTTAGAGTTCACCGCTTCTTGCTCCTCCTGCGCCCGAAACAAGGTCCCAAGACAATTGCCCTCTGGTCTCTTGCATCCGTTGCCTGTACCTTCGGTCCCTTGGAGCCATATCGCCATGGATTTTATCACGAATCTACCTCCGTCTTCCAATTGTACTGTCATTTTGGTGGTGGTGGATCGTTTTTCCAAAATGGCCCACTTCATCCCTCTGTCTGGTCTGCCTTCTGCTCCCGAGTTGGCAAAGATCTTCTTGCACCATATTTTCCGACTTCATGGTTTTCCCCGGCACATCGTGTCAGATCGCGTTGTTCAGTTCACCTCTCGTTTCTGGAGAGCCCTCTGCGGCTTAATGAAGGTAACCCTGGATCTCTCCTCTGCCCACCACCCGCAATCCAACGGCCAAGTGGAGCGAGTCAATCAAGTGTTAACCTCCTATCTTTGGCATTTTTCTAACGCACACCAGAGCAATTGGGTCTCGCTGCTTCCGTGGGCCGAATTCGCCTACAACAACCACCCCAACGAATCCTCTTCTAAGTCTCCCTTTTCTGTGGTTTTTGGGCAACATCCGGGCATTCCTCTTCCCATTTCCCCCGCCTCGGGCGTGCTGGCGACAGACTCCTTGTCCTCAGAATTCTCTAAAATTTGGGAGGAGACAAAAGGGGCCCTTGAGAGAGCTAGCGATCGGATGAAGAGGTACGCAGACAAGAAACGCCTTGAAGCCCCTCCTTATCATCCGGGCGACAGGGTCTGGCTATCCTCGCGCTTCATCCGACTTTTCCCTCTTATAAGTTGGGCTCGCATTATATTGGTCCCTTTGAGGTTTTGAGTCGCATCAATGACGTGGCCTATAAATTAAAACTACCTGCCTCTCTGCGGATTCCCAATACCTTCCACTTCTCGCTCCTCAAACCTACGGTGTTTATTCGCTTTCACCCAGCTTCGTCCCACTCTCCTCAGCCTAGCACCGCTGAAGACATCTTTGATGTCAAGGACATCTTGGCGAAGAAGACAGTCTGGGGGTAGGACCTTTTTTCTTATTGATTGGAAAGGGTTTTTTCCTGAAGAGAGGGCATGGGAGCCCCGGGAGAACATCAATGCCCCTCACATCATGAGGTTTCTGTCCCGCCTTAAGAAGGAGGGGAGTAAGAGAGGGGGTACTGTTACACCCCCAGACTCTCACCTGGCGACCGCCTCCTCCCGGCGCCCTCCCAGTCCGCTCTCACGCCGTTCCTCGTCTGGCTTTGCAGGGTCACGGCGCGTCAGAGGTCCGCGCATGCGCGCTCGCTCTTCCCCGGCCGCCAGGCATCCTGGGAGCTTGTGATCCAGTGGCTCTGCCCCATCATGGCGGCGCCCACCGGGTATTTCTACTTGGCGTCTTGGCAGGAAAGACGCCTGTTTGTCTATCTCTGTGGCGCTAAGCATTCTTTGCGCAGCGTCACCCCCGACTCTCAGGTCCCTGTGCACCCTCTGTGCTGCGGTCAGCTTTCTGCCTTGTTTCTCGCCTGGCTTCCCCGTCCTGTGTCTCCCTGCTCTCGCTCCCTCCTCTGTCCTCTCGTCCTACCTCCCTCTCCTGTTCCTCCGCTAGCCATCCTGTATTACTACCGTGCCTGTTTCCTCGCCTGTACCGCTTCCTCTGTAGTTATCTGTGTATTTTGCCTCTTCCATCTTTTCTTGTGTTCTGCCAGTACCCCTTGGTCCATTGTCTCCTTGTGTCGCCCTTCTATTTCAGCTATTGGTCTTTGCTCGTCCTGATCCATCCCAGACCCCTCAGCGTGTCTCCTCCTGCCTCGGGTCCATACCCTCTCTCGTATGCTCTCCTGCACTCTGATCTTCTCTCCTGTAAACACCCCGGGTCGTCCCTTTGGTTCCGGCTGTCGTGGTTCCATCTCCCTTGGGCTTGCCCCTAACACTCCCTTTATAGGGGGTGGTCATCACCTGGTCCGCTCGCCCTTGGGGACTCTGGAGCCACGACCCAGAGGGTCCACTCTCGGTTTCCTACCAAGAACCCTAACAGTGTCACTGATGGTATCCTTTGTTACGGTGGTTCCAGCTCTATGCAGGTCATTCACTAGGTGTCCCCCCCCGTGTGGTTCTGGGATTTGTTTCTCACCATCCTTGTGATGATTTTGACCCCAAGGGGTGAGATCTTGTGTGGAGCCCCAGATCGAGGGATATTATCAGTGGTCTTGTATGTCTTCCATTTTCTTATTATTGCTCCCACAGTTGATTTCACCGCACCAAGATGTTTGCCTATTGCAGACTCAGTCTTCCCAGCATGGTGCAGGGCTACAATTTTGTTTCTGGTGTCCAACAGGTGCCATTACTGCAGGCAATGAGTGTAGGACAGCGGAGCCTCTTAAAGAAGAAGTTACAGGTCTGTGAGAGCCAGAAATCTTGCATGTTTTTAGGTGACCAAATACCGTATTTTTCGCTTTATAAGACGCAACTAGATTTTAGAGGAGGAATATAAGAAAATATTTTGAGCCAAATACTGTGCAAAAAACTTTAATTAAATAACAAAATATTTTAATATAGTAGACTCAACAGCAGCATTGTAGGTAACGTAAGAACAGTCCCATGTACCGTAAGTAACAGCAGGAACCGTGTTCTGGCTAACAAGTGAGGAGAAACTTTATTCTTCAGGCACCACAATCTTCTAATCAGGGAATCCCAGGAATTCCTCATCACTGCCAAATAGTGTGTAAAAACTTTTAATACCGGTAAATAACAAAATATTATTTTAACATAGTAGACTCAACAGCAGCATTGAGTATGAGGGAAAAACAAACGACCAGAAAATCTCACAAGACATAAAATAATACAAAATATAATTTATTGATAAATTAACACACAGGATATGTGGAAACACAGTGAGGTGGGAGATCCAAAACTGCTTGTACATGCAGAAAAGACCATGGGACACACATACACAGGAGGGAGGGGGTAAGTATAAATCACATATAGTGCCTTACTGCAAATAGATTCAATTATGCTTGCTCAAAGCAAAATTACACATCCCCCAAAAAGGCCTCATAAAGTGCACACTACCAGACATATATCAATGAAAAGTGTCAGCATTCAATGATGAAGATATAAGAGCTAAATTCATACCTGGTAAGGATAAGAGGCGTGCCGCCCAGTGTGTGTCCCCCCCAACGCGCGTTTCGGCGTGAAATGCCTTTCTCAAGGGGTGATAGGAAGGAGTGAGTGAGGGGATTAAAACCGCAGTGTCCACCAATCACAGACGCAAGAGCCACTCGTGACTAGTACAACCAATCAGGTAGCGGCTATTCAGTTGTAGTCACCGGTTAGCATCAGAGTATAATTGTGCCTCAGTATATCCACGTCATGTCCGGACCGCCTCCTGTGACGCACGCATCACCGCGGCAACTGGAGACGCCGGGCGGCGTCGGCGTCAGCCATCTGGTGACGTCACAGTGGGTGTGACTACCACCAGACCAGCAAGGACGCCGAGAGCCACCGGGTGTCACAGAAGCCGCAGAGCGCGTGCGTACCAGCGGTCGTCGTGAGATGGCATTGTTAATACTGGCTAAAAACCGGGAGCGAATATAAGATTATATTATTATAAGCAAGCACCGATTTGGTTCAATTAGATGTGGCCGTATAATAATGATTATTAGTATTTAAGTAGCAAATATATAGATCACACATGGTAAATGATTGTGTATATACAAAATTCAGAGCAGGATAATGGATGAAAAACCCCACAAGGCAAGATCGTTACGCCATTCAAATTATGATATACAATTACTGATATAGAAGCACAATTGAAACTGTGTCTACATGAATACTCTGAATTGATAACTATTATTGCCATAATATTTACAGAGATATTAAAAATTAAATATACATGTAGAAATATCACATGAACAGATTTGTTATAATGTAACAAAAGGAATATACATGTCACAATATCCTGATCATGCAATTTAAATCACCACAAATGACATAACAAATCCCCAACTGGGCAATAGTATACATCAATTAAAATACAACTTGAATGAAATAACCATAGGCTGTAAGATAGTACAAGTCAAGATGAATAAATCCCGCGACGTGACTAGAATCTGTGATCATATAACGCATCACCATCCAAATAACGGCCCACACCACATGAGGTGTGCATGCGAAGATGGACAAAGACTAAATAAAAAAGAATAAAAATATGAGAATGATAATTAGAAGAAAACTATTACCTGCAATGTACAAGAGAACTATAGATGTCAAAGCCAGAAAAGATGTTATAAAAATGGAACAAAGCTATTTGATTCATTTAAGCCCTTCGGGTGAACAGTGTCCAATGCCCAGATCCATCTTGTCTCACATTGAGATAATTTTTGGCTAATTTTTCCACCGCGGATATTTGGCTCAATAATGTCGATACCTCTGATTTTAAGTAACGAGCCGTCACAGCCGTGGTGCAATTTAAAGTGCCGAGGTAGTGTCCTAAGCGTGGTCAGATCATCATGGCCGGCTGCCGCCTGAATGCCCAGGATGTGTTCACGGGCACGTACTTTTAATTGACGAGTCGTCGTACCTATATAAATTAAATTACATGGACACAAGGCAAAATAGATTACATAACGAGAGGTACAAGAAATATGTCCCCTAATGTCATATGTCCTGGTGCCACTAGAATTAAAAAAGGAATCCGTACGTTCGATGTTTGGACAGGCGACACACCCACCACAAGGAAAACAACCACGCTTAGGACCACTACTACCAAAAATATTGGGCTTGGGTTCACCATGATAATGGCTATGCACCAAATAATTTCTGAGGTTCTTGGACCTCCTAATGGTTATACTAGGTACATTGGGAAGAATTTGCTTCAAAATTGAATCGGTTTGAAGGATGGGCCCTGCCTTCTGAATACAGTGTCTCATTTGTGCAAATTGAGAATGATAGCTAGTGATGAATCTAATTTTCTGAGGTGATCTTTTCACTTTTTGGTTATATAGCAGAGAATGTCTTGTAAAATGTTTTGCTCTATTATAAACTCGCTTTATGGACCGTTTACTATAACCTCTCTCTTGAAATCGAACTGAAAGATCCAAAGCCTGTCTTTCAAAGTCACAATCATCTGAACAGATTCTGCGCAACCGCAGAAACTGTCCAGTGGGGATGGAATTAATAAGTGACTTTGGATGTGCGGAAGATGCATGGAGTAACATGCTAGTTGATGTTTCCTTCCTGAAAATGGTAGTCTGAAGGATATCATCAGAATTGCGCTATACTGTAACATCCAAAAAATCAATTCTGTTAACATGTGCTTGATGAGTAATATGGATGTTGCGATCATTAGAATTAATACCATCCATGAATTTGCTCAATTGAGAAGAGCAACCCTGCCAGATTAGGAATATGTCGTTGATGTACCGCACCCAAAAGGGGATGCGGTCCAACGACGACCCCCAATCTGACAGGGGGAGGTCCCTCTCTCACAGCCCCAGGAACAGGTTGGCGTATGATGGCGCAAAAGATGCACCCATGGCTGTACCCTGGAGCTGTAGGTAGAAGGACCCCTTAAAGGTAAAAAAAAATTGTGCGTAAGTGAAAATTCTAGGAGTTCCAGAATCAGGTTGATGATCCCCACAGGCAGATTGGACATGTTCAAAAAGTATTTAGTAGCTGCCAAACCATCCGTGTGTCTTATATTTGTATAAAGTGATTCAACATCACCCGTTACAAGTATGGTATCACCCCCAATGTGGAGACCATCAACCCTTCTCAGGAACTCTCCAGTATCAAGAAGAAAGGAAGGGAGACTTTCCACAATCGGCTTTTATTTTGTAGTCAATCCAGCAATTAACCTTCTCTAAGTAATTGCCTGAACCCGAAATAATAGGGCGCCCTGGAGGAGACTCCACATTTTTATGCACCTTTAGTAAGAGGTACAATGTTGAAATGGTTGGTTCCTGAACCTGTAGTGCTGAAGCCAGTTCTTTTGTGACTATGCCAGTTTGTACGGCGCTATTCAAGATTTTTAATAGTTGTTCCATAAATATTGACAAGGGATTGAACGTAAGACATTTGTAACATATTTTATTACCCAGTTGTTTGAAAGCCTCCTTCTCATAGAGGGGCTTGGGCCAAATTACAATGTTACCACCCTTGTCGGCTGGCTTCAGCACTACATCAGGAAGAGCCTTCAAAAAATCTAACCTTTCTCGTTCCTGGGGACTTAAATTATACATACGTATTTTTCGCTTTATAAGACGCACCTAGATTTTATTTTAGAGGAGGAATATAAGAAAATATTTTGAGCCAAATAGTGTGCAAAAAACTTTAATTAAATAACAAAATATTTTAATATAGTAGACTCAACAGCAGCATTGTGGGTAACATGTAAGAACAGTCCCATGTACTGTAAGTAACAGCAAGAGCCATGTTCTGGCTAACAAGTGAGGAGAAATGTTAATCGTCAGACACCGCAGTCTTCTAGTCAGAGAATCCCAGTAACTCCTCATCACTGCTGTCATAATCTAGAAAGCTCAAGTACTCACAGTCATTAGTATCACTTTCCTCACTGTCCTCAAAGAAAACCATCTTCAGTGCCATCTAAGGCATTGCTAATGCCACATTTTTTTAATGACCTTATAACCGTTTCATCCTTTACTGATTCCCATGATGTTTTCACCCACTCACAAACTTGAGTGATACTGGGCCTCTTCATCCGTCCAGTTGGTGTCAGGTCATGATTGCCAGCAGCGATCCATTTATTCCACTGTTCTCGCATGTAGACTTTAAACGGCTTGTTTATAGAAACATCGAGAGGTTGTAGCTGGCTGGTAAGCCCCCCTGGAATTACCGCGAGATGGGTCTTCACTTCTTTAAACACTTTTTTTTGTGCTTTCACTAATATGTGCCCTAAACTTGTCTTGCACTAACAGGGATGTTTTTTCAGAAGCCCTCTAGGACGTTTGGACCACACTTTATCAACCCACAATCTCATTCCGTTCTCATCCATCCATCCTTTCTCGTGAACGTGCACAACTCCTCCTCATTGGATAGCTTCTTTGGGCATGTTCTTTCTTTTAAAAATTAACATTGGTGGCAGTTTCGTGCCATCGGCACAGCAGTTTTCTTCATGTCCTGCAGTTTTTACCGTTACGGTTTTGGCACCCTTTGCATCAACAGTCCTGTTGGATGGCACGTCAAAGGTTAAAGGGACTTTATCCATATTCCCAATCTGGCCTAATTCATATCCATTGTTTTTTCTGCTGTCAATTACAAATTTGTGGAAAAACAGAATCTTTGCTTCATATTCTTGTGGCATTTTTTGCGCAATTCTAGTTTTAGTGCGCATAGCAAGGCCACATCTCATAAATCTGAAGCACCATGATGATGATCCAGTGAAGTCATTGATGCCTTTCTCAGCAGCAATCCGCTTGGCTTCGAATATGATCATTTTTGTTGAGACCGAAATGCCATTATTTCTGTGGTGTATGATCCATTCTTTTACGTCCACGTCTCTGGCCACTTTGCACCACGCCTACGAAGACCAGATCTGCTTTTTGCAGCTCATCCTCCTGTTTCCTCCACTCTCTTATCATTTTTTCAGTGGGAGGCGGTCCAAAATGTCTCTCCACTGCTCTGTTCCCATGCTCTTTAGCGTATTTGATAACTTCCAGTTTAAGGCTGTGTGCCCACGATGCGATTTTTAAGCATTTTTGCCGCGATTTTCGGCACGAAAACGCTGCGAAAACGTTTAAAAATCGTGTACAGAACACCCACATGCATTCCTATGGCATTCCGCACATGCTGTGCTAATGCTGCGCTTTTTTCCGCGGCGGAATCACATCACGGAAAAAATCGCAGCATGCTCATTCTTTTGTGCGGAATCGCAAATAATTGCCGCGATTCCGCACCCATAGGAATGCATGAGAATCGCTTACTTCCCGCATGTGGCTATGCCCACCATGCGGGAAGTTAAGCGTCTCATGTGCGGTTGGTACCCACGGTGTGGAGGAGAGGAGACTGTCCTCCAGGCCCTGGGTACCATACCCCTGTAAAAAATAAAAAATCGGGGTATATTTACCTTCCGACGTCCCGCGCTGCATTCCCGGCCTAAGCGTTCCCAGTAATGCCTTGCGGCAAGGTCCTGTGATGACGTAGTCTCGCGTGACTAGCGGTCTCGCGAGATCGCTATAGTAACGCGAGACCAACGTCATCACAGGTCTCGCAAGGCATTACTGGGAACGCTGAGGCCCGGGATGGCAGCGCGGGATGTCGGAAGGTAAATATACCCCGATTTTTTATTTTATTTTACCATTTTTACCATTTTATCTTTTACTATTGATGCCACATAGGGTGGCAGTACAGTATTGAAACAATTTTCAGCTCTGTCCTTCATAGTTATGGGGGCTGTTGTGAGTTCATTTTCCCCTTCGTCACTGAGATCTGGTGAACTCCCTATTCTGGTAAAGGAAGGTAATGAGCCTGATTATCAGGCACCTGAGCCTAATGATGATGACTGGCTGAGTGGAGTCACAGACTGGATATAAGGCTGCCGACGCCCTTCTGCCCTGCGGGTGATTTCTCTGTGGACTTCTAGGAGACCAGTCTGATTCCTGCTCCTCTAAAGCTAAGTTTTCTGCTTTGCCTGTTAGCATTTGTGTTTTGTTTGCCTTGCTTTTCTGGATTCTGCCATTCCCTGCTGGGGTGAGCTGAATCTCCTTTTGCTGGTTGCTCTGTCTTCAGAATATTCCTGAGTACTGACATAGCCTTTTTGAAGCCTAGCGTCTTCAGGGCCTTTTTCACTGTCAGTCTGTTGGCTCTTATTTTCATAGGGTTTTTCACGGATTGCAGACAGCAGCCTTCCTGTCCTTTCCTATCTAGTTAGCTTGGGCCCCGTCTTTGCTCAGTCTATCTTTCTGTCTGTCTGTGTTAGTGTTCTTTCTTCTTGCTTCACTGTCATTATATGTTGGGGGCTGCCTTTTGCTTTGGGGTCTGCTCTGGGGCAGTTTAGATTTCCCTTGCTGTCTTTAGACTATATAGTCCTCCGGCTGTGATCGAGGGGTCTAGGGCATCGTAGTAACCCCCCACGGCTACTGCTAGTTGTGTTGATAGGTTCAGGGGTCTGCAATCCGATAGCTGCCAACTTCTCTGGTTTTCTGGACTTAGCTAGCATTTCTGTTTTTGCCTCCTACGGTGACTCATTCATAACAGGGGGCATTGCAACTGAGAGCATGAATGAATACGGTACTATTGCTGTAGAAAAGACATGGACCGTACATCCAAAAATCGCAAGTTGATCTAGTGGTGTTAGGCAAAAATGTACCATGTTCGACTGAACAAGAAGTTTTTAGTTTTCCGTAACATTATGGTCAGACTTATGAAGCTTATGAATCTCAGTGTGTCCATAGCTTTAAATACTGTAGCTTTAAAGGTGTGGAGCAATGTGCCGACCACCACCACAGCTGCAATGAACCAGCAGGGTGGGTACCTGGTGCCCCACAGTACCCATGCTGCAAGGCTGGAGACTGCAATAGGGGTTCCGCCTATTTTTGCTCACTAAGAGTTTCGCCGTCATGTGCTAGCGGCTTCATACAGTCTACCGTAATTACGGTAGAATGTTAAACTAAGAACCCCATGTTCAGTTTCATTTTGCCTAAGTGGCATTAGATGAACTTATGATTTTAGATGGGTGGCCCATGTCTTTCTCTACACCTGTGATGAAGAAAAACATTGTTATGGGGGATCTGCAGGGTACACACTTATGGGGGGGATCTGCGGATGATGCACTGTTATGGGGAATCTGTGGTGACACTTATGAGGATCTGTGGTGACGCACTGTTATGGGGAATGTGGTGACACACTGTTATGAGGATCTGCGGTGACACTGTTATGAGGATCTGTGGTGACACTGTTATGAGGATCTGTGGTGACACTGTTATGAGGATCTGTGGTGACACACTGTTAAGAGGATCTGTGGTGACGCACTGTTATGAGGATCTGTGGTGACACTGTTATGAGGATCTGTGGTGACACTGTTATGAGGATCTGTGGTGACACTTATGAGGATCTGTGGTGACGCACTGTTATGAGGATCTGTGGTGACGCACTTTTATGAGGATCGGTGGTGACGCACTGTTATGAGGATCTGTGGTGACGCACTTTTATGAGGATCCGTGGTGACACACTGTTATGAGGATCTGTGGTGACGCACAGTTATGGGGGATCTGCAGGGTACACACTTATGGGAGGATCTGCGTATGACACACTGTTATGGGGAATGTAGTGACACACTTATGAAGATCTGTGGTGACACACTGTTATGGGGAATGTGGTGACACACTGTTATGGGGAATGTGGTGACACTTATGGGGAATGTGGTGACACACTGTTATGGGGGATCTGTGGTGACACACTGTTATGAGGATCTGTGGTGACGCACTGTTATGGGGGATCTATGGTGACGCACTGTTATGAGGATCTGTGGTGATGCACTGTTATGGGGGATCTGTGGTGACGCACTGTTATTAGGATCTGTGGTGACACACTGTTATGAGGATCTGTGATCTGTGGTGACACACTGTTATGAGGATCTGTGGTGATGCACGGTTATGAGGATCTGGTGACACACTGTTATGGGGGATCTGTGGTGACACTTATGGGGGATCTGTGGTGATGCACTGTTAGGGGGATCTGTGGTGATGCACTGTTAGGGGGATCTGTGGTGATGCACTGTTATGGGGGATCTGCAGGGTACACACTTATGGGTGGATCTGCGGATGACACACTGTTATGGGGAATCTGGTGACGCACTGTTATGAGGATCTGTGGTGACGCACTGTTATGGGGAATCTGCAGGGTACACACTTATGGGAGGATCTGCGGATGACACACTGTTATGGGAATTTGTGGTGATGAACTGTTATGAGGGCTCTGGTGGCACACTGTTATGGGTGATCTGTGGTGACGCACTGTTATGGGGGATCTGTGGTGACGCACAGTTATAAGGGATCTGTGGTGACGCACTGTTATGGGTGTTCTGTGGTGACGCACTGTTATGCGGAATCTGTGGTGACGCACTGTTATGGGGGATCTGTGGATGACGGAGTTATGGGGGTTACACCAAATATGGCTACAACCAGGGCCGGTGTTAGCACCCGATGTACACGGGCAAGTGCCGGGGCCCTGACGAGACGGGGGGGCCTACTCGGCACCTGAACAAGTTTTTTTTTTATGTATAAGTCCGGGGTCAGTCAACCGCCCTCCGCAAAACATCATAATCACTAGTATCTTTTTTTCCTGTGAAAGCGCGTGGTCCACATGTTACTGCTCATTAAGGTCATATATATGGATACCACCCATTTCTGGATGCTTTAAGTATGTTTTTGGTCATTGTTCTGTTGGAAGACGCAAACCCAGCTTTCTGACACCGGGCACTACAATGAGATCCAAAATCCTTTGGTAATCTTCATATTTCATGATGTCATGTAGACTATAAAGGCACCCAGTGTCAGAGGCAGCAAAATGTCTTTGAACCTCTACCATATTTGACTGTAGGTACTGTGTTCTCTTCTTTGTAGACCTTTTTCAGTAAACAGTAGAATGATGTGCTTTACAAAAAAGTTCTATCTTTGTCTCAACTGCCCGCAAGACGCTTTCCCAGAAGGATTTTGGCTTACTCACAAACTGCAGTCTAAAAAAAGTATCTGTATCAGTAGTGGGTTGCTTTTGGGTCTCCTGCCATACCTTTTCATTTAATTCAAATGTCAACTTATAGTTTGCACTGACACTGATGCAACCGGAGACTGCAAGACAGCCTGAATTTCTTTGGAACTTGATTGGGGCTGCTTATCTTAATCTAGACTATCCTGCGTTGCAACTTTTCATCAATTTTTTCTCTGTCATCCACGTTCAAGGAGATTAGCTACAAAGCAAATATTGAATCACCTCCCATTTTTACCTGGTTTCAGGTGTGATTTTCATATTGTCCACATCTGTTACTTGCCACAGGTGAGTTTGAACGAGCATCGCACGCTTGAAACAAAGTTGCCTATGCACAGTTTTTTTAAGGTGCCAACAATTTTGCCAGGCCCATTTGGGGAGTTTTGTGTGAAATTATGTCCAATTTGCCTTTTTTTCTTTTTTCCTTTTTTTTGTGTGTTGTTCCAATACACACAAATGACGTGTATAACTAAACGTGTAATTTCAATAATTTTCTAAGATAAATACTTCATTTTCTGGAACATGTAATAAATTATATATATAGTGCTTTGTGTATACAGATGTGTATATGCATGCGCTCTGTGCATACGTGTTTTTATATATAATTCTGCTTTGATCGCAATAGTAACTTGAACTTGCGGTTCCTCAAAGCGTGCTAACATTCATTGCAACTAGACCACAACATTGGACTGCAGTTCTTACATTAGTGCAGGAAAGATGTATATCTTTGTACCGTGTTAGCCAGTAGATAGAAAAATATTCAGGATTGAGAGTCCTCAGTAGTTGATACCTTTTAATGGCTAACTGAAAAGATGGTAATACATTGCAAGCTTTCGAGACTACTCAGGTCTCTTCATCAGGCTAGACTAATACAAAATCTGAAGTCACATATTTATGCACAATACAGCCTAGAAAAAATGCAATAGATAAGACAAGTGACGTGAAGCAGAACTATCAATATGGGAGAGGGAGAAAGATAAATATAAACATTGGACCAGTTCATAGATAAGGAGTCTGGATGTTTTATGGTCCTCTGATTGGGGTCTAGTTCTGTGTTGCCCTGCAAGGTTTTAAAAGGAAAGGTAACTTCACATCTCAGAGAGAGAGACGAGTTTGGGAGTACAAATTTATGACGAACTTTGACACTCTCAGTGCTGGAATGAATGTGTCGCATGGATTTATGTCTTTTTACATCAATTAAGGAATTTCCTTTTAAAACCTTGCAGGGCAACACAGAACTAGACCCCAATCAGAGGACCATAAAACATCCAGACTCCTTATCTATGAACTGGTCCAATGTTTATATTTATGTTTCTCCCTCTCCCATATTGATAGTTCTGCTTCACGTCACTTGTCTTATCTATTGCATTTTTTCTAGGCTGTATTGTGCATAATTATGTGACTTCAGATTTTGTATTAGTCTAGCCTGATGAAGAGACCTGAGTAGTCTCGAAAGCTTGCAATGTATTACCATCTTTTCAGTTAGCCATTAAAAGGTATCAACTACTGAGGACTCTCAATCCTGAATATTTTTTACATTAGTGCAGCCATTTGTGTGTTATGTGTTCTTAATTAGGAGTGTCTGTTGTCACTTACAGGAAAACTGTCATTCTTAACTGTGTGTAAGTAGCAGAAGTAGAATTGGGGATTTTTTGTTAATACAGTTGTGCCATCCAGGGACTACCCCATACTGTCACAGCATTGAAGCGTACATCCTTTACATTTAAAGGTGGTGTCCGTTCAAAACTGATAACAAAGTTCTACGTACCCTCCGGTCCTGGGTCTGAAACCGGCCAATCCCTGCAGCACACAGTGTGTACACTGGGAGGATTCATAAGTCTGCAGACATTCAGAGTGACTGCAGACTTATCAGTTTTGAGTAGACAATTCCTTTAAGAGTGTAACACATTTCTTGTGTTTGTGTGGCATCATCTGATTTGCTATTTCTTTTTCTTCACCCTGCATAGTTCACCATTTAAACCCTTGAGGAAGACCTTGCTGCATTTCCCTAGAGCACCTGCCAAGAATTGAATGGAGGTGCTAAGACATATTGAGGTGAGCTCTACCAGACTCCCTGTTTACAATGTCGGCTTAAAGGGGTGTTACATTTAAAATTTAAAAATGGCCAAAGAAAATATATTTTTGGCTGCCAGATGCTTATTTTGCCCGTTCTACACCATGAATCCATGACATTTTGACAAGTGCTGATCCAAATATTATTCCTATTAGGGAAAAGCAACAGGTTTGTTATTTGCAAAAAGAAGAAACAATAGAGGTTTATACCCTTAACTTCCTATAATGAGTATTTGCTGAGTTTTTGTTGCTGCATATTTTGCCTGTGCAGTTCCCATAAGAGGGACTAAAATATAAAAGTTTAAATCAGTTTACTTTCCCCATTCAAAAATAAAATTGTAAAATAAAATTAATAAACATTTAGCTGTATCTGTAAAAACCTGATCAATGAAAATGTAACAATATTTTAACAATAAGATAAACGTTGTAGAGTAATAAAAATTGAAATGCCAAAATATGCAAAGAAAAGAGATCAAAACTTTATATGTACCCTAAAATGGTGGTAAAAACTACAACTCGGTGCATAAAAATGAATTCCCTCCCAAAGTTCCATTGACAGAAAAATTAAAATAGTTATGGCTGCTAGAAATTGTCAATAGAGACAAAAAGTTCTGGTTAAGAATTATTTATTTTTAAGGTGGGCGCGTCTAGACGGCCATGTGAAGAGGACACACTGAGCTTCGCTCTGCACTACAGCCTGTCATTTCCACGGCTATTAGCAGTGAAATATGGATTCCTTGCCCGGAAGGCAGGAGGAAAGTCCCAGAAATAAATGTAGAAGCTTAAAGTGCACTCAGGCATGACAAGAAGCAAGTATCAGGAGGAGCAGAGTGAGCTAGCGTACCTTCCAACATGGAGCTTCCTTCCCCGACATCATGCCAGAGTGAGAGCAGCTGCTGCAGCAAAGCTGGGGAGATTTGCTGGACTCACCTTAGACCCTGAGGACCCTTCAGATTATTTACCACCTGATCCAGTATGCTCTTATGCTCGCAGGGGGAGAAAGAAACAGTCTGTGCTGAGTAGGCAATATGGCTCCGCTCTCACAGCAACAGTTCAACAGGATATACAGAGCACTAACAACACCTATGGAGATCCAGCCAGTGTTTCTGGGCAAGAGGCTACACTACAAGATGTTTTCTCTGCTGTAAAATCCTGCAGCCTCTCTTTAGAAACTCTCAACAAACACATAGGAGGGCTTATTAATCTAATCATGCAAAACATGCAGAAAGAATTATTCTGTTGAGGACCAAATGCCTACTGTACATAAAGATCTCTGGAGAGGTCTTCAGAATATCAATGCTCTTCTCCACAAGGCTGATGATCTAGAGAATAGGCTTCTGCAAAATAAACGTTTAGTTGGGGTTCCTGAAAAAGCGGAAGGTTGTAATTCAATTGATTTTTTTTTTTAATCTTGTGACTACAATGTTAGGCCGGGGTCACACTTGCTAGAAACACGCATGAGTCTCGTGTCTCAATACCTGGGACTCGGGACCAGAGTGAGCGGCTGCATATACAGTGCGTTGCGAAAGTATTTGGCTCCCTGAAACTTTTCAACCTTTTCCCACATATCATGCTTCAAAAATAAAGATACCAAATGTACATTTTTTGGTGAAGAATCAACAAGTGGAACACAATTGTGAAGTTGAACGAAAATTATTGGTTATTTTAAATTTTTGTGTAAAGTCAAAAACTGAAAAGTGGGGCGTGCAATATTATTCGGCTCCTTTAACTTAATACTTTGTTGCGCCACCTTTTGCTGCGATTACAGCTGCAAGTCGCTTGGGGTATGTCTCTATCAGTTTTGTACATAGAGAGACTGAAATTCTTGCCCATTCTTCCTTGGCAAACAGCTCGAGCTCAGTGAGGTTTGATGGAGATCATTCGTGAACAGCAGTTTTCAGCTCTTTCCACAGATTCTCGATTGGATTCAGGTCTGGACTTTGACTTGGCCATTCTAACACCTGGATACGTTTATTTGTGCACCATTCCATTGTAGATTTTGCTTTATGTTTGGGATCATTGTCTTGTTGGAAGACAAATCTCAGTCCCAGTCCTCAGGTCTTTTGCCGACTCCAACAGGTTTTCTTCAAGAATGGTTTTGTATTTGGCTCCATCCATCTTCCCATCAATTTTAACCATCTTCCCTGTCCCTGCTGAAGAAAAGCAGCCCCAAACCATGATGCTGCCACCACCATGTTTGACAGTGGGGATGGTGTGTTCAGGGCGATGAGCTGTGTTGCCTTTACGCTAAACATATCGTTTGGCATTGTTGCCAAAAAGTTCGATTTTGGTTTCATCTGACCAGAGCACCTTCTTCCACACGTTTGGTGTCTCCCCCAGGGGGCTTGTTGCAAACTTTAAGTGACACTTTTTATGGATATCTTTGAGAAATGCCTTTCTTCTTGCCACTCTTCCATAAAGGCCAGATTTGTGCAGTGCACGACTGATTGTTGTCCTATGGACAGACTGTCCCACCTTAGCTGTAGATCTCTGCAGTTCATCCAGAGTGATCAAGGGCCTCTTGGCTGTATCTCTGATCAGTCTTCTCCTTGTTTGAGATAAAAGTTTAGAGGGACGGCCGGGTCTTGGTAGATTTGCAGTGGTATGATACTCCTTCCATTTCAATATGATCGCTTGCAACAGTGCTCCTTGGGTGTTTAAAGATTTGGAAATCATTTTGCATCCACATTCGGCTTTTACCTCCTTTCTACCATCTGACGTACTATCCCGTCCACGGTACCCGTGGACGGGATGGTACGTCACCGCGATCAGTTGATCGTGGCCCGGTGTCAGCAGATTGTCACAGACCGCCCCGGCACATTAACTCTCGGCACACTGCGATCAAACATGATAGCAGTGTACCAGAGGCACAGGGAAGAATCGCGCAGGGCAGGGAGGGGGCTCCCTGCGTGCTTCCCTGAGACCCCCGGAGCAGGTGGTTTTCTCAGTGCCTGCTCTGAGAAAGCCTGCAGCAGTGCCTGTCAGATCGCTGATCTGACAGTGCACTGCAAAGTGTCAAATTAGCGATCTGACACTTTATTTCATATATACTTGCGTATAAGCCGATACTTTCAGCCCATTTTTTTGGGCTGAAAATCCCCCTCTCGGCTTATATGCGAGTCATATACCGGGAGGGTGAGAGGGGGGTGCCAGATCATACTTACACCCCCCCTTGTCTCTGCAGCCACCCGCTTCTCCCGGTCTCAGGCTCCTTCCTTCAGCGGTCACGTGGTACCTCTCATTAAAGCCATAAATATGCGCTTATTCATGTATTTTAATGAGCGGTACCACATGACCGATGAAGGAAGGAGCCTGAGACCGGGAGAAGCGGGGCTGCAGAGACCGCACCAGGAGGGGGTAAGTACAGTTAAGTCCATATATATTTGGACAGAGACAACATTTTTCTAATTTTGGTTCTAGACATTACCACAATGAATTTTAAACAAAACAATTCAGATGCAGTTGAAGTTCAGACTTTCAGCTTTCATTTGAGGGTATCCACATTAAAATTGGATGAAGGGTTTAGGAGTTTCAGCTCCTTAACATGTGCCACCCTGTTTTTAAAGGGACCAAAAGTAATTGGACAGATTAAATAATTGTAAATAAAATGTTCATTTCTAGTACTTGGTTGAAAACCCTTTGTTGGCAATGACTGCCTGAAGTCTTGAACTCATGGACATCACCAGACACTGTGTTTCCTTCTTTTTGATGCTCTGCCAGGCCTTCACTGCGGTGGTTTTCAGTTGCTGTTTGTTTGTGGGCCTTTCTGTCTGAAGTTTAGTCTTTAACAAGTGAAATGCATGCTCAATTGGGTTGAGATCAGGTGACTGACTTGGCCATTCAAGACTATTCCACTTCTTTGCTTTAATAAACTCCTGGGTTGCTTTGGCTTTATGTTTTGGGTCATTGTCCATCTGGAGTTTGAAAAGACGATCAGTTTGGCTGCATTTGGCTGGATCTGAGCACACAGTATGGCTCTGAATACCTCAGAATTAATTCGGCTGCTTCTGTCCTGTGTCACATCATCAATAAACACTAGTGACCCAGTGCCACTGGCAGCCATGCATGCCCAAGCCATCACACTGCCTCCGCCATGTTTTACAGATGATGTGGTATTCTTTGGATCATGAGCTGTACCACATCTTCGCCATACTTTTCTCTTTCCATCATTCTGGTAGAGGTTGATCTTGGTTTCATCTGTCCAAAAAATGTTCTTCCAGAACTGTGCTGGCTTTTTTTAGATGTTTTTTAGCAAAGTCAAGTCTAGCCTTTTGATTCTTGATGCTTATGAGTGGCTTGCACCGTGCAGTGAACCCTCTGTATTTACTTTCATGCTGTCTTCTCTTTATGGTATATTTGGATATTGGTATACCCCAATTTATTCCAGCAATAGATATTCGTCTCTGTTATCCCTCGCTGAGGAATCCATTATCACTAGTTCAGGGCTAACACCCAATCAGAGTGAACCACAGGTCTCTGCCCACAATCACGAATTGGTCAGAAACCAAATCCCTATTGTTAACCAAAAGGCATCTTCAAAACTATATTCTAAACCTTCTCAGTCCCTCTCCAGTAGGGTACCTAGTACTATTCCAGTTTCTATTAACAAGAGTACCAATCAAAGAAATTCTAATACGCTATCTAAGTCTAGTAGAGGAGCAGGAAACCGTTCATTAATTAATAGGGATTTTTTTCGGGTCAGAACCCGAAAACAAAAAGAGGTAAACGGGGGGGGAAACTTACCAAAAAGGTAGTAAGAGAAACACAAAAGGTTCCACAGAAAATATATAATCTCAGTTGTCATCAATTGTCTGAGAATGAGATTTCTCTCTTACAAAAAGGCTTAAAGTTTGCACCAACCAATGAGGCCAAACCATTTCATTTGTATATTGGTATGAAAAAATATCTTCGGAATTTAGCATTAAAAAAGTACTTTCTTAAAAAAGAACGTACTACTATGCACACACAGCAGATTACATCAGGCTTTATACATACTAATTTAGCCAATCCTTCCACCTTAATCCTATCCAGGAATATTCAAGTGCATTTCACACGTTTGATATGTTGGTAACAGGGGATATCAGACGCCTTACCAAGAGGAATTCTAGGTATGCACCACGTAATTTAAATCCTCAAGAAATTAAAGCTATTAAAGACTTGAAAAATAATCATGATATCGTGGTCCGCCCTGCCGATAAGGGTGGGGGTATAGTTATCCTTAGTCAGAATATGTACCAGGAGGAATCCCACCGACTTCTTGGGGACAGTATCACTTATAAAAAACTAGATAGTAATCCCACGGAACAATATATTAGGAAATTAAACTGCCTGGCTTCTAAAGGCAAGTCTTCTGGTATTCTCAATAAAAAAGAGTTTCAATACATTAGGAACAAAAACCCAAACCTGGCGGTGTTTTACCATATCCCTAAAATTCACAAAAGTGTAACATGTCCGCCAGGGAGACCCATCATCTCAGGGATTAATAGCTTAACAGCTAATTTGTCACATTATGTGGATGTGCATTTGCATAAGTGCATGTCCCTAGTACCAGCATATCTTAAAGATACGGGTCATACTATAAAAGTCCGCGATTCAATTAAATGGGATAAAAATTATATACTTGGCACTCTAGACATTAAGTCATTATATACTGTTATCAACCATGAGAAAGGGTGCCAAGCAGCTGAGCATTTTCTCCAATCATTGGGCATACATGATGAACCACAAATTCAGTTCATTGTGGAGTGCATTAAATTCATCCTGCAGCACAATTATTTTGTTTATGAGGGTAATTTTTATCTTCAGACTTGGGGTACAGCTATGGGGACGCAATTTGTCCCAAGCTATGCTAATTTATATGTTGCCAAGTGGGAGGAGTCGCATATTCAGCCTTTTGGACAATTACGTCCAGGCTTAATTATGTGGCGTCGCTTTATTGACGACATTTTGTTTATATGGGAAGGCTCTGAAATTGAGTTAAACACTTTTATTGTTAGCCTTAATGACAACTCTTATGGCCTTGAGTTTACCCCAAACATTAGTACAAGTAGTGTGACTTTCTTAGATTTGAATATTTATGTGGAAAACAACCGACTGATTACCAGATGCCACCGGAAGGAGGTTGACTCAAATAGTTTTATCCATATCACCAGTTGCCACCTTCCGGTCTGGCTCACAAATATACCAAAAGGGCAATACATGAGGATTAGGCGTAACTGTTGTAAAATGGATGATTTTAATAGTGAAGCTGATCATTTAACTCAACAATTTTTGGATAAGGGGTACCCTAGTGCCCTACTTGAACAGGTTCGGCAAGACATTGCCTCTATTTCTAGAGAAAACTTGATCAGCAACACACAATTAAATGACCTTCCAGGCTCTAGTATACAGGAACAGATTTCAAAACTCCCAATCATTACTCAGTTTAACATGGGTTACAATAAGTATGCCAACATTATATGCAAACATTGGCCAATCCTTCAGAAGGATAAAGTGATTGGGGAATTTCTCCCTAGCAACCCTAGATTTGTATATAGGAAGTCACAAACATTAGGGAACCTTGTGGCCCCAACTACAAAGATGGTTTTCAGGGGCCCTCCAGGTCCATGGAAAGCCCTCAATCAAGGCAATACAGGCTTTTTACCATGTGGAGGGTGTTTTGGGTGTATGAACACCTCTTTTAAAAAGATACGCCAATTGACCTTTTCTAACTCCAGTGGCACGATGGAGTTTAATATCACAGAGAACATATCCTGTTTTTCCAGGGGGGTTATATATTGCATCAGGTGCCCATGTAACAAATTGTATGTGGGCCGCACCAAACGTCGTTTGATGGATCGCATCAAAGAACACTTTTCTAACATTCGTAAAGGCTTTATAGGACACACTCTCTCACGCCATTTTAAAGACAAACATAGCCAATCTTTGAAAGGCGTTCACTTTTGCGGCATTCAGGTGGTCCATTATAACCAGAGAGGGGGTGATTTCCTCAAGGCAATGTCTAGAGCAGAGTCCTATTGGATATTCTCCTTGGACAGTTTGGCCCCAAAAGGCCTGAATCACGAACTGGAATTATATGCCTTCTAATATGATTGTAGACAAATGAATACATATGGATGCTTGCATTAGAGGTTTCATGTACCTATTAATTATTTTTAACCAGTTCTTTCACACTTATTCTATTTTTATTACTATTCAAACTGGATTTTTACTATATCTATAAGGGGTATTTATATACAAGTAATTTTAATCATTATCCTCACTAGTTATACTAAGATTTGGTATGCAATAGAACAGCGTTTATAACCAATATTAGTAGTGTGAAATGCATACATAGAGGTTGTTTATGACTGTTTTTATCAGCCATATATACATTATGTGGTTTTATAAATATTTTTTTTTTTTTGGATAGATGCATTTGCCTTCCCCTACCATATTCTCTATATTCATATTTTCAATGTCTGCTTTTTGTATGAGTATTTGCGGTTGGTAGAGCATATTTTATTTTTACGCGCATAGTTTTTCTTTATATTTATATTTGTATTCGATTTTATTCATATTAAAATGTTTAAAAAATTATCAGCATAATAAAGTTATAGTTTTTAACATTCCTTATTATTCTCAATATTACAACCCATTTTTGTGAGGTATACGCTATGGCTGTTCTTTTCTCTTTCTTTTTAAATGTATGATATTATCTTAATCATTAATTAGCCTTCTACTGGGAGGGTGGGGGTGAGTGTTCAATCCAAGAGTTAAACAGGTGTTTGAACATATGCACACTATATATGACAGCAAGGTTTCTCCTTGCGGAGAGTGACATGCCAGCTGTGGCTTGTCAAGGTAAGGAGACTTATTCGCCGTGCAATGCTCCTCTGGGAAAATAATATGCAAATTGCCTCTTCAGAAAGAAAGAGGACTTTTACTCTACAGCGCCACCTATTGGTAGTAGCGATCCTACAAGTCACAATCAACCCTTTAACGAGTCTTGTAGTATGACTTAGGATACAAGCCAAATCAGAATCTCAATTTGCAGACACGGTGTTTCGAGCTGTTGGCTCTCGTCAGTGCAAAGTATGAGATCTGATTTGGCAAGGTGAGAGGCTCTGGACTAGGGCCAGACTATTTACCAGAGCCTCTCACCTTGCCAAATCAGATCTCATACTTTGCACTGACGAGAGCCAACAGCTCGAAACACCGTGTCTGCAAATTGAGATTCTGATTTGGCTTGTATCCTAAGTCATACTACAAGACTCGTTAAAGGGTTGATTGTGACTTGTAGGATCGCTACTACCAATAGGTGGCGCTGTAGAGTAAAAGTCCTCTTTCTTTCTGAAGAGGCAATTTGCATATATATGACAGCTACACTGGGTGAGCAGTAACCCTGATGAAGAAGCACGTTTTGCTTGAAACGCGTAGGTTTTTGGCCCCAGCTAGGCTCCGTAGCCTCAGCCTGTGACGTCACACGCTGTCAGTGCAGGACAGTGTCGGCCCCCCTCAGCTGTGCATCCAGGACGCTACCGGCCGGAGCTATCCTGGCTCTGCCCAGCTCTCTTCATTACTTGCACCCCAGTCAGCTAGTTCATTTACTTCATCCTCCCAGCTTCTCACCTGGTTTTCCAGCATTTCTGTGGATCATTCACTGTGATCAGCACAGCACCTTCATTCAGCAGAGCTAGGGTAAGTTTGTATAAGTCCTTTACCATTCATCAGTGTATCTTGCTGTGGCAGATTTTCATTTTTACGTTATCATCTGTGAATCCTCCTGTGAGCGCGGTGCCTTTCTCTATTTACATATTTGGATATTGATACGCCTACCTCCTGGAGAGTGTTGTTCACTTGGTTGGCTGTTGTGAAGGGATTTCTCTTCACCATGGGAATTATTCTGCGATCATCCACCACTGTTGTCTTCCATCGGCGCCCAGGTCTTTTTGCATTGATGAGTTCACCAGTGCTTTCTTTCTTTCTCAGGATGTACCAAACTGTAGATTATGCCACTCCTAATGTTGTAGCAATTTCTCGGATGGTTTTTTTTCTGTTTTTGCAGCTTAAGGCTGTGTGCCCACAATGCGATTTTTAAGTGTTTTTGCCGCGATTTTTGGCGCGAAAACGCTGCGAAAACGTTTAAAAATCGTGTACAGAACGCACCCCATGCATTCCTATGGCATTCCGCACATGCTGTGCTAATGCTGCACTTTTTTCAGCGAATTGCATCGCGGAAAAAAATCGCAGCATGGTCATTCTTTTGTGCGGAATCGCAAAGAATTGCCGCGATTCCGCACCCATAGGAATGCATGAGAATCGCTTACTTCCCGCATGTGGCTATACCCACCATGCGGGAAGTTAAGCGTCTCATGTGCGGTTGGTACCCACGGTGTGGAGGAGAGGAGACTGTCCTCCAGGCCCTGGGTACCATACCCCTGTAAAAAAAGAATAAAAAATCAGGGTATATTTACCTTCCGACGTCCCGCGCTGCATTCCCGGCCTAAGCGTTCCCAGTAATGCCTTGCGGCAAGGTCCTGTCATGACGTAGTCTCGCGTGACTCTAGCGGTCTCGCGAGATCACTATAGTAACGCGAGACCAACGTCATCACAGGTCTCGCAAGGCATCGCTGGGAACGCTGAGGCCTAGGATGGCAGCGCGGGACGTCGGAAGGTAAATATACCCCGATTTTTTATTTTTTTATCATTTTTAACATTTTATCTTTTACTATTGATGCCGCATAGGCGGCCTCAATAGTAAAAAGCTGGTCACACTTGTCAAACACTATGTTTGCCGAGTGTGACCAACCTGTCAATCACTTTCCAAGCGATGCTTCAAATCGCTTGGAAAGTACTTGAGAAAATCGCGGCAAAATCACGAACAGAATCGCGGTAAAATCGCTGTGAAATCACGTGGAAAAAAATGCACGATTTCTGGGAAGGAGTCCAGTTTTAGTGTGCGTTTTAACACGCAACGTGGGCACATAGCCTAAGGATGGCTTGTTTCACCTGCATGGAGAGCTCCTTTGACCGCATGTTTCCTTCACAGCAAAACCTTCCAAATGCAAGCACCACACCTCAAATCAACTCCAGGCCTTTTATCTGCTTAATTGAGAATGAGATAACGAAGGGATTGCCCACACCTGTCCATGAAATAGCCTTGGAGTCAATTGTCCAATTACTTTTGGTTCCTTTAAAAACAGGGTGGCACATGTTAAGGAGCTGAAACTCCTAAACCCTTCATCCAATTTTAATGTGGATACCCTCAAAAGAAAGCTGAAAGTCTGATCTTCAACTGCATCTGAATTGTTTTGTTTAAAATTCATTGTGGTAATGTCTAGAACCAAAATTAGAAAAATGTTGTCTCTGTCCAAATATATATGGACCTAACTGTATATGCAATATTCACCTGTCCCCGGTCCATCGCTGCACGCTACTCTGTCCTCCATCCTCTGGCTGTGATGTTCAGGTCAGAGGGCGCGGTGACATAGTTAGTACGCGCCACGCCCTCTGCCTGAACGTCACTGACAGAAGACCCGGAAGAGACAGAGCGGGCGCAGCGATGGAGTGGGGACAGATGAATATTGCCAGTGCTGGGGTCCTGAGCCAGCGGCGAGATCAGCACCTGTCCCTGCCTGCTCAGGGCCCCGGCACCTGGCCCCAGCGACGGAAAGGTGAGTATGTCTTTTTTTTTTATTTACAGCAGCGGCGGTGGCTTATGGGGGCATAATATATGGAGCATCTTATGGGGGCAGCATATGGGGGCATTATCTGTGTAGCATATTATGGGGGCAGCATATGGGGGCATAATCTATGGAGCATCTTATGGGGCAGCATATGGGGGCATAATCTGTGGAGCATTTTATGGGGCAGCATAGGGGGGCATAATCTGTGGAGCATCTTATGGGAGCAGCATATGGAGGCATAATCTGGAGCATCTTATGGGAGCATAATCTATGGAGAATCTTATGGGGGCAGCATATAGGGGCATAATCTGTGGAGCAGCATATGGGGGCATAATCTGTGGAGCATTTTATAGGTCAGCATCTATGGAGCATCTTATGGGGCATAATCTATGGAGCATTTTATGGGGGCATAATCTATGGAGCAGCATATGGGGCATAGTCTATGGAGAATTTTATGGGGCATAATCTTTGGAGCATTTTATGAGGCAGCATATGGGGCATAATCTATGGATCATTTTATGGGGCAGCATATGGGGCATAATTCTATGGAACATCTTATGTGGCCATAACCTTTATGGAGCAGCATATGGGGCATATTCTATGGAGCATCTTATGTGGCCATTATTAACCTTTGTGCAGCATTATATGGGGTGTATTTTGTATGGAACATCTTACGGGGCCATCATGAACAGTATGGAGCATTATATGCGGCTCCTGATTCAATGTGGATATTCAAAAACATTTAACCTACTGATGTCTCAATTAATTTTACTTTTATTGGTATCTATTTTAACTTTTGAAATTTACCAGCAGCTTCTGCATTTTCCACCCTAGGCTTATACGCGAGTCAATAAGTTTTCCCAGTTTTTTGTGGCAAAATTAGGGGGTTTGGCTTATACACGAGTATATACGGTATATTGCCCCACACTGGGACAATATAATAAAGTAAAAAAAAAACAAATGTAAAAATAATTTTTAAAAAATCCTAAATTGAAAAAAAAATCCCTAATAAATTCTTTTTTTGTAAATAAAAAAATAATAAAAATCCACATATTTAGTATCGCCACGTCCGTAACGATCCGCCCTATAAAACTGTCCCACTAGTTAGCTCCTTTAGTGAACCCCTTAAAAAAACAAAGTAAAAAACAATGCTTTATCATACCGCCGAACAAAAAGTGCAATAACGCGCGATCAAAAAGACATAAGATATAAATATCCATGGTACCGCTGAAAACGTCATCTTGTCCCGCAAAAAACGAGCCGCCATACAGCGTCATCAGCAAAAAATAAAAAAGTTATAGCTCGCAGAATAAAGCGATGCAAAAATAATTATTTTTTATTTAAAATTGTTTTTATTGTATAAAAGAGCCAAAACATATAAAAATGATATAGATGAGGTATCGCTGTAATCGTACTGACCCGAAGAATAAAACTGCTTTATCAATTTTACCACATGCGGAACGGTATAAACGCCCCCTCCAAAAGAAATTCATGAAATGCTGGTTTTTGTTCATTCTGCATCCCAAAAATCGGAATTAAAAAGCGATCAAAAAATGTCACGTGCCCGAAAATGCTACCAGTAAAAATGTCAACTCGTCCCACAAAAAATAAGACTTCACATGACTCTGTGGGTCAAAATACGGAAAAATTATAGCTCTCAAAATGTGGTGATGCAAAAACTATTTTTACAATAGTCTTTTAGCGTGTGACAGCTGCAAAACATAAAAACCCAGCTAAATAGTAAATCAAGCCCCCCTTATCACCCCCTTAGTTAGGGAAGAATAATATTAAAAAAATGTATTTATTTCCATTTTCCCATTTGGGTTAGGACTGAGATTAGGGTTAGAGGTATGTTGGGGTTTGGGTTGGAGTTAGATTTGGGGGGTTTCCACTGTTTAGGCACATTAAGGGCTATCCAAATGCAACATGGCGTCTGATCTCAATTCCAGACAATTCTGCGTTGAAAAAGTCAAACGGTGCTCCTTCCCTTCCAAGCTCTGCCATGCGCCCAAACAGTGGTTTACCCCCACATATGGGGTGTCATCCTACTCAGGGCAAATTTCATAACAGCTTTTGAGGTCCAATTTCTCCTGTTACCCTTGGGAAAATAAAATATTAGGGGCAAAAATATTTTTGTGGAAAAAATGATTTTTTTTATTTTTATGGCTCTACGTTATAAACTTCTATGAAGCACTTGGGGGTTCAAAGTGCTCACCACACATCTAGATAAGTTCCTTGGGGGGTTTAATTTCCAAAATGTGGTCACTTGTGGGGGGTTTCCACTGTTCAGGCACATCAGGGGCTCTCCAAACGCGACATGGCACCCGATCTCAATTCCAGCCAATTTTGCGTCAAACGGTGCTCATTCCCTTCTGAGCTCTGCCATGCGCCCAAACAGTGGTTTACCCCCACATATGGGGTATTAAGGGTACTCAGGGCAAATTGCACAATAACTTTTGTAGTCCTGTTTCCCTTGGGAAAATAACAATTGGGGGTGAAAAGATAATTTTTGTGGAAAAAATAGGATTTTTTAATTTTACGCTGTACGTTATAAACATGTGAAGCCCATGGGGGTTCAAAGTTCTGACCACACATCTAGATAAGTTCCTTGGGAGTCTAGTTTTCAAAATGGTGTTATTTGTGGGGGGGTTTCCACTGTTTAGGCACATCAGAGGCTCTCCAAATGCGATATGGCGTCAAGCCAATTCTACGTTGAAAAAGTCAAATGGCGCTCATTCCTTTCCGAGCTCTGCCATGCGCCCAAACAGTGGTTTACCCCCACACATGGGGTATCGGTGTACTCAGGACAAATTGCACAATAACTTTTGGGGTCCTGTTTCTCTTGGGAAAATAAAAATAGGGGATGAAAAGATCATTTTTGTGGAAAAAATATGATTTTTAAATTGTACGGCTGTATGTTATAAACTTCTGTGAAGCCCTTCGGGGTTCAAAGTTCTCATAACCACATGTCTAGATAAGTTCCTTGGGGGGGTCTAGTTTCCAAAATGGGGTCACTTGTGGGGGTTTCCACTGTTTAGGCACATCAGGGGCTCTTTAAACGTGACGTGGTGTCCGATCTGAATTCCAGCCCTCCTTCCCTTTCGTGCTCTGCCATGCGCCAAAACAGTGGTTCCCCCCCAAGTATCAGAATACTCAGGACAAATTGCACAATAACTTTTGCAGTCCAATTTCTCCTGTTACCTTTGGTAAAATAAAAAAAATTGGACCTGAAGTAATTTTTTTGTGTTTTGCAGGCGCCAGGTCCCGCCCCACAGTGTGTTATGATGTATTCCCACTGCGGAGCTGGGAATCTGGGGCCTGCAAAACGCGCAGGCGCAATAGCCTGATGTCAGTTCCAGGGCAGTGCGCATGCCCGAAAACTGTTGCCGGCAGGCGCCTGCGCTGTGCCATGTAACTACGACAGGAAAGCAGGAGGAGGCGGCGCAGGGAGGGCATGATTGATGGCGGGGAGGCGGCTGCTATAGGGGGACGCACCATACCTATGGGACGTATTACAGGTATTTGGACCTATTTATAAAAATTAATATTTGGGCGTTCCTGTGGATCAGAAACAGAAGAGCCACCTTCACAGAATGCAGCCTTAGTACTGCTGAAGGTGGCTCTTTTACTTAAAAACGCCCTGGGTGAGTGACAGGTTCCCTTTAAACATTAAAAAAATTCCTGTGAAGCACCTGAAAGATTATTGAACTTCTTGAATGTGGTTTTGAGTACCTTCAGGGGTGCAGTTTTTAGAATATTATCAATCTGGGGTATTTTCTATCATATAGACCCCTCAAAGTGACTTCAAATGTGATGTGGTCCCTAAAAAAATGGTGTTGTAAAAATGAGAAATCGCTGGTCAAATTTTAACCCTTATAACTTCCTAACAAAAAAAAATGTTTGGTTCCAAAATTGTGCTGATGTAAAGTAAACATGTGGGAAATGTTACTTATTAAGTTTTTTGTGTGCCGTATCTCTGTGATTTAAGGGCATAAAAATTAAAAGTTAGAAAATTGCAAAATTTTCAAAATTTTCACCAAATTTCCTTTTTTTTTCACAAGTAAACTCAAGTTATATGAATGAAATTTTATCAGTATCATGAAGTACAATATGTCACAAGAAAATGTCAGAATCACTAGGATCCATGGAAGCGATCCAGAGTTATTACCTCATAAAGGGACAGTGGTCAGAATTGTAAAAATTGGCCCGGTCATTAACGTGCAAAACACCCTTGGTGTTAAAGGGGTTAAACTTCTCCACAACAGTATCACGGACCTGCCTGTTGTGTTCCTTGGTCTTTATGATGCTCTCTGCGCTTCAAACAGAACCCTGAGACTATCACAGAGCAGGTGCATTTATACTGAGACTTGATTACACATAGGTGGATTATATTTATCATCATTAGTCATTTAGGACAACATTGGATCATTCAGAGATTCACAATGAGCTTCTGAAGTGGGTTTGCTGCACTGAAAGTAAAGGGGCCAAATAATATTGCACGCCCCACTTTTCAGTTTTTGACTTTCCACAAAAATTTAAAATAATCAATAAATTTTGTTCAACTGCACAGTTGTGTTCCATTTGTTAAAGATACCAAATGTAAATTTTTGGTGAAGATTTATGTTTAACCCCTTCACTAATTCTCTAGATAGTTGCCACCTTCCCAAATGGCTTCTTAATGTTCCTAAGAGTCAGCTTATTAGAGCACATAGAAATTGCTCTAAACAGCAAGATTTTGAAAAAGAAGCCGAGTACATGAATATCAAGTTAAAATATAAGGGTTATGATGTAAAATCATTGGAAAAAACTACAGAAATGGTTAGAAAAATACCAAGAGACCAACTACTGGACCCTATAATAAAACGCAATCCTAATGATTTTTTTGCTAAAAATGAAATTCTGATTATTTTACAATACAATTCCAATGTCAGGATTATTAGGAATATTGTTAGTAGATATTGGAATATCTTACAAAATGACAAAATTATTGGGGAATTATTGCCCATGCACCCTAGATTTGTTTTTCGGAAGGCAAATAATCTTGGGAATTTGATAGCACCTTCAATCCCAAGGGTTCCAAATGGTATAACTAATGGTGAACGAAACCTTCTAAGTGGCTTTTTCCCATGTAAGAAATGTGGACCATGTAAAAAATTAAATACTAAGAAACAAAAAATGATCACCAATAAAGGTATTGAGAATAATATAACTGACTTTATTGATTGCAACACAAAAGGGGTTATCTATGGGGTAACTTGCCCATGTGGTAAATTATATATTGGAAGAACTATCCGTCTAATGCGGGTACAAATTGCTGAACATCTTCGCAATATTATTAACAAATTTACTGGTCATCCTCTCTCTAACCACTTTCTTACACATCATGGAGGCTCTATTAGGGGAATTACGGTAACCGGTATTAAAACATTTAAGAAAAGCTGGAGAAAAGGTAACTTCATTGAACAAATGTCAAAAGTAGAAAGTGAGTGGATATTTAAAATGAACACGCTTAGACCAAATGGCTTGAATAGCGAAATTGAATTATTTGCTTTTAATAAATAGGATAAATACATTATATGGACTGGGTATATATATATATGTGTCACCTCTATGACAGGAATCATCCCTGAGGAAGGAAGCAGTAAGCCTCCGAAACGCGTAGGATTGGTTGTTGGTTCTGTCAGTCTTTCTAAGCCGGTCACGTGACTCAACACGTGACTGTGACGTCACGCAAGGTCCTGTACCTTGCCGGCATTAACTGCGTCCCCCGCTGCATGTCCCACTACTAACGGGTAGCGCAACAACGGGGGAATTGGGCGATTGCTACCGGCCGGAGCATCGCCCGGTATCATAATAGAGGTGACCCTTTTTGGATTTTACCCAGCATTAGCCTGCATTCTTTCGGATCGTGCATTTTTTGGACTGAGAAATATACCACCACTGGAATTCATCAAAACCTATTAGGAGAGGAGTTGCTATGTGCTGAATCCAAGACCGCCATTATTGCCCATGGTATGAACAGTAACCTGGACGGTCAGTATGATGTCTTTTCCTTGGTGATAGACGCATTTATGTATATTGGACATTGAGATTGATTGTATTTTTTAAACTGTTATATAGTTTCTATAGCGAGATATATATTTATAATACACCCCCACAGCTATTAAGGGGTATCATTATTATTGCATACAGATTGGCATTTATTTTACTTTCTTTAGAGAGAGTGGTTCTATGTGGGTATCACTAGCGCAAATTTCTGCTTTATTTTTAATTGTTTTAATATTCAGACAAATAGGTGGCATAGTCTGTTAATTTGCAGCTGTCATACCCCCACTCAGCGCCGTTGGTTGTTAAAAAATATTTTTTCATTTGTGAAAATAAAAATAACGTATTTTTTCAACAACCATCATCTTTTAGTCCCCATTTTTTTATTTTCCCAAGGGTAACAGGAGAAATTGGACCCCAAAAGTTGTTGTTCAATTTGTCCTGAGTACGCTGATACCTCATACGTGGGAGAAAACTACTGTATGGGCACACGTCAGGGCTCGGAAGGGAAGTAGTGACGTTTTGGAAAGCAGACTTTGATGGATTGGTCTGCGGGTGTCATGTGCATTTGGAGAGCCCCTGATGTACCTAAACTATTGAAACTCCCCACAAGTTACCCCATTTTGGAAACTAGACCCCCCATGGAACTTATCTAGATGTGTGGTGAGCACTTTGAACCCCCAAGTGCTTCACAGAAGTTTTACTAGGCATTGCTCCTACTAGCCAGTTTCCTACTCCACACTGATGAGGGGCAATACCCCGAAACAGCTGTCTGTGGATGGATACCATGTTTTGGCATAGGTGGTTTCCTTCATTGGAGACTGCCCTTCCCGTGGTTGTTCCTTCCCGGTGAAAGACTTGGCTAGTCATTGCTTGCATTGAGAAACATGTGATGGTGTCTCCGCGGCTGATTGATTTACATATAACGCCTGGGCATGAAAATAAAAAAATCATTTTCTTCCGCAAAAATGATATTTTTGCCCCCAATTTTTTATTTTCCTAAGGGTAACAGGAGAAATTGGACCCCAAAAGTTGTTTTGTAATTTGTCCTGAGTAGGCTGATACCCCATATGTGGGGGTAAAACACTGTTTGGGCGCATGGCAGAGCTTGTAAGGGAAGGAGCACCATTTGACTTTTTCAACGCAGAATTGTCTGGAATTGAGATCAGACGCCATGTTGCCTTTGGAGAGCACCTGATGTGCCCAAACAGTGGAAACCCCCCCAATTATAACTCCAACCCTAACCCCAACACACCCCTAACCCTAATCTCAGCCCTAACCCTAGCCCTAACCCTAGCCCTAACCCTAACCCTAGCCCTAACCCTAACCCTAACCCTAGCCCTAACCCTAACCCTAATGGGAAAATGGAAATAAATACATTTTCTTTTAGTTTTATTATTTTTCCCTAACTAAGGGGGTGACAACAGGGGGTTTGATTTACTATTTATGGCGGTTTTTATGTTTGGCAGCTGTCAGACACTAAAAGACGCTTTTTATTGTAAAAATAGTTTTTGCATCACCACATATTGTGAGCTATAATTTTTCCGTATTTTGACCCACCGAGTCATGTGAGGTCTTATTTTTTGCGGGACGAGTTGACATTTTCATTGGTACCATTTTCGGGCACGTGACATTTTTTGATAACTTTTAATTCCGATTTTTGGGACGCAGAATGAACTAAAACCAGCGCTTCATGAATTTCTTTTGGGTGGTGCGTTTACACCGTTCCGCGTGCGGTAAAATTGATAAAGCGGTTTTATTCTTCGGGTCAGTACGGTTACAGCGATACCTCATTTAGGTCGTTTTTTTATGTTTTGTCGGTTTTTTGCAATGAAAACAATTTTATATAAAAAATAATAATTTTTGTATCGCTTTATTCTGCGAGCTATAACTTTTTTATTTTTTTGCGGATGATGCTGTATGGTGGCTCGTTTTTTGCGGGACAAGATGACGTTTTCAGCGGTACCATGGATATTTATATGCGTCTTTTTGATCGTGCATTATTGCACTTTTTGTTCGGTGGTATGATAATAAATCATTATCTTTTGCTTCGTTTTTTATTTTTAATTTTTAAGGGGTTCGCTAAAGGGGTTAACTAATGGGACAGTTTTATAGGGCGGGTCGCTACAGACGCGGCGATACCAAATATGTGTACCTTTATTGTTTTTTGTTTTTTTATTTTGAAAAAATGGATTTATTGGGGAATATTTTTTTTTTACTAATTTATTTAGCGATTTTTTTTTTAAATTATTTTTAACACTTTTTTTTTTTTTTTTACTTTATTACCTTGTCCCAGGTAGGACATCACTGTCCTGTGACAGATCGCTGATCTGTCACATCACAGATCACTGTGACAGATCAGCAATCTGTCACAGGCAGTTCTGCAGACTTCCTCATGCCTGCGCTTTGCAGGCAGTGAGGAAGTCAGCTCCCTACAGGCCCCCGAAGGCCCCCGTCACCATCTTGTATCCGGGGGCCTGTAGGGAAAGAGACCCCCGCAGCAGCGCTGCACATTGCGCTGCCGTGGGGGGCTCAGGGAAGCAAGGAGGGAGCCCCCTCCCTGCCGATGCTTCCCTTTAACCCCCGGTACCCCGCGATCGCGTTTGATCGCGGTATACAAGGGGTTAACGTGTCGGGGCGGTCCGTGACCGCTCCTGACACATTGTGCCGGGTGTCAGCTGTGATAATCAGCTGACACCCGGCCGCGATCAGCGGCGCTCACCACGTGGGCGCCGCTGATCGCTGGGACGTAATATTCCGTCCATGGTAATTAGGTCCAGGGTCACATGGACAGAATATTACGTCCCTTGTAGGTAAGGGGTTAAAGCATGATATGTGGGAAAAGGTTGAAAAGTTCCATGGAGCCGAATACTTTCGCAAGGCATTGTATTTCTGTGCAGCTGAGCGCTCTGGTCCAAGTGCTGGCGGCAGTGCCGGGTATTGAGACGCGAGACTCGTGCAAGTTTCTCGCAAGTGTGACCCCGGCCTTGAGCAAAGACACTATCTCAATTTTTTTGCAATTGAAAAACCTGACAACATGTCCTTTGCCCCCGGCAGCTCCCCCAAGGCCTGTACTCATCAAATTACTACATTTTAAAATGTAGATCTTATACTACGAAAGGCCAGGGACCACTCTTACCATCGATGGAAGAAAAATATCCATTTATCCTGAGTTTTCAACAGAAGTTCAGAACAAGAGGGCCAAGTTATGGGATCTAAAAAGAAGGTTCTGTGAAAAGCAAATTTCCTTTTATATGATCTACTCCACTCCACTCAGGGTGGTTGCCCTGGGTGGAATTCATATGTTTGACTTTGCTCCAGATGCTTTATCATGGTTGGACGCCAATGAGAGATCTCTGCGAAATGGAGCTAGATGAGAGACTTCTAGAGGCAGTTTTCTCCAAATATTTTTCATATTCCATTATGAAAAAGTGCCTATACTATGCTTGTTTTGCCAACATCTGATTATGCTCAGCTATTTCACTATGAGCGGAAAGTGTTGAGTTATGATAATATATGTACCTACATTATTGTACATACAAACTATTCTTTTAAGGGCAGTCAGGTTGGTAATTAGCCTAAATTATATTAAACGGACCCTGTCTGCAGCATTGTGCACAGTAACCTACAGACATTGTCAGGTCGGCGCCGTTATACTGATTAAAATGATAGCTTGGTTGATGAAATCCGTCATGTGGTTCTTTAATCTTTATTTTCAGTTTTATGTTAATGATATGCTCGTGCTTTGGGGGCGGCCTGTGGGGGGCTCTTCATGCGGTGCTGTGATTAGGTATTCATAATGAAGACTGCTGACAGGTCAGTAATCCCCTCAGTGACCTGCCCCTTAGTTTACATAATGAATATTATATATCCATTTTGAAAAAAAAAAAAAAAAACCTTCTGCAGGCAAGCACCAGCGGTGTCACCTGCGCTACAGCATAATTGCATATGTACTGTGTATATAATTAATATATTTCAGATTATCCTGATATTCCCAAAAAAATATGCATTTGAAAATGGCGCCTGCACAGTAGCAGCTATCAGAGATCCGGTAGCTGCTACTGTGCATAATGTGCTACCGGCGGTGCCATCTTGCTAGTGAAAACAAATTTCTCCTCCAAGATGGCAGTAGCACCTATTGCGCAGGCGCCAGTTTGCTAGAAAAGAAAAAAAAAAACACATTTCCTCCTCCAAGAGAGCGGCGGCGCCATCTTGGAGGAGGACTTTTTTTTTTCCCTCTATTAAGATGACACTGTCGGCTCCTGCGCAGTAATAGCTATCAGATCACTTCTGTATATACACCGATAGATGCTACTGCGCAGGTGCGGCGGGTACCATTTTCAAATGCATTATTTTTTTTTTGGAACATCAGGATGACCTGAAATATTTTAATTATATGCACAGCACATATGATTATGCTGCAGCGCAGGTGCCATGGCTGGCGCCTAACTGCCTGCAGAATGTTTTTTTTCACTATGTATGTATAATATTCATTATGTAAACTAGGGGGCAGGTCACTGACCTGTCAGAAGCCATACTGGTGAATACTAAATCAGAGCACCAGTATGGCTTCTGACAGGATTTTTTGTATGACTTATCCTGTTCTAAAATCACATACTACTTAATATAGCGCATATCAGTAATGTGATAGCTTGGCATGTCACAGACTTGGGGAAAGTGGTCAAAGAGAGAGGCTGAAAATGTTGGATCCAAGAAACACATCATAAGTACCTAGAAGGGATATAGAGCGCACATAGGGTCTTATCCGAGATAAAAGGAACATTCGTGAGGGATAATCAAATTCACTCACCTATTTTGGTTGTGTGAGACACAACCACTGCACTTAGCATTGGCGGCTGCTGCAAGCCCCGATGTGATGATCCTTTGCTAGGTGAAGAGAATTGGCATCAGACTGCACTGCTCGCCTGTCAGGTTGATGTACCAGAGGATTCCAAGTGGATGTAATAGAAAATAGAATATTTCTACACGATTCATGGTGATCACACCACTTCCTCGGGACAGTCTATCAGTCTATAGACAGTAGTAATCCCATCATCCGACTAATGTGTTGAATGTAAAAAAAAAATGAACATACAACATGCAGAACATACAACATACAGAACATATAACATATAGAACATACATAGAGCATACATACAGAACATATAACATACAGAGCATACGTATAAGATACAGCACATATAACATACAGAACATACATGTAAGATACAGAACATATAACATACAGAACGAACATATAACAAACAACATATAACATACAGAACATACATGTAAGATACAGAACATACAACATATAATATACAGAACGAACATATAACAAAGAACATATAACATACAGAACACACAACACATAACAGAGTACATACTCACCACACACACCTAATTACCCGAAGCCATCGATCTCCTGTAATAAACATAAAATAATAAACCAACCTATATTTACCTCTCCCCCATAGTCCAATTAATATCAAGGGTACCACGACGATCTCCCGTGGAGAACAGCCGCATCAGCTGATGCGACCGCTCTCCAGAGGCTCCAGCACTGAAATGACAGGCTGTGTATCTCTCCGCCGGGAAAGCGGTCCTGTAAACCTAGCCCTAACCCTAATTTTCACGCAGCAGTGCTGTAAAGTGAGACCCTGAACTCAGGTAACCTCAGTGATGGACTGCAGTAGGCATTGTCTCCTGTCAGTTCATCACTTGGAGGCCCCATAGAGCAGTGACATCACCTGATGTCACTGTTCTATAGGGGAGAGCGTTGTGGGACCTTCGTTATTAATTGGACCGCGTCAGACAGGGAGTATACAGTTGGTTTATTATTTTTCGTAGGAGACGAGGGCGTCGCTTGGATCTGGGAGTCAAATAAAAATATGAAAACCGTGTTTTTATTTAATTAAAAGACTTTATTATGTGTGTGGGTTTTTTTTTAACCCTTTCAAAAGATTAGTAATGGATAGACGTCTTATTGACGCCGCTTCATTATTAACTGGGCTTAATGTCACCTTCCAATAGCAAGGTGACATTAACCCCTTATATTACCACATATCACACCGCTACACTGGAGTGGGAAGAGAGGGGCTAAGTGCCAGAATTGGCGCATCTTAGTGATGCGCCATTTCTGGGGCTGCTTCGGGTTGGTATTTGTTTTTTTTGGAGTCCCCCTATCTTAATAGCCAGTAAAGGCTATGCAGACTGCGGGCTGATATTCATAGCCTGGGAAGGGGCCATGGTTATTACCCCCTTCCCAGGCTACAAATATTGGCCCCGGTTGTCGGCTTTCCCCCTCTGGCACAGAAAATTGCGCAGGAGCCCACGCCATTTTTTCCCTTATTTTTTAAATAAATATGGCTATATATCTTTAGATATATCTATGTATATGTCTATAGATATATCTATGGAAATATCTATGGATATATCTATGGATGGACATATATCTATATCTAACAATATCTATCCAAATTTATCTATCTATCTTTCTATCCCATATTTATCTATTCCATATTTATCTATCATCTATCCTTGTATCTTTCTATTATCTATCCATCTATCCCATATGTATCTATTTATCTATCTATTATCATCTGTCTATGTAATGGAGTGTGGGTTGGACAAGGTTGGACAGAAATGACATCACAAATCTTTTTTTTTGTTAAATAACATCTTTATTTAGCTTACAAAAACACATATAAATCCGCAGGCAAAACCACACAAGAAAAACCGCATCAAATCCGCGGCAAAAACACACCTGCCAAGAGCTGCGTTTTTTGTGTGGAAGAATCCACGGGACTATCCACAACGTGTGCACATAGCCTTATGGTTTGCATACAACATCATCTAATACTGTTACTTCTACAGGTCATACAAAGGGTTTAAAGTGGATCGGTCACCCTCCCGGGACGTATATGACTTAATAATATGGGCATACAGGTGACAGAAATGTTACTCTAGTCCTACCTGTATTCCTCATTAATGGTCTTGATACTGAGAAATGTTATATTCTGTCTTTATGTTAATGATTTATTCCAGGCCCCGGGGTGTGCAGTGCCTGTAATAAATCCCTGCCTCTTCTCCTCATTACAATACTACCCCCCTTCCATGCACTTCAGTTATTTCCTCGGAGTCCTGCACCCTCTCAGAAATGCTTACCTAATCCTCCCTTCTGTGGGCACTGCATTCAGGGATCTTCTGCGCAGGCAAGTCACTGTGACCGCCGGTGTGCTCTCCCCACTTCCTCCCTGTACAGTCATCACTAGGAACCAGGTGTACATAGTGATGACTGCAGGGAGGAAGTGGGGAGAGCACCTTATCAGTGCGCACATCAGAAGTCACTGGCACCTGCACAGAAGATTCCTAAATGCAGCGCCCATAGAAAAGATGATGAGGTATGTATTTCTGAGGGACTACAGGACGTAGGATTCCGGGGCCATAACTGACGTGCATGGGAGAGGGGTAGTATTGAAATGCGGACAGGAGGCCGGGATTTCTTCCTGGCACTGCACGCCCCCAGAGCCTTTTAGAAATCATTAACATAAAGACAGAATATAACATTTCTCAGCAACAAAACTGCTAATATGAGGCATACATGTGGGACTAGTGTAACATTTCTATTACCTGTATGCCCATATTAATAGGTCATATACGTCCCAGGGGGGTGACAGATCCGCTTTAATTTCAACCATATATAAGTGCCTATTGTCATCCCAACTGGATAATCACCCTCTGACAGTTAAAAAACAGAGCAGTGAGGAGAGATTCTAGAAACTATTCTCAAATTATTTCCCTGTGAGGCGCAAAGGTTCTGAAATATATTTCATAGAGTGTACAAAACTCCAAGCTTTTTACGCAAGAATAGGATATCGCCATGGTGCAAAATGCCCTAGGTGATGGATTAAGGAGGCACATTTGATGCATATGACATAGAAATGTAGACGGATAGGCCCATTTTGGAAAGAGGTAACATAGTAAGGCCGAAAAAAGACATTAGTCCATCCAGTTCAGCCTATAAAATTCTGTCAGAATAAATCCCCAGATCTACGTCCTTCTAAAGAACCTAACAATAACTGTAAGATACAATATTGTTACGCTCCAGGAAGACATCCAGGCCTCTCTTGAACCCTTCGACTGAGTTCGCCTTCACCACCTCCTCAGGCAGGGAATTCCAGATTCTCACTGCTCTAGCAGTAAAGAATCCTCTTCTATGTTGGTGGAAAAACCTTTTCTCCTCCAGACGCAGAGAATGCCCCCTTGTGACCGTCACCTTCCTTGGTATAAACAGATCCTCGGAGAGATATTTGTATTGTCCCCTTATATACTTATACATGGTTATTAGATCGCCCCTCAGTCGTCTTTTTTCTAGACTAAATAATCCTAATTTTGCTAATCTCTCTGGGTATTGTAGTTCCCCCATCCCCTTTATTAATTTTGTTGCCCTCCTTTGTACCCGCTCTAGTTCCATTATATCCTTCCTGAGCACCGGTGCCCAAAACTGTACACAGTACTCCATGTGCGGTCTAACCAGAGATTTGTACAGAGGCAGTATAATGTTCTCATCATGTGTATCCAGACCTCATTTAATGCACCCCATGATCCTGTTTGCCTTGGCAGCTGCTGCCTGGCACTGGCTGCTCCAGGTAAGTTTATCATTAACTAGGATCCCCAAGTCCTTCTCCATGTCAGATTTACCCAGTGGTTTACCGTTCAGTGTGTAATGGTGATATTGATTCCTTCTTCCCATGTGTATAACCTTACATTTATCATTGTTAAACTGCATCTGCCACCTTTCAGCCCAAGTTCCCAACTTATCCAGATCCATCTGTAGCAGAATACTATCTTCTCTTGTATTGACTGCTTTACATAGCTTTGTATTATCTGCAAATATCGATATTTTACTGTGCAAACCATCTACCAGATCGTTAATAAATATGTTGAAGAGAATAGGTCCCAACACTGACCCCTGCGGTACCCCACTGGTCACAGCGACCCAGTTAGAGAATATACCATTGATAACCACCCTCTGCTTTCTATCACTAAGCCAGTTACTTACCCATTTACACACATTTTCCCCCAGACCCAGCATTCTCATTTTGTGTACCAACCTCTTGTGTGGCACGGTATCAAACGCTTTGGAAAAATCAGGATATACCACATCCAATGACTCACCTTGGTCCAGTCTATAGCTTACCTCTTCATAAAAACGGATTAGATTGGTTTGACAGGAGCGATTCCTCATAAACTCATGCTGATATGGTGTTAAACAGTTATTCTCATTGAGATAATCCAGAATAACATCCCTCAGAAACCCTTCAAATATTTTACCAACAATAGAGGTTAGACTTACTGGCCTATAATTTCCAGGTTCACTGGAATCTCCTTGGTAGAGTGTGTGGAATGAAATGTTAACAGATCCCTATATACTGTATATGTTTATTAGACTTTTTTGAAGACGGAGTGGATCCTGAGTTGCCCCTAATCATAGGTATCTCTCATATCTTATTTCAAGCACGTAAACTTCTTGCATTTCTTTGGTTAGAAACGCACAATCTCCATCTGTGGGAGAACTACAATGAAGGATAAATAATATAATCTGGTTGGAAAGAGGAGCAAATCATAAGCTTACCTCTAGTCTCGAATTTAAAAAGATAGAGTCCTTGGTTTGATGCTCCACGGCTGCCTACAAATCTTCTAATTGGAGATTGAATATTTGCGATGCTATCCGTTAATTGTTAACTTTTTTTTCTTCTCCCTCCTACGAATTTTCGTTATTCTAGAACTGCTCTAAAAATGAAAATGGTCCTCTCTGGAATGTTGGGATTTGGGTTTAGGGTGGGTTAAGGAATTGAAGTTGAGTTTATGTATTATACTATGGAATTATTATGCAATTTATGGCAATTTTGTATTTGGAGTTATTGAATAAAAATGATTTGATTTAAAAACAAGAGTCAGTGATAAGCGGTCATAAAGGAGCGCTTAGGAAGCAACCCAGGGGCAGACAAGGATGTCAGTTCTCCACCGCAGCTCCAGCCGAAAACCTCCAATGGAGGATAGTAGCAATGAGAAAATGGAAAACGGTCTTAGGAGCGCAGGAAAGAGACTCAGACAAGAGATGGGTTTAAACCACAACGCGTTTCGACGGAGGATCCGTCTTCATCAGGTGGAAGTTGTGGTTTAAACCCATCTCTTGTCTGAGTGTCTTTCCTGCACTCCTAAGACCGTTTTCCATTTTCTCATTGATTTAAAAACAGACTTTAACTGTTACGGTACGTGCACATGCTGCAGATTGATCCGCGCAGATTTTGCAAACTCAAAAGACCTGCGGTTTATCTGCGGATTAGCCTGCGGTTTATCATCTCTATAATGGAGGAGATGGCAAAATGCTGCGGAATTGGCAGACAAGAAGTGACATGTCAATTCTTTCTGCGGATTGGAAATCGCAGCAAAAACCGCGTGGAAAATTCCGCACTGTCTGCACTGCGGTTTCCATTGGATATAATGGTACTGTACAATGCAGCTAACTCTGCTGAGGATCCGCAGGGCCAAAACCGCTGCGGATCCGCAGCAGAATCCGCAGCGTGTGCACACACCCTTAAACAGAAAACTGCATGAGTTTAATATCCCCGTATTCACACTGATATTGATTTGGAGAATCATATTGTCAGCTTATTTTTTTAACACATGCTGAATGTTGTAAAAACAAAACTCAACACAGGAATGTGCATCCTTTTCCCCGCACTTTGATTTTTTTCCTATTTTCCAGTACATCATACAATAAAATGTATAGTGTTATTCAAAACTACATCTTAACTTGCAAAAACAAGCCCCCTCATTTGGCCATGTTGATGGAAAAATAAAAAATATGTCTGTTGAAAATAGTGGAGGAAACAAGTGCAAAAACTGAAAAATCAGCAGTTCTTGAAAGCTTTTCAAAAATCTATTAAGAGTGGAAGAGTCAGCAATACCACAGTATGGAACATGATGGACAGACAGGAGATGAGCAGCCCTGGTAGCAGTATAGATATAACATGATGCATAGGGAAGATGTATTTGGTTGTGTGAGGGTTCAGCACTAATTGCAACAGAACAGTACAGATCACAATAGAAAGGTAGATGCTAGATGTAGTCATTGAGATTAGAGAAGTAAAAATCCACACTGATTAATGCCTGATTTATTTTGAGAAATATAAGGATTTCCACACTTGTGGAGAACAATCTGGTCAGCTGAAGCATGACAAAGCCTTTGTATATCCTTTCTGACAGTACACCCGGGAAAGGACAAAACAGTACAACCATGGCAAACTAGAACCAGTCTGTTGACCCGGAAGTCCATGGAGTCAGGGCTCAGGTTATCTGCCCAAGAAAGAGGCTAATGATGATTTTGAATGGCATAAGCTAGCTTTGGGTGGTCATTAATAAGTGTGTATTGGCAAGTGCATGTAGGTACGAAGCCGCACAAAGTCTGACATCAAATGATAGTTTCAATAATTATTAAGGAATCACCTGATTAGACAGATACCCTGTATGTATCTGATTGGGAGTGTGTATACTACTACTAATAATCTTTATTTTTATATAGCGCTAACATATTCTGCAGCACTTTACAGTTTATCATCACTGTCCCCGATGGGGCTCACAATCTGAATTCCCTATCAGTATGTGCTTGGTGGGATTCAAACCCAGGACTCCAGCGCTGCAAGGCTGCAGTGCTATCCACTGAGCCACTGTGCTGTGTCTCCTTGCATTCCACCTGCTAAGCATTGTCTTTTTAACAGCATTAAAATTCCTGTTATTAAAAAAAGTTATATACCATAAGTCTTAAGTTAAGGACTATTTGCCTTTAGCGATTTGTAAATAATTATGATTTACCCTATGTTGACTCTTTGAACAGCTCTAATATGTATGTATGCCTAGACACAGTCCAGGTACACAACTGAACTTAGGCCCCTTTCACACATCAGTTTTTTGCCATCAGTTGCAATCCGTAGTTTTTAGAAAAAAATGAATCCGGCGACTGATAACGCTGGATCCGTTTTTTTTCTTCTAGACTTGTATTTGCGACGGATGGCCTCACGTTTTGTCCGTCATTCACTGGATCCGTCGGAAATTTTGTGTCTGTCGGGCGGAGACGACGGACAAAGAAATGTTTTTTGTCTCCGTTGAAAAGTCGAACAGCGACGGATGCAGCGCCATCAGTCGTTGGCTGTAATGGAAGCCTATGGGCGCAGGATCCTTAGCTGTCCGGCAAATGACAGAATCCAGCGACGGATTCCGTTTTTTTTAAACTTGGCATGCTCCAATTATCAGGTAGGGCAGTCGTATCCAGCAAAAAACCGGATCCGTTGCATCAGTTTTTCACAATCTGCGACGGATCCGTTTTTTTTCCAAAACTGCTGGATTGCTACTGATGCCAAAAAACAGATGTGAAGGAGGCCTAAGGCTTCTTTTACACTTCCCGTGATTTTCGCGGGCTGTATTGCCGTGATTTTCAGGGTCACCCGCAAAAATGGACCACAAAAAACCTTCTCGGATCGCCGTTTTGACAATTGGGGGAAAAAATACAGTGTACCGCAAAAACAAGCTACCGTTGTTTTTGTGGCACCATTGATTTAAATGGGGGCTGTGTCCGCAAGCCGTGAAAAATATCGAGCAAGCTCAATATTTTTTCACGGCCGTAAATACGGCGATGCGACAAATTTTTTGCGGGCTGTTTTTGCGGCCCCAAAGAAATCTATTGGGGCCGCAAAAACACGGTAAGTGTAAAAAGAGCCAAACAATGAGTGGAGAATAAGTGTTATTCATATTCTCTAAAAAAAAAAAAAAAAAAAAAAAAGGCCAAGAAAGCAAAAATTCTGCAGGGGTATGTAAACTTTTGAGCACAACTATGTGGATATGTGGATACACATCTACAAAAATGTGTGTCACTGCTACCTACATATCTAAAGGATACTGGACACACAATTCAAATTCTAGAATCGGTCAATTGGACAGAAAATTACATCTTGTGTACTTTGGACATTAAGTCACTATATAAGATCATTAATCAACAAAAAGTATGCAAATCTGCAGACTATTTCCTATGTACACTAGGTATATATAGTCAGATCTAAGTCCAATTCATTGTGGAAAGCATCTAATTCATTCTGAAACATAAAATTGTTGGTCAGACTCATATGTGAAATAATAATCTCCAAATGTGGGTAATGGCAATGGGGACACGGTTTGCCCCAAGTTATGCCAACCTGTATGTAGGAAAATGGAAGTAAACTCATTTTCACAAATGGTCAGTTATGGTATCGCTTCATGGACATTTTTTTCATTCGGGAAGGCACACAGATGGATCTCAACTGTTTTATGGCTGGACACAATAATAATTTTGTCTTGGAGTTCACACCAGCTACAAGTAACACGAATGTGAATTTTTTGGATCTTAACATTTGCGTGGACAACAGTACTTTGATAACCAAATGTTATCGCAAAAGAGGTTGACTCCAACAATTTTATCCATACTAGCAGCTGCTATTTACAGGTATGGCTTACCAACATCTCTAGGGGCCAATTTACACGGATCAGGTGGAACTGTACTAATGTAAGAGACTGCAATATTGAGCCAGATTATCTCAAAAATCAGTTCCTGGAAAAAGGATACCAACTGCCATTGCTTGAGAAAGCAAGGCTGGATGTAAGAGCTATTCCCAGAACCAATCATCCATAAGGTAAAAACACTTGAACCTCCTAGTCTTGCACAACAAATTAGGGAACTACCTATTATGTAGATCATAGGAGTGTAACGTGCTGCTGCAGTGCAGTACAGCGCAACCTCCACCAGGGGGTGATGGTGAGGGAAGAGAGGTTGCACACACAGCGTAGTAGTACAGTGCAACACCACAGGTGTCACAGGTAATGAGAGTGGTCAGACTAGCTGAAGTCAGCAACTGTCAGGAGCAGAAGCACCAAGGGAGACAGCAAGTCAGGGATGAGTGATAAGTCAGGACCTACCAGGAACGTGGTATCAGAAACAAAAGCCGTTGTCAGGGTATAAGCCAGCCGGAAAGCGTGGTATCAGAAACACAAAAACCAGACGCAGAGTCCAGAGATCAAGCCAAGTCATACACAGGTCCAGGTAATCAGTGGCAAGATGAACACTAAATGAATACAGGTCAGAGGCAGTAGCTTGGAAGCTTGCAGTATAGCTGACGCTGGCCCGCAGGCTGCAGAGGACTGAAATAGCCCAGCCAGCTCCAGAACGAGGCAGAGGGGATTAACCCCCGCATGACCAGTCCAAAGAGAAGACCGCAGAAAACAAACTGGACTGGATCATGACAAGGAGGTTCATGAATATTATCCGGAAACACTGGCCCGTTCTTCAGAAACACAAGAGTACAGGGGAACTATTACCGGTCCACCTGATGGTTATCTACAGAAAAGCCCAAACTATAGGCAAAAAAAAGTTCCATCTAACAAACACTTTTCATTACTGAACATGGGCTTTACATCGTGCGGCAGTTGCTCCTGTTGCATACGCATAACATACAAAATAACACTGCAAACGTCCTTTATGGATACCAACAAAACTAGGCAATTTACTATTAAAGATATCATTTCCTGCCACTCCACAGGGGTCATCCATATGGTCAGATGTCCTTGTGACAAAAATATATAGGTCGAACCAAGAGACGGCTAATGGACAGAATGACAGAACATTTTGATAATATCAAAGTATGCCGCCTGTTGTGAATTCGCTTTCTGGCCTCCCTCTGTTTATTACTGAAGGTAGTGGAGCTGGTCTGATTGACAGAGGAGTTGCGAGTTCTCTTTCTGGGCTCCTTCTGGTGGTTACTTGAAGTAATGCAGCTGATCTGATTGACAGAGGCTGGCCACCTGATAATGATGATGACGATTGGAGATCTGGGGTTTCAGAGTGGGATTTAAGACAGCCGACTCCCTCTATCCCTGCTGGTGATTTGCTTCCTGTTCCTCCTGAGGTCTGATTTCTCCAGTTCTGTCCCTGCATGTTCAGCTAAGTGGTTTATTTGCTATTCTGTTGGCATTTGATCTGGTTTTGTCTCTCTCTTCTTGGTGCGGGTCAGCCAGCTCCAGCTGGGGCTGTGCTGAATCACCGCCCATATGTTACTGCTTGTGCCAGTTTGTTTTATCCCCTGTTAGATTGGTCTCTTTTTGCTCTGCTTTCAGAATATACAAGAGTGCTGATATAGTGGGGGGCAAAGTCGTGTGACTTCAGTGTTTTTTGCATCAGACGTGTTGGACTTTTTGCAGGGTTTTTTGCGTGATTGCAGACTGTCTTTCCTTTCCTGTCTAGTCAGTGTGGGCCCCATCATTTGCTCAGTCTATTTTCCTGCCTGTGTTTGTGTTTTCATCTTGTCTCACTGACAATATATGTTTGGGGGCTATCTATTCCTTCGGGGTCTGCTCTGGGGCAGTAAGTGTCAAATTTTTTTTTAGATATATATTTTTTCATAGAATCGTAGAGTTGGAAGGAACCTCCTGGGCCATCTGGTCCAACCCCCTGCTCAGGATTCGCTAAATCATCCCAGACAGATATCTGTCCAGCCTCTGTTTGAAGACTTCTATTGAAGGAGAACTCACCACCTCTAGTGGCAGCCTGTTCCACTCATTGATCACTCTGTCAAAAAGTTTTTTCTAATATCTAATCTGTGTCTCCTCCCATTCAGTTTCATCCCATTGCTTCTAGTCTTTCCTTGTGCAAATGAGAATAAAGATGATCCTTCTGCAATGTGACAGCCATTGAGATATTTGTAGACCGTTATTAAGTCGCCTCTCAGTCTTCTCTTTTGCAGGCTAAACATTCCCAAATCCTGCAACCTTTCCTCATAAGACAGGGTTTGCAGACCGGTTACCATTCTGGTCGCTCTTTTCTGAACTTGCTCCAGTTTATTGATATCTTTTTTAAAATGTGGCGTCCAAAATTGGACACAGTATTCCAGATGAGGTCTGACCAAACAGGAGTAGAGGGCAATAATGACTTCACGTGATCTAGACTGTATGCTTCTGTTAATACATCCTAGAATTGCATTTTCCTTTTTTGCTGCTGCATCACACTGTTGACTCATATTCAGTCTGATCTATTAGTATACCCAAGTCTTTTCACATGTGCTGTTGCTTAGCCCTATTCCTCCCATTCGGTATATGCTTTTTTCATTTTTATTGCCCAGATGTAGTACTTTGCATTTTTCCCTGTTAAAAACCATTCTGTTAGTTGCTGCCCACTGCTCCAGTTTATTTACATCTTTTTGAATCTTCTCTCTCTCTTCTCTAGTATTAGCTATCCATCCTAGCTTTGTGTAATCAGCAAATTTAATCAGTTTACCCTCAATTCCTTCATCTAAATCATTGATAAAGATGTTGAACAATACAGGGCCCAGGACAGAGCCCTGTGGTAACCCACTTGAGACATTCTTCCAACTGGATGTGCAGCCATTTACGACCACTCTCTGGGTCCGATCACTAAGCCAGTTATGAATCCACCTAACAGTTGCCTTGTCCATTCCATACTTAGTCATTTTTTCAATAAGGATTGTGTGAGATACTTTGTCAAATGCTTTGCTGAAGTCAAGATATACTATATCTACAGCATTTCCCTGATCCACCCAATCAGTGATTCTGTCATAGAAGGAAATTAAGTTAGTCTGACATGACTTATTATTTACAAACCCATGCTGACTCTGTTTAATCACTTCATTCTTATCCAGGTACTGACATACATGTTTAATAATTTGTTCAAAGATCTTTCCTGGTATAGAAGTCAGACTCACCGGCCTATAGTTGCCTGAGTCCGCCTTCTTCCCCTTTTGAAGATAGGAACAACATTTGTTCTTCTCCAGTCTTCTGGGACTTCTCCTGTTCTCCACGAATTTTCAAAGATTATGGAGAGCGGTTCAAAAATTTCTTCTGCTATCTCCTTCAATACTCTGGGGTGTAACTCTTCTGGACCTGGAGACTTGAATTTAGGTTATCTAAGTGTTTCCTCACTATATTTCTGTTTATAGATATCCTGGATTCTTCTATTCCCTTAATAGGACAGTGAAGAACAGTTGATGTTACATTTCCTTACTGAGAGAAAACAGATGCAAAATAGGAATTTAAAAGTTTGGCCTTCTCAACATCCTGTCTTATCATTTCATCATTTTCATCCTATAAAAATCCTATAGCATCTTTGACTTTTCTTTTACTTTTGACATATCCCAAAAATCCTTTATTTTTGCTTTTGATGTCTCTTGCAAGCCTCAATTCATTGTCAGCTTTAGTAATCTGATTCGTGCCCTGCAGGTTCTGCAGACAGCATTATATTCTTCTTTAGATATGCCTCCCTCTTTCAATTTTATAAACATTTCTTACTTCCTTTTTAGCATGTGCTTAAGTTCTGTGTTCATCCATCCTGGTTTAGTTAAATGCTTCCTATTCTTCCCTCTTTTCGTTATTGTTAATGATTGTGCTTTGAGAATTTCATTTTTCAAGATTTCCCATCCTTCCTGGACATTTTTATCCTTAAGGATATCCAGCCATTGGATCCCTCCAATTCTTTCTGAATCCCTTAAAATCTGCCTTTCTGAAATCTAACCTTGACGTCTGAGTCTTCACAGGTCTTCCTCCTCTAGTTATCCAAAATTCTAAAATAGCATGGTCGCTACGTCCTAGGGTCCCAGCCTCTTTTACCTCCAACCATTTCCTCCCTGTTTATAAGGATTAGATCCAAGGTAGCAGTTCCCCTTGTTTTCTCCCCTACCTTTTGGAAGATAAAGTTGTCAGCAAGAGAGGATAAGAATTTCCTTGACCTGTTAGTTTTGCCTGAGAGAGATTCCCAACAAATGTCTGGATAGTTGAAATCTCCCATGACAACTATGTCATATTTTTTGGAGAACTTGGCCATGTGAAGCATAAAGAGTTCATCCATATCTACAGCTTGCACAGGCAGCCTGTAGTAAATGTCTACAATGGTGTCCTTTCCATTGTTCTGTCCTTGTATTCTTACCCAAACAGTTTCTGCAGAACTCCCAGGCTCTGAAGCTTCAATCTCTGTGCAGATATACGTGTTTCTAACATACAATGCGACACCTCCTCCTCGTTTATCAAGTCTGTTTCTTGCAAATAAGTTGTATCCTTCTAGCCTTGTATTCCAATCATGTATATTGTCCCACCAAGTTTCTGTGATTCCAATGACATCATATTTCTTTTCCTGCGTTAGTATTTCCAATTCTCCTTGTTTGTTGCCCATGCTTTGTGCATTAGTATAGAAACATTTTAGTTTGTGATTGGTTTCTCTTTCTCCAATATTTTTATTATTTAGATTCTTTTGTCTTTGTTCTTCCTTTCCACTTCTAATAGCAGAGTTCTCAATAGCATTTGTCAGGTGTATTGCTTTTTCGGGCCTTTGGCTTCCCCTCCCGCATTGTTCTAGTTTGAAGCTCTCCTTATAAGTGTAGCAAGGCGATTTCCAATTACATGTTTTCCAGTCTTCGTATGGTGCACCCCTTTTTTTAGGGGGGGGGGGGCTGCAGGAGGAGATTTTTTTTTTTTTTCTCTAAATGGAGACTAAGCAATTCTCTGATCGTGCTGAGCAGCTCGCTGCTGAAGTGAGGGGAATTTCTGCCTATCTCGCTCAATCATCTGCTGTTGAACCAAAAATTCCTACTCCTGATGCAGGAAAGATGTATATCTTTGTACCGTGTTAGCCAGTGGATAGAAAAATATTCAGGATTGAGAGTCCTCAGTAGTTGATACCTTTTAATGGCTAACTGAAAAGATGGTAATACATTGCAAGCTTTCGAGACTACTCAGGTCTCTTCATCAAGCTAGACTAATACAAAATCTGAAGTCACATATTTATGCACAATACAGCCTAGAAAAAATGCAATAGATAAGACAAGTGACGTGAAGCAGAACTATCAATATGGGAGAGGGAGAAACATAAATATAAACATTGGACCAGTTCATAGATAAGGAGTCTGGATGTTTTATGGTCCTCTGATTGGGGTCTAGTTCTGTGTTGCCCCGCAAGGTTTTAAAAGGAAATTCCTTAATTGATGTAAAAAGACATAAATCCATGCGACACATTCATTCCAGCACTGAGAGTGTCAAAGTTCGTCATAAATTTGTACTCCCAAACTCGTCTCTCTCTCTGAGATGTGAAGTTATCTTTCAATACCAGTAATTTCATATCCATGCTGCTGTGATCAGGGATACAGAAATGTTTTGCCACAGGTAGATCCATTCTTTTTTCTCTTATTGTGTGCGCAGCGATTCCCAGGATTGGGCCTTTTCTTTGACACCCAGAGTTCCTATTCTAGCTAATGTGGACGCGTTTTTTTTCAAGCCTTGGGGTTGTTGTATGATGAACCTAATGCTATTGATCAAGCTGAGAAAACCTTATTGGCATTGAACCAGGCTCAGGATTCTGCAGTTATATTGTCAAAAATTCCAAAAGTGGGTGGTCCTTACTAAATGGAATGACGATGCCCTAGCAGCTCTCTTTCGGAAGGGTATGGCAGAAACCGTAAAAGATGTTATGGTAGGATTTCCTGTTCCCTCTGGTGTAGACGATTCGATGTCATTGGCCATTCAAATTGATTGGCGTTTACATGAATGTAAAACTACACGAGAGGCGTTGCTGCCTTTCGAACGAACGTCTGAACCTATGCAATGTGATAGGGTTTTGTCTAGGGCGCAACGTCAGGAGTTTAGAAGGCGTAATAAGCTGTGTTTTTTCTGTGGAGACGCCTCATACCATTTCTGTCTGCCCTAAACGAGAAAAGCGTTTTGCTCACACATTTGCGGTGGGCAGTGTACCACCTAGGTTTCTTTTGGCGATTACCCTGATCTGCTCCTTGTCAACATTTTCCGCTAAGGCTTTTGTAGATTCAGTAGCAGCTTTGAATCTGATGGATTTGGACTTTGATAAACATTGTGGTTTTCCCATGATACCCTTGCAGACTCCTATCCCATTGAGGGGCATTGATGCTACTCCTTTGGCAGAGAATAAACCCCAGTTTTGGACCCAGGTGATAATGCCGGTCGCCCCGGACCACCAAGAAAATTGAAAATTTTTGGTGTTGCACAATTTGCATGATACTATTGTTCTTGGTTTTCCTTGGTTGCAAACTCATAATCCTGTTTTGGATTGGGAATCTGTGTCTGTGGTGAGTTGGGGTTGTCAATGTGTTCTTAGTGACACTCCTGTTTTCTCCAACTCTCCCCAGTATCATGATATTCCTGACTATTTGGCTGATTTTTGATGTATTTAGTGAGAGTAAGTCTGCGTCTTTGCCTCCTCATAGGAGCTATGAGTTAATGCCCGGGTGGAAATTTTCCAAGGGTCGGCTTTTCAATTTATCGGTACCTGAACATGATGCTATGTGATCTTATATCAAGGAGTCATTGGAGAAGGGTCATATTAGACCATCCTCTTCACCTTTAGGTGCTGGGTTTTTTTTTTGTGGCCAAGAAAGATGGTTCATTAAGGCCATGTATTGACTATCGTTCCCTTAACAAAATCACTGTTAAATATCAGTACATGTTACCCCTGATTTCTGATTTATTTTCCAGAGTTAAAAGTGCCTGTTGGTTTACCAAGCTTGACCTCTGGGGGTGCATAATCTTATTCACATCAAGCACGGGGATGAATGGAAGACGGCGTTTAATACTCCGGAGGGACATTTTGAGTACCTGGTGATGCCTTTTGGGCTCACTAATTCCCCTTCTATCTTCCAATCTTTTATGAACGATATTTTCCGGGACTTTGTGGATAAGTTTTTGATCATTTATCTGGATGATATTTTGATCTTTTCCAGTGATTGGGATTCTCATGTGGAACATGTCCGGACTGTGTTCCGGATTTTGAGGGAAAATTCTCTGTATGTTAAGGGATCAAAGTGCCTTTTTGGTGTACAGAGGATTTTAATTTTGGGATTCATTTTGTCCCCGTCTGCTATTGAAATGGACCTGGCCAAGATACAGGCCATTTATGATTGGGTTCAGCCCACTTCTTTGAAGGCTCTCCAGAAGTTTTTGGGTTTTGCTAATTTCTACCGTAAATTTATAAGTAATTTTTCTGGTATTGTTAAACCACTGACTCATTTGACCAAAAAGGGTGCTGATGTGGTGAATTGGTCTCCAGAGGCAGTCTCGGCATTTCAGGAGCTTAAGCGGAGATTCACTTCTCCGGTTCTACGGCAACCTGATGCCTCACTCCCATTTCAGGTGGAGGTAGATGCTTCTGAGATTGGTGCAGGAGCCGTTTTGTCCCAAAAAGATCCAGTGACTTCTAAGATGAATCCTTGTGTCTTCTTTTCTCGAAAATTCTCCCCATCTGAACGCAACTATGATGTGGGGAATTGGGAATTGTTGGCCATGAAATGGGCATTTGAAGAGTGGGACATTGGTTGGAAGGAGCTAAACATCAAGTTGTGGTCCTCACCGACCACAAGAATTTGATTTATCTTGAATCAGCCAAACGCTTGAATCCTAGACAGGCTAGGTGGGCCTTGTTTTTCACGCATTTTAATTTTGTGGTCTCTTTTCTTCCGAGCACTAAGAATGTTAAGGCGGACGCCCTTTCTAGGAGTTTCTTTGCGGATTCTCTTGATGTGACCGAGCCTACTACCATTCTAAATGAGGGTGTAGTTCTTTCCGCTATTTCACATGATTTGAGACGTGCCCTGGAGGAATTTCAGGAGGACAAACCTGAATGGGAGAATTGTATGTCCCTGACCAGTGGAGGAAAAGAGTAATGTCTGAAATTCATTGCTCCACGTTGGCTAGTCATCCAGGTATTTTTGGTACCAGAGATTTGGTGGCCTGCCTTATCTCGTGATGTCAGGAAATTTGTGCAGTCCTGTAGGACTTGTTCTCGGTCCAAGCCCTGTTCTCGTTCTAGTGGGTTGTTGATGCCCCTGCCGGTGCCCAGGAGGCCATGGACCCATATCTCAATGGATTTTATTTCCGATCTTCCTGTCTCTCAGAGAATGACTTATCTGGGTGATTTGTGATAAATTTTCTAAGATGGTCCATCTTGTACCACTCCCAAAGTTGCCATCTTCTTCTGAGTTGATGCCCTTGTTTTTACAACAGGTGGTTCAGTTGCACGGGATTCCTGAGAACATTGTGTCGGACAGAGGAGTCCAGTTTGTTTCCAGATTTTGGAGAGCTTTTTATTCCAAACTGGGAATTCAGTTATCTTTCTCCTCTGCATTTCATCCTCAGACCAATGGGCAGAATGAGAGAACAAATCAGACTTTGGAGTCCTATTTGAGATGTTTCAGATCTGCTGATCAGGATTACTGGGTCTCATTTTTGCCCTTGGCCAAATTCGCGCTAAACAATAGAGCTAGTTCTGCCACTTTGATGTCGCCCTTTTTCTGTAACTTTGGGTTTCAGCCTCGATTTTCTTCAGGGCAAGTGGAATCTTTGGCCTGCACAAGTGTGGACTCTGTGGTAGAGAGAATGCAGCAGATTTGGGACCAAGTGGTGGATAAGTTGTCCCACTCTCAGGAAAAAGCCCAATGGTTTTCCAACCGGCATAGGACCATTGGTCCCCGGTTTAAAGTGGGTGATATAGTTTGGTTGTCTTCAAAGAATATTCCTATGAAGGTTGCGTCTCCAAAATTCAAGCCAAGATTCATTTGACCTTATAAGATTTTGGAGATCCTTAATCCCGTTTCTTTCGATTGGCTCTTCCAGTTACGTTTAAGATCCATAACGTGTTTCATAAATCTTTGTTGAAGAGGTTTGTGGAGCCTGTAGTTCCTATGGCGGCGCCTCCTGAACCTGTATTGGTTAAAGGCATTTTGGAGTATGAGGTAGAGAAAATATTGGATTCTGGTTTGGCTAGACGGAGACTCCAGTACTTGGTCAAATGGAAGGGTTATGGCCAGGAGGATAATTCTGGGGTCTCTGCTTCTGACATTCATGCCGAAAGATTGGTTCGTACTTTTCACCGGGCCCATCCTGATCGGCCTGGTGGCGTGGATGAGGGTTCGGTGACCCCTCCTCAAGGGGGGTACTGTTGTGAATTCGCTTTCTGGCCTCCCTCTGGTTATTACTGAAGGTAGTGGAGCTGGTCAGATCGACAGAGGGGTTGCAAGTTCTCTTTCTGGGCTCCCTCTGGTGGTTACTGGAGGTAATGGAGCTGATCTGATTGACAGAGGCTGGCCACCTGATAATGATGATGACGATTGGAGATCTGGGGTTACAGATTGGGATTTAAGACAGCCGACTCCCTCTATCCCTGCTGGTGATTTGCTTCCCGTTCCTTCTGAGGTCTGATTTCTCCAGCTCTGTCCCTGCATGTTCAACTAAGTGGTTTATTTGCTTTTCTGTTGGCACTTGATCTGGTTGGTGGCGGTCAACCAGCTCTGGCTGGGGCTGTGCTGAATCACCGCCCATATGTTACTGCTTGTGCCAGTTTGTTTTATCCCCTGTTAGATTGGTCTCTTTTTGCTCTGCTTTCAGAATATACCAGAGTGCTGATATAGTGGGGGGCGAAGTCATGTGACTTCAGTGTTTTTTGCATCAGATGTGTTGGACTTTTGCAGGGTTTTTTGCTTAATTTGCAGAGTGTCTTTCCTGTCCTGTCTCGTCAGTGTGGGCCCCATCATTTGCTCAGTCTATTTTCCTGCCTGTGTTTGTTTTCATCTTGTCTCACCGACAATATATGTTTGGGGGCTATCTATTCCTTTGGGGTCTGCTCTGGGGCAGTTTAGATTTCCCCTTCTTGCTTTAGGCTTAGTTAGCTCTCCGGCGTCTAGGATCATCGTAGGTACGCTCCACGGCGACTGCTAGTTGTGTGGATAGAATCAGGGGTCTGCAATCAACTTAGGTACCAACCTCTCTGGTTTTCTGTGGCTTCGCCTGGACCTGCTCTCCTCCTCGGTGACCCATTCATAACAGCCGCCACTATTTGGACAAACATAATTGGTCCTATAGTGGGGTCTATTTTAGTGGCATCCAAATTGTCCAGAAAAATCCGAGAGGGGGGGACTACTTGACACAAATGTCCAGGATTGAATCCAAATTGATCTTTATACTGGACAGTCTGGTCCTTAAAGGGAATCTGTCACCCTTTTTATGGCCTTTCACCTGCCGGCATATACATCGGGGGCTTATCTACAGCATTCTGTAATGCTGTAGATAAGCCTACGATGTAACCTGAAAGAGAAGAAAAACACGTTATATTATACTCACAGAGGTGGGCGGTCCGGTCCGATGGGTGTCGCCGTCCCGTCCGGCGCCTCCCTTCTTCATGCGATGATGTCCTCTTCTCCCGTCCTGTAATGGCTCCGGCGCAGGCGCACTGCTCTGCCCTGTTGAGGGCAGAGCAGAGTCCTGCAGTGCGCAGGCATCAGGAGAGGTCTGGCGCCAGCGCACTGCAGAATTCTGCTCTGCCCTCAACAGGGCAGAGCAATACGCCTGCGCCGGAGCCATTTCAGGACGGGAGAAGAGGACGTTATCGCATGAAGAAGGGAGGCGCCGGACCGGACCGCAACACCCATCGGACCGGACCGCCCACCTCCGTGAGTATAATATAACGTGTTTTTCTTATCTCTCAGGTTACATCGGAGGCTTATCTACAGCATTACTGAATGCTGTAGATAAGCCCCCGATGTCTATGCCGGCAGCTAATAAGGGAAAAAAGGGGTGACAGATCCCCTTTAAGTGGCTTAACCACAAAATAGAATTATATGCTTTATAGAGCGCTCAAAGCACATGTCCGTAGGATGCTTATTTGTAACACACATAGAACATATAGTACTAGTTACAAACAAAAAAAAATAGCAGAAAAAAAAGTCAGCACCGCTTACCTGCCCAGGTCTTTGGACAAATGCACTACAGGATGCAGCCAGCCCATACAACAAGATGTTGGCAACACAGGTTCAAAATACTAAATAGACAGCCACTCACCACCTACCCATTCATGGAGGGGGTGAGTGCTTAGTAGACATTTGCACAATAAAGGCCTGTATTCACTGTTCACTGTAGGCACTGTTCACATAAAGGTAACGCATAGTGTCTGGTTCTCAGCCTATTAGTCACGCCCCTACTTTTCGATTGGGCGGGCTGGCCGACACTATCTCAATGCATCCCAGTGTAAACACCCCTGTATACAAGACCAAACGTACTGGGCTTGGCTGCACTCTGAAAAATATAGTGCACAAAACACATCAAAATAGTGAGGTATCGGTCGATATTTTGGCCAAAACATGTAAACTCGCAACCCATGTCACTGGTCCCCACACTTGCGAGTCCTATCACTAAACTAATATCAAAGCCACAAAAAGATTATTAAAATCCTCCAAAAATAGACAGCCACTCACCACCTACCCATTTGTGGAGAGGGTGACTGCTTAGTATATATTTGCACAATAAAGGTCTGTATAGGGAAACGTAATGCATAGTGTCTGGTTCTCAGGCTATTAGTCACGCTCCTACTTTTTGATTAGTTACAAACAACCTTAGTATACATACTTGACTTGAATATCTAAAAAAAATTTACTAAATTTTAAAAATTTGCAGGTTATTCTTTTACTTTACATTCTATTTTTTCAATAACAGTTTTTATTTAAATTAATAAAGAATTTTTAATTAAACAGGCACCTTTTTTTACATAAGATGTAATTTTTGTAAGGAGAGACCTTGTTATAAAACAAAACATCACAAAAAGTTTTTAAATAAATGAATAAAATATTTTTTTAATATGTTTCACATTGGACACATCTCCACCACATACAGTATTGAGGAAGAGAGCTCAGTCCGTAGTTATGTTTTAGGGGGAGCTAATACTGCCAATATACAACAATTAGGGATTCATTCTTTATTCTATTTATTTTATTCATGAATCAGTGGCAGTTCAGACTATAATAGTAGGGGCTATTATGAAATAATTACCGTAAGTATTTGCCACCAAAAGCATATATATACTTTTTACATATTGTTCCACATCTTTGGCATACATGGACGTTTGCCACATGCAAACTCAGACTATTGCAGCAATTTCAAGTTCATGGAGAGCTTTGAACCAATAGTATTCAGCAGAGGAAGCGAGCAAGGTTATTTGGAGACAGCTCACATAGATGGACTATATCTTGAGGAAGGACTGGGTCCTTCAAAACGCGTCTGTAATTGGTCCATACACGAGCTGTCTCCATAATCACGCCTCCCACTCACTTCGCTACTTCATGGCGGTGCTTTCGACTGGAGTTCACCACCACCTCGTGTCTTCACGAGTACCAGGGGAATACTTAGCAACGAGAGGACGCTCCCCATCGCCGCTTGCTTCACACCAAGGTTTGCCCCAGCAAACAGAAGATCAGGACGTATAGCACTCTCATCTATCTCATAGTAAGTGCTACGTTCCTCATCTAGTTGTTCACTTAGAAGCTGCCCTCCACTTTTCTTTGAAGCTTACACACTCTGTACATTGTGGCTCCAGACTGGTAGCATGGCAGCTGCCTGCATTATACATGGTAATTAGATGCTGGTCACTTCCCTATCTACAAATAATGGCTTGCAGCCGTCATAGGCACAAACTACCAAATTGGATGGTCTGTTTCTGGTGGTAACTGACTCCTTCCCAATTCCCCTGGTGGATTAAGCAGTGAATTAATAGTGAGGACGGGTACATTTTCGAGGCAACAAAACAACGCTGGCTGACACTAAGCCACAGAGAGTATAATTTAAAAGGTGTCTATCAGGAACCTCCATTACTAATGTTATAATAAAGTGTTACAAAAAAACTATCAAAAAGCAAACAGAACAACTACTCTACATCATCCCCTCTGATAATTTTACTAACCAACTAGATCCCTTGTTAACAAGAAAAAACCAGAGCAAACAAATATATTATGTTGGGTTGGAAACATATCACGTTAGTATGGTGTCCCCCACAATGTATCATAATAGTAGTAGCGATGATGTGCTCCTATGTAATCATTAAATGGAAAAGGAATGGAGTACGCTGAAAACACCAAGAGAGGAACAATGAAAATGCATTAAAAATAAGAATGATTTATAGATAAACTTAAAAACAAATTCTGTAGGAGGTCATAAAAAATAACACAAGTAGAAAAAAACGAGAAGGGAACGATCTCCAAAAGCGATTGCATAAAGTGGTGGTAATTGGTAGTTAGGATATTATTAGACACAGGAATGTGTGTATCCACACTGTAGTATACACAGCATGGGTGGCTCAATATATGTAAAGAGTCCTTATGAATACACACAGATCTACGGCTACCTATACAGAGACATATATAAGGCATGCATGGAGTAATTATACAGAATTACTGATCATAAGAAGAGAGTCAAAGTGACAAGTGCATAATCTAAGTTACAAGTGCATAATCTAAGTGCCAAGTGCATAAAACATGTATGGAAGATGCGTGAATAATGCATATGTCTGTGAAAATGCCAATGCAGGCCTGCAGATATAGATACAATCTCAAAATGTGCACAGAGGAAAATGAATTAAACTGTGGAGCGTGTACATAAACAACACCAAAGTAGAGTAGATCACTTACCTATAGTGGGGGAGAAGGAGATCACCAGCCCGTTACCCTGACGCGCGTTTCGCTTCTTGCTTTTATAGGGTGATCAAGATCTCACGTTAGTCCACCGTAGTCCATCAAATCCAATCTAGTCTATACAGGGATAAAAAAATGAAAAATCCCTGATATTTAGTTTCACACACTTTATAGTAATGTACACAGTGCTGTCCTCCTTTTTGTTGAAGACTTTAATCCCTTCACCCCCAAAGCCTGTTTTTTTCACCTTCCTCACCAGGTCAGTTTTTACAATTCTGATCACTGTCACTTTATGAGGTTATAACTCTGGAACGCTTCAGTGGATCCCACTGATTCTGAGAGCGTTTTCTTGTGACATATTGTACTCCATGATAGTAAAATTTCTTTGATATAGCTTGCGCTTATTTGTGGAAAAAAGAAACAACAGAAATTTGGTGAAAATTTAGCAATTTTCAAACTTTTATTTTTTATGCCCTTCAATCAGTCATATCACACAAAATAGTTAATAGAGTTGAGCGAATTTGATCGGATTCGGTTCCGAATACGATCGACAGCGAATATTGTTTTTGCAATATTCGTCGAACACAGCCGAACATCATTAGAGTCAATGCGAGTAGAAATTACTGAACATCAAATATATATTCGGTACGGATAGGGTACCCATATGGCATAAATGTGGCAAATTCAGATCTGAACAAATTCGCTGAACTCTAATAATAAATAACATTTTCCACATATCTACTTTACATCAACACAATTTTTTAAACATTTTTTTTTTTAAGACGCTATAAAGGTTAAAATTTGACCAGCGATTTCTCATTTTTACAACAAAATTTGCAGAAACAATTTTTTTTATGGACCACATCACACTTGAAGTCACTTTGAGGGGCCTATGTGACCGAAAATACCCAAAAGTGACACCATTCTAAAAACTGCACCTCTCAAGGCGTTCAAAACCACATTCAAGAAGTTTATTAACCCTTCAGGTGCTTCAGAAGAATTAATGGAATGTTAAAGGGAAAAATAAACATTTACCTGAGATCCCGCCCCGCAGTCGTTTATGATTTATCCACACTGCGGGGCTGGGATTCTCGGTTAGACGATTACAAGGCTGACGAAGCAATGTAGGAAGAAGGAGGCGGAGTGCCGCAGGTCAACACTGCGCATGCCTGAGAATCCCAGCCCCGCAGTGTGGATAAGTCATAAACAACTGCGGGGCGGGATCTCAGGCCGCGCGAGATCAAAGGCCAAGATGTTATTTGACAGTCTGGTCACGTCAGGCAGCGCAAACTCCGCATGCCCCCTAACATACAGTACAGCGCAGGCGCCAGACTTTCAAAAGCAAACTAAGGAGGCGGCGCCAGATCTGAAAGGAAGGATGGATGAGAGGCATCTGGCAGAGGAGGAAAGTCCTGCCCACCTGACAAATTTCAGGTATTTTGGAACAACTTTATAATCGATTATTTCTGCGGTGGAACAGAGGCTAAGTAAAAGAGCCTCATTGACAGAATGCAGCATTAGTGCTGCACAAGGTGGCTCTTTTACTTAATAATGCCTGGAGGGGGTGACAGGTGCCCTTTAAAAGGAGTCTGTCTTATATGAAATAAAAGACCTTATTCTGGGTGGTTTTTTTTTACAATTTGACTATGGGGTTAGTAGTAAATGCATCTTATAGACCCCTCTCCATTACTAACCTCTGGGCTTGATCTCACCTGACAAAACAAAGGTGACATCGACCCCAATACTATCACCCCACTTGCCACCGCACCAGGGCAAGTGGGAAGAGTGAAGCTAAGGCAGGGGTCAGACTTGCGAGAAACTCGCACGAGTCTCGCATCTTAATACTTGGCACTGCCGCCGGCACTCAGGATCGGAGCGCTTAGCTGCTTAGAAATACATGGAGCCACATACTCCAGTCCCGAATGCCGGCGGCAGTGCCAGGTATTGAGATGCAAGACTCGTGCAAGTTTCTCGCAAGTCTGACCCGGCTTAAGTGCAAGATTTGGCGTATCCTATGGATCCATCATTTCTGGGTGTGACAGATCGCAGGGGAAAGGGTGTGTCAACTTCACCCACCTCTGGGGAAGGGAGAGAAGGACCCAGCAGGGATCGGCTCTCTGGCGCCATCACTTGCCCTAGGTCAGTCAGGGAACTTCCCCCGAGGGCAAATAGTCACCTTAAAGGCTTCCCTTATAAAGTACAAGTTATTGAGGCGCTCCCAGTGAGGGGGGATATATATCAGAAACCAACCCGGGTAGTATATAACCAATGGAGCGTGAAGACGTGGGGACTCGTGAATCGAGATAAAAGAGCAGCTCAAGATTAATTTTATGTTTAATCGCCGAAATGCGCACTAGAAATATACAGGTATATATTTACAAGAACAGATATGCAAGTATACAGTCAAGAGTGTAGTACAAGGGTAAGGTATAGATAGATTGCAATTACTGTGTTATGTAGCATGTGACCACAGGGAGGCGGCGATGGATGACAGGTCCAAATCTTTGTTACGCAATTCCCTGGCCACTTCCGGTAACGGGCTTCCTGCCAGTAGAAAAACTGAGTTCAAAATGAGGAGCTTCCCAATATACCCTGGGCTGCTCCCTCCCACATGCTGCACCCACCCCTGGGCTGGGCCGTCTCCCCCCTCCCATATCTGAGTATGATTTTCCAGCCAGAACCAAGGATGGCCCATAACTTTCGACCGAAGGTCCAAATAAGACGGTAGAGGCACCACTTGATTCCGCTGGATTTTATCTGTGCAGGGAGACCAAAACAGGATTTTGGTTGCTTACTGTAAAATCTGTTTCTCAGAGTCTTCATTGGAGGACACAGGAACTGTGGGTGTGTGCTGCTGTCACTAGGAGGTTAACACTATGCATGAAAAATGTTAACTCTGCCTCCGCAGTATACACCCCTCTGACCGGCTGTAGGACAATCAGTTAGTGAAAAAGCAGTAGAAGGAGACATCATGTAAGTCATCATATATTCATTACATGTAATAAAATCATGGGAGGGCGCTGTGTCCCCATTGAAGACTCTGAGAAACAGATTTTACGGTAAGCAACCAAAATCCTGTTTTCTCTTTCATCTCATTGGGGGACACAGGAACCGTGGGACGTCCAAAAGCAGTCCCTGGGGTGGGAAAAGACAGAAACTTCCTTCAGGTCGGAGAACTCGCCACTGCCGCCTGCAAGATTCTTCTGCCTAGGCTGGCGTCCGCTGAAGCATAGGTATGGACCTTATAGAACCTTGAAAAGGTATGCACGGACGACCATGTGGCAGCCTTGCACAACTGCATGGCTGATGCCCTGTTGTGTACTGCCCAGGAGGCGCCCACCGCCCAGGTTGAATGGGCCTTGACCCCAGCAGGGGACCCCCTGTCCTTTACCCGGTAGGCTTGCCATTCTGATCCAGCAGGCAATTGTTGCCTTAGAGGCCGGCAGGCCTCTTCTCACCCCATTGGGGATCCACCTTCCTGAAAGGAGCGGTTCTGGCCAGATAGATCCTTATTGCCCTGACCAGGTCTAGCTTATTCAAAGAACGCTCCAGAGGATGGGTTGGAGTGGGACAAAATGACGGAAGGATTATATCCTCGTTCAGGTGGAAGGCCGATACCACCTTGGGAAGAAAGTTAGGAGGAGGCCGCAAAACAACCTTGTCCTGGTGCATAATTAGGAATGGAGGACAACAGGACAATGCAGCTAATTCTGAAACCCGCCTAATAAAGGTGATGGCTACGAGAAATACCACCTTCCAGGACAACAAAGACATGGGAGCTTCCTGTAGGGGTTCAAAGGGTGAACCTGTCAAGGCTTCCAAGACCAAGTTAAGATCCCATGGAGCCACAGGGGATCTGTAAGGAGGGGCCGCATGTGCCACTCCTTGCAGAAAGGTCTTAACCTTTAAGCGGGAGGCCAAATTCTTTTTGAAAAAGAATAGAGAGATCAGATACCTGGTCTTTCAAGGAACTTAGGGCCAGACCGCCATCTAACCCTGCCTGGAGAAAAGCTAGGACAGCTGGCAGGGAACAGGGCATAGGTGTGACGTAATTAGACTCACACCAGCCAAAATAGGCCTTCCAGGCTCGATAATAGACCCTGGAAGAGCCTGGATCATTGTATTAATGACTCGGTCCGAAAAAGCCGCTGCTCTCAGTATTATGGTTTCAACGGCCATGCCGTCAAATTGAGCAACCGAGATGGGTGGTAAAATGGCCCCTGAGCCAGGAGATCTGGTCTGTCGGGGAGTCTCCAGGGGGTGCCTGTGTGAAGATTGATAATTTCGGTGAACCAGTCCCTCCTGGGCCAGTACGGGGCGATCAATATGACCAGCACCCCTTCCGCCTTGATCTTCTTTAGCAGCCTGGGCAGAAGAGGAAGGGGAGGGAACAGGTAAGAGAGTCTGAACTGTGCCCAGGGAATGACCAGCGCGTCGACCCCTATTGCTAAAGGATCTTGGTATCTTGAGACAAACTGTTGGACCCTTCTGTTCTGTCGCGATGCCTGGAGGTCCACATCTGGAGTCCCCCATAGCTGGCATATCTGACGGAACACTTCCTGGTGTAAGGACCATTCCCCTGCCGCGAGTCCCTTCAGACTGAGGATGTCGGCGGCCGTGTTGTCTGTGCCAGGACTGCAAACTGCCAGAATTGTGGTTTCTGCCCAGTTGAAGATTCTGGATACCTCGGCCAGTGCCCGGGGACTTCTGGTACCCCCTTGGTGATTGATGTATGCCACCGCCGTGGCATTGTCCGTTTGATTCTAGACTGGCTGGTTGTTGAGGTATCTTTCCCAATGTAGAAGTGCTAGAAAGACCGCCCTCAGTTCTAGAATGTTGATTGATAGTGAGGATTCTTGCCTCGACCATCGTCCCTGGACAATCAGGTGGCGGAATACCACACCCCAGCCCAGGAGACTGGCATCTGTAGTTACTACCTGCCAGTGAACAGGGGGAAAAGGCCATCCCAGATGAGCAAAGGGGGAGGTCAGTCACCATTTGAGGGACTCCCTGGTCTGAATGGAAGGGAGGAAGGGGCGATCCAGCGAAGAGATGGACCTGTCCCCACTGAAGGAGGATGTTCATCTGCAGTATCCTGGAACGGAACAGGGCAAAGGGTATTGCCTCTGAAGCTGCCACCATTCTTCCCAGGACTCTCATGGCAGAGCGAAAGGATAGAAGCTGGAATTTCAACAGAGAGCGAATTCCCTGCTGGAGGGTAATCCACTTTCTTTCTGGGAGAAAGACCCTTGAGTGGCGGGTGTCGATTACCATTCCTAAGAATTATGGGCGTTGTGTTGGCGTTAGGTGGGATTTTTCCCTGTTTATGATCCAACCAAACCGGGAGAGCGTGTTTAAAACTACCGCTAGATTTTCCTGGGCCTGAGCGAAGGAAGGCGTCCTGGCGAGAATATCGTCGAGATATGGTACCAATATTATGCCTCTGACCTTTAATATAGCTACCATCGCTCCCATAATCTTTGTAAAAATTCTGGGGGCTGTTGCCAGGGCAAATGGCAGGGCCACAAACTGGAAATGATGGTTTTGGACAGCAAAACGCAGAAACCTCTGATGTTCCTAAAAAAATGGGGACGTGTAGGTAGGCGTCCCAGATATCTATGGAACATAGGAATTCCTGATCCTCCATAGACATAATTACCGACCGAATCGATTCCATCCTGAAATGGCGTAAGCAGACCCATCTGTTTAGCCTTTTCAGGTCTCGTATGGGACGAACTGAGCCATCCTTTTTTGGTATCACTAACAGGTTTGAGCAAAAGCCGGTAAAACGTTCCTGCTCGGGAACGGGGACGATTACTCCTGCGTTGAATAGAGAGTCGATTGCTGCAAAAAAACCTAGAACCATAGCAACGTCTTTTGGTGGCTACGATAGAAAGACATCAACGCGCTTCAGCGAGATCGCTTCTATCTTGTATCCTGTTGATACTGCCTCCTTTACCCAGATATCCTCTACTGAATTCTGCCAGACATCTCTGAAGAGGAGAAGGCAGCCTCCTAGTCTGGGAGAGGTACTGGGAAGGGAGTTGGACTCCCTGCTGGCGTCAGGCTGAATTGGCTCTGCCCGGCTCTGACCTAGTAGCTCTGCTGTTGGAACTGCGGGAATGCCATGACGGGGTGGCCCGAAATTATTATTATTATTATTTATATAGCGCCATTAATTCCATGGTGCTGTACATGAGAAGGGGGGGTTACATACAAAGTTATAGATATCGTTAACAGTAAACAAGTTTCCACAACAAATTTACAATGACAGACTGGTTCAGAGGGGAGAGGACCCTGTCCTTGCGGACTTACATTCTATGGGATAGCGGGGAAAAGACAGAAGGTCGGGGGTGCAGCAGCTCTGGTGGTGATGAGGCGGCAGCTCAGACGGTGGTGAGGCAGCAGAATGGTTATTGCAGTCTGTAAGCTTTCCTGAAAAGATCGGTTTTCAGGTACCGTTTGAAGGATCCGAGGGTGGTGGATAATCGGACGTGTTGAGGCATGGCATTCCAGAGGATAGGGGATATTCGGGACAAATCTTGGAGGCGGTTGTGTGAGGAACGAATAAGTGTGGAGGAGAGTAGGAGGTCTTGGGCGGATCGAAGAGCACGTGAGGGAAGATATTAGGAGATTAGTTCAGAGATATAGGGAGGGGAAAGGTTGTGGATGGCTTTGTAGGTCAGTGTTAGTAGTTTGAACTGGATTCGTTGGGGAATTGGGAGCCAATGGAGGGATTTGCAGAGGGGGGAGACAGGGGAGTAGCGAGGAGAGAGGTGGATTAGTCTGGCAGCAGAATTGAGGACAGACTGGAGTGGTGCAAGAGAGTTAGCAGGAAGGCCAAAGAGGAGAGTGTTGCAGTCAAGGCAGGAGATGATGAGGGCATGTACAAGAGTTTTAGTAGACTGAGGAAGGGACGGATTCTGGAAATATTTTTGAGTTGGAGGCGAAAGGAGGTGGCAAGAGATTGGACGTGCGGTTTGAAGGACAGGACAGAGTCGAGAGTTACTCCAAGGCAGCAGATTTCAGGTGCGGGAGAGAACATGATGCCATTTACCACAAGAGATAGATCGGGTAGGGAAGATACATGAGATGGAGGAAAGATAATGAGTTCAGTTTTGTCTACGTTGAGTTTTAGGAAGCGAGAGGTGAAAAAGAAGGATATGGCTGATAGACACTCCGGGATTCTGGACAGCAGAGAGGTGACATCTGGGCCAGAGAGGTAGATCTGAGTGTCGTCTGCATACAGGTGGTACTGGAAGTCATGGGACTTTATGAGTTGTCCTAGGCCAAGAGTATAGATGGAAAAAAGTAGGGGCCCCAGGACAGAGCCTTGGGGGACTCCAACAGAGAGGGGGCGGGATGAGGAGGTAGTGTGGGAGTGGGAAACGCTGAATGTGCAGTCAGAAAGGTATGAGGAAATCCAGGACAGGGCGAGGTCTTTTATGCCAAGGGAAGAAACAAAACTGTAGCAGTAGGCAGTGGTCAACTGTGTCAAAGGCAGAGGACGGGTCAAGAAGGAGGAGGATGGAGAACTGTCTGTTAGCTTTGGCTGTAAGTCATTAGTAATTTTGGTCAGGGCAGTTTCAGTGGAGTGGTGAGGGCGGAAGCCAGATTGCAGGATGTCAAGGAGGGAGTTAGATTAGAGGTGGGAGGAAAGTTGAGCATGGACATGCTGTTCAAGGAGTTTGGAAGCAAACAGGAGCAGGGATATGGGGCGATAGGTGGGCATAGCAGTTGGGTCAAGGTTTGATTTTTTGAGGATGGGTGTTATGGTGGCATGTTTGAAGGCAGAGGGGAAGGTACCAGAAGTTAGGGATAGGTTGAAGAGATGGGTTAGGGCTGGAATGATCATGTTAGTGAGGTTGGGAAGCAGGTGGGAAGGGATGGGGTCAAGTGCACAGGTGGTGAAGCGTGATTTGGAAAGGAGATGAGTAAGCTCTCCTTCAGTGATGTTGGAGAGGGAGGTCATTAGGGAAGGGCAGAGGTCTGGTATGTGGAGCAGTTGTAGTGGTGGAACTGTAAAGGCTTGCCTTGTTTGGTCGATCTTGTTTTTGAAGTAGGTGGCAAAGTCCTCAGCAGAGATGAGGGGAGATGGAGGTGGCAGTGGTGGGGGGAGGAGAGAGTTGAATGTGCTGAACAGTTGTTTTGGGTTGTGGGATAGTGAAGATACGAGGTTTGTGAAAAAGGTCTGTTTAGCAGAGATGAGGGCTGATTTAAAGGCAAGTGTAGCTTGCTTGAAAGCAGTGAAGTCGCCTGACAGGCGTGTTTTCTTCCAACGCCGCTCTGCGACCCTGGATGCTTGTCGAAGTTTTTTGGTGAGGCTGTTGTGCCAGGGTTGCCTATTGGTTTGTCGCACTTTTCTATGCATGAGAGGGGTGGCTGAGTCTATGGCTGATGTGAGGGTGGCGTTGTAGAAAGCAGTGGCACTGTCCGTGTTGTGGAATGAAGATATGGAGGACAGAGGTAGAAGAGAGTCTGTGAATGTCTAGGTGTGCGAGGTTTCTGCGAAGATGTGCTAGTGGCTGGACATGGGGGGCAGGTGAGAAGGACAAGGATGAGAAGATGAGTAGATGGTGGTCAGATAGGGGGAATGGAGAGGTTGTGAGATTAGATAGGGAACAGAGGCGGGTGAAGATGAGGTCTAATGTATGTCCGTCTGTGTGGGTGTCTGTGGAGGACCACTGAGTAAGTCCAAAGGATGAGGTAAGTGACAGGAGTTTGGAGGCTGCTGGCTGGTGGGTGTCAATGGGGATGTTGAAGTCCCCCATGATGATGGTGGGGATGTCCGCAGAGAGAAAGTGGAGGTACCAGGTGGAAAATTGGTCAATGAAGGTAGTGGCTGAGCCCGGTGGTCGGTATATGACAGCCATTTGGAGATTAGAGGGAGAGTAGATACGGACAGAGGGAACCTCGAAAGAAGGGAGGATAAGGGAGGGTGGGGGTTGGATAGGGTTGATGGAGCAGTTTTTAGAAAGGAGGAAACCTTCTAAATGATACCTTCCTCCTATCTCTCGGTGCTTGCGACCTCTGCGGGCCCTGAGCATAAGTGCCTGTCGCTGGGGTATGGCGAAAGGGCTGAGCCCTACGTTTGAAAACATATCGACGAGGTTTGGCCTGAGGGAGAAGGGAGCTTGTACCCCCCTTGCATCCTTAATGATTTGATCTAACATTGACCCAAAGAGCCGGGTGCCCTGAAACGGCAGATTGGTCAGTGATTTCTTTGAGGACAAATCAGCCTGTCAAGCCTTTAGCCAGACTGTCCGCCGGATGGCTACTATGTTACTGGATACTTTAGCTGCGCAAGACGCAGCATCCAGGGCTGCTAATACCATATACCTCCCGGCATGAGAGATTTGATCTGCGAACTCCGCCAGTTCCGCTGGTCGTGTCCCGGCCAATATGCCCTGTCTAAGCTGATTGGCCCATTCTCTAACAGACTTAGCTACCCAGGCTGAGGCGAAGGCTGGACACAATGTAGCGGCTGCTGCCTCAAAGGTGGATTTTGCCAGGGATTCTATCCTCCTATCATTGGGATCTTTTAGGGCTGCCCCACTGGCGAGTGGGAGGACTGTATTGGTAGCGAGTCTGGACACTGGTGGGTCCACCGAAGGGGAGGCGGTCCAGTTGGCGGTGAGATCTGGAAGGAAGGGATATAGAATCCCAAAACGATTCCCTTTCTGAAACCACCTTGTTGGGTTATCCCTTTCCCTGGCCAACACTTCCTCAAAATCCTTGTGGGAGGCGAAGACCCTAGAGGGGGACTTATGACGCTTAAATGAAAAAACCTGATCATTAGGTTTTGATGTGGTGTCCCCAATGTTAAAAGTCTTATTGACTGTGGCAATGAGGCCCTGAACCATATCCTTGACCTGGGACTGTTCTGGCCCGTACTCAGAACCCTCCTCTGAGTGTGTATCTGATAATGCCTCGCCTGATTCCGGGGATGAGGATCGGGAGGAGGCAGCTGGCCAGAGGAATTCTAGCAATGAGATGGAGTGAGAAGGGGACCTGGGTTGGTGGTCCTGTCTAAAACTTTTACGGCCTCTAGAAGGTCCAAAAAGGAGGCTCCTTTGGTGCTCCTGTGTCCACTGGTGTCTGAAGTGGCAATCTGTTATGCACCGTTATCAAGGTCTGTGATACCTTGGTAAGGTCAGTCACGGACTTAGATAAGGAAGAGGCCCATCCTGGACACTTGTCTCCCGTGGCGATGGATGGACCCTGGGCGGTAGGCAAGGTGGCTTCCTCCTGCTCCAGGGGTAATGTAGGAGCTCTGACAGGCAAAGTGGGGGGCTGCACCTGCTCTCTAGCGTAGGTGACACCGTAGGTCTGCTGCAATTTGAGCAGAGTGGCGAGGACTGACCTGAAGGAAGCCTGACATTGCATTTGGTACATACAAAATATTTGACCAAGGTCACTGAAGCGGACGAGGAGGAGCGGGACTGCTCTCCCTTGGGCATACTGACAGGTTTTACCTGGTGCCGACCATTGGGGGTAGAGAGCGGAGTGAGGGAACAATGTGTAGTGCAGTACTCACATACCCACGACCTGTGTTCCCGCCGCAGCTGCCGCCCGAAGGCTGATGAGAGCAAGGTGAACAGCCCTGCCGCTGCCTAGAAGCCTTATGAAGTCCCCGCCGGGAAGGCGGGGCCTTGCTCTGGCCTCCTGGAGCACCAAGATGGCACTGGTACAGGAAGAGGAAGCCGGGGGTGGAGCCTGCCAGGAGCCAGAATCTGGCGTCGGCCATGCTGGGCTCCTACTGGAGCCCAGGGCCATAACGCTGCCACGGGAGGAGGCTGGAACCCCCTGCACCGCGTGCTTGAAAGTAAGTGTTGGCTCTTAAATTAAGTATAGAGCCATGGCTGCAAGTCCGAATGCTGATTACAGCGGTCACATTCAGCCAGAGCAGCTGGTGAGAAGATCATACAACGCTGCAGCCTCTTACCTCCAGTTCACCCCGCAACAGGGGTCGGTTTACCTGCATGAAGATTGCTGTCCCAAACCTTTTCTGCAGGGCATCTCTCTCAATCATCAGGCTCTGGTGGGCGAGTGATGGGAGACGAAGGTCAGGACCAGGAGTTGCCACCTGAACACGAGTCCTGTGTTAGGGGATAAGGTCCTGCCCGCGGGATTCATGGGGATACGGGGTGGCAGTACACGCCGTACTCATAATCCCGGTGTGGGAATACAGATGTAGCATATCTACACTGTATCCCTCCATGGTTACCTGAAAAGGAGCGACGCACATTGAGGTAGGCATGGGTCTATGAGAGACCTCTGCTGACACTAAGCAAAACTGATTGTCCTACAGCCGGTCGGAGGGGTGTATACTGCGGAAGCAGAGTTAACTTTATTTCATGCATAGTGTCAACCTCCTAGTGACAGCAGCACACACCCCCAGTTCCTGTGTCCCCCAATGAGACAAAAGAGAAATATGGCTACTGTATTTAATTCCTGGTAGCTATGCTTTATAACTCCATAACGCAAGGTTCTGGAGGTGGCTGCATGGTCTGGGCGTGTGGGGAAAGGAATGCCGATTCCAATTATCTGTTTTGCTAAGCGATATTGCATTCTGTTATTATAGGTCATTTTCCATATTCCGTATCTCAGAGCCTTGCACTAGTTAGTCTGGGATCTGTTGTGCCACGATGGCTGCCTGAGTCAAACAAAGGAAACCAGTTGGCTTGTAGCTGTACGAGAGTTCACACCCCTGTGATAATTGCTTGACACAGGGTCTATGTCCCCACTGGAGAGAGCTTCAAAAGCCTGGTTGCTTGGGCTGATTAAAAGGAAAACAATAAATGGTCTTGTGGAATACCAAGTGTGGGGGCTGAGTTTAGGAGCATGCATTTTGGGCCAAAATGTATCTGACAGGACCTTCCATCAGATTTTAAAATAACAATTAGATATCATTTTTCCATGTCTCACACTGGGGCAGCTGAAAACTGATTTTAGTCTGGGAGGGGGCTAAAATCAATGGCCCCTAGCTAAGCTATTAATATCAGCCCAAAGCTATCTGCCTAGACTTTGCTGCTATTAGTCATAGGGGGACACTATGCCTTTTTTTGGGGGGTTCCCCTATTTAATAAACAGAAAAGGCTAAGAATGCAGCTGTGGCTGATATTAATAGCTTGGGGAGCTCCATGGGTATTACAACCTTGCCATGCTATAAATATCTGCCCCCAGCTGTCTGCTTTTCCTCTGCTGGTTAATAAAATGTTGGGGGATCCCAAGCCATTTTTCATGTATTTATTAAATACATGTACAGTAAGCTACGTATGCACTGTACTAATAGGTCACTGACTTATCTATGTGTATATATCTATTCAAATTTGTCAGGTCATGCTGTGATTTTACTGTACGTGGCTGCTGAAATGTCAGGTTTTTAAAGACATGGGTGTGTAAAAATCAGACAGCACTGGCATTGTCAGAGTGCCATGCGATTTTATTTCTTTTTTAAATCACACCCTTTGACTTGCATTAGCGACTCTCATCCGAGATACAGGGAAAATCGCAACATGCAATCTTTTTTTCCACAGTCCGATTTCAGCTGAGAAAAAAGTAAAAAATTGCAGATGAGTAGGGAATTATAGATTAGTATTGGTCCGAGTTGATACAGGAAAGATGTATCTTTGTACCGTGTTAGCCAGTAGATAGAAAATCTTTTCAGTTAGCCATTAAGGATTTTGAATATTGGTCAGAGTGCAATCCGATTTTTTTATTGAATTGTACTACACTTTTTGTTGTAGATGAGTATGTGCCCTTATTGGGAGTTCAATTTATAATGTGGATGGCCGGTTCACACACCGGCCAGTGTGAAAGCGATGCTTCCTTATGCCACTCAGACTGCAGGGTAACTTATGCTACAAGCTGTACACTACAGTATAAAAAAAAAATAACAAAGATTGCAAAGTTGCTTGTTTTTAGAAGCCATTCACAACTGTAATCATTATTAAGAAAACCCCTTTTAAGTATTTAATAGGTTCAGTTCTGTCAAACGTAAGCAGTGGTAAAATGTCTGCAGTTTTCATGAAAGGTAGACCTCAGAAGTGAGGAAAAGTGTGGTATCCTGCACTGTCCAACATCTGTAAGAATCATATCCACAGCAAAGAGATAGTCAAACAATTGTTACACGTCTGACGGTGACGTACAGCTCTGCCACATTGGACTTTTGGAAAGAATTTTACACACTAGGCAAATGTGAGATGGCAAAATGAGAACAGTATCCAAGCCGTGCAGCACGCAGGGCGTTATATTTTGGTGGGGAAGGGGGGGTTATTTTGGATGAGCTGACGATTACTTTGTCACATTTTTACTTTTAGATTATTTAGATTTACTTTTAGATTATTTTATTGTAGATAAAATTACGAGGCTAGAAACCACAATTCTGCTTATATTTTCTTCGTAGAATTTACTACATGACAAATGACACTGCTTTGTTGGTTTATAAGTTTCTGACAATACTACATTTATAAAAAGTTGCGCGTCTTTCCACATCTTTACAATAAATTCACTTTTTACATTTTTTTTGTCATAATGTTTGTTTTTTCCACCAATGAAGCTGAGTGGGGGCTTGCTTTTTTTCCCCCACTTTCGCAGGACAAGCTGTAGTTTCTAATTGTAGCATTCTGAGCATGTACATTTTTGTTTTTTAAAGGGAGGTGAGCAAAAACAGTTTATTCTGGCAATTTACTTTTTTTAATTTTTTTTTTTTTGCAGAATTTACATTTAAGATAAATTTGATAATTATTGAGGTAGTAATTTTTTTGCATTCTCTAGTAGCGAAATGAACAATAAAAAAACACCCTTTTTTTAAAAAAAAAACCCAAAGGTTAGCTCTATTTACTTGATATCTTTGTTGCTGAGGACACTCAGTGGTGTGATCACTGATCTGACACACCGCAGTACTTCTGTATTGCAGTAAATGTACTAGTCAGTTTCACATTGGACAGCCAGCCTCTTGGACCCCAATTGATGGCCGAACCGGAGGTTGTTTGGTCTCCGGCTGCTATGGCAAGCAGCGGCACCATGCAATCGAGAGGGGTGCCAAAGTGATACAGAGAGGGCCTTCTCCCACCGTGGTCGGGTTAAAAGGTTACGATCAGTGCTAGCAAATACAAACATGTTGATTTTGGTATATAAGCTGCTAATGAAGTTGATAAAATATTGTGATGAAGATCATCTGGAATCCTGGTACAAAATTTCCTCCCAGGGGCATGGCTTAGGCAGCTGATGGACTAGGTTGTGCTGTCTGTGGGCTCTGAGGACTCCTCTATTAATTTGACGATAAATCCCCGCTATTTAGCATATTTTTGGTGACAAAACATCACAGACTGTTTATGAGTACATTACGGTCAACTTTTGTGTCAGTTTTCTGTCATAAAATATTTATTTGGGCCAATTTGGACAAATTTTCATTTGAGGCCTGTCACAATCTGACTGGACTGAAGCCTTGAGGCATTTACGCCTCGCCTACACGGTGCTTCCCTGCAACACCTTTGGACCCACACAAACAGTCCTATTACCTCCTACAAACCTGGTATTACCACCAATTATCCACATTTTATTTTATTTCAGATTAAGACTCTATTTTGGCTAATTTCCGGATGTGACCCCGGACAATACCCAGTCTCAGTCTGACACCGGTCAAACGGAGCCCAAGCTACCTTCCTGGTGACCCTGGACAAAGAGAGGATACCCCTCTGATAAACTCCCAAAGCCTTGAGTTCTACAAACCGGAGATCCCAGTAAGAGATGCTGCTAATAAAGACCAGGCACATGAGCACAACTTCCTTGCCTGGCAGACAACCCCGAGCCATTTCAGGCAACAGTGCTCCCGAACTCCTGTGTGGATACGCATATCTGCTTCCCAGCGATCCGGAGAGGCTCCCTTACCTCAGCTGGACCCATGCCGTAACCCCTGCAGCTGTCATCAGCCCCCCTGGCCAGACATTTTATTCTATTACCGGGATTACAAGCAAATCTGCAGCCGCGGTTTCGCAAGATAGCTTTACATGCCCGGCACGCAGGAGCACTTCTCAGCAGCGCCCAGCTACACAAGCCTGCGGTATTCCCGGTGTCAGTAAAATAAATTTTCTGACCCCAATGGCGTGGTGAGGCTCAGTTTATTAGGCTCTATTTATTACACGGATCTGTGTTGCTCTTACAAAATTATACCGGTGGCTGCCGCGATTGAATTTGCTTCTACAGATCTGCAGCTGGATTTACATTCTCAGTGCGCAAGTGCACTCCCTCACATCATCTTAAAGGCAGCTTCAGTTACTATGACAATAACGATGAACCAATATAAACAAACAAAACACACACAAAAGAGCTCCTCCACAACTTCATCTATACCCATTAGGCTACTTTCACACTAGCGTCGTGCGACGGCCGTCGCCCTGCGTCGGGGCGACGTATCGTCGCACGTTGTGAAAGTTGTGCAAAACGGGGGCAGCGGATGCAGTTTTACAACGCATCCGCTGCCCCACTGTAATGTCCGGGGAGGAGGGGGCGGAGTTTCGGCCGCGCATGCGCGGTTGATAATGGCAGAAACGACACACAAAAAGTTACATGTAATGTTTTTGTGAGCGTTGCGGCTGCCAAAACACGACGCATCCGTCGCACGACGGATGCAACGTGTGGCAATGCGTCGCTAATGTAAGTCTATGGAGAAAAACGTATCCTGCGGGCAACTTTGCAAGATGCGTTTTTTCTTCAAAACGACGCATTGCGACGTGCGTCGCACGACGCTAGTGAGAAAGTAGCCTTAGAGATCCTAAAGGAAAAGACTCCAGATGCTACCTGTATTCTGACTTGACTAATGTCACCAGTCCTATCAAATCCAGGTCCCCCTTAGGGACCGTAATGACATGGACACCCCCATTTCCTCCAAAAGGAAGAATCCTGAAAACTGGGAAGATCAACCCACTCTCCAATACGACTGTGGAAGGGATGTTCCCAATGACTCCTGGTCCCCCGACTCAAGTCCACAGAAATCGAGACCCAAAATGGATGACCCCGAAAGTCATGTCTACAAACAACCAGGTATGGATTCTATTGAAACTTATATGGCAACTCTCGCCGAAAAAATCAACCGCAACCTTAAAATCACTTTAGGGTCACAATTGAAGATTTTCAAGGATACTTTTGAATCCTTGAGGCTATGTGCCCACGTAGCGTTTTAAACCGGACACTCAAAACCGGACTCCTTCCCAGAAAACGCTTTTTTTTCCACGCGATTTTACCGCGATTTTCGCCTGCGAAATTCAAGCACTTTTCAAGCGATTTGAAGCATCGCTTGGAAAGTGATTGACAGGTTGGTCACACTCGTCAAACAGTGTTTGACAAGTGTAACCAGCTTTTTACTATTGAGGCTGCCTATGTGGCATCAATAGTAAAAGATAGAATGTTAAAAATGATAAAAAAAATAAAAAATCGGGGTATATTTACTTTCCGACGTCCCGCGCAGCCTCAGCGACGCTCCCGTTCCCAGCGATGCCTTGCGAGACCTGTGATGATGTTGGTCTCGCATTGCTATAGTGATCTCACGAGACCGCTAGAGTAACGCGAGACTACATCATCACAGGTCCTTGCCGCAAGGCATTACTGTGAACGCTGAGGCCCGGGAAGGCTGTGCGTGACACCGAAAGGTAAATATACCCCGATTTTTTATTTTTTATTCTTTTTTTACAGGGGTATGGTACCCAGGGCCTGGAGGACAGTCTCTTCTCCTCCACACCGTGGGTACCATCCGCACGAGATGCTTAACTTTGCGCATGGTGGGCATAGCCACATGCGGGAAGTAAGCAATTCTCATGCATTCCTATGGGTGCGGAATCGCGGCAATTCTTTGCGATTCCGCAAAAAGAATGAGCATGCTGCGCTTTTTACCGTGATGCGATTCTGCCGCGGTAAAAAGCGCAGCATTAGCACAGCATGTGCGGAATGCCATAGGAATGCATGGGGGGCGTTCTGTACGAGTTTTTTTAAAACGTTTTCGCGCCGAAAATCGCGGCAAAAACGCTTAAAAATCGCATCGTGGGCACACAGCCTTAATAAAAATAAATTGAACAACCACGAGTTAAGAATTGTTTTGATCGAAAAGAAATCTGATACCATCCTGAATAAAAATCTAACAATCAAATCGGAGTTGATTTCTCTGAAAACTAAATTAGCCGACCTGGAAGACTGAAATAGACGCAATAACATCATAATCAGAGGCATCCCCGAGTCTGTCTCACCTACCAAACTTGCAGATTATACTAAGACCGTCTTCAAAAAAAACATTCCATCTTTGTCCGATCAGGACTTATTGATTGATAGAATCCACAGGCTCCCGAAATCCCCTCATCTCCCCAAAGATCTCCCAAGAGATAAGTTTTTAAGAATCCATTTCTTCCACATAAAAGAGCTTCTTCAATCCAAGGTTAGGGATAATGGAGGTTTCCCAGACCCATTCTCTCATCTGAAATTTTATGCTGATTTATCAAAGGCGACTAGTGACAGGAGAAAGTCGTTCAGAGAAATAACCATCCAGTTGGGAGACAATGGAATACAAATGGGGATTCCCCCTAAAGCTTCTTGTCTACTACAGAGGGAAGACTTGCTCTTTTTTAACCTGAGGAAGGCAGAGAATTCCTGAAGTCCATCAATGTTCAACCCAGAGCCAAACCAAAAACCTCCCCCGGAGCTGGCTCTCATACCTGATATATGACTTAAAAGGAAAAAACAATATGCAGAACCAGGCTTATTTTCTTTACAGGTCTACATACAGTACTTGATATCCGTTTTAATGCACCCGGTTTTGCATATTGTTTCTTTCTTTACGGGTCCGCTTACCTGATACACGCTTTATTGCATCTGGATTTACATATTGTTTCTCTTTACAGGTCTACATACCTGATGTACGTTTTAATGCACCTCGTATTGCATATTGTTTCTTCTTTTATGGGTTCACATACCTGATATATGTCTTAACATACCTGGTCTTGCATACTGTTTCTTTCCTTTGCAGGTTTCTGTTTATTTCTTCACACCTATAGATGGTCTATTATAATATGTTATAATTACTTGGTCTCTATTTCTTCGTTCTCATTTTTCTGAGGATGTTCCCCGGAATACCCTCTACGAACTTTCCCCCAAGGTCCCCACGTTCAAGTAGAGGCCGTTAGAACGGTCTCCTTCTAGTGGCCCTTGGAACAACAACAGAGTTAATATCGGTATTTTTCTGTTTTAAGTTTCCTTTTACATTTTTATTGTTTGTTTTTTGTAGTTCTACTTATAACTGCATTGTTTTTTTTTTCCTGTTTCATTTTCCTTCCTTGATCTAGTTCCTCTGGATTAGCTCTCTCTCACCATGAAACTCAAATTGGTCACGTGTAATGTCAGGGGTCTCAACAGTCCCAGAAAACGCTTCACTATTCGCAATGAGATCAATAAGATGCGCTCTGACATTGTATGTCTCCATATGAGACCAAGTTCAAATCCAACTCTCAGCCTAGTTTTGGACATAAAAACTTCCCCTATGTCTATGAATCTTCTGGACCAAAAAAGAAAGCTGAAGTATTGACACTTAACAGAAATTCACTCTCATTTGAATTTAGTGATGAAATTAGAGACGAGTCGGGTCATTATCACATCCTAATCTGTAAATTAAATAACTCGGAATACACAATAGTTAATACATATGTCCCGGTGAAGAGACAAATCAAATTCCTAAACAAACTCATTAAAAAAAAAAATTAACTCAGTCAAAAAAGGTTTACTAATTCTTTCCGTTGACTTCAACATGGTCCCCAATAGCAGTATGGACTCCTCATCCCTAACCAGATCTCAATCAGAATCGCTTAACAACTGGCTATACTCCAATTAATTATTTGACATCTTCCGAAGTCTAAACTCCACCTCCATAGAGTATACCCATTTCTCCGATACCCATCACTCACTCAGCTTCCAGGATAGACTTGATCCTGACAGATATTTTTTCCCTCCCAAAATATACTTCAATATCCATTCTCCCCAAGACAATCTCCGACCACGCACCCGTAACCGCTGATTTTATAGACTGCCCAGCTTCCAATCGGCAGTTCTTATGGAAATGTAATTCTTTCCTCATCCACTCTCCAAATATTAAATCAGAAATCTCATCGGCCATCTCCAACTACTTCAAAGAAAACGGTGCAAACCTCTCTAGTCCCTACTCATGTTGGAATGCCCAAAAGGCAGTCTTGCGAGGTATATTTATCCAAATATCCTCAAAGATAAAAAAAAACAACCGAGAAAAAATCTCAGCCCTACAAAGTCTAATCAGGACTATAGAATTGTCTCTTGCTAATATGTCTAATCCTTGCCGAATCTCTGAGCTCCAGCTGGAACTTAAGGTACTGTCACACTTAGCGATGCACCAGCAATCCCGACCAGCGATATGACGCGGTCAGGATCGCTGGTACATCGCTAAGTGGTCGCTAGTGAGCTGCCACACTGCAGATCTCACCAGCGACATCGCAGGGGGTCGGGGGTAGCTACTTACCTGTCAGACGAGGCGATCCTGACGTCCTCCCGCCCGCGTCCATGCGTCGCTCGTCGTCCCAGCAGGAAGCTGACAAGAAACGGTCCAAGACATTCTCGCGCGATCAGGGATAACCAGCGGGGGAGCGGTCGGAGGCAAGTATCAGACATAGCAATATCGCTATAACGTCACAAAAACCAGTGATGTTATAGCGATATTGCTAACGATATCGCTTAGTGTGACGGGCCCTTTAGGACTCTGATTTTCTCATTTTATGACTCCGCAATTAAGTCTAAGTTTAAATAGTACTCCAACCTCAACCACCCATCCTTATACATGTCAAATAGACTTATATATCTTAGACGCAAGCGCAGGATTGATGCTATATCCTTCCCCAACGGTTCTATCTTATATCACCCCCAGGACATCGCAAATTCTTTTGCTGAATTCTTTCATAATATTTATAATATTAACCAAGATTCACCCCAGTCTCAGCCAAATCAGTCGGATATCCAATCCTTTTTGGATCCAATAAACCTGCCCAAATTAGATAAAGAAATCTTGGACTTCCTTTCCTCCACTTTTACAGAGCAAGAAATTTTAGATACCATTAAACACCCAAAATTCTTTAAAGCCCCTGGCCCAGACGGCTTCACGAATGACTATTATAAAACATTCGGCAACCTCCTGGCCCCGCACCTGACTAAAATTTTCAGTTCAGCCTCATACTCCAGAAACTTCCCAAAAGAGATGCTAGAAGCTACGACTGTTCTCATACCCAAACCCAATTCCAACCCATCCCAACTGACAAATTATAGGCCGATCTCCTTGATCAACACCGACATTAAGATTTACGCCAAGACTATAGCAAACAGATTAAATCAGTTCCTCCCCAAACTAATAAACAACGATCAAATTGGATTTGATATTTATCGGCAATCTGTTGACGGCACAAGGAGATTGATCAATCTGATTAAACTGATCAATTCCAAGAAATCTAAAACAACTATTATATCCCTTGATGCCGAAAAGGCATTTGATCGCCTAAATTGGGTCTATTTACTTGCAACTCTCCGTAAATTTGGTTTCCAATCAAAAATTCTATCTAGCATCTCAGCCCTTTACTCTAAGAACTGGAATTTTTCCTCAATAAGAAGCTCCCACTTTACCGCCTAATTCTAGACACCATCCTACTAAAAAAAATACCCCCTCTCTCCCACCCCATATTCAGTGCTACTTTAGATGCATGGAGATTTTCCAGACAAAAATGGGGTTTAAACAAACTTACTTTCCTTAAAAATCTCCCACTGCATTTAATTTGCTCCCTTTACAATCAGGATATTGACTCCCCTTGGGCAGGATACGGCATTACGATATTTAAAGATGATAATACTCTCATCCCTTTCACTCTAATTAAAGAGAGATTCAAGGTCTCATCTTCCTCATTCTGCAACTATATTATACTAAAAGACCTTATCGATAAATTTCTTTTAACTAAACCAACTTTGTCAGAACCGCTGCCAATCTCATTACAAACAAACCACAATATTTTTTGGAGCACATACATTATATATATATATATATATATACACACACACACACACACATACATACACACATGTGGCTGAATAGGAGCCAAACATTTGTCAAAACCCACAATCTGCTGGGATGGGAAAAAGAACTACATATAGCCCCAGACTCAGCAGATTGAGAACAGGCCTCCTCCATTTCCTTTGCTGCCTCTATCTCCATGTCTCTTCAGGAAGCCCATCACAAAATGCTGACTAGGTGGTACTACACACCAGCCAGACTTTCCAAGATCAATCCGGAAAATCCCTCGACCTGCTGGAGAGGATGCGGTCACTAAGCTTACTCCACATATTCTGGCACTGTCCTCTAATTAAATCTCTTTGGAAAGACATATCTTCCTTAATTAACTCTCTACTCCCCAAATCCATCACCCTGTCACCTCAACTAGCTCTTATCATTAAATTCTGATGGCATTGAGCAATCCACCATTCATTTGGTGGTTCATATCTTACTAATTACAAAAAACCAAAAGCAAAACACAAAACAAATATCCTGGATTAAAAAAGTAAAAAAATATATTGCAAAAATTGCATGAAGGTAGTAATAATAGTAATAAGGGTATTTAGTTAACATAATTTTGATCAAAATAATGTAGAAGCCATCCCGCCACGTCACGGCAACCCTTGTGGGACAGTCCTAACTCTTGTATTTAAAACCTTTCCACTTGTCAAGTGACGTAAATGTGAACAAGGACAGAGGGACTGAACCACCAATAATAGTATAGGCCAGACAGGATGGATTTTCCAACTCAGAAACAGGGCGGTCACACCCTTATATGCACAGAATGCACAATGAAACAAATGAGAAACTGGGTCTGAGCAGAAAAAGTAAATTAATGTGCATGCAAAATGTAATTGCATATGAACACATGACCTTTACACAGAGAAAACCAAAAGCAAAACACAAAACAAATATCCTGGAATAAAAAAGTAAAAAAATATATTGCAAAAATTGCATGAAGGTAGTAATAATAATAAGGGTATTTAGTTAACATAATTTTGATCAAAATAATGTAGGACAGAGGGACTGAACCAATATTACTATTATTACTACCTTCATGCAATTTTTGCAATATATTTTTTTACTTTTTTATTCCAGGATATTTGTTTTGTGTTTTGCTTTTGGTTTTCTCTGTGTAAAGGTCATGTGTTCATATGCAATTACATTTTGCATGCACATTAATTTTCTTTTTCTGCTCAGACCCAGTTTCATTTGTTTCATTGTGCATTCTGTGCATATAAGGGTGTGACCGCCCTGTTTCTGAGTTGGAAAATCCATCCTGTCTGGCCTATACTATTATTGGTGGTTCAGTCCCTCTGTCCTTGTTCACATTTACGTCACTTGACAAGTGGAAAGGTTTTAAATACAAGAGTTAGGACTGTCCCACAAGGGTTGCCGTGACGTGGCGGGATGGCTTCTACATTATTTTGATCAAAATTATGTTAACTAAATACCCTTATTATTACTATTATTACTACCTTCATGCAATTTTTGCAATATATTTTTTTACTTTTTTATTCCAGGATATTTGTTTTGTGCTTTGCTTTTGGTTTTCTCTGTGTAAAGGTCATGTGTTCATATGCAATTACATTTTGCATGCACATTAATTTACTTTTTCTGCTCAGACCCAGTTTCTCATTAATTACAAAAAACGCCATCGCATTTCACTGGAAAAGATCTGACCCTCCCAAAATCCAAGATATTATCGAAAAAATTACCCTCCATAAAACCTTTGAACAACAAATAGCGATGGTGAATGTCACTCGATAAATTTGCAAAAAAATGGTCCAGATGGATATGTCTATTTCCATAAAGTTTTCTTAAGTCACTATACTTAATATGAGTTGCTTTGTAGTTATAGAATTTATTGAAATGTTTGTAAAATTTGACTTGTTGATTTCCTACCCTTCGGGTTTCAAGGACCACTTGGTCCCTTTTGTCTTTTCCCTCCCTTGTCCCATCCCCTTCCCCCCCCCCCTTATTGTTATAAAACCTTAATAAAAGTTTTGGAAAACAAAATTTCCTCCCAAATGAATTCTTTGTGACTTACAACAAACCAACAACAAATCCAAAAATGAATAAAAATTTTTACTGAAATCTAGCAAGATTCAGCCAGTGTAACATAGAAAACCAGGCATGTAAGGCCGTGTGAAGTGTTGGACAGGTTGAGTTATTCTGTCATTTTATGGGTAGATCCTAGGAGGCATAGCTTATACACTACATAATAAATCACACTCATTCTCAGCTTTTTTTTTTTATTGGGTTACAGAACAATATTTCTGCGTTATGGAATGTGTGTATTCTTTATGTAATTATACAGGGTTACAAAAAACATGTCCCGTCATTCCTCTTGCCAGTCTCCTACAAGGTTACACATGCCCACATTTTCTATTTGCTCACAAAAAAAATCCTCAGTTTTCCTCCAAAAATAATTGCCTAAATGACAACCAAACCATAAAAATTAGAATATTCCAGAGAATGAAAAGAAACGTGTTGCTAACAGGACAGATATATAAATTCTTCTTCTTTGAAATAGAGTTTTCCCTCAATATCGGGACGTGCACGGGAGCACTTCTTGCAGGACAATCGTTTGTACTGCCCCTTCTGCAAGTAGGAAATAAAAATAGTACATGGAACAAAATCTGGTTTTCCGTTCCATGGAAGGCGTGAATAAGATCTGCTGGATAGTACTTATTGGGATTTTCTGTACGCCGCCTGAAAAGTGCAAGGCATAGAGAAAACCCCTTTGGTGGTTTCTATTCAGAATTTTTACAGAAAATGATTTCCAGGATAGACCCTTGTTCTTTCTGCTGGTTACAGGATTTCATATTTGTCCACAAGAAACGAAGTCTCGATAGAAAACCTCCCAGGGCTGTTGCCATCCACCTGAGTCACTTTAGCCACCTGCAGAAGAAAGAGAAAAAATGTCCTTCATGTTTATAAAGTATGGCACACCGAGTAAGAAATATCCCCTGAAAAGTAACAACGACAAGCCTGCTTACTATGCCCAAGGCCAAACGAATAAAACCAAAGAAAGAGTGAGAGCACCTTATGTAACTGCTTCTCTACCATAGAGTACAAATATCATGCAACCAATGCTCAATGACTGCAAGAATTCACTCATGTCAGTCATCAGACATCATATACTCTTAAGACCCTCCAGTTAGATGTCAACCCAATGAACAAGTAATTCTCCAATGTTTGGATCATTGAAGATTATCATGTCTATGGCCAGTGTAATGGGTTTTCCCACAAAAGACGGTCTGTCTGACTGATGGGGCCTCAATCATTCCAACTCATCTCCTGTTTCTCCTGACTTTGGGTGTAATTTAAAGAAGTGGCACACTGTACATGAAAGCTTCTCCTCCATCCAGCGCCTAGGGGCCATGGATGTAGCCAAGAACAGCGTTCAGGTACCTCAGTCTAATAGACATGAAAGGAACAGCAGCAATCTCAAGGCCATGCCACCACAACCATGTGCAATCATTCTAAGATGAAACAAGGGGGTCAGGACCCTCCCAGTGACCCATAGGAGTCCCAGTGCCTCAGCAGTCAGATTCATCACCAACCTCTCTACAGTTTCTCTGTACACAGTTCCCCTTTAATCCATAAAACACACATTTATTATGCTGTAAATAAAATCTGCATGTCTGAATGGAATACACAGGCAGGCAGTATTCCAACCTGTAGATTGTAGTAGTTCTTCTTGGATACAAAGGACACTGACGGGGAAGAAATCATTGGGATGTCCAGCAATGCTAAACTCCAGACTTCCACTCTTGTTTTTGGAGTCAATAACAGGCAGAGTCCACTCAAGTATATTCCTCCGACCGTCGTGGTGGTAGTCTCCATCGATGTCTCCAATCACTGGAGCTCCAACTCCGGCCCTGTGTTATGGAGGTAGTAGAGTTAGAAATGTGATGTCTAAGACTAATATACCTTAAGCTGATATTCAGCTCTTAAACTTGTCAAGGAGAAAATATAGAGACTAGGCATTAATTGGAACAAAAGTAAAACCCTAAAAAAAACAATGCCACCTAAACTAAATCATATCAATCTTTAATTGGGTATCATATGGGAATTCAGATATAGGACTGCTGAATACTAGGGTTCAGCGCCTTAATGGATCAGAACATATACACATATTTTGGGGTTGTGGCACCATTGCTGTCTACAGGTAAACCATCATTACACTTTTTTTGCAGCACTACATGCCATGCTAGCTACCATCACGTTCTTTTTGTCCACTGCAGTAGCCTTATGCACTACGCACTTTTAAAGCAACTTGGGTTAAACAGGCCCACTGCTGGCCACTACCTTTTGGTGCATTTATGCAATCATACTTATGTACATCTTTCTGCTGCTATAGTACTATCGGTTCCTGGTCAGCTGTGGTGCCACATTAGATTTTTTTGCTCACCACTGAGCGTTTAGGCTCACTTGTGCTTTTACCATTGTTGCATTTTGATTCAATAAAGAAATTTTTGTTACTTTATAGTTTTGTGTGCGCCCTCCCTGTCTATATGTTCTAGACTAGGCATTGATACGATTCATTGAGTGGTGCTTAATGGGCGACAGCAGCAGATCTAACACAGAGGACCTATGAACCCATTCTTTGGTAAAAGGGAACAACCATAAAATCCTTTTACACTTAATTGTAGTGAGTGTTCCTAGGGAAACAGGCTGCCGATCACCCAATGAACTGGCAAAATGCGCCTTTGTCACGTGAAGTGATCTTTTCTGCTATGCAAAAGGTAAACCTTTTAGTGCACATCCGAAGCCGGCCTGTGCCAACAGTATAACGAGACCGGGCAAGCATGAACCCTTATTCATGTTAATGAGCTGCAGTACATGTTAAAAAAGTACTCATCCGTAAGTAAGCCAATAGTTAAAAATTCCTCCCATGAAGATTTTTTGTGTGTTTATGTGCATGTAGTATAGTGTGTATGTGTTCATTTATTCACCTACTGCCATCTTCTTTGGTACTCAGTGCCACTCCGCTCTTCTGAGTAACGTCACCACTCTGCTGACTCCGGATCACACTGATTGGTGTGTGAGCCAGAAGTGGCTTTTACAGTGTAAGTCTATTACATTACAATGTAAGTCTACGGTGCCTCGTAAAGAGAATTCTGGCTCATACATAAGAGTGATCCGGAGGGTCAGAAGAGGAGCACGTCGTCACTGGATCCCGGATGACATAGTAGTAGGCGAGCATACTAATACTGCATTACACTACATGCCTATACAGAGTCACATAGTAAAAAATCTTCATGGGAGGGCTGTTACTTTCATTTTAACATCAGCACATTAACTAGACAAAGGTAATGTTTTGTAGTGAGATTACTAAATAGACAATTAATGAGGCTCGCCGCTATTTTTTTATCGATTGCCTATCCTTTTTGATAGGTCATTGACATCAGATTAGTGGGATGCGACACCAGGTTCCCCGCCGATCAGCTCTTACTGGCAAAGTTTCAAGATTTTGTCTGAGCAAAATAGCTTTGTCAAACCTATAGTGCAGGTACAGATCCATGACTAAGCGAAGCCGCTTGTGTACGAGATGTAAGGAGCAGAGCCGCGTGTGTACGAGGTGTAAGGAGCAGAGCCGCGTGTGTACAAGGTGTACAGAGCGGAGCCGTGTGTGTAAAAGGTGTACGAAGCGGAGCCGCGAGTGTTGGAGGTGCACGGAGCAGAGCTGCATGTGTACAAGGTGTACGTTGTAGAGATGTGTACGGAGTGGAGCTGTGTGTGTGTACGGAGCGGAGCCGTGTGTGTGTACGAGGTGTACGGAGCAGAGCCGCGAGTGTATGGGGTGTGCAGAGCTGTGTGGGTGTGCGAGGTGTACGGAGTGGAGCCACGTAGGTGTGAGGTGTAAGGAGCAGAGCTGCTTGTGTACGAGGTGTACGGAGCAGAGATGTGTACGGAGCGGAGCCGTGTGTGTACACGGAGTGGAGCCCTGTGTACGGAGCGGAGCAGCACGTGTGCGAGGTGTACGGAGTGGAGCAGCGCGTGTGCAAGGTGTACGGAGCCGAGCAGTGCGTGTGCGAGGTGTACGGAGCAGAGCAGCGCGCGTGCGAGGTGTACAGAGCAGAGCAGCGCATGTGCGAGGTGTACAGAGCGGAGCCACACGTGTATGGAGCACAGCCGCACATGTACAAGGTGTACGGAGCAGAGTCACGTGTGTGTGAGGTGTATGAAGCGGAACCGCATGTGTACGAGGTGTATGGAGCAAAGCCACATGTGTACAAGGTTTACGGAGTGGAGCCATTTGTGTACAAGGTTTACAGAGCGTGGCCACATGTGTACGAGGTTTACGGAGTGGAGCCATGTGTGTACTGAGTGGAGCCATGTGTGTGCGAGGTGTACAGAACGGAGCCGTGTGTGTATGAGGCATAAAAAGCGGAACCGTGTGTGTATGATGTATGCAGAGCCATACGTGTACAAGGTGTATGGTGGGGAGCATTCATACCTCCCAGCGGGACAGTCCCGATTTTGAGAGAGATTCTGCCCCACTGCCCCGGCTGGGAGCTTACTTTTCCCGCTGACACAGAAGTACACGGCGGAGCCACGAGGAGCACTTTAAAATTCGCACGTGACGTTCCACCGGAAGTGACGTGCTAGAAGCTGACTGGAAATGAGGTAATTTTGGGAGGAGATTGTGACAGAACCATGGAGGCACTTCAGGGAATGCTTCAGATCCATCACCGTATCCTCCCCCAACAGCGCAGACAGCAGGATCGCCATGGACTCGGGATGCCGGCCATGTGAGCGGATCATGATATGTCCTGCATCGGGAGGCTGAGGTGGGCACTACAGTGTGAGCCGGGCTGCTATAGGATCTTTATAGAATCTTTCTTTCTCTCTCTGTTTCTTTCCTTCTTCTTTCTTTCTCTGTTATTTCTTTCTTTCCCCTCTTTCTTTCTCTCTCTCTCTCTTTTTTCTTTCCCCTCTTTTTTTCTCTCTCTGTTCTTTCTTTCTCTCTGTGTTTTTTATCTCTCTGTTATTTCTTTTCCTCAGTACCAGTCAGTGTGCCCACAGTACCAGTCGAATAAGAGGGGTAGGAAACTAGGTGGCACTGGTCACATTGAGCCTCTCATCCTTTTTACTGGTGTATAATCATATGCCCTGAGCACCCCCATATAGTGGGCCAGCGCCAGACAACAGGGTACAAACAAATCACTATTACTATCAGTCCAAGTGGACAATTATATAGGTAAAGTTAATGATGTCCCTGTGCCAAGCACTGCGGAGGATCAGAATACACTGAGGAGACCAGAACAGTGGGGTTTGGGTAGAAGAATTATATGGGGTCCATTACACTGTATGAAGCAATATATGGTGCCCATTATGCTGTATGAAGTCATATATGGGGCCCATTATACTGTATGAAGTAATATATGGTGCCCATTATACTGTATGAAATAATAAATGGTGCCTATTATGCTGTACGAAGTAATATATGGTGCCCATTATGCTGTATGAAGTAATATATGGTGCCCATTATACTGTGTGAAGTAATATATGGGGCCCATTATGCTGTATGAAATAATATTTGGGGCCCATTATACTGTATAAAGTAATATATGGTGCCCATTATACAGTATGCAGTAATATATGGTGCTCATAATACTGTATGAAGTAATATATGGGGCCCATTATACTGTATGAAGTAATATATGGGGCCCATTATACTGTATGAAGTAATATATGGGGCCCATTATACTGTGAGAAGTAATATATGGTGCTCATAATACTGTATGAAGTAATATATGGGGCCCATTATGCTGTATGAAATAATATTTGGGGCCCATTATACTGTATACAGTAATATATGGGGCTCATTATACTGTATAATGTAATATATGGTGCCCATTATGCTGTATGAAGTAATAAATGGTGCCCATTGTACTGTATGCAGTAATATATGGTGCCCATTATGCTGTACAAAGTAATATATGGTGCCCATTGTACTGTATGAAGTAATATATGGGGCCCATTATCCTGTAAGAAGTAATATATGGGGCCCATTATGCTGTATGAAATAATATTTGGGGCCCATTATACTGTATACAGTAATATATGGGGCTCATTATACTGTATGAAGTGATATATGGTGCCTATTATGCTGTATGAAGTAATATATGGTGCTATCACAGGTACAGTGGGGCTTATCTTAGTTATCCTGCCACTGGTACCATGTGACAAACATATACAGCAAGATAATCTTGCTCTAACAATTTACCGCAAGGGGGGATTTTGGTTGCCCCACCACTGCTAACAACCTTCCAAGAACTGCGGGGATTTATGTATATCCCACTTTCTCAGTTCCACTTTGGAACTCGCAGCTCTCCGGCGCCCCCCTTACCCTCAGGTCTCTCAGGTAAACAGCACCTAGGATAATTAGTCGCCGGACGGGCTGCTTGTTGTGCACGGGCAATTAGACTACTGCAGAAAGGGAATTATCAATGCTGTGGCCTCAACCACTCATTCAGCATTATAAGACCCTTCTGTACTGCCAGCTAGCCTCACCAGCCGCGCACACCACGCTGCCACCAGCCACGCTTTACTTAATCAAAGTGTTAATTAAGAGGGTCCATGGCAAACCCCTGAAATTAGTAGCGATTATCTAAAAAAGGCGCATAGTTTGTTTCTTAGAGCATGGAGACAGAGCTAATAGATTTTATCATTTATTCCCAAAAGAATGCGGGCAGTGATTACATAGATAAAAGTTGCTATAAAGTTGAGACATTACATATGTACAAATACAAATATAAAACAAAGTGGATGGAAGAACAGAAAGTAACACTCACATGTGCGTAGTTGGTATTAGACAGACCATGTGGCTGGGGGAGGGGCACTTAACCAAATGTCCCCACTCATCGGCACATCTCTCTGGCAGGAGGACTCCAGCTGAACTGCCTGGGATATGGTAGGGAGTACCTTATAGCCTAGGGTCTGTGACCTAACAAAATGGACGGTCTGGTGAGGTCCAACCTCCCTCTCTCCAAGTTATGATTTGGCTACAAAGCTTAGAATAACTATATCTAAACAAGAAAAGCCTGTACCAACACACATAGGGCATCATTGTTTGTGATTTACCAAATAGAATCCAAAAACATCAAGCATGCCATAATTAAGACCCTCCATTTGGGAGCAATCCATATCTCAGTTTCTGGAGAGATTAGGATTTTGCAAGAGCTACCGTAGGGAAGCCGGGTCCGCGCAGATGACAGAAATGTTCATTTAGTTTTTCTGTTGCGATCAGAGCCCAGGCTAGCCTATTTTAATATCTCTCACAGTTTTATTTCAGACACATGACCTGAGAGGACAAAGGACTTCCTTTAGCTGTGCAGGGAGGGGGGAGGAGAAGAATTCTACACTGAGGCTTCAGGTTTCACAGAGCTGCACGCAGGAAGACGCTGGTGTGTGTGTTGTGGGGGAAGAGGGGGGGTTGCAGCTACATGACAGAGGGATTTTCTAGAATGTTCCAGAAACATATCTACAGTACATTACACCCATTATACTGTATGCAGTAATATATGGTGCCCATTATGCTGTACAAAGTAATATATGGTGCCCATTATGCTGTATGAAGTAATATATGGTATATGGTGCCCATTATGCTGTAAGAAGTAATATATGGTGCCCATTATACTGTATGAAGTAATATATGGGGCCCATTATTCTGTATGAAGTAATATAAGGGGCCCATTATACTGTATGAAGTAATATATGGGGCCCATTATACTGTATGAAGTAATATATGTGTCACGCTCGCGCCTTGACTGAATGGTGCGAGCCGGGGGGTTGTGGCCCCACTGTGCCACAAACCAGACTACCCTGGAAGGGGCGTGACTACGACAGCTACCTCGGTCTTCACTGGAGCCTCTGATGGTGAGGTCAGGCTTGTGCGGCAGGTAGCTGTCGGGTGCCACTCCAGGGTGGTGTCTGGCTGTGGCTGCTGATCCCACTTGGGGAGAAGTCACTTGGACAGGTGTGACTAACAGGCAGGCTGAGACACAGGGCAAGCAGGCATGTCTTGGAGACACAGGGCAAGCAGGCATGGCTTGGAGACACAGGGCAAGCAGGCACAGCTTGGAGACACAGGGCAAGTAGGCACGGCTTGGAGACACAGGACAGACTGGCGTGGTATGAGAAGGGATAGGTAAGGACCTGTTCACACAGCAGGTGCAGGTGTAGGCAGGAGGGAGTGGGGTATGTTGGAACAGGATTTGGACCTGTTCACACAGGAGGTGCAGGTTTGGATATAGGCAGGAGTGCGGAGTAGACGGAGCCGCAGGAGTGCGGAGTAGGCAGAGCCGCCGGAGAGCGAAGTAGGCTGGGCTGCAAGGGAGCCGGGCAGGTAGAGCGGCAAGGGAGCAGAGCAGGCAGAGTGGCTAGGGAGCAGAGCAGGCAGAGTGGCAAGAGAGCAGATGCACAGACAGAGCTTCAAGAGTGCACAGACATAGCTTCAAGGGTGCAGATGCACAGACAGAGCTTCAAGGGTGCAGATGCACAGACAGAGCTGCCAGGGTGCAGATGCACAGACAGAGCTGCAAGGGTGCAGATGCCCAGACAGAGCTGCAAGGGTGCAGATGCACAGACAGAGCTGCAAGGGTGCAGCTGCACAGACAGAGCTGGAAGGGTGCAGATGCACAGACAGAGCTGCAAGGGTGCAGATGCACAGACAAAGCTGCAAGGGTGCAGATGCACAGACAGAGCTGCAAGGGTGCAGATGCACAGACAGAGCTTCAAGGGTGCAGATGCACAGACAGAGCTTCAAGGGTGCAGATGCACAGAAAGAGAGGACACAAGGAAAGACACAGCAGGGAAGGAAGCCACAGACAAGGAGAAAGGGAGACTAAGGTAGGACAGAGTACAGAAAAGGTACTGGGACCAAGATTCAAGGGCCAGGATATTCAGCCTCCTGGCAGGCAGACAAGGTACAAAGCAAGACAAGACGTATTCCTCCAGAGAAGGAGGAAATACACAGGACAGGGCCTGGCTTCCTCAGCAGCAAGATACTAACTGAGATTAGACATTGCACAGGCAGTGTTTCAGTGGGTGTGGCGGAGCTAAATAGTCAAGGCCTCTAGGTGATTGGTTAGGGACAGATTAGACAGGTGCACCCTGACTGCATAAGAACCAGAGCGTTCTGGCGCCGCCCCCCTATACACACATAGCCAGGAAACATACAGGAGAGCAGAGGCACAGAGCACAGGACTGGCAACAGACAGAATTCACAGTATGACCCGGAGCAGAGAATAAGTTGATGTGCGGGGGATGGGAGGCCATGCAGTGACGCCAGCAGGGTTGTTACAGTACCTCCCCTTTACGGCCCCTCTTCCTCAAGCCTGCCAGAATGACCTGAAGAAGGAGTACTAGACCACACACAGTCCAGGCTGACAGGGCATCCTTCAGGTGATGTGAAGTAGGCGTGCCATCCGGAATCACTGAGTGCCCAGTCTTTTGGTGCCCAACAGCTTCCAACACAGAGGGTACAAGGACTTCTTCCTCCTGATTGTCAGAAAGTAGGGACCTGGAAGCTTCAGACTTGATCCCTACATCAGCCGGCCAGCTGGAAACTGGACACCTTCAATAAGTCCAATTTCATCCCGTTGTCAAAAGAAAATTTGACCTGCTCCAGGAGGGTGAGAAACGGAGATACGTAGGCCACTGTTCCAACCTCTTCATCCACCTGCCACATGGAAGCTGGAGGCATACATTCAGGGAGCCATTTCAGCCTGTTACCCTGAAAAAACTGGACCACATCTTCCTGGTTAGAGGATGAGTGAAGCTCTGTCTTGGGACCTTCACCACTAGGCCACAGGGGAGCTGAAGGCATACACTCTGGATCCATCTTCAGCCCTTTATCCTGGGGAAGACAATCAAGAGGCAGGGGTGCTCAACACTGGTATAGTCGCAGGGGATGTGTGAGGAGACTGAGACCGCCTCCCCCTCTTCAGAGGCATCCTCACACCTTGACTCGGCGCCTAGCAAACCAGGCGAAGAAGACGACCTTGCTGACTGAATGCGACGCAAGGGAACCAGACACCTCTTGTCACTTGGTTGTTTCAAGTGTGGTGCCTTGCTGGGTCTCCAAACATAAATGGGCATCAGGGTCTCTGGTTCAGAATGACCCATGGGCATACCAGACAGCCAATGGAAGACGAACTTCTTCATATACAAAGCTCCGACCTGGAGCTGTAGTTGTCCTTGCAGAACTAGACTGTTCTCAAAGAGGGCTCGGCCACCTTTAGACGATGCCCACGCCGGGTTCTGGAGCTGAAGAATGGAGATCACACACCGACTCTGTATGGCTGGTGGCTCGAACACCCCAAAGCTCCCAGAAGGCAACGAAACAGTCATAGGCTTTAATAGAGAGGGAGGACTCTCACCAGGGGCAGCCTCTCCTACTGGCCCAGGGTTCTGGAGTACGGGCTTCACAGGGCAGAGGCCAGATTCCGGCTGCAACTTGGCCCGCTTCTTCTTTTTAGACCTCTTGGATCTTGCACGGGAGGCCGCATCCCGCATCGGCAGACTGTGGAACAGGAGATGGCTGGACGGTCATAGGTGGTTGAGACGATTCACCCACAGGTTCCTCTTGTCTCTGGAAGCTTGGAGGGGAAGACTTTTCAAGAGCAGCTGGACGAGGCATGTCGAACACTTTACAGAGGGACACCAGGAAGGCCCCCAGGCTCATGACGACAGGGTCCCCTGCTTCCCAAAGGGGACAGATCCACATCAAGGCATCACCAGCTAGGTAGGACATGATGTATCCCACCTTGACCCGGTCAGAGGGGAAACAAGCTGCATTCTGCAGGATGTAGTGCAGGCACTTTTTCAGGTACCCTTGGCACTCTTTGGGGTCCCCATAGAACCTAGGCGGGTCTGCTGGGTTGTGCTCTTCATAGGTCAGGAGCTGCTCATAGATGGCCTTGGAGACTATGAGTGGTTCAGAAGTCTCAACAATTGGAACCACGCAAGGCGGAACAAACTCTTCCGGTGGCTCACACTGGCAGGGAGAAATTTCATCATGCTCTGTGAGCGGAAAGAAAAGGGACTCAGCAGGGACCATGGCCTGAGCAAACTGTCACGCTCGTGCCTTGGCTGAATGGCGCGAGCCGGGGGGGTTGTGGCCCCACTGTGCCACAAACCAGACTACCCTGGAAGGGGCGTGACTACGACAGCTACCTCGGTCTTCACTGGAGCCTCTGATGGTGAGGTCAGGCTTGTGTGGCAGGTAGCTGTTGGGTGCCACTCCAGGGTGGTGTCTGGCTGTGGCTGCTGATCCCACTCGGGGACAAGTCACTTGGACAGGTGTGACTAACAGGCAGGCTGAGACACAGGGCAAGCATCCATGGCTTGGAGACACAGGGCAAGCAGGCACGGCTTGGAGACACAGGGCAAGCAGGCACGGCTTGGAGACACAGGGCAAGCAGGCACGGCTTGGAGACACAGGACAGACTGGCGTGGTATGAGAAAGGACAGGTAAGGACCTGTTCACACAGCAGGTGCAGGTGTAGGCAGGAGGGAGTGGTGTATGTTGGAACAGGATTTGGACCTGTTCACACAGGAGGTGCAGGTTTGGATATAGGCAGGAGTGCGGAGTAGGCGGAGCCGCAGGAGTGCGGAGTAGGCGGAGCCGCAGGAGTGCGGAGTAGGCGGAGCTGCAGGAGTGCGGAGTAGGCTGGGCTCCAAGGGAGCCGAGCAGGCAGAGCGGCTAGGGAGCCAAGCAGGCAGAGCAGCTAGGGAGCCGAGCAGGCAGAGCAGCTAGGGAGCCAAGCAGACAGAGCAGCTAGGGAGCCGAGCAGGCAGAGCAGCTAGGGAGCAGATGCACAGACAGAGCTGCAAGGGTGCAGATGCACAGACAAAGCTGCAAGGGTGCAGATGCACAGACAGAGATGCAAGGGTGCAGCTGCACAGACAGAGCTGCAAGGGTGCAGCTGCACAGACAGAGCTGGAAGGGTGCAGATGCACAGACAGAGCTGCAAGGGTGCAGATGCACAGACAGAGCTGCAAGGGTGCAGATGCACAGACAGAGCTGCAAGGGTGCAGATGCACAGAGAGGACACAAGGAAAGACTCAGCAGGGAAGGAAGCCACAGACAAGGAGAAAGGGAGACTAAGGTAGGACAGAGTACAGAAAAGGTACTGGGACCAAGACTCAAGGGCCAGGATATTCAGCCTCCTGGCAGGCAGACAAGGTACAAAGCAAGACAAGAAGTATTCCTCCAGAGAAGGAGGAAATACACAGGACAGGGCCTGGCTTCCTCAGCAGCAAGATACTAACTGAGATTAGACATTGCACAGGCAGTGTTTCAGTGGGTGTGGTGGAGCTAAATAGTCAAGGCCTCTAGGTGATTGGTCAGGGACAGATTAGACAGGTGCACCCTGACTGCATAAGAACCAGAGCGTTCTGGCGCCGCCCCCTATACACACATAGCCAGGAAAAATACAGGAGAGCAGAGGCACATAGCACAGGACTGGCAACAGACAGAATTCACAGCATGACCCGGAGCAGTGAGTAAGTTGATGTGCGGGGGATGGGAGGCCATGCAGTGACGCCAGCAGGGTTGTTACAATATGGTGGCCATAATACTGTATGAAGTAATATATGGTGCCCATTATGCTGTATGAAGTAATATATGGGGCCCATCATACTGTATGAAGTAATATATGGGGCCCATTATACTGTATGAAGTAATATATGGTGCCCTGTTATGAATGAGTCACCGTAGGAGGCAAAAGCAGAAATACAAGCTAAGTCCAGAAAACCAGAGAAGTTGGCAACTATCAGATTGCAGACCCCTGAACCTATCAACACAACTAGCAGTAGCCGTGGGGGGTTCCTACGATGCCCTAGACCCCTCGATCACAGCCGGAGAATTACATAGGCCTAAAGAAAGAAAGGGGAAATCTAAACTGCCCCAGAGCAGACCCCAAAGCAATAGGCAGCCCCCAACATATAATGACGGTGAAGCAAGATGAAAATACTAACACAGACAGAAAGATAGACTGAGCAAAGATGGGGCCCAAAACTACCTAGATAGGAGAAGACAGGAAGGCTGCTGTCTGCAATCTGCCAAAACCCTATCAAAGACATAAGCCAACAAGCTGATATGAAAAAGGCCCTGAAGCAGCTAGGCTTCAAAAACTAAATCAGCACTCAGGTATTTTCAGAAGACAGAGCTAAATGAATTCAGCACACCCCAGCAGGGAATGGCAGAAATCCAGAAAAACAAAGCAAAACAAAGTCAAAGCACAAAGCAAAAGGCCGAGCAGCAAACTTAGCTTTAGAGGAGCAGGAATTCAGACTGGTCTCCAAGGATCCACAGAGAAATCACCCGCAGGGCAGAAGGGCATCGGCAGCCTTATATCCAGTCAGTAACTCCACTCAGCCAGTCATCATCATCAGCCTCAGGTGTTTGATAATCAGGCTCACTACCTTTCTTTACCAGAAGAGGGAGTTCCTCGGGCCTCAGTAATGAAGGGGAAAATGAACTCACAACAGTACCTCCCCCTTGAGGAGGGGTCACCGAACCCTCAACTACGCCACCAGGGCGATCAGGGTGAGCCCGATGAAAGGCACGCACCAATCTTTTGGCATGATATCAGAGGCAGAGACCCAGGAATTATCCTCCTGACCATAACCCTTCCACTTAACCAAATACTGGAGTCTCCGTCTAGCCAGACGGGAATCCAGTACTTTCTCTACCTCATATTCCATGTTACCTTCAACCAATACAGGGTCTGGAGGTGCCACCCCCGGAACAACAGGTTCAACAAACCTCTTCAACAAAGATTTATGGAACACATTATGGATTTTAAATGTGACAGGAAGAGCCAACGAAAAGAGACCGGATTAATAATCTCCACAATCTTGTAAGGTCCAATAAATCTAGGCTTAAACTTAGGAGAAGCCACCTTCATAGCAATATTTTTTGATGATAACCACACCATATCACCAACCTTAAACTGGGGACCAATGGTCCTATGTCGGTTGGAAAACCGCTGGGCCTTTTCCTGGGAGAGAGACAACTTATCCACCACTTGGTCCCAGATCTGGTGCATTCTCTCCACCACAGTGTCAACACCTGGGCAGGCAGAGGGCTCCACCTGCCCTGAAGAAAATCGAGGATGAAACCCAAAGTTACAAAAAAAAGGTGACATCAAAGTGGCAGAACTAGCTCTATTATTTAAAGCAAATTCGGCCAAGGGCAAAAATGAAACCCAATCATCCTGATCAGCAGAAATAAAACATCTCAAATATGACTCCAAGGTCTGGTTTGTTCTCTCTGTCTGCCCATTGGTCTGAGGGTGAAAAGCAGAGAAGGACAACTGAATTCCCAGCCTGGAACAGAAAGTTCTCCAAAATCTAGACACAAACTGGACTCCTCTGTCAGATACAATGTTCTCAGGAATCCCGTGCAAACGAACCACCTGTTGTAAAAACAGGGGCACCAACTCAGAGGAAGACGGCAACTTAGGGAGTGGTACAAGATGAACCATCTTAGAGAACCTATCACAAATCACCCAAATAACAGTCATCCTCTGAGAGACAGGCATATCAGAGATGAAATCCATTGAAATATGGGTCCATGGCCTCTTGGGGACAGGCAAAGGCATCAACAACCCACTAGAGCGAGAACACGATTTAGACCGGGAGCACGTCCCACAGGACTGCACAAAATTCCTGACATCACGAGACAAGGAGGGCCACCAAAAAAAACGACTCACCAGATCTCTAGTACCAAAAATACCTGGATGACCAGCCAAAGCAGAGCAATGAACTTCAGACATCACTCTCTTCTTCCACTGGTCAGGAACATACAACTTTCCACTGAGACAATGCTCAGGTTTGTCCTCCTGGAACTCTTCCAGAGCACATCTCAAATCGGGCGAGATGGCAGAAAGAACTACCCCTTCGCCTAAGATGGTAGCAGGCTTGGTCACCACAGGAGAATCAGCAAAGAAGCTCCTAGAGAGGGCGTCTGCCTTGACATTCTTTGTTCCAGGAAGAAAAGAAACCACAAAATCAAAACGTGTAAAAAACAAGGCCCACCTAGCCTGTCTAGGGTTCAAGCGCTTAGCCGACTCTAGGTAAATCAAATTCTTGTGGTCAGTGAGGACCAGGACTTGATGCTTAGCTCCCTCCAACCAATGTCTCCACTCCTCAAATGCCCATTTCGTGGCCAACAGTTCCCTATTCCCCACATCATAGTTACGTTCAGATGGAGAGAACTTTCGGGAAAAGAAAGCACAGGGATTCATTTTAGATGTTACAGGATCCTTTTGTGACAAAACAGCTCCTGCACCAATCTCAGAAGCATCCACCTCTACCTGGAATGGAAGTGAGACATCAGGTTGCCGCAAAACCGGGGCGGAGGTGAATCTTCGCTTCAGCTCCTGAAAGGAAGAAACAGCCTCCGGAGACCAATTTAACACATCAGCACCCTTCTTAGTTAAATCAGTCAATGGCTTGGCAATACTAGAAAATTTTGCTATAAATTTCCGATAAAAATTAGAAAAACCCAAAAACTTCTGGAGGGCCTTCAAAGAAGTGGGCTGAACCCAATCGTGAATGGCCTGTACCTTGGCCGGGTCCATTTCAATAGTTGACGGGGACAAAATAAATCCCAAAAAAGAAATCCTCTGTACTCCAAAAAGGCATTTAGATCCTTTGACATACAGGGAATTCTCCCTCAAGATCCGGAACACAGTCCGAATATGTTCCACATGAGAATCCCAATCCTTGGAGAAGATCAAAATATCATCCAGATATATAATCAAAAATTTATCGACAAAATCTCGGAAAATATCGTTCATGAAGCACTGGAAGACAGAAGGGGCATTAGTGAGCCCAAAAGGCATCACCAGGTACTCAAAATGTCCCTCCGGAGTATTAAACGCCGTCTTCCATTCATCCCCATGCTTAATGCGAATAAGATTATACGCCCCCCTGAGGTCAAGCTTGGTAAACCAGCAAGCACCTTTAACTCTGGAGAATAGATCAGAAATCAGGGGTAACGGATACTGATATTTAACAGTAATTTTGTTGAGGGCACGATAATCAATACAAGGTCTTAATGATCCATCCTTTTTGGCTACAAAAAAAAAAACGGCACCTAAGGGTGACGAGGATGGTCTAATATGACCCTTCTCCAACGCCTCCTTAATATAGGATCGCATAGCCTCGTGCTCGGGTACAGATAAATTGAAGAGCCGACCCTTGGGAAATTTACACCCCGGGCTCAGTTCAATTGCACAGTCATAACTCCTATGAGGAGGCAGAGACGCAGACTCATTCTCACTAAATACATCATAAAAGTCCGCCAAATAATCAGGAACATCATGCGACTGAGGAGAGGTGGAAAACACCGGAGCCTCACTAAAGGCACACCGACAACCCCAACTCACCACAGACACAGATTTCCAATCCAAAACTGGATTATGAATCTGTAACCACGGAAACCCCAGAACAATAGTATCATGCAGATTATGCAACACCAAAAATCTGCAATTTTCTTGATGGTCTGGGGCGACCCGCATTACCACCTGGGTCCAAAACTGGGGTTTATTTTTAGCCAAAGGAGTAGCATCAATCCCCCTCAGGATTCTGCAGAGGTGTCATCGGAAATCCACAACGTTTAGCAAAATCCAAGTCCATTAGGTTTAGGGCTGCTCCCGAATCCACAAAAGCCTTGGCGGAAAATGTGGACAGGGAGCAGATCAGAGTAATAGCCAGAAGAAACTTAGGTTGAACACCCCAACAGAAAACGTGTGTGCAAAGCGTTTCTCTCGTTTAGGACAGACAGAAATAATATGCGAGGCATCTCCACAGAAAAAACACAACTTATTACGCCTTCTGAACTCCTGACGCTGCTCTCTGGAAAAAACTCTATCACATTGCATAGGTTCAGACATTTGTTCAACAGGTGGCAACACCTCTCGTGCAGCTTTGCGTTCGCGCAAACGCCGATCAACCTGAATGGCTAATGACATAGAATCGTCAAGACCAGAGGGAACAGGAAATCCCACCATAGTATATTTTACGGCTTCTGACAACCCCTTCCGAAAGAGAGCAGCCAAGGCATTATCATTCCAGGTAGTAAGTACTACCCACTTTCGGAATTTTTGACAGTACAATTCTGCAGAATCACGACCCTGACTCAATGCCAGCAGGGTCTTTTCAGCCTGATCAATGGCATTAGGTTCGTCATACAACAACCCCAAAGCTTGAAAGAATGCGTTCACATTAGTCAGAATAGGATCATCTGGTTTCAAAGAAAACGCCCAATCCTGGGGATCGCCACGCAGCAAAGAGATGACAATTTTAACCTGCTGCGCGGAGCTCCCTGACGAGTTAGGCTTCAAGGCAAAAAATAATTTACAATTATTTTTGAAATTCAAAAATTTAGACCGATCCCCAAAAAATACATCAGGTGTAGGAATCTTTGGTTCAGCAGCATATGAATGAGCAAGGTAGGCGGAAATTCCCCGCACTTCCGCAGCGAGCTGCTCCACACGATCAGACAATTGCTTTATCTCCATTGAGCCCGGGGGCGGGTGATTCTGTTATGAATGAGTCACCGTAGGAGGCAAAAGCAGAAATACAAGCTAAGTCCAGAAAACCAGAGAAGTTGGCAACTATCAGATTGCAGACCCCTGAACCTATCAACACAACTAGCAGTAGCCGTGGGGGGTTCCTACGATGCCCTAGACCCATCGATCACAGCCGGAGAATTACATAGGCCTAAAGAAAGAAAGGGGAAATCTAAACTGCCCCAGAGCAGACCCCAAAGCAATAGGCAGCCCCCAACATATAATGACGGTGAAGCAAGATGAAAATACTAACACAGACAGAAAGATAGACTGAGCAAAGACGGGGCCCAAAACTACCTAGATAGGAGAGGACAGAAAGGCTGCTGTCTGCAATCTGCCAAAACCCTATCAAAGACATAAGCCAACAAGCTGATATGAAAAAGGCCCTGAAGCAGCTAGGCTTCAAAAACTAAATCAGCACTCAGGTATTTTCAGAAGACAGAGCTAAATGAATTCAGCACACCCCAGCAGGGAATGGCAGAAATCCAGAAAAACAAAGCAAAACAAAGTCAAAGCACAAAGCAAAAGGCCGAGCAGCAAACTTAGCTTTACCAGAAGAGGGAGTTCCTCGGGCCTCAGTAATGAAGGGGAAAATGAACTCACAACAGTGCCCATTATGCTGTATGAAGTAATATATGGGGCCCATTATACTGTATGAAGTAATATATGGGGCCCATTATACTGTATGCAGTAATATAAGGGGCCCATTATGCTGTACAAAGTAATATATGGTGCCTATTATGCTGTATGAAGTAATATATGGGGCCCATTATACTGTATGAAGTAATATATGGGGCCCATTATGCTGTATGAAGTAATATATGGGGCCCATTATGCTGTATGAAATAATATTTGGGGCCCATTACACTGTATGAAGTAATATATGGTGCCAATTATACTGTATGCAGTAATATATGGTGCTCATAATACTGTATGAAGTAATATATGGGGCCCATTTTACTGTATGAAGTAATATATGGGGCCCATTATGCTGTATGAAATAATATTTGGGGCCCATTATACTGTATACAGTAATATATGGGGGACATTATACTGTATGAAGTAATATATGGTGCCCATTATGCTGTATGAAGTAATATATGGTGCCCTTTGTACTGTATGCAGTAATACATGGTGCCCATTATGCTGTACAAAGTAATATATGGTGCCCATTATGCTGTATGAAGTAATATATGGTGCCCATTATACTGTATAAAGTAATATATGGGACCCATTATACTGTATGGAGTAATATATGGAGCCCATTATATTGTAAGAAGTAATATATGGGGCCCATTATGCTGTATGAAATAATATTTTTGGCCCATTATACTGTATACAGTAATATATGGGGCTCATTATACTCTATGAAGTAATATATGGAGCCCATTATGCTGTATGAACATATGGTGCCCATTATACTGTATGCAGTAAGATATGGTGCCCATTATGCTGTACAAAGTAATATATGGTGCCCATTATGCTGTATCAAGTAATATATGGTGTTCATTATACTGTATGAAGTAATATGTGGTGCCCATTATACTGTAAGAAGTAAGATATGGTGCCCATTATGCTGCATGAAGTAATATATGGGGCCCATTATACTGTATGAAGTAATATATGGGGCCCATTACACTGTATGCAGTAATATATGGTGCCCACTATGCTGTACAAAGTAATATAAGGTGCCTATTATGCTGTGTGAAGTAATACTGTATATGGGGCCCATTATACTGTATGAAGTAATATATGGGGCCCATTATACTGCATGAAGTAATATATGGGGCCCATTATACTTTATGAAGTAATATATGGGGCCCATTATACTGTATGAAGTAATATATGGTGCCCATTATACTGTATGCAGTAATATATGGAGCCCATTATGCTGTACGAAGTAATATATGGTGCCTATTATTCTGTATGAAGTAATATATGGGGCCCATTATACTGTATGAAGTCATATATGGGGCCCATTATGCTGTATGCAGTAATATATGGGGCCCATTATACTCTATGAAGTAATATATGGTGCCTATTATGCTGTATGAAGTCATATATGGGGCCCATTATACTGTATGAAGTAATACATGGGGCCCATTATACTGTATTAAGTAATATATGGGGCCCATTATGCTGTATTAAGTAATATATGGGGTCCATTATGCTGTATGAAGTCATATATGGGGCCCATTATACTGTATGAAGTAATATATGGGGCCAATTATACTGTATTAAGTAATATATGGGGCCCATTATGCTGTATTAAGTAATATATGGGGCCCATTATGCTGTATTAAGTAATATATGGGGCCCATTATGCTGTATTAAGTAATATATGGGGCCCATTATGCTGTAGGAAGTAATATATGGGACCCATTATACTGTATGAAATAACATTTGGGGCCCAATATACTGTATGCAGTAATATATGGGGCCCATATTACTGTATGGAGCATTATGTGGGGATAGGGGATGACTTTCTGTTTGTTGTGGATCAGACCGCTGGGACCCCCCATGATCCTAGGAAACATAGCTTTGAAGAGCACCATGTAAATGGAGCTGTGTCAGTCATATGCACTGTGGTGCCATTCACATGTGGCTCTTCAAATAACTCCTTATAGAGAGTGATGAGGGGACAGCAAAGTATAGCAAAAATTCACTGATCGGGGTGATGAGTGCTATAGTTTGTGGGCTAGTGGGATTTGTGTGGCAGGGCTGCATTTTTGTCCCAGTCCGGCCCTGTGCCAAGCCTACCATTGCCATTATTGACCCATGTTTTGGATACTTTTGTGTTGTTCTCGTATGTGCGTGTGATGGTGCTGACATCCTTGTGTTTGGACACTTTTTTTTCTATTTATCTAAATCAAAATGTCCACTATTGTACTCAGTTTCACAGGATAGATATGAAAATTTACTTTGTGTGCGGGGGGGAGGGGGGCGTCATGTTGCTGTTCGCCTCAGGCAGCAGATAGGCTAGGTTCACCCCTGGGCGCGGCAGCTGCCTATGGCGCATGCACATTGCATGCAATGACGCCGTCGGCCACACGCCTGTCAGAGGTGACTGCCGTGGTTGTCGGGCAGCGAGGGGCTGCGGCGTGGGAGCGATGGCCAGGTGAGTATGCAGAGACGGCGTGACAGTACCCCCTCCCCTAAGCCGCTCTCCCCGAAGATTAGCAAGAAATCTCTTGAGGATACGAGGAGCATTGATATTCTCCCGAGGTTCCCAGGATCTCTCCTCAAGACCAAAGCCCTTCCACTCAATAAGAAAAAATGTCCTACCTCTAACCTTCTTCATGGCGATAATGTCCTCCACTTCAAAGACATCATCGGCACCCACCGGCTGAGGACCAGAATCAGGCAAGGAGTGGAAGTGATTTAGCACCACAGGTTTCAGGAGAGAGACGTGGAAGGTGTTCGGGACCCGGAGCGAAGCAGGCAACCTCAATTTGTAGACGACTTCGTTGATACGTCCAAGAATTTCAAACGGACTGATGTAGCGTGGCCCCAACTTGAAGGAAGGCAGTTTCAACTGGATGAATTTGGACGAGAGCCAGACCTTGTCCCCGGCACGATAGGGTGGAGGATCCAATCTCTTCTTGTCGGCATAATTCTTCATCTGATCAGCGGACTTCTTGAGAGACGTGTTGGTCTCGGCCCAAATCTTGGAAAATTCGGAGGACAAAGCATTGGCCGCGGGTACCTCGGAGGTAGGGGTTATCGGTAGGGGAACACCAGGATGTCTGCCGAACACAATGAAAAACGGAGACTTGGCCGAGGACTCGCCAGCATGGTTGTTGTAAGCGAACTCTGCCCAGGGAAGTAAGTCAACCCAATTGTTCTGGTGGGCGTTGGAGAAATGACGTAGGTACCCAGTCAACGTCTGGTTGATACGCTCCACCTACCCGTTGGACTGTGGATGGTAGACTGAGGAGAAGTCAAGGGAAATGTTCATGAGCTTACAAAGTGATCACCAGAACTTGGAGGTGAACTGAACCCCTCGGTCCGACACAATGCGTTGATGTAGTCCATGGAGTCTGAAGATTTCGTGGATGAAGACTTTGGCCAGCTCCAGAGCCGAGGGGAGATCGGGCAGAGGCATGAAGTGAGCCATCTTGGAAAAACAATCCACCACCACCAAGATGACTGTGCAGCCAGAAGAACAGGGTAGGTCGGTGATGAAATCCATGGCGATGTTTTCCCAAGGAACCGCAGGGACGGGCAACGGTAGCAACAAGCCAGATGGAGGTCTTCGTGGCACTTTGGTTTTTGCACAGGATGGACAAGAAGCCACAAAATCGAGTACATCTTGGCGAAGTGTGGGCCACCAGTAGTGACGCGCGATAAGATCCAGGGTCTTCTTAGTCCCAGCATGGCCGGCCAGTTTGGAGGAGTGCCCCCATAGGAGGACTTTTTGCTTGAGGTTCTCAGGCACAAGCATTTTGCCAGGAGGAGGAGCAAGCCAGTTCACTGGAGCCACTGTGATGCTCCTAGTTGGGTCAATGATATGCGAGGGTTCCTCCGTGGTTTTGTGTGGCTGAAAGACCCTGGAAAGAGTGTCGGCTTTGGTATTTTTGTTGCCGGGACGGAAACTGAGCTCGAAGTCAAATCGGGCGAAAAACAAGGACCATCTGGCCTGACGAGGGTTGAGTCTCTGGGCAGACTGGAGATAGGCCAGATTCTTGTGATCCGAGAAGATGACAAAGGGATGGACAGCTCCTTCCAGGAGGTGACGCCACTCCTCCAAGGCTGACCTCATGGCCAGAAGTTCCTGGTCGCCGATCGAGTAGTTACGCTCGGATGGAGAAAAGGCCTTCGAGAAGAAGCCACAAGGGTGCAGACGACCGGAGGCGGATCTCTGGGACAATACTGCCCCGGCACCTGTCGAGGAAGCATCCACCTCGAGTACAAAAGGTCGGTTGCTCTCCGGGTGATGCTGGACCGGAGCCGTGGAGAAAGCCCGTTTTAGGGTCAGAAAGGCCTCTTCAGCCTCCGGAGGCCAATCCTTGGGAGTAGTCCCTTTACGGGTGAGAGCAGAAATAGGTCTTGTGATTGCGGAAAAGTGAGAGATGAATTGCCAGTAATAATCCGAGAAATTGTTGTATAGCCCTTACCCCGACGGGGCGAGGCCATTTGAGAATGGAAGACAACTTCTCGGGGTCCATCCTTAGTTCAGCGTCGGAGATAATGTATCCCAGAAATAGCAGGGAGGTCTGTTCGAAGAGACATATCTCAATCTTCGTATACAGGCGGTTCTCCCGAAGACACTGTAACACCAAGCGGACACTCTGTCTGTGGGACGAGAGATCCGGCGAGAAGAAGAGGATGTCGTCCAAGTACACGACCACACAGGAGTACAAGAGGTCCTGGAAGAGCTTGTTGACGAACTCTTGAAACACCGCAGGAGCATTGCAGAGACCAAAGGGCATGACCAGGTACTCGTAATGGCCGTCTCGAGTGTTGAAGGCCGTCTTCCACTCGTCTCCAGCGCGGATACGGACCAGATTATAGGATCCTCTGAGGTCCAGCTTGGAGAAGACCCGGGCTCCTGTGAGATGGTCAAACAGCTCTGGAATGAGTGGAAGAGGGTACCTGTTCTTGATGGTAATTTCATTCAAGCCCCTATTGTCAATGCACGGCCGTAGAGTTCCGTCCTTCTTTTTGACGAAGAAAAACCCGGCTCCCGCGGGCAACGAGAATTTCCGTATAAAACCTTTGGCAAGGTTCTCCCGGACGTATTTAGACATGGCTGTGGTCGCAGCGGGAGACAGGGGGTAGATTCTGCCCCTTGGGGGGTTGAACCAGGAACAAGTTCAATTGGGCAGTAAAAAGGCCGGAGTGGAGGAAGGACCTCCGCTTCCTTCTTATCAAAGACATCGGCATAGGAACTGTAGGCTGGAGAGAGACCCAGAAGGTCTGGGGGTGATCGGAGAGCGGCCGCCAGGCGGACAGGAGTCAGACAGTGAGCTTGGCACGGGTGCCCCCAGCAGAGTATCTCCCCAGAAGACCAGTCGAGAACAGGCTGATGAGTCCTTAACCATGGGAGACCGAGTAGAATGGCGTGGGAGAGCTTAGGCAAAATGTAAAAGGCTATCTTCTCTCGATGTAAGGCACCGACTTGCAACTCCACTTCTTCAGTAACCAAGTTGACGGTCACCTGTAGCGGTTTTCCATCCACCGCACCAATCTGGAGAGGGTTAGATAGAGCAACCACGGGAATTTGGTATTTGTCCACCTCTTCTGGCCGAATGAAGTTACCTGCCGAGCCTGAATCCACGTAGGCCACCTCGGACCCACGTCTCTCCCCTGAAACCATAAGCACAGAAATAGTAAGAGGTTAAGAGGGATCATCGTCACCTAGGGAGGCCTCTCTTACCTGACCTAGGCGGAGGAGTTTCCCTGTCTCTTAGGACAGGTGCGGATATAGTGCGATGAAACTCCGCAATAAAGGTACAGACCTTGTGCCCGCCTCTCTTGCTCACGCAACTCGGCCAGGTAGAGACAGTCTATCTGCATGGGCTCGACCGAGGAGGAAGGAGAAGACCCGGCCGAACGAGGACTGGCAGAACAGGTGAAAAAGGGAGCTGGCCTGGTGGATCTCCTGTGTCTCGCTGACTAGCGAGCGCGCTCCTGGAAGCGTATGTCAAGGCGGGTAGCCAGAGAGATAAGGTCCTCTAAGGTGGTCGGGGTATCTCAACCTGCAAGTTCATCTTTTATTCTGCCTGAAAGACCACGCCAGATCGCCCCTACCAAAGCCGTGTTATTCCAGCCGAGCTCGGAGGAGTGCGAAAGCGGATAGCGTACTGACCGACCGTGATAGAACCCTGATGTAGGTTAAAGAGTGATTCGGTGAGAGCAGCTAACCGACCCGGCTCATCGAAGACCCTGCGAAAAGTATCCAGGAAAACCGGAAGACTTGAGACAACGGGATCGTCATGTTCCCAGAGGGGATTCAACAGGACAGGGCCTCTCCCTCCAGATGGGACATAATGAAGGCTACTTTGGCCCGGTCAGAGGGAAATTGCTGCGGCAACCATTCAAAGTGGAGGCTACACTGATTTAAGAACCCCCTGCAGAGCTTAGGACCCCCAGTGAAGCGAGGCGGTTTGGCGAGGCGGGGAGTCGGGAGAGCTGTAGGAGCGGAGGGAGGAGTTAAAGCTGCAGCGGCAGAGTGTAGAGCCGACAAGCGGCTATCAAAGGAGGCCATGTGAGACAAAATATGGGCTTGAGTATCTTGTTGCTGGCCCAGCTCCTGTTGAAGACTGGCCAGTAAAGTGGCAGTTCCAAGATCGGCCACCTGCAGGGCTGACAAACGGGTGTCCATAGACTTTATGACAGACATAATGCATCCCTGATTCTCCCGCAGGAAGAGTAACTCTTTCTGGGTAGCAGCAGTAGTACCGGCGTAGTCCATGGCCTGATCGTACTGTTACCGTGGCTGGTCTGGAGCTGGAAACTCCAGGAGTGGACCCTCTGGGCCGTGGCACCGAGGGGCCCTGGGCGAGCTGCCAGGTGGAACCGACCCCTATACAGGGACCATTAGGAGCAGACCCAGGGGTTTGAGTACCACGGTAGCCGGTACCGAGAGGGTCGGCTCAGGATGGACTGGAGTAGGATTGTGGGACTGAAGAGTAGATGACAGAACAGAGCTGGAACACAGGGGACAGGAGTGGAGTAAGACTGTAGACTGGAACGTGGAGAGACTGAAGTGTAGATGACAGGACAGAGCTGGAACACAGGGGACAGGAGTGGAGTAAGACAATAGAGTGGAACGTGGAGGGATGGCTGGAGCAGGAACACAGGAGACAGGATTAGAGGACGGAAGGGTTGGAGCAGGATGGAACTGGAACACCGGAGGCTAGAGTTGAGCGACTTTTGCTTTTTTAGGGTCGAGTTTCGTTTCATGAAACCCGACTTTTCCAAAAGTCGGGTCGAGCAAAATCGGCCGACTATAGGGAAAAGTCGGGGGTCCGACCGAAACACTAAACCCAATGTAAGTCAATGGGGAATTAAAGTCGGCAGTGAGAGGAGGACAGGAAACACACCTACCGTGCCCATTTGAATGCCAAAAGCATCAATTCTTCTTACTTAAGCTTGTCAACCTTAATTAACTTCATAATACAAGTTACGCACTGAAAAATGGGGGTTATTTGGCTAAAGTTGTGGGGGGGTAGGGCTGGCTCCAGGTTTTCATGTGCCCTGGGCGAAAGAGCGCCCCTTTAACACATACCACAACTCATGATGCTCCCATACGGCAGAGAAATAGTGGTATAGTACAATGAAAAATGCTTCACTTTTTACATCTCATGACGAGGCCCATCTATTTCTCCATACAGAATCATTGGTCCCATATAATGTTTGAAACAGTATATGATGAGCTCCACATAATGCTACAGTATATGTTGGTCCCCATGGATGAAGCTCCACTGTCTTATGGGCCCAAATAATGCTCCAAACATAATGGGCCCCATTTCTAATGCTCTAGTGTATAATGGGCCCTGTAAATGCTGCTCCAGTGTCTGATGTCCACCTTTGGAATGTTCCAGTGTATGGTGGGCCCCATCTATCATTCTCCAGAGTATAGTGCTCCCCAAAAATTGCTGTCCCAACATTGAAAACAATGAAATAAGTCTCCTCGCTAGGGAATCCCTGTACTAGTCTGGACTCGTCGTCGTCCCCATCTTCCATCTCACTGCACAGTATTTCAACCTTGCAGACTGGTGCCAATATAATAGGAATAAGTATACAATTCCACAATACACATTTATATACTGTAAACTAGTGCCATTATCATTGGGGTTAATGAACTCCACCTCTATATGCACCAATATGCTGCAAACTAGGTGGGCGTGCCATACTGTATACAATTATAAGGGACACATGTTTAGAAAAGTAACAATAAATACCTAATATCAGTTAGTGCCAGGTTCCCAGTAATTGTGGAATTGTATACTTATTCCTATTATATTGGCACCAGTCTGCAGTGAAATATGTATGCTTATACTATTTAGTATCGGTATCTACTGCCCATTATTTGTTACTATACCTCAATGTTCATTATAATCACTTGTACTTTGGGCGTATTGACATTTCCCATATTAATTCACTTAGATTTGGACCGCATGTTCTATCTGTGCTAATTATGTTATGTTGTATACATTTTGGTAAAACCTTAGTATACATTTTGGTAAAAATTTCATCATGACATATGTTATTTAATAATAATTTTTTTACATTTGCACTTTATTGTGGACACTTAATTACAATTATACTTATTTTTTGTGCAAATTTATTGATGCCTCATTGGTTTCCAGTATTCCCTTTCTTGGTATTGGGATCTCATCCTTTTTTGCATATATATATTTATTGTATATGTTTTAATCATCAAAACGAAAAATTCTTGTATTGGATACTAGTTCGGTTTTTCGTGGTTTGATTTGGTCAGTTTTCCGAATTGTCCTTTTAATTTGCCCATTTGTGCGCATAAACTGGTTTATTACAACTAATCTATTGAGATAGGATAAGCACTATTGTCTTGGAATTTTTATTGTACCTAGTATTTCAACCTTGCAAGTGCTGTGATCCTGAGCAAGCAGGGGGGGCCCACTCATTGGCGATGGCACTGGCATAGGGCCCCTGATTGTACGGTGGTGTGTCTGACGGCATGTGGGCCGAACCTTCACTTTCATCTGCAGCTTCCTCTTTGTCACCGTGTAAGATGGAACTGTATATGGGAAGGGTAACCTGAGTTTCATCAGGGTCAGATTCAGGCCGTGTAGCGTGCGAGGGGAATGTAGTGGTCTGGGTCAATGTACCAGCAGATTCATCGAGCAGTGGCTGGGCATCAGTGCACTTGTGTCGCCCCAGGAGTACGGTCGCCACAGTGGCATTACCTTCCTCCTAGGGAGTGTGATGTCATGCTTGGGAGCAACGAAGGATCGCTCTAGCAGGTTAACTGATTGGGCGGCGTTATTCCCACGAGTCACGACCCTCCAAACAGCGTTCATGAAGGCAAAGTGTTTGTTTTACGTGGGCAGTATGGTTGCAAAGCTGAACCTTAAAGGAATGTCCAGAAGGGAGTGGAGCCTACGGCGTAATTTGACTCAACACGGGCAACCTCAACCATCCAGCAACAAAAAAGATGCACACATTGCAAGCTTAATTCTGTTAACGAACGAGACTCCGTCATGCCCCACGGTCCGAGTCCGGCTTACTAGAGGGACACGCGAGGCTCTGGCACGTGAGATTGGCCAATAACTGGAGTGTCATGCCCTTACATGTCCGTGGCTGCATGTGCGCTACACTGAAAAGGCCAGCGTTTGTCGCTTACAGGTGCAGATAACCCGCTGAACAACGTTAGTGATGGGGATCTGGGATTACAATTATTACCCGCGAACGATGATTTCCCAGTAAGTGCAGGTCAACCGCGTGATTGCACAAAGGTGAGAAAGGGTACCGTATCACCGGATAACATGTATGGATAGCATAGTGTACACATTCAAAATATATGTCTATAGATCAGGAGGCAGGCTCAGACGGTGTCAGGCCCAGTATGGATTACACGTGATTGCACAGAGGTGAGAAAGGGTACCATATCCCCGTATAACATGTATGGATAGCATAGTGTACACATTCAAAATATATGTCTATAGATCAGGAGGCAGGCTCAGACGGTGTCAGGCCCAGTATGGATTACACGTGATTGCACAAAGGTGAGAAAGGGTACCGTATCACCGGATAACATGTATGGATAGCATAGTGTACACATTCAAAATATATGTCTATAGATCAGGAGGCAGGCTCAGACGGTGTCAGGCCCAGTATGGATTACACGTGATTGCACAGAGGTGAGAAAGGGTACCGTATCACCGGATAACATGTATGGATAGCATAGTGTACACATTCAAAATATATGTCTATAGATCAGGAGGCAGGCTCAGACGGTGTCAGGCCCAGTATGGATTACACGTGATTGCACAAAGGTGAGAAAGGGTACCGTATCACCGGATAACATGTATGGATAGCATAGTGTACACATTCAAAATATATGTCTATAGATCAGGAGGCAGGCTCAGACGGTGTCAGGCCCAGTATGGATTACACGTGATTGCACAGAGGTGAGAAAGGGTACCGTATCACCGGATAACATGTATGGATAGCATAGTGTACACATTCAAAATATATGTCTATAGATCAGGAGGCAGGCTCAGACGGTGTCAGGCCCAGTATGGATTTGATAGCCCAGACTATACAGCGGAGGAGCAGGGAGAGGTAAAGATTGCAAATGCTGGGGCCCTGTCCAAGCAAGGGGGGCCCACTCGTGGGCGTCGGTACTGGCACTGGGCCCCTCATAGTACGGCGGTGTGTCTGACGGCAGGTGTGCACCACCACCGTCAGAGACACTTGATTGCACTATGAGGGACCCTGTGCCAGTGCCCGCGCCCAAGAGTCGGCCTACCCACCTGTCCAGGGCAACGGCACTCGCACGGTTTCGTGCGCTAGGTGGTGACCCCGGCCATGGGGGGGGGCAGCACAGTTAGGGAGTTTTAGAAAGTGGCATATGTTGATGTTGGACATTCAGCTGATGCAAAATGCGAAATTGTTCAAGTCCCAGGAAGAGGAGGACCAAAGCAAGCCATTTTTCTGTCACCCTATGGGTCCTCAGGGGAAGGTGGGACAAAATCCTTGGAAACCCATGCATGGTTCATTTTAATGAAGGTTAGATCATCCACATTTTGGGTTGACAGACGGGTCCTTTTTTCTGTCAGGATTGATCCAGCTGCACTGAAGACTCTTTCCGATAGCACACTTGCAGCTGGGCAAGCGAGCTCCTGTAAGGCATATTGTGCCAATTCAGGCCAGGTGTGCAGTTTAGCGGCCCAATAGTCAAAGGGGAATGACCTGTGCGGGAGAACATCGATATGGGAGGAAAAGTAGTTTGTAACCATAGTTGACAACTGCTGTCTCCTGTCACTTTCCATCGATGCAGTATTATCAGTTGTGTGAGCGGTACTTGAAAAATCAGTCCACAACATTGTCATGAAACCCCTGTCTCCAACGCCACTTCTGCTGTGTGCATCACGAACACCTCTGCCAAGCTGCCTCCTGCCCGTACGGCTCGTGTGAGAACCATCAACGCTGCTGTGTGCTGGGAATGCCTCAACCAACCGGTTTACCAGAGTTGCTTGTTTATTAGCCAATATTAGGTCAAGGTTCTCGTGTGGCAGGATGTTTTGTAATTTGCCTTTATAGTGTGGATCCAGGATGTTGGCCAACCAGTAGTCGTCATCGTTCATCATTTTGGCAATGCGGGGGTCCCTTTTTAGGATCTGCAAGGCATAATCTGACATGTTCCCGGTGTCAATGATGCACTGCGAGTGCTGGTTGGAGGAGCACTTTCTGGCAAATCCACATCCCTCCAGTCACGCACAAACCCTGTACCAGACCTCGCCACGCCAACATTTTCACTTGCCCCACGAGATGCATCCTCCTCCCCTAAGTAATCATCCCCATCATCATCCTCTTCTTCCTCCACCTCGTCCAGGAGAGGTCCCTGAGCAGACAATGGCTGAATGTCATCAAGTATTCCCTCTTCCTCTTCCTCCTCGTCAACATTGGCTGCAGACGCCTGCTCCTTAAGGTGCGTCAAAGTTTGCATGAGCAGACGCATAAGTTGGATGCTCAAGCTTAGGATGGCGTCGTCTGTGCTTACCAGCCGTGTGCATTCCTCAAAACACTGAAGGACTTTACAGAGGTCTTTCAGCTTCAACCACTGCACACCTGTCAACTCCATGTCTGCTCTCAAAGTGCCTGGCCGTGTATCCTCCCACAAATGCATTATGGCCTGCCTCTGTTCGCACAGCCGCTCAACCATGTGCAGGGTGGAGTTCCACCTTGTTGCAATGTCGATAATGAGGAGGTGGTTGGGAAGGTGGAGCAATCGCTGCAGCTTCTGCATACGCATGGAGTGTACAGGCGACCGGCGGATGTGCGCGCACAGTCTTCGCACCTTCTGAAGCAGGGCTGTTAACTCCGGATAATTGTTAAGGAAGCACTGCACCACCAGGTTCAAGGTGTGAGCCAAGCAAGGTATGTGGCTGAGTTTTGAAAGGGCTATGGCTGCCACAAAATTACGGCCGTTATCACTAACTACCTTGCCTGCCTCAAGATGTATACTGCCCAGCCATGACTCAGTTTGTCGCTGTAAGTACTCGGTCAGCACCTCCGCGGTGTGTCTGTCGCCCAAACACATCATCTGCAACACAGCCTGCTGACGCTTTCCACTAGCTGCTCGATAGGGGGACACCTCGTGTGCAACAGTGGCAGCTGCAGATGGAGTGCTCGTATGACTGCGCTCTGTGGAGGAGCTTTCACTTCTGGAGGAGGAGGAGGGTCGAACGCCTACAGCCAACTGTCTCCTATACCGTGGGCTAGGCAGCACTGTCCCACCACCGCTGTCCCCTGTGGACCCTGCATCCACCACATTAACCCAGTGCGCAGTGATGGACACGTAATGGCCCTGGCCATGCCGACTGGACCATGCATCTGTTGTGAGGTGCACCTTTCCACTCACTGACTGCTTGAGTGCATGGACAATGCGGTCTTTCATATGATGGTGGAGGGCTGGGATGGCTTTGCGAGAGAAGACGTGGCGACTGGGTAGGTCATAGCGTGGTACTGCATAGGCCATGAGTTCGCGGAAAGCTGCGCTTTCCACCAACCGATAGGGCATCATCTCTAACAAGATTAGTTTGGCAATGTGGGCGTTTAAACCCAGTGTACGCGGATGAGAGACTGAGTACTTTCTTGACCTACTCATAGTCTCTGGGAGGGTGAGCTGGACTTGAGAGCTGCATATGGTGGAACTAGCGGTGGACAGGGCGGACTGAGAGAGGGTTGATGATGGTGATGGAGTTGGTGTTCTTTCTGATGGCCTAGATTCAGTCTTTCGTTGATATAACAGTGGGATTCCCTGACTGCTTTGGCCTTGCAACGACACCTCAACATTTGCTGCTGTGCTAACCGGTGGGCTTACAGTGGGGGAAACAATGTAGCGTTGCTGACTACCTTCTTTGTCATCAGTTGCACATGTGGTACTTGAGGTTTGGTGTTGTGTCCACGCTTGCAAGTGCATGCTGGTTAAATGTCTAAGCATGCAACTGGTATTCAAATTTTTCAGATTTTTCCCTCAGCTAAAGGTCTTTGCGCACTTCTTACAGATAACCTTGGCCTGATCATGAGGATTTTGTTCAAAAAAGTGCCACACTGCACTCTTCCTACTTTGGGAGACATTTTGCGGCCTAGCATGCTGTGCTATTTTGACCGTCTGGACAAGCTGTCTAGCAACTCTTTTGTTTTTTGGATCCTGTCTTTGGAGTGCTCCGGGCCTGCCAGATAACAGCTGTTGTGATGTCGATGTCTGCTGTGGATGCTCCTCCTCCTCATCTGAGCTATTGGAAGCAGCACCCTCTTCCCCCAATGGATGCCAATCTGGGTCAACAACTGGGTCATCCATCACCTCCTCTTCAATGTCATGTGCACCTTCCTCTGTGTCACCGTGTATGGTGGTATAGTATGCGGGAAGGGGCACCTGAGTCTCATCAGGGTCAGAATCTGGCTCATTACACTGCGAGGACAATGTAGTGCTCTGACTGAATGTACCAGCAGAATCATCTATCAGTGGCTGTGCATCAGTGCACTCCATGTCAGATTCATCTTTGCCTGGGTAATTCACCATTTCACTTGATAACCCAGGCATGGTATGTGAAAACAGCTCCATGGAGTAATCAGTTGTATGGCCTGCGTCATCCTTCAATCTTGGTTGGGGTGAAGGACACAAGGAAAGGTGTGGTTCATGAACATGACCCTCCAATGACGACTCAGTGCTTTTATTTTTTACAACTTCAGAAGAGGAGGCGATAAAGCTGGAGGCTGAGTCAGCAATGTAAGCCAAAACTTTTTCCTGATGCTCTGGCTTTAAAAGCGGTTTGCCAACTCCTAGAAAACTAAGCCTTCGAGGCCTTGTGGAGCCAGACGATGACGCAGGCTAAACACCTCCTGCATTCGGTCCTATTTTGCTTTTGCCACTACCATCACATCCAACACCATCATTACCAGCTGGCAACCCCTGCCCAATTCCACGGCCTCTTCCACCAGCCTTCCTCATTTTTGGTAAAAATGTACACAAAATCCCACAAACTATATAGTAATGTAAAACAAGGTACAAGGTGTATATAGGACAGGGGAGACGTCGAATTTCTGAACACACTTGTGGACACTGTTGTGTGAGGCCCAGTTAATATCACACCGCTATGTCACAGGCTCAATGTCGCAGGTGTGAAAAATGTCACTATAGGACAGGGGAGATGTAGAATTTCTGAACACACTTGTGGACACTGTTGGATTGTTTGAGGCCCAGTGAATATCACACTGCTATGTCACAGGCTCAATGTCGCAGGTGTGAAAAATGTCACTATAAGACAGGGGAGATGTAGCATTTCTGAACACACTTGTGGACACTGTTGGATTGTGTGAGGCCCAGTGAATATCACACCGCTATGTCACAGGCAGAAATTGGCTAGTGTATGACAAACTACAATGTGTATATAGAATTGGGCAGAATAGGAATCTCCCTAGAGTGTAGGTCTGTAAGAACGGAACATGTCCTCGAGTTATTCTTACAGAGTGACACACAGATAGCTTCGCTGTGGCCGTGATAACAGCCGTTACACGGTACTGAGAGAGGAGCATGCACGTACACCGCTGTCCGGTGTCCGTAAAATTGTCAAGCTCCGTGTTTTTTAAGTATACGGACTGACACACGCTGTCTCTCTATAGTTTTGAATGTGATCAAACAGCAAATATACTTAACTGTTTGAAAAGCAGACAAAACTAGATAGAAGATGTAGGTCTGTAAGAACGGAACATGTCCTCGACTTATTCGTACAGAGTGACACACAGATAGCTTCACTGTGGCCGTGATAACAGCCGTTACACGGTACTGTGTGAGGAGCGTACACCGCTGTATGGTGTGAAAAAATGCACGCTCAGTACCTCACCAGGACAAAAAAAAAATTTGGATTGCTTTTAAAAAAGCAGTTTGCAGAGCAGTGGGAAAACAGCAATGCAGCTATCAGGAAGCCTTATAAGGCAGCCTAACAACCAACACAGCTGATCCAGCAAAATATAGCCTCCACTTGCACTGCACACACAGTGACTGGTGTGTTGTACAGGCAAAATCGCTAGCAGCAGAAGCAGTTTTTGGTGTCTTCTTCCCTGCCTAACGCTCTCCCTACAGAATCAGTAGCAGCAGCAGCAGCTCTACCTATTCTGAGATCAGCATGATTAACATGGCGGTTGGCGTGCACGCCCTTTTATACCCCCTGTGACGCCCCCCAAAGCAAGCCAATCAATTGCATGCCCTTTTCAAAGATGGTGGTGACCCCTGCTTATGTCATCATGTTGCCCACAGTGTCCGTGGATCCTGATTGGCTGAAAAAGGGCGGAAAACAAATTTTTGAAAAGCGACTTTGGCGATAAAGTCGCCGAGCTTGTGGCCGACCTCACCCTAGGGTCGGGTTTCGTTTCATGAAACCCGACTTTACCAAAAGTCGGCGAATTTTGAAATTTTTCGACCCGTTTCGCTCAACTCTACTGGTCACTACTGAGCCTGTACATAAAGTGCAGCGCAGATTCATCTCCACTAAAAGCCCAGAGCCTTAGATCAGGAACAGAACAGACATTTATAGGACATTTCATAACTCCGACCCCACAGCACTGGTCACTACTGAGCCTGTACATAAAGTGCAGCACAGATTCATCTCCACTAAAAGCCCAGATCCTTAGATCAGGAGCAGAACAGACATTTAAAGGACATTTCATAACTCTGACCCCACAGCACTGGTCACTACTGAGCATGTACATAAAGTGCAGCACAGATTCATCTCAGCTAAAAGCCCAGATCCTTAGATCAGGAACAGAACAGACATTTATAGGACATTTCATAACTCCACAGCACTGGTCACTATTGAGCCTGTACATAAAGTGCAGCACAGATTCATCTCCACTAAAAGCCCAGATCCTTAGATCAGGAACAGGACAGACATTTATAGGACATTTCATAACTCCAACCCCACAGCACTGGTCACTACTGATCCTGTACATAAAGTACATCACAAATTCATCTCCACTAAAAGCCCAGATCCTTAGATCAGGAACAGAACAGACATTTATAGGACATTTCATAACTCTGACCCCACAGCACTGGTCACTACTGAGCCTGTACATAAAGTGCAGCACAGATCCTTAGATCAGGAACAGAACAGACATTTATAGGAAATTTCATAACTCCGACCCCACAGCAGTGGTCAATACTGAGCCTGTACATAAAGTGCAGCACAGATTCATCTCCACTAAAAGCTCAGATCCTTAGATCAGGAACAGAACAGGCATGTATAGGACATTCCATAACTCTGACCCCACAGCACTGGTCACTACTGAGTCTGTACATAAAGTGCAGTACAGATTCATCTCCACTAAAAGCCCAGATCCTTAGATCAGGGACAGAACAGACATTTATAGGACATTTCATAACTCCGACCCCACAGCACTGGTCACTACTGAGCCTATACATAAAGTGCAGCACAGATTTATCTCCACTAAAAGCCCAGATCCTTAGATCAGGAACAGAACAGACATTTATAGGACATTTCATAACTCCACAGCACTGGTCACTACTGAGCCTGTACATAAAGTGCAGCACAGATCATCTCCAATAAAAGCCCAGATCCTTAGATCAGGAGCAGAACAGACATGTATAGGACATTTTATAATTCTGACCCCACAGCACTGGTCACTACTGAGCCTGTACATAAAGTGCAGCACATATTCATCTCCACTAAAAGCCCAGATCCTTAGATCAGGAACAGAACAGACATTTATAGGACATTTCATAACTCCCACCCCACCTGTTCGTACCTCACCACGGTCATATGCATTACTACTTCCTATGGGTCTGTGCAACATAAAGTGGGACTCGTCCCGGCGTTATTGCATGATGTTATCCTGGGCCGGGATTTTCCCCACTTCTGGCAAGTGTGGGAGAATCAGTTGATGCCTTTGGGTAATAGTGTACATGATTCTTCTCCTAGGGCGCGTGTGGGTCCCGAACCCCGGGAAGAGGTCTCCCCGGAAAACTCGGGGGAAGAGTCTGCGGGAAATGACCTGCAGTTCCCGTTTTCAGTCATGGCGGGTGATACGGAGGAGACCGGGGAAGAGGAGGAGGCCGACAGCCGTCCACCTCCCTGTTTGCCGGATTTAGAAGTTCAGAAAGATGACTTCCAAAGCGAGCAAATAAAGGATCCTACCCTTTCTCAGGCTTGGACAAATGTAAAAGTGATAAATGGGGTACGCGTAGAACCTGGCTCTAGGCTGGCATATCATTACATGGTTCTGGAGAATGATTTACTCTATCAGATAGAGAAAAAGGGGGAAGATACGGTGCAACTATTAGTCGTGCCAAAACCCTACCGGCGGCAGGTGCTGGACCTGGCCCACGGACATGTGATGGGAGGTCACCTGGGAGTCCAGAAAACCACCGAAAGGATATTACACTGTTTTGTTTGGCCAGGCATGCATCACGATATCCGTGTATATTGTGAGTCTTGTCCTGACTGCCAAGCCTCTGCACCTAAGCCCCGGTTCTGTAGCCCTTTGGTACCCCTACCTATTATTGAAGTCCCGTTTGAGAGGATTGGGATGGATTTAGATGGGCCCCTTCCACGGTCTGCACGTGGACACCAACATATCCTGGTCATCTTGGATTATGCCACTCGTTACCCGGAGGCCATCCCTTTGCGTAACACGGCCACCAAGACGATTGCCAAGGAACTGGTGCATGTGTTTAGTCGGGTCGGTATACCAAAACAGATACTCACCGACCAGGGGACCCCCTTTATGTCCAGGGTAATGAAAGAGCTCTGCCGATTGTTACAAATCGAACCGTTACGCACATCCGTGTATCACCCTCAAACAGACGGGTTGGTCGAACGGTTCAATAAAACTCTGAAGCAGATGCTGAGAAAGGTGATAGACAAGGATGGGAAGAACTGGGACTATTTACTTCCGTATTTGCTTTTTGCCATCAGGGAAGTACCCCAGTCTTCCACGGGATTCTCGCCTTTCGAGTTATTGTATGCCCGACGTCCTTGCGGACTGTTAGACGTTGCAAAAGAAACCTGGGAGGGTCAGGTCACTCCGTTTAAAACAGTGATAGATCACGTCACACAAATGCAGGACCGGATTGCGGCTGTTATGCCTATCGTCAAAGAACACATGATACAGGCTCAAGGAGCCCAAAAAAGAATCTATGATAGGGGCGCCAAGATCCGTACGTTTGCAGCCGGAGATAGGGTGTTGATCCTGGTCCCCACGGTGGACAGTAAGTTCCTGGCAAAGTGGCAGGGCCCCTTTGAGATTAAGGAAAGAGTTGGTGAAGTAAACTACAAAGTATACCAGGCAGGTAAACGGAAACCTGAACAGATTTATCATGTAAATCTGATAAAGCCCTGGAAGGATCGGTCTGCCTTGTCAGCGGAGCTGGCCCGTCCTGTCTGCTCACATCCCGTACCGGAGGTACGGGTTGCAGAGACTCTCTCGGAGCGGCAAAAGACTGAGGTCAGGCAGTTTCTACTTCACAACCAAAAGTTTTTCTCAGAAAAACCCGGGCAGACTATGCTAATGAAACAAGACATTGTAACGGAACTCCCAACCCACAGCACTGGTCACTACTGAGCCTGTACATAAAGTGCAGCACAAATTCGTCTCCACTAAAAGCCCAGATCCTTAGATCAGGAACAGAACAGACATTTATAGGACTTTTCATAACTCTACAGCACTGGTCACTATTGAGCCTGTACATAAAGTGCAGCACAGATCACCTCCACTAAAAGCCCAGATCCTTAGATCAGGAACAGAACAGACAGTTATAGGACATTTCATAACTCCAACTCCAGAGCCCTGGTCACTACTGAGCCTGTACATAAAGTGCAGCACAGATCACCTCCAATAAAAGCCCAGATCCTTACATCAGGAACAGAACAGACATTTATAGGACATTTCCCTGACTCCTGATCCCACAGCGCTGGTCACTACTGAGCCTGTACTTAAAGTGCAGCACAGATTCCATCTCCACTAAAAGCCCAGATCCTTAGATCAGGAAGAGAACAGACATTTATAGGTCATTTCATAACTCCCACCCCACAGCACTGGTCACTACGGAGTCTGTACATGAAGTGCAGTACCGATTCATCTCCACTAAAAGGCCAGATCCTTAGAGACAGAACAGACATTTATAGGACACTTCATTACTCCGACCCCACAGCACTGGTCTCTACTGAGCCTGTACATAAAGTGCAGCACAGATTCATCTCCACTAAATGCCCAGATCCTTAGATCAGGAACAGAACAGACATTTATAGGTCATTTCATAACTCCACAGCACTGGTCACTACTGAGCCTGTACATAAAGTGCAGCACAGATAATCTCCACTAAAAGCCCAGATCCTTAGATCAGGAGCAGAACAAACATTTATAGGACATTTCATAACTCTGACCCTACAGCACTGGTCACTACTGAGCCTGTACATAAAGTGCAGCACATATTCATCTCCACTAAAAGCCCAGATCCTTAGATCAGGAACAGAACAGACATTTATAGGACATTTTATAACTCCAACCCCACAGCACTGGTGACTACTAAGCCTGTACATAAAGTGCAGCACAGATTCATCTCCACTAAAAGCTCAGATCCTTAGATCAGGAACAGGACAGACATTTATAGGACATTTCATAACTCCACAGCACTGGTCACTACTGAGCCTGTACATAAAGTGCAGCACAGATAATCTCCACTAAAAGCCCAGATCCTTAGATCAGGAGCAGAACAGGCATTTATAGGACATTTCATAACTCTGACCCTACAGCACTGGTCACTACTGAGCCTGTACATAAAGTGCAGCACATATTCATCTCCACTAAAAGCCCAGATCCTTAGATCAGGAACAGAACAGACATTTATAGGACATTTCATAACTCCCACCCCACAGCACTGGTCACTACTGAGCCTGTACATGAAGTGCAGCACAGATTCATCTCCACTAAAAGCCCAGATCCTTAGATCAGGAGCAGAGCAGACATTTACAGGACATTTCATAACTCCCAACCCACAGCACTGGTCACTACTGAGCCTGTACATAAAGTGCAGCACAAATTCATCTCCATTAAAAGCCCAGATCCTTAGATCAGGAGCAGAGCAGACATTTATAGGACATTTCATAACTCCCACCCCACAGCACTGGTCACTACTGAGCCTGTACATTTCATAACTCCCACCCCACAGCACTGGTCACTACTGAGCCTGTACATGAAGTACAGCACAGATTCATCTCCACTAAAAGCCCAGATCCTTAGATTAGGAGCAGAATAGACATTTATAGGACATTTCATAACTCCCAACCCACAGCGCTGGTCACTACTGAGCCTGTACATAAAGTGCAGCACAGATTCCATCTCCACTAAAAGCCCAGATCCTTAGATCAGGAAGAGAACAGACATGTATAGGACATTCCATAACTCTGACCCCACAACACTGGTCACTACGGAGTCTGTACATAAATTGCAGCACAGATTCATCTCCACTAAAAGCCCAGATCCTTAGATCAGGGACAGAACAGACATTTATAGGACACTTCATTACTCCGACCCCACAGCACTGGTCTCTACTGAGCCTGTACATAAAGTGCAGCACAGATTCTTCTCCACTAAATGCCCAGATCCTTAGATCAGGAACAGAACAGACATTTATAGGTCATTTCATAACTCCACAGCACTGGTCACTACTGAGCCTGTACATAAAGTGCAGCACAGATCATCTCCACTAAAAGCCCAGATCTTTAGATCAGGAGCAGAACAGACATTTATAGGACATTTCATAACTCTGACCCCACAGCACTGGTCACTACTGAGCCTGTACATAAAGTGCAGCACATATTCATCTCCACTAAAAGCCCAGATCCTTAGATCAGGAACAGAACAGACATTTATAGGACATTTCATAACTCCGACCCCACAGCAGTGGTCACTACTGAGCCTGTACATAAAGTGCAGCACAGATTCATCTCCAGTAAAAGCCCAGATCCTTAGATCAGGAACAGAACAGACATTTATAAGACATTTCATAACTCCACAGCACTGGTCACTACTGAGCCTATACATAAAGTGCAGCACAGATCATCTCCACTAAAAGCCCAGATCATTAGATCAGGAGCAGAACAGACATTTATAGGATATTTCATAACTCTGACGCCACAGCACTGGTCACTACTGAGCCTGTACATAAAGTGCAGCACATATTCATCTCCACTAAAAGCCCAGATCCTTAGATCAGGAACAGAACAGACATTTCTAGGACATTTCTTAACTCCGACCCCACAGCAGTGGTCACTACTGAGCCTGTACATAAAGTGCAGCACAGATTCATCTCCACTAAAAGCTCAGATCCTTAGATCAAGAACAGGACAGACATTTATAGGACATTTCATAACTCCACAGCACTGGTCACTACTGAGCCTGTACATAAAGTGCAGCACAGATCACCTCCACTTAAAGCCCAGATCCTTAGATCAGGAACAGAACAGACATTTATAGGACATTTCATAACTCCACAACACTGGTCACTACTGAGCCTGTACATAAAGTGCAGCACAGATTCATCTCCACTAAAAGCCCAGATCCTTAGATCAGGAACAGAACAGACATTTATAGGACTTTCCATATCTCTGACCCCACAGCACTGGTCACTACTGAGCCTGTACATAAAGTGCAGCACAGATCACCTCCACTAAAAGCCCAAATCCTTAGATCTGGAACAGAACAGACATTTATAGGACATTTCATAACTCCACAGCGCTGGTCACTACTGAGCCTGTACATAAAGTGCAGTACAGATTCTTCTCCACTAAAAGCCCAGATCCTTAGATCAGGGACAGAACAGACATTTATAGGACATTCCATAACTCTGACCCCACAGCACTGGTCACTACTGAGTCTGTACATAAAGTGCAGTACAGATTTTTCTCCACTAAAATCCCAGATCCTTAGATCAGGGACAGAACAGACATTTATAGGACATTTCATAACTCCGACCCCACAGCCCTGGTCTCTACTGAGCCTGTACATAAAGTGCAGCACAGATTCTTCTCCACTAAAAGCCCAGATCCTTAGATCAGGAACAGAACAGACATTTATAGGTCATTTCATAACTCCACAGCACTGGTCACTACTGAGCCTGTACATAAAGTGCAGCACAGATTCATCTCCACTAAAAGCCCAGATCCTTAGATCAGGAACAGAACAGACATTTATAGGACATTTCATAACTCCACAGCGCTGGTCACTACTGAGCCTGTACATAAAGTGCAGCACAGATTCATCTCAGCTAAAAGCCCAGACCCTTAGATCAGGAACAGAACAGATATTTATAGGACATTTCATAACTCCACAGCGCTGGTCACTACTGAGCCTGTACATAAAGTGCAGCACAGATTCATCTCCACTAAAAGCCCAGATCCTTAGATCAGGAACAGGACAGACATTTATAGGACATTTCATAACTCCTCAGCGCTGGATACTACTGAGCCTGTACATAAAGTGCAGCACAGATTCATCTCCACTAAAAGCCCAGATCCTTAGATCAGGAACTGGACAGACATTTTTAGGACATTTCATAACTCCACAGCACTGGTCACTACTGAGCCTGTACATAAAGTGCAGCACAGATTCATCTCCACTAAAAGCCCAGATCCTTAGATCAGGAACAGAACAGACATTTATAGGTCATTTCATAACTCCACAGCACTGGTCACTACTGAGCCTGTACATAAAGTGCAGCACAGATTCATCCCCACTAAAAGCCCAGATCCTTAGATCAGGAACAGAACAGACATTTATAGGACATTTCAGAACTCCACAGCACTGGTCACTACTGAGCCTGTACATAAAGTGCAGCACAGATTCATCTCCACTAAAAGCCAAGATCCTTAGATCAGGAACAGAACAGACATTTATAGGACATTTCATAACTCCACAGCACTGGTCACTACTGAGCCTGTACATAAAGTGCAGCACAGATTCATCTCCACTAAAAGCCCAGATCCTTAGATCAGGAACAGGACAGACATTTATAGGACATTCCATAACGCCACAGCGCTGGTCACTACTGAGCCTGTACATAAAGTGCAGCACAGATTCATCTCCACTAAAAGCCCAGTTCCTTAGATCAGGAACAGAACAGACATTTATAGGACACAAGATGGAGGCACAATGCTATCACATCAGGAGGGCAGTAATGTCACGATGGGGGCAGGCATTGCAGCGTTGAGAATCTCACCCCCTTGTGCTCACCCACCTATCCACTCTCTCTTTCTCCATGTGCTGACTTCTCCCATCTGTGCTCTCTTCTTTGACTTGTCTACCCCATGTGCTATCCCCCTTGTCTGCTGTCTCTCCTTCCCGTGCTGTGTTCTCATCTTAATAACTTTTTAACTTTACCAAATTCTTATGAAAACTGCACCCAATGTATTAGATATTTTACGAGTCTGAGACAGATTATTTTATACCGACTCCAACTCCACAACTCTGGTGTAGACAGTATGTGACGTGATCAATCAGAGCAGAAGCATTCCCTGAACCTGCAGAGAAGCAGTAATGGTATGTAGAGTTGAGTGAAACGGGTCGAAAAATTTCAAAAGTCGCCGACTTTTGGCAAAGTCGGGTTTCATGAAACGAAACCCGACCCTAGGATGAGGTCGGCCACGAGGTCGGCGACTTACGCGCCAAAGTCGAGTTTCAAAAGTTTGTTTTGCGCTCTTTTTCAGCCAATCAGGATCCACGGACACTGTGGGCAACGTGATGACATAGGCAGGGGTCACCACCATCTTTCAGAAGGGCATGCAAGTGATTGGCTTGCTTTGGTGGGCGTCACAGGGGGTATAAAAGGGCGTGCACGCCGACCGCCATCTTACTTCTGCCGATCTCAGTATAGGGAGAGGTTGCTGCTGATTCTGTAGGGAGAGCGTTAGACAGGGAAGAAGACAAAAAAACTGCTTCTGCTGCTAGCGATTTGGCCTGCACAACACACCAGTCACTGTGTGTGCAGTGCAAGGGGAGGCTATATAGTGGTGTATCAGTGGTGTTGGTTGTTGGGCTGCCATCTAAGGCTTCCTGACACTCCTGCATTGCTGTTTACCCACTGCTCCGCAAACTGCTTTTTTAAAAGCAATCCCAATTTTTTTTTTTTGTCCTGCTGAGAAGAAAAAAAAACTGCTTCTGCTGCTAGCGATTTGGCCTGTACAACACACCAGTCACTGTGTGTGCAGTGCAAGGGGAGGCTATATAGTGGTGTATCAGTGGTGTTGGTTGTTGGGCTGCCTTCTAAGGCTTCCTGACATTCCTGCATTGCTGTTTACCCACTGCTCCGCAAACTGCTTTTTTAAAAGCAATCCCAATTTTTTTTTTTGTCCTGCTGAGAAGAAAAAAAAACTGCTTCTGCTGCTAGCGATTTGGCCTGCACAACACACCAGTCACTGTGTGTGCAGTGCAAGGGGAGGCTATATTGTGGTGTATCAGTGGTGTTGGTTGTTGGGCTGCCTTTTAAGGCTTCCTGACAGGCTGGCATTGCTGTTTACCCACTGCTCTGCAAACTGCTTTTTTAAAAGCAATCCAATCTCCCTTATCCTCTAGTCACTTTTGTCACAGCTGTGCCATCGAGCCTGTGACATAGAGCTCAGATATCAGTGGGCCTCACACAATCCAAAAGTGTCCAGTGTCCACAAGTGTCTGCAGAAATTCAAAATCTCCCCTGTCCTATAGACACCTTGTACCTTGTTTTACATTACTATATAGTTTGTTGGATTTTGTCTACATTTCTACCAAAAATGAGGAAGGCTGGTGGAAGAGGCCGTGGAATTGGGCGGGGGTTGGCAGCTGGTAATGATGGTGTTGGTGGTGGATCTGATGGTAGTGGCAAGAGCAAAATAGGACCGAATGCAGGAGGTGTTGAGCCTGCGTCATCGTCTGGCTACATAAGGCCTCGAACGCTTAGTTTTCTAGGAGTTGGCAAACCGCTTTTAAAGCCAGAGCATCAGGAAAAAGTTTTGTCTTACATTGCTGACTCAGCCTCCAGCTCTATCGCCTCCTCTTCTTCAGTTGTAAAAAGTAAAAGCACTGAGTCGTCATTGGAGGCTCATGTTCATGAACCACACCTTTCCTTGTGTCCTTCACCCCAACCAAGATTGAAGGATGACGCAGGCCATACTACTGATTACTCCATGGAGCTGTTTTCACATACCATGCCTGGATTATCAAGTCAAATGGTGAATTACCCACACTATACCACCATACACGGTGACACAGAGGAAGGTGCACATGACATAGAAGAGGAGGTGATGGATGACCCAGTTGTTGACCCAGATTGGCATCCATTGGGGGAAGAGGGTGCTGCTTCCAATAGCTCAGATGAGGAGCATCCACAGCAGACATCGACATCGCAACAGCTGTTATCTGGCAGGCCCGGAGCACTCCAAAGACAGGTTCCAAACATCAAAAGAGTTGCTGGACAGCTTGTCCAGAGGGTCAAAAGATCACAGCGTGCTAGGCCGCAAAATGTCTGCCAAAGTAGGAAGAGTGCAGTGTGGCACTTTTTTGACCAAAATCCTCATGATCAGGCCAAGGTTATCTGTAAGAAGTGCGCAAAGACCTTTAGCCGAGGGAAAAATCTGAAAAATTTGAATACCAGTTGCATGCTTAGACATTTAACCAGCATGCACTTGCAAGCGTGGACACAACACCAAACCTCAAGTGCCACATGTGCAACTGATCATAACGAAGGTAGTCAGCAACGCTACATTGTTTCCCCCACTGTAAGCCCACCGGTTAGCACAGCAGCAAATGTTGAGGTGTCGTTGCAAGGCCACAGCAGTCAGGGAATCCCACTGTTATATCAACGAAAGACTGATTCTAGGCCATCAGAAAGAACACCAACTCCATCACCATCATCAACCCTCTCTCAGTCCGCCCTGTCCACCGCTACTTCCACCATATGCAGCTCTCAAGTCCAGCTCACCCTCCCAGACACTATGAGTAGGTCAAGAAAGTACTCAGTCTCTCATCCGCGTACACTGGGTTTGAACGCCCACATTGCCAAACTAATCTCGTTTGAGATGATGCCCTTTCGGTTGGTGGAAAGCACAGCTTTCCGCGAACTCATGGCCTATGCAGTACCACGCTATGACCTACCCAGTCGCCACTTCTTCTCTCGCAAAGACATCCCAGCCCTCCACCATAATGTGAAAGACCGCATTGTCCATGCACTCAAGCAGTCAGTGAGCGGAAAGGTGCACCTCACAACTGATGCATGGTCCAGTCGGCATGGCCAGGGCCGTTACGTGTCCATCACTGCGCACTGGGTTAATGTGGTGGATGCAGGGTCCACAGGGGACAGCGGTGGTGGGACAGTGCTGCCTAGCCCACGGTATAGGAAACAGTTGGCTGTAGGCGTTCGACCCTCCTCCTCCTCCAGAAGCAAAAGCTCGTCCACAGAGCGCAGTCGTACGAGCACTCCATCTGCAGCTGCCACTGTTGCACACGATGTGTCCCCCTATCGAGCAGCTAGTGGAAAGCGTCAGCAGGCTGTGTTGCAGATGATGTGTTTGGGCAACAGACACACCGCCGAGGTGCTGGCCGAGTACTTGAAGCGACAAACTGAGTCATGGCTGGGCAGTGTACATCTTGAGGCAGGCAAGGTAGTTAGTGATAACGGCCGTAATTTTGTGGCAGCCATAGCCCTTTCAAAACTCAGCCATATACCTTGCTTGGCTCACACCTTGAACCTGGTGGTGCAGTGCTTCCTCAAAAATTATCCGGAGTTAACAGCCCTGCTCCAGAAGGTGCGAAGACTGTGCGCGCACATCCGCCGGTCGCCTGTACACTCCGTTCGTATGCAGAAGCTGCAGCGATTGCTCCACCTTCCCAACCACCGCCTCATTATCGACATTGCAACAAGGTGGAACTCCACCCTTCACATGGTGGAGCGGCTGTGCGAGCAGAGGCAGGCCATAATGCATTTGTGGGAGGATACACGGCCAGGCACTTTGAGAGCAGACATGGAGTTGACAGGTGTGCAGTGGTCGAAGCTGAAAGACCTCTGTAAAGTCCTTCAGTGTTTTGAGGAATGCACACGGCTGGTAAGCGCAGATGACGCCATCCTAAGCATGAGCATCCCACTTATGCGTCTGCTCATGCAAACTTTGACGCACCTTAAGGAGCAGGCGTCTGCAGCCAATGTTGATGAGGAGGAAGAGGAGGAGGGAATCCTTGATGACATTCAGCCATTGTCTGCTCAGGGACCTCTCCTGGACGAGGTGGAGGAAGAAGAGGAGGAGGAGGAGGATGATGGGGATGATTACTTAGGGGAGGAGGATGCATCTCGTGGGGCAAGTGAAAATGTTGGCGTGGCAAGGTCTGGTACAGGGTTTGTGCGTGACTGGAGGGATGTGGATTTGCCAGAAAGTGCTCCTCCAACCAGCACTCGCAGTGCATCATTGACACCGGGAACATTGGCCCACATGTCAGATTATGCCTTGCAGATCCTAAAAAGGGACCCACGCATTGCCAAAATGATGAACGATGACGACTACTGGTTGGCCAGCATCCTGGATCCACGCTATATAGGCAAATTACAAAACATCATGCCACAGGAGAACCTTGACCTAATATTGGCTAATAAACAAGCAACTCTGGTAAATCGGTTGCTTGAGGCATTCCCAGCACACAGCAGCGGTGATGGTTCTCACACGAGCCGTATGGGCCGGGGGCAGCTTGGAAGAGGTGTTCGTGGTGCACACAGCAGAAGTGGCGTTGGAGACAGGGGTTTCATGACAATGTTGTGGACTGATTTTTCAAATACCGCTCACACAACTGGTAATACTGCATCGATGGAAAGTGACAGGAGACAGCAGTTGTCAACTATGGTTACAAACTACTTTTCCTCCCATATCGATGTTCTCCCACACAGGTCATTCCCCTTTGACTATTGGGCCGCTAAACTGGACACCTGGCCTGAATTGGCCCAATATGCCTTACAGGAGCTCGCTTGCCCAGCTGCAAGTGTGCTATCGGAAAGAGTCTTCAGTGCAGCTGGATCAATCCTGACAGAAAAAAGGACCCGTCTGTCAACCCAAAATGTGGATGATCTAACCTTCATTAAAATGAACCATGCATGGGTTTCCAAGGATTTTGTCCCACCTTCCCCTGATGACACATAGGGTGACAGAAAAATGGCTTGCTTTGGTCCACCTCTTCCTGGGACTTCACCTTTTTCGCCTTTTGCATCAGCTGAATGTCTAACATCAACATATGCCACTTTCTAAAACTCCCTAACTGTGCTGCCTCCCCCCCCATGGCCGGGGTCACCACCTAGCGCACGACACCGTGCGAGTGCCGTTGCCCTGGACAGGTGGGTAGGCCGACTCTTGGGTGCGGGCACTGGCACAGGGTCCCTCATAGTGCAATCAAGTGTCTCTGACAGTGGTGGTGCACACCCGCCGTCAGACACACCGCCGTACTATGAGGGGCCCAGTGCCAGTACCGACGCCCACGAGTGGGCCCCCCTTGCTTGGGCAGGGCCCCAGCATTTGCAATCTTTACCTCTCCCTGCTCCTCCGCTGTGTAATCTGGGCCGTCAAATCCATACTGTGCCTGACACCGTCTGAGCCTGCCTCCTGATGTACAGACATATATTTTGAATGTGTACGCTATCCATACATGTTATCCGGGGATACGGTACCCTTTCTAACCTTTGTGCAATCACGTGCAATCCATACTGTGCCTGACACCGTCTGAGCCTGCCTCCTGATGTACAGACATATATTTTGAATGTGTACGCTATCCATACATGTTATCCGGGGATACGGTACCCTTTCTAACCTTTGTGCAATCACGTGCAATCCATACTGGGCCTAACACCGTCTGAGCCTGCCTCCTGATGTATAGACATATATTTTGAATGTGTACGCTATCCATACATGTTATCCGGGGATACGGTACCCTTTCTAACCTTTGTGCAATCACGTGCAATCCATACTGGGCCTAACACCGTCTGAGCCTGCCTCCTGATGTATAGACATATATTTTGAATGTGTACGCTATCCATACATGTTATCCGGAGATACGGTACCCTTTCTAACCTTTGTGCAATCACGTGCAATCCATACTGGGCCTAACACCGTCTGAGCCTGCCTCCTGATGTACAGACATATATTTTGAATGTGTACGCTATCCATACATGTTATCCGGGGATACGGTACCCTTTCTAACCTTTGTGCAATCACGTGCAATCCATACTGGGCGTGAGAACGGCTGGCGAGCTGTTAAGCAAGCTACAGCACCTGTGGTTTGCACACGTAAGTTTTTCATTTTTTCAGGAATGACGGTTAGGCCTAATTCCGGAACTGTGGTTGACCTGCACTTACTGGGAAATCATTGTTCGCGGGTAATAATTGTCATCAGTGATCCCCATCACTAACGTTGTTCAGCGGGTTATCTGCACCTGTAAGCGACAAACGCTGGCCTTTTCAGTTTAGCGCACATGCAGCCACGGACATGTAATGGCATGACACACCAGTTATTGGCCAATCTCATGTGCCAGAGCCTCACGTGTCCCTCTAGTAAGCCGGACTCGGACCGCGGGGCATGACGGAGTCTCGTTCGTTAACGGAATTAAGCTTGCAATGTGTGCATCTGTTCTGTAGCTTGCATGGTTGAGGTTTCCCAGGTGGAGTCGAATTTAACCGTAGGCTCCACTCCTGGTGGTGCCCTTCTGGACATTCCTTTAAGGTTCAGCTTTGCAATCATACTGCCCACGTAAAACAAACACTTTGCCTTCATGAACGCTGTTTGGAGGGTCATGACTCGTGGGAATAATGCCGCCCAATCAGTTAACCTGCTAGAGAGATCGTTCGTTGCTCCCAAGTATGACATCACACTCCCTAGGAAGAAGGTAATGCCACTGTGGCGACCGTACTCCTGGGGGCGACACAAGTGCACTGATGCCCAGCCACTGCTCGATGAATCTGCTGGTACATTGACCCAGACCACTACATTCCTCTCGCACGCTACACGGCCTGAATCTGACCCTGATGAAACTCAGGTTACCCTTCCCATATACAGTTCCATCTTACACGGTGACAAAGAGGAAGCTGCAGATGAAAGTGCAGGTTCGGCCCACCCGCCATCAGACACACCACCGTACTATCAGGGGCCCTGTGCCAGTGCCGTCGCCAACGAGTGGGCCCCCCCCTGCTTGCTCAGGATCACAGCACTTGCAAAGTTGAAATACTGTGCAGTGAGATGGAAGATGGGGACGACGAGGAGTCCAGACAAGTACAGGGATTCCCTAGCGAGGAGACTTATTTGATTGTTTTCAATGTTGGGACAGCAATTTTTGGGGAGCACTATACTCTGGAGAATGATAGATGGTGCCCACCATACACTGGAACATTCCAAAGGTGGACATCAGACACTGGAGCAGCATTTACAGGGCCCATTATACACTAGAGCATTAGAAATGGGGCCCATTATGTTTGGAGCATTATTTGGGCCCATAAGACAGTGGAGCTTCATCCATGGGGACCAACATATACTGTAGCATTATGTGGAGCTCATCATATACTGTTTCAAACATTATATGGGCCCAACGATTCTGTATGGAGAAATAGATGGGCCTCGTCATGAGATGTAAAAAGTGAAGTATTTCTCATTGTACTATACCGCTATTTCTCTGCCGTATCGGAGCACGATGAGTTGTGGTATGTGTTAAAGGGGTGCTCTTTCGCCCAGGGCACATGAAAACCTGGAGCCAGCCCTACCCCCCCACAACTTTAGCCAAATAACCCCCATTTTTCAGTGCGTAACTTGTATTATGAAGTTAATTAAGGTTGACAAGCTTAAGTAAGAAGAATTGATGCTTTTGGCATTCAAATGGGCACTGTAGGTGTGTTTCCTGTCCTCCTCTCACTGCCGACTTTTATTCCCCATTGACTTACATTGGGTTTCGTGTTTCGGGACGACCCCGACTTTTCCCTATAATCGAACGATCTTGCTCGACCCGACTTTTGGAAAAGTCGGGTTTCACGAAACGAAACGCGACCCTAAAAAAACAAAAGTCGCTCAACTCTAATGGTATGATGTTATGGTGGAGTCTGCAGAGCCATACGTACCACTCTGGAGAAGAGTCTCAGGGTCTCTAGGTCCTCGAGGATGTTGCTGTTCTTGGTGGTGATGAGAACCATGTAGAGTTTCTCCATGGGCTGGTATACGTAGCACACACTTTCAGTTTCCACAAAGGTGTGCTGTTTTCCTGTGTTCATTAATTTCGGGAAAGCAGCCAATAGTCCTTCAATGCGAGTGCGTGTCATCTCCACAAACTGTCGCGACACTATGGCCTTCCCGGCCTTCATACAGACCGCAGCAGCTAGCAGCACCTGAAAGAGAACGCGCTGTTAGCAAGGCTCCGGACAGTGACACGTGCCTACTCCTATGGGTGACTGTGATCATATCCAGCCCCAACACTGACAAAGCAACAGTCTGCTCCATCTAAAAGGGAACGGTCATCAGAAAATTACTTATTGTCTAAATCGGATTTTTATGTTAAGTGTATTTTTTTTACTTTGCGAATGTTTTTCCTCATACACCTATTAGGTCACTATTAGACCCTCACTTCCTGATTCATACAGCGGACTTTTCAGCAGTCCCATTATCATTACAGTCAGGATTACAATGACAAGTGTCGATATCACAGGATTCACTATTCACAATAAGCGATGTCACAGCTCACCTTCTCCGCCTCCCTTCACACTGACTATACCCAGATTAGAGCATCACAAACAATAGAGCAACACAATCACAAGGTCAGAAAAGATAAGAACAACTTTAATTGTTAAATTATTACATAGACAAACAGGCAAAATAGGGCTAGAAGATGGAACATGATTATTCCAGCATCATACATGAGGCCCAGGGTAGGTTTGTCCAAAGAAAGCGTGCACGATAATCATAGTATCTAAGAATATAAAGACACACAGTGACTCATACATAGGTATATAGTAACACTCTAATATATGGTAAATGAATCCAAAATAGTGTGCTAGGGACCAGACCATTATACCGTATCCAACACCAAAATATCATCACAGCATAGCAGCATAATAGTGTATATTCAAATACCTTATACAGAGTATAGCACCTTCCTGGACAGTCCTACCATCCGGTGTTGGATACGGTATAATGGTCCGGTCCCTAGCACACTCATTACTCATTACTGTAATGAGCGGTATCACGTGACCGCTCACACACACACAGGAAGAATGCCGGCACCGGAGACCATGGGAGCTGCAGGCACCGCTGGAGCCGAGGAGGTGAGTATGATGTCTTCAAGAGAGGAGGAGAGGAGAGGGGAGCTGAGGGGAGGATCCGACCCAGACCTCTATTATAAAAAAAAAATTTGCCCAGGTGCCGCCCCCCCGCATTGTCCCGCCCTAGGCACGTGCCCGCGGGTAGCTTGGTGGTAAATACGGCGCTGCAGGTGGTGGTGGATAAGTAACTGGAAGTATTATCCGCTATCCAACTAGCAACCTTTTCACACTGGCTTCAATAGTGCTGTCTTGCCGTGGTCCCCTAGGACTTTGGACACTAAGGTCCAGCTAGAAGATGTGGGTGTTTTTGGTGTCCCAATTTCAGCTTGCCCATGCCCTCGGCCTGCACCATCACCATCACGTCCACTTCCCCGTCCCTTGCCATGCGCCTTGCCCATTGTAAAAGGACTAGAATATTAGACACGTTCAATACAAATGGGTGATTTGGGAGGCAACTTGTATGTGATACGGGTGCTGGAAAACCACACTTTTACCTATCTGGACTTTAGGTTAAAATGTGTTGCCTTCTCAGATTTAATAAGTACCATAACAGACTGCAAATAAAATACAATGTATAGGCCTAAATTGGCCAAATTTTTGGAAAGGATAAATGAGGCCTGTTAGGGAGATACCACAACCAAAAATTTCTGGCCTGTATATTTTATAAAATTTGTTTGTGCTAAATACTGCTGTATATAAGTCCTGTGACATCCAGGACCAAAAAACAAAACAGCCGTAAACTGGCCAAACTTTGAGCACACACAGATATGAGCCGCCACACAGATACCACCCCAAAAAATGCGTGGCCTGTAATTTTATAATTTTTTTTGGCTAAATACTGCTGTATCTACGTCCAGTGATACCCAGGACCAAAAAAATAAATCAGCCGTAAACTGGCCAAACTTTGAGCAAGCACAAATATGAGCTGGCACGGAGATACCAATATAACTTTTTTTATTATTATTTTTTTTGGGTGGTAAATACTGCTGTATATAAGTCCTCTGACACCCCAGGCAAAAAAAAAGAAAACAGCCGTAAACTGGCCAAACTTTGAGCACGCACAAATATGAGCTGGCACGGAGATACCAATATAACATTTTTTTATTATTATTTTTTTTGGTGGTAAATACTGCTGTATATAAGTCCTCTGACACCCCAGGCAAAAAAAAAGAAAACAGCCGTAAACTGGTCAAACTTTGAGCACACACAGATATGAGCCGGCATGCAGATATCACACCGAAAAATGTGTGGCCTGTTTTTTTTTTTAATTTTTGGGCTAAATAGTGCTGTATTATATAAGTACAGTGCCAGACAGCCAAATGAATTTAGGGCTAAAAAGATCATCATTTTTAGCAGACGGATGGATGTGGCGTGTCACAGATATACCGCACTGTAAAATATGTGGCCTGTCTGTATTTTTGGAGGGGTTCAGCAAAATAGTGTTAAGAAATTGTTTAAGACACTCAAAAAAAAAAAAACTCAATCACACCACATAAAAAAATAAATATTTCTCTGCACACTCAAATGGGATGTTTGGGACCCCTTTAAAATTGCTGGATTTTCACGCTATGCTAGGAAAATGATCTGGCTTTGCTTTGCAATAAAAAAAGCTCTATTAGCCCTGGCCCCCAAAATTTTCAAAGCCAATTACCCCTGGGGCTAGGTATATACGGTCAATATATCCCACAGGTACCAGAAGCAGCACCAGAACACAGGACCCTCTTGATATATGCAATGATATGTATATACACACATACAGTGAGTGCAGGCCTTGCACTGATGTGTATACAGTGACGTACACTACCCTGCCTGCCTAACACTGGAACCTATATATTCCGGAATTAGTCCTTAAAAGGACTGTTGGTTTAGCTGGATTTGAGTTGTTTAGGATGGTAGACCCCACACTCACTAATAAATCCCCAATTCTGACCCTATCAAGGCAGCAGCTCTACCTACAATATCTCAATCCGGAGCTGAATGTGGCGAGCAGGGCAGCGTCCGGTCTCTTATACCCCTGATGATGCTGTGCGGCCAGCCAATCACTGCATGACCACATCAAAGATGGCTGCGGCTTTTCATTGCCTGGCAGACACAATCCCTGCATCATGATTGGTTCTGTAAAGTCCGCCAAAAAAACTGGGTGGAGACCCGAGTTCCCGCCGTGCAATCCTGGAAATGCTTGGTGCTCGCCGAGTACACCGAGTACAGTGATACTCGGGCTAGTACCGAGTAGTAGTGAACACGTTAGCTCATGACTACTTGCTTCCATGCTTTCCAGAGCCATAACGTTCTAATTTTTTTTGGTCAAAATGGCCATGTGAGGGCTTGTTTTTTGTGGGACGAGTTGTATTTATGAATGACAGAATTGGCTTTAACATATCGTGTACTGGAAAACGAGCAAATTTAAAAAAAAAAAAATGTGCCATTTTCAGATAAGCATAGCATCTCCATTTTTTGTGATCTCTGATTGGATGAGGGCTTATTATTTGCGTGCCAAGCTGATGTTTTTAATAATACCATTTTGGTGCAGATACGATGTTTTGATCGCACGTTATTGCATTTTAATGCAATGTTGCGGCGACCAAAAAAATGTAATTCTGGCGTTTTGACTTTTTTTTCTCGCTATGCTGTTTAGTGATTGGGTTAATTCTTTAGATCGATAGATTGGGTGATTCTGAATGTGGTGATACCAAATGCAGTATGTGTATGTTTGATTTCTTTAATTGCTTTATTATTTTGAATGTGGCGAATGGGGGGGGGGAATTTAAACATTTATTTATTCTTACATTTTTAATATTTTTAAAACAGGTTTTTTTTTTAACTTTTAGCATGCTTCAATAGTCTCTATGGGAGACTAGAAGCTGCCATAATCCGATCGGTTCTGCTACATACTGGTGGTGCTCATGGCAATCCAGCAGTGACAACCATAGAGGTCTGCTGGAGACCTCTGGTTTTCATGTCAACCCATCGGTAAGCACAAGTTAAATTCCGCTGTCAGAGATTGACAGCGGCATTTAATGGGTTAACAGCCACGGGTGGATTGCTGTTGTGAACACCTTTGACCTGGCTTCTGAGTGTGGGCTCCCTCTGGTGGTTGCTGCTGGTAATGGAGCTGGTCTGGCTGACAGAAGTCAATCATCTGAGGATGATGATTGGAGGTTAGGTGCTACAGACTGGAGAGATTTAAGTGAGCAACCTTCCCGCAGTTGTTGCCGGTGATTTGGTTTGCTTCCTGAGCATTTTGGAAGTCTGCTTGCCTCCTGCTCCGTCCTGCATCTTTCAGATAAGTTATTTGTCTGCTTGAATCTTTTTGCATTTTGATTTATTTTTGCTGTTCTCTGATTTTTGCTCTGCTGGTGTGAGTTCAGCCGGGTTCCCTGTTGGGACCTGTGCTGGACTCTGTTTCATATGCCACAGCTTGTGTCAGCCTTTTCTGTATCTCTAATCCCGTTGTTTCAGTATCTTTGTTTTGCGTCCAGTTCACACCAGAGTTCTGATTTAGTGGGGGAGAGGTCATGTGGCCTCAGTATTTTTGCATATCAGACGTGTTGGATTTTTCTTAGGGTTTTTTACATGATTGCAGACAGTATCCTTTTCTGTCCTGTTCTATCTAGACAGTTTGGGCCCCATCATTTGCTTACTCTATTTTTGGCCTGTGTTTTGTGCCTCAACTTGTCTCACCGGCAATATATGTTCGGGGGCTATCTATTCCTTTGGGGTTCTACTGCGGGGCAGTTTAGCTTTCCCATTTCTCTCTTGAGGCTTAGTTAATTCTTTGGCTGTGCCGAGGCGTCTAGGGCATCGTAGGTACATCCCACGGCTAATTCTAGATGTGTCGTCAGTTTAGGGGTCTGCAATCCACTAAGCTACCAACCTCTCTGGTTATCTGGTTACCTAGACTATTCACCTGCTATCCACCTCGGTTACCTAATCATAACAAATCGCGATTCAACCCGTGGCTGTTAGAGGCACATGTGAGCTGTTCAAAACAGCTGGCATGTGCCAGAAAAGATCTGGGCTCAGTGCTGGAGCCCACATCAAAGGGAGGGAGACCGACATCGGCGTACTATTACGCCCGATGTCGGAAAGGGGTTAAAAAATGCAAATATGTGGTATCGTTGCATCCATAACAGTCAGGTCTATCAAAATATAAAATGAATTATCCCAATGGTAAATGTGTAAAGAGAACAAAAGATTGATGCACCAGGATTGCCTTTTATTGGTCCACGCTACTCCGCAAACAAATGCAATGAGAACAGATCAAAACGTTTTAATCTCAAAATGGTATTAAATTGTATTAGCTCGCCATGCAAAAAACAAGGCCTCCCACAACTCCATCGACTGAAAAATGGAAAGATGACAGGTCTCGAAAAATGGTGACACAAACAAAAAAAGTTATATTTTTTGTACAAATTTCTGAATTTTTGTTTCAACTACTAAAATAATAAAAAAATGGGGAAGTTTGGTATTGCTGTAATCGTGCTGACATGGATTGTAAGGTTATTTTTACCGCAACATGAAAGCTGGAAAAACTAAACCTTAAACTCAATGTTGGAATTGTGCACATTTATTTTTGCATTTTCATTGCACTTGGATTTTTTCCCTGAATTCCAATGCAATCTCTGGTCAAATGACTGGGGTCATTCACATAAAAAAAATAATGTAAAAAAACAAGTCTTCATACGGCTATGTGGATGGAAAAATAATAAATTATATTAATTGGATGAAAGGTCCAAAAAAAACAACCCACAAAACCGGAAAATGGTTGTATCGGCAAAGGGATTTGTAGAGTAAGGCCGGGGTTACACTTGTGAGAAACTCGCACGAGTCTCGCGTCTCAATACCCGGCACTGCGGCTGGCACTCGGGACCGGAGCGCTCAGCTTCATAGAAATACATGCAGCCGCACACTCCGGTCTCGAGTGCCAGCGGCAGTGCCGGGCATTGAGACGCGATACTCGTGCTTTCCTGCAAGTGTGACCCCGGCCTAATAAGAAAAGTTTGCAGTCACTTTGTGTGTGAACACAGACTGAGGAGTGGTGACAATGTGCACGCTGCCACCAGTCTCTTGTATTTCCAGCACCAGTGAGTGGACACATGACAGTAATTTGTACACTTGGGTCACGTCCCCTCTAGATTCTCTGTCGCTTTTCTCAACGCTAATTTTTATTGTGCTGCTCAGAAAATCCCTTTTATAAGAAGCAATTTGCAAAGTTGCTTGATTTTTACAAATACTTTGCAATTTACCCATTAAAGAATGTGAGAATAAGGGTATGTGAACACGCTGCGGTTTTGGCCCTGCAGAACTGCAGCAGTTCCGCAGACATGGTACTTTACCATGTTAGCCTATGGGTTTTAAAAACCGCAGTGCTCACGCTGCGGTTTTTTACCTGCGGAAAAGCTGCGGGTTTTTTTCCGCAGCATGTCAATTGTTTCTGCGGATTCTGCTGCGGTTTGCCACCTATTCCATTGTCCAGGTGTCAAACCGCAGGGCAAAACCGCAGGAAAAACTGCAGGTCACTTTACCTGCGGTTTTACCTGCAGTTCCGCAGGAAAAAACCCGCAGGTGAATCTGCAGTGTGTGCACATACCCTAACACGTTAATGAATTAGTGAGCCAGTTATTAGTTTAGGGGGCTGTGTATATTTCCCTGCGCTGTCAGCCAATATTATATTGGGCGTAGTGGTGCAGGAAGCCATTATGCAGAGATGTGACAGGACAGCCTTCCCCTCACACGTGTCATTACAGTCCCGCCCCCTATAAGTCAGGGGCTATGAGGCGGCCATCATTCATCAGTAGTTACTAGTTCTGCCTGGGCGGATGAAGATGGACAGGGTGGAGTACTGGCTGGAGATGTTCACCTCATCGCCATGTGTGGAAGACATCGCAAGGAGCATACAGGAACTGGTGAGGAGCGGGGCATTGCGCGGGGATACCACTATGGTTGAGCCTAGACTGTATGGGCTCCTTCCAGGTCCTAACTGCAGCCCATACAGTCTAGCCGGCTCACTACTGAAGATGCTAGACTGTATGGGCTCCTTCCAGGTCCTGACTGCAGCCCATACAGTCTAGCCGACTCACTGGTGAAGATGCTAGACTGTATGGGCTCCTTCCAGGTGCCTGACTGCAGCCCATACAGTCTAGCCGGCTCACTGGTGAAGATGCTAGACTGTATGGGCTCCTTCCAGGTGCCTGACTGCAGCCAATACAGTCTAGCCGGCTCACTACTGAAGATGCTAGACTGTATGGGCTCCTTCCAGGTCCTGACTGCAGCCCATACAGTCTAGCTGGCTCACTACTGAAGATGCTAGACTGTATGGGCTCTTTCCAGGTCCTGACTGCAGCCCATACAGTCTAGCCGGCTCACTACTGAAGATGCTAGACTGTATGGGCTCCTTCCAGGTGCCTGACTGCAGCCCATACAGTCTAGCCGGCTCACTGGTGAAGATGCTAGACTGTATGGGCTCCTTCCAGGTGCCTGACTGCAGCAAATACAGTCTAGCCGGCTCACTACTGAAGATGCTAGACTGTATGGGCTCCTTCCAGGTGCCTGACTGCAGCCCATACTGTCTAGCCGGCTCACTGGTGAAGATGCTAGACTGTATGGGCTCCTTCCAGGTCCTGACTGCAGCTCATACAGTCTAGCCGGCTCACTACTGAAGATGCTAGACTGTATGGGCTCCTTTCAGGTCCTGACTGCAGCCCATACAGTCTAGCCAGCTCACTACTGAAGATGCTAGACTGTATGGGCTCCTTCCAGGTGCCTGACTGCAGCCCATACAGTCTAGCCGGCTCACTGGTGAAGATGCTAGACTGTATGGGCTCCTTCCAGGTCCTGACTGCAGCCCATACAGTCTAGCCGGCTCACTACTGAAGATGCTAGACTGTATGGGCTCCTTCCAGGTGCCTGACTGCAGCCCATACAGTCTAGCCGGCTCACTACTGAAAATGCTAGACTGTATGGGCTCCTTCCAGGTCCTGACTGCAGCCCATACAGTCTAGCCGGCTCACTACTGAAGATGCTATACTGTATGGGCTCCTTCCAGGTTCCTGACTGCAGCCCATACAGTCTAGCCGGCTCACTACTGAAGATGCTAGACTGTATGGGCTCCTTTCAGGTCCTGACTGCAGCCCATACAGTCTAGCCGGCTCACTACTGAAGATGCTAGACTGTATGGGCTCCTTTCAGGTCCTGACTGCAGCCCATACAGTCTAGCCAGCTCACTACTGAAGATGCTAGACTGTATGGGCTCCTTCCAGGTATATTTTCTTGAAGATAGCAGACATTATGGGCTGCTGCCTGGCCCTGACTGCAGCCCATACATGACACTAGAATGTATGTGTTCCTTCAAGGTATAAATTATTAATGCCAGCCGAATATATAGGCTCCTTCCAGGTCCTAACTGCAGCCCATACAGTCTAGCCGGCTCACTACTGAAGGTGCTATACTGTATGGGCTCCTTCCAGGTGCCTGACTGCAGCCCATACAGTCTAGCCGGCTCACTGGTGAAGATGCTAGACTGTATGGGCTCTATCCAGGTATATATTACTGTAGATATAGACTGTACGGGTTCCTATCAGGTATATATTATTGTAGATATAGACTGTACGTGCTCCTATCAGATATATATTATTGTAGATATAGACTGTACGGGCTCCTGTCAGGTATATATTATTGTAGATATAGACTGTATGGTTCCTGTCAGGTATATATTATTGTAGATACAGACTGTACGGGCTCCTGTCAGGTATATATTATTGCAGATACAGACTGTACGGGCTTCTGTCAGGTATATATTATTGTAGATATAGACTGTATGGGCTTCTGTCAGGTATATATTATTGTAGATATAGACTGTACGTGCTCCTATCAGGTATATATTATTGTAGATACAGACTGTACAGGCTCCTGTCAGGTATATATTATTGTAGATATAGACTGTACGGGCTCCTGTCAGGTATATATTATTGTAGATACAGACTGTATGGGCTCCTGTCAGGTATATATTATTGTAGATATAGACTGTATGGCCTCCTGTCAGGTATTTATTATTGTAGATACAGACTGTACGGCCTCCTGTCAGGTATATATTATTGTAGATACAGACTGTACGGGTTCCTGTCAGGTATATATTATTGTAGATATAGACTGTACGGGCTCCTGTCAGGTATATATTATTGTAGATACAGACTGTATGGGCTCCTGTCAGGTATATATTACTGTAGATATAGACTGTACGGGCTCCTGACTGGTATATATTATTGTAGATATAGACTGTATGGTTCCTGTCAGGTATATATTATTGTAGATACAGACTGTATGGGCTCCTGTCAGGTATATATTATTGTAGATATAGACTGTACGGGCTCCTGACTGGTATATATTATTGTAGATATAGACTGTATGGTTCCTGTCAGGTATATATTATTGTAGATACAGACTGTACGGGCTCCTGTCAGGTATATATTATTGTAGATATAGACTGTACGGGCTCCTATCAGGTATATATTATTGTAGATATAGACTGTACGGGCTCCTGTCAGGTATATATTATTGTAGATATAGACTGTACGGGCTCCTGACTGGTATATATTATTGTAGATATAGACTGTACGGGCTCCTGTCAGGTATATATTATTGTAGATACAGACTGTATGGGCTCCTGTCAGGTATATATTATTGTAGATATAGACTGTATGGCTCCTGTCAGATATATATTATTGTAGATACAGACTGTACGGGCTCCTGTCAGGTATATATTATTGCAGATACAGACTGTACGGGCTCCTGTCAGGTATATATTATTGTAGATATAGACTGTATGCGCTCCTGTCAGGTATATATTATTGTAGATATAGACTGTATGGGCTCCTATCAGGTATATATTTTTGTAGATATAGACTGTACGGGCTGCTGTCAGGTATATATTATTGTAGATATAAACTGTACGTGCTCCTGTCAGGTATATATTATTGTAGATACAGACTGTATGGCTCATGTCAGGTATATATTATTGTAGCTACAGACTGTACGGGCTGCTGTCAGGTATATATTATTGTAGATAACAAAAAGCAAAAACACAAATATCCTGAACTAAAAGTAAAAAATATACTGCAAACAATGCATAAAGGTAATAATAATAATAATAATAATAATAATAGTATTTAGTAAACATAATTTTGATCAAAATAATGTACAAGCCATCCCGCCACGTCACGGCAACCCTTGTGGGACAGTCCCTACTCTAGTATTTAAAACCTTTTCACTTGCCAAGTGGCGTGAATGTGAATAAGGGTCGAGCGGCTGAACCACTAGTAACAGCTTAGGCCAGACAGGATGGCTTTCCCAGCTCAGAAAGAGGGCGGTCACACCCATATATGCACTGAATGCACAATCAAATGAATAAAAAACAAATCTGAACTGAGAAAAGTAAGTTAATGTGTATGCACAATGTAAGTGCATATTAACACATGACCATTAATCAGAGAAAACAAAAAGCAAAAACACAAATATCCTGAACTAAAAGTAAAAAATATACTGCAAATAATGCATAAAGGTAATAATAATAATAAGGGTATTTAGTAAACATAATTTTGATCAAAATAATGTACAAGCCATCCCGCCACGTCACGGCAACCCTTGTGGGACAGTCCCTACTCTAGTATTTAAAACCTTTTCACTTGCCAAGTGGCGTGAATGTGAATAAGGGTCGAGCGGCTGAACCACTAGTAACAGCTTAGGCCAGACAGGATGGCTTTCCCAGCTCAGGGTTGCCGTGACGTGGCGGGATGGCTTGTACATTATTTTGATCAAAATTATGTTTACTAAATACCCTTATTATTATTATTATTATTATTACCTTTATGCATTATTTGCAGTATATTTTTTACTTTTAGTTCAGGATATTTGTGTTTTTGCTTTTTGTTTTCTCTGGTTAATGGTCATGTGTTTATATGCACTTACATTGTGCATACACATTAAGGCCGGTTTCACATTAGCGCTTTTTAAGCGCACGCACGGCCGGGGGTAGCTCCGCCCCCGAGCCGGCTCTCTGCCCGGCGTGCCCGCCCCTTGCTTGTAGCGCCGCCTCCTAGCGCACAGCGGCGCCTGCGATCGGCGCACCCTATCTTTAGCATAGGGTGCGCAGATCGTGCGCAGGCCGTGCGCTAGTTGCGCTTTGACCTGCGCTGCGCACTTTTGACGGTGCGCCATGCGCGCCAAAATCCGAAAAGTTTGATTTTGGCGCGCATGGCGCACCGTCAAAAGTGCGCAGCGCAGGTCAAAGCGCAACTAGCGCACGGCCTGTGCACGATCTGCGCACCCTATGCTAAAGATAGGGTGCGCCGATCGCAGGCGCCGCTGTGCGCTAGGAGGCGGCGCTACAAGCAAGGGGCGGGCACGCCGGGCAGAGAGCCGGCTCGGGGGCGGAGCTACCCCCGGCCGTGCGTGCGCTTAAAAAGCGCTAATGTGAAACCGGCCTAACTTACTTTTCTCAGTTCAGATTTGTTTTTTATTCATTTCATTGTGCATTCAGTGCATATATGGGTGTGACCGCCCTCTTTCTGAGCTGGGAAAGCCATCCTGTCTGGCCTAAGCTGTTACTAGTGGTTCAGCCGCTCGACCCTTATTCACATTCACGCCACTTGGCAAGTGAAAAGGTTTTAAATACTAGAGTAGGGACTGTCCCACAAGGGTTGCCGTGACGTGGCGGGATGGCTTGTACATTATTTTGATCAAAATTATGTTTACTAAATACCCTTATTATTATTATTATTATTATTATTACCTTTATGCATTATTTGCAGTATATTTTTTACTTTTAGTTCAGGATATTTGTGTTTTTGCTTTTTGTTTTCTCTGATTAATTGTCATGTGTTAATATGCACTTACATTGTGCATACACATTAACTTACTTTTCTCAGTTCAGATTTGTTTTTTATTCATTTCATTGTGCATTCAGTGCATATATGGGTGTGACTGCCCTCTTTCTGAGCTGGGAAAGCCATCCTGTCTGGCCTGAGCTGTTACTAGTGATTCAGCCGCTCGACCCTTATTCACATTCACGCCACTTGGCAAGTGAAAAGGATTTAAATACTAGAGTAAGGACTGTCCCACAAGGGTTGCCGTGACGTGGCGGGATGGCTTGTACATTATTTTGATCAAAATTATGTTTACTAAATACCCTTATTATTATTATTATTATTATTATTATTACCTTTATGCATTATTTGCAGTATATTTTTTACTTTTAGTTCAGGATATTTGTGTTTTTGCTTTTTGTTTTCTCTGATTAATGGTCATGTGTTAATATGCACTTACATTGTGCATACACATTAACTTACTTTTCTCAGTTCAGATTTGTTTTTTATTCATTTCATTGTGCATTCAGTGCATATATGGGTGTGGCCGCCCTCTTTCTGAGCTGGGAAAGCCATCCTGTCTGGCCTAAGCTGTTACTAGTGGTTCAGCCGCTCGACCCTTATTCACATTCACGCCACTTGGCAAGTGAAAAGGTTTTAAATACTAGAGTAGGGACTGTCCCACAAGGGTTGCCGTGACGTGGCGGGATGGCTTGTACATTATTTTGATCAAAATTATGTTTACTAAATACCCTTATTATTATTATTACCTTTATGCATTATTTGCAGCATATTTTAAAATTTTAGTTCAGGATATTTGTGTTTTTGCTTTTTGTTTTCTCTGATTAATGGTCATGTGTTAATATGCACTTACATTGTGCATACACATTAACTTACTTTTCTCAGTTCAGATTTGTTTTTTATATATTATTGTAGATGTAGTCTGTACAGGCTCCTGTCAGGTATATATTATTGTAGATATGGACTGTACGGGCTCCTGTCAGGTATATATTATTGTAGATACAGACTGTACGGGCTCCTGTCAGGTATATATTATTTTAGATATAAACTGTATGTGCTCCTGTCAGGTATATATTATTGTAGATATAGACTGTACGGGCTCCTGTCAGGTGTATATTATTGTAGATACAGACTGTATGGGCTCCTGTCAGGTATATATTATTGTAGATACAGACTGTATGGGCTCCTGTCAGGTATATATTATTGTAGATACAGACTGTACGGGCTCCTGTCAGGTATATATTATTGTAGATATAGACTGTACGGGCTCCTGTCAGGTATATATTATTGTAGATATAGACTGTACGGGCTCCTGTCAGGTATATATTATTGTAGATATAGCATGTATGGGCTCCTGTCAGGTATATATTATTGTAGATATAGACAGTACGGGCTCTTGTCAGGTATATATTATTGTAGATATAGACTGTATGGGCTCCTGTCAGGTATATATTATTGTAGATATAGACTGTACGGGCTCCTGTCAGGTATATATTATTGTAGATATAGACTGTAAGGGGTCCTGTCAGGTATATATTATTGTAGATACAGACTGTATGGGCTCCTGTCAGGTTTATATTATTGTAGATATGGACTGTACGGGCTCCTGTCAGGTTTATATTATTGTAGATACAGACTGTACGGGCTCCAGTCAGGTATATATTATTGTAGATATAGACTGTACGGGTTCCTGTCAGGTATATATTATTGTAGATATAGACTGTATGGGCTCCTGTCAGGTATATATTATTGTAGATACAGACAGTACGGGCTCCTGTCAGGTATATATTATTGTAGATATACACTGTATTGGCTCCTGTCAGGTATATATTATTGTAGATACAGACAGTACAGGCTCCTGTCAGGTATATATTATTGTAGATTCAGACTGTACGTGCTCCTGTCAGGTATATATTATTGTAGATACAGACTGTACGGGCTCCTGTCAGGTATATATTATTGTAGATATAGACAGTACGGGCTCCTGTCAGGTATACATTATTGTAGATATAAACTGTATGGGCTCCTGTCAGGTATATATTATTGTAGATACAGACTGTACGGGCTGCTGTCAGGTATATATTACTGTAGACATAGACAGTACGGGCTCCTGTCAGGTATATATTATTGTAGATATAGACTGTATGGGCTCCTGTCAGGTATATATTATTGTAGATATAGACTGTATGGGCTCCTCTCAGGCATATATTATTGTAGATATAGACTGTACGGGCTCCTGTCTGGTATATATTATTGTAGATACAGACTGTACGGGCTTCTGTCAGGTATATATTATTGTAGATACAGACTGTATGGCTCCTGTCAGATATATATTATTGTAGATACAGACTGTATGGGCTCCTGTCAGGTATATATTATTGTAGATATAAACTGTACGTGCTCCTGTCAGGTATATATTATTGTAGATATGGACTGTACGGGCTCCTGTCAGGTATATATTATTGTAGATATAGACTGTACGGTCTCCTGACTGGTATATATTATTGTATATATAGACTGTATGGGCTCCTGTCAGGTTTATATTACTGTAGATATAGACTGTACGGACTCCTATCAGGTATATATTATTGTAGATATAGACTGTACGGGCTCCTGTCAGGTATATATTATTGTAGATATAGACTGTACGGGCTCCTGACTGGTATATATTATTGCAGATACAGACTGTACGGGCTTCTGTCAGGTATATATTATTGTAGATATAGACTGTATGGGCTCCTGTCAGGTATATATTATTGTAGATATAGACTGTACGGGCTCCTATCAGGTATATATTATTGTAGATATAGACTGTACGGGCTCCTGTCAGGTATATATTATTGTAGATATAGACTGTATGGGCTCCTGTCAGGTATATATTATTGAAGATACAGACTGTACGGGCTCCTGTCAGGTATATATTATTGTAGATATAAACTGTACGTGCTCCTGTCAGGTATATATTATTGTAGATACAGACTGTATGGCTCCTGTCAGGTATATTTTATTGTAGATATGGACTGTACGGGCTCCTGTCAGGTATATATTATTGTAGATACAGACTGTACGGGCTCCTGTCAGGTATATATTATTTTAGATATAAACTGTATGTGCTCCTGTCAGGTATATATTATTGTAGATATAGACTGTACGGGCTCCTGTCAGGTGTATATTATTGTAGATACAGACTGTATGGGCTCCTGTCAGGTATATATTATTGTAGATACAGACAGTACAGGCTCCTGTCAGGTATATATTATTGTAGATTCAGACTGTACGGGCTCCTGTCAGGTATATATTATTGTAGATACAGACTGTACGGGCTCCTGTCAGGTATATATTATTGTAGATCTAAACTGTATGGGCTCCTGTCAGGTATATATTATTGTAGATACAGACTGTACGGGCTCCTGTCAGGTATATATTATTGTAGATATAGACTGTACGGGCTCCTGTCAGGTATATATTATTGTAGATATAGACTGTATGGGCTCCTCTCAGGCATATAATATTGTAGATATAGACTGTACGGGCTCCTGTCTGGTATATATTATTGTAGATACAGACTGTACGGGCTTCTGTCAGGTATATATTATTGTAGATACAGACTGTATGGCTCCTGTCAGATATATATTATTGTAGATACAGACTGTATGGGCTCCTGTCAGGTATATATTATTGTAGATATAAACTGTACGTGCTCCTGTCAGGTATATATTATTGTAGATATGGACTGTACGGGCTCCTGTCAGGTTTATATTATTGTAGATATAGACAGTACGGGCTCCTGTCAGGTATATATTATTGTAGATACAGACTGTACGGGCTCCTGTCAGGTATATATTATTGTAGATATAGACTGTACGGGCTCCTGTCAAGTATATATTATTGTAGATATAGACTGTATGGGCTCCTGTCAGGTATATATTATTGTAGATATAGACTGTACGGGCTCCTGTCAGGTATATATTACTGTAGATACAGACTGTACGGGCTCCTGTCAGGTATATATTGTAGATACAGACTGTACGGGCTCCTGTCAGGTATATATTATTGTAGATACAGACTTTACGGGCTCCTGTCAGGTATATATTATTTTAGATATAGACAGTACGGGCTCTTGTCAGGTATATATTATTGTAGATATAGACTGTAAGGGGTCCTGTCAGGTATATATTATTGTAGATACAGACTGCATGGCTCCTGTCAGGTAAATGTTATTGTAGATATAGACTGTATGGGCTCCTCTCAGGCATATATTATTGTTGATATAGACTGTACGGGCTCCTGTCAGGTATATATTATTGTAGATACAGACTGTACCGGCTCCTGTCAGATATATATTATTGTAGATACAGACTGTACGGGCTCCTGTCAGGTGTATATTATTGTAGATATGGACTGTATGGGCTTCTGTCAGGTATATATTATTGTATATATAGACTGTACGGGCTCCTGTCAGGTATATATTATTGTAGATATGGACTGTATGGGCTCCTGTCAGGTACATATTATTGTAGATACAGACTGTATGGGCTCCTGTCAGGTATATATTATTGTAGATATAAACTGTACGTGCTCCTGTCAGGTATATATTATTTTACATATAAACTGTATGTGCTCCTGTCAGGTATATATTATTGTAGATATAGACTGTAAGGGGTCCTGTCAGGTATATATTATTGTAGATACAGACTGCATGGCTCCTGTCAGGTAAATGTTATTGTAGATATAGACTGTATGGGCTCCTCTCAGGCATATATTATTGTTGATATAGACTGTACGGTCTCCTGTCAGGTTTATATTATTGTAGATACAGACAGTACGGGCTCCTGTCAGGTTTATATTATTGTAGATATAGACTGTACGGGCTCCTGTCAGGTGTATATTATTGTAGATACAGACTGTACGGGCTGCTGTCAGGTATATATTATTGTAGATATAGACAGTACGGGCTCCTGTCAGGTATATATTATTGTAGATACAGACTGTACCGGCTCCTGTCAGGTACATATTATTGTAGATACAGACTGTATGGGCTCCTGTCAGGTATATATTATTGTAGATATAAACTGTACGTGCTCCTGTCAGGTATATATTATTTTACATATAAACTGTATGTGCTCCTGTCAGGTATATATTATTGTAGATATAGACTGTAAGGGGTCCTGTCAGGTATATATTATTGTAGATACAGACTGCATGGCTCCTGTCAGGTAAATGTTATTGTAGATATAGACTGTATGGGCTCCTCTCAGGCATATATTATTGTTGATATAGACTGTACGGTCTCCTGTCAGGTTTATATTATTGTAGATACAGACAGTACGGGCTCCTGTCAGGTTTATATTATTGTAGATATAGACTGTACGGGCTCCTGTCAGGTGTATATTATTGTAGATACAGACTGTACGGGCTGCTGTCAGGTATATATTATTGTAGATATAGACAGTACGGGCTCCTGTCAGGTATATATTATTGTAGATACAGACTGTACCGGCTCCTGTCAGGTATATATTATTGTAGATACAGACTGTACGGGCTCCTGTCAGGTATATAGTATTGTAGATACAGACTGTACGGGCTGCTGTCAGGTATATAGTATTGTTGATATAGACTGTACGGGCTCCTGTCAGGTATATATTATTGTAGATACAGACTGTACCGGCTCCTGTCAGATATATATTATTGTAGATACAGACTGTACGGGCTCCTGTCAGGTATATAGTATTGTAGATACAGACTGTACGGGCTGCTGTCAGGTATATAGTATTGTTGATATAGACTGTACGGGCTCCTGTCAGGTATATATTATTGTAGATACAGACTGTACCGGCTCCTGTCAGATATATATTATTGTAGATACAGACTGTACCGGCTCCTGTCAGGTATATATTATTGTAGATATGGACTGTATGGGCTCCTGTCAGGTATATATTATTGTAGATACAGACTGTACGGGCTCCTGTCAGGTATATATTATTGTAGATACAGACTGTATGGGCTCCTGTCAGGTATATATTATTGCAGATATAAACTGTACGTGCTCCTGTCAGGTATATATTATTTTACATATAAACTGTATGTGCTCCTGTCAGGTATATATTATTGTAGATATAGACTGTAAGGGGTCCTGTCAGGTATATATTATTGTAGATACAGACTGCATGGCTCCTGTCAGGTAAATGTTATTGTAGATATAGACTGTATGGGCTACTCTCAGGCATATATTATTGTTGATATAGACTGTACGGGCTCCTGTCAGGTTTATATTATTGTATATAGACAGTATGGGCTCCTGTCAGGTATATATTATTGTAGATATAGACTGTACGGGCTCCTGACAGGTATATATTATTGTAGATATAGACTGTACGGGCTCCTGTCAGGATTATATTATTGTAGATACAGACAGTACAGGCCCCTGTCAGGTATATATTATTGTAGATACAGACTGTACGGGCTCCTGTCAGGCATATATTATTGTAGATATAGACTGTATGGGATCCTGTCAGGTATATATTATTGTAGATATAGACTGTATGGGCTCCTGTCAGGTATATATTACTGTAGATATAGACTGTATGGCTCCTGTCAGGTATATATTATTGTAGATATAGACTGCATGGGCTTCTGTCAGGTATGTATTATTGTAGATATAGACTTTACAGGCTCCTGTCAGGTCTATATTATTGTAGATACAGACTGTGCGGGCTCCTGTCTGGTATATATTATTGTAGATACAGATTGTATGAGCCCCTGACAGGTATATATTAGTGATGATATCAGAATGTATGGGCCTGTCAAGTGTATAGTTGTGCTCAAAAGTTTACATAGCCTGGCAGAATTATTGCTTTCTTGGCCTTTTTTCAGAGAATATGAATGATAAAGTCTTGATGTTTTCTCCACTCATGGTTAGTGTTTGGGTGAAGCCATTTATTGTCATACTACTGTTTTTTCTCTTTTTTTAATTATGACAACCCAAAACATCCAAATCACCCTGATCATAGTTTACATACCACATTTTTTGTAATACCATGTATAGCCCCCTCTAATATCAATTGACTACTTGAAGTCGTTTGTGGTAGTTATGGATAAGGTTCTTTATTTTCTCAGATGGTAAAGCTGACCACTCTGACCACCAAAAAGTTTTGATGTTATCATTCATATTCTCTGAAAAAAGGCCAAGAAAGCAAAAGTTCTACGGCGGTATGTAAACTTTTGAGCACAATTGTATCAGTGATGATATCGGAATGGAGTATAAATAAAGAGAGAAAAAAAACTCTTCATCACCATTAAAAAATAGAAATAAACTAAAAACTTTATTCAAAACATTAAAATCATGAAAAATAATGCCCACAGGTAACAGCTCTGTCAGTGATCTCCCGCCCACACTGAAAAAATATTGCAACATTTGTTAATAGTGAGCTGTACTGCAGGTTGTGAGTTCAGAAGCAGAGGATATAAGTACAGAGATGCATTGCTATGTACTATGTATCTCTATGTTCCTATATTGTACAGTTGAAGAAAATATTTTTTTCATATAAAATAAACTTTAAAAAATGCCAATTTCAATAACCTTTTCATCCCCCCAGTATTTTTTAACTTTAATGACCAGACCACTCCTGGGAAGTTTCACCACTGTACCATGTTTTCTCCATTTGTGGATAATGGGTCTCACGGTGGTTCGCTGGAATATCAAAGCTTTAGAAATGGCTTTATAACCTTCTCCAGACTGATAGATCTGAATTACTTTCCATCTCATTTGTTCATGCATTTCTTCGGATCGCAGCATGATGTCTACTTTTTGAGGATCTTTTTGTCTACTTCACTTTGTCAGGCTAATTTCACACTTGCTTTTTTTTGCAGCGCGTTTTTCCCGCAAAAAAACGCATTGAAAAAACGCATACAAACGCATACAAATGCTGCGTTTTTTTTCAAGCATTTTTATGAGCATGCATGAAAAAAACGCAGCGTTTTTATGTGTTTGTATGCGTTTTTACCGCGTTTGCGTTTTTTTTCAACATTAGGTGGCCCCTGACCCTAAACCAAACCATACTAACCCTAACCCTGACCCTAACCCTGACCCTGACCCTAAACCCCCTTAACTGACCCTAACTCTAACCCAAACCCCTAAATTCCATTGTCAAACTAATGGTAAAAAAAAAAAATGCATGCTCAAAAAAACGCATACATAAGCATGCCAATGCGCACATATGCGCACCCATAGACTTATAATGGGTGTCCTGCTGTAAAAAAACGCATTGCGCGCGCATGCGTTTTTTTGAGGCAAGTCGGACGCCCAAAAAATGCAACAGGATGCATTTTGTGCGCCCGAGCGCATACCGCAAAAAAACACATGCGCGGAAAAACGCATACAAACGCATGTGTATGTGCACATAAGCGCATCCCATGCAAAGTATAGGAAAAAAAAATGCATGCGTTTTTTAGCGCTAAAATCCCGCAAAAAAAACGCAAGTGTGAAACCAGCCTCAGGCAGGTCCTATTTAAGTGATTTTTTGATTGAGGATAGGTGTGGCAGTAATCAGGCCTGGGTAGGGCTACGGAAACTGAACTTTGCTTTTCGAAGATGTGACAAACCACAGTTAAAAAAAAAAAAGTATGAGGCAATAACTTTCACACAGGGCCCTGTATTTTCTTCCCAATAAATAAAGACCTTCATTTACAAATTGAATTTTGTGTTTACTTGTGCTGTCAAATATTTTAATTTGTTTGTTGCTCTGAAACATTTAAGTATGACAAACATGCAAGAGAGTAAAAAACCAGGAGGGGTGGGCAAAAAGTATTTCACATCACTGTACACTACCGGGCCACACAGATCTTTATATGAAGATCTCCTGTATATACAGTAATGACCACCTACAAGTAATGACTTAACCCCTTCCCGACCAGTGGCAGCGTATGCGTCATGAAAGTTGGTGCCAATCCGACCAATGACGCATACAGTCATATGTTAAAGTTTGGGCACCCCTATTAATGTTAACCTTTTTTCTTTTTAACAATTTTGGTTTTTGCAGCAGCTATTTCAGTTTCTTATATCTAATAACTGATGGACTCGGTTATATTTCTGGATTCAAATGAGGTTTATTGTACTAACAGAAAATGTGCAATCTGCATTTAAACAAAATTTGACCGGTGCAAAAGTATGGGCACCCTTATCATTTTCTTGATTTGAACACTCCTAACTACTTTTTACTGATTTCCTGAAGCACTAAATTGGTTTTGTAACCTCATTGAGCTTTGAACTTCATAGCCAGGTGTATCAAATCATGAGAAAAGGTATTTAAGGTGGCCACTTGCAAGTAGTTCTCCTATTTGAGTCTCCTATGAAGAGTGGCATCATGGGCGACTCAAAACAACTCTCAAATGATCTGAAAACAAAGATTATTCAACATAGCTTTTCAGGGGAAGGATACAAAAAGTTGTCTCAGAGATTTAACCTGTCAGTTTCCACTGTGAGGAACATAGCAAGGAAATGGAAGAACACAGGTACAGTTCTTGTTAAGCCCAGAAGTGGCAGGCCAAGAAAAATATCAGAAAGGCAGAGAAGAATGGTGAGAACAGTCAAGGACAATCCACAGACCACCTCCAAAGACCTGCAGCATCATCTTGCTGCAGATGGTGTCACTGTGCATCGGTCAACAATACAGCGCACTTTGCTCAAGGAGAAGCTGTATGGCAGAGTGATGCGAAAGAAGCCGTTTCTGCAAGCACGCCACAAACAGAGTCGCCTGAGGTATGCAAAAGCACATTTGGACAAGCCAGTTACATTTTGGAAGAAGGTCCTGTGGACTGATGAAAGAAAGATTGAGTTGTTTGGTCATACAAAAAGGCGTTATGCATGGAGGCTAAATAACACAGCATTCCAAGAAAAACACTTGCTACCCACAGTAAAATTTGGTGGAGGTTCCATCATGCTTTGGGGCTGTGTGGCCAATGCCGGCACCGGGAATCTTGTTAAAGTTGAGGGTCGAATGGATTCAACTCAGCATCAGCAGATTCTTGACAATAATGTGCAAGAATCAGTGACGAAGTTGAAGTTACGCAGGGGATGGATATTTTAGCAAGACAATGATCCAAAACACCGCTCCAATTCTACTCAGGCATTCATGCAGAGGAACAAATACAATTTTCTGGAATGGCCATCCCAGTCCCCTGACCGGAATATCATTGAACATCTGTGGGATGATTTGAAGCGGGCTGTCCATGCTCGGCGACCATCAAACTTAACTGAACTGGAATTGTTTTGTAAGCAGGAATGGTCACAAATACCTTCATCCAGGATCTCATTAATAGCTACAAGAAGAGACTAGAGGCTGTTATTTTTGCAAAAGGAGGCTCTACGAAATATTAATGTCACTTTTATGTTGAGGTGCCCATACTTTTGCACCGGTCAAATTTTGTTAAAATGCAGATTGCACATTTTCTGTTAGTACAATAAAGCTCATTTGAATCCAGAAATATAACTGAGTCCATCAGTTATTAGATATATGAAACTGAAATAGCTGTTGCAAAAACTAAAATTGTTATAAAGAAAAAAGGTTAACATTAATAGGGGTGCCCAAACTTTAACACATGACTGTATGCTGTGTCATGGATTTAAAGCCTCCCTGCGGGTCGGGTGCCCGGGGTCAATGAAAGGTCACCCGACCCGCAGATACAGGGGGCTTTGTACTTCACCAGGGGGGGGTGGCTTCGCCCCCACGTGGCTACGATCGCTCTGATTGGCTGTTAAAAGTGAAACAGCCAATCAGAGCGATAGTAATATTTCACCAATGAAATTTGATGAAATATTACAAACCAGCCATGGCCGATGCTGCAGTAGCATCGAACATGGCTGAAGACACCAATCTGACTCCCCCACACGGTTAACGGGGTTGATCTGCCCCCCGCCGCTGAATGACAGCAGCGATCGGCTGCCGCTGTCATCATCTGCTCCCCCCGCCTTCCGATCACCTCCTCTCCCACCCCCTGGTACCTTTCCGAGTGCTGCTCCCGGTGTCCCGCGGTCCCGGATCATGGGCACCGCCATCTTAGAAAATGGCGGGCGCATGCGCAGTGCGCCCACCAGAATCTGCGGCTGCAGATTTCATTCATTCATTTTGATCACTGTGATAAACTTTAACAGCGATCAAAGTAAAATAAAAAGTAAATAAACCCCCCCTTTATCACCCCCATAGGTAGCCACATATAATGAAATAAAGAACATTTTTATTTTTCCATTAGGGTTAGGGTTGGAAATAGGGTTGAAATTAGGGTTAGGGTTGGAATTAGGGTTAGGGTGCAACTAGAGTTTCGGATGGAATTAGTGTTAGAATTAGGGTTAGGGGTGTGTTGGGGTTAGGCTTGTGGTTAGGGTTGGGATTAGCGGTGGGTTGGGGTTAGGGTTGTGGTTAGGGGTGTATTGGGATTAGGGCTGGAGTTAGAATTGAGGGGTTTCCACTGTTTAGGCACATCACAGGGGGTCTCCAAACACGCCATGGTGCCACCATTGATTCCAGCCAGTTTTGCGTTCCAAAAGTCAAACGGTGCTCACCCCCTTCCAGGCCCCGACGTGTGCCCAAACAGTGGTTTACCCCAACATATGGGGTATCAGCGTACTCAGGACAAATTGCACAACAACTTTGGGGGGCTAATTTCTCCTATTACCCTTAGGAAAATAAAAAATAGCGTGATAAAAAATCATTTTTGAGGAAAAAAATATTTTTTATTTTCACTGCTGTTATAAACTTTTGTAAAGCACTTGGGGTTTCAAAGTGCTCACTAGACATCTAGATACGTTCTTTAAGGGGTCTAGTTTCCAAAATGGTGTTACTTGTAGGGGGTTTTCACTGTTTAGGCACACAGGGGCTCTCCAAACGTGACATGGCGTCCAATAACGATTGGAGCTAATTTTCCATTCAAAAAGTCAAATGGCGCTCCTTCCCTTCTATGCACCAAAACAGTGGTTTATGACCACATATGAGGTATCTGTGCACTCAGGAGAAATTGCCCAACAAATTTTAGGATCCATTTTATCCTGTTGCCCATGTGAAAATGAAAAAATTGATGCTAAAAGAAAATTTTTGTTGGAAAAATTAATGTCCATTTTTTCCTTCCACGTTGGTTTAGTTCCTGTGAAGCACCTGAAGAGTTACTAATCTTCCTGAATGTAGCTTTGAGTAGCTTGAGGGGTGCAGTTTTTAGAATGGTGTCACTTTTGGGTGTTTTCTACCATATAGACCCCTCAAAGTGACTTCAAATGTGAGGTGGTCCCTAAAAAAATTTTTTTTTTTGTAAATTTTGTTGTAAAATTGAGAAATCACTGTTCAACTTTTAACCCTTTTAACTTCCTAACAAAAAAAAATTTGTTTCCAAAATTGTGCTGATGTAAAGTAGACATGTGGGAAATGTTATTTTGTAACTATTTTGTGTCACATAAGTCTCTGGTTTAACAGAATAAAAATTCAAAATTTGCAAAATTTTCTCCAAATTTCTGATTTTATCACAAATAAACGCAAAAATTATCGACCTAAATTTACCACTAATATGAAGCCCAATATGTCATGAAAAAATAATCTCAGAATCCACTAGGATCTGTTGGAAGTGTTCCAGAGTTATTACCTCATAAAGGGACACTGGTCATAATTGCAAAAAATGGCCTGGTCATTAAGGTCAAAATAGGCTTGGTCATGAAGGGGTTAAAATACAATGACCAACTTTCTACTCTGCTTTCTGTGCCACTTTGAGGCATGGCAGGCACAACGTAGGAATGTTCTCCCATGTGGTCTGATGTCTGGCGGGTAGTCTCGAAACGTCCTCACGTGTGGTCTGAGGCACGGTCTCGAAACGTCCTCACGTGTGGTCTGAGGCACGGTCTCGAAACGTCCTCACGTGTGGTCTGAGGCACGGTCTCGAAACGTCCTCACGTGTGGTCTGAGGCAAATGTGAACATCTTATACTCACCTACAGGGCGGTCTGGTATTATGTTTGTCAGTTCTTCTTCCAGTACAGTCCTCCTTTTCCCGTGGATAATGCATCCTACATCAACACAACCTCCCCCATGACACTTCTGTGCAGGAACACGTCTCTGCCCTGCCGATCACAAAGCAAAGTACAAAGAGAAGTCTGCACCGAAGCGCGATGGAAGACACTGTGTGGATGGACTTAGGACGCGTCGTCGACTCAAAGAAGGATAGGAGGAGGCACCGGATTAAGACTAGCGAAGCCCATTGGATGGGGCTGCCCCAAGGGCAAATCTAATAAGAAAAAAAAATTTTTTTAATGCAGATTGGCACTCTAGAATGTTGTGTATATATAAGGGCATTCAGATAGTGGACGTGCTTTATAAAATGCTGTATATAGAGGGTATACAGGTAGTGGTCGTACTATGTACACAGCATTCTAGAATGCTGTATATGGCGACATACAGGTGGTGGTAGTACTTTATACGGGGGGGGGCGCATAAACAATGATTGAATACCCTGTAGTAGACAGCAATAATGCATGAAAATATAAGGTACTTGGTTAACACGCTCGATTTAAAAAAAAATGCAGAAGCCATAAGCCATCCTACCACCTCACAGTGACCCTAATTGGGACAGTGATAACTAATATTAAAACCCTTTATATATTGATGTGGTTTCCCATTCCTGTGTCCACTATTTGGGGCTAATCCTTCTCAGTCCTTATCCACATGCAAGTCACAGTTCATAAGGTTTTTATTAGTTAGGACTGTCCCAATTACGGCACAGTGAAGTGGTGGGATGGCTTTGGCTTTTTTTTTTTTTTTTTAATAAAGAATGTGTTAACTAAATCCCCTATATTATTTTCATGCACTATGCCATTTACTGCAGGGTATTCAGTCATGTTTTTTTTTTTTTCTGTTCACTGGCCAGTGTGAACGTGCGCTTACACGCTCCATGCACACCAGTTTGTATTGTTTTTTATGGGGAATCCTGGTGACATGTTCCCTTTAGGCAGGCTTACATCTATGCAGCTTGTACAAGTGAACTTTACTCTCAAAAGTGGTTTACCTGTCTAAGGCTAGTTTCACACTAGTGTATCTACATGCAGCGCACGGCGCCACTAATCCCCGCCTCCTCCGGTCATCTCCTACTATCGCACATCACTGCATGCGATCTGCGCACCCTACCTTTAGCATAGGGTGCGCAGACTGTGTGCTAGTAGGATTTTGCGTGCGCTGCGCCCTTTTGACGGTGCGCCGAGCGCATCATGTTGCATTTTGGGGCGCTCGGCGCACCGTCAAAAGAGCACAGCGCACGCAAAATCCTACTAGCGCAGTCTGCGCACCCTATGCTCAAGATAGGGTGCGCAGATGGCATGCAGCGATGTGCGATAGTAGATGACGGGAGGGGGCGCCGTGCACTGCGTGTAGATATGTTGGTGTGAGACTAGCTTAACCCAGTTATTACAGTACCTTCCATGTGTTAGGCCTCTTTCACACTTCAGTTTTTTTACAATCAGTCACAATCCGCCAGGTATTGAAAAAAAACGGATCCGCAATTTTCTTTTGAGGATCCGTTTTTTTCCCCATCGACTTCCATTATTGGCGGATTGTGACGGATTGACGTCCGTTGCATCCGTTTTTTTGCGGATCCGCCAAAAGTTCCTGTCCGTCACCATCCTCAAAGATTTCAAAACGGAGCTTGCAACGTTTTTTTCTGTGGGGGATCCTCCAGACACTCATTTAACCCGAAATTCTTTCTGGCTGCCGGACAAAAAAAAAAAATCTCTCTCTCTCTCTCCTTTTCCAGGCTGCGATTCCTTTAAAATTCTTCATTTGTCGGATCTGTCAAAAAAACGGACGGGTGACATCCGTTGGCATCAGTACTAAAACGGATGCGCCATCCGTCCTTTTGGCAGATCTTGACTGATGCAAAAAACTGAAGTGTGAAAGGGGCCTTACACAGATGCATCAATGGGCTTGTCCATGCATGAAATAAAAGGCTAAATTACAACATGGAGACTTAAATCAGAGCAATGTTTTATTTACATTCAGAACCAGTTTAAGAGGAACAAATTAAGATTTCCCACAGAAATCTCAGACTTTTACTTACAGAAATATTGGCTAAATAACATTTACATATATAGAAACCTTTAATTTTATAAAAGTGCGTTTTTTTGCATTGAAAAATTTTGCTTGTTTCATGCAATGCATTTCTATGTATTGTACAACTGTAATATGATGTTGGTGCATGCGGGCATGACTGAAGGGCCTGTGGCTCGGCCCCCCCCATGGCCTGCTTCCGGTGTCTAGGACCAGATATCATAATACCAGCCTTGAATAGTGAAGGAGATGGCAGCCAACCCTGAAAGACATCCAAGGTGGGAACGCCCTGTCATGCCAAAGGGAGTCTGCTAGATCCAGGCGTAGTAGACCAGCGCTGATGGGTTTGTGGACGCCAGGAGGGGGTTGGGCCTGAAGGAATGTTTCTTTTCCTGGCGGGTAGGGGAGTTGTCCTGTTGGTTGCTTTTTTGGACTGAACATTTCCGAAACCACAATTGGACTGTGCACCTCTTGGGAAGCAGTTTAGTCTTCTGTTGCAGAAGAAAAGTACTCTTACCCTGATAGGTAGAGGGCAGGAAGCACTAGAAAGATGGCGTGCATGATTGTTCAGGGCGCAGGTGGTGTGGCCCAGCCACCAGAGGCTAGACAAGAGCCTGGATTTTTAAGAGTAGGGTCGCAGGAGCCTCTGTCAAACGTGGAGGCCGCATGAATAGGAAGGTTTCCCCAGGAGATGTCCATATTGCTCAGGGGAAAACTAGGACATATTTGTCTTGTCCCTTCATTTTTTTAATGGAGCCCCCTCACTGCCTGGTAGGATATACCTGTCCTGAAGATTTCAAATCCTAACCTTTACACAGACTTTCAGGCGACTGGCAGGTAATGGATTTGTCTTCCCTCCCTACTCTATCTGGCTCTGGGGGGCGAGAGGGTAGGGGATTAGTGGCAAGGACTGTCCGCCGGAAAACCGCAAACACTCTTGATGTGTTAAGGCCCTGCCTCGTAGACCACAGAAGATATGGTAGTGACAATTCTAGGTGGGAGATCAGAGTGATAACTCGACTCTGTCGCCCTTAAAAGCCATATCTGAAAGAAAAAAGGGAAATCATTAATAAAAAAAAAAATGAAGACCTAAGGCAGAAACCAGCCTGGGTGGTCCAGACCCATGTCTGCCTCCTACTGACACTAAGCGAAAACGGATTAGCTTCATGCCAGTTAGTAGTGTTCCCTCCTAGCATAAGCAGCATACAAACATAGCTTTTTGTGTGCCCCAATGAAGCATTAACCACCCCGCACACCAACCAGAGGGCCACACAGGGTAACCACCCCCCCCTGTCCAATCATAAACCTCCACCTCACACTAATCAGTGGACCCCACAGGATAAACCCATCAAAGCCCAAATGCCCCCTTCCCCCAAGCATAAATCCCCATCATGCACCCTCCACCCCCAAGCAAAACCCCCTATCGGACGTCCACACGCCCCCAAGCGCACAGGCCCCCCATCGGACGTCCACACGCCCCCAAGCGCACAGGCCCCCCATCGGACGTCCACACGCCCCCAAGCGCACAGGCCCCCCATCGGACGTCCACACGCCCCCAAGCGCACAGGCCCCCCATCGGACGTCCACACGCCCCCAAGCGCACAGGCCCCCCATCGGACGTCCACACGCCCCCAAGCGCACAGGCCCCCCATCGGACGTCCACACGCCCCCAAGCGCACAGGCCCCCCATCGGACGTCCACACGCCCCCAAGCGCACAGGCCCCCCATCGGACGTCCACACGCCCCCAAGCGCACAGGCCCCCCATCGGACGTCCACACGCCCCCAAGCGCACAGGCCCCCCATCGGACGTCCACACGCCCCCAAGCGCACAGGCCCCCCATCGGACGTCCACACGCCCCCAAGCGCACAGGCCCCCCATCGGACGTCCACACGCCCCCAAGCGCACAGGCCCCCCATCGGACGTCCACACGCCCCCAAGCGCACAGGCCCCCCATCGGACGTCCACACGCCCCCAAGCGCACAGGCCCCCCATCGGACGTCCACACGCCCCCAAGCGCACAGGCCCCCCATCGGACGTCCACACGCCCCCAAGCGCACAGGCCCCCCATCGGACGTCCACACGCCCCCAAGCGCACAGGCCCCCCATCGGACGTCCACACGCCCCCAAGCGCACAGGCCCCCCATCGGACGTCCACACGCCCCCAAGCGCACAGGCCCCCCATCGGACGTCCACACGCCCCCAAGCGCACAGGCCCCCCATCGGACGTCCACACGCCCCCAAGCGCACAGGCCCCCCATCGGACGTCCACACGCCCCCAAGCGCACAGGCCCCCCATCGGACGTCCACACGCCCCCAAGCGCACAGGCCCCCCATCGGACGTCCACACGCCCCCAAGCGCACAGGCCCCCCATCGGACGTCCACACGCCCCCAAGCGCACAGGCCCCCCATCGGACGTCCACACGCCCCCAAGCGCACAGGCCCCCCATCGGACGTCCACACGCCCCCAAGCGCACAGGCCCCCCATCGGACGTCCACACGCCCCCAAGCGCACAGGCCCCCCATCGGACGTCCACACGCCCCCAAGCGCACAGGCCCCCCATCGGACGTCCACACGCCCCCAAGCGCACAGGCCCCCCATCGGACGTCCACACGCCCCCAAGCGCACAGGCCCCCCATCGGACGTCCACACGCCCCCAAGCGCACAGGCCCCCCATCGGACGTCCACACGCCCCCAAGCGCACAGGCCCCCCATCGGACGTCCACACGCCCCCAAGCGCACAGGCCCCCCATCGGACGTCCACACGCCCCCAAGCGCACAGGCCCCCCATCGGACGTCCACACGCCCCCAAGCGCACAGGCCCCCCATCGGACGTCCACACGCCCCCAAGCGCACAGGCCCCCCATCGGACGTCCACACGCCCCCAAGCGCACAGGCCCCCCATCGGACGTCCACACGCCCCCAAGCGCACAGGCCCCCCATCGGACGTCCACACGCCCCCAAGCGCACAGGCCCCCCATCGGACGTCCACACGCCCCCAAGCGCACAGGCCCCCCATCGGACGTCCACACGCCCCCAAGCGCACAGGCCCCCCATCGGACGTCCACACGCCCCCAAGCGCACAGGCCCCCCATCGGACGTCCACACGCCCCCAAGCGCACAGGCCCCCCATCGGACGTCCACACGCCCCCAAGCGCACAGGCCCCCCATCGGACGTCCACACGCCCCCAAGCGCACAGGCCCCCCATCGGACGTCCACACGCCCCCAAGCGCACAGGCCCCCCATCGGACGTCCACACGCCCCCAAGCGCACAGGCCCCCCATCGGACGTCCACACGCCCCCAAGCGCACAGGCCCCCCATCGGACGTCCACACGCCCCCAAGCGCACAGGCCCCCCATCGGACGTCCACACGCCCCCAAGCGCACAGGCCCCCCATCGGACGTCCACACGCCCCCAAGCGCACAGGCCCCCCATCGGACGTCCACACGCCCCCAAGCGCACAGGCCCCCCATCGGACGTCCACACGCCCCCAAGCGCACAGGCCCCCCATCGGACGTCCACACGCCCCCAAGCGCACAGGCCCCCCATCGGACGTCCACACGCCCCCAAGCGCACAGGCCCCCCATCGGACGTCCACACGCCCCCAAGCGCACAGGCCCCCCATCGGACGTCCACACGCCCCCAAGCGCACAGGCCCCCCATCGGACGTCCACACGCCCCCAAGCGCACAGGCCCCCCATCGGACGTCCACACGCCCCCAAGCGCACAGGCCCCCCATCGGACGTCCACACGCCCCCAAGCGCACAGGCCCCCCATCGGACGTCCACACGCCCCCAAGCGCACAGGCCCCCCATCGGACGTCCACACGCCCCCAAGCGCACAGGCCCCCCATCGGACGTCCACACGCCCCCAAGCGCACAGGCCCCCCATCGGACGTCCACACGCCCCCAAGCGCACAGGCCCCCCATCGGACGTCCACACGCCCCCAAGCGCACAGGCCCCCCATCGGACGTCCACACGCCCCCAAGCGCACAGGCCCCCCATCGGACGTCCACACGCCCCCAAGCGCACAGGCCCCCCATCGGACGTCCACACGCCCCCAAGCGCACAGGCCCCCCATCGGACGTCCACACGCCCCCAAGCGCACAGGCCCCCCATCGGACGTCCACACGCCCCCAAGCGCACAGGCCCCCCATCGGACGTCCACACGCCCCCAAGCGCACAGGCCCCCCATCGGACGTCCACACGCCCCCAAGCGCACAGGCCCCCCATCGGACGTCCACACGCCCCCAAGCATAAGCCCCCCATCGGACGTCCACACGCCCCCAAGCATAAGCCCCCATCGGACGTCCACACGCCCCCAAGCATAAGCCCCCATCGGACGTCCACACGCCCCCAAGCATAAGCCCCCATCGGACGTCCACACGCCCCCAAGCATAAGCCCCCATCGGACGTCCACACGCCCCCAAGCATAAGCCCCCATCGGACGTCCACACGCCCCCAAGCATAAGCCCCCATCGGACGTCCACACGCCCCCAAGCATAAGCCCCCATCGGACGTCCACACGCCCCCAAGCATAAGCCCCCATTCGACGTGTACACGCCCCCAAGCATAAGCCCCCATCCGACGTCCACACGCCCCCAAGCATAAGCCCCCCATCCGACGTCCACACGCCCCCAAGCATAAAACCCTATCAGACGTCCACCCCCCAGAATGAACCCCCATCGGACGTCCACCCCGGCATAAACCCCCATAGGACGTCCACCCCCCCAGCATAAACCTTCATCGGACGTCCACCCCCCTTAAGCCTAAGCCCCTATCGGACATCCACCCCCCTTAAGCCCCTATTGGATGCCATTCCCAGCATAAAACCATCATTGGACATTCACCCCCCACATAAAACCTCATCGGACGTCCACCCCCTCCCAGCCTAAGTCCCATTGGTTGTCCAGCTTCCCCATCATAAACCCCTGTTGGATGTCCATCCCCCGAAAGTATAAACCCCCACCAGATGGCACCTCTTCCCCAAACAAAAAGCCCTACCAGTCGAGCGCCTACCCCAAAATCAATCCATCCCTTTCAAGTCACAACAGATGCAGACAGGCCCCGTTGCCCTAGCATCAAGTTCCCAAGACACCACAATTGCGCATTAAATCCCCCCTGCCCCAAGATCCCAGCCTGACCAGGAGGAGTTAATGCACGCTTGTGGGGTCTGTTTGTCCCCGGGGGGCCCTACTAGGGATAATGCAAGCTCGTGGGGTCTGGTTGGGCTTCTGGGGGTCGATTAACGCATGCTTGTGGGGTCTGGTAGGGCCCCGGGGAAGGGTTAATGCACGCTTGAGAGGTCTGGTTGGGCCCTGCATTAGACCCCCAAGGAGCCCACCAGACAACAAACGCATGCATTAACCCCCTCCCCGTGAGCCCAACCAGACACACAAGTGTGAATTAAACCCTCCGCGCTTGTGGGATCTGGGGTGGGTTAATGCAGGGTCCACTCAGACCGCGCAAACGTGCATTAACCCCCCCAGGGCCCAACTAGACCCCAAAAGCATGCATTAACCCCCCCCGGAGCCCGACCAAACCACAAAAACGTGCACTAATCCCCCCCCACAGTAAGGAGCCCACCCAGACCCCACATGCATGCATTAATCCAGCCGGAGATCCAAACAGAACCCACAAGCGTACATTAACCACCCCTGAGATCCAACCAGAACCCATAAGCGTGCATTAATCCCCCGGGAGCCCAACCAGACCTCAAAAACGTGCATTAACCCCCCCGGGACCCAAACAGAACACACAATCGTGCATTAACCCCCCCCCCAGGACTACCCAACCCTGCGTGTGCATTAACCTCCCCCCGGGACACAACCAAACACGGCAAGCGTGCATTAACCCCCCCGGGACCAAACCAAACACGGCAAGCGTGCATTAATCCCCCGGGAGCCCAACCAGACCTCAAAAACGTGCATTAACCCCCCCGGGACCCAAACACAACACACAATCGTGCATTAACCCCCCCCAGGACTACCCAACCCTGCGTGTGCATTAACCTCCCCCCGGGACCCAACCAAACACGGCAAGCGTGCATTAACCCCCCGGGACCCAACCAAACACGGCAAGCGTGCATTAACCCCCCCAGGACCCAACCAGACACGGCAAGCGTGCATTAACCCCCCCGGGACCCAACCAGACACGGCAAGCGTGCATTAACACCCCCCCGGGACCCAACCAGACACGGCAAGCGTGCATTAACCCCCCCAGGACCCAACCAGACACGGCAAGCGTGCATTAACCCCCCCGGGACCCAACCAGACACGGCAAGCGTGCATTAACACCCCCCCGGGACCCAACCAGACACGGCAAGCGTGCATTAACACCCCCCCCCCCGGACCCAACCAGACACGGCAAGCGTGCATTAACCCTCCTGGGAGCCCAAGCAGACCCCACAAGCATGCATTAGTACCCCCCCGAAATACAACCAGAGCCCACAAGCGTGTATTAACCCCCAACCAGACCCCACAAGCGTGCATCATCAACCCCCCTCTCCCGGGACTACCAGACCCCACAAGCGTGCATCATCAACCCCCCTCTCCCGGGACTACCAGACACCACAAGCGTGCATCATCAACCCCCCTCTCCCGGGACTACCAGACACCACAAGCGTGCATCATCAACCCCCCTCTCCCGGGACTACCAGACACCACAAGCGTGCATCATCAACCCCCCTCTCCCGGGACTACCAGACACCACAAGCGTGCATCATCAACCCCCCTCTCCCGGGACTACCAGACACCACAAGCGTGCATCATCAACCCCCCTCTCCCGGGACTACCAGACACCACAAGCGTGCATCATCAACCCCCCTCTCCCGGGACTACCAGATACCACAAGCGTGCATCATCAACCCCCCTCTCCCGGGACTACCAGACACCACAAGCGTGCATCATCAACCCCCCTCTCCCGGGACTACCAGACACCACAAGCGTGCATTAACCACCCCCCCCCCCCGGGACTACCAGACACCACAAGCGTGCATTAACCCCTCTCTCCCGGGACTACCAGACACCACAAACGTGCATTAACCCCTCTCTCCCGGGACTACCAGACACCACAAACGTGCACTAACACACCCTGTACCCAGCCAGACCCCAGGAGCGTGCATTAACACCCCCCTGGAGACCCAACCAGACCCCTCAGACGTGCATTAACCCCCCCAGGACCCAACCAGACCCCACAAGCGTGCATTAACCCCCCCCGACCAAACAGACCCCACAAGCCAGCCTTAACACCCCTGGGAGCCCAAGCAGACCCCACAAGTGTGCATTAACCCCCACCCCCCTGACAAAACATACCCTGCAAGCGTGCAATAACCCCCCTGGGAGCCCAAAGCAGACCTCAAATGCATGCATTAGTACCCCCCGAAGTACAACCAGACCCCACAAAAATGCATTAGTAAACCCCCCCCCCCAAGTACAACCAGACCCCCACGAGCGTGCATTAACCCCCACCCCCCTGCCCCAAACAGACCCCTCAAGCGTGCATTTGCATTAACCCCTGCCCCAAACAGACCCCAGAAGCATGCATTAGTACCCCCCAACGTACAACCAGACCCCACAAGCGTGCATTAACCCCACCACCCCCCAGAAGCATGCATTAACCCCCCCGGACCCCACCAGACCCGTAAGCGTGGATTAACCCCCTGCCCCAAACACTCCACAAGCATGCATTAACCCCCCCCCCAAAAGTACAGCCAGACCCCACAAGCATGCATTAACCCTCCCCGGACCCCACCAGACCCGTAAGTGTGCATTAACCCCCATCACCCCTGCCCCAAACAGTCCCCACAAGCATATATTAGAACCCCCCCAAAGTACAACCAGACCCCACAAGCATGCATTATATATCCCAAGCCCCCAACCAGACCCCACAAGCATGCATAAACCCCCCGGACCCCAAATAGACCTTGCAAGCATTCATTAACCCCTCTGGGAGCCCAAGCAGACCCCACAAGCATTAACCCCTCAAGACCCTAAACAGACCCCGTAAGCATGCATTAACCCCTACCCAAAAGCGTGCATTAACACCCCCCCCCCCCCGAACCCAAATAGAGCCCGTAAGCATGCATTAACCCACCGACCCAACCAGCGTGCATTAATTCCCCCTCCCCTCCGGGAACCCAACAGCTCCCAGGTAAGCCCCCAAATCCCACTAGTTAGCCCCATCAACCAAACATCTAAGACACCAACCTGTTACTAAACCCTCCTGCCTGTCACCGACGCTGCTGACCTAACTCCACACTGCTCACAGACGCCGGCGCCATAGAGACAGCTAAGACAGTATGTAATGGAGGCTTCTCTCCCTGCACCAGACGGCAGAGACGTGTAATGGCGTCTTCTCTTCCTGCCTTTGCTGTCAGAACACGCCCCCCCCTGGTATGACACGCCCCCAGAGCTGACATCACACCTGGAAGGAGCCCATACAGTCTAGCATTTACCTTTATTATGTCACAAGTGAGAACTGCGCGATAGAATCTGTCATGCCGATGTTTATAACTGCGCAGTTCTGCTGGAGCAGGCGACATAGACTGCGGGCAATTTCGGCGGGAAAACGTGAGACGTACTACGCCTACGCACAGAAGCTAGTGGTCACAAATTGGCGGAAGCGCAGTCACTGGTAGGCGGGAAACGTGGTCACTGCTAGGCGGCACTGCTCGTGATATTTCTATATAAAGATTAGCGGCACCGCTCGTGATATTTCTATATAAAGATTAGCGGCACCGCTCGTGATATTTCTATATAAAGATTAGCGGCACCGCTCGTGATATTTCTATATAAAGATTAGCGGCACCGCTCGTGATATTTCTATATAAAGATTAGCGGCACCGCTCGTGATATTTCTATATAAAGATTAGCGGCACCGCTCGTGATATTTCTATATAAAGATTAGCGGCACCGCTCGTGATATTTCTATATAAAGATTAGCGGCACCGCTCGTGATATTTCTATATAAAGATTAGCGGCACCGCTCGTGATATTTCTATATAAAGATTAGCGGCACCGCTCGTGATATTTCTATATAAAGATTAGCGGCACCGCTCGTGATATTTCTATATAAAGATTAGCGGCACCGCTCGTGATATTTCTATATAAAGATTAGCGGCACCGCTCGTGATATTTCTATATAAAGATTAGCGGCGCCGCTCGTGATATTTCTATATAAAGATTAGCGGCGCCGCTCGTGATATTTCTATATAAAGATTAGCGGCGCCGCTCGTGATATTTCTATATAAAGATTAGCGGCGCCGCTCGTGATATTTCTATATAAAGATTAGCGGCGCCGCTCGTGATATTTCTATATAAAGATTAGCGGCGCCGCTCGTGATATTTCTATATAAAGATTAGCGGCGCCGCTCGTGATATTTCTATATAAAGATTAGCGGCGCCGCTCGTGATATTTCTATATAAAGATTAGCGGCGCCGCTCGTGATATTTCTATATAAAGATTAGCGGCGCCGCTCGTGATATTTCTATATAAAGATTAGCGGCGCCGCTCGTGATATTTCTATATAAAGATTAGCGGCGCCGCTCGTGATATTTCTATATAAAGATTAGCGGCACCGCTCGTGATATTTCTATATAAAGATTAGCGGCACCGCTCGTGATATTTCTATATAAAGATTAGCGGCACCGCTCGTGATATTTCTATATAAAGATTAGCGGCACCGCTCGTGATATTTCTATATAAAGATTAGCGGCACCGCTCGTGATATTTCTATATAAAGATTAGCGGCACCGCTCGTGATATTTCTATATAAAGATTAGCGGCGCCGCTCGTGATATTTCTATATAAAGATTAGCGGCGCCGCTCGTGATATTTCTATATAAAGATTAGCGGCGCCGCTCGTGATATTTCTATATAAAGATTAGCGGCGCCGCTCGTGATATTTCTATATAAAGATTAGCGGCGCCGCTCGTGATATTTCTATATAAAGATTAGCGGCGCCGCTCGTGATATTTCTATATAAAGATTAGCGGCGCCGCTCGTGATATTTCTATATAAAGATTAGCGGCGCCGCTCGTGATATTTCTATATAAAGATTAGCGGCGCCGCTCGTGATATTTCTATATAAAGATTAGCGGCGCCGCTCGTGATATTTCTATATAAAGATTAGCGGCGCCGCTCGTGATATTTCTATATAAAGATTAGCGGCGCCGCTCGTGATATTTCTATATAAAGATTAGCGGCGCCGCTCGTGATATTTCTATATAAAGATTAGCGGCGCCGCTCGTGATATTTCTATATAAAGATTAGCGGCGCCGCTCGTGATATTTCTATATAAAGATTAGCGGCGCCGCTCGTGATATTTCTATATAAAGATTAGCGGCGCCGCTCGTGATATTTCTATATAAAGATTAGCGGCGCCGCTCGTGATATTTCTATATAAAGATTAGCGGCGCCGCTCGTGATATTTCTATATAAAGATTAGCGGCGCCGCTCGTGATATTTCTATATAAAGATTAGCGGCACCGCTCGTGATATTTCTATATAAAGATTAGCGGCACCGCTCGTGATATTTCTATATAAAGATTAGCGGCACCGCTCGTGATATTTCTATATAAAGATTAGCGGCACCGCTCGTGATATTTCTATATAAAGATTAGCGGCACCGCTCGTGATATTTCTATATAAAGATTAGCGGCACCGCTCGTGATATTTCTATATAAAGATTAGCGGCACCGCTCGTGATATTTCTATATAAAGATTAGCGGCACCGCTCGTGATATTTCTATATAAAGATTAGCGGCACCGCTCGTGATATTTCTATATAAAGATTAGCGGCACCGCTCGTGATATTTCTATATAAAGATTAGCGGCACCGCTCGTGATATTTCTATATAAAGATTAGCGGCACCGCTCGTGATATTTCTATATAAAGATTAGCGGCACCGCTCGTGATATTTCTATATAAAGATTAGCGGCACCGCTCGTGATATTTCTATATAAAGATTAGCGGCACCGCTCGTGATATTTCTATATAAAGATTAGCGGCACCGCTCGTCATATTTCTATATAATGATTAGCGGCACCGCTCGTGATATTTCTATATAAAGATTAGCGGCACCGCTCGTGATATTTCTATATAAAGATTAGCGGCACCGCTCGTGATATTTCTATATAAAGATTAGCGGCACCGCTCGTGATATTTCTATATAAAGATTAGCGGCACCGCTCGTGATATTTCTATATAAAGATTAGCGGCACCGCTCGTGATATTTCTATATAAGGATTAGCGGCACCGCTCGTGATATTTCTATATAAAGATTAGCGGCACTGCTCATGATATTTCTATATAAAGAAATAAGCAGCAAATCCGTTGAATTGTAGAAGTAGCGAAATAAATAGCATGGACCTAATGTTCAGTAGTTTCATGCCTAATGACAGGCTTTATGTATTGCACTCGCAAAGGGTATCCATATAAAGAGGTGGAAATTAATATACAACCGTCTTGGCAAATAGCGCAAGCTAAACTTAGTACTGCATTAGTAGAACAGTTACTGTAAGACCTGTTTCACACATCTGTTTTTTCCCGTCAGTCAAGATACGCCAATTTTTAAAAAACGAATCCGCCAAAAAAGGGGCAGATCCGTTTTTTACACCCATAGACTTACATTATTGGCGGATCTTGACTGACGGTCGTCCGTCACACGTTATTGTACGGACCCGCCAAGATTTTAGCGCCTCCCGGGCGGATGAGAGGAACCCTGCAAAGTTTTTTTTGCATTGACGGTCTGCTATTTTCACTCTGGGAAGCATTTTAACCCTTAACTACCGTCCCGGGAGCCGCTAAAATCTCTCTCTCATCCTTGTCTATCTCCTTGTCGGCCCCTGCGCAGAGTTCACTGCAGCTGGAAATAGTGGAAAGCCTTTTAGGTCACTTTCACCTGACAGGATTTTGATGAGTGTTTAGATGTAGCATGTAACCCCTTTTCTGACCCGGTGATTGATTAATTGTTTGCGCTTCCGCTTTTTCCTTCTCTTCCAAGAGTCTTATTTTGTTTTATTTTCCGACATAGCCATACTAGAGCTAGTTATTGCGCAGCACCAGTTGTACTTTGAATCACACCATCTATTTTACCATATAATGTAATGAAAAACGGGGGAAAAATGTCTCAAGTGGTGTGAAAAAATTATTCTGCCATCATTTTTTTAAATTTTGTTTTATAGAGTATAGTGTGATAACGAAAACATGGAAACAGGATTCTCCAGATCTGTACTATTACTGCAGTAACAATGTTGTAATTTTATTTTTTATGGATTAGGCCTGTTTCACAGTTAAGTTTTCTAGCGTCAGTCAAAATCCGTCAGCGGAAAAAAACGGATCCGACGGATTTGCCTGGCGGATCTGTCTTTTTCCCCATAGACTTGTATTAGCGACGGATTGTGACGGATGGCCTTCCGTTTTGTCCGCCGTGCGACGGATCCGTCATAAAATACCTGTCCATCGGCCGGAAAAAACGTCCAGAAGAACGTTTTTTGTCTGTGCAGAAAAGACGGACGGTGATGGATTCGTCGCCGTCCGTTGTCTGGTAAAATGGATGCCTATTGGCGACGGATCCGTCGCCGTCCGTCACATGGCGGAATCCAGTGACGGATGCTGCAACAAATCCGTAAAAAAGACTGATCTGGTGCATCAGTTTTTTGCAATCAGCAGTGGATCCGTTTTTTTCACAATTTGACGGATTGAGACTGATTCCAAAAGACTGAAGTGTGGAACAGGCCTTAGTATGCAAGGAGTTTGACAGTTGCATGTTTTGTTAGGGTGCCTGACCTTGTAAGACCTGGGCTACACTGACTTTAGCCGCGACACGTGTCCCATGGCAAAGATCACTATGTGCTGTTACTATGGTGCATCACAGTGTAATTCAGGTGAATGGCGGTCGCATTACAACCCCAAGGATACCACAAGAGGAAAGTCACAAAAAGGCTGACTTGCGCTATGTGCACGACGAGTTGTACTTTTGAACGACACAATTTGTTCTTTACTAGAAAAATGGGAAAAAAAATTCCAAGTGCGGTGAAATTGCAAAAAAAGTGAATTCCCACTCTTGTTTTTTGTTTGGCTTTTATGCTAGGTTCACTAAATGCTAAAACTGACCTGCCGTTATGATTCTCCAGGTCATTACAAGTTCATAGACACCAAACATTTCTAGGTTCTCTTTTATCTAAGGCAACTTTCACACTAGCGTCGTGTGACGTATGTCGCAATGCGCCGTTTTGGAGAAAAAACGCATCCTGCAAAGTTGTCCGCAGGATGCGTTTTTTCTCCATAGACTTGCATTAGCGACGCATTGCGACGTATGGCCACACGTCGCATCCATCGTGCGACGGATGCGTCGTGTTTTGGCGGCCGCGACGAACACAAAAACGTTACATGTAACTTTTTTGTGCGTCGTGTCCGCCATTTTCGACCGCGCATGCGGATCCTTTTTTTTTTTTGGAAAACGGCGGATCTTGACTGATTCGAAAAAACTGATGTGTGGAACAGGCCTAAGCAGTAAAAATGCAGCAAAGATGCAAATCTTTTTACAGCTGTATTTTTGCTGCAGATTTGACTGACTCAATTGAAGTCAATGAGTCAAAAACACACTGTAGAAACGCAAAAAGAATTGACATGCTGCGGAAAATAAAACGCAGCAAATACGGACAGAAATTTCCTGATCATGTGCACAACACTTCAGGATTGTCATTGAATTACCTTGCAATAAGTATTCCATTGCGTTTTTTTACCATTTAGGCTAGTTTCATGCTAGCGTTTCACTGACCTGCGTCGGTCTGTGCACGGCCGCCGCTAAGCTCCGCCCCCGCCGCTCCGCCTATGGGCGCATAACGCTGCATGCGACCTGCGTACCCTACCTGCGCCAAACGCACAGTGTTGCATTTTGGTGCGCTCGGCGCACCGTTAAAAGGACGCATGCGCCGACAAACGCATACCTGCGCACGGCCTGCGTACCCACTGCTAAAAATGGGGTACACAGGTCGCATGCAGTGTCATGTGCCCATAGTCGGAGCGGCCAGGGGGCGGAGCTTAGCGGCGGCCGTGCGCAGACCGACGCAGGTCAGTAAAATGTTAAAAAAACGCGAAAATGCATCGTGTGCACATAGCCATTGACTTCTGCTTGTCGCGGTACTCAATGTCACTGCATTAGGGTACATTCCCACGTTCAGGATCTGCTGTGGTTTTGACGCTGCATAACGTCCGCACCTTTTATGCAAACTAGCAGATGCGTATTTACCTTTTTTACACATGCGGGAAGGTGCCATGATTTTAATTTTTAAAATTTTGTTTAAATGCAGATTGCACATTTTCTGTTAGTACAATAAACCTCATTTGAATCCAGAAATATAACTGAGTCCATCAGTTATTAGATATATGAAACTGAAATAGCTATTGCAAAAAACAAAATTGTTACAAAGAATTAAGGTTAACATTAATAGGGGTGCCCAAACTTTAACATATGACTGTATAATCAATTTTTAATACAAAACTAATTTTATATTTTTTCTATTTAGCTGACATTTTAATTAGTGGGGGTGTCTAACCATGACGCTTGCACACCTCACTTACGGCAGCCACGGGCATAAAAGAGCCTGCGGTCGAACAGCGACTACATCTCTAGCATTGAGGCCGCTTCACCTGCTGATTAGCTGTGATCTAGGCATGCGCCCTGGGCTGTCCAGGTCACAGCTGTGGGAGGAGATTGCGGCCATTTTGTTGTACCTCGGAGCGTAAGCTGTGGGCTTCATTTTCTCGTCATCGCACGCACTGGACAGTGCAATGACAGGACCTGCATGGGGAAGAAGATGCCAGGGAGGGGAGGTCCGTCTGGGGTGAGTGTCTGCAGTGCCTCTCCTCACCGACCTGTTCAGAGCACAGCAGAGAGATCATCACACTGTTGTGCTCTGTGCACACTGTGTTTGAGTACGCATTTGTATTTTCCTGTGTGTTTGATCGTGCATGTGTATTATCCTGTGTGTGAGCTGCATGTGTCTTATCCTGTGTGTGTGTGCGTGCATGTGTATTTTTCTGTTTGTGTGAGCGAGCATGTATATGTATCTTCCTGTGTGTGAGCATGCAGGTGTATTTTCCTGTGTGAGTGTGCATTTGTATTTTCCTGTGTGAACCTGCATGTGAGCATACATGTGTATTTTGGTATGTGAACATGCATGTGTATTTTCCTGTATAATCGTGCTTGTGTATTTTCCTGTGTGTGAACGTGTATGTGTATTTTTCCTGTGTGTGAGCGTGTATGTGTATTTTTCTGTGGGAGCGTACATGTGTATGCACTTCCCAGGTCAATACAATTAGTCCCCAATCCCCACAATTTTAAGCGTGTCCTGAAAACGCATTTATTCAGACTGGCCTACCACCCCAACACATTAACCTAATCTATCCCTGTGTGGCACAGCCAAAAGTTTTACCATAACCAGGTTCCCCGCATCATGTTCCCACATGCTTTATGCCTCCATTAGCCCTCTGTGTCTGTACTGTTACACACTTAACATTATGACTGGTCCATACAATCAGGGTAACTGTTACCACCCACCTTTCGTGTCTCCCTCTTTCCTCATAGACTGTAAGCTTGCGAGCAGGGCCCTCTTTCCTCTTGGTTTTTGTTATAATCTACTGTATGTGATTATTGTTATGCTGTAATGTCTATTGTCTGTACAAATCCCCTCTGAAATGTAAAGTGCTGCGGAATATGTCGGCGCTATAAAAATAAAATTTATTATTTATTATTATGTGTATTTTCATGTGTATGCGCGTGCATGTGTAATTTCCTGTGTGTGAACATGCATTTGTATTTTACTATATAAAGTAGAAGAGATCAGATGATCGCAGCAGTAAGAAATACGGTATAAGGGTATGTGCACACGTAGTTTTTAGTCTCTGCGGATTTTGTAGAGAAAACCGCAGGAAATCCGCAGGACAAAGTGCTGCGGTTTATCTGCGGATTATCTGCGTTTTTTCTGCGGTTTTGCCCTGCGGTTTTACACCTCATAATGGATGAGGTGTAAAACCGCAGCGTTCCTGCACCAAACAATTGACATGCTGCGGATTGTAAAACGCAGCAAAACCGCGCGGAAAAAAACGCAGCATGTGCACAGCTTTTTTTTATTTCCATAGGAAATAAAGGTACTGTACAACGCAGCAAAATCTGCTGCGTTTCTGCAGAGCCAAAAACGCTGCGGAAACGCAGCAGAATCCGCAGCGTGTGCACATACCCTAAAGGTTAAAGATACAGTGGGTACGGAAAGTATCCAGACCCCTTTAAACTTTTCACTCTTTGTTTCATTTCAACCATTTGGTAAATTCAAAAAAGTTCATTTTTTCTCATTAATGTGTCTGCACCCCATCTTGACTGAAAAAAAACAAATGTAGAAATTTTTGCAAATTTATTAAAAAGAAAAGCTGAAATATCACATGTTCATAAGTATTCAGACCCTTTGCTCAGCATTGAGTAGAAGCACCCTTTTGAGCTAGTACAGCCATGAGTCGTCTTAGGAATGATGGAACAAGTTTTTCACACCTGGGTCCCCGATTCAAGTGAGTGGGTCCTAGTACAGTTCTGGTACCTGAACCCGAACTTTTTATAACTATTCAGCTGGACCCTTACATCCAGGCGTCTGCCCACCTCTATAAGGCCGGGGTCACACTAACCGAATACGGTCAGTATTTTACATGCGTAATACGGATGAATGGCCCCTAAACAGTGCTCCGTATGTCATCCGTAATCAAGGTGTGGTCGTGTATTTTGCGCATGTCTGCATCCGTATGGTGAGATTTTCTCGCAGGCTTGCAAAATGGTCATATAATGGAACCCTATGACAGGGTTTCTAACAGAAACCAAAGAATAGATATAGACACATAGAATGCATATATATATATAAATATATATACAGTATATGTATTCTATGTGTCTATATCTATTCTTTCGTTTCTTTATTAAACCTGTCAGGGTGAGTTTACTGTATAGCGCACTGAATTGCCGGCTTTGCTAAAAGACACCGGGTGCGTATTTCTCGCAAGTCACATGTGTGGTCCGTGTGTAATCCGTATTTTTTGCGCACCCATAGACTTGCGTTGGCGTACTACGGGCGTAGTAAGCTGACAAACGCAGCATGCTGCGATTGGCACGGAGCGTAGAATACGGATGAGAAATATACGGCTGGTGCGAGGGACCCCATAGAGAATCATTGGTCCGTGTCTAATGCGTGCTTTTAGCGCCTCTCGGCCGAATTCCTCGCCAGTGTGACCCCGGCCTTAAAGTATGAAAAGTGATTTTTGCAATAAATACTGGGACATTTTGCTTGAGAGAAACATGTTAGTGATGCTGTGTGCAATATGCTAATGACCCTTGGCTCACACCAGAGCAGGAGCCGAGCGAGTATCAATGCTATTGTGCTCTGATCCTCTCGCACAGAGAGGATTGGAGCACAGCTTCGGAGGAGGCGGAGAAATTAATTTCTCCATCTCTGCTGTCGGCGTATATCGCACTGCACTCGGGTGATATCAGGGTGCTGTGCATTGTCACTCACACCCATAGACTTGTGTATGAGTGAGCCGAGTCATGCTGCGATTGTTCTCGCATGCCGATATAGCATGCGAAAATAATTGCAGATCTGAGCTTTCCCTAGAGTTACACTGGGCTGAGAGCTATGCGATGTTTTCTCGCATAGCACTTGGCCGTGTTGTACAGTAGTGTGACTCCGACCTACTACAAGTTTACAAATCATGGCCATTTCCAGTACGTTACTGTAACCACAGATTAATTACTAACCATACAGAAATTAATAGGCTGCAGATATCAAATCCTCAGCATTGTTCAATTTGACCTGCGGTCACAAGGCTGTGGACTAGTCTGTGTCCATTTTTGTGGAGTTGGAGTTGGTTGTAAAAGGAACAGACTCCTAAAATACATAACAAGTTGAGTTGTGCTGTAAATGTTTCATAAGAATTTGGGAAAGATATTAAATGTTCTTTTCCTGATCTAAGGCTTTTAGTTGAGATGAATCTGTGCTGCACTTTATGTACAGGCTCAGTAGTGACCAGTGCTGTGGGGTCAGAGGTATGAAATGTCCTATAAATGTCTGTTCTGTTCCTGATCTAAGGATCTGGGCTTTTAGTGGAGATGAATATGTGCTGCACTTTATGTATAGGCTCAGTAGTGACCAGTGCTGTGGAGTTATGAAACGTCCTATAAATGTCTGTTCTGTTCCTGATCTAAGGATCTGGGCTTTTAGTGGAGATGAATATGTGCTGCACTTTATGTATAGGATCAGTAGTGACCAGTGCTGTGGAGTTATGAAACGTCCTATAAATGTCTGTTCTGTTCCTGATCTAAGGATCTGGGCTTTTAGTGGAGGTGATCTGTGCTGCACTTTATGTATAGGCTCAGTAGTGACCAGTGCTGTGGAGTTATGAAACGTCCTATAAATGTCTGTTCTGTTCCTGATCTAAGGATCTGGGCTTTTAGTGGAGATGAATATGTGCTGCACTTTATGTATAGGCTCAGTAGTGACCAGTGCTGTGGAGTTATGAAACGTCCGATAAATGTCTGTTCTGTTCCTGATCTAAGGACCTGGGCTTTTAGCTGAGATGAATCTGTGGCTGTCCTTTATGTACAGGCTCAGTAGTGAGGCAATGCTTTGGGGTTGGGAGTCTGGCAAATTGAGTTGTCTGTGGTTTGGTTACGGACTCCACAGCCCTGACTGTGGATTTTCTCAATGGCTTTTGGAAGAGATTTTGTAACATCTCATTCTCAATGCTAGTATTGTATTATGCAACTACTTCTGGATGTAAAATCTGCACTAATTACTACCTGAGTGAACATATCTTTGCCCTCCATATCCATGCTCTCCAACTCAGAAGAATTCACCCATGTATGAGTAAATTCCCTACCTAACCAGCCCTGTATAACGTTGTTCAGTTAAATAAATGTTTTAAAAAAACATAATGTCTCCATTTCTTATCCTAATTAGGGCTTTGACTAGTCGATGAGGCATTAATTTCCCCAGACTAGTTATCCCTTTCTCCATGGTATCATGAGCTGGCGTCATCACCAGCCCATGCAAATCTTTCATATGCGTGCCGCTCATTTAGGCTGCACCTCTGTAGCTGGGTATATGCTTCCCGGTTTCAGAATCGTATTGTGAATGACCAGAAGAAGGCATCTTCTGAAGTTCCAGTCATGTGCAGTGTGCATCTGAAGCCTAAAAGCCTACACTCAGCTAGAGATCCGCAGTGATGCTGGCGAAATGAGTGGCGCACATGTGCAAGATCTGCATGAGTTGGCAATGACTCTGTGATCTTTCCCGGCACCTGCGCACTGCACATTTTTGCCAGAGAAGTGTGTGTGTGTATATATATAATATGTGTGTGTGTATTTATAATATATATCTGTGTGTTTTGAGGAATATTTTGTTTGAAAATGATGTGTAATGACAGAATTGCTGTATGTGAAAGCTCATGTTAAAATCGCATTACAATCGCAATGCATTCGGATGTAAATCAGATGCTAGGTGTGAGAAATCGGATTGTATTCGCATGATACTCACATTACACTCCTGCGACTCTCAGTAGGGGGACTCGGACCGATTTTTCATACGGTAAGTGTGACCCCGGCCTTGGGCTGATGTGGTGATTTTAATTACAGCAGGTTCCTACCTACTCATAAATGCAGTCATTACTGAGAGAGGTGTCACATTCACCCAGGAATTCAGACATCAGCCTAAGGCCGGAGTCACACTTGCGAGTGTGATGCGGGAAACTCGTGCAAGTCTCTCGCATCAATACCCAGCACTGCCGCCGGCACTCGGGACCAGAGTCTGCGGCTGCACAGAATATGCAGCTGCACACTCCTAAGTGCCAGCAGCAGTGCCGGGTATTGATGTGAGAGACTCGCGCGAGTTTCTCGCATCACACTCGCAAGTGTGACCCCGGCCTAAGAGATGTAATCATATAGATAGGGAGTGACACATTAGTCTTATGAGACCACCTCGACGTTGGTCGATTGGCAGACATGATTTGGCCAAATTGTGCAAAACGTCTTATTCGTTTTTTGTCAGTAGTTTATAGATTAAAAGAGCAATTTACATTTTACTCAAAAATATACCTATAAAGAGAAAAATCAGACAAACTGAAAATTTTGCAGAGGTCTCTTAATTTTTTACAAGAGCTGTGTATGTATGTGTGTGTATGTATATATGTATATATATATATAATGTGTGTGTGTGTGTATATATATATTAGATAATATAGATAGATTAAATTTAAAAAAAAAAATCATGATTATTTCACAAAATAACCCCCCCCCTCAAAAAAAAAAGAAATTCATGAATTGCTGGTTTTTGTTCATTCTGCCTCCCGAAAATCAGAATGAAAAGCGATCAAAAAATGTCATGTGCCCGAAAATGGTACCAATAAAAACGTCAACTCGTCCTGCAAAAAACAAGACCTCACATGACTCTGCGGACCAAAATATGGAAAAATTATAGCTCTCAATATATGGTGATGCAAAAACTATTTTTTGCAATAAAAAGCGTCTTTTAGTGTGTGACAGAAGCCAAACAGAAAAACCCGCTATAACGCCTCTTTCACACGTCCTGATATTTCCAGAGATATTAGTGTCCGTGTGTGTAATACTTCTGTCACGTGTGGCATGCGTATGCCGCATCAGTGCTACGAGGACGGTTGTCAGGGAAGAAGCCTTAAGGCCCTTTTACATTTAGCGATGCACCAGCGATCCCGACAACGATACGACCCGGTCAGGATCGCTGGTGCATCGCTAAATGATCGCTAGTGAGCTGTCACACAGGCAGACCTCACAGCGATGCAACGCACGATACTCACCTTTCACACACAGCGATGAAGACGTCCTCCCGCCCGCCTCAAGGCGTCGCGCTTGTCGTCACAGCAGGAAGCGCCCGACGAGAAATGGAGCCGGACATTCTCGCGCGATCAGCGATGGACAGCGGGGGAGCCGGTTGGAGGTAAGTATCACACATAGCGATATCGCTATAACGTCACAAAATCGGTGACGTTATAGCGATATCGCTAGCGATATCGCTATGTGTAAAACCCCCTTTAGAGTAAGCGCTGTTCGCTCTCATCATTCTCTCCTGCTCTGCCGGTGATTGGCATAAGCAAGGGATAATGATGAGAGCCGTGTTCAGCACCCGGTGCCGGGGAACAGCACTTACTGTAACGCTTTTTCCCCGGCTCCAGTGCGTGTCACATGGATGACATCCATGTGTTATGTGTATACACGTGTGCTGGATGTTTTGTCGCCTGTGCTGACATAAAAGAACAGACATGTCAGCGTGTTTTGCCCATGGACACACGGTCTGTGGAAACACACTGACATGTACACAGACCCATTCACTTGAATAGGCAAATAGCGCTCCGTCCCTCCCAAGTTTCTCCGCATGGCTGCCCAATGGTATAAAATTCTGTGACACACCCATGGTGTCAATATGATCACTGCATCCCTAGATGAATTCATTGAAAGGTGTAGTTCGTAAAATGGGGTCACTTATGGGGGGTTCGGTTGTTTTGGCACCTCATGGGCTCTTTCAGTGCGTCATGGCACCTGCAAACCATAAGGCTGAGTTCACACGTGGCGTATTTTTCGCGTTTCCGTGGCGGTTTTAACCGCGCGATTTTGCCGCGAAAACGCGAAAAATAAGCATCCATGCATTCCTATGGGATTCCACAATGCTGTGCTAATGCTGCGGTTTTTACCGCGGCAGAATCGCTTTGCGGTAAAAAACGCAGCATGCTCATTAATTTGCGGAATCGCGGCGATCCCGCACCCATAGGAATGCATTGTTCCGCTTACTTCCCGCATGTGGCTGTGGAGATTGTCCTCCGGGCTTTGGGTACTATATCCCTGTAAAAAATAGAATTTAAAAAATATTGTTATTCTCACCTTCCGACATCCCGCGCAGCATTCCCGCCTCTCTCCACGCTCCCGGTCCCAGTAATCCTTTGAGAAAATGCCCGCGATGGCGTCCGTTCTCGCGGGATCGTGAAGTCTTGTGGTCATTTGCGCGACGTCATCGCGAATTACAGCGAGACATCGCGATCCCGCGAGAACGGACGCCATCGCGGGCATTTTCGCAAAGGATTACTGGGAACGGATGCGCGGGACGTCGGAAGGTGAGAATAACACCATTTTTTATTTTTTTTTTACATTCTATCTTTTACTACTGAGGCCGCGTAGGCGGCCTCAGTAGTAAAAAGTTGGTCACACTCGTCAAACACTATGTTTGAGGAGTGTGACCAACCTGTCAATCAGTTCTCCAAGCGATGCTACAGATCGCTTGGAAAACGCTAGCATTCTGCAAGCTAAATACGCTTGCAAAATGCTAGTTTTTCCGCGGGAAAATCGCGGGACTTTAAAATGCGATTTTTCCCGCGGAATGGAATTCCGGAATTCTCTAGGTAATTTCCGCGAGAGTTCCGGTACGTGTGCACTTAGCCTAACAGTAAAATCTGGCGCTCCTTTCCTTCTGAGCTCTGCCATGTGCCCAAAACAATGGTTTTCCCCCACATATGGGGTATCAGTGTACTCAGGACAAATTGCACAATAACTCTTGGGGTCCAGTTTCTTCTGTTACCCTTGGGAAAATAAAATATTGGGGGCGAAAAGATCATTTTTATGACTTTATTTTTATGGCTCTACGTTATAAACGTCTGTGAAGTACTTGGGGGTTCAAAGTGCTCACCACACATTTAGATAGGTTCCTTAGGGGGGTCTAGTTTCTAAAATAGTGTCACTTATGGGGAATTTCCACTGTTTAGGCACATCAGGGGCTCTCCAAACGCGACATGGAGTCTGATCTTAATTCCAGCCAATTTTGCGTTGAAAAAGTAAAACAGCGCTACTTCCCTTCCGAGCTCTGCCGTGTGCGCAAACACTGGTTTACCCCCACATGTGGGGTATCAGCGTACTCAGGACAAATTGCACAGCAACCTGTGGGGTCCAACTTCTCCTGTTACCCTTAATTAACCCCTTAAGCCCCAAGAGTGGTTTGCACGTTAATGAACGGGCCATTTTTTACAATTCTGACCACTGTCCCTTTATGAGGTCATAACTCTGGAACACTTCAACGGATCTAGGCGATTCTGAGATTGTTTTCTCGTGACATATTGTACTTCATGTTAGTGGTAAAATTTCATTCATATAACTTGCAATTTTCCAACTTTGAATTTTTATGCCCTTAAAATAGAGAAATATGTGACACAAAGTAATTACTAAATAATATTTCCCACATGTCTACGTTACATCAGCACAATTTTGGAAACAAAATTTTTTTTTTTATTAGGAAGTTATAAGGGTTAAAAGTTGACCAGCGACTTCTCATTTTTACAACAAAATTTACAAAACCATTTTTTTTTAGGGACCACCTCACATTCAAAGTCAGTTTGAGTGGTCTATATTGCAGAAAATACCCAAAAGTGACACCATTCTAAAAACTGCACCCCTCAAGCTACTCAAAACTACATTCAAGAAGATTATTAACCCTTCAGGTGTTTCACAGGAGCAGAAGCAACGTGGAAGGAAAAAAATTAACATTTAACTTTTTAGTCACAAAAATGATATTTTAGCAACATTTTTTTTATTTTCCCAAGGGTAACAGGAGAAATTGGACCCCAAAATTTGTTGTCCAATTTGTCCTGAGTACGCTGATACCCCATATGTGGGGAGGAACCACTGTTTTAGCGCATGGCAGGGTTCAGAAGGGAAGGGCACGTTTGACTTTTTCAACCTAAAATTGGCTGAAATTGAGATCGGACGCCATGTTCCGTTTGCAGAGCCTATGATGTGCCTAAACAGTGGAAACCCCCCACAAGTGATCCCATTTTGGAAATGACCCCCTAAGGAACTCATCTAGATGTGTGGTGAGCACTTTGAAACCCCCAAGGGCTTCACGGAAGTTTATAACACCCGGGCGTAAAAATAAAAAATCATATTTTTTCCACAAACACGATCGTTTAGTCACCAATTTGGTATTTTCCCAAGGGTATCAGGAGAAATTGGACCCCAAAAGTTGTTGTCCAATTTGTCCTGAGTGCGCTGATATCCAATATGTGGGGGAGAAACACTGTTTGGGCACACGGCAGGGCTCGAAAGGGAAGCAATGACGTTTTGGAATGCAGACTTTGATTGAATGGTCTGCGGGCGTCATGTTCCGTTTGCAGAGCCCCTGATGTACCTAAACAGTGGAAACCCCCCAGAAGTGACCCCATTTTGGAAACTAGACCCCCTAAGGAACTTATCTAGATGTATGGTGAGCACTTTGAACCCCCAAGTGTTTCACTAAAGATTATAATGCCCAGGCGTGAAAATATAAAATCCTATTTTGTTTCCACATAAATTATTTTTAGTCCCCAATTTTTAATTTTCCCAAGAGTAACAGGAGAAATTGGACTCCCAAAGACGTTGTCCAATTTGACCTGAGTACGCTGGTACACATGTGGGAAAAAACTGTTTAGGCACATGTCGGGGCTCGAAAGGGAAGTAGTGACGTTTTGGAATGCAGAATTTGATGGGTCTGCTGGCGTCATGTTCCGTTTGCAGAGCCCCTGATGTGCCTAAACAGGAGAAAAACCCACATGAGACATCATTTTGTATACTGGACCCCAAAGAACAAATCTAGATGTGCCCCCAACTACACTAATGTAAATTAGTAGTGCATGGAGGTGTGGTACAATTTGAAGCAATCCTTCATACACAGGCCAGGTTTTTCGGGGCAGGTGTCGCACCGGTAAATGGTGTCCTTGCGTATTCCCTTTTTGTAACACACTCGGCACCTTTTTTGCGGCTTACCTTTTCAACCAGTTGGCGGGACCACCCCCGGAAAATGCTGACCTGGTACGATACGAGCACCTTCAGTTCTGGAAGTACTGGGACCCGCTCCTTCCTGAGCGCCAAACATCAGGGCCTTAACCACTACCTCCTGGAAATTAAGGTACGACGTATTGGTGGGGTGTGCACATTATGACAGCAGTAATGCGTTGAGCATTGCCATTTGTACGATGTGCGCGACCAGCTTTTTGTACCACGCCCTTGCCTTTCTGAGAGCATTGTACGGTTGGAGGTATTGATCGGAGAGATCAACGCCCCCCATGTTTTTGTTGTACCCCACTACACAGGTTGGTTTTCTGATCTGTGTGGAGGTACCCCGTACAGTGCAGAGGGTGCTGCCATCACCGTGTATGGTGGTCAAGAGATGGACATCCCTCTTGTCCTTGTACTTGACCACCAGCAGGTGGTCGCTACATTGGGCTCTGCTCTCACCTTTTCTGAGCATCTGCCCAAGTAGCGTCTTCGGAAGGCCTCTCTGATTTTTGCGGACAGTACCGTAGGCTGCGGTACCTCGCGCAGAGAGGGATTTGTAGAGTGGGATGCTGGTATAAAAGTTATCAGTGTAGAGGTGATAACCTTTATCCAGCAGTGGGTGAATTAAATCCCACACAATTTTCCCACTCACTCCCAGGACAGGGGGACACTCAGGGGGTTCAGTCCTGGTGTCCTTTCCTTCGTAGACTCTAAACCTGTGAGTGTACCCTGAGGTACTCTCACAAAGTTTGTAGAGTTTGATTCCGTCCCTGGCCCTCTTACTGGGCAGGTATTGACGGAATCCGAGCCTTCCCTTGAAATGGACCAAGGACTCATCCACGCTGATGATCCTTTGGGGCACGTACACTTCAGCAAACTTTTTGTTGAAGTGTTCAATGACCGGCCGAACTTTGAACAGACGGTCAAAGTTGGGGTCATCTCGTGCGGGACACAGTGCATTATCGGTATAATGCAGAAACTTGTGGATGGCCTCAAAACGTGTCCGGACCATGACCGAATATCCGGCTTCTTCAGTATCCCCATGTGGAGGACCAGGCCCCAAAACTGCATCATTTCAACTGCGTCCACAGGAGACCAGTTGGAATATGTTGAAATCGGGTTTTCCGCCAAAAATTGACGAGCGTACAAATTAGTTTGTTCCACCATGAGGTTAACAAAATCCTCAGAGAAAAAAAAGACTTTGAAAAAATTTTTCTGTGAGGCCGGTGGTGTCAAACTTGATTCCTGATTCTGCCACAAAATCAGGAATCAGTGGCTCGTAATTTTCGGGGGGGCGAAGTCCATACAGGGTCTACTGAATCAGCTTCGGGCATGGTGGGCACTGCCTCATCTTCTGTCCTGGAGCGTCTGCGTGGCGGTTCCGCAGGACCCGAGGAGGAAGATGAGGAGGGGGAAGAGGATGAAGAATCCGAAAAATAAAGAAAAGTCGGATCATCATCCTCGCTATCAGTGTCGGAGGCAAGGTAAGAATATGCCTCCTCCATTGAATAGCGCTGTTGGGACGAACGCGATGGGTGGGACATTTTTTGTGAAAGTAATGCTTGGGTGTACTTTATTTACAACTATGTGTAGGTGTGGGGGGCTAGTGATTGGTGCACACTATCCTGTAAAGAAAAAGCTAAAAGGAAATGGGGAGAAAAATAAATGTGAAAGGAAAAGTCTAAAACAGCAGGCCCTAGCTCTGATAAGTGAACGGCGTCACTTATCAAAGTTCAGTGGCGGCTGCTGGGTGTGCGTAAAGGTGTGGTGCAAGGGGGGCTGAAAACAAGGAAATCAGCAGGCACAAGCTCTGATAAGTGAACTGTCACTTATCACAGTTTGGCAGCTGTGCGATGCGAATAAGGCGTTGGCGCTAAGGGGGCTGCTAAATGTGCGCACAGAGGCGGTGCAAAGGGGGATGGAGGGGGTAAAAAGTGGGGGAAGGGGGGATGAAGAGAGATCGGACAGGTATCAGGTATTAGCACTTACACTTGTAGTTAGGTGGCGCAAAGAGGAGGTGAAAAAAGAAATCAGCAGGCACAAGCTTTGATAAGTGAACTATGTCACTTATCACAGTTTGGCGGCTGTGGGATGCGAATACTGAGTGGCGCAAAGGGGGCTGCTAAATGTGTGCACAGAGGCGACGCAAAGGGGGATTGAGGGGGTAAAAAGAGGGAAGGGGGAAGGGTGGGGTTGAAGAGAGATCAGACAGGGATTAGCACTTAGGCCTCTTTCACACTTCAGTTTTTTACAATCAGTCACGATCCGCCACAATCCGCCAGGTTTTGAAAAAAACGGATCCTCAATTTTCTTTTTAGGATCCGTTTTTTTTCCCCATTGACTTCCATAACTGGCGGATTGTGACGGATTGCCGTCCGTTGCATCCGTTTTTTTTGCGGATCCGCCAAAAGTTGCTGTCCGTCACCTTCCTCAAAGATTTTTTTTCTGGCGGATCCTCCAGACACTAATTTAACCCGAAATTCTTTCTGGGTGCCGGACAAAAAAAACTCCCTCTCCCTCTCCCGGCCAGCGGTTCCTTTAAATTTCCTCATTTTCAGGATCCGTCTGAGAATGGATCCGCTTGTCTGCCTTTTTGGCGGATTTGAACTGATGCAAAAAACTGAAGTGTGTAAGAGGCCTTATGATGCAAAAAACTGAAGTGTGAAAGAGGCCTTATGCTTGTAGTCAGGTGGCGCAAAGAGGGGGTGAAAAAAAAAAAGGAAATCAGCAAGCACAAGCTATGATAAGTGAACTATGTCAACTTATCAAAGTTTGGCGGCTGTAGGATGCGAATACGGAGCTGGCGCAAAGGGGGCTTAGGGAAAAAAAGCAAGCACGAGTGTTGATTGGTGAACTGCGTCACCAATCAACGCTCGGCGGCTGCTAAATGTGCGCACGGAGGTGGCGCAAAGGAGGGGTGGAGGGGGGTTAAAAGAGCGGGAAGGGGGATTGGGGGGGATGAAGCTAGTTTGGGGGGTGAAGCTAGATTGGGCAGGGATCGGGGATCAGGCAATACTTACAGTTGTAGGGTTTTCTTCTTTCTTTAGCAGGTATTGCTAAACTGCTGCTGTGGCACCACAATACCCAGCACACCAGGAGATCCAGACGTATGACCGCTCTCTAGGGAATCCTCAGCTAGTGTGAGGACCCCCTGCAGAGCTGTCATACAGGTCACAGGCAGGTCAGGGGCAGGTCACAGAGCGGTCACATCGCTGATGTGACCTGCCATTGGTGGGATCAAATGATAATATCGATCCACCAATCCCTGTACTGCCTGGTGACCATGGCAACCACCTAGGATCGGAGCTCGCAGCTCCGATTCAAAGGCAGGTCATGCCCAGGTCACCAGGAGGGCACAGAGCGGTCACAGAGTGACTGCTGCTGTGCCCTGTGGTTGGCGCGATTGCCGATCTAATCGATCGCGCCAACCAGCTCCTGCAGGCCCTACTGGGCCTGTATCAGGTCCCTGCCTAGGATCGGTGCTAATACAGCACCGATACTGGCAGGGTTGAGCGGCGCTATAGCGCCGCTCTGCCCTGCGATTGCCGCGATCGATGTGATCGCGCCAATCCGGGGGGGTTTTGCCGGTGCCTAGCGTTGCAAGTAATCGGATCCAGGATCGAGTACATCGGTACTCGATCCCAGCCTAGCACATCATTGTTTCAGCTGCGCCGATTGGCTGAAACAATGAGAAGCGCTGTGATTGGCTGTTTCGATTTCAACAATTTCAACAGCCAATCACAGCGATCGGGAGGAAGGGAGGGCGGCGACACACCCCTGGACGTCGGAAATTTAATGCCATCATCGCGACTGAAGTCACGATGTCGCATTAAATGCCATGACGTACTATCCCGTCCCTGGTAATTAAGTCCCAGGGCACATGGACGGGATAGTACGTCTCATGGCAGAAAGGGGTTAAACAAAAAAATTGGATCTATTCTAAAGTAAAAATTTTTTAAACATTCCAAATAATCCTGTGAAGCACCTGAAGGATCAATAAACTTCTTGAATGTGGTTTTGAGCACCTTGAGGGGTGCAGTTTTTAGAATGGTGTCACTTTTGGGTATTTTCTATCATATAGACCCCTCAAAGTGGCTTCAAATGTGATGTAGACAGTCCCAAAAAAAAAAAATGGTGTAAAAATGAGAAATCGCTGTTCAACTTTTAACCCTTATAACTTCCTAAGAAAAAATTTTTGGTTCCAAAATTGTGCTGATGTAAAGTAAACATGTGCGAAATGTTACTTAAGTATTTTATGTGACATATCTCTGATTTAAGGTCATGAAAACTCAAAGTTGGAAAATTGCGAAATTTTCAAAATTTTTGCCAAATTTCGTTTTTTTTCCATAAATAGATGCAAGTAATTTCAAAGAAATTTTACCACTATCGTGAAGTACAATATATCGCAAGAAAACTGTCAGAATCACCGGGATCCATGGAAGCATTCCAGAGTTATTACCTCATAAAGGGATAGTGGTCAATTTTAAAAATTGGTCCGGTCATTAACATGCAAACCACCCTTGGGGGTAAAGGGGTTAAAACCCCCCCAAAATGTCTTGGTGTCCCCCTATAATTAATAACCAGCAAAGGCTATGCAGACAGCTGCGAGCTGATATTAATAGCCTAGGAAGGGGCCATGGATACTGACCACCCCGGCTAAAAACATCAGCTCTCAGCAAACCCATTACTAACCTTGGGGCTTGATGTCACCTGATGATATCATCAACCCCCCCAACTATTACCCCACTTGCCACCGCTACAGGGCAAGTGGGAAGAGCGAGGTTAAGTGCCACAATCGGTGCATCTTAGAGATGCGCCTTTTCTGAGGCGGCTGAGAGCTGATGTTTTTAGCCGGGGGGGGGCAGTATCCATGGCCACTTCCTAGGCTATTAATGTCAGCCCGCAGATGTCTGCATAACCTTGATGTTTTATCTTATGTTTTTTGTTGAAAGGTGGTCGTTTTTCAGCCTTCCTTACCTCGGCCATGTCCCTGAGTATGGCACACCTTGAGCTTTTTGATACTCCAGTAACGTTGCAGCTCTGAAATATGGCAAAACTGGTGGCAAATGGCATTTTGGCAGCTTCACCCTTGATTTTCCTCAATTTATGGGCAGTTATTTTGCGCCTTTTTTTTTTATCAGCACACATCTTGCGACCCTGTTGGATATTTGCCATGAAACGCTTGATTGTTCGGTGATCACGCTTCAAAAGTTTAGCAATTTCAAGACTGCTGCATCCCTCTGCAAGACATCTCACAATTTTTGACTTTTCAGAGTCCGTCAAATCTCTCTCCTGACCCATTTTGCCAAAGGAAAGGAAGTTGCCTAATAGTTAAGCACACCTTAGAAAGAGTTTTGTTGTCATTAGACCACACCCCTCCTCATTACAGAGATGCAAATCATTGGCTTTCAAGCCTATACAGCTTGCAGTAGGACAACATGTATAAAAAGGATGATGTGATCAAAATACTCATTTGCCTAATAATTCTGCACCCAGTGTATATGTATATATCCTATTCTAACTTGTCAGTATTTTACTGTATGCGGCACATGAATTGACGGCATTTCAAAGGACACCGGTGCGTATACATCGGACAGCACTCACATGGTCTGTGTGGTGTCCGATGTTTTCTCGCACCCATAGGCTTGCACTGGCGAGGCTCGGCCGATATATGCATAAAATCGCGGCATGCTGTGATTTTACACGCACGTAGAATACACCCGAGAAAAAATACTTTGATGTGAGCTGCCCCATAGATTAACAGTAGTCCGACTGCTTTGCGATGTTTTCTCGCGTAGCACTCGTCAGTATTTTACGCTAGTGTGACCCTGGCCTAAGAGAGGTAATCATGTAGATAGGGACCTATCAGCCTTATGAGACCACCTTGATGTTGGTTGATGAGCAGACGTGATTTGGCCAAATTGTGTGCAAAGCGTCTCATTCATTTTTTCCTAGTATTGAAAAGCTGTATTGCTATTCATATTTCATATATTTCACATTGACTTGCTTTAGCACGATAGAGTGCAGCATTTTTTTCATAGAGAAATGCAATGTGTCCATTCCTTGGATGCCCTATGGTGCCCCTGTGTGAAATGTGATATTTTTTATATTTTGCTCAACCATCGTGCAAAAGTCTCATGCAAAACACGAAAGAAATTAATGCATGCTGCAATTTTTTTTGCCACTTGCAGATTCAGTCTGTGAAAAAAAAAAAACATTTGCATTGCCCCATTAAATAACATTGTCCTGAACGCTGTCCATGTGTTGTCGTTTTCTTTCACAGAAAGCACTCAGATCAAAAATATGGTCATGTGATCTTAGCCTTACAGAAATAAATGTGAGAACATACTTTTGCAATACCTAAAATAAGATTATTATGTAAAACTGACTCTGAAATATCTTACTTGTTGTGACAAGACGGCTTTTTTTTTCTATTCTAGAGGAAGATCAGCAGATGTCCATACTGATGGCTGCTTTGTTAACAATGGAAGATCTGGAGCAAAAGGTGGAATTGTTTATTGGGATCCTGAAAATCCTCTAAGTAATTCCTGTAATGGGTTTTGTTCATGCTAATGTTTGGCAAAATGAAGTAAGTAAATATATTTCTTTTTATCATTTTTTTTTTTTTAAATACGTTTTAACGCCTTCAGGGCTGGGCAACATGATACTGCAGGGCAGTTCTATTACGGCGATTTCAGTCTGTGTGCCCATTATCAGAAAATAGCAGCGTTTTGAACGCAGCGTATGCAGCGTATTTTCACTGCTTCCAAAATGCTGCGATTTAGTTACGTAGTTAAAGCTGCATGTTCTTAGTGAACTGTGCGGATTTACCGCATCTAATGAATGGCTTTGGGGGAAGCTGCATGTTCGTAAATCCGCACCGCGGGTGAGTATACGCCTCGCTAAGTAGTAGCACATTGGGCATGGGATTTCTATAAATCCCATCCATTGTGCTTCTAATGTGTACAGTAGATTGCAGTGTTTTGTATGTAGTGCAGGTGAGCTGCGTCCAAAACGCTGCTCTTCCTGAGCGTGGTCACATACCTCAAAGATTTTTTTCATTTATTTCAGTGTTAAAAAAGAAAACGTTTTGTAAAAAAAAAAAAAAAAAAAAAAATTGCAATTTTGTAATGTTTTCATTTCTGGGGGGAAGCACGGCAGTAAAAAAAAAGAAAAGAATCAGCCACACTTGGCCTTTGTCATATTGTGTATAAGGGGCTGGTGTAAAAACTGAAATTTTTCGTATTTTGTAGTAGTTTATTTTTACATCAGAAAATACGAAAATGATGTATTTATTTTTTTTTTTTTGACGATACTGTTTTAAATGGGGGGGGGGCGGTTCTGTTACTGTGCAGAGTGACACTGTCGCCTTTTTTTCTTCATCTGGTGTAGTGTAGAAGTTGGGAAAAAAATAAGGAATGTGTTCTGCAAGCGGAGCTCTAGATAATTCTGTTATTTCCTGGCAAGCCCTGGCTGGAAGACGTGATGGCAGTGTGTGCTGGATGAAAGATGAAAAACAAAGATGAAGGACTTCACTAGAGACATCACTGGTGAGTCAGTGTGTTACCTGTACACTGACACTATACACTATATACAGAGTGCCTTTGTATAATGTCTCCACTGATCACTGTGTTATCTGTACACTGACACTATATACAGAGCTCCTGTGTATAATGTCACCAGTGGTCACTGTATTACCTGTACACTATATACAGAGTGCCTTTGTATAATGTCTCCACTGATCACTGTGTTATCTGTACACTGACACTATATACAGAGCTCCTGTGTATAATGTCACCAGTGGTCACTGTATTACCTGTACACTATATACAGAGTGCCTTTGTATAATGTCTCCACTGATCACTGTGTTATCTGTACACTGACACTATATACAGAGCTCCTGTGTATAATGTCACCAGTGGTCACTGTATTACCTGTACACTATATACAGAGTGCCTTTGTACAATGTCACCAGTGATCACTGTATTACCTGTACACTGGCACGATATACGGAGGTCCTGTGCATAATGTCACCGGTGATCACTGTATTACCTGAACACAGACACTACATGCTAAGTACAGCTCTCCTGTGTATAATGGCACTTATGGTGATAGTATTATGTTTTTTTATTAATGATCAGTATTGTAGTATTCAGTCACCATGTCGTGGTAATATGTGGTCTGGGAATGGTGCGGTGGTATTTGTTCCTTGTGTGTGCTATTATTCTGTTACTGGTGGTAATATGTGGTCTGGTCATGGTGTGGCAGTATTAGTTCCTTGTATGTGGTATTATTGGTCACCATGTGGTGGTAATATGTGGTCTGGGCGTGGTGCTGTGGTATTTGTGCCTTGTATGTGCTATTATTCTGTCACTGGTGGTAATATGTGGTCTGGTCATGGTGTGGCAGTATTTGTTCCTTGTATGTGGTATTATTGGTCATCATGTGGTGGTAATATGTGGTTGGGACATGATGTGGTGGTATTTGTCCCTTGTATGTGCTATTATTTTGTCTCTGTGGTGGTAATATGTGGTCTGGTCATGGTGTGGCTGTATTTGTTCCATGTATGTGGTATTATAGGTCACTATGTGGTGTTAATATGTGGTCTGGACATGGTGATGGTGCGGTGGTATTAGTCCCTTTGGATGTGATTATTGGTCATTTTAAAAATTGAAAAATAAATAGAAATATACCTAAATTGTATTGGATATTTTAGCAAATGTTCAATAGGTTACAGTAGAGTAGGGCCCGGCCAAAAGAGTCTACCTTGTCGTGGTGGCAGATTTACAAAATCTTTAGGCCAAAACAAGAGCTGCTGGCTAGATGTGTGATCTGGTAATGGGAACTGTTAATGTGTGATTGATGAGAAGTGCAGTTTTTACTGTCGACAGTTTGAGGGGTGGGGCTGGGGTGGAGCCTGGGCAGAGTCTCAAGGGGGCCCTGAAAATTTTGCCAGTATGGGGCCCCCGAAATTCCTAGTGGCAGCCCTGCCAACGGGAAAAGGGTGTGCTCCGGTGGCATGCCAACGGGAAAAGGGTGTGGTCCGGTGGCACGCCAACGGGAAAAGGATGTGCTCCGGTGGCACGCCAACAGGAAATGGTGTGCTTTGGGAGCACGCCTACGGGAAAATGGTGTGCTTCGGTGGCACGCCTGCGGGAAAAGGATGTGCTCCGGTGGCACGCCAACAATAAAAGGGTGTGCTCTGGTGGCACGCCTACCGGAAATGGTGTGCTTCGGTGGCACACCCAGCTGGAAAAGGATGTGCTCCACAAAACTGGAAAAGGGTGTGCTTCAGTGGCACGCCAACTGGAAAAGGGTGTGCTTCGGTGGCACGCCAACTGGATAAGGGTGTGCTGCGGTGGCATGCCAACGGGAAAAGGGTGTGCTCCGGTGGCACACCCAACGGGAAAAGGATGTGCTCCCTTGGCACGCCAACAAGAAAAGGATGTGCTCCGGTGGTCCGCCAATGGGAAACGGGTGTGGTCTGGTGGCACGCCAACGGGAAAAGGGTGTTCTCCGGTGGTAAGGGAAAGCTATGTGGGGCTATTTATTTTGAATTTAAGGCTATAGGGGCACAATATATTAAATAGCAGGCTTTCTGGGTCCCATTTTATTAAATTGAGTTCTTTGTGGGCCGCATTATATTAATTTTAGGGCTACATAGGGCCCATTGTATTAAATGGAGGGTTATGTAGAGCCTTTTATATGGGGCCCATTGCATTATGTTGGGTTGTGTGGTGCCCATTACATTAAATGTTGGGCTATATGGGGCCTGTTACATTAAATGTGCTATATGGAGCCCATTCTACTCTATGTAGGGCTTTGTGTGGGGAGGTATTATACTGTCGGCAGGGCTGGCTAAAAAGGCCAAGATGGGCACCCTGCAGGCAAATAAAAAAGTCAAAGAATTCACTGCGGTGTCAGGCTAAAAAGCCCAAGATGGGTGTCCCAGTGTTAAGCAAAAGGGCCAGAACATGTACCGCAGTGGCAGTGTAAAAAAAAAAACCCAAGATGGATGCCATGGTGGTAGACAATAAGGCCAGTGAATGTATCTTGAAGGCAGGCTAAACAGCCCAAGATGGGTGCACTGGTGGTAAGCAAAAAGGCCAAGTATTGGGCCCTTCTGGCTGGCCCACGGGAAATGGTGTGCTTTGGTGGCACACCAACGGGAAAAGGGTGTGCTCTGGTGGCACGCCAATCGGAAATGGTGTGCTTCGGTGGCACGCCAACTGCAAAAGGGTGTGCTTTGGTGGCATGCCAACTGGAAAAGGGTGTGCTTTGGTGGCACGCCAACTGTAAAAGGGTGTGCTTCGGTGGCACGCCAACGGGAAATGGTGTGCTTTGGTGGCACGCCAGCTGAAAAAAAGGGTGTGCTCTGGTGGCACGCCAACCGGAAATCGTGTGCTTCGGTGGTATGCCAATGGGAAAAGGGTGTGCTTCGATGGCATGTCAACAGGAACAGGATGTGCTCCGGTGGCACGCCAACAAGAGTGCTCCGGTGGCACGCCAACGGGAAACGGGTGAGCTCTTGTGGCATGTCAAGGGAAAAGGGTGTTCTCCGGTGGTAAGGAAAAGCTATGTGGGGCTAATTATTTTGAATTTAAGGCTATAGGGGGCACAATATATTAAATAGAAGGCTTTCTGGGTCCCATTATAATAGAGTGCTATGCAGGTTCCATTATATTAAATTGAGTTCTTTGTGGGACGCATTTTATTAATTGGAGGGCTACATGGGGCCCATTGTATTAAATGGAGGGTTATGCAGAGCCTTTTACATGGGGCCCATTACATTATACGTTGGGTTGTGCGGTGCCCATTACATTAAATGTTGGACTATATGGGGCCTATTAAATTAAATGTTGTGCTATATGGAGCCCATTCTACTTTATGTCGGGCTATGTGTGGGTGGGCATTATACTGTTGGCAGGGCAGGCTAAAGATGGGCACCCTGCAGGCAAATAAAGTCAAAGAATTCACCGCAGTGACAGGCTAAAAAGGCCAAGATGGGTGTCCCGGTGGTAAGCAAAAGGGCCAGAACATGAACCGCAGTGGCAGTGTAAAAAAAAAAAACAACCAAGATGGACTCCAAGGTGGCAGACAATGAGGCCAATGAATGTATCTCGATGGCAGGCTAAAAAGCCCAACATGGTCGCACAAGTGGTAAGCAAAAAGGCCAAGTAGTGGGACCTTCTGGCGGGCCCATGGGAAATGGTGTGCTCCGGTGGTACGCCAAAAGGAAAGGGTGTGCATCGGTGGCACGCCAACGGGAAAAGGGTGTGCTTCGGTGGCACGCCAACGGGAAAAGGGTGTGCTCCGGTGGCATACCAGCAGGAAAATGTGTGCTTCGGTGGCACACCAGCAGGAAAATGTGTGCTTCGGTGGCACGCCAACGGGAAATGGTGTGCTCCGGTGGTACGCCAAAGGGAAATGGTGTGCTTCGGTGGCATGCCAATGGGAAATGGTGTGCTTCGGTGGCACACCAATGGGAAATGGTGTGCTTCGGTGGCACGCCAACGGGAAAAGGGTGTGCTCCAGTGGCACACCAACAGGAAAAGGGTGTGTGTTGGTGGCACGCCAACGGGAAATGGTGTGCTCCGGTGGTTCGCCAAAGGGAAAACGGTGTGCTTCAGTGGCATGCCAATGGGAAATGATGTGCTTCGGTGGTACGCCAACGGGAAAAGGGTGTACTTCGGTGGCACGCCAACGGGAAGGGTGTGCGCCGGTGGCACGCCAACGGGAAAAGGGTGCGCTCCGGTGACACGGGTAAGGGAAGGCTTTGTAGGGCTAATTATTTTGAATGTAATGCTATAGGGGGCACAGTATATTAAATAGAAGGATTTCTGGGTCCCATTATAATAGAGTTCTATGCAGGTCCCATTATATTAAATTGAGTTCCTTGTGGGACGCATTATATTAATTGGAGGGCTACATTGGGCCCATTGTATAAAATGGAGGGTTATGTAGAGCCTTTTATATGGGGTCCAGTACATTAAATGTTGTGCTATGTGGAGCCCATTCTACTCTATGTAGGGCTATGTGTGGGGGGCATTATACTGTTGGCAGGGCAGGCTAAAAAGGCACAGATGGGTACCCTGCAGTCAAATAGAAAAGTCAAAGCACCGCAGTGACTGGCTAAAAAGCCCAAGATGGGTGTCCCGGTGGTAAGCAAAAGGGCCAGAACATGTACCGCAGTGGCAGGGTAAAAAAAAACCCAAGATGGACGCCATGGTGGTAGACAATAAAGCCAATGAATGTACCTCAGTGGCATGCTAAAAAGCCCAAGAACGTGCTCTGGTGGTAGGCCAATGAATGCACCCCAGTGGCAGGCGGAAAAGCCCAAGATGAACGTCATGCTTGTAAATAAAAAGGTCAGAGAATGCACCTCAGTGGCAGAATAAAAAGACTAAAATGGGTGCCCTGGTCGTAGGCAGAAAGTGCACCCCGTTACTAAGCTAAAATGCTCTGGAGGGGCAGCCTGGCGGAACGCAAGAAGGCCAAAAAATGCACCCCAGTAGCATGCTAAAAAGCCCAAGATGGGTGCACCGATGGTAGGCAAGAGGCCAAATGGCACACCCTGGTGGCAGGCTAAAAAGCCCAAGATAGATGTCCCGGTGGTAAGCAAAAGAGCCACAGTGTGTACCCTGATGGTAGGCAATAAGTCTAATGAATGCACCTCAGTGGCAGACTAAAAAGTCCTAAGTGGGCACCACACTGGTAAATATAAAGGTCAGAGAATGTACCCCGGTGTCAGACTGAAAAGCCCAAGATTGGCACCTCCGGTGGTAAGCAAGAAGGCAAGTATTGGGCCCTTCTGGCGGTCCCACCGAAAATGGTGTGCTCTGATGGCACGCCAACAGGAAATGGTGTGCTTCGGTGGCACGCCAACGGGAAATGGTGTGGTTTGGTGGCACGCCAACTGAAAAAGGGTGTGCTTCGGTGGCACGTCAATGGGAAAAGGGTGTGGTCTGGTGGCACGCCAACAGAAATAGGGTGTGCTCCGGTGGCACGCCAACAATAAAAGGGTGTGCTCTGGTGGCACGCCAACCGGAAATGGTGTGCTCCGGTGGGACGACAACGGGAAAAGGATGTGCTTCGGTGGCACGCCAATGGGAAACGGGTGAGCTCTTGTGGCACGTCAACGGGAAAAGGGCGCACTCCGGTGGCACGGGTAAGGGAAAGCTATGTGGTGCTAATTATTTTGAATTTAAGGCTATAGGGGGCACAATATATTAAATAGATTGCTTTCTGGGTCCCATTATAATAGAGTGCTATGCAGGTCCCATTATATTAAATTGAGTTCTTTGTGGGATGCATTATATTAATTGGAGTGCTACATGAGGCCCATTGTATTAAATGGAGGGTTATGCAGAGCCTTTTATATTGGGCCCATTACATTATATGTTGGGTTGTGCGGTGCCCATTACGTTAAATGTTGGGCTATATGGGGCCTATTGCATTAAATGTTGTGGTATATGGAGCCCATTCTACTTTGTCGGGATATGTGTGGGTGGGCATTATACTGTTGGCAGGGCAGGCTAAAAAGGCCAAGATGGGCACCCTGCAGGCAAAGTCAAAGAATTCACAGCAGTGACAGGCTAAAAAGGCCAAGATGGGTGTCCCGGTGGTAAGCAAAAGGGCCAGAACATGAACCGCAGTGGCAGTGTAAAAAAAAGCCAAGATAGACGCAAAGGTGGCAGACAATGAGGCCAGTGAATGTATCTCGATGGCAGGCTAAATAGCCCAAGATGGGCGCGCACAACTGGTAAGCAAAAAGGCCAAGTATTGGGACCTTCTGGCCATGGGAAATGGTGTGCTTCGGTGGCACGCCAACGTCAAATTGTGTGCTTCGGTGGCACGCCAGCGGGAAGAGGTTGTGCTTCGGTGGCACGCCAACGGGAAAGTGGCTGTGCTTCGGTGGCACGCCAACGGGAAAGTGGCTGTGCTTCGGTGGCACGCCAACGGGAAAGTGGCTGTGCTTCGGTGGCACGCCAACGGGAAAGTGGCTGTGCTTCGGTGGCACGCCAACGGGAAAGTGGCTGTGCTTCGGTGGCACGCCAACGGGAAAGTGGCTGTGCTTCGGTGGCACGCCAACGGGAAAGTGGCTGTGCTTCGGTGGCACGCCAACGGGAAAGTGGCTGTGCTTCGGTGGCACGCCAACAGGAAAGTGGCTGTGCTTCGGTGGCACGGGTAAAGGAAAGGCTTTGTAGGGCTAATTATTTTGAATGTAATGCTATAGGGGGCACAGTATATTAAATAGAAGGATTTCTGGGTCCCATTATAATAGATTTCTATGCAGGTCTCATTATATTAAATTGAGTTACTTGTGGGACGCATTATATTAATTGGAGGGCTACATTGGGCCCATTGTATAAAATGGAGGGTTATGTAGAGCCTTTTATATGGGGTCCAGTACATTAAATGTTGTGCTATGTGGAGCCCATTCTACTCTATGTAGGGCTATGTGTGGGGGGCATTATACTGTTGGCAGGGCAGGCTAAAAAGGCACAGATGGGTACCCTGCAGTCAAATAGAAAAGTCAAAGCACCGCAGTGACTGGCTAAAAAGCCCAAGATGGGTGTCCCGGTGGTAAGCAAAAGGGCCAGAACATGTACCGCAGTGGCAGGGTAAAAAAAAACCCAAGATGGACGCCATGGTGGTAGACAATAAAGCCAATGAATGTACCTCAGTGGCATGCTAAAAAGCCCAAGAACGTGCTCTGGTGGTAGGCCAATGAATGCACCCCAGTGGCAGGCGGAAAAGCCCAAGATGAACGTCATGCTTGTAAATAAAAAGGTCAGAGAATGCACCCCAGTGGCAGAATAAAAAGACTAAAATGGGTGCCCTGGTCGTAGGCAGAAAGTGCACCCCGTTACTAAGCTAAAATGCTCTGGAGGGGCAGCCTGGCGGAACGCAAGAAGGCCAAAAAATGCACCCCAGTAGCATGCTAAAAAGCCCAAGATGGGTGCACCGATGGTAGGCAAGAGGCCAAATGGCACACCCTGGTGGCAGGCTAAAAAGCCCAAGATAGATGTCCCGGTGGTAAGCAAAAGAGCCACAGTGTGTACCCTGATGGTAGGCAATAAGTCTAATGAATGCACCTCAGTGGCCAACGGGAAAGTGGCTGTGCTTCGGTGGCACGCCAACGGGAAAGTGGCTGTGCTTCGGTGGCACGCCAACGGGAAAGTGGCTGTGCTTCGGTGGCGCGCCAACGGGAAAGGGCTGTGCTTCGGTGGCGCGCCAACGGGAAAGTGGCTGTGCTTCGGTGGCGCGCCAACGGGAAAGTGGCTGTGCTTCGGTGGCACGCCAACGGGAAAGTGGCTGTGTTTCGGTGGCACGCCAACGGGAAAGTGGCTGTGCTTCGGTGGCACGCCAACGGGAAAGTGGCTGTGCTTCGGTGGCACGCCAACGGGAAAGTGGCTGTGCTTCGGTGGCACGCCAACGGGAAAGTGGCTGTGCTTCGGTGGCACGCCAACGGGAAAGTGGCTGTGCTTCGGTGGCACGCCAACGGGTAAGGGCACGCCAACGGGAAAGTGGCTGTGCTTCGGTGGCACGCCAACGGGAAAGTGGCTGTGCTTCGGTGGCACGCCAACGGGAAAGTGGCTGTGCTTCGGTGGCACGCAAACGGGAAAGTGGCTGTGCTTCGGTGGCACGCCAACGGGACAGTGGCTGTGCTTCGGTGGCACGCCAACGGGACAGTGGCTGTGCTTCGGTGGCACGCCAACGGGACAGTGGCTGTGCTTCGGTGGCACGCCAACGGGACAGTGGCTGTGCTTCGGTGGCACGCCAACGGGACAGTGGCTGTGCTTCGGTGGCACGCCAACGGGACAGTGGCTGTGCTTCGGTGGCACGCCAACGGGACAGTGGCTGTGCTTCGGTGGCACGCCAACAGGACAGTGGCTGTGCTTCGGTGGCACGCCAACGGGACAGTGGCTGTGCTTCGGTGGCACGCCAGCGGGACAGTGGCTGTGCTTCGGTGACACGCCAGCGGGACAGTGGCTGTGCTTCGGTGGCACGCCAGCGGGACAGTGGCTGTGCTTCGGTGGCACGCCAGCGGGACAGTGGCTGTGCTTCGGTGGCACGCCAGCGGGACAGTGGCTGTGCTTCGGTGGCACGCCAGCGGGACAGTGGCTGTGTTTCGGTGGCACGCCAGCGGGACAGTGGCTGTGCTTCGGTGGCACGCCAGCGGGACAGTGGCTGTGCTTCGGTGGCACGCCAGCGGGACAGTGGCTGTGCTTCGGTGGCACGCCAGCGGGACAGTGGCTGTGCTTCGGTGGCACGCCAACGGGACAGTGGCTGTGCTACAGTGGCTGTGCTTCGGTGGCACGCCAACGGGACAGTGGCTGTGCTTCGGTGGCACGCCAACGGGACAGTGGCTGTGCTTCGGTGGCACGCCAACGGGACAGTGGCTGTGCTTCGGTGGCACGCCAACGGGACAGTGGCTGTGCTTCGGTGGCACGCCAACGGGACAGTGGCTGTGCTTCGGTGACACGCCAGCGGGACAGTGGCTGTGCTTTGGTGGCACGCCAGCGGGACAGTGGCTGTGCTTCGGTGGCACGCCAGCGGGACAGTGGCTGTGCTTCGGTGGCACGCCAGCGGGACAGTGGCTGTGCTTCGGTGGCACGCCAGCGGGACAGTGGCTGTGTTTCGGTGGCACGCCAGCGGGACAGTGGCTGTGCTTCGGTGGCACGCCAGCGGGACAGTGGCTGTGCTTCGGTGGCACGCCAGCGGGACAGTGGCTGTGCTTCGGTGGCACGCCAGCGGGACAGTGGCTGTGCTTCGGTGGCACGCCAACGGGACAGTGGCTGTGCTTCGGTGGCACGCCAACGGGACAGTGGCTGTGCTTCGGTGGCACGCCAACGGGACAGTGGCTGTGCTTCGGTGGCACGCCAACGGGACAGTGGCTGTGCTTCGGTGGCACGCCAACGGGACAGTGGCTGTGCTTCGGTGGCACGCCAACGGGACAGTGGCTGTGCTTCGGTGGCACGCCAGCGGGACAGTGGCTGTGCTTCGGTGACACGCCAGCGGGACAGTGGCTGTGCTTCGGTGGCACGCCAGCGGGACAGTGGCTGTGCTTCGGTGGCACGCCAGCGGGACAGTGGCTGTGTTTCGGTGGCACGCCAGCGGGACAGTGGCTGTGCTTCGGTGGCACGCCAGCGGGACAGTGGCTGTGCTTCGGTGGCACGCCAGCGGGACAGTGGCTGTGCTTCGGTGGCACGCCAACGGGACAGTGGCTGTGCTTCGGTGGCACGCCAACGGGACAGTGGCTGTGCTTCGGTGGCACGCCAACGGGACAGTGGCTGTGCTTCGGTGGCACGCCAGCGGGACAGTGGCTGTGCTTCGGTGGCACGCCAGCGGGACAGTGGCTGTGCTTCGGTGGCACGCCAACGGGACAGTGGCTGTGCTTCGGTGGCACGCCAGCGGGACAGTGGCTGTGCTTCGGTGGCACGCCAGCGGGACAGTGGCTGTGCTTCGGTGGCACGCCAGCGGGACAGTGGCTGTGCTTCGGTGGCACGCCAGCGGGACAGTGGCTGTGCTTCGGTGGCACGCCAGCGGGACAGTGGCTGTGCTTCGGTGGCACGCCAACGGGACAGTGGCTGTGCTTCGGTGGCACGCCAACGGGACAGTGGCTGTGCTTCGTTGGCACGCCAACGGGACAGTGGCTGTGCTTCGGTGGCACGCCAACGGGACAGTGGCTGTGCTTCGGTGGCACGCCAACGGGACAGTGGCTGTGCTTCGGTGGCACGCCAACGGGACAGTGGCTGTGCTTCGGTGGCACGCCAACGGGACAGTGGCTGTGCTTCGGTGGCACGCCAGCGGGACAGTGGCTGTGCTTCGGTGACACGCCAGCGGGACAGTGGCTGTGCTTCGGTGGCACGCCAGCGGGACAGTGGCTGTGCTTCGGTGGCACGCCAGCGGGACAGTGGCTGTGCTTCGGTGGCACGCCAGCGGGACAGTGGCTGTGCTTCGGTGGCACGCCAGCGGGACAGTGGCTGTGTTTCGGTGGCACGCCAGCGGGACAGTGGCTGTGCTTCGGTGGCACGCCAGCGGGACAGTGGCTGTGCTTCGGTGGCACGCCAGCGGGACAGTGGCTGTGCTTCGGTGGCACGCCAGCGGGACAGTGGCTGTGCTTCGGTGGCACGCCAGCGGGACAGTGGCTGTGCTTCGGTGGCACGCCAGCGGGACAGTGGCTGTGCTTCGGTGGAGCCCCAGCGGGACAGTGGCTGTGCTTCGGTGGAGCGCCAGCGGGACAGTGGCTGTGCTTCGGTGACGCGCCAGCGGGACAGTGGCTGTGCTTCGGTGACGCGCCAGCGGGACAGTGGCTGTGCTTCGGTGGCGCGCCAGCGGGACAGTGGCTGTGCTTCGGTGGCGCTCCAGCGGGACAGTGGCTGTGCTTCGGTGGCGCGCCAGCGGGACAGTGGCTGTGCTTCGGTGGCGCGCCAGCGGGAAAAGGGTGCGCTCCGGTGACACGGGTAAGGGAAGGCTTTGTAGGGCTAATTATTTTGAATGTAATGCTATAGGGGGCACAGTATATTAAATAGAAGGATTTCTGGGTCCCATTATAATAGAGTTCTATGCAGGTCCCATTATATTAAATTGAGTTACTTGTGGGACGCATTATATTAATTGGAGGGCTACATTGGGCCCATTGTATAAAATGGAGGATTATGTAGAGCCTTTTATATGGGGTCCAGTACATTAAATGTTGTGCTATGTGGAGCCCATTCTACTCTATGTAGGGCTATGTGTGGGGGGCATTATACTGTTGGCAGGGCAGGCTAAAAAGGCACAGATGGGTACCCTGCAGTCAAATAGAAAAGTCAAAGCACCGCAGTGACTGGCTAAAAAGCCCAAGATGGGTGTCCCGGTGGTAAGCAAAAGGGCCAGAACATGTACCGCAGTGGCAGGGTAAAAAAAACCCCAAGATGGACGCCATGGTGGTAGACAATAAAGCCAATGAATGTACCTCAGTGGCATGCTAAAAAGCCCAAGAACGTGCTCTGGTGGTAGGCCAATGAATGCACCCCAGTGGCAGGCGGAAAAGCCCAAGATGAACGTCATGCTTGTAAATAAAAAGGTCAGAGAATGCACCCCAGTGGCAGAATAAAAAGACTAAAATGGGTGCCCTGGTCGGAGGCAGAAGGTGCACCCCGTTACTAAGCTAAAATGCTCTGGAGGGGCAGCCTGGCGGAACGCAAGAAGGCCAAAAAATGCACCCCAGTAGCATGCTAAAAAGCCCAAGATGGGTGCACCGATGGTAGGCAAGAGGCCAAATGGCACACCCTGGTGGCAGGCTAAAAAGCCCAAGATAGATGTCCCGGTGGTAAGCAAAAGAGCCACAGTGTGTACCCTGATGGTAGGCAATAAGTCTAATGAATGCACCTCAGTGGCCAACGGGAAAGTGGCTGTGCTTCGGTGGCACGCCAACGGGAAAGTGGCTGTGCTTCGGTGGCACGCCAACGGGAAAGTGGCTGTGCTTCGGTGGCGTGCCAACGGGAAAGGGCTGTGCTTCGGTGGCGCGCCAACGGGAAAGTGGCTGTGCTTCGGTGGCACGCCAACGGGAAAGTGGCTGTGCTTCGGTGGCACGCCAACGGGAAAGTGGCTGTGCTTCGGTGGCACGCCAACGGGAAAGTGGCTGTGCTTCGGTGGCACGCCAACGGGTAAGGGCACGCCAACGGGAAAGTGGCTGTGCTTCGGTGGCACGCCAACGGGAAAGTGGCTGTGCTTCGGTGGCACGCCAACGGGAAAGTGGCTGTGCTTCGGTGGCACGCCAACGGGAAAGTGGCTGTGCTTCGGTGGCACGCCAACGGGACAGTGGCTGTGCTTCGGTGGCACGCCAACGGGACAGTGGCTGTGCTTCGGTGGCACGCCAACGGGACAGTGGCTGTGCTTCGGTGGCACGCCAACGGGACAGTGGCTGTGCTTCGGTGGCACGCCAACGGGACAGTGGCTGTGCTTCGGTGGCACGCCAACGGGACAGTGGCTGTGCTTCGGTGGCACGCCAACGGGAAAGTGGCTGTGCTTCGGTGGCGCGCCAACGGGAAAGGGCTGTGCTTCGGTGGCGCGCCAACGGGAAAGTGGCTGTGCTTCGGTGGCGCGCCAACGGGAAAGTGGCTGTGCTTCGGTGGCACGCCAACGGGAAAGTGGCTGTGTTTCGGTGGCACGCCAACGGGAAAGTGGCTGTGTTTCGGTGGCACGCCAACGGGAAAGTGGCTGTGCTTCGGTGGCACGCCAACGGGAAAGTGGCTGTGCTTCGGTGGCACGCCAACGGGAAAGTGGCTGTGCTTCGGTGGCACGCCAACGGGAAAGTGGCTGTGCTTCGGTGGCACGCCAACGGGAAAGTGGCTGTGCTTCGGTGGCACGCCAACGGGAAAGTGGCTGTGCTTCGGTGGCACGCCAACGGGAAAGTGGCTGTGCTTCGGTGGCACGCCAACGGGTAAGGGCACGCCAACGGGAAAGTGGCTGTGCTTCGGTGGCACGCCAACGGGAAAGTGGCTGTGCTTCGGTGGCACGCCAACGGGAAAGTGGCTGTGCTTCGGTGGCACGCCAACGGGAAAGTGGCTGTGCTTCGGTGGCACGCCAACGGGACAGTGGCTGTGCTTCGGTGGCACGCCAACGGGACAGTGGCTGTGCTTCGGTGGCACGCCAACGGGACAGTGGCTGTGCTTCGGTGGAGCGCCAGCGGGACAGTGGCTGTGCTTCGGTGACGCGCCAGCGGGACAGTGGCTGTGCTTCGGTGGCGCGCCAGCGGGACAGTGGCTGTGCTTCGGTGGCGCGCCAGCGGGACAGTGGCTGTGCTTCGGTGGCGCTCCAGCGGGACAGTGGCTGTGCTTCGGTGGCGCGCCAGCGGGACAGTGGCTGTGCTTCGGTGGCACGCCAGCGGGAAAAGGGTGCGCTCCGGTGACACGGGTAAGGGAAGGCTTTGTAGGGCTAATTATTTTGAATGTAATGCTATAGGGGGCACAGTATATTAAATAGAAGGATTTCTGGGTCCCATTATAATAGAGTTCTATGCAGGTCCCATTATATTAAATTGAGTTACTTGTGGGACGCATTATATTAATTGGAGGGCTACATTGGGCCCATTGTATAAAATGGAGGATTATGTAGAGCCTTTTATATGGGGTCCAGTACATTAAATGTTGTGCTATGTGGAGCCCATTCTACTCTATGTAGGGCTATGTGTGGGGGGAATTATACTGTTGGCAGGGCAGGCTAAAAAGGCACAGATGGGTACCCTGCAGTCAAATAGAAAAGTCAAAGCACCGCAGTGACTGGCTAAAAAGCCCAAGATGGGTGTCCCGGTGGTAAGCAAAAGGGCCAGAACATGTACCGCAGTGGCAGGGTAAAAAAAACCCCAAGATGGACGCCATGGTGGTAGACAATAAAGCCAATGAATGTACCTCAGTGGCATGCTAAAAAGCCCAAGAACGTGCTCTGGTGGTAGGCCAATGAATGCACCCCAGTGGCAGGCGGAAAAGCCCAAGATGAACGTCATGCTTGTAAATAAAAAGGTCTGAGAATGCACCCCAGTGGCAGAATAAAAAGACTAAAATGGGTGCCCTGGTCGTAGGCAGAAAGTGCACCCCGTTACTAAGCTAAAATGCTCTGGAGGGGCAGCCTGGCGGAAAGCAAGAAGGCCAAAAAATGCACCCCAGTAGCATGCTAAAAAGCCCAAGATGGGTGCACCGATGGTAGGCAAGAGGCCAAATGGCACACCCTGGTGGCAGGCTAAAAAGCCCAAGATAGATGTCCCGGTGGTAAGCAAAAGAGCCACAGTGTGTACCCTGATGGTAGGCAATAAGTCTAATGAATGCACCTCAGTGGCCAACGGGAAAGTGGCTGTGCTTCGGTGGCACGCCAACAGGAAAGTGGCTGTGCTTCGGTGGCAAGCCAACGGGAAAGTGGCTGTGCTTCGGTGGCGCGCCAACGGGAAAGGGCTGTGCTTCGGTGGCGCGCCAACGGGAAAGTGGCTGTGCTTCGGTGGCGCGCCAACGGGAAAGTGGCTGTGCTTCGGTGGCGCGCCAACGGGAAAGTGGCTGTGTTTCGGTGGCACGCCAACGGGAAAGTGGCTGTGTTTCGGTGGCACGCCAACGGGAAAGTGGCTGTGCTTCGGTGGCACGCCAACGGGAAAGTGGCTGTGCTTCGGTGGCACGCCAACGGGAAAGTGGCTGTGCTTCGGTGGCACGCCAACGGGAAAGTGGCTGTGCTTCGGTGGCACGCCAACGGGAAAGTGGCTGTGCTTCGGTGGCACGCCAACGGGTAAGGGCACGCCAACGGGAAAGTGGCTGTGCTTCGGTGGCACGCCAACGGGAAAGTGGCTGTGCTTCGGTGGCACGCCAACGGGACAGTGGCTGTGCTTCGGTGGCACGCCAGCGGGACAGTGGCTGTGCTTCGGTGGCACGCCAGCGGGACAGTGGCTGTGCTTCGGTGGCACGCCAGCGGGACAGTGGCTGTGCTTCGGTGGCACGCCAGCGGGACAGTGGCTGTGCTTCGGTGGCACGCCAGCGGGACAGTGGCTGTGCTTCGGTGGCACGCCAGCGGGACAGTGGCTGTGTTTCGGTGGCACGCCAGCGGGACAGTGGCTGTGCTTCGGTGGCACGCCAGCGGGACAGTGGCTGTGCTTCGGTGGCACGCCAGCGGGACAGTGGCTGTGCTTCGGTGGCACGCCAGCGGGACAGTGGCTGTGCTTCGGTGGCACGCCAGCGGGACAGTGGCTGTGCTTCGGTGGCACGCCAGCGGGACAGTGGCTGTGCTTCGGTGGCACGCCAGCGGGACAGTGGCTGTGCTTCGGTGGAGCGCCAGCGGGACAGTGGCTGTGCTTCGGTGACGCGCCAGCGTGACAGTGGCTGTGCTTCGGTGGCGCGCCAGCGGGACAGTGGCTGTGCTTCGGTGGCGCTCCAGCGGGACAGTGGCTGTGCTTCGGTGGCGTGCCAGCGGGACAGTGGCTGTGCTTCGGTGGCGCGCCAGCGGGAAAAGGGTGCGCTCCGGTGACACGGGTAAGGGAAGGCTTTGTAGGGCTAATTATTTTGAATGTAATGCTATAGGGGGCACAGTATATTAAATAGAAGGATTTCTGGGTCCCATTATAATAGAGTTCTATGCAGGTCCCATTATATTAAATTGAGTTACTTGTGGGACGCATTATATTAATTGGAGGGCTACATTGGGCCCATTGTATAAAATGGAGGGTTATGTAGAGCCTTTTATATGGGGTCCAGTACATTAAATGTTGTGCTATGTGGAGCCCATTCTACTCTATGTAGGGCTATGTGTGGGGGGCATTATACTGTTGGCAGGGCAGGCTAAAAAGGCACAGATGGGTACCCTGCAGTCAAATAGAAAAGTCAAAGCACCGCAGTGACTGGCTAAAAAGCCCAAGATGGGTGTCCCGGTGGTAAGCAAAAGGGCCAGAACATGTACCGCAGTGGCAGGGTAAAAAAAACCCCAAGATGGACGCCATGGTGGTAGACAATAAAGCCAATGAATGTACCTGAGTGGCATGCTAAAAAGCCCAAGAACGTGCTCTGGTGGTAGGACAATGAATGCACCCCAGTGGCAGGCGGAAAAGCCCAAGATGAACGTCATGCTTGTAAATAAAAAGGTCAGAGAATGCACCCCAGTGGCAGAATAAAAAGACTAAAATGGGTGCCCTGGTCGTAGGCAGAAAGTGCACCCCGTTACTAAGCTAAAATGCTCTGGAGGGGCAGCCTGGCAGAACGCAAGAAGGCCAAAAAATGCACCCCAGTAGCATGCTAAAAAGCCCAAGATGGGTGCACCGATGGTAGGCAAGAGGCCAAATGGCACACCCTGGTGGCAGGTTAAAAAGGCCAAGATAGATGTCCCGGTGGTAAGCGAAAGAGCCACAGTGTGTACCCTGATGGTAGGCAATAAGTCTAATGAATGCACCTCAGTGGCCAACGGGAAAGTGGCTGTGCTTCGGTGGCACGCCAACGGGAAAGTGGCTGTGCTTCGGTGGCACGCCAACGGGAAAGTGGCTGTGCTTCGGTGGCGAGCCAACGGGAAAGTGGCTGTGCTTCGGTGGCACGCCAACGGGAAAGTGGCTGTGCTTCGGTGGCGCGCCAACGGGAAAGTAGCTGTGCTTCGGTGGCGCGCCAACGGGAAAGTGGCTGTGCTTCAGTGGCGCGCCAACGGGAAAGTGGCTGTTCTTCGGTGGCGCGCCAACGGGAAAGTGGCTGTGCTTCGGTGGCGCGCCAACGGGAAAGTGGCTGTGCTTCGGTGGCGGGCCAACGGGAAAGTGGCTGTGCTTCGGTGGCACGCCAACGGGACAGTGGCTGTGCTTCGGTGGCGCGCCAGCGGGACAGTGGCTGTGCTTCGGTGGCGCGCCAGCGGGACAGTGGCTGTGCTTCGGTGGCGCGCCAGCGGGACAGTGGCTGTGCTTCGGTGGCGCGCCAGCGGGACAGTGGCTGTGCTTCGGTGGCGCGCCAGCGGGACAGTGGCTGTGCTTCGGTGGCGCGCCAGCGGGACAGTGGCTGTGCTTCGGTGGCGCGCCAGCGGGACAGTGGCTGTGCTTCGGTGGCGCGCCAGCGGGACAGTGGCTGTGCTTCGGTGGCGCGCCAGCGGGACAGTGGCTGTGCTTCGGTGGCGCGCCAGCGGGACAGTGGCTGTGCTTCGGTGGCGCGCCAGCGGGACAGTGGCTGTGCTTCGGTGGCGCGCCAGCGGGACAGTGGCTGTGCTTCGGTGGCGCGCCAGCGGGACAGTGGCTGTGCTTCGGTGGCGCGCCAGCGGGACAGTGGCTGTGCTTCGGTGGCGCGCCAGCGGGACAGTGGCTGTGCTTCGGTGGCGCGCCAGCGGGACAGTGGCTGTGCTTCGGTGGCGCGCCAGCGGGACAGTGGCTGTGCTTCGGTGGCGCGCCAGCGGGACAGTGGCTGTGCTTCGGTGGTGCGCCAGCGGGACAGTATATATCCTTTGTTGGCAATGACAGAGGTCAAACGTTTTCTGTAAGTTTTCACAAGGTTGCCACACACTGTTGTTGGTATGTTGGCCCATTCCTCCATGCAGATCTCCTCTAGAGCAGTGATGTTTTTGGCTTTTCGCTTGGCAACACGGACTTTCAACTCCCTCCAAAGGTTTTCTATAGGGTTGAGATCTGGAGACTGGCTAGGCCACTCCAGGACCTTGAAATGCTTCTTACGAAGCCACTCCTTCGTTGCCCTGGCGGTGTGCTTTGAATCATTGTCATGTTGAAAGACCCAGCCACGTTTCATCTTCAATGCCCTTGCTGATGGAAGGAGGTTTGCACTCAAAATCTCACGATACATGGCCCCATTCATTCTTTCATGTACCCGGATCAGTCGTCCTGGCCCCTTTGCAGAGAAACAGCCCCAAAGCATGATGTTTCCACCACCATGCTTTACAGTAGGTATGGTGTGTGATGGATGCAACTCAGTATTCTTTTTCCTCCAAACACGACAAGTTGTGTTTCTACCAAACAGTTCCAGTTTGGTTTCATCAGACCATAGGACATTCTCCCAAAACTCCTCTGGATCATCCAAATGCTCTCTAGCAAACTTCAGACGGGCCCGGACATGTACAGGCTTAAGCAGTGGGACACGTCTGGCACTGCAGGATCTGAGTCCATGGTGGCGTAGTGTGTTACTTATGGTAGGCCTTGTTACATTGGTCCCAGCTCTCTGCAGTTCATTCACTAGGTCCCCCCGCGTGGTTCTGGGATTTTTGCTCACCGTTCTTGTGATCATTCTGACCCCACGGGGTGGGATTTTGCGTGGAGCACCAGATCGAGGGAGATTATCAGTGGTCTTGTATGTCTTCCATTTTCTAATTATTGCTCCCACAGTTGATTTCTTCACTCCAAGCTGGTTGGCTATTGCAGATTCAGTCTTCCCAGCCTGGTGCAGGGCTACAATTTTGTTTCTGGTGTCCTTTGACAGCTCTTTGGTCTTCACCATAGTGGAGTTTGGAGTCAGACTGTTTGAGGGTGTGCACAGGTGTCTTTTTATACTGATAACAAGTTTAAACAGGTGCCATTACTACAGGTAATGAGTGGAGGAAAGAGGAGACTCTTAAAGAAGAAGTTACAAGTCTGTGAGAGCCAGAAATCTTGATTGCTTGTTTCTGACCAAATACTTATTTTCCACCATAATATGCAAATAAAATGAAAAAAAAACAGACAATGTGATTTTCTGGATTTTTTTTTCTCAGTTTGTCTCCCATAGTTGAGGTCTACCTATGATGTAAATTACAGACGCCTCTCATCTTTTTAAGTGGTGGAACTTGCACTATTGCTGACTGACTAAATACTTTTTTTCCCCACTGTATATTAAATAGAAGGCTTTCTGATTCACATTATAAGAGTGCTATGCAGGTCCCATTATATTAAATGGAGGGTTATGTAGAGCCTTTTATATTATGTAAAACTGGGGGTTTCATTATATTAAATGGAATGCTTTGTAGAGCACATTATAATAAAAATGGAGGGCTATATGTGACCCCTGTCCCATTATATGAGGAAATCTGTCAGGCTCATTATATTAAATGGATGGCTATGTGGGGTCCACTATATTAAATGGAGCGCTATGTAGAGCCCCCATAAATTAAAAACTTTTTACAATAAAAAACGTCTTTTAGAGTTACAGCTGCCTGCTATAAATTGTAAATCAAGCCCCCCTTTATCACGCCCAAAGTTAGGGAAAAATTAAATTAAAAAAAGCATTTGTTTCCATTTTCCCATTAGAGCTAGGGTTAGGTTATGTGCACACGTTGCGGATTCTCCCCCGGATTTTTCTGCACAAAATCCGCAGCTCTTGGCAGAACACGCAGGTGCGTTTTTGATGCTTTTTTGATGTGGTTTTGGCTGCGGAATTGTCTGCATTTTTTCACAGCAACAGATAGTTTGCCAAACTAGACTAAAGAAAAAAAAAAATTGATGTTATTATCTTGTCCAACCCCTTCTTCCATTCTCTATTTTGCTTTTACCAAATCAACAATGGTGAGTGCCAGAAATGAGCAGCAGAGTGCCCAGCGGGCTGAAGAGTATAGCGCGCAGCGTTTATCGGTCCGCAGGCCATTCAGAATACTCATGCTGGGGTGTTTGCTGCAAATCCTGATGCGTCACAGAGAGCAGGTAAGATAAAGTAGATTAGGGTTGGATTAAGTTAGGGTTGAGATTCGGTTTAGGGTGGGGATTAGGGTTAGGAATGCGATTGGGGTTTGAGATTAGGGTTATAGTTGGGATTAAGGTTATGGTTGGGATTTGGATTAGGGTTGATTGGGGTTAGGGTTGTGATTAGGGTTTGGATTGGGAATAGACTTGGGGTTGGGATTTGGGTTATGGTAGGGATTTGGATTAGGGTTGTGATTGAGATTAGGGTTTGGATTAGGAATAGACTAGTGGTTGGGATTAGGGTTATGGTTGGGATTAAGGTTGTGATTGGGGTTAGGGTTGGGATTAGGGTTTGGATAAGGAATAGACTAGGGTTATGGTTGGGATTAGGGTTATGGTTGGGATTTGGGTTTGGGTTGGGGTTAGGAATAGGTTTGGGATTAGGATTCCGAAAATTCTTGACATGTCTGTTTTTTCACTGTGTTGTGTACTAAAACAATATTTTTATTTTAGGCCGAGCAGCAGCACAGGAGAATGTGAGCCTGTAAATTGTGGGTGCACCCACTCTTAGTGGAGAGAACAGAGAAAGGGCATTTTTATGTTCTTTACAACGATTTGAGGAGGTAAGTTGCCAAATATCTCAAGATAGTTTCCAACTTAGAATGTGTCCGAAAATATATAATCATTTTTTTTCATTTTTTTTATGTCAACTTTGCAGATATCTGGAAAAATTTGTCGTTCTACCGGCTTACAATCACCGCCTTTGATAATCTGCTACAAATCTTGTGTCCCCATCTTATATTGGCTGATATGTTAATGAGGAAGGCCATCATTGCTGAGGAAAGGCTGCTCATCACTTTGCGGTAAGTAACTAATTTTCTGTTTGTATGTCATTAGGCATCTTTCACACGTCATTGTATCCGGTACGTGTGATGAAAGTTTTCACATGTACTGGAGACACTGACACATGTAGACCCACTTAAATTAATGGGTCTATGCATATGTCAGCGTGTTTTTGCGGATCATGTGTCAGTGGGCAAAACACGCTGCCACTGTCATGCACACGTGCACATGGAGAACACACATTGATGTCCTCTGTGTAACACGCATTGCACTGGTGAAGCGCTACAGGAAGCGCTGTTTCCTGGCGGCAGGTGCTGGCATCATTCTCCCCTGGTCTGCAGGATTTCACTGCCATCAAGGAAGAATGGGATTTGTCTTCAGCACCTGCCACCTTGTAACTGCACTTTCTGTAGCGCTTGTTCCCAGCTAGCCATCTGTGTGGAAATGATGCAGCACATGGGCGGCACACGGTTGCCACATGTGTGCCTCGCACACACAGACACATTGACATGGATATCTTTGGTACAGTCTTTTACGGTACCACAAATATCCTGATATGTAAAACACGCCTGGAACCTGTCTGCATTGTTGCTGCTATAAGATGCGTCCACTGTCTTTCAGGGCTTATCTGCAGCATTCTATAATTAACCGCCCCGGTTAATGCACTACCACTCTCCTGCTTGCTTCATTGCTGTACTGCACAGGCGTACTTTTATGTTCTGATGAGTATGGACTAAAGTCCGGAGGTGTGCATGCGCTGGGCCTCTCAGACCTTTCCTGGCGCTTGCTCACTGCAGGAATTCGTTCTGCCCTCAACAGGCCAGATAACCACGGCTGAGCAGTAGAGCGTTGAAGCAAGCAGGAGGGCGGCGGTGGTGCGAAAAGATCAGAGTGGCCTGACGCGGACCTTCAACTCCCATCTGACGTGACCGCCCCACGCAATTGTTTGTAATTTTGTGTTTATTTAGAGCTTTCGTGTCAGACCGGGGCGTTAGCGACACCATTATAGAATGCTTCAGATAAGACCTGAAAGGCGGTGGACGCATCTTATAGCGGCCATAACTGCTGACAGGTTCCCTTACATTTTTGTGTGACATTTCTAATAATCTTTTAATTTTCTTTGCAGATTTTTATCCACAGTAGAGAGCTACACATCTTTACACCTCCAATTTAGAATTGTAAATCCACCATCTCTAAAATTGTAAGGTGCACATGTACCGTCATCTGGCAGAAGTTGCAGCTCATGGTGATGTCTTCCCCAACCGAGGAGACTTGGCTGCCGGATGCGCAACGTGGGTCTGGGAAGGCCATCCAACTCGGGTGTGTGTGTGAGAGAAACTTTTACTGACTATTTTATGAGTCTAGAAGGTCCTGTGCACTGGCAAAACTCCTGTGATGGTGTTGGGCACCCTGAACAGCAGTGAAAGATGAAAGAATAAGATTGAGCGGCACCAATGAAGGACCCGTCAAGCAACATGAAAATGTTTTTTTAGTAAAAAAAAATTATTCTGTATGTATTTGGATTGTTAATTTTATGTGCGTTATTTTTTTCTTTTTACTAAGTGGGTTTTGTTCCCAAAAATGTTTCTAGATTCTTCTACTTCCCATAGTCCTGTTCCCTAGACTATCATACATATTCTCTACCCCATAGTCCTGCGCTCATGTACCCATAACACAGGTTATAGCCCTTTTATATCCTCCTTATGATAATGTTTATAAAGAACACCAAATGACTAAGTTATGGTACTGCGGGTAATAGCTAGTGTTGATGCATCCGTAGGGTAACTTGCAGTTGGTGAGGGCATTTCAGTGCTGTATGGTCGACTTGTTTGGTAGTCAGGTTGGGTTTGTTGTTGGGCTTGGTTTCTTCTCCAAAAAACCCCATCAAAATTTCATCATATGGAGAAATTGGAGCAGGGTCCTGCAGAGCTGTCAGTGACATTTGCACCAGATTCGTGAAAATGGACTGCCTATCCAGTGTCAGTGAGCGAGCCTTGTTTGCAATTTGCAAGGCAAAAAAATCGAACTCATCCTCAGTCGTTAATTTTTTTTATCACTGCCAGAGTCTCAGTTGCAGCTTTGATGGTTGTATCACTTTTTTTTTAGTTTTTTTTTTTTTTGTTTGGCTCTCCTGACACCGGATAGGCAGCTCTTTGTGTAACCGCTTCTTCGGCACCAGAAACTCCAGCAGCGGCGGACGCCGATGTGCCAGCAGTTGATGAAGATGGGGCACCAGCAGAGATGGAGAACATGTGCCGCCAGCTCCAGATGAAGTTCCTGCTCCATCTTCGGATTCATCCTCAGCAGGAGGTAAAATGTTCCCTTGAGTGCTGTGTGAAAAAAAACAAACATATTGATTGGGGTATGTTTCCGTGCTGCGTAGGAGCATCGCTTTGGAGGCAGCAAAAAGATTGCTCAGCCGAAAGCGCTGCCAACTTTTTTTCTTACACATGGTGATAACGCATGTTTAACCCCTTCATGACCAAGCCTATTTTGACCTTAATGACCAGGCCATTTTTTTGCAATTCTGACCAGTGTCCCTTTATGAGGTAATAACTCAGGAACGCTTCAACGGATCCTAGCGATTCTGAGATCGTTTTTTCCTGACATATTGGGCTTCATGTTAGTGGTAAATTTAGGTCGATAATTTATGCGTTTATTTGTGAAAAAGTCAGAAATTTGGCGAAAATTTAGAAAATTTCGCAATTTTCAAATTTTGAATTTTTTTTCTGTTAAACCAGAGAGTTATGTGACAAAAAATAGTTACTAAATAACATTTCCCACATGTCTACTTTACATCAGCACAATTTTGGAAACAAAATATTTTTTTGTTAGGAAGTTATAAGGGTTAAAAGTTGACCAGCGATTTCTCATTTTTACAATAAAATATACAAAACCATTTTTTTTAGGGACCACCTCACATTTGAAGTCACTTTAAGGGGTCTATATGGCAGAAAATACCCAAAAGTGACACCATTCTAAAAACTGCACCCCTCAAGCTACTCAAAACTACATTCATGAAGATTATTAACCCTTCAGGTGCTTCACAGGAACTAAAGCAACGTGGAAAGAAAAAATGGACATTTTAATTTTTCCAACAAAAATTTTCTTTTAGCATCAATTTTTTCATTTTCACATAGGCAACAGGATAAAATGGATCCTAAAAATTGTTGGGCAATTTCTCCTGAGTACACCGATACCTCATATGTGGTCATAAACCACTGTTTGGGCGCACGGCAGGGCTCAGAAGGGAAGGAGCACCATTTGACTTTTTGAATGGAAAATATGCTGGACTATTTAGCGGTTGCCATGTCGCGTATGGAGAGCCCCTGTGTGCCTAAACATTGGAGCTCCCCCACAAGTGACCCCATTTTGGAAACTAGACCCCACAAGGAACTTATCTAGATGCATAGTGATCACTTTGAACCCCCAGGTACTTCACAAATTGATATGTAAAAAAAAAAAGTACTTTTTTTTCACAAAAATTGTCTTTTAGTCTCAGTTTTTTCATTTTCACATGGATCCTAAAATTTGTTAAAAAATTTCTCCTGAGTACACCGATACCTCATATGTGGTCATAAACCACTGTTTGAGCGCACGGCAGGGTCCGGAAGGGAAGGAGCACCATTTGACTTTTTGAATGGAAAATTAGCTCCAATCGTTATCGGACACCATATCGTGTTTGGAGAGCCCCTGTGTGCCTAAATATTGGCGCTCCCCCACAAATGACCCCATTTTGGACCTAGACCCCCTAAGGAACTTATCTAGATGCATAGTGAGCACTTTGAACCCCCAAGTGCTTCACAAAAGTTTATAACGCAGAGCCATGAAAATAAAAAATATTTTTTCCTCAAAAAATTTTTTAGTGCGCAATTTTTTATTTTCACAAGGGTACGAGGATAAATTAGACCCCAAAAGTTGTCCAGTTTGTCCTGAGTACACTGGTACCCCATATGTGGGTGGGGACCACTGTTTGGGTACACGTCGGGGCTCGGAAGGGAAGTAGTGACATTATGAAATGCTGACTTTGATGGAATGGTCTGCGGGCACCATGTAACATTTGCAGAGCCCCTGATGTACCTAAACAGTGGAAACCCCCCACAAGTGACCCCATTTTGGAAACTAGACCTCCCAAGGAACTTATCTAGATGCCTGGTGAGCACTTTGAACCCCCAAGGGCTTCACAGAAGTTTATAACGCAGAGACGTGAAAATAAAAAAAAAATATTCCACAAAAATAATATTTTAGCCCCCAATTTTTTATTTTCCCAAGGGTACCAGGAGAAATTAGACCCCCAAAGTTGTTGTGCAATTTTTCCTGAGTACGCTGATACCCCATATGTTGGGGTAAACCACTGTTTGGGCACACGTCGGGGCTTGGAAGGGAGGGAGCACCGTTTAACTTTTTGAACGCAAAATTAGCTGGAATCAATGGTTGCACCAGGTCGCGTTTGGAGACCCCCTGATGTGCCTAAACAGTGGAAACCCCACAATTCTAACTTCAACCCTAACCCCAACACACCCCTGACCACAGCCCTAACCCCAACACATCCCTAACCCTAATCCCAACCCTAACCCCAACACACCCCTAACCCTAATTCCAACCCTAGCCCTAATTCCAACCCTAACCCTAATTCCAACCATAACCCTAATTGTAACCCTCTTTCCAACCCTAACCCTCTTTCCAACCCTAACCCTCTTTCCAAACCTAACCCTCTTTCCAACCCGGACCCTCTTTCCAACCTGGACCCTAACCCTCTTTCCAACCCTAACCCTCTTTCCAACCCGGACCCTCTTTCCAACCCTAACCCTCTTTCCAACCCTAACCCTCTTTCCAACCCTAACCCTCTTTCCAACCCTAACCCTCCTTCCAACCCTAACCCTAATGGAAAAATAAAAATAATTTCTTTATTTTATTTGTTGATCCTGCCTATGGGGGTGATAAACGGGGATATTTACATTTCATTCTATTTTGATCACTGTGAAAGTGATCAAAATGAATGAATGGAAATTGGAGCCGGCGGGCGCACTGCGCATGCGCCCGCCATTTTCCAATATGGTGGCGCCCATGGTCCAGGACCGCAGGACACCGGGAGCCATAACGGCACTCGGTGAGTACCGGGAGGTGGGAGGGGGGCAATCGGAAGCCTGGGGGAGCGGAGGGAAGGCAGGGGGGGAGATGATGACAGCGGCGTCACATCGCCACTGTCATTCAGTGGCGGGGGGCAGATCGCCCCCGTTAACGGGTGGGGGGGGTCGGATCGCTTTCACCAGCCATGTCCGATGCTACAGCAGCGTCGGACATGGCTGGATTGTAATATTTCATCAATTTTCATTGATGAAATATTACTATTGCTCTGATTGGCTGTTTCACTTTTAACAGCCAATCAGAGCGATCGTAGTCACGTGGGGGCGAAGCCACGCCCCCCTATGCTGAAGAACAAAGCCCCCTGTATCTGCGGGTCGGGTGACCTTTCAGTGACCTAGATCACCCGACCCGCAGGGGGGGCTTTAAAGGCATGACGCCACATAGGCGTCACTGGTCAGATTTGTACCAGGTTTCATGACACCTATGTGGCGTCATTGGTCGTGAAGGGGTTAAAACACATGCAGAATCAACACATGCTATCAATATACTGTGCTAGTAATCTTGCGGAGACAGAGGGAAACGCAAGACAAGTGACATGCTGTGGTGTCAAAAGACGTGCCACATGTCCGATGACATAGGTCTGCCACCTCCATGTTTGTACGCATAGTTGAGAGGGGATTTCATCACATCTCCACTATGCTGTTCTATCTGGACACTACAAATTGAGTGCTGCAGCTGTATGCAGCATTCAATACGCAGCCAATTGTGCTATACCACGTGATAATAGCTGTAATTACAGATTTTGATTTTTTTAATAAAAAATTACCTCCGCAATGTCCTGCTTGTTAGCAGAAATTGTAGCTCATCATAAAATGAGGTTTGCCTGGTGGGAGAGGAGCAACTTTTGGCACAGCTGGAGACAAATTTGTGGACTCTGTCCCTCACCGACCGCCGCCTTTGTTTAACATCTTTCTCTAAAAATCAAAAATAAACACTTAATCACATTTTTAAAAACTAATAGAAACATTTTAAATAACATAATTACCAATTTGCAACTGTGTTGCATTTGGGAATGAATCCCATTCGGGATATAGCTGCCTTAAAGGTTTTGTACAGCAGTGGTCACGGGAAGATCGGTCCTTGTATGCCTCATCTGCGGGGTCCCATATGGGAAGAAAATAACGTACCTACAATGTATACAATAATGTCATTAGATACTATAGTCAACAACCAAAAAAAAAATTAGATATTTAAATATAACCTACCATAACCACAGGCCGAAGGATAACACAAACAAAAACACCTAATCCCAAACCTAACACATCCCAACCCTAATCCCAAACCTAACACATCCCAACCCCTAATCCCAACCCTAATCCCAAACCAAACACTAATCCCAGCCATAATCCTAAACCTAACACTAATCCCAGTCATAACCCTAATCCTAACCCTAATCACAAAATGCAGAAATAATTAAATATATTTTTATTTTAAGTTTTTATTTTGGGTAGCTAACAAAAGGGGTTAGCGACAAAAAATGCGTGGGCTCCCGCGCAATTTTCTGCGCCAGAGTGGGAAAGCCGACGGCCGGGGTCCAATATGTGTAGCCTGGGAAGGGGTTAATAACCATGGATCTTCCCAGGCCATGAATATCAGCCCTCAGCTGTCTGCGTAGCCTTTCTGACTATAGAAATAGGGGGACCCCAAAAAAGAAATGACGTGGGGGGTCCCCCTATATTTTATAGCCAGAAAGGCTAAGCAGACAGCTGCGGCTTAACCCCTTCATGACAGGCAATACGTATATTTACTGACCTGAGATATAAGGGAATATCATCCCCATACAGGTGACAATCCAGCAGCTGTTGGCTGTCCACTATATCTGACAACTTGCTGTATCACAAATGATCAGTGTTGGCACCGTCCATATCTTTAACCCCTTAGTTACTGCTGTCAAAAGTGACTACATCAAATAAATGGTTAATAGATTGTGGGGTTTTGCACTTTATCTAATTGACACACCGAGATCATGATTGTGTGGTCCTGATGTTTGCCATAGCAGTTCATGGCAAAATAGCAGCCTTAGAGTCTCCTGGCTACTGCGGCCAGTTGAGAAGTTAGCGACATTTAGGTGGTAAACAAACACTTTTTCATTCCAGCTATACCACTTTGCATTAATTCCTGAAAATCACCTGAAGGGTTAATAAACTACCTGACAGCAGTTTTCAATATGTCAGGGGGTGCAGTTTTTAAAATGGTATCATGTTTGGGGTTTTCCAATATACACTCACTGGCCACTTTATTAGGTACACCTGTCCAACTGTGTGTTAAGACTTAATTTCTAATCAGCCAATCACATGGCGGCAACTCAGTGCATTTAGGCATGTAGACATGGTCAAGACAATCTCCTGCAGTTCAAACCGAGCATCAGTATGGGGAAGAAAGGTGATTTGAGTGCCTTTGAACGTGGCATGATTGTTGGTGCCAGAAGGGCTGGTCTGAGTATTACAGAAACTGCTGATCTACTGGGATTTTCACGCACAACCATCTCTAGGGTTTACAGAGAATGGTCCGAAAAAGAAAAAAAATCCAGTGAGCGGCAGTTCTGTGGCCGGAAATGCCTTGTTGATGCCAGAGGTCAGAGGAGAATGGGCAGACTGGTTCGAGCTGATAGAAAGGCAACAGTGACTCAAATTGCCACCCGTTACAACCAAGGTAGGCAGAAGAGCATCTCTGAACGCACAGTGCGTCGAACTTTGAGGCAGATGAGCTACAGCAGCAGAAGACCACACCGGGTACCACTCCTCTCAGCTAAGAACAGGAAACTGAGGCTACAATTTGCACAAGCTCATCGAAATTGGACAGTAGAAGATTGGAAAAACGTTGCCTGGTCTGATGAGTCTCGATTTCTGCTGCGACATTCGGATGGTAGGGTCAGAATTTGGTGTAAACAACATGAAAGCATGGATCCATCCTGCCTTGTATCAACGGTTCAGGCTGGTGGTGGTGGTGTCATGGTGTGGGGAATTTTTTCTTGGCACTCTTTGGGCCCCTTGGTACCAATTGAGCATCGTTGCAACGCCACAGCCTACCTGAGTATTGTTGCTGACCATGTCCATCCCTTTATGACCACAATGTACCCAACATCTGATGGCTACTTTCAGCAGGATAATGCGCCATGTCATAAAGCTCGAATCATCTCAGATTGGTTTCTTGAACATGACAATGAGTTCACTGTACTCAAATGGCCTCCTCAGTCACCAGATCTCAATCCAATAGAGCATCTTTGGGATGTGGTGGAACGGGAGATTCGCATCAGGGATGTGCAGCCGACAAATCTGCGCCAACTGTGTGATGCCATCATGTCAATATGGTCCAAAATCTCTGAGGAATGCTTCCAGCACCTTGTTGAATCTCTGCCACGAAGAATTGAGGCAGTTCTGAAGGCAAAAGGGGGTCCAACCCGTTACTAGCATGGTGTACCTAATAAAGTGGCCAGTGAGTGTATAGCACCCCTAAAGTCATTTCAAACTTGGATAGGTCCCTCAAAAAAATAAATTTTGTAAATTTCCTTGAAAAAATGAAAAATTATTGCTACATTTTTAAACCTCCTAAAAGGGTAATAAAATTAGTGTTTTAAAAATGGTGATGATGTAAAGCAGGCATGAGGGAAATGTTATTTATTAATGTTTTTCTGTGGTATGACTATCTGGATTAAAGGGATAATCATTCAGAGTTTGAAAGCTGCAATTTTTTTTAAATTTTGTCAAGTTCCTGATATTTTTTAATAAACACAAAATATATCAATCTAAATTTACCACTATCATAAATTATAATGTGCCACGAAAAATCAGTCTCAAAATTACTGGGATTTGTTGAAGCATTCCAGAGTTATGACCACATAAAGTGACATTGGTCAGATTTTAAAAATTGGCCGGTCACGAAGGGGTTAATATTTGTACCCTGGGAAGGGGTTAATACCCATGGATCCTCCCAGACCATGAATATCAGCCCTCAGCTGTCTGCATAGCCTTTCTGGCTATAGAAATAGGGGGACCCCCCAAAATAAATGACATGGGGTCCCACTATATTTTATAGCCAGAAAGACAACTGCGGGCTGATATTCATAGCCTAGGAAGGGGCCATAGGTATTGCCCCCCCCCCGGCTACAAATTACCAGCCCGTAGCCACCCCAGAAATGGCGCATCTGTAAGATGTGCAAATTCCAGCACTTAGCCCTTCTCTTCCCACTCCTGTGTAGCGGTGGGATATGGGGTAATAAAAGGTTAATGTCACCTTTGACTGTAAGGTGACATTAAGCCCGATTTAATAGTGGAGAGGCGTCAATAAGACGCCGATCCATTATTAATCTAAAAAATAAAAGGAAATAAAACACAAAATAAAAGTATTTTAATGAAATAAAGACAGTTTTTGGCAAAATTATATTTTTCTGGTAATCCACCAAGTGACGCCCTCGTTCTAGAAAATATAACAAACCAATAATATACTCCCTGGTCCGATGTAGTCCAAAATCGAGTGTCCCACGACGATCTGCCATGGAGAACAGTCACATCAGGAGATGTGACTGCTCTACACGGCTAAGCTCCTGCAGTGTGTTACTGCGCATGCGTGAGAGTTTACCGGAGTTAAGTGACTCCAGTACTCGCTTTACGGCACTGCTGCGTGGGAAAACTTCCACGCAGCTCTATTGCCGTAAAGAGAGCACGGAGCTGCAGAACTTCGGGAAACGGCGACTGTATCGCCGGAGGACAGAATAGATCGCCGTGGAACAATCGATTTGGGATTTCTGCGGACAGAGTATAAATTTGGTTTAATTTTTTTACTTCTTTTCTAGAGGACAGAGGGCTTCAGGGACCAAGCTGTGGTATGTATTCTATGTTTTATGTCATGTATGTTACATGTATGTATGTTTTATGTGTTTTTTTGACTCACAATTGTGCTCGGTCGCAGCAGTCCCATACGGCGACTAAGCACAATTGACGCACTATCGCCGCATGGGGACTGACGCAGACAGACACATACATACCAAATAAAATCAGACGGCTGACATTGATCCCCATGCAACGATAGCCTTCCATGCTGCTGACAATATGGCGACTCCTTCTTCCCGGACACTACACTCCACCCACACACTTCCTCTTCCTCCTACATCACTGCCCTCTGCAGCGTTTTTGACATCCCAATCCGCAGCAAAAACGCAGATCTTTCTTCCATCTGCGGTTTTGCTGTGGATTTAACTGACTCAATGCAAGTCAATGGGTGCAGAAATGCCGCAGATACGCAAAAAGAATTGACATGCTGCAGAGAAAAAAAAAACGCTGCGAATCCGCGAGGTTTTTTCCGCACAGCGGTTTTTATTTTACATAGAATATGATAGCGTACAACGCAGCAAAATCTGCTGCGGATCCGCAGGGCCAAAAACGCTGCGGATCTGCAGCAGTATCCGCAACGTGTTAGGGGTGTGTTGGGGTTAGGGTTGGAGTTAAAATTGTTTTTTTTTTACACTATTTAGGCACATCAGGGGCTCTCCAAACGCAACATGGCATCTGATCTCAATTCCAGCCAATTCTGCGTTAAAAAAGTCAAACGGTGCTCTTTCCCGCCATGAGCCCAAATAGTGGTTAACCCCCACATATGGGGTATCGGCCTACTCAGGACAAATTGCACAACAACTTTTGGGGTCCAATTTCTCCTGTTACCCTTGGGAAAATAAAAAATTGGGGGCAAAAATATCATTTTTGTGAAAAAAATCTGATTTTTTTTTTTATGGCTCTACGTTATAAACTTCTGTGAAGCACTTGGGGGTTCAAAGTGCTCACCACACATCTAGATAAGTTCCTTGGGGGGTCTAGTTTCCAAAATGGGGTCACTTGTGGGTGGTTTCCACAGTTTAGGCACATCAGGGGCTCTCCAAAGGCAACATGACACCCGCAGACCATTCCATCAAAGTCTGCATTCCAAAACGTCACTACTTCCCTTCCGAGCCCCAACGTGTGCCCATACAGTAGTTTTCTCCCACATGTGGGATATCCGTGTACTCAGGACAAATTGGACAACTTTTGGGTTCCAATTTCTCGTGTTGCCCTTAGGAAAATAAAAATTTGGAGACTAAAAGATCATGTTTGTGGAAAAAATGTGTTTTTTTTAAAATTTTTTTATTTTCACGCCCGTGCGTTATAAACTTCTGTGAAGCACTGGGGGGTTCAAAGTGCTCACCACACATCTAGATAAGTTCCTGGGGGGGTCTAGTTTCCAAAATGGTGTAATTTGTGGGGTGTTTCCACTGTTTAGGCACAACAGGGGCTTTCCAAGCACGGTATGGCGTCCTATCTCAATTCCAGCCAAAAAGTCAAATGGTGCTGCTTCCCTTCCGAGCTCTGCCATGCGCCGAAATAGTCGTTTACCCCCACGTATGGGGTGTCAGCGTACTTGGGACAAATTTCACAATAATTTTTGGTGTCCCGTTACCCTTGGGAAAATAAAAATTGGGTGTGAAAAGATCATTTTTGTGGAAAAAATATGATTTTTTTAATTATACGGCTGTACGTTATAAACTGAAGCCCTTGGGGGTTCAAAGTTCTCACCACATATCTAGATAAGTTCCTTGGGGGGGTCTAATTTCCAAAATGGTGTCATTTGTGGGGGGGGGGGTTTCCACTGTTTGGCCACATCAGAGGCTCTCCAAATGCGATATGACGTCAAGCCAATTCTGCGTTGAAAAAGTCAAACGGCCCTCATTCCCTTCCGAGCTCTGCCAGCGCCCAAACAATGGTTTACCCCCACATATGGGGTATCAGCGTACTCAGGACAAATTGCACAATAACTTTTGGGGACCTGTTTCCCTTGGAAAAATAAAAATTGGGGGGTGAAAAGATCAATTTTTTGGAAAAAATTATTTTTTTTTAACCATAATTTTTTATTAATTTGTGCCAAGCATTACATCGTATTGACATTGATTTCTTAATGAATAACACAATATTATAGGGAATGGGGAGGGAGGAAAAAAGGGGAAAGGTGGTGACATTACATTTACCATCCAGTCACATTGTCCAAGTGTGAATCTATTACTTAACTACAATATTTAAAAATAGAAAAAACACGACACTCAATGAGGAGGGAGGTGCACAAGTTGGGTATCCAGCCAACTAACAATGTAGTGCAAAAACTTGGCACTCAAAAGAAAAATTGATTTGACAGTTCCTTTATTGTAAAAGGCATCCAGTTAATATACTACTTTTACTTCTTTAAACGTTTTCAGTCATACAATTGACCTTCATCAGAAACAGAATTTTTTCACAGTTGGTTTTAACTGAGAGGAACTGTAATGGAAAATTCCATATATTATTATTAAAGAACCGCTGTCATAAGTAGGCACTATTCAGTACTGGGTATATTCATTAATAATGTGGAGAAACAGACGTCTGGGAAGCAGCAGCTACTGAGGATGAAAGGACACCATTCATGTAGGAAATCACCAGACCCACGGGTTTGACACCTTAGGTTATACAGGGACCGGTAGATCCAATAATTGGGACCGGTAGATCCAATAATTGGTGTGGGTGTCCAGAAATTTGCACTGTAATATATTCAGGAAACTATCCTGTATTGTTTGTGACAGGCATGAATGTCCACAACTGGGTGCTGTGATTATCCAAATGGTCTGTCCTGCCCAGGGAGGCAAGTGTGTAACAGGGAGAGTGAACGCACTGTTCAGGAGAAGCACTGAGGGTGCAGAGGAATAGCGCTTGGTCTGTGACTGGACGCAGCACCCAGTTGTGTACATTCATGCCTGTCACAAACAATACAGGATAGTTTCCTGAATATATTACAGTGCAAATTTCTGGACACCCACACCAATTATTGGATCTACTGGTCCCTGTATAACCTAAGGTGTCAAACCCGTGGGTCTGGTGATTTCCTACATGAATGGTGTCCTTTCATCCTCAGTAGCTGCTGCTTCCCAGACGTCTGTTTCTCTACATTATTAACCCCTTCACCCCCAAGGGTGGTTTGCACGTTCATGACCGGGACAATTTTTACAATTCTGACCACTGTACCTTTATGAGGTCATAACTCTGGAACGCTTCCATGGATCCTGGTGATTCTGACATTGTTTTCTCATGACATATTGTACTTCATGTTAGTGGTAAAATTTCATTCAAATAACTTGCGTTTATTTGTGAGAAAAACGGAAATTTGGCGAAAATTTTGAAAATTTCGCAATTTTCCAACTTAGAATTTTTATGCCCTTAAATCACAGAGATACGGCACACAAAAAACTTGATAACTAACATTTCCCACATGTTTACTTTACATCAGCACAATTTTGGAACCAAAATTTTTTTTTGTTAGGAAGTTATAAGGGTTAAAAGTTGACCAGCGATTTCTCATTTTTACAACACCATTTTATTTTAGGACCACATCACATTTGAAGCCACCTTGAGGGGTCTATATGTTAGAAAATACCCAAAAGTGACACCATTCTAAAAACTGCACCCCTTAAGGTGCTCAAAACCACATTCAAGAAGTTTATTAACCCTTTAGGTGCGTCACAGGAATTTTTTTGAATATTTAAAAAAAAAAAATGAACATCTAACTTTTTTTCACAAAAAAAATACTTCAGGTTCAATTTTTTTTATTTTACCAAGGGTAACAGGAGAAATTGGACTGCAAAAGTTATTGTGCAATTTGTCCTGAGTACGCTGATAACTGATATGTGGGGGGGAACGACTGTTTCGGCGCATGGCAGAGCTCAGAATGGAAGGAGCGCCGTTTGACTTTTTCAATGCAAAATTGGCTGGAATTCGCCATGTCAAGTTTGGAGAGTCCCTGATGTACCTAAACAGTGCCCCTACAAGTGACCCCATTTTGGAAACTAGACCCCCCCAAGGAACTTATCTAGATATGTGGTGAGAACTTTGAACCCACAAGGGCTTTATAGAAGTTTATAACGTACAGCGGTACAATTAAAAAATCATATTTTTTCCACAAAAATGATCTTTTCACCCCAATTTTTATTTTCCCAAGGGTAACAGGACCCTAAAAGTTATTGTGCAATTTGTCCTGATTACGCTGATACCCCACATGTTGGGGTAAACCACTATTTGGGCGCATGGCAGAGCTCGGAAGGGAAGCAGCGCCATTTGACGTTTTTGGCTGGAATTGAGATCGGACATCATGTCGCGATTGGAAAACCCCTGATGTACCAAAACAGTGGAAACCCCCACAAATGACACCATTTTGGAAACTAGACCCCCTAAGGAACTTATCTAGATGTGTGGTGAGCACTTTGAACCCCCCAGTGCTTCACAGAAGTTTATAACGCCCGGGCGTGAAAATAAAAAATTTGTATTTTTTCCACAAACATGATCTTTTAGTCACCATTTTTTTATTTTCCCAAGGGTACCAGGAGAAATTGAACGCCAAAAGTTGTTGTCCAATTTGTCCTGAGTATGCTGATACCCCATATGTGGGAGAAAACTACTGTATGGACACACGTCGGGGCTCGGAAGGGAAGCAGTGACATTTTGGAATGCAGACTTTGATGGAATGGTCTGCGGGTGTCATGTGCGTTTGGAGAGCCCCTGATGTACCTAAACTATTGGAACTCCCCACAAGTGACCCCATTTTGGAAACTAGGCCCCCACGGAACTTATCTAGATGTATGGTGAGCACTTTGAACCCCCAAGTGCTTCACAGAAGTTTATAACGCTCGGACGTGAAAATAAAAAAATCATTTTTTTCCACAAAAATGATATTTTTGCCCCCAATTTTTTATTTTCCTAAGGGTAACAGGAGAAATTGGACCACAAAAATTGTTTTGCAATTTGACCTGAGTAGGCTGATACCCTACATGTGGGGGTAAAACACTGTTTGGGCGCATGGCAGAGCTTGGAAGGGAAGGAGCACCATTTGACTTTTTCAACTCAGAATTGGCTGGAATTGAGATCAGACGCCATGTTGCATTTTGAGAGCCCCTGATGTGCCCAAACAGTGGAAACCCCCAATTCTAACTCCAACCCGAACCCCAACACACCCCCTAACCCTAATCTCAGCCCTAACCCTAGCCCTAACCCTAATGGAAAAATGGAAATAAATACATTTTTTTAATTTTATTATTTTTCCCTAACTAAGGGGGTGATAACGGGGGGTTTGATTTACTATTTATGGCAGTTTTTATGTTTGGCGGCTTTCACACGCTAAAAGACTCTTTTTATTGTAAAAATAGTTTTTGCATCACCACATATTGAGAGCTATAATTTTTCCGTATTTTGACCCACCGAGTCATGTGAGGTCTTATTTTTTGCGGGACGAGTTGACGTTTTTATTGGTACCATTTTCGGGCACGTGACTCTTTTTGATCGCTTTTTATTCCGATTTTTGGGACGCAGAATGAACAAAAACCAGCGTTTCATTAATTTCTTTTGGGGGGGTGCGTTTACACCGTTACGCGTGCGATAAAATTGCGGTTTTATTCTTCGGGTCAGTACGGTTACAGCGATACCTCATTTAGGTCGTTTTTTTATGTTTTGTCGGTTTTATGCAATGAAAACTATTTTATATAAAAAATAATTATTTCTGCATCGCTTTATTCTGTGAGCTATAACTTTTTTATTTTTTCGCTGATGATGCTGTGTGGCGGCTCGTTTTTTGCGGGACAAGATGACATTTTCAGTGGTACCATGGATATTTATATGCGTCTTTTTGATCGCGCGTTATTACACTTTTTGTTTGGTGGTATGATAATAAATCATTATTTTTTGCTTTGTTTTTTATTTTTATTTTTTAAGGGGTTCGCTAAAGGGGTTAACTAATGGGATAGTTTTATAGAGCAGGTCGTTACGGACGCGGCGATACCTAATATGTGTACTTTTATTGTTTTTTTTTTATTTCTAAAAAATGGATTTATTGGGGGAATTTTTTTTTTTTCTAATTTATTTGGCGATTTTTTTTTTAATTTAACGCTTTTTTTTATTTTTTTTTTACTTTATTAAATAGTCCCAGGTGGGACATCACTGTCCTGTGACAGATTGCTGATCTGTCACATCACAGATCACTGTGACAGATCAGCGATCTGTCACAGGCACTGCAGAAGGCTTCCTCATGCCTGCGCTTTGCAGGCACTGAGGAAGCCAGCTTCCTGCAGGCCCCCGAAGGCCCCCGTCGCCATCTTGGATTCGGGGGCCAGCAGGAAAGGAGCCCCCTGCAGCAGCGCTGCACATTGCGCTGCCGTGGGGGGCTCAGGGAAGCACGGAGGGAGCCCCCTCCCTGCCGATGCTTCCCTTTAACCCCCGGTACACCGCGATCATGTTTGATCGCGGTGTGCAAGGGGTTATCGTGTCGGCTAATCAGCTGACACCCGGCCGCGATCAGCGGCGCTCACCACGTGGGCGCCGCTGATCGCGGTAGACGTACTATCCCGTCCATGGGCATAGGGAAAAAAACTTAGCCTTAACCTCCTATATATTCAGACCTAGCTAGGGGGAGCATTTATGCAGGGGTGGCATTTATGCACATGTAATCTAAGTACATGTATCAAAGTACTTCTGGCAGTTATGACATGGCAGTTAGACAGGGCAGGAGACAGGTAAGACATTTATATACATCTACTCTCTGTACATTTGGAGTACAACAAATATATACCATATGCATTTGTGTAATTTTTTTCCTGGCCGCTGCATTCACACACATTCACCGCCCTGGCATTAACTCTCCACACTCCATCCATATTGGCCCCTCGCTTCTTTCCTCTCCTATGTATAGCACTCATGCTCTTTTCACATTGTTAAATTGCACAGATCCAGCCAGTCCCACCATTCAACACCAGAGACGCTCTCACAAATCACTTAACCATCTGCTCACTCTTTCTATCCTCCTCCTAGTTGCAGGAGACATTGCTCCCAACGCTGGTCCCCCATGTTATAGAAAGTCAAACCCCCCCACTGCTACACTCAGAAACCCCTCTAATCTTATTAATATTCCCTGCATGCTATCTGTCTCTCTTAATTGTGCACTTTGGAATTCTCGCTCAGTGTGTAACAAACTCCTTCATTCATGACTTCTTCCTTTCTAATTCTCTTAACCTCCTGGCTCTTACTGAAACCTGGATCCAGCAGTCAGATACTACCGCTGCTGCTGCTCTTTCATACGGGGGGCTACACTTCTCTCATACCCCAAGATCAGACAATAGAGCTGGTGGAGGCGTTGGTCTGCTCCTATCACCAAAATGTACCTTTCAGGTTATCCCTCAAGTACCCTCACTTGTCTTCCCTTCTTTTGAGGTCCATGCCGTCAGACTCTACACCCCCTTCTCCATGCGAGTGGCGGTGGTGTATCGTCCTCCCGGCCCCTCCCATCAGTTCCTGGATCATTTTGCCACTTGGCTTCCACATTTTCTCTCCTGTGACATCCCTACCCTCATCATGGGAGATTTCAACATCCCCATTGCTCTTCCCCTCTCCCCATCTGCTACTCACCTTTTATCTCTAACCTCCTCATTTGGCCTTTCGCAGCTTACTAATTCTCCAACGCATGAAGACGGAAACTCCCTTGACTTGGTCTTCTCTCGGCTTTGTGCAGTGGATGATTTTGCAAACTCCCCTCTCTCGCTCTCTGACCACAATCTTCTTTCATTCTCTATAAAGAACTGCCAGGCTGCTCAGGTCACCCCCACTGTCCAGACTTATAGAAACATACAGGCCATTAACACCCAGAAACTTCTGAAGAACTTGCAGTCTTCATTGGCCCCTATCTCCTCCCTCTCATGTCCTGATTCTGCATTGAAGCATTACAATGAAACACTTCAAAGTGCCCTGGATGAATTTGCACCCCCTATAAATAGAACACCACAACGCAGACGGCGACAACCCTGGCACACGGTGCAAACACGTTTCCTGCAGCGGTGCTCCAGGTGCGCCGAACGTCTGTGGAGAAAATCCAATCTACACGAAGATTTCATCCATTTTAAGTTTATGCTTAGAACATACAACACTGCCCTTCACCTCTCCAAACAAACCTATTTCAACACCCTCATCATCTCACTGTCCAATAACCCGAAACGTCTCTTTGACACTTTTCATTCTCTACTCAATCCAAGAGTACAGGCCCCAACCACGGAGCTCCGAGCTGACGATCTGGCCAATTACTTCAAAGAAAAAATTGACCAGATCCGACAGGAAATTATCTCCAAATCCCCTCATACCATGCACTGTCCTCCCTCCCCCACTGCATCTAACTCACTCTCTGATTTTGAACCAGTCACAGAAGAAGAAGTAAGCAGGCTCCTTGCATCTTCTCGCCCAACTACTTGCACCAGTGACCCATTTTCGTCACATCTCCTCCAGTCCCTTTCCCCTGCTGTCACCCCTCACCTAACTAAAATATTTAACCTCTCTCTCTCTTCTGGTATTTTTCCCTCATTTAAGCATGCCATCATACATCCACTACTTAAAAAACCATCCCTCGACCAAAACTGTGCCGCTAACTATAGACATGTCTCTAATCTTCCCTTCATCTCTAAACTCCTGGAACGCCTGGTCCACTCCCGTCTTATCCGCTATCTCTCAGAAAACTCTGTTCTCGACCCTCTCCAATCCGGTTTCCGCTCTTTACACTCCACTGAAACTGCCCTCACTAAAGTCTCTAATGATCTGCTAACAGCTAAATCAAATGGTCATTACTCCATGCTAATTCTCTTGGATCTCTCTGCAGCATTCGACACTGTGGATCATCAGCTCCTCCTCACTATGCTCCATTCCATTGGCCTCAAGGACACCGTTCTCTCCTGGTTCTCCTCCTATCTCTCCGACCGCTCCTTTACTGTTTCTTTTGCCGGTTCCTCCTCCTCTCACCTTCCCCTTACTGTTGGGGTTCCTCAAGGATCGGTTCTAGGCCCCCTCCTCTTCTCCTTGTACACTGCCCCTATTGGTCAAACAATCAGTAGATTTGGTTTCCAGTACCATCTCTATGCTGATGACACCCAATTATACGCTTCTTCTCCTGACATCACGCCAGCCTTTCTAGAAAACACTGGCGATTGTCTAAACGCTGTGTCTAATATCATGTCCTCACTATATCTGAAACTGAACCTGTCAAAGACTGAACTCCTTGTGTTTCCTCCCGCTACTAATGTACCTACACCCGACATTGCCATTTCCGTGTGTGGTTCCACTATTACTCCCCAGCAACATGCCCGCTGTCTTGGGGTCATACTTGATTCCGAGCTTTCCTTTGCCCCCCACATTCGATCACTGGCTCGCTCTTGTCATCTGCACCTCAAAAACATTTCTAGAATTCGACCTTTTCTTACTTTTGACTCTGCAAAAACTCTTACTGTTTCTCTTATTCATTCTCGTCTCGACTATTGTAACTCTCTTCTAATCGGTCTCCCTCTTACCAAACTCTCCCCTCTCCAATCTGTCTTGAATGCTGCAGCCAGGATCATATTCCTCACCAATCGTTACACCGATGCCTCTACCTTGTGCCAGTCATTACACTGGCTACCCATCCACTCCAGAATTCAGTATAAACTTATTACCCTCACCCACAAAGCCATCCATGGCTCAGCACCACCCTACATCTCCTCCCTTGTTTCAGTATACCACCCTACCCGCGCCCTCCGTTCTGCTGATGACCTGAGGTTAGTATCCTCAATAGTCAGAACCTCCCACTCCCGTCTCCAAGACTTTACACGTGCCGCGCCAATTCTTTGGAATGCACTTCCCAGGTCAATACGATTAGTCCCCAATCCCCACAATTTTAAGCGTGTCCTGAAAACGCATTTATTCAGACTGGCCTATCGCCTCAACACATTAACCTAACCTATCCCTGTGTGGCAGAGCCAAAAGTTTTACCATAACCAGGTTCCCAGCATCATGTTCCCACATGCTTTATGCATCCATTAGCCCTCTGTGTCTGTACTGTTACACACTTAACATTATGGCTGGTCCATACAATCAGGGCAACTGTTACCACCCACCTTTCGTGTCTACCTCTTTCCTCATAGACTGTAAGCTTGCGAGCAGGGCCCTCACTCCTCTTGGTATTTGTTATAATCTACTGTATGTGATTATTGTTATGCTGTAATGTCTATTGTCTGTACAAATCCCCTCTGAAATGTAAAGTGCTGCGGAATATGTCGGCGCTATAAAAATAAAATTTATTATTATTATAGGGGCCCGGGTCCCATGGACGGGATAGTACGTCGGATGTCAGGAAGGGGTTAATGAATATACCCAGTACTGAATAGTGCCTACTTATGACAGCGGTTCTTTAATAATATATGGAATTTTCCATTACAGTTCCTCTCAGTTAAAACCAACTGTGAAAAAATTCTGTTTCTGATGAAGGTCAGTTGTATGACCGAAAACGTTTAAAGAAGTAAAAGAAGTATATTTAACTGGATGCCTCTTACAATAAAGGAACTGTCAAATCAATTTTTCTTTTGAGTGCCAAGTTTTTGTACTACATAACTACAATATTTAAACGGAAGGATAACCAATTATTCCATTTTTTATGAAATTGAGACATATTATTGTTAGATGCAGCAATTGTTTTTTTCCGATAAAGAATTTTCGTTAATCAGAGAGTAGTGTTGAGTGATACCACCAGATATTGAAAAATATCGGATTGGATCGGCCGATCTCCAAAAAGTATCGGGTATCGCCGATTCCGATCCCGGAAGTCCCTTTCAAGTCAATGGAACAGAAATATCGGAATTAAAAAAACCCTTTCTTTCCTTGTAGGTTAATTCTATATGAAGAAAAACAACTAAGAATAATGTAGAATGTATTGTGGGAGGTGTAGGAGACATTAAAGCCATAGAGGTTTAGCCCAATCAAATGGAATAGCAGGAATTAAATTTTTTTTAAAAGACGTTCGGAGTTACAAAGATATTGACTATGTTAACCTCTTTTATATTTTGTCAGATATGTATGTTTCACTACTTCCATGCTCTTCACCTTCTTTTTTACTTCTCCCACACTTTCTCCATCATCCTCATCAGCATCTTTTTCATCAACTTCTTCACCTTATTCATCTTCTTCTTCACCTTCCTATTATTTTTTTTTTTTTTTTACATTCTTCTTATTCTTATTCAACTATTATTCTTCATATTCTACTTCTTCATCTTCTTCCTATTCTTCATCATATTCTTATTTGTGACAGGCATTCCTGTAGTTGTTATCTATAAAAGTTTGAAGATTATACCTTCCGTTCTGCCTGTCACAAAAGATTTACAACAGAATTTGTCCGCGTTCAGTTTGGCCTGCAGCAGCAGGCATTTTCCAGGGGCACCACGAGGAGGAACGGACTCAACCCCATACACTGCTTAGTCTTCTGCTTATAATTTAGATAATATCATTTGCTCTGATTTTTAGTCTTATGCTTAATGTTCTTCTGCTTTTGGTTTTTCTGCTTCTTGGTCTTCTGTCTCTTGTTGTTCTGCATCTTGGTGGTTGTCTTCATGCTCTTTGTCCTCTTGGTCATCTTCAGGGTCATCTTTTTGGTATTCGGTGTGGTCTTCAGGGTCGTCGTCAGGGAGAGCCAGAGTGAGAACCAAAAACCATTTCCACAAGCTCGAACTTGGAAAAGTAGCAGAAGGTATAAGAAGGCTGAGGAACTGCTGAGAACCAGCTGACGGTACTGGAACGTGGATGGTTAGCAGAAGGAACTAGCGAGGACCAGCTGACGGTGCTGGAACCCGGAGGGGCAGCATAAGGAACAAGAGCCAATGGCACAACCGTGGACCAGCTGATGGTGCTGGAACATGGTTACTAAGCAGGAGGTACCTGTGCTACAAAGCACTACCAAGGACCAGCAGACGTTGCTGGAACTCGGATACCGAGAAGGAGGCACCTAGGCCAAAGGCACTGCCGAGAACCAGCTGACAGTGCTGGAACCCGGATGGGTAGCAGAAGCTACAAGAGTCAATGGAACTACCGAGAACCAGCTGACGGTGCTGGAACCCAGAGTGGCAGCAGAAGGAACAAGAGCCAATGGCACAACCGTGGACCAGCTGACGGTGCTGGAACACGGTTTCTAAGCAGGCGGTACCTGTGCTAAAAAGCACTACCAAGGACCAGCAGACGTTGCTGGAACTCGGATACCGAGAAGGAGGCACCTCGGCCAAAGGCACTGCCGAGAACCAGCTGATGGTGCTGGAACCCGGATGGGTAGCAGAAGCTACAAGAGTCAATGGAACTACCGAGAACCAGCTGATGGTGCTAGAACCCGGATGGGTAGCAGAAGCTGCAAGAGCAAATGGAACTAGCGAGGACCAGCTGACGGTGCTGGAACCCGGATGGGTAGCAGAAGGTACCCATAATAAACAAAGTTGCAAGGCCGCGAGCAGGCCGCAGTTACCGAAACCCACAGTCCAACGGGGTGCTAGTCCTATTGGCACTACAGAACCAGCCTTTATTACCAGAACCCGCAGCCCACATAGGAAGCACCTAAACTGCAGGCACCATATACTCGGCTAACCCGACCACAACACGACAGGACAATGTATTGGTGGCAAAGTGACGTTGACACTCCCTGGAAACAGCAGGCGTGCTGGAACCAGGCTGGGCAGGAGGGAGTACCCGTGCCAAAGACACTTCTGAGCAGCAACTGGCGATGTTGGAGCCCAGGGTCAATCATGCAGCAGGCTGAGGCCTACTTGGAGCAAGTAGTAAATAAGATGTAGTGTGATTTTGGAGGCAGCAGGAGACTTTGTCATCCACACAGCAGGGGAGCAGCTGGCATTACTGAACCCCACTAACACTGGAGTATGTGTTTTTCTCTGTGCAGACGGCACTTACGAGCAACAACTGGCTGTGTTGAAGCCCAGGATCAATCATGGAGCAGGCTGAGGCCTACTTGAAGCAAGTTTTATATCGGTTGTACGCTACTACTGATTGTAACCGTGCTCCACTTAGGCCTCTGGCTCCACTGTCTCTAGTATTTCCCCTGGCCTCCAACCCCGCCAGTTGCTGCTCAGAAGTGGCGTCTGTACAATCCACACTTGTTCCTGTGTTACTGGGGCCCATTCACGTCAGTTGATCCCCTGATAGTAGTGGGAATGTGGACAGAGCAGGAGACATTGCCGGACACACATCAGGGGATCAATTGACGTGAATGGGCCCCAGTAACACAGGAACAAGTGTGGATTGTGCAGACGCCACTTCTGAGCAGCAACTGGCGGGGTGGGAGGCCAGGGGAAATACTAGAGACAGTGGAGCTAGAGGCCTAAGTGGAGCACGGTTAAAAATCTGTAGTAGTTGACTGTGTAGGCAGCAGGAGACTTTGCCGTCCACACAGCAGGGGAGCAGCTGGCGTTACTGAACCCCACTAACACAGGAGCTAGTGTGTTTTTCTCTGTGAAGACGGCACTTCTGAACACCAACTGACGTTGGAGCCCAGGATTAAGCATGGAGCAGGCTGAGGCCTGCTGTTTTTTGAATGTGGAGGCAGCAGGAGACATTGCCGTCCACACAGCAGGGGAACAGCTGACGTTACTGAACCCCACTAACACAGGAGCTAGTGTGTATTTCTCTGTGAAGACGGCACTTCTGAACACCAACTGGCATTGTTGGAGCCCAGGATCAAGCATGGAGCAGGCTGAGGCCTGCTGTTTTTTGAATGTGGAGGCAGCAGGAGACATTGCCGTCCACAGAGCAGGGGAACAGCTGACGTTACTGAACCCCACTAACACAGGAGCTAGTGTGTTTTGCTCTGTGAAGACGGCACTTCTGAACACCAACTGGCATTGTTGGAGCCCAGGATCAAGCATGGAGCAGGCTGAAGCCTGCTGTTTTTTGAATGTGGAGGCAGCAGGAGACATTGCCGTCCACACAGCAGGGGAAGAGCTGACATTACTGAACCCCACTAACACAGGAGATAGTGTGTTTTTCTCTGAAGACGGCACTAATGAACACCAACTGGCATTGTTGGAGCCCAGGATCAATCATGCAGCAGGCGGAGGCCAACTTGCAGCAAGTTTTATATAGGTTGTAGACTACTACTGATTGTAACCGTGCTCCACTATGGCCTGTGGCTCCACTGTCTCTAGTATTTCCCCTGGCCTCCAACCCCGCCAGTTACTGCTCTGAAGTGGTGTCTGCACAATCCACACTTGTTCCTGTGTTACTGGGGCTCAGTCACGTCAGTTGATCCCCTGATGTGTGTCCGGCAAGGTCTCCTGCTCTGTCCACATTCCCACTACTAGTAATGGGAATGTGGACAGAGCAGGAGACATTGCCGGACACACATCAGGGGATCAACTGACGTGACTGAGCCCCAGTAACACAGGAACAAGTGTGGATTGTGCAGACGCCACTTCAGAGCAGCAACTGGCGGGGTTGGAGGCCAGGGGAAATACTAGAGACAGTGGAGCCAGCGGCCTAAGTGGAGCACGGTTAAAAATCTGTAGTAGTGTGACTGTGTAGGCAGCAGGAGACTTTGCCATCCACACGGCAGGGGAGCAGCTGGCGTTACTGAACCCCACTAACACAGGAGCTAGTGTTTTTCTCTGCAGACGGCACTTTTGAGCGACAACTGGCTGTGTTGAAGCCCAGGGATTACAGTTCAGGTGGTAGAAACATGAACACAATAGGAGACCTGGATACTGTTGCCAACCAATTATTTATTCTGGAAGAGGACTGGCAAATTCTGGCGAGATCCAGGCCTTGTTCATTTTCAGAAAAGTTAGCCAGTCAATGCTATCGGAAGATAGTCGCGTGCGACGGTCTGTTAGTACACCACCTGCGGCACTAAAGACGTGTTCCGATAATACACTGGCAGCAGGGCAAGCCAGCACCTCCAATGCATACTGGCTAAGCTCTGGCCATGTATCCAGCTTAGAGACCCAAAACTTGAAGGGGGAAGAGCCATCTGGGAGTACACTGACAGGGCAAGACATGTAGTCTGTCACCATCTTACGGAAACGTTGCCTCCTGCACTCGATTCAACGGTGGTATGAGGCTTTGTAAGTTGTCCCGGTAGTGAGGCTCTAGGAGGGTGTACACCCAATAATCAGCCGTGTTGAGAATGTGGGCGATGCAGCGGTCGTTTCTCAGGCACTGCAGCATGAAATCAACCATGTGCTGCAGACTCCCAACTGCCAAAGAAACGCTGTCCCCTGCTTGAGTCGTCATCTCTGCCTGCTCTGCATAACCCCACCCTCGCTGTACATACTGACTAGAGCATTGTGTACCTCCCTCCTCTGGACAGATGTCTTCCTCCTCCATTGACTCATCCTCACAAAGTGTCCCCTGCCTAGGCCTTTGTGAGGAACCACGTAGGGCAGACTGTCCAGAAGCAGATGGCATTTGTGACTCCTCATCCTCCACCTCTTCCAAAACCTCCTCCCTTAGTGCTTGCAGTGTTTTTTGAAGCAGGGAGATAAGGTGGACAGTCATGCTGACTAGTGCATCATCTGCACTCGCCATCCACGTGGAATCATCGAAGGCACGCAAACCGAGGCAGATGTCCTTCATAGAGGCCCACTCAATGGTGCTGAAGTGTGACCGGCGCACAGCGATTTGTTTGCGCCTGATGCAGTTGGTACTCCATGACTGCTGCCTGCTGCTCACACAACTGCTCCAACATATGTAACGTTGAATTCCACCTGATGGGTAGGTCACATATGATGCGATGTTCTGGAAGGCGTAATCGGCGCTGCAAGGCGCGATCTTGCCGTGCATCAAGATTCGGATAGTCCCTCAGAAAGCTCTGCACGACCAAGTTCAGCACATGTGCCAGACATGGGATGTGAGTGAGGTTGCCTAGGCCCAGAGCTGCCACCAGATTTCGGCCATTGTCACACACTACCAAGCCTGGCTCGAGATTCGCTGGCACAAACCACACGTCACTCCTGCTTGATGGCATTCCAGAGCTCCTGCGCTGTGTGGCTTCGATTCCCCAAAGAAATTAATTTGAGTACGGCCTGTTGACCTTTGGCCACGGCTGTGCTCATTTCAGTCGTAACAGGCTCCTGCAGCGCTGTTTCTGAGGAACTTGAGTAGGAGGAGTCAATGTGTAGAGACTGGAGTCCTGCAATCCGTGGAGTTGGCAGAACACGTACAGCGCCACTCCAGATCTGTACCCGGCTCCACAACATTGACCCAATGGGCAGTTAGGGAAAGGTATCATCCCTGTCCATGGTTACTGGTCCACGCATCGGTGGTCAGGTGGACCTTGCTACTAACGGCGTTTAGTAGTGCATGTTTTATTTTTCCCTCCACATGCTTTTGCAGGGCAGGGACGGCTTGCCTGCTGAAATAAAAGCGGCTCGGCACGGTGTATTGTGGGACTGCCAATGCCATGAAGTTCCGGAAGGTGTCAGTCTCCACCAGCCTGAATGAGAGCATTTCAAGGGCCAGTAATTTGGCAATGCCAGCATTCAGAGCCTGTGCTCAGGGATGGTTTGCCGAGTATGGCTGCCTTTTATCCCATGCCTGTGCTACCGATGGCTGTAGAGTGGCCTGGGAGTGTGAGGATGACTGGGAACGTGGTGCTGTGGGTGGAATGTCACTGGGTCTCTGGACAACAGTGCCAGAGGTTCTTCCTTGGCGATCCTGTGAGGAAGCCGAACCAGCTGTGTGTGAGCTGGAGGAAGAGGCCCCAACATGAGCTGAAGAGGTGGTAGGTGGTGCTGTACGTTGGCCTACTTCTTCAGTGTGTCTGTGTAACTCCACCTCGTGCTTGGTCCGCACATGTTTCCACATATTTGTGGTATTGAGGTTGCTGACATTTTTCCCTCTTTTGACTTTCTGATGACACAGCTTGCATTTGACAAAGCAAATGTCATCTGCAACTGTCAAAAAAGGACCACGCACTGCAAGTCTTGGGAGCGCCCGTTTTGGCTTTTGAAAGAGGAATGCTCCTACCGGGTGCCGAAGTGGAGGCTACAGGCAACCAAGTCTGCCCCCTCCCTCTCCCTCCTGTTTTGGCCGTTCGGGGGAATCTCTTCCTCAGAGCTGCTCCCACCACCTTCCTGTTCCTCACGTCATGATGGGTCAAGGACCTCATCTACACTCCCCTCTTCAAACACCTGCTTCTCCTGGGTTGTCTCGCCAGCACTGTACGCACCAGAAAATGGCACCTGAGTCTCATCATCTGATGCGTACTGAGGTGTGCTGACAATAGGCACTGGCCCACCCGCCTCTTCAGATTCAGAGGGACAAAGAAGTTGCGCATCACTGCATACTCCCTCTTCACATTCTTGAATTCTGCTTGGCTGGCCCCCTCTTTCCAAGCCAACAGATTCAGAGAACAGAAATAGAGACTGATGGCTCCTATCCAGGGCTCTCTGACTGCCTTTGGCTCTTCAGTGCTCTGGCCCTGAGAGGACATGGAAGTCATTGAAGCTGATGCGTTAGCTGCCATCCATCCGACAATGGCTTCAATTTGTTCCTCCCGCAGCAGTGGGGTACGGCGAGGTCCTACAAAGCTGCGCATAAAGGACTGTTGCCTGCTAAAACTGGGGGATGCTGACTCACTGGTGCCCGCAGCAGGCACAGAATCCCCACGTCCTCTCCCTGCAGAATCCCCACGTCCTCTACCTGCAGAATCCCCACGTCCTCTCCCTGCTGAAACTCCACGCCCACGTGCCTTACTCCCTGCCTTCTTCATCTTGGTAGACTGATAAAGATAGGCAGAAAAGTACAAAGGGGGGCTTAGTGTGCTTATTCCATGAAGTGTGTGTGTGGACTACACTTTAATAGGAGGTAATGTGGCCTACACAGCTGTCAAATGTAGTATTTGGTGAACTTTATTTTGTTGCATTTTTTGAAAAAAAACTAAAAGGATGTGACCAAAGATTTGAAAGCGATAATATCACAAACTTTTTGGAGCTATTCCAGTGCAGGCAGGTAACCTACACTGCAAAAGATGAGGCTCCAAAAAATAGGGTAATACTAATCTGGCTGCGGCTGAAGGGCACAAGCCAGAAAAAAGGCTCCTCTAGCTACTTCTATATAGTGTTTGCAACCAACCAATGTAGATGGATACGGATGGATGCACACTAATAGGAGAATAAAAAATGAGCTGCAATAAAAGAAAAATGTGTGAGGCAGTGACGCACACTGAGCGGCCTACAACCAGATGAGCTGCAAGACACACTACTCAGCGTGAGCTGCACTCACACGCAGAAACCTCTCAGACAGCCGTGAACAGTGCAGATAAGTGGGCACTAGCACTGAAAGGCTGCAGAGAGGCTCCGCTGTCTACTCCTATAGTGTTTGCAACCACCGTATATGGATACGGATTGATGCACACTAATAGGAGAATTAAAAATTAGCTGCAATAAAAGAAAAATATGTGTGAGGCAGTGACGCACGCTGAGCAGCCTACAAGCATACGTGCCTGCAGGACACAATACAGCGTGAGCTGCACTCGCACAAAGAGACCTCTCAGACAGCCGTGAACAGTGCAGATAAATGGGTACTAGCATTGAAAGGCTCCGCTCTCTACTCCTATAGTGGTTGCAACCAACGTATATGAATACGGATGGATGCAATTGCACACTAATAGAATGAAAAATTTGCAGCTATAAAAGAAAAAATATGTATGAGGCAGTGACAAGCTGAGCGGCCTACAAGCAGACGTGCCTGCAAGACACACTACACAGCATGAGCTGCACTCACCCAGACCTTGCAGACAGCTGTGAACACTGCTGCAAGGCAAAACAAAGCTACACTTATTGAGAATGTAGCCTGGGTAAAGCACAATATGCTTTTGAAAATCGCTATCACTAACTGTACCTCAGAGTCTTGAACAGCAGCCTGTCCCTAACTGAATTCACAGCAGAGTGAACCAGAAATGGCGGCGGCTTTTATAGTGCATCATGACATCATTTCAGCAGCCAATCACAGCCTTGCCATTAGTTAACATGCCTAACAGGATGTGCCCACACTTCTGAGGATTGTCATTGGCTGAATCAAATCAAACTGGCTCATAGCATTATGGGAACTTCCGATTCCGGTATTCGATATGCTAAAAGTATCGGAACTTAGTATCGGAATTCCGATACAGTGAATATCGGCCGATACCCGATACTTGCGGTATCGGAATGCTCAACACTATCAGTGAGACTACTTCGGACAATGAAGGGCATTTGGGGTTTTTCCAATAGCTAGCGATTTTAATTCTTGTAGCTACAATAATATGTAAAATTACTGTGCGGAACTCATAGGGAAACGAGTCGAGATCAATGGCGAGTAGTGCATGCTGTGCGGTAAGAGACACTGATATACCACAAATTTGAAGTATCAAATGGTTTATAGCTTCCCACAGACTCCTAACATTACCGCGACTCCACATATATGTAATATATCTGCGTCAGGGTTTCCACATCTCCAGCACGTGTCTGGGGAACTGCGGAACATCCCGGACAGCCTATAAGGAGTGAATTACCACCTATATAATTATTTACTTGCATTCTCAAAGTGGTTAGTGCATTTAGATTGGCTTCCAATAATTAAGAAGGATGCCCTCTACTGCTCTGATGTAAATGTGCAATTAAGGTCTTTTTCCCACTTTTGTAAGTATGAAGTTAGTGAGGGGAGGGCATTCTCCAACATACAATCATAGCCTATAGATAATGCCCTAATTTGTAACGTGAGGTTTAACAGTATAGAGTATAGTTTAGATGGTGGAACATGTACCTGCTCCTTCCTTTCAGTCAGAAAGTGCCGAATCTGAAAATATTTATAGAAATCCCTTTGGGGGACATTGTATCTATCCCGCAATGATGAGAAAGTAATTAGTCCCTCATACAAACTCCCAACCGGAGCGGCTCCGGAAGATTTCCTATTTTGGAGGTTGAGGTTCGGGATACAATGCTCCAGTGTCTCTATGGGGGCTGTTAGAAGTGTGGTTTGTATAAGGCCTAGTTTACTATTCAACATTTTCCATAGTTCCAGAGCCGCGTCAACTGTATCTCCATTAGCGATTGTGATGTGATGTGCATGGTAAAAAGCTGAGACGTTGGAGGTTCTCATCAAATGTTTTTCAATTGTTATCCAATGCCGGTCATCATCGTTGTTCCACATAAATCATAATTGTTCGAATAACGTGGCTATGTAGTAACGGACCACCGAGGGGCATCCCAGGCCTCCCTTACTCATAGGGATGTAAAGCGTATCCGCTTGGACCCTGGATTTTTTCTCTGGCCAAATATACTGTATTTTAAGATCATTGCTTGGATCTCTTTTAATATTTTCATTGGGAATATGATGGGGAGATTGCGGAACAGATACAATATCTGTGGGAGAATTAACATTTTAACTGACGCTATCCTGCCCAGCCATGATAGTTCATGATTCTTCATACGTAACATGTCTGTCTGGATTTTCTTCTTCAGAGCCTCATAGTTTAATGATAGCCATTTATCTGCTGATAGTGTAACCGAAATACCCAGGTGCTCAATACTATCATTCCCCCATTTAAGAGGATATTTATCCTGAAATATTTTTGGATACACTACAAATGGGGTTAAATTTAATACCTGACATTTAGACATATTGAGCTTATAATATGATATTTTAGTGTATGATTCGATTATTTGCATTGCTGCCGGTAACGACTGTGGGATTTGTTAACGCTAGGATGATATCGTCTGCAAATAATCTGATTTTGTGTTCCGTTTAATTCACCTGGATCCCTGATACTGTTGAATGTAGCCTAATTTTTTCCGCTAGAGGTTCAATCACCAAAGCAAATATAATGGGTGATAACGGACACCCCTGTCTCGTCCCATTGGTAATAAAAAACCTATCCAACATCATTCCCGAGATAGAGACTGACGCTGATGGGTGAGAATATAACAGAGTAATTGCCTTAAAAATACTACCCTTAAATCCGAACCTGGTTAAGACCTCAAACAAATATCCCCAATGCACCCGATCGAACGCCTTTTCCGCATCCAATGATAGGAGCAGAGAAGGCGTCCGATTCCCCCTCGCCACATGAATGAGATTAATCATTCGTCTGGTAGCGTCCAATGTCTGTCTAGATTTAATAAAGCCGATCTGATCCCAGTGCACCAGGGAAGGGATTATATCAGAGATTCTATTTGCTAAAATTTTGGAGTACGGCTTGAGGTCTGTGTTTAAAAGGGAAATTGGCCTAAAATTATTTGGATGGTCGGGTGATTTGCCTGGCTTAGGGAGGGGAACTATGGTCGATTGTAACATTTCGTCACGTATTTTGCCCGTTTCGAATATGTTTTGGAAGACTAATAATAGATGTGGGGACAAAATTTGGTAGAATAACTTCAAGTGTTCATTGGTTATACTATCCGGTCCTGGGGATTTGTTATTTTTGGTTGCTTGAATGGTTTGTTGGATTTCTTTTTGGCTTATGGGTTGGCTTATTACCATCAGTTTATCTTCTGGGATTTGGGGTAGGGATATGCTGTTCAAAAAATTATTGATTAGATCCGCATTTGGTTGTGGGGTCAGATTATCGCTCTCGAGATTATAGAGAGAATAATATTTTGCGAAGGTATTCGAAATTTCTTTAGGGTTGTAAATTTTATTCTTTTGGGATTCTTGTATATGGGCTATTTTTTGCTTTGTTAATCTCGCTTTGATCTTATTGGCTAGTATTTTACTCGCCTTATTCCCTTGCCAATAATATTTTGCTTTGTTTCTCCAAGTTATGCTCATTTATATTGGAGTAGCGGATATAATTCATACCTTGCCTTTTGTAGTTTCCCATATACCATGGGTGAAGGATTCTGTTTATGGGTGTTCTCCGCATTCTTAATTTTTTGTGTTGAGCTGCTATCTGTATTAGTCGCCGTCTTATATAGGCGAGGTCACTTGGGATTTGATGTTATCTGAGGATGTTAGAAAGTTATTAATTCTCCAAGGGGAATAATTTACATTATTGTACATCTCTTTAATTTGGCAAGTTAGAGGGGCATGGTCCGACCAGGTTATGTTTCCAATTTTGGCTGACTATATTCTGCAGGAGCCATTTATCCACTACCATTAGATCTATTCTTGAATATATTTTATGTGGGTGGGAGTAATACGTATAATCCCGCTCAGAAGCGTGAAGGACTCTCCACGCGTCATACAATTCTTCTGACTCTGGATAGGAAAAATGTGGTCAGACAATCCGTGCTGCGAATCACTAAAAACTCAGATTATTAATACAGTTGTCTTTATTCTACGCATTTCAGAGTCTCACAGAACTCCTTCCTCAGGAAAAAAACCATTTTTTTTTTTTTCATCTGCACACCGGATAATGCACTATTGCGCTATCTCTTTTACAGCAATCTTACAATTCTTCTGACATGAGACACTGAGATAACGCGTGGGACTAGGGTTTTTTCTTCGAGCACCAGGATTTGTCTATACTAGGGATTGGAGTCATGTTAAAAACCCCAAAAATTAGCAGGGATCCTTGTTTTATATTAATTTAGTTATAAGCTCTTTATTGAAGGTGATTTGACCTGAATTGGGTGCGTATATGGATGTGATTGTATACACTTTATTATTGATATTGCATATTAATATTACATATCTGCCTTCTTCATCTAGAACCCTATCAATAAGTTGGAACGCTGTAGTATCTTTTATTGCGATCGCTACACCTCTCTTCTTTTTCGCCGCATATGACACACAGTTATAGGGATAGTTTCTATGTTGTAATCTATGCCCATCTTCACGGTTTAGATGTGTTTCTTGGACACATAATATGTCCGCCTTAAGTTTCTGGGCTTCCTTCCAAAGTAACGATCTTATATAGGGGCTATTTAGACCTTTTGCATTGATGCTTGAAATCTGAAATACCATCGGTTACAGTAGTAAGTAAAGGAATCAATAAGTCACCAAATATGGGGCAATAATTGGGAAAATGAAGGGGTTAAGGTTATTAACAACAACTATAACAAGTACAACTTGTACAACTCAGAGTCCGGTTCTATGTGAACCAACTGGATACTCGTTCCTATCCGGTATTGGGGGGGTGAGAATAGAGAAAAGAAAATATTCTCATGTCCCTTCAACCTGCCAGCAAAACAAAAAAAAAATACTAGCAGTGGGGTGTCCCGGCATAGGCACACGGGCCACATATAGTCACAGTATACTTGCGTGGGGATTAGGTCCATTCTTTGCTCAGCGTCGGGGGTCTCTTCTTTAGCGGGAGCTAGTGTCTTCATCCACTGACGCCAGGGACCGCTCCTGGAGCAGGGTCATGGCCTCTCTGGGGGACACAAGGATGTGAGTGACTCCGTTCTTCATCACGATGAGCTTTACCGGATATCCCCACTTGTAGGTGATATTGTTGTCCCGTAGAATCTTGGTTGCAGATGAAAATTCCCACCTCCTCTTCAGGGTGGTTGCGGACAAATCTGTGAAAGCCAAGATGCTCTGAAATCTTTCTGGAAGATCCTGCTTTGTTGTCGCTGCCCTCGTCCCTGCCTCCTTGAAGTGGTAGAAGTGCAGCCTGGCTATCACGTCCTGTGTTGTGGAACTGGGAGCCGACTTTGGCTTAGGGATCCGATGCGCCCTGTCAATCAGCAGGTCTCTTTGATCCGCCGAAGGCACTAGGGTTGTGAAAAAGTGTGTTAGAAACTCCTTTAAGGCCTCCGCTATCACACTCAGGGATTCCTCTGAAGCGCAAGTTATTGCGCCTGGAACGGTCTTCTAAGTCTGCAAGCTTTAGTTTTAAGGCCATGATTTCTTCATCCGCTTCATTATGCGCATCCACAAGATAGTTATGCGCTGTAGTATATTCTTCCAGTTTCCCCTCTGTGTGAGGTTCTGTCGCCAATCTGCGTAATTTCTTTATATAGCGCAGTGAAAGCCATTGTAATATCAGTATGAATGGCTTTTTTCTGGTCTCCCAGCAGGGATCTGAGTGTGGCTACAGTGACTGGGGTAGAATTGGAGTCTTTAATAGGAGATTGTGAGGGGATGGTCAGGGCTGTGCTTTGTAACTGTAGATCATGAGGCTTTGGACCTCCAGCACTTTTAGCAGGGGAGAGGAGCAGGGACTGCAGCGTTGGTGAGAAGTTCTGTGCGACCAGGGTGTTTGCAGCTTTATTGGGGGTGTGGGGCTGGTGGTGTGCTTTTTCAGTGTGCGGCTCTGAGCTCTGCTGCACACTGTTACTGCTCCTGCTGCTGCCGGCGGCCACGTGGTGAGAGTCGTGGCCGCCATCTTGGATCCGACTGCCCGCTGCCTCAAAGACCTGGACCTTGCCTGGAGCCTGCTCCCTCCTCCCCCGCATCATTCTTACTGCGCTCTGATCTCCGGTGCCTCCGCCACTCCTGCCTCCTGAATTGGCCTCCGGTAACCCTCCTGCGCTTTGAGCCGCTTATTTACTGCTGGTGGCTGGGGAGCACGGGCCGCACACGTCCACTCAGCTCCACATCCGGTCACGCCCCCCCCAAAATATGATTTTTAAATTGTACGGCTGTACGTTATAAACTTATGTGAAGCCCTTGGGGGTTCAAAGTTGTCACCACATATCTAGATAAGTTCCTTGGGGGGGTCTAATTTCCAAAATGGGGTCGGCTCTCCAAACGTGATATGGCGTCCGATCTCAATTCCAGCCAGTTTTCTGCTGAGAAAGTCAAACAGGCGCTTCTTCCCTTCTGAGCTCTGCCAGGCGTAGAAACAATGGTTCCCCCAACATATCAGGTATCGGCGTACGCAGGACAAATTGCACAATAACTTTTACAGTCCAATTTCTCCTGTTTCAAAAAATTCCTGTGCGTACCTTGAGGGATGCAGTTTTTAGAATGGTGTCACTTTTGGGTATTTTTTTATCATATAGACCAGGGGTAAGGAATCTTTTCTGCCAAGGGCCATTTTGATATTTATACCATCCTTCGGGGGCTGTACAAACTCCGCCCACAAAGTATATCCTGACTCTGGGACTGGTGTCAGGACTTAATCTTTCATTGCATGCCCTTCAGTGTTCAGTAGTGAACACTGCGTGTGTGTGCTAACAGAGCAAGAAGAAAATAATGAGCTGGTGGCAGTCAAAATACAACTCCCTGCCAAAGCAATGCAGTCCCTGAGAATCTGTCCAGGAGCTGGATAAAAGGTCATTAAGGGCCGTAAATGGCCCTGGGGCCTGAGGTTCCCCACCCCTGATATAGACCCTTCAAAGTGACTTCAAATGTGATGTGGTACCTAAAAGAAAATGGTGTTATAAAAATGAGAAATTGCTGGTCAACTTTTATCCCTTTTAACTTCCTAAAAAAAAAAAATTGTTCCAAAATTGTGCTGATGTAAAGTAAACGTGGGAAATGTTACTTATTAAGTTTTTTGTATGCCGTATCTCTGTGATTTAAGGGCATAAAAATTGAAAGTTGGAAAATTGCAAAATTTTAAAAATTTTCGCCAAATTTCCATTTTTTTCACAAATAAACGCAAGTTATATGAATGAAATTTTACCACTAACATGAAGTACAATATGTCACGAGAAAACAATGTCAGAATCACCGGGATCCATGGAAGCGTTCCAGAGTTATTACCTCATAAAGGGACAGTGGTCAGAATTGTAAAAATTGGCCCGGTCATGAACGTGCAAACCACCCTTGGGGGTAAAGGGGTTAAACCTTCTAAAATGCTAAGGCCTCTTTCACACTTCAGTGTTTTGTGTCAGTTATAATCCGCCAAAAAGGCGGAGAAGCGGATCCGTTCTTAACTGATGTGAACGGATGGCACAGGAGAGAGAGAGAGAATTTAGTGTCAACATTATGGCGGATCCTCACAAAAACGGATGCAACGGATGGCAATCCATCAAAATCCGCCAATAATGGAAGTCAATGGGGAAAAAACGGATCCGCAAAAAAAATTGCGGATCCGTTTTTTTCAAAACTTGGCGGATTTTGACTGATTGTAAAAAACGGAAGTGTGAAAGAGGCCTAACAGAATGAAATAACAGTTTACAAATGGTGCTGATGTAAAGCAGACATGTGGAAAATGTTATTTATTATTGTTTTATTGTTTTTCTGTGGTATGACTATCTGGATAAAAAAGATAATCATTCAAAGTTTGAAAATTGCTATTTTTTATTTTTTTGTCAAATATTTTTATTTTTTTTATAAAGAAACACAAAATATTGACCTAAATTTACTATTATAATAAATTATAATGTGCCACGAAAAAACAATCTCAAAATCACTGGGATTTGTTGAAGAATTCCAGAGATATTACCATACAAAGGGATACTGGTCAGATTTAAAAAATGTAGCCCTCTCACTAAGGGGTTAACAAGCTTGTGGCCATCCCCAGAGTAGAGCTATAGGAGGGTAGCTTGGTACCAGAGCAGGTGAGACATCGTTGGCCAAGTATCGACATCCAGACTTTGCTAGTTAAGACCCAGCGCCCAGACATTGCCTGTCAAGACCCAAAGCTCAGACTCCCGTAGGTCAAGCACAGAAAGTCAGATGCTGATTGTTGGATGGGATGAAGCTTCTGTCATGCTGAAGAGAAGCCTTGGGTGAATCAGGACATTACTTCCAGCGCAGATGTACGGTACAGGGTGTGGACGGAGGCTGCGATTCAGAGAATGAAGGAAGCCAGCGAGATTATACACTGGGTATCGATTGACTCTCCTGGGACTTATGGCAGTTGTTGTAATCACTAGAGGTGCCAAAACAAATATATGGCAGTGACAGGCCTAGTACTGGGAGTGACCTCTGTTAGGTTGAGGCATACAGGCCATGTTAGTCGTCTACATGCTAATAAGGATGATGTATGTTAATAGAGCATTAATAAGGTATTGTATGTAATGTAGAAAGTGTCATAACATACTGTACCTTTATTCCTGTTTTTAAAGAAAACAGGAAAAGTCAGCTCACCAACGACGAAAACACCTGTTCGTTCCTACAGCATTGTTATTACTTACTAGATTAAGGCCCGATGCTATCGCATCGGGAGGATAGTGATGTAGCGTTGACCATGTGTTATGTGGCACTGTGAGCAGCACACCTTGAGAAGGAGATGTGGTGAACAGCCATCCTGCCTATCTCTTTAGCTGTTCACAAAAACCCGGCCCTGTTAAAAGAGGAAATAACATATCTCAGCAGCAAATATGATGCTGGACCTTGACATCCGGGTTCATATCACCAAATGAAAGAATTTTGATGATACACATCTCCCCTTTTATACTTCATGTGTGTTACATTTACACATAATTCTCAATATTACTGTATCACACCAATGTTTTTATTTGGATAGGATATTTACATAGTGAGCCTCAAGAGGGACAGTATTACTGACGTATGTAAAGTGCTATTGAAATAATAGTACTCAATAAATAAATAAAAATTTTATTATTATTACCTAAGTTATGTAGGTATGTGTTAGCTATGTAGTTGAAATCTACGTATCGGTGCCTAAATTTTTTTTGTTTTTGTATTATTTTTTTTAATCTATATATACCTATATGTTTTTATGGATTTAAATATGTCTATGACATATATGTGAAAGAGATAATTAGTGTATGATATATCTATCTGCTTAGAATATATATATAACATATATCAAGCTATGTATAGAAGTCTATCTATATCTATTTAGAATGTAACTCATTTATATATCTATCTATCCATTCCAGGACCAACTTAAATAGTTTAAAGTAAAACATTTTTGTAAACGACATTTCTAGTGAAGATTTTTGGGCTATTAGGTATTATCTTCCAAAAGGTAGGGGATAAAACAAGGGGAACTGCTACCTTGGATCTAATCCTTATAAACAGGGAGGAAATGGTTGAGGAGGTAAAAGTGGCTGGGACCCTAGGAGGTAGCGACTATGCTATTTTAGAATTTTGGATAACTAGAGGAGGAAGACCTGTGAAGACTCAGACGTCAAGGTTAGATTTCAGAAAGGCAGATTTTAAGGGATTCAGAAAGAGAATTGGAGGGATCCAATGGCTGGATATCCTTAAAGACAAAAATGTCCAGGAAGGATGGGAAATCTTGAAAAATGAAATTCTCAAAGCACAAATGTTAACAATTCCGAAAAGAGGGAAGAATAGGAAGCATTTAAGGAAACCAGGATGGATGAACACAGAACTTAAGCACATGCTTAAAAGGAAGAAAAAAATGTTTATAAAATGGAAAGAGGGAGGCATATCTAAAGAAGAATATAATGCTGTCTGCAGAACCTGCAGGGCACAAATCAGGTTTTCTAAAGCTGACAATGAATTGAGGCTTGCAAGAGATGTCAAAAGCAATAATAAAGGATTTTGGGGGTATGTCAAAAGTAAAAGAAAAGTCAAAGATGCTATAGGATTTTTACAGGATGAAAATGATGAAATGGTAAGACAGGATGTTGAGAAGGCAGAACTTTTAAATTCCTATTTTGCATCTGTTTTCTCTCAGAAAGGAAATGTAACATCAACTGTTCTTCACTGTCCTATTAAGGGAATAGAAGAATCCAGGATATCTATAAACAGAAAGATAGTGAGGAAACACTTAGCTAACCTAAATTAATTCAAGTGTCCAGGTCCAGATGAATTACACCCCAGAGTACTGAAGGAGATAGCAGAAGAAATTTTTGAACCCCTCTCCATAATCTTTGAAAATTCTTGGAGAACAGGAGAAGTCCCAGAAGACTGGAGAAGAGCAAATGTTGTTCCTATCTTCAAAAAGGGGAAGAAGGTGGACCCAGGCAACTATAGCCGGTGAGTCTGACTTCTATACCAGGAAAGATCTTTGAACAAATTATTAAACAACATGTATGTCAGTACCTGGATAAGAATGAAGTGATTAAACAGAGTCAGCATGGGTTTGTAACTAATAAGTCATGACAGACTAACTTAATTTCCTTCTATGACAGAATCACTGATAGGGTGGATCAAGGAAATGCTGTAGATATAGTATATCTTGACTTCAGCAAAGCATTTGACAAAGTATCTCATACAATCCTTATTGAAAAAATGACTAAGTATGGAATGGACAAGGCAACTGTTAGGTGGATTCATAACTGGCTTAGTGATCGGACCCAAAGAGTGGTCGTAAATGGCTGCACATCCAGTTGGAAGAATGTCTCAAGTGGGGTACCACAGGGCTCTGTCCTGGGCCCTTTATTGTTCAACATCTTTATCAACGATTTAGATGAAGGAATTGAGGGTAAATTAAATTTGCTGATGACACAAAGCTAGGAGGGATAGCTAATACTAGAGAAGAGAGAGAGGATTCAAAAAGATATAAATAAACTGGAGAAGTGGGCAGCAACTAACAGAATGGTTTTTAACAGGGAAAAATGCAAAGTACTATATCTGGGCAATAAAAATGAAAAAAGCATATACAGAATGGGAGGAATAGGGCTAAGGAACAGCACATGTGAAAAAGACTTGGGTATACTAATAGATCACAGACTGAATATGAGTCAACAGTGTGATGCAGCAGCAAAAAAGGCAAATGCAATTCTAGGATGTATTAACAGAAGCATACAGTCTAGATCACGTGAAGTCATTATTTCCCTCTACTCCTCTTTGGTCAGACCTCATCTGGAATATTGTGTCCAGTTTTGGGCACCACATTTTAAAAAAGACATCAACAAACTGGAGCAGGTTCAGAAAAGAGCGACCAGAATGGTGACCGGTCTGCAAACCCTGTCTTATGACGAAAGGTTGCAGGAGTTGGGAATGTTTAGTTTGCAAAAGAGAAGACTGAGAGGAGACTTAATAGCTGTCTAAAAATATCTCAAGGGCTGTCACATTGTAGAAGGATCAACTTTATTCTCATTTGCACAAGGAAAGACTAGAAGCAATGGGATGAAGCTGAATGGGAGGAGACACAGATTAGATATTAGAAAAAACTTTTTGACAGAGTGATCAATGAGTGGAACAGGCTGCCACGAGAAGTGGTGAGTTCTCCTTCAATGGAAGTCTTCAAACAGAGGCTGGACAGACATCTGACTGGGATGATTTAGCGAATCCTGCTTTGAGCAGGGGGTTGGACCAGATGGCCCAGGAGGTCCCTTCCAACTCTACGATTCTATGATTCAATTGTCCTTGAAGTGGTGTATCCACCACTTTGACCCTAACGTTGCTGCGTTGCTTTACTCGGGAGAATGCAACATACAATTGTCCATGGGCAAATAAAGGTTCGGGCAAAAAAATGTCAACTCGATTGAGGGTCTGTCCTTTTGATTTGTTAATGGTCATAGCAAAAGCAGGTTTTAGAGGAAACTTGACGTTTTAATTTAAAAGGTAACCCAGTTTCTGAAGGACACAAATCGATGTGTGGAATAAATACAATGTCTCCTTCAGCTGAGCCAGTAATAACTTTAGCCTGTATGATGTTGCGGAATAAGGCAGTGACAATGAGGCGAGTGCCATTGCGGAGACCTTTCTTGGTGTTTAGGTTTCTTAATAGCATCACAATGGTGCCAATTTTAAGTTTTAAGATATGCGATGGCATTCCTAATGGTGTCAGAGAGTTTAAAAATTCAACTGGGTAGTTTTCACATTCCTCTGCCTCATCAGCATCGACAGAATCATCACTTGTATATACAGTATAATCACCACTGATGCGATCCATTACTTTACAGTTCAGAAAGTCTACGTCCTCATTTTTTGGACATAGTATAGCATGTGATGCAGCAGTGTTGAGGCTTTGTTTGTCATTAACATCAATGCAAATATGGTCTCCAAAGATCTCGGTTACTATAGAGCCAGTGCAAAGCATGTCTGGAGGAATTTCAATGACATCCTCTCCAAGGTTATGTTCATTAGACAGCTCACCATTTCCAAGTTTAAGCAACCAAGTGCTGTATTCAGGATCAGTGGAGCGCATGCTGTTGATCAGCGGTAGTCTGGTAAAATGTTGCCAATGTTGTGAATATTTAATGCAGGAATCTACAATGTCTATTCTTGTTCCATGAGCGGTGACGGGAAGACATTGTTCTTGGAGGAGACTTCAGACAATTACTTTACCTCCAAACGGTGTTTTATTTTTTTCAGCAACATTTGTTGTCATGATGTCACGTAGAAGTCTATCACATTCAATGCATGTTTTTGGACCATAGTGCACTCATCAATAATAAAAAGTTTTGTACTCTGTAAATGTTTTCCTGCATTTGTATCGTTTTTAATCCTGGAAACGGATGTTTCGTTGATCGGAATAGGTATGCCATATAGAGAGTGGATTGTTCGGCCTCCTTGTATCAAGATAGCTGCTATTCCTGTAGTCGCTGCATGTGAGACAATTTCTCCTTGGCCTCTTAAATGATGTGTAAGTAGATGGTATAGGTAGGTCTTTCCACTGCCACCAGGTCCGTCGAGAAAAAAGCACTTTGGTGTTAAACTGCTATTTTGTAAAGCTTCAGTAATGACATTATAGGCAAAAAGTTTCTCCTGATTAAGAGTTTCATCTCTGCAGATTTTTTTAACTCATAATCCTTATCATATTGTTTAAGGAGGTGTTTAATATTTTTTGCTGGGCGTGGTAAATTGAAATCAGCAAAAGTTTTTCCATGGACTATGAGGACATCTTGGACATCTTTCATAGCATATCCTTCACAATTGATACACTCTTCAGTGTCGCTGTGGTAGGTATGACAGTAGTCTTGTAAAAAATGGTCCGTAAATTCATTCCACAATTCAAGTGGATTACTGGGGGTGCCGAAAATACAGATATATGCAAACATGTCTCTAAGTTGGGAAGGCATGTTAAGAATGCAAGCATCTCTTAAAGTATGTCTCCAGATGCTATCATCGAATAATAATCCGAGTGCTAACGCAGCATCCTTAAAGGTTTCATGCATAACTCCATTGACGGTTTTAATGCTGTCAAAACTGGTAGCAGCTTTTACATGCAGTAACAAACGTAAATAATAGTGTTCTTGGTCGTTCACACTAACAGAATACATTCTTCCAATAACTGTGAGACCCCCTCGTTTTCTTCGTTCCCATGTGCCTTGTTTCCAAACGTAGTGTTCTGGAATTTCGCGGTAGAAATAGTTATGTGCATTGTGGTCGATCTTATTAAGGTTGAAATACGCCATAAGTGTAGAATTGGAATTGAGCTTTTGATGGATGTTGTCTGCAGAGTCATTCTCATGAAAATAGAGTGGTTGAGAATTAGGCAGATGTACAGCTAGGCGAATGATGGCATTAGATTGTTTATGCATAGGAAAAGCAAATATCCGCCACGCAGCCTCAGGTGCACTAACATATCTGGTATCCGTAAATTGGTGTGTTTCATCATGTTGATGTTATTTTGGGAAATTTCAAGGTTGGCTTTGCCATGTCCATTGTAAACGTATTTAAATAAATATTTTACACTTTGAATGGAAGCACATATTTCTACATTAATATGGCACTTGTATTTGGTGAGTAAAAATGGGTTATATGGAACTACCCATTGTATTGTAAGGGTTCCAATGGATTGTAATGAATAAGAAAATGCTCACACAAGAATTGAATTTACTAAATTGATTTACTATATAAATGATAAGATTAAAATATAAAACTATAAATACATATGCATTAATCAGAAACAGGCATTCATACATTACATTATTCAGATAGTCTCATCTCGGTGTCCTCTCTGGTCTGTCACATCTCTTTTTCTGTGTCTCTCTTCTCATCTACCCTCCTTTTATCCCCCCCAAAAGCATTCAAATGTGTCTTCTTTGATCTATCCTTGAATGCTAATGAGAAAGTCCCCTGACCAAATCACATCCTTGGGAATGTTTACACACCCAATCTAATTATGACAACGAAGGTCTTTTGTTGGTAGATAAGTGTAAGCCAGTTATTTGTTCTGCTTGGACAATTTGACCATCTGGTTGAAACAAGTTTCAATGACCTTCTAGGAAGGTTCAAAGAGCTGAATATATATATATATATATAGTACAACTGATTGAAATTATATGAATAGTTGGTATTATTTAATTGGAGTGTTGAAACCATTAAAAATAAATCATAGTATACATTCCACCCCTTGGTTTCAATCACTTTAATTAATTAACCTGCCACTAAACTATACCATTTATCATTATTTGCATTGCTCGTATATAAATTTATTTATTTGCTACCAATAGAAAACCGCTTGGTAAAAAATAACATCCTGGGCTTAAAACGGAACAAAAACAACATTGGACCAGCAGGTACTGAAATATCAAATGTCTGTAGAAATCTTTCTTCGGATCTTCTTGACCGCAATTTTTAAATGGGTCTCTGTTGCAGGGAAAGCACGGGGATTATTATGCCCTCATCACTTTGGGGTGACCACTACTTTCCCTGGTTAGCAAAAGAACAGACTCTAAAGAGCAATCTGTCCCTGCCCTTCATGACATTAACCCCTCGGTGCAGGTGTCCAATGACTGAGCATAAGAGTCCTTTCATCTATTGCTGCAGCTGATCAGGGCCTCACTTTATATGCCATTTGCATCAGCTGGCAGTCATGAGGATTCACCCTGGTTGACGGTTCAGTATCATCCGGGCTCAGTCTCAGCGCTCAATTGGACATCTTCAGTCTACACACAAGACACAGCCTGCACTGAGGGAAAGTGAAATTCACAATCATACTTGAAAGTTCCAAAGTCTTGGCAGAGCTAACTCAGTCCAAAGCAACAATCCAAAATAACTCAGTCCATGATATATTCACAGTCCAAGATAGATTAACTTGTTCAATATAACTCAGTCCTGTTGGCTTGTTTTCCACCCCTTGATCAAACGACTCAAACAAAATTACTGTAAGTTTGTTGGTCCAAATTGTGCCCAGAATGACCTTTGAAATTTTCTACTGTACCAAATATTTCTACTCTCGATAATACTACATAAAATATATATCATATTTGTATGGCCTTATACACTGATCAAACACATCAAATTCATGTCAATCACATTTGCATAAGAACGATGATCTTACCAGTACAATCATGTTCATGGAGATCACAAAATAATGTTACTACTAATCAGAATCAGTACAATTACATGTTAAGGAAAACCGAACCCAAACCAATTTGCTATTAACCCAATTCTAGCAAATTATTATTTTTACATAATATACACATTACATCAACACACACTCTCTGGCTAAACCTAAATGCATTCATTCAGTAAGCAGGAGAGATTCTCATTTATATATAGACAAACACACACTTTGGTGTTATGATTGAGTCACCGTAGGAGGCAAAAACAGAAATGCTAGCTAAGTCCAGAAAACCAGAGAGGTTGGCAGCTATCTGATTGCAGACCCCTGATCCTATCACAACAACTAACAGTAGCCGTGGGGGTTCCTACGATGCCCTAGACCCCTCCATCACAGCCGGAGAATTAAATAGGCCTAAAGAAAGAAAGGGGAAATCTAAACTGCCCCAGAGCAGACCCCAAAGCAATAGGCAGCCCCCAACATCTGACGGTGAAGCAAGATGAAAACACTAACACAGACAGAAAGATAGACTGAGCAAAGACGGGGCCCAAGCTAACTAGATAGGAAAGGACAGGAAGGCTGCTGTCTGCAATCCATGAAAAACCCTATGAAAATAAGAACCAACAGACTGACAGTGAAAAAGACCCTGAAGACGCTAGGCTTCAAAAAAGCTATGTCAGTACTCAGGAATATTCTGAAGACAGAGCAACCGGCAAAAGGAGATTCAGCTCACCCAGCAGGGAATGGCAGAATCCTGAAAAGCAAGCAAAACAAAAGACAAATGCTAACAGGCAAAGCAGAAAACTTAGCTTTAGAGGAGCAGGAATCAGACAGGTGTCCTAGAAGTCCACAGAGAAATCACCCGCAGGGCAGAAGGGCGTCGGCAACCTTATATCCAGTCAGTGACTCCACTCAGCCAGTCATCCTCATTAGGCTCAGGTGCCTGATATGGGAGTTCACCAGACCTCAGTGACGAAGGGGAAAATGAACTCACAACAGTACCTCCCCCTTGAGGAGGGGTCACCGAACCCTCAACCACGCCACCAGGGCGATCAGGGTGAGCCCGATGAAAGGCACGCACCAATCTTTTGGCATGATTATCAGAGGCAGAGACCCAGGAATTATCCTCCTGACCATAACCCTTCCACTTAACAAATACTGGAGTCTCTGTCTAGCCAGACGGGAATCCAATATTTTCTCTACCTCATATTCCATGTTACCTTCAACCAATACAGGGTCTGGAGGTGCCACCCCAGGAACAACTGGTTCAACAAACCTCTTCAACAAGGACTTATGGAACACATTATGGATTTTAAATGTGACAGGAAGAGCCAAACGAAAAGAGACCGGATTAATAATCTCAAATCTTGTAAGGTCCAATAAATCTAGGCTTAAACTTAGGAGAAGCCACCTTCATAGCAATATTTTTTGATGATAACCACACCATATCACCAATCTTAAACTGGGGACCAATGGTCCTATGTCGATTGGAAAACCGCTGGGCCTTTTCCTGGGAGAGAGATAACTTATCCACCACTTGGTCCCAGATCTGGTGCATTCTCTCCACCACAGTGTCAACACCTGGGCAGGTAGAAGGCTCCACCTGCCCTGAAGAAAATCAAGGATGAAACCCAAAGTTACAAAAAAAAGGTGACATCAAAGTGGCAGAACTAGCTCTATTATTTAAAGCAAATTCGGCCAAGGGCAAAAATGAAACCCAATCATCCTGATCAGCGGAAATAAAACATCTCAAATACGACTCCAAGTTCTGGTTTGTTCTCTCTGTCTGCCCATTGGTCGGAGGGTGAAAAGCAGAGGAGAAGGACAACTGAATTCCCAGCTTGGAACAGAAAGTTCTCCAAAATCTAGACACAAACTGAACTCCTCTGTCAGATACAATGTTCTCAGGAATCCCGTGTAAGCGAACCACCTGTTGCAAAAACAGGGGGACCAACTCAGAGGAAGATGGCAACTTAGGGAGTGGTACAAGATGAACTATCTTAGAGAACCTATCACAAATCACCCAAATAACAGTCATTCTTTGAGAGACCGGCATATCAGAGATGAAATCCATTGAAATATGGGTCCATGGCCTCCTGGGGACCGGCAAAGGCATCAACAACCCACTAGAACGAGAACAAGATTTAGATCGGGAGCAAGTCCCACAGGACTGCACAAAATTCCTGACATCATGAGACAAGGTGGGCCACCAAAAAGAGCGACTCACCAGCTCTCTAGTACCAAAAATACCTGGATGACCAGCCAATGCAGAGCAATGAACTTCAGACATCACTCTCTTCTTCCACTGGTCAGGAACATACAACTTTCCACTGGGACAATGCTCAGGTTTGTCCTCCTGGAACTCTTGCAGAGCACGTCTCAAATCGGGCGAGATGGCAGAAAGCACTACCCCTTCGCCTAAGATGGTAGCAGGCTTGAACACCACAGGAGAATCAGCAAAGAAACTCCTAGAGAGGGCGTCTGCCTTGACATTCTTAGTTCCAGGAAGAAAAGAGACCACAAAATCAAAACGTGTAAAAAACAAGGCCCACCTAGCCTGTCTAGGGTTCAAGCGTTTAGCCGACTCTAGGTAAATCAAATTCTTGTGGTCAGTGAGGACCACAACTTGATGTTTAGCTCCCTCCAACCAATGTCTCCACTCCTCAAATGCCCATTTCATGGCCAACAGTTCCCGATTCCCCACATCATAGTTACGTTCAGATGGAGAGAACTTTCGGGAAAAGAAAGCACAGGGATTCATTTTAGATGTTACAGGATCCTTTAGGGACAAAACAGCTCCTGCACCAATCTCAGAAGCATCCACCTCTACCATGAACGGGAGTGAGACATCAGGTTGCCGCAAAACCGGGGCGGAGGTAAATCTTCGCTTCAGCTCCTGAAAGGAAGCAACAGCCTCCGGAGACCAATTCAACACATCAGCACCCTTCTTAGTCAGATCAGTCAATGGCTTGGCAATACTAGAAAATTTTGCTATAAATTTCCAATAAAAATTAGCAAAACCCAAAAACTTCTGGAGGGCCTTCAAAGAAGTGGGCTGAACCCAATCATAAATGGATTGTACCTTGGCCGGGTCCATTTCAATAGTTGACGGAGACAAAATAAATCCCAAAAATGAAATCCTCTGTACTCCAAAAAGGCATTTCGATCCTTTGACATACAGGGAATTCTCCCTCAAGATCCGGAACACAGTCCGAATATGTTCCACATGAGAATCCCAATTCTTGGAGAAGATCAAAATATCATCCAGATAGATAATCAAAAATTTATCGACAAAGTCTCGGAACATATCGTTCATGAAGCACTGGAAGACAGAAGGGGCATTAGTGAGCCCAAAAGGCATCACCAGGTACTCAAAATGTCCCTCCGGAGTATTAAACGCCGTCTTCCATTCATCCACCTGCTTAATGCGGATAAGATTATACGCCCCCCTGAGGTCAAGCTTGGTAAACCAGCAAGCACCTCTAACTCTAGAGAATAGATCCGAAATCAGGGGTAACGGATACTGATATTTAATAGTAATTTTATTGAGGGCACGATAATCAATACAAGGCCTTAAAGAACCATCCTTTTTGGCCACAAAAAAAACGGCACCTAAGGGTGAAGAGGATGGTCTAATATGACCCTTCTCTAACGCCTCCTTAATATAGGACCGCATAGCCTCGTGCTCGGGTACAGATAAATTGAAGAGCCGACCCTTGGGAAATTTACACCCCGGGCTTAGTTCAATTGCACAGTCATAACTCCTATGAGGAGGCAAGTACGCAGACTCATTCTCACTAAATACATCATAAAAGTCCGCCAAATAGTCAGGAACATCATGCGACTGAGGAGAGGTGGAAAAAACCGGAGCCTCACTAAAGGCACACCGACAACCCCAACTTACCACAGACACAGATTTCCAATCCAAAACTGGATTATGAATTTGCAACCAGGGAAACCCCAGAACAATGGCATCATGCAGACCATGCAACACCAAAAATCTGCAATTTTCTTGATGGTGTGGGGCGACCCGCATGACCACCTGGGTCCAAAACTGAGGTTTATTTTTAGCCAAAGGAGTAGCATCAATCCCCCTCAAAGGGATAGGCGTCTGCAGAGGTGTCATCGGAAATCCACAACGTTTAGCAAAATCCAAGTCCATTAGGTTTAGCGCTGCTCCCGAATCCACAAAAGCCTTGATGGAAAATGTGGACAGGGAGCAGATCAGAGTAATTGCCAGAAGAAACTTAGGTTGAACACCACCAACAGAAAACGTGTGTGCAAAGCGTTTCTCTCGTTTAGGACAAACAGAAATAATATGCGAGGCATCTCCACAGAAAAAACACAGCTTATTATTACGCCTTCTGAACTCCTGACGTTGCGCCTTAGACAAAACTCTATCACATTGCGTAGGTTCAGACGTCTGTTCAACCGGTGGCAACACCTCTCGTGCAATCCTGCGTTCACGTAAACGCCGATCAACCTGAATGGTCTGGACGATTCTATGTCATTAGCCAGAGGGAACAGGAAATCCCACCATAGTATCTTTTACGGCTTCTGACAAACCCTTCCGAAAGAGAGCAGCCAAGGCATTATCATTCCAGGTAGTAAGGACCGCCCACTTTCGGAACTTTTGACAGTACAACTCTGCAGAATCTCAACCCTGGTTCAATGCCAACAGGGTCTTTTCAGCCTGATCAATAGCATTAGGTTCGTCATACAACAACTCCAAGGCTTGAAAGAATGCGTTCACATTAGTCAGAATAGGATCATCTGGTTTCAAAGAAAATGCCCAATCCTGGGGATAGCCACGCAGCAAAGAGATGACAATTTTAACCTGCTGTGCGGAGCTCCCTGACGAGTTAGGCTTCAAGGCAAAAAATAATTTACAATTATTTTTGAAACTCAAAAATTTAGATCGATCCCCAAAAAATACATCAGGTGTAGAGATCTTTGGTTCAACAGCATGCGAACGAGCAAGGTAGGCGGAAATTACCCGCACTTCCGCAGCGAGCTGCTCCACACGATCAGACAATTGCTTTATCTCCATTGAGAGAAAAAAAAAAAAATTCCCCCTACGGCCTCAGAGATATAGAGGAAAGAATATACACACACCTTTTTTTTTTTTTTTTTTAAACACAATTCTTTCCTGCTATTGAGTACTCTAGGATCTGCGGTATGGCGGGTGATTCTGTTATGATTGAGTCACCATAGGAGGCAAAAACAGAAATGCTAGCTAAGTCCAGAAAACCAGAGAGGTTGGCAGCTATCGGATTGCAGACCCCTGATCCTATCACAACAACTAACAGTAGCCGTGGGGGATTCCTACGATGCCCTAGACCCCTCGATCACAGCCGGAGAATTAAATAGGCCTAAAGAAAGAAAGGGGAAATCTAAACTGCCCCAGAGCAGACCCCAAAGCAATAGGCAGCCCCCAACATATAATGATGGTGAAGCAAGAAGAAAGAACACTAACACAGACAGAAAGATAGACTGAGCAAAGACGGGGCCCAAGCTAACTAGATAGGAAAGGACAGGAAGGCTGCTGTCTGCAATCCGTGAAAAACCCTATGAAAATAAGAGCCAACAGACTGACAGTGAAAAAAAAAAAGCTATGTCAGAAAGGCAGAGAAGAAGAATGGTGAGAACAGTCAAGGACAATCCACAGACCACCTCCAAAGACCTGCAGCATCATTTTGCTGCAGATGGTGTCACTGTGCATCGGTCAACAATACAGCGCACTTTGCACAAGGAGAAGCTGTATGGGAGAGTGATGCGAAAGAAGCCGTTTCTGCAAGCACGCCACAAACAGAGTCGCCTGAGGTATGCAAAAGCACATTTGGACAAGCCAGTTACATTTTGGAAGAAGGTCCTGTGAACTGATGAAACAAAGATTGAGTTGTTTGGTCATATAAAAAGGCGTTATGCATGCGCTGTATTGTTGACCGATGCACAGTGACACCATCTGCAGCAAGATGATGCTGCAGGTCTTTGGAGGTGGTCTGTGGATTGTCCTTGACTGTTCTCACCATTCTTCTTCTCTGCCTTTCTGATATTTTTCTTGGCCTGCCACTTCTGGGCTTAACAAGAACTGTACCTGTGTTCTTCCATTTCCTTACTATGTTCCTCACAGTGGAAACTGACTGGTTAAATCTCTGAGACAACTTTTTGTATCCTTCCCCTGAAAAGCTATGTTTTTATAATATTTGTTTTCAGATCATTTGAGATTTGTTTTGAGGAGCCCATGATGCCACTCTTCATAGGAGAATCAAATAGGAGAACTACTTGCAAGTGGCCACTTTAAATACCTTTTCTCATGATTTGATACACCTGGCTATGAAGTTCAAAGCTCAATGAGGTTACAAAACCAATTTAGTGCTTCAGGAAGTCAGTAAAAAGTAGTTAGGAGTGTTCAAATCAAGAAAATGATAAGGGTGCCCATACTTTTGCACCGGTCAAATTTTGTTTAAATGCAGATTGCACATTTTCTGTTAGTACAATAAACCTCATTTGAATCCAGAAATATAACTGAGTCCATCAGTTATTAGATATATGAAACTGAAATACCTGTTGCAAAAACCAAAATTGTTATAAAGAAAAAAGGTTAACATTAATAGGGGTGCCCAAACTTTTACATATGACTGTATATATATATATATATAAATATATATATATATAGTATGACTTATTGAAACTATATCAATAGTTGGTCCTTTTCTTTGATGGTATATGGTTGGTATTGTTTAGGGAAACCTTTGCTACACTTTCCAAGATCCATACAGGGAGAATTAGGATTGTGTTCTCCACAGGGACCATGAATCATGTGTTGAAGAACAATGTTATGGAGCTGAGTGTAGATTGTTTCATCAGGTATTTCAGCCCAGACTATATCTATGTCCGCCTCAGTCCGTAATTTAGACAGGCTGTCAAGAATAATTAAAATATGAGCATGCGGGAGACCACGCTTCTGAAATTCAATGACCATGCAGTCATGTTTCCAAATAATCCACTGCTAATGTCTTTTAAGAGGGATTCCAGTTTAATTTTAAAGACTTGTGCAACCAAGTCTGGTCTGTGTTCAACACGCTGCCACGGTTCTAAATGTGTAGTAATCTCACTCCACTTAGGATTACATGTCATGGTGATAAATAGATCTGGTCGACCATACTTCGTAACAATAGCCATAGCATCCTGGTAGCGCTGCTGCATGTTTCCTGGACTGCCTTCAAAAGAAGATGGTAAAATGACGGTTTTCCCAATTGGGATGCCCTTTTGAACCGATTTTTTGAGGTGTTCTTGAAGGAGGTAGTAATCCTCCACTTTTAAATCTTTTTGGTGGTTGCGGGTGTAATGTAGGTGATTAGCTTCGATTTTGACATAAGCATCTACTAAATATTGCTGTGTTAGCTTACCACCATTGAGGAGTGGATTAAAGTAATTTCTGACAGATAACATATAGCAATAGCACTAGAGTTGTGTGATCCTCCTCGGACTTTTGCCTTGTTGTTTGAGTCCATCATGCCATCCTTGGTCTCCATAAGGGAAAAATATTGGATAGAGGAGGGCATCCAAATTGCTATGGAGAATGCTAATTTGTTGTGTTTTTGGAGCTAAAGGGTTGTGGGGATCAGGTTTTAAATAAATTAATATGTCTATTGAAAGGTGGCTCACCATTGTCATTTTGAAACACGACTGCTATTTCACTGACAGTGGGATTATTGTAGCGTCGAGGGTCTTGAGTATGATCTTGTTTAATAGCCATAGTGATGTTTGGCATGACAGTTCCGTTTTGTAGAGATTTAATTTTTTCTTGTTCTTCCACATCACGTAACATTTGATAAGCTGCCACAAAAGGATTAATAGCTTGAATTTGAAGGGCAATAATGTTCATCAATGTAGGATGACATTTTTGATTTTCTTTACGTAAGCGTTGTTCGTTAGCGGTAGCAGTATCGAGAATGTAAAGTTGGGCAAATGCGCGTTGTTGGTCATCTGAGGGATGTAGTGTTCCAGTTCTATGATAGATCTGCCCATGTATGCGGAACCAGTATGGGCCATATCCAGGAGGTGGTGAAATATTTGCACCCATGGAGGCAAAAGCAAAGGAACTGTTAATACTTCGAATATTATCCATGACATTTTTGCTAAATTTACTTTGCCCTTTCAGCAAACGTGTAAAGACATCAGGATATTGTAGTATGGGTACATGGACTTTACCCTTCTGACAGCAGAGCGTAAAGTTGTTATCAGAAGGTATCTCTGCTACAAAATGCAAAGCTTGGCAATGCTCACATACATGGGTCATGTCACCACAGCTGTGTTCCGTAATACTATTTTCATCATTAGTGAAAATGTGAGGTTGTAGTAGAAGTGCATGTCCAACCGGGGGGTGCGCCTAGTTTTGAGACCAACGTATATTTGTCTTGGTTGCACTTTCTGCGGGCTAACTGTTGCAGCTTGTATGTGAAGAAACTGTGCGTCGGTATTGACTAATGGTGGTATTGATAGGGCAGAAACAGATTGCTGATTAGTTATGTCAGTGAACGGCATATAGGATGAAGTGTGGTAGTAACTTGTTCCACATGCTGATGTGGAAGCATCCTGTTGTGAGTCTAATAATAATGATGAAGAAGAAGCCGTCTATTGTTGGCGGTGATGGCGTGCAGAGACTTCTTCAGCCATCTAATGGATTTAGAGTTAGGGGATTCGTGTGTGAGGCGACGACGTTTATAAGCCTTAATCTTGTCAAGGCAATGGTGTTTTTCCTCAGGAGTCTCATTAGCACAGCGTTGTTTTTGTCGTACTGCTAAAGCTGCTTTCCTTTCACTGGCATTGGCATACTTGTTGTTAAGACTCATGTTGGCACAGGTAAAGGAGTCTATTTGGCAGTTATCTGGCAGTGAAGAAGGCGTCCTGGAGTATTTTAGTGTAAACAGATACTAATTGGCCCTGTAATTGCCCAGCAGTAGTTATGAAATGGTAGTGGCAAATTGGCCCTGTAATTGCCCAGCAGTAGTTATGAAGTGGTAGGGGCAAATTGGCTCTGTAATTGCCCAGCAGTAGTTATGAAGTGGTAGAGGCAAATTGGCCCTGTAATTGCCCAGCAGTAGTTATGAAGTGGTAGCGGCAAATTGGCCCTGTAATTGCCCAGCAGTAGTTATGAAGTGGTAGAGGCAAATTGGCCCTGTAATTGCCCAGCAGTAGTTATGAAGTTGTAGCGGCAAATTGGCCCAGTAATTGCCCAGCAGTAGTTATAAAGTGGTAACGGTAAATTGGCCCTGTAATTGCCCAGCAGTAGTTATGAAGTGGTAGCGGCAAATTGGCCCTGTAATTGCCCAGCAGTAGTTATGAAGTTGTAGCGGCAAATTGGCCCTGTAATTGCCCAGCAGTAGTTATGAAGTGGTAACGGTAAATTGGCCCTGTAATTGCCCAGCAGTAGTTATGAAGTGGTAGAGGCAAATTGGCCCTGTAATTGCGCAGCAGTAGTTATGAAGTGGTAGAGGCAAATTGGCCCTGTAATTAGACAGCGGCAGTGAACAGGCAGAGGAGCAAGGCAGCAGTAGTTATGAAGTGGTAGAGGCAAATTGGCCCTGTAATTAGACACCAGCAGTGAACAGGCAGAGGAGCAAGGCAACACGTCCGCACAGCAAGTCGGAGTGAGGTAAATGACGAAATTCCGCGGGATCCAAGATGGCGTCGGCGAAATCTCGTGAGATTTCGTCGACGCCATCCTGGATCCCAACGTCGTCCGCGCCGGTGACATGTTCTTGCGGCGACGCCATCTTGAGTATCGCAGGATTTTGCCGATCCAAGATGCTAAGGGCAACGCTGAGCCAGAAGGGTTGACGGTCTGGAAAGCCGTGTGATATGCTGACTGGAGTCAGTGGAAAAGACTTATAGGACACCTCAGCGGTAGAGAGGTCCGAGAACCTGCGCGGCCAGCAGGTGACGGCCGTGAAAGCCGTGTTGTACTGACCGGGGTCAGTGAGAAAGAGACTGGTGATTGCTATAGGGGGCCTCTGTAGAGAAGAGGTACCCGAGGACCTGTGTGGCCGACACAGGTAACGGACAGGTGTTTGTGTTGTACTGACCTGGGTCAGTGGGAAAGACTACCTGGAGGGTTCAGTGAGCAAGGTCCTGGAGGGTCAGTGTTGGGAGGTTCTGGGAGAAGAATCGGATCCCTGGAGCATGTGGTATGACCTTGGACCTGGTGAGGCATGAGTGTTGGGCAGTCTCAGGAGGAGATGGATGTCCTGAAGAGCACCCGCTAAGCCCCTGGACCTGGTGTGGCCGGTGTGTTGGGAAACCCTGGGAGGAGGGTCGGCTCCCTGAATAGCACCCGGTGCGCCCTGTGTGTTGGACGGTCTCAGGCGGAGACGGAACGTCCTGAATAGCACACAGACAGGACACGTGAGTTTTGTGTGGTGTTTTTTTTCTTTTCTCAACTTAGCCTGCGGTGGCTCACTTGGAGTCAAGAAGGTGACAAGCGGCTTGCTGCAACTCAGCGGGGTTATGAAGGTGACAAGCGGCTTGCTGTAACTCAGCGTTACGAAGGGGACAAGCGGCTTCCAGTAACTCGACGGGGTTACGAAGGTGACACCAGCCGCTGTGTGTGAACGGCAGCCGGTGGTGTCGGTGATCGGTGACAGCAGGAACTGTGGTGGTGCTAGCAAGGACTTGTGTGGTATCATGAGAGATTGCGGTCTAAGGAGACCGGTAAAACAGACATTGTGAAATCCCGAAAGGGGGCGGTGGCCCAAATCGGGGTGGTAGCCCAAAAGGGGTGGAGTTGCAGAAGGGGGCAGTGACCCAAAAGGTGGTGGAGTCCCAGAGGGGAGCGGTGACCCAGCTTGGGGTGGTAACCCAAAAGGGGGTGGAGTACTGAAAGGGGGCGGTGGCCCAAATCGGGATGGTGGTCCAGAAAGGGGCCGACTTGTCAAAAGGGGCAGCACTGGGTACCTCAGTGGATATGTCTGGGGAACCGCAGTGTGTGTGTGTATGAGTTCAGGTTTGCTGTAAACATGGGGTCAAGGTGAACTATGCGGTAGACCGTAATGTTTGAAGGGTCCAAAAGTGGTGAATGCCAAGGTGGAGGGATACCACCTGACTTAGTCTATGCCTTTGAGAGGGGCAGGGACTTTGTGTTGTTTGATGTATGGTCGAGTGAGGGAGACTTTTCTACTGTTGGGTTAGCAAACAGTGTGACGGTGGCGCCTGTTAAAGTGGACAGGGCTGATGTAGAAGTGACTGGAAGAAGGGGTACATCTACTCAACTGATGGACCTGACGTCTCATGAGAAGACAGATGGTGGGCTGGGAGATGAGACGATTGGAGTGGACACTAGAGTTGAGCAAAATGGGTCGAAAAAATTCAAAAGTCGCCGACTTTTGGCAAAGTCGGGTTTCATGAAACGAAACCCGACCCTAGGATGAGGTCGGCCACGAGGTCGGCGACTTACGCGCCAAAGTCGCGTTTCAAAAGTTTGTTTTGCGCTCTTTTTCAGCCAATCAGGATCCACGGACACTGTGGGCAACGTGATGACCTAGGCACGGGTCACCACCATCTTTCAGAAGGGCATGCAAGTGATTGGCTTGCTGTGGTGGGCGTCACAGGGGGTATAAAAGGGCGTGCACGCCGACCGCCATCTTACTTCTGCCGATCTTAGTATAGGGAGAGGTTGCTGCTGATTCTGTAGGGAGAGCGTTAGGCAGGGAAGAAGACAAAAGAACTGCTTCTGCTGCTAGCGATTTGGCCTGCACAACACACAAGTCACTGTGTGTGCAGTGCAAGGGGAGGCTATATTGTGGTGTATCAGTGGTGTTGGTTGTTGGGCTGCGTTCTAAGGCTTCCTGACACGCTGGCATTGCTGTTTACCCACTGCTCCGCAAACTGCTTTTTTAAAAGCAATCCAATCTCCCTTATCCTCTAGTCACTTTTGTCACAGCTGTGCCATCGAGTGTGTCACATAGCGCTCAGATATCAGTGGGCCTCACACAATCTACTAGTGTCCGGTGTCCAAAAGTGTACGCAGAGATTCAAAATCTCCATTATCCTCTCGTCACTTTGGTCACAGGCAGCTGTGCCATCGAGCGTGTCACATAGCGCTCAGATATCAGTGGGCCTCACACAATCTACAAGTGTCCAGTGTCCAAAAGTGTACGCAGAGATTCAAAATCTCCATTATCCTCTCGTCACTTTGGTCACAGGCAGCTGTGCCATCGAGCGTGTCACATAGCGCTCAGATATCAGTGGGCCTCACACAATCCACAAGTGTCCAGTGTCCAAAAGTGTACGCAGAGATTCAAAATCTCCATTATCCTCTCGTCACTTTGGTCACAGGCAGCTATGCCATCGAGCGTGTCACATAGCGCTCAGATATCAGTGGGCCTCACACAATCTACAAGTGTCCAGTGTCCAAAAGTGTACGCAGAGATTCAAAATCTCCATTATCCTCTCGTCACTTTGGTCACAGGCAGCTGTGCCATCGAGTGTGTCACATAGCGCTCAGATATCAGTGGGCCTCACACAATCTACAAGTGTCCAGTGTCCAAAAGTGTACGCAGAGATTCAAAATCTCCATTATCCTCTCGTCACTTTGGTCACAGGCAGCTGTGCCATCGAGCGTGTCACATAGCGCTCAGATATCAGTGGGCCTCACACAATCTACAAGTGTCCAGTGTCCAAAAGTCTACGCAGAGATTCAAAATCTCCATTATCCTCTCGTCACTTTGGTCACAGGCAGCTGTGCCATCGAGCGTGTCACATAGCGCTCAGATATCAGTGGGCCTCACACAATCTACAAGTGTCCAGTGTCCAAAAGTGTACGCAGAGAATCAAAATCTCCATTATCCTCTCGTCACTTTGGTCACAGGCAGCTGTGCCATCGAGCGTGTCACATAGCGCTCAGATATCAGTGGGCCTCACACAATCTACAAGTGTCCAGTGTCCAAAAGTGTACGCAGAGATTCAAAATCTCCATTATCCTCTCGTCACTTTGGTCACAGGCAGCTGTGCCATCGAGCGTGTCACATAGCGCTCAGATATCAGTGGGCCTCACACAATCTACAAGTGTCCAGTGTCCAAAAGTGTACGCAGAGAATCAAAATCTCCATTATCCTCTCGTCACTTTGGTCACAGGCAGCTGTGCCATCGAGCGTGTCACATAGTGCTCAGATATCAGTGGGCCTCACACAATCTACAAGTGTCCAGTGTCCAAAAGTGTACGCAGAGATTCAAAATCTCCATTATCCTCTCTTCACTTTGGTCACAGGCAGCTGTGCCATCGAGCGTGTCACATAGCGCTCAGATATCAGTGGGCCTCACACAATCTACAAGTGTCCAGTGTCCAAAAGTGTACGCAGAGATTCAAAATCTCCATTATCCTCTCGTCACTTTGGTCACAGGCAGCTGTGCCATCGAGCGTGTCACATAGCGCTCAGATATCAGTGGGCCTCACACAATCCACAAGTGTCCAGTGTCCAAAAGTGTACGCAGAGATTCAAAATCTCCATTATCCTCTCGTCACTTTGGTCACAGGCAGCTGTGCCATCGAGCATGTCACATAGCGCTCAGATATCAGTGGGCCTCACACAATCCACAAGTGTCCAGTGTCCAAAAGTGTACGCAGAGATTCAAAATCTCCATTATCCTCTCGTCACTTTGGTCACAGGCAGCTGTGCCATCGAACGTGTCACATAGCGCTCAGATATCAGTGGGCCTCACACAATCTACAAGTGTCCAGTGTCCAAAAGTGTACGCAGAGATTCAAAATCTCCATTATCCTCTCGTCACTTTGGTCACAGGCAGCTGTGCCATCGAGCGTGTCACATAGCGCTCAGATATCAGTGGGCCTCACACAATCTACAAGTGTCCAGTGTCCAAAAGTGTACGCAGAGAATCAAAATCTCCATTATCCTCTCGTCACTTTGGTCACAGGCAGCTGTGCCATCGAGCGTGTCACATAGCGCTCAGATATCAGTGGGCCTCACACAATCTACAAGTGTCCAGTGTCCAAAAGTGTACGCAGAGATTCAAAATCTCCATTATCCTCTCTTCACTTTGGTCACAGGCAGCTGTGCCATCGAGCGTGTCACATAGCGCTCAGATATCAGTGGGCCTCACACAATCTACAAGTGTCCAGTGTCCAAAAGTGTACGCAGAGATTCAAAATCTCCATTATCCTCTCGTCACTTTGGTCACAGGCAGCTGTGCCATCGAGCGTGTCACATAGCGCTCAGATATCAGTGGGCCTCACACAATCCACAAGTGTCCAGTGTCCAAAAGTGTACGCAGAGATTCAAAATCTCCATTATCCTCTCGTCACTTTGGTAACAGGCAGCTGTGCCATCGAGCGTGACACATAGCGCTCAGATATCAGTGGGCCTCACACAATCCACAAGTGTCCAGTGTCCAAAAGTGTACGCAGAGATTCAAAATCTCCATTATCCTCTCGTCACTTTGGTCACAGGCAGCTGTGCCATCGAGCGTGTCACATAGCGCTCAGATATCAGTGGGCCTCACACAATCCACAAGTGTCCAGTGTCCAAAAGTGTACGCAGAGATTCAAAATCTCCATTATCCTCTCGTCACTTTGGTCACAGGCAGCTGTGCCATCGAGCGTGTCACATAGCGCTCAGATATCAGTGGGCCTCACACAATCCACAAGTGTCCAGTGTCCAAAAGTGTACGCAGAGATTCAAAATCTCCATTATCCTCTCGTCACTTTGGTCACAGGCAGCTGTGCCATCGAGCGTGTCACATAGCGCTCAGATATCAGTGGGCCTCACACAATCTACAAGTGTCCAGTGTCCAAAAGTGTACGCAGAGAATCAAAATCTCCATTATCCTCTCGTCACTTTGGTCACAGGCAGCTGTGCCATCGAGCGTGTCACATAGCGCTCAGATATCAGTGGGCCTCACACAATCTACAAGTGTCCAGTGTCCAAAAGTGTACGCAGAGATTCAAAATCTCCATTATCCTCTCGTCACTTTGGTCACAGGCAGCTGTGCCATCGAGCGTGTCACATAGCGCTCAGATATCAGTGGGCCTCACACAATCTACAAGTGTCCAGTGTCCAAAAGTGTACTCAGAGAATCAAAATCTCCATTATCCTCTCGTCACTTTGGTCACAGGCAGCTGTGCCATCGAGCGTGTCACATAGCGCTCAGATATCAGTGGGCCTCACACAATCTACAAGTGTCCAGTGTCCAAAAGTGTACGCAGAGATTCAAAATCTCCATTATCCTCTCTTCACTTTGGTCACAGGCAGCTGTGCCATCGAGCGTGTCACATAGCGCTCAGATATCAGTGGGCCTCACACAATCTACAAGTGTCCAGTGTCCAAAAGTGTACGCAGAGATTCAAAATCTCCATTATCCTCTCGTCACTTTGGTCACAGGCAGCTGTGCCATCGAGCATGTCACATAGCGCTCAGATATCAGTGGGCCTCACACAATCCACAAGTGTCCAGTGTCCAAAAGTGTACGCAGAGATTCAAAATCTCCATTATCCTCTCGTCACTTTGGTCACAGGCAGCTGTGCCATCGAGCGTGTCACATAGCGCTCAGATATCAGTTGGCTTCACACAATCCACAAGTGTCCAGTGTCCAAAAGTGTACGCAGAGATTCAAAATCTCCATTATCCTCTCGTCACTTTGGTCACAGGCAGCTGTGCCATCGAGCGTGTCACATAGCGCTCAGATATCAGTGGGCCTCACACAATCCACAAGTGTCCAGTGTCCAAAAGTGTACGCAGAGATTCAAAATCTCCATTATCCTCTCGTCACTTTGGTCACAGGCAGCTGTGCCATCGAGCGTGTCACATAGCGCTCAGATATCAGTGGGCCTCACACAATCTACAAGTGTCCAGTGTCCAAAAGTGTACGCAGAGATTCAAAATCTCCATTATCCTCTCGTCACTTTGGTCACAGGCAGCTGTGCCATCGAGCGTGTCACATAGCGCTCAGATATCAGTGGGCCTCACACAATCTACAAGTGTCCAGTGTCCAAAAGTGTACGCAGAGATTCAAAATCTCCATTATCCTCTCGTCACTTTGGTCACAGGCAGCTGTGCCATCGAGCGTGTCACATAGCGCTCAGATATCAGTGGGCCTCACACAATCTACAAGTGTCCAGTGTCCAAAAGTGTACGAAGAGAATCAAAATCTCCATTATCCTCTCGTCACTTTGGTCACAGGCAGCTGTGCCATCGAGCGTGTCACATAGCGCTCAGATATCAGTGGGCCTCACACAATCTACAAGTGTCCAGTGTCCAAAAGTGTACGCAGAGATTCAAAATCTCCATTATCCTCTCGTCACTTTGGTCACAGGCAGCTGTGCCATCGAGCGTGTCACATAGCGCTCAGATATCAGTGGGCCTCACACAATCCACAAGTGTCCAGTGTCCAAAAGTGTACGCAGAGATTCAAAATCTCCATTATCCTCTCGTCACTTTGGTCACAGGCAGCTGTGCCATCGAGCGTGTCACATAGCGCTCAGATATCAGTGGGCCTCACACAATCCACAAGTGTCCAGTGTCCAAAAGTGTACGCAGAGATTCAAAATCTCCATTATCCTCTCGTCACTTTGGTCACAGGCAGCTGTGCCATCGAGCGTGTCACATAGCGCTCATATATCAGTGGGCCTCACACAATCTACAAGTGTCCAGTGTCCAAAAGTGTACGCAGAGATTCAAAATCTCCATTATCCTCTCGTCACTTTGGTCACAGGCAGCTGTGCCATCGAGCGTGTCACATAGCGCTCAGATATCAGTGGGCCTCACACAATCCACAAGTGTCCAGTGTCCAAAAGTGTACGCAGAGATTCAAAATCTCCATTATCCTCTCGTCACTTTGGTCACAGGCAGCTGTGCCATCGAGCGTGTCACATAGCGCTCAGATATCAGTGGGCCTCACACAATCCACAAGTGTCCAGTGTCCAAAAGTGTACGCAGAGATTCAAAATCTCCATTATCCTCTCGTCACTTTGGTCACAGGCAGCTGTGCCATCGAGCGTGTCACATAGCGCTCAGATATCAGTGGGCCTCACACAATCTACAAGTGTCCAGTGTCCAAAAGTGTACGCAGAGATTCAAAATCTCCATTATCCTCTCGTCACTTTGGTCACAGGCAGCTGTGCCATCGAGCGTGTCACATAGCGCTCAGATATCAGTGGGCCTCACACAATCCACAAGTGTCCAGTGTCCAAAAGTGTACGCAGAGATTCAAAATCTCCATTATCCTCTCGTCACTTTGGTCACAGGCAGCTGTGCCATCGAGCGTGTCACATAGCGCTCAGATATCAGTGGGCCTCACACAATCCACAAGTGTCCAGTGTCCAAAAGTGTACGCAGAGATTCAAAATCTCCATTATCCTCTCGTCACTTTGGTCACAGGCAGCTGTGCCATCGAGCGTGTCACATAGCGCTCAGATATCAGTGGGCCTCACACAATCTACAAGTGTCCAGTGTCCAAAAGTGTACGCAGAGATTCAAAATCTCCATTATCCTCTCGTCACTTTGGTCACAGGCAGCTGTGCCATCGAGCGTGTCACATAGCGCTCAGATATCAGTGGGCCTCACACAATCCACAAGTGTCCAGTGTCCAAAAGTGTACGCAGAGATTCAAAATCTCCATTATCCTCTCGTCACTTTGGTCACAGGCAGCTGTGCCATCGAGCGTGTCACATAGCGCTCAGATATCAGTGGGCCTCACACAATCCACAAGTGTCCAGTGTCCAAAAGTGTACGCAGAGATTCAAAATCTCCATTATCCTCTCGTCACTTTGGTCACAGGCAGCTGTGCCATCGAGCGTGTCACATAGCGCTCAGATATCAGTGGGCCTCACACAATCCACAAGTGTCCAGTGTCCAAAAGTGTACGCACAGATTCAAAATCTCCATTATCCTCTCGTCACTTTGGTCACAGGCAGCTGTGCCATCGAGCGTGTCACATAGCGCTCAGATATCAGTGGGCCTCACACAATCTACAAGTGTCCAGTGTCCAAAAGTGTACGCAGAGATTCAAAATCTCCATTATCCTCTCGTCACTTTGGTCACAGGCAGCTGTGCCATCGAGCGTGTCACATAGTGCTCAGATATCAGTGGGCCTCACACAATCTACAAGTGTCCAGTGTCCAAAAGTGTACGCAGAGATTCAAAATCTCCATTATCCTCTCGTCACTTTGGTCACAGGCAGCTGTGCCATCGAGCGTGTCACATAGCGCTCAGATATCAGTGGGCCTCACACAATCTACAAGTGTCCAGTGTCCAAAAGTGTACGCAGAGATTCAAAATCTCCATTATCCTCTCGTCACTTTGGTCACAGGCAGCTGTGCCATCGAGCGTGTCACATAGCGCTCAGATATCAGTGGGCCTCACACAATCTACAAGTGTCCAGTGTCCAAAAGTGTACGCAGAGAATCAAAATCTCCATTATCCTCTCGTCACTTTGGTCACAGGCAGCTGTGCCATCGAGCGTGTCACATAGCGCTCAGATATCAGTGGGCCTCACACAATCTACAAGTGTCCAGTGTCCAAAAGTGTACGCAGAGATTCAAAATCTCCATTATCCTCTCGTCACTTTGGTCACAGGCAGCTGTGCCATCGAGCGTGTCACATAGCGCTCAGATATCAGTGGGCCTCACACAATCTACAAGTGTCCAAAAGTGTACGCAGAGAATCAAAATCTCCATTATCCTCTCGTCACTTTGGTCACAGGCAGCTGTGCCATCGAGCGTGTCACATAGCGCTCAGATATCAGTGGGCCTCACACAATCTACAAGTGTCCAGTGTCCAAAAGTGTACGCAGAGATTCAAAATCTCCATTATCCTCTCTTCACTTTGGTCACAGGCAGCTGTGCCATCGAGCGTGTCACATAGCGCTCAGATATCAGTGGGCCTCACACAATCTACAAGTGTCCAGTGTCCAAAAGTGTACGCAGAGATTCAAAATCTCCATTATCCTCTCGTCACTTTGGTCACAGGCAGCTGTGCCATCGAGCGTGTCACATAGCGCTCAGATATCAGTGGGCCTCACACAATCCACAAGTGTCCAGTGTCCAAAAGTGTACGCACAGATTCAAAATCTCCATTATCCTCTCGTCACTTTGGTCACAGGCAGCTGTGCCATCGAGCGTGTCACATAGCGCTCAGATATCAGTTGGCCTCACACAATCCACAAGTGTCCAGTGTCCAAAAGTGTAAGCAGAGATTTAAAATCTCCATTATCCTCTCGTCACTTTGGTCACAGGCAGCTGTGCCATCGAGCGTGTCACATAGCGCTCAGATATCAGTGGGCCTCACACAATCCACAAGTGTCCAGTGTCCAAAAGTGTACGCAGAGATTCAAAATCTCCATTATCCTCTCGTCACTTTGGTCACAGGCAGCTGTGCCATCGAGCGTGTCACATAGCGCTGAGATATCAGTGGGCCTCACACAATCCACAAGTGTCCAGTGTCCAAAAGTGTACGCAGAGATTCAAAATCTCCATTATCCTCTCGTCACTTTGGTCACAGGCAGCTGTGCCATCGAGCGTGTCACATAGCGCTCAGATATCAGTGGGCCTCACACAATCTACAAGTGTCCAGTGTCCAAAAGTGTACGCAGAGATTCAAAATCTCCATTATCCTCTCGTCACTTTGGTCACAGGCAGCTGTGCCATCGAGCGTGTCACATAGCGCTCAGATATCAGTGGGCCTCACACAATCCACAAGTGTCCAGTGTCCAAAAGTGTACGCACAGATTCAAAATCTCCATTATCCTCTCGTCACTTTGGTCACAGGCAGCTGTGCCATCGAGCGTGTCACATAGCGCTCAGATATCAGTTGGCCTCACACAATCCACAAGTGTCCAGTGTCCAAAAGTGTAAGCAGAGATTTAAAATCTCCATTATCCTCTCGTCACTTTGGTCACAGGCAGCTGTGCCATCGAGCGTGTCACATAGCGCTCAGATATCAGTGGGCCCCACACATTCCACAAGTGTCCAGTGTCCAAAAGTGTACGCAGAGATTCAAAATCTCCATTATCCTCTCGTCACTTTGGTCACAGGCAGCTGTGCCATCGAGCGTGTCACATAGCGCTGAGATATCAGTGGGCCTCACACAATCCACAAGTGTCCAGTGTCCAAAAGTGTACGCAGAGATTCAAAATCTCCATTATCCTCTCGTCACTTTGGTCACAGGCAGCTGTGCCATCGAGCGTGTCACATAGCGCTCAGATATCAGTGGGCCTCACACAATCTACAAGTGTCCAGTGTCCAAAAGTGTACGCAGAGATTCAAAATCTCCATTATCCTCTCGTCACTTTGGTCACAGGCAGCTGTGCCATCGAGCGTGTCACATAGCGCTCAGATATCAGTGGGCCTCACACAATCCACAAGTGTCCAGTGTCCAAAAGTGTACGCAGAGATTCAAAATCTCCATTATCCTCTCGTCACTTTGGTCACAGGCAGCTGTGCCATCGAGCGTGTCACATAGCGCTCAGATATCAGTGGGCCTCACACAATCCACAAGTGTCCAGTGTCCAAAAGTGTACGCAGAGATTCAAAATCTCCATTATCCTCTCGTCACTTTGGTCACAGGCAGCTGTGCCATCGAGCGTGTCACATAGCGCTCAGATATCAGTGGGCCTCACACAATCCACAAGTGTCCAGTGTCCAAAAGTGTACGCAGAGATTCAAAATCTCCATTATCCTCTCGTCACTTTGGTCACAGGCAGCTGTGCCATCGAGCGTGTCACATAGCGCTCAGATATCAGTGGGCCTCACACAATCTACAAGTGTCCAGTGTCCAAAAGTGTACGCAGAGATTCAAAATCTCCATTATCCTCTCGTCACTTTGGTCACAGGCAGCTGTGCCATCGAGCGTGTCACATAGCGCTCAGATATCAGTGGGCCTCACACAATCTACAAGTGTCCAGTGTCCAAAAGTGTACGCAGAGATTCAAAATCTCCATTATCCTCTCGTCACTTTGGTCACAGGCAGCTGTGCCATCGAGCGTGTCACATAGCGCTCAGAAAGCAGTGGGCCTCACACAATCTACAAGTGTCCAGTGTCCAAAAGTGTACGCAGAGAATCAAAATCTCCACTATCCTCTCGTCACTTTGGTCACAGGCAGCTGTGCCATCCAGCGTGTCACATAGCGCTCAGATATCAGTGGGCCTCACACAATCTACAAGTGTCCAGTGTCCAAAAGTGTACGCAGAGATTCAAAATCTCCATTATCCTCTCGTCACTTTGGTCACAGGCAGCTGTGCCATCGAGCGTGTCACATAGCGCTCAGATATCAGTGGGCCTCACACAATCTACAAGTGTCCAGTGTCCAAAAGTGTACGCAGAGAATCAAAATCTCCATTATCCTCTCGTCACTTTGGTCACAGGCAGCTGTGCCATCGAGCGTGTCACATAGCGCTCAGATATCAGTGGGCCTCACACAATCTACAAGTGTCCAGTGTCCAAAAGTGTACGCAGAGATTCAAAATCTCCATTATCCTCTCTTCACTTTGGTCACAGGCAGCTGTGCCATCGAGCGTGTCACATAGCGCTCAGATATCAGTGGGCCTCACACAATCTACAAGTGTCCAGTGTCCAAAAGTGTACGCAGAGATTCAAAATCTCCATTATCCTCTCGTCACTTTGGTCACAGGCAGCTGTGCCATCGAGCGTGTCACATAGCGCTCAGATATCAGTGGGCCTCACACAATCCACAAGTGTCCAGTGTCCAAAAGTGTACGCAGAGATTCAAAATCTCCATTATCCTCTCGTCACTTTGGTCACAGGCAGCTGTGCCATCGAGCGTGTCACATAGCGCTCAGATATCAGTGGGCCTCACACAATCCACAAGTGTCCAGTGTCCAAAAGTGTACGCAGAGATTCAAAATCTCCATTATCCTCTCGTCACTTTGGTCACAGGCAGCTGTGCCATCGAGCGTGTCACATAGCGCTCAGATATCAGTGGGCCTCACACAATCCACAAGTGTCCAGTGTCCAAAAGTGTACGCAGAGATTCAAAATCTCCATTATCCTCTCGTCACTTTGGTCACAGGCAGCTGTGCCATCGAGCGTGTCACATAGCGCTCAGATATCAGTGGGCCTCACACAATCCACAAGTGTCCAGTGTCCAAAAGTGTACGCAGAGATTCAAAATCTCCATTATCCTCTCTTCACTTTGGTCACAGGCAGCTGTGCCATCGAGCGTGTCACATAGCGCTCAGATATCAGTGGGCCTCACACAATCTACAAGTCTCCAGTGTCCAAAAGTGTACGCAGAGATTCAAAATCTCCATTATCCTCTCGTCACTTTGGTCATAGGCAGCTGTGCCATCGAGCGTGTCACATAGCGCTCAGATATCAGTGGGCCTCACACAATCCACAAGTGTCCAGTGTCCAAAAGTGTACGCAGAGATTCAAAATCTCCATTATCCTCTCGTCACTTTGGTCACAGGCAGCTGTGCCATCGAGCGTGTCACATAGCGCTCAGATATCAGTGGGCCTCACACAATCCACAAGTGTCCAGTGTCCAAAAGTTTACGCAGAGATTCAAAATCTCCATTATCCTCTCTTCACTTTGGTCACAGGCAGCTGTGCCATCGAGCGTGTCACATAGCGCTCAGATATCAGTGGGCCTCACACAATCTACAAGTCTCCAGTGTCCAAAAGTGTACGCAGAGATTCAAAATCTCCATTATCCTCTCGTCACTTTGGTCATAGGCAGCTGTGCCATCGAGCGTGTCACATAGCGCTCAGATATCAGTGGGCCTCACACAATCCGCAAGTGTCCAGTGTCCAAAAGTGTACGCAGAGATTCAAAATCTCCATTATCCTCTCGTCACTTTGGTCACAGGCAGCTGTGCCATCGAGCGTGTCACATAGCGCTCAGATATCAGTGGGCCTCACACAATCCACAAGTGTCCAGTGTCCAAAAGTGTACGCAGAGATTCAAAATCTCCATTATCCTCTCGTCACTTTGGTCACAGGCAGCTGTGCCATCGAGCGTGTCACATAGCGCTCAGATATCAGTGGGCCTCACACAATCCAAAAGTGTCCACTGTCCAAAAGTGTGTGCAGAAATTCTAAATCTCCCCTGTCCTATAGACACCTTGTACCTTGTTTTACATTACTATATAGTTTGTTGGATTTTGTCTACATTTCTACCAAAAATGAGGAAGGCTGGTGGAAGAGGCCGTGGAATTGGGCGGGGGTTGGCAGCTGGTAATGATGGTGTTGGTGGTGGATCTGATGGTAGTGGCAAGAGCAAAATAGGACCGAATGCAGGAGGTGCTGACCCTGCGTCATCGTCTGGCTACGTAAGGCCTCGAACGCTTAGTTTTCTAGGAGTTGGCAAACCGCTTTTAAAGGCAGAGCATCAGGAAAAAGTTTTGTCTTACATTGCTGACTCAGCCTCCAGCTCTATCGCCTCCTCTTCTTCAGTTGTAAAAAGTAAAAGTCGTCATTGGAGGCTCATGTTCATGAACCACACCTTTCCTTGTGTCCTTCACCCCAACCAAGATTGAAGGATGACGCAGGCCATACTACTGATTACTCCATGGAGCTGTTTTCACATACCATGCCTGGATTATCAAGTCAAATGGTGAATTACCCAGGCCAAGATGAATCTGACATGGAGTGCACTGATGCACAGCCGCTGATGGATGATTCTGCTGGTACATTCACTCAGAGCACTACATTGTCCTCTCAGTGTACAGAGCCAGATTTTGACCCTGATGAGACTCAGGTGCCCCTTCCCGCACACTATACCACCATACACGGTGACACAGAGAAAGGTGCACATGACATAGAAGAGGAGGTGATGGATGACCCAGTTGTTGACCCAGATTGGCATCCATTGGGGGAAGAGGGTGCTGCTTCCAATAGCTCAGATGAGGAGCATCCACAGCAGACATCGACATCGCAACAGCTGTTATCTGGCAGGCCCGGAGCTCTCCAAAGACAGGTTCCAAACATCAAAAGAGTTGCTGGACAGCTTGTCCAGAGGGTCAAAAGATCACAGCGTGCTAGGCCGCAAAATGTCTGCCAAAGTAGGAAGAGTGCAGTGTGGCACATTTTTGAACAAAATCCTCATGATCAGGCCAAGGTTATCTGTAAGAAGTGCGCAAAGACCTTTAGCCGAGGGAAAAATCTGAAAAATTTGAATACCAGTTGCATGCTTAGACATTTAACCAGCATGCACTTGCAAGCGTGGACACAACACCAAACCTCAAGTGCCACATGTGCAACTGATCACAACGAAGGTAGTCAGCAACGCTACATTGTTTCCCCCACTGTAAGCCCACCGGTTAGCACAGCAGCAAATGTTGAGGTGTCGTTGCAAGGCCACAGCAGTCAGGGAATCCCACTGTTATATCAACGAAAGACTGATTCTAGGCCATCAGAAAGAACACCAACTCCATCACCATCATCAACCCTCTCTCAGTCCGCCCTGTCCACCGCTACTTCCACCATATGCAGCTCTCAAGTCCAGCTCACCCTCCCAGACACTATGAGTAGGTCAAGAAAGTACTCAGTCTCTCATCCACGTACACTGGGTTTGAACGCCCACATTGCCAAACTAATCTCGTTTGAGATGATGCCCTTTCGGTTGGTGGAAAGCACAGCTTTCCGCGAACTCATGGCCTACGCAGTACCACGCTATGACCTACCCAGTCGCCACTTCTTCTCTCGCAAAGCCATCCCAGCCCTCCACCATCATGTGAAAGACCGCATTGTCCATGCACTCAAGCAGTCAGTGAGCGGAAAGGTGCACCTCACAACTGATGCATGGTCCAGTCGGCATGGCCAGGGCCGTTACGTGTCCATCACTGCGCACTGGGTTAATGTGGTGGATGCAGGGTCCACAGGGGACAGCGGTGGTGGGACAGTGCTGCCTAGCCCACGGTATAGGAAACAGTTGGCTGTAGGCGTTCGACCCTCCTCCTCCTCCTCCTCCTCCAGAAGCGAAAGCTCGTCCACAGAGCGCAGTCGTACTAGCACTCCATCTGCAGCTGCCACTGTTGCACACGATGTGTCCCCCTATCGAGCAGCTAGTGGAAAGCGTCAGCAGGCTGTGTTGCAGATGATGTGTTTGGGCGACAGACACACCGCCGAGGTGCTGGCCGAGTACTTGAAGCGACAAACTGAGTCATGGCTGGGCAGTGTACATCTTGAGGCAGGCAAGGTAGTTAGTGATAACGGCCGTAATTTTGTGGCAGCCATAGCCCTTTCAAAACTCAGCCACATACCTTGCTTGGCTCACACATTGAACCTGGTGGTGCAGTGCTTCCTCAAAAATTATCCGGAGTTAACAGCCCTGCTCCAGAAGGTGCGAAGACTGTGCGCGCACATCCGCCGGTCGCCTGTACACTCCGTTCGTATGCAGAAGCTGCAGCGATTGCTCCACCTTCCCAACCACCGCCTCATTATCGACATTGCAACAAGGTGGAACTCCACCCTGCACATGGTGGAGCGGCTGTGCGAGCAGAGGCAGGCCATAATGCATTTGTGGGAGGATACACGGCCAGGCACTTTGAGAGCAGACATGGAGTTGACAGGCGTGCAGTGGTCGAAGCTGAAAGACCTTTGTAAAGTCCTTCAGTGTTTTGAGGAATGCACACGGCTGGTAAGCGCAGACGACGCCATCCTAAGCATGAGCATCCCACTTATGCGTCTGCTCATGCAAACTTTGACGCACCTTAAGGAGCAGGCGTCTGCAGCCAATGTTGATGAGGAGGAAGAGGAGGAGGGAATCCTTGATGACATTCAGCCATTGTCTGCTCAGGGACCTCTCCTGGACGAAGTGGAGGAAGAAGAGGAGGAGGAGGAGGATGATGGGGATGATTACTTAGGGGAGGAGGATGCATCTCGTGGGGCAAGTGAAAATGTTGGCGTGGCAAGGTCTGGTACAGGGTTTGTGCGTGACTGGAGGGATGTGGATTTGCCAGAAAGTGCTCCTCCACCCAGCACTCGCAGTGCATCATTGACACCGGGAACATTGGCCCACATGTCAGATTATGCCTTGCGGATCCTAAAAAGGGACCCCCGCATTGCCAAAATGATGAACGATGACGACTACTGGTTGGCCAGCATCCTGGATCCACGCTATAAAGGCAAATTACAAAACATCATGCCACAGGAGAACCATGACCTAATATTGGCTAATAAACAAGCAACTCTGGTAAATCGGTTGCTTGAGGCATTCCCAGCACACAGCAGCGGTGATGGTTCTCACACGAGCCGTACGGGCCGGGGGCAGCTTGGCAGAGGTGTTCGTGGTGCACACAGCAGAAGTGGCGTTGGAGACAGGGGTTTCATGACAATGTTGTGGACTGATTTTTCAAATACCGCTCACACAACTGGTAATACTGCATCGATGGAAAGTGACAGGAGACAGCAGTTGTCAACTATGGTTACAAACTACTTTTCCTCCCATATTGATGTTCTCCCACACAGGTCATTCCCCTTTGACTATTGGGCCGCTAAACTGGACACCTGGCCTGAATTGGCCCAATATGCCTTACAGGAGCTCGCTTGCCCAGCTGCAAGTGTGCTATCGGAAAGAGTCTTCAGTGCAGCTGGATCAATCCTTACAGAAAAAAGGACCCGTCTGTCAACCCAAAATGTGGATGATCTAACCTTCATTAAAATGAACCACGCATGGGTTTCCAAGGATTTTGTCCCACCTTCCCCTGATGACACATAGGGTGACAGAAAAATGGCTTGCTTTGGTCCACCTCTTCCTGGTACTTCACCTATTTCGCCTTTTGCATCAGCTGAATGTCCAACATCAACATATGCCACTTTCTAAAACTCCCTAACTGTGCTGCCTCCCCCCCCATGGCCGGGGTCACCACCTACCGCACGACACCGTGCGAGTGCCGTTGCCCTGGACAGGTGGGTAGGCCGACTCTTGGGCGCGGGCACTGGCACAGGGTCCCTCATAGTGCAATCAAGTGTCTCTGACGGCGGTGGTGCACACCCGCCGTCAGACACACCGCTGTACTATGAGGGGCCCAGTGCCAGTACCGACGCCCACGAGTGGGCCCCCCTTGCTTGGGCAGGGCCCCAGCATTTGCAATCTTTACCTCTCCCTGCTCCTCCGCTGTGTAATCTGGGCCGTCAAATCCATACTGTGCCTGACACCGTCTGAGCCTGCCTCCTGAGACATATATTTTGAATGTGTACGCTATCCATACATGTTATCCAGGGATACGGTACCCTTTCTAACCTTTGTGCAATGACGTGCAATCCATACTGGGCCTAACACCGTCTGAGCCTGCCTCATGCTGTATAGACATATATTTTGAATGTGTACGCTATCCATACATGTTATCCAGGGATACGGTACCCTTTCTAACCTTTGTGCAATCACGTGCAATCCATACTGGGCCTAACACCGTCTGAGCCTGCCTCATGCTGTATAGACATATATTTTGAATGTGTACGCTATCCATACATGTTATCCGGGGATACGGTACCCTTTCTAACCTTTGTGCAATGACGTGCAATCCATACTGGGCCTAACACCATCTGAGCCTGCCTCATGCTGTATAGACATATATTTTGAATGTGTACGCTATCCATACATGTTATCCGGGGATACGGTACCCTTTCTAACCTTTGTGCAATGACATGCAATCCATACTGGGCCTAACACCGTCTGAGCCTGCCTCATGCTGTATAGACATATATTTTGAATGTGTACGCTATCCATACATGTTATCCGAGGATACGGTACCCTTTCTAACCTTTGTGCAATGACGTGCAATCCATACTGGGCCTAACACCGTCTGAGCCTGCCTCATGCTGTATAGACATATATTTTGAATGTGTACGCTATCCATACATGTTATCCGGGGATACGGTACCCTTTCTAACCTTTGTGCAATGACATGCAATCCATACTGGGCCTAACACCGTCTGAGCCTGCCTCATGCTGTATAGACATATATTTTGAATGTGTACGCTATCCATACATGTTATCCGAGGATACGGTACCCTTTCTAACCTTTGTGCAATGACGTGCAATCCATACTGGGCCTAACACCGTCTGAGCCTGCCTCATGCTGTATAGACATATATTTTGAATGTGTACGCTATCCATACATGTTATCCGGGGATACGGTACCCTTTCTAACCTTTGTGCAATGACGTGCAATCCATACTGGGCCTAACACCGTCTGAGCCTGCCTCATGCTGTATAGACATATATTTTGAATGTGTACGCTATCCATACATGTTATCCAGGGATACGGTACCCTTTCTAACCTTTGTGCAATGACGTGCAATCCATACTGGGCCTAACACCGTCTGAGCCTGCCTCATGCTGTATAGACATATATTTTGAATGTGTACGCTATCCATACATGTTATCCGGGGATACGGTACCCTTTCTAACCTTTGTGCAATGACGTGCAATCCATACTGGGCCTAACACCGTCTGAGCCTGCCTCATGCTGTATAGACATATATTTTGAATGTGTACGCTATCCATACATGTTATCCGGGGATACGGTACCCTTTCTAACCTTTGTGCAATGACGTGCAATCCATACTGGGCCTAACACCGTCTGAGCCTGCCTCATGCTGTATAGACATATATTTTGAATGTGTACGCTATCCATACATGTTATCCGGGGATACGGTACCCTTTCTAACCTTTGTGCAATGACGTGCAATCCATACTGGGCCTAACACCGTCTGAGCCTGCCTCATGCTGTATAGACATATATTTTGAATGTGTACGCTATCCATACATGTTATCCGGGGATACGGTACCCTTTCTAACCTTTGTGCAATGACGTGCAATCCATACTGGGCCTAACACCGTCTGAGCCTGCCTCATGCTGTATAGACATATATTTTGAATGTGTACGCTATCCATACATGTTATCCGGGGATACGGTACCCTTTCTAACCTTTGTGCAATGACGTGCAATCCATACTGGGCCTAACACCGTCTGAGCCTGCCTCATGCTGTATAGACATATATTTTGAATGTGTACGCTATCCATACATGTTATCCGGGGATACGGTACCCTTTCTAACCTTTGTGCAATCACGTGCAATCCATACTGGGCGTGAGAACGGCTGGCGAGCTGTTAAGCAAGCTACAGCACCTGTCCAGACAAGTACAGGGATTCCCTAGCGAGGAGACTTATTTGATTGTTTTCAATGTTGGGACAGCAATTTTTGGGGAGCACTATACTCTGGAGAATGATAGATGGGGCCCACCATACACTGGAACATTCCAAAGGTGGACATCAGACACTGGAGCAGCATTTGCAGGGCTCATTATACACTATAGCATTAGAAATGGGGCCCATTATGTTTGGAGCATTATTTGGGCCCATAAGACAGTGGAGCTTCATCCATGGGGACCAACATATACTGTAGCATTATGTGGAGCTCATCATATACTGTTTCAAACATTATATGGGACCAATGATTCTGTATGGAGAAATAGATGGGCCTCGTCATGAGATGTAAAAAGTGAGGTATTTTTCATTGTACTATACCGCTATTTATCTGCCGTATCGGAGCATGATGAGTTGTGGTATGTGTTAAAGGGGCGCTCTTTCGCCCAGGGCACCTGAAAACCTGCAGCCAGCCCTCCCCCCCCACAACTTTAGCCAAATAACACCCATTTTTCAGTGCGTAACTTATATTATGAAGTTAATTAAGGTTGACAAGCTTAAGTAAGAAGAATTGATGTTTTTGGCATTCAAATGGGCACTGTTGGTGTGTTTCCTGTCCTCCTCTCACTGCCGACTTTTATTCCCCATTGACTTACATTGGGTTTCGTGTTTCGGGACGACCCCGACTTTTCCCTATAATCGGACGATCTTGCTCGACCCGACTTTTGGAAAAGTCGGGTTTCACGAAACGAAACGCGACCCTAAAAAAACAAAAGTCGCTCAACTCTAGTGGACACACGGTCAGAGGGTAACTGGAGGGTTGACTCGGATGATCGGTGTGACTCAGATTCTAGGGGTGACTGTGGCTCTGAGAGAGAAAGGGAGCACAGACTAGAAGAGCTAGAGAAAAGTCCTCGAGCCCAAAGGTCACCTGGCATCGTGGCAAGGTCTGAATAAGTCCCTCAGAGAAGAGGTAGGAGTACTCACAGAAACTGTAAGAGGTCTTCTGCACGAGAAGTGGGACGAAGACTTACAGCGGCCAGGCCTGAGTGAGAAACAGTGTGAAGAAAAAAAGAAACTGAAAAGTATGGAAGCAGAGGTGATCCGTTTGCAAACGGCGCTTGCTGCTGCAGAGTGTGCTAAAAGACAAGCACAGCAGGAAAGAGATGAACTGGCTGATTTAGTTGCTAATAACAGTGGTAAAGATGCTCTGGCTTTGGAAGAAAAGAGGCAGTTAGAGTCTCGCATGGCTCAGCTTCAAGAAGTGGCGGAAGAACGTAGTAATGCTCAGAAGAATGAGAGTGCCCGTCAGCAATTAGTTCGCCAGAATAAGGAGTTAGAAGCAAAGGTTGCACTACTGGAGGAACAGCTTGATGCGGAAATTAAAGTGCGACAATCTGCAAGCAAACAAGTACGTCGTACGGAGAAAAAGCTGAAGGTGGTACTAAGGCAAATGGATGACGAAAGGCGTAGTTCTGAGCAGTACAAAGACCTGGCGGAAGGAAATGATGTGCGTCTGAAACAGCTGAAACGCCAGGTGGAAGAAGCAGAGAAAGAGGCTCAACGTGCCAATACGTTGCACCGTAGATTACAGTGTGAACTGAAGGATGCTACAGAGACAGAAGATGCAAAGAACTGTGAGGTTAATGCACTGAAAAGAAAACTTTAGACATGGTGGGGTACCACTTGTTACAAGACGCTAAGGCCTCTTTCACACTTCAGTTATTTGCATCAGTCAAAATCCGCCAAAAAGGCGGAAAAGCGGATCCGTCTGTAACTGATGTGAACGGATGCAATAGGATCCGTTTTATGACGGATCCGCAGAATGAAGAATTTTAAAGGAGCCACTGGCCGAGAGAGAGAGAATTTTTTTTTTTTTGTCTGGCACCCAGACAGAATTTCGGGTTAAATCAGTGTGTGGAGGATCCGCTGGCCAAAAAAAGTTGCAAGCTCCGTTTGGAACTCTTTGAGGATGTTGACGGACAGCAACATTTTGGCGGATCCGCACAAAAACGGATGCAAAGGACGGCAATTCGTCAAGATCCGCCAATAATGAAAGTCAATTTGTAAAAAAAACGGATCCACCATGAAAAATGGCGGATCCGTTTTTTTTCCAAATCGGCGGATCTTGACTGATTGTCAAAACGGAAGTGTGAAAGAGGCCTTAGATAGAGAAAGGATGGTGAGTAGTCTGACAACGCAGACAGACCGTGACTGGAGGGTCAAAGACAACGATCGATATTCTGAACGCTGGGGGCGGGGGAGGCCTAACATAGAGATGACAGACAGAGACGGTTCTCTCGACCTGTGGGCCAAGGTGTAATGAGTGCTCGGTCTCGAGATCCCGGGGTAATGTGTGTTCAATCCCACAAGTTTGAACAGAGGGGGAGGTATGTGGTGTAGTGACCACTGTGTCCGCTAGGGGGCACTGTGGATGTCCTAGGAGAGAGGATGAATGGCAGAAGACTGAAGGACCGTTATGTATCTCAAGGTGGGTGGCCTTGAGATGGAGACTTATGTGTCTGTTGATCTGCAGTGATACTGCTGAGGTGCTGTTTCACTGTGTTTGGGAAGTCTCCAGGTAACTGATGAGTTTGGCTGGACTAGTTACCTACAATCCCACCCAGGGGGTGTGTTTAAGAAACGCTATTATAAAGTGTATGAGTGGTTGAAGGACCTGGGATGAGGTCATAGCCATGTGACCCGGTGGGCGTGGCTACGGACCATGTAAGGTGGCCAGGGTAGGTCACATAGAGAGAATGCTGGGACCTGGTTGGTCCGTTGTGGAAGGTCCCGTCTGAGAGAGATGGGGCTGTCTTCCTGACAGCAAGTGAATGCTGTGTTAATGGCTACACATGCCTGATAGTTCCCTGGAGGGAAAGGACATCTGCAGTATGAAGAAACATCCATGAGGGAACCCTGACGGGTGAGCTAACTGTGAGGCTGAAGAGCCTGCGTATGGAACATTGCATAACCTGTATGACTACAGGATAAACGGAGTGAAGCTCTGTCATGGACGCTAAGCTATTTTCTATTGCTTTGATGGTTTATGATGCCAAAATAAACCACTTGGACTGTTTTGGTTTTATGGAAAACCTGTGCCGGATGTGATTTATTGGCTGCCAAGCGAGTATCCCCTACCCGAATGACAGCGCTACCTTACAATAATATATGTGTGTGTGTGTGTGTGTGTGTGTGTGTGTGAAAAAAGAGGAAAAGCAGCACAAAAAATAAACAGACAATGCGGGTGCAAGACTTCCAGGCATATACCAAACCTCAAAAATAGTGTCCTCAAGATAAAAGCAGCACACAAAAAGAGTTTCAGTCAAAGTGCTATTTATTAGCCCATCTGGCTAGTTGCCCATACAGCGACGTTTCGGCCCTGGGAGTTGTGGTCGTTTCTCAAGCATTGTAACAATGCAAAGTGTGTGCTATTTAAAGCTCACCAATCATACAGGTGTTCACAGACAATTAGATAATATACATTATGCAATACATAGTTTTACAAAACATGAATAAGAATCAAAAAGTGCATTTATAGTGCAATGTGCAAAAGGGCCTCAATTGATGAAAATATATTAATCTCCACTTAAAAACCATTAATATCTAGTAATGTCCTTTAATTTCAAATCAGTGGCAGCTGTATTAGCATATAAATGAGCATGACTCACCCCATGGTAACTATTGTAATTGCGCCATGTATCGGCGTCCTGTATCTTCCCTGTCCTTGCTGAAGAAAAGCAGGACCAAACCATGATGCTGCCACCACCATGTTTGACAGTTGGGATGGTGTGTTCAGGGTGATGAGCTGTGTTGCCTTTACGTCAAACATATCATTTGGCATTGTTGCCAAAAGGTTCAATTTTGGTTTCATCTGATCAGAGCACCTTCTTCCACCTGTTTGGTGTGTCTCCCAGGTGGTTTGTTGCAAACTTTAAACAACACTTTTTATGGATATCTTTGAGAAATGGCTTTCTTCTTGCCACTCTACCATAAAGGCCAGATTTGTGCTGTCATGTCCGCCATGTCTGCCCTGTCTGTTTTCTCTCAAGAACTCCTGGAGCGATGTGCATGCGCATATCTTGTCTGCTATCCTGCATGTTCCCTTGAGCAGTGTGCACACCCACCTCATGTCTGAGCTGCAGGAGGCCTGCGTTTCTGCTCTGCCTTCTGTGATCTTCTCGTCATGTCTAGAGTCCCTGGTCATGTGTCCCTGCCTGGATCCTGCACTGTCTGGTTCTGCAATCATCTCGTCATGTCTGAAACGCTGATCATGTGACCTTTCCTAGGATCCTGCACTGTCTGGATCTGTAATCATCTTGTCATGTCTGAAACGCTCATCATGTGACCTTTCCTAGGATCCTGCACTGTCTGGTTTGGTAATCATCTCGTCATGTCTAGAACTCTGATCATGTGACCTGTCTTGGTTTCAGCACTGATTCTGCAGTCGTCTCGTCATGTCTAGAACTCTGATCATGTGACCTGTCTAGGTTTCAGCACTGGATCTGGAGTCATCTTGTCATGTCTGGAACTCTGATCATGTGACTATGCTCTGTTATCCTGTGGATCTGAACCCGGAAGTGCTCCCCTGGTCCTGACCTGGAAGAGCAGGTGCTATGCCCTATATCAGGCCGCCCCTTCCTATGCTCAGGGCCAGAGTATTGTGTGGGGTCCCTGCATGGCTGCTTGGGCTGTGGGGCACTCCCTCTATTCTGTGCCCTTGCACTCTGCTCTGTCGTGCGTCTCTGCACACGCTCCGTGCTCGTATTCCGTCTCTGGTCTTGTCTCGTGTCTTGTCTAATGTTTGCCCTTCGTGCCATGTTTTGTCCCTGCTCTGCTTTGCCTTATAGTCCTCGTTTGCTCTGATTCTGTTCCTTGTTTCATGTCTCGCTCTGCTTTGTGGCTTCAGGTACCCTGCCTCTGTCTCTGGCGTGTCTCTACACGTGCAAGCCTCCGCTCTGAACCTGTCCCTGGCGTGTCTCTACACGTGCAAGCCTCCGCTCTGAACCTGTCCCTGGCGTGTCTCTACACGTGCAGGCCTCCGCTCTGAACCTGCCCCTGGCGTGTCTCTACACGTGCAGGCCTCCGCTCTGAACCTCTCCTTGGCGTGTCTACACGTGCAGGCCTCATTCTGTATCCTGTCTAGTCCCAAGGTCCTTCCTTGGCCCAGCTCTGGGCTTCAGCCTACGCTCCGCTGCTAGACTGTCCCTGTCCCTGGCATGCTCTTTGCATGCGCAGGTCTCTGCCTCGTTCTTTGTATTGTCCCTGATGTTTCGTGCGCCCTGGCACATTTCATACTAGGCTTTGCCATGCTGTCTCGCATGTGGCTCTGTCCTGTACCCTTTGCCTAGCCCTGCCTTGTGGCTCCGTGCCTCTGTGCACATGCCTGGTCGCCTGTGCCTACCTGGTGTGCCTCAGCCGTGCCGCCTCTAGCCGTGCTCGCCTGTGTGCCCCAGCCGTGCCCCGTCCAGTGCTATAGTGGTCTGGCTGCGTGGCCCCGCAGCGGTGCCGCCTCTAGTCGTGCCCGCTTGCAACTGCCATCATCGGTACCACCTGCCGGTGCTCCCAGCCGTGGTCTCTGTGCTCCCTTGCACTCATGCTGGTTCTCGCACTGTGCCTTTTCGTGCTACTCTTGCACAAAGCCTTTGTCTCTTTTGCTCTTCTCTGTTCCCTAGTTTGCCTGCTGGATTCCATAACCTGCCAACCGCTGCCAGAGGTCCGGACCTAAATGACTGCGGCCTGCTGTCCGGAGCTGATGTCCGTAGCCAGATACCTGGACCCTGTCGGTCGATGCCAGCATTTGGATTCCGATGCCACCGTACTCTGTGCCTCTCCCTGGCATGCCCCTTGGCATGCGCAGGCCACCGTCCTGTGAACCTGACCCATCCCTGTCTTGCCCCTTGGCATGCGCAGGCCACCGTCCTGTGAACCTGACCCGTCCCTGGCATGCCCCTCGGCATGCGCAGGTCTCTGTCCTGTGAACCTGATCCTGGCGTGTCCGTTGACACGCACCATGTCACTAACTCTCTTGTTTCCTTGCATGGAACCCTGGCTAACTTCTGGATGTCCGGATCCTGCCGATCACCCTCTGAGCTACAGACCCAGATGCCCTGGTTGATCGTGGACTGTTGTCCGGAGTCCGATGTCCGCATACCATCTGCACGTTCCATGCTTGGACCTCGGCTGCCATTGCACGCACCCTGTTTCATGAACTCTGTGTGTTCACGTTTGCTCCTGTTGCACCCTGAAGAGTTCCTCAAGTCTTGGACCTCGGCGTGCCCTTGCACGCACCTTGTCTTATGTTCTGTGTGTTCACGTTTTGCAGCTGTTGTACCTAAAGTCTTCCTTAATGAAGTTTCTTTGATTTAACGACTCGTCTTGCCTTGTCTTGTTTCCCTGAGCCGGCTGTCTAGTCCAGCAGCCGTGGTGGCTCACCTCCTTGGTCTTGCCCCTGACACTCCCTGTATAGGGGGTGGTTCTCACTAGGTCAGCTCGCCCTAGGTGGGTGGGTGCCACGGCCCAGAGGGTCCACTCTTTCTAAGAAGAACAACTCAGCGTAAGCTGACACTCGTCACATGTGCAGTATACGACTGATTGTTGTCCTATGGACAGACTGTCCCACCTCAGCTGTAGATCTCTGCAGTTCATCCAGCGTGATCATGGGCCTTTTGGCTGCATCACTGATCAGTCTTGTCCTTGTTTGAGATGAAAGTTTAGAGGGACAACGGGTCTTGGTAGATATGCAGTGGTATGGTACACCTTCCATTTCAATATGATTGCTTGCACAGTGCTCCTTGGGATGTTTAAAGTTTTGGAAATCATTTTGTATCCAAATCCGGCTTTAAACTTTTCCACTACAGAATCACGGACCTGCCTGTTGTGTTCCTTGGTCTTCATGATGCTCTCTGTGCTTCAAACAGAACCCTGAGATTATCACAGAGCAGGTGCATTTATACGGAGACTTGTAATCCAAGAACAAGAAAAAGATCACGCCCATAATCAAGGAGCACCTCAAGCATGTATAAAAAACATGACACTTTATTAAACAGCTGTAATACAACAGCAAAAAAAACACACATGATATTAAAAACATTTAAAAAAGAGAAATCCTGTTCAAAATCATGCCCTATAATAAAGGCAATGATAACCCCACACCTTTAAATGTCCCCTGAACAGCACAAAAGATATATCTATTATATAAAGCTCAAGTGTGTGTATGTATGTATGTATGTCCGGGATTGGCATCCGCACCGTCGCAGCTACAGCCACAAAATTTGGCACAGTCGCACGTCTGGACCCCGAGAGCGTCCTAAGCTATGTTGTGAGGCGAAATTTTAACCCCGCGTGTTCCAATTCACCAAACAATTTTGCCCCTATCTACATACTGGGCGCGTCAAGCTCCGCCCCTCATGATGTCATAATGCCCCTATCTACATAATGGGGAAACAGTGTGTGCGTATCAAGCCCCGCCCCTCATTATGATGTCACAATGGTTGCCATGGCGACGCTGATGTCATAGAGGATATGTATGATGGGTACATAGGCATGGGACTATGAGATGAAGGATGTGTTATGGGTATATGGGCACTCGACTATGGGATGGCTAATATGTATGATGGGTATATGGGCATGGGACTATGGGATGGAGAATATGTGTGATGGGTATATGGACACTCGACTATGGGATGGAGGATATGTATGATGGGTATATGGGCATGGGCCTATGGGATCGTGGATATGTATGATGGGTTTACCAGAAAAGGTATGCCAGAGAGAAGGCAATAATAGCCACACTCAATCCAGACTTTTTAAACAATCGCCAGGAAATAATAAGACAGGCAAACTGCAATACAAAAGATAGATAAACCTATTCCCAAGGCAAAAAAGTTCACACATCAGTTACATATGGAGCCAAAGATGCGAGCCAGGGCCCTGGCAAGGGGGAGAGAGAGGTGGGGGATAAATTCCCACACGTATCGCCACAGATTGTGGCTTCCTCAGGGAAGGAATAGCTATTCCTTCCTGGCTCCACATGTAACTGATGTGTGAACTTTTTTTGCTTTGGGTATAGGTTTGTTTATCTATCTCTTGTATTGCAGTTTGCCAGTCTTATTATTTCCTGGCGATTGTTTAAAAAGTCTGGATTGAGTGTGGCTATTATTGCCTTCTCTCTGGCATACCTTTTCTCCTTGATATTTGGATGCTTGCTTTATTGGACCCATATGGCACTAGTTATAGGCTTCAGCTATATGCACTTTAAAATTATTGTGTATACGATCTAGTTCTTCTGGGTTTTTTTTTTGGTATCCATTCTAAGTCCCTTGCTGGGACTTTTATATATTTAATCTTCTTTTCATATCTGGGTCTGTATGACAGCAATTATTTGTAACTGTATTAGTTATAAATTCATGCAACATTTATGTGACATAGCAGCTGTTTTTTATCTCTCCCAGAATTTTCTAATTAGTATCCCAGTGGTGAATGTTGGACCACTTGTAGCGATTCCTATATATATATATATATATACACATATATATCTTTTGTGCTGTTCAGGGGAGATTTTCAGGTGTGGGGTTATCATTGCCTTTATTATAGGGCATGATTTTGAACAGGATTTCTCTTTTTTAAATGTTTTTAATATCATGTGGTTTTTTTTGCTGTTGTATTATAGCTGTTTAATAAAGTGTCATGTTTTTTATACATGCTTGAGGTGCTCCTTGATTATGGGCGTGATCTTTTTCTTGTTCTTGGATTCCATGTTCTTTACATGCCCTTAGTGAGCCCTCCTGTCTTTTTTGGAATATATTAAGTGGTGCCCTCCATCCCTTTTGTTTATCACTATACGATGACTTGATTACACACAGGTGGATTATATTTATAATCATTAGTCATTTAGGACAACATTGGATCATTCAGAGATCCGCAATGAACTTCTGGAGTGAGTCTGCTGCACTGAAAGTAAAGGGGCCGAATAATATTGCACGCCCCACTTTTCAGTTTTTGAATTTCCGCAAAAATTTAAAATAACCAATAAATTTCGTTGACCTGCACAATTGTGTTCCATTTGTTGTTGATTCTTCACCAAAAATTTACATTTAGTATCTTTATGTTTGAGGCACGATATGTGGGAAAAGGTTGAAAATTTCCAGGGAGCAGAATGTGTGTGTGTATGTGTGTGTGTGTATATATATATATATATTATTATTATTATTATTATTATTATTATTATTATTATTATTATTTATTGTTATAGCGCCATTTATTCCATGGCGCTTTACATGTGAGGAGGGGTATACATAAAAACAAGTACAATAATCTTAAACAATACAAGTCATAACTGGTACAGGAGGAGAGAGGACCCTGCCCGCGAGGGCTCACAATCTTCAAGGGATGGGTGGTAATACAGTAGGCGAGGGTAGAGCTGGTCGTGCAGCGGTTTGGTCGATCGGTGGTTACTGCAGGTTATAGGCTTGTCGGAAGAGGTGGGTCTTCAGGCTCTTTTTGAAGGTTTCGATGGTAGGTGAGAGTCTGATATGTTGTGGTAGAGAGTTCCAGAGTAGGGGTGATGCGCGAGAGAAATCTTGTATGTGATTGTGGGAAGAGGAGATAAGAGGGGAGTAGAGAAGGAGATCTTGTGAGGATCGGAGGTTGCGTGCATATATATATATATATACATATAATTTCTTTTGTGTTGGACAAATAGCATTGGTTAGCACACAGCGTTCTCATTGTTTGCCTTTCTTAATTAGTGAGAATTTGTTGATAGTTTACATCAATTATAAGTGACACTTACAGGGATAATTCAATATTGAGTAATTACTCCAACTTCTTGGTTTGTAGTAAAGATAGTCTTGTCCTAATTATATAGCTTATGGTATAATGGTCACATTATAAGATTTTAATGTGGTACCTTTATAATGAATTTTGTATGTGGATGCAGATTTATTGAAAAACTTTGAAGTTTCTGTGGAGATGATAAATTGTTGACATCTATCAGACACGCAATCCTTATGTATATACCGAAGCTCTGTGTGGATCCTTTGACATGCGCAGTTGATACCCCTCGTTTGGACTCTCACTATGCCTGATGACTAGTGTTGAGCTTTCCGATACCGCAAGTATCGGGTATCGGCCGATATTTGCCGTATCGGAATTCCGATACCGAGTACCGATACTTTTTTCGTATCGGATACCGGAATCGGAAGTCCAAAATGCAATGAGCCACTTTTGTGGCTCTGATTGGCTGCCGAAATGACATCATCATGATGCGCTGTCTGTGCGCATCATGATGCGCCGTCAGTTCGGGCCTTCGGGGGGGCTGTGCCGACTGTCCGGGGGTCTGTGCCGGCCTGCCGGTGGTCTGTGCAGGCTCCGGGGGTCTGTGCCGGCCTGCCGGGGGGCTGTGCCGGCCTGCCGGTGGTCTGTGCAGGCTCCGGGGGTCTGTGCCGGCCTGCCGGGGGGGGCTGTGCCGGCCTGCCAGTGGTCTATGCAGGCTCCGGGGGTCTGTGCCGGCCTGCCGGTGGTCTGTGCAGGCTCCGGTGGTCTGTGCCGGCCTGCCGGGGGGCTGTGCCGGTCTGCCGGTGGTCTGTGCAGGCTCCGGGGGGCTGTGCCGGCCTGCCGGTGGTCTGTGCAGGCTCCGGGGGTCTGTGCAGGCATCGTCCGATGGGACTACAAGTCCCATCGGGCGATGCCTGCTACCATGACAGTGATTGACACATTAGCCAATGATGGGACTGTAGTAGTCCCATCATCCGGCTAATGTGTTGAATGTAAAAAAAAAAAAATAAAAAATTACATGCTACATACATGCTACATACATACAACATGCATACTACATATATACTACATGTAACATACATACTTATTGCAACATGCATACTACATACATGCTACATACTACATGCATGCTACATACATGCTACATACTACATACATGCTACATACTACATACATGCTACATACATACTACATACATAATACATATATACTACATGCATGCAACATACATGCAACATATATACTACATGCATGCAACATGCATACTACATATATACTATATATACTACATGTAACATACATACTACATATATACTACATGCTACATACATGCTAGGAAATTAGGAAGGGGAAAGGGAAATTTGTGCTCACCAAAATAGTCCTGTAAGCCGGTCGTGCCTAGGGATCAAATGGCTGACCACCATGCTACATACATGCTACATACATGCTACATACTACATACATAATATATATATATACTACATGCATGCAACATACATACAACATATATACTACATGCATACTACATATATACTATATATACTACATGTAACATACATACTACATATATACTACATGCTACATACATGCAACATACATACTACATACATACTACATACATGCTACATACATACTACATACATAATACATATATACTACATGCATGCAACATACATACAACATGTAGTATGTATGTTACATGTAGTATATATAGTATATATGTAGTATGCATGTTGCATGCATGTAGTATATATGTTGTATGTATGTTGCATGCATGTAGTATATATGTATTATGTATGTAGTATGTAGCATGTATGTAGCATGCATGTAGTATGTAGCATGTATGTAGTATGCATGTTGCATGTAGTATATATGTAGTATGTATGTTACATGTAGTATATATGTAGTATGCATGTTGTATGTATGTAGCATGTAATTGTTTTTTTTTTTTTTTTTTTTTTTACATTCAATACATTAGCCGGATGATGGGACTACTACTGTCCCATCATTGGCTAATGTGTCAATCACTGTCATGGTAGCAGGCATCGCCCGATGGGACTTGTAGTCCCATCGGACGATGCCTGCACAGACCCCCGGAGCCTGCACAGCCCACCGGCAGGCCGGCACAGCCCCCCGTCAGGCCGGCACAGACCACCGGAGCCTGCACAGCTCCCCGGCAGGCCGGCACAGCCCCCCGGCAGGCCGGCACAGACCACCGGAGCCTGCACAGACCACCGGCAGGCCGGCACAGCCCCCCCGGCAGGCCGGCACAGACCCCCGGAGCCTGCACAGACCACCGGCAGGCCGGCACAGCCCCCCGGCAGGCCTGCACAGACCACCGGCAGGCCGGCACAGCCCCCCGGCAGGCCTGCACAGACCACCGGAGCCTGCACAGACCACCGGTAGGCCTGCACAGACCACCGGAGCCTGCACAGACCCCCCGGCAGGCCGGCACAGCCCCCCGAAAGGCCCGTACAGACCCCAGAGAGGCTGTACAAGGCAAAAATAGGGTTTTTCTTATTCCGATACCGGAAGTCCCATAGACTTGAATGGGACTTCCGGTATCGGAATCGGCGATACCCGATATTTTTTTTAGATCGGCCGATACCATCCGATACGCTACTTTTAAGTATCGGACGTTATCGCTCAACACTACTGATGACGTAGTAGGTATATCAAAAGGTCCTTTCTAATATGTACCTTTGAACTTCTGTACAGGCGCTTATGAGCATGTGATTTCACAAGTCCTTCTTGATAATTACAGTGGGTATGGAAACTATTCAGACTCCTTTAAATTTTTCACTCTTTTGTTTCATTGCAGCCATTTGGTAAATTCAAAAAAGTTAATTTTTTTCTCATTAATGTACACTTTGCACCCCATCTTGACTGAAAAAAAACAAATGTAGAAATTTTTGCTAAAGAAAAACTGAAATATTGCATAGTCATAAGTATTCAGACACTTTGTTCAGTATTGAGTAGAAGCACCCTTTTGAGCTAGTACAGCCATGAGTCTTCTTGGGAATGATGCAACAAGTTTTTCACCCCTGGATTTGGGGATCCTCTGCTATTCTTCTTTGCAGATCCTCTCCAGTTCCGTCAGGTTGGATGGTGAACGTTGGTGGACAACCATTTTCAGGTCTCTCCAGAGATGCTTAATTGGGTTGAGGTCAGGGCTCTGGCTGGGCCAGTCAAGAATGGTCACAGACTTGTTGTGAAGCCACTCCTTTGTTATTTTAGCTGTGTGCTTAGGGTCATTGTCTTGTTGGAAGGTGAACCTGTCATGGTTTACTGTGGGTTACAGGCCAGGTGGTGTAAGAGTTAACATGGAAGGCCTCTCTATGGATCTGGGAGGGTCCTTATAGCCTCATGGTGGAGCCGTTCGCTGTCGTTTATACTCTGAGCTGAGTGTGCCTGACCCTATTGTCTGTGCTTCATGCCTATCGTTGTATGTCTGCTTGGTGTTTTATCCGGTCCCGTCACGGTTAACGTCTCTTGTCTACTGATTCTGTACCTTGATTCCCGCTCCGTGTATGACTTATGGCTACGTTCTGACCTCCGTTTGATTATCCCTCCTGTACCTCGCCGCCCGCTCTGTGTATGACCTTTGGCTACGTTGTGACCTCCCTTTGATTATCCCGCCTGTACCTCGCCGCTCGCCCTGTGTATGACTTTATTGCTTGTCTGATCTTGCTACTGTTTACTCCTCTTCGCCGCTGTATTGCAAGTACTGCTGTCGGCTCCTGGAGGGGCTTGGTTGTAATCCTGCCCCTCTCCCTGACACGCGGCCACATGACCGCGGGTCCTGTGGGTATCGAGCGATTCACAATTCCTCCGCCTCCCGCAGGTCCCGGATCCTGTCTGCTCATACCCACGCTATACACCGGACCCTCACAGCTGCGGGTAAGACTTCTCCATATACTCCTTGTCGGTGTCCCTGTAGTCTGGGTGGTGGTTCCATAGGTCCACACCTGACAGAACCTTCGGCCAAGTCTGAGGTCCAGAGCACTCTGGAAGAGGTATTCATCCAGGATCTCTCTGTACGTGGCCACATTCATCTTTCCGTCAATGGCAACCAGTCCTGTCTATGCAGCTGAAAAACACCCTCGCAGCATGATGCTGCCACCACCATGTTTCACTGTTGGGATTTTATTGGGTAGGTGATGAGCAATGTCTGGTTTTCTCCACACATACTACTTAGAGTCATCACCAAATAGGTCTATCTTTGTCTCATCAGACCAGATAATCTTATTTCTCATAGTCTGGGAGTCCTTTGTGTGTTTTTTAGCAAACTATGTGGGCTTTCATATGTCTTGCACTGAGGAGAGGCTTCGGTCTGGCCACTCTGCCTTAGAGGCCCAACTGGAGGAGGGCTGCAGTGATAGTTGACTTTGTGGAACTTTCTCCCATCTCCCTACTGCATCTCTAGAGCTCAGCCACAGTGATCTTGGGGTTCCACCTTGCCTCTCTCACCAAGGCTCTTCTACTATTGCTCAGTTTGGCTGGATGGCCAGGTCTAGGAAGACTTCTGGTGGTCCCAAAATTCTTCCATTTAAGGATTATGGATGCCACTGAACCTTGAGTAGTGCAGAAATTATTTTGTAACCTTGGTGTGCCTTGCCACAATTCTGTCTCCAAGCTCCTTGGGCAGTTCCTTTGACCTCATGATTTTCATTTGGTCTGACATGCATTGTGAGCTGTGAGGTCTTATATAAGACAGGTGTGTGCCTTCACAAATCAAGTCCTATCAGTTTAATTAAACACAGCTGGACTCCAATGAAGGAGTAGAGCCATCTCAAGGAGAATCACAAGGAAATGGACAGCATGTGACTTAAATATGAGTGTCTGAGCAAAGGGTCTGAATACTTGTGACCATGTGATATTTCAGTTTTTCTTTATTAATAAATTTACAAAAATTTCTACATTTCTGTTTTTTTTCAGTCAAGATGGGGTGCAGCATGTACATTAATGAAAAAAATGAACGTTTTTTGAATTTTCCAAATGGCTGCAATGAAACAAAGAGTGAAAAATTTAAAGAGGTCTGAATACTTCCCATATCCACTGTATCCTACAGGACACGCGCGGTGACGTTTACACTGTGCCGACAGGTCCTTCATGTTATCCATCTGTAGTGCAGACTGCGCAAGTGCCGATGGTCATCACATGACCTCAGAGGTCCTCATTATGGCGCTTGAACCTCTAGGTTCAAGCAACATATTGTAATCCAATTTCTTATATTTTATTCTACTTCTCCGCGTTTTCTGCAATTAATGCGGCCCGAACCGCTCGGCGCAGACACCCCGTTCAGGCGGCGTTTCGAAGCCCTCGGTGGGGACAGGTGTGCTATGTATTTTTGGAGTCTATCCGATTTGTAGTTTTTTTTTAAAAAATCACATTTTAAGCAAAAAGTTTCCCATAGTAATAAATGGCGACCTTTCCATAACCCCCAACTGACATGGATTGATGCCACAGCGCAGGTGCAGTGACCTTACAAAGATGGCAGCTATGCAAATGCAGCTTCCACACATGACCCGTATTACGCAATAGCCAAAGTGACTACCAAGTTGTCAGAGGATGGGGGCAGGTTGTCAGAGGCTGGAAGAGCCTAGAGCAGGCTGTCAGAGGCTGTCGGAGCCTGGGGGCGGGTTGTCAGAGGCTGTCAGAGCCTGGGGCGGGTTGTCAGAGGCTGGAGGCAGGTTATCAGAGGCTGTCGGAGACTAGGGGCGGGTTATCAGAGGCTGGAGGCAGGTTGTCAGAGGTTGTCGGAGGCTGGGGGCAGGTTGTCAGAGGCTGGGGGCAGGTTGTCAGAGGCTAGAACAGCCTGGGGGCAGGTTGTCAGAGGCTGTGGTGGCAGGTTGTCAGAGGCTGTCGGAGCCTGGGGCAGGTTGTCAGAGGCTGGAGGCAGGTTGTCAGAGGCTGTCGGAGTCTGGGGCAGCTTTTCAGAGGTCGCTGGAGCCTGGGGCAGGTTTTCAGAGGCTGCTGGAGCCTGGAGCAGGTTTTCAGAGGCTGGGGGCAGGTTGTCAGAGGCTGTCGGAGCCTGGGTCAGGTTGTCAGGCTGTCGGAGCCTGGGGCAGGTTGTCATAGGCTGGGGGCAGGTTGTTAGAGGCTGGAAGAGCCTGGGGCATGTTGTCAGAGGCTGCTGGAGCCTGGGGCAGGTTGTCTGAGGCTGGAAGTGCCTGGGGCAGGTTGTCAAAGGCTGGAAGAGCCTGGGGCAGGTTCAGAGGTGATCTGTGAAGAAAAGGTCACTCTGACCCTGGTTTTTGGGGTATTTTGGCTTCGCAGTCCAATTTTCAGGTGTGCAGTAGCATCAGCTAAGGATTCCTCAGATTTTCCCGCAAAAAACGCATGCGGGAAAATCTGAGGAATCCTTAGCTGATGCTACTGCACACATTAACATTCGACTGCGACGAAAATATACCCCGAAAAACGGGGTCTGAGTGACTTTTTCATCACAGATTTAATTTTAAGTGTGTGCATAAGGATCAGGGCACCCTCCAAAGGCTTACTGTGTAAAAAATTACTTAAAAACATCCCCAAATCACTAGAATGGGGATGTGTAATGCATTCATATTCTAACTTTACTTTCTTACAGTCGACACCTGATACACTGCTGTAAATCTGGCAGCGCTGTTCAAGCACCATGTATTTCCTTCAGGAAATGCCCATCTAGTTTTTTTGTCTTCTCTGCTCAGGTGCCAGCGAGATTGATGGTGACCTGGAAGGACCTTTGTGTTGGTCCTTGCATGCCAAAACTACAATTGGACATGTGAGCTTTCCCTAAACAAATACGTTACTATGAGGTTAACCTTTGATGAGTGACATGTCTTTTTAACAATCAATTGTTGTTTTTTCTACCAACAAAACTGTTCTGGATTAGCAGATGTATTAACTCTGACTCATGGATGACCTAAATTACATCATAACTTACCTTTTAAAAGCTTATGGGTTCTGCCCAGTGGCCATTGCAGCCTAATTTGTCCTGATGGTGCCAGTAATGTTAGTCATTATCAAGCCAGCCATGAATTGATGTCCTGAGATACACTATGGACCTACGACTAGTCTGGTTCTAGTGAGAAAGTCATATAAAATAGTGGGGGGCAATTAGAATAGTAATACTCTAGTACTGTGGACCACATTCCAACAGAAACAATTGTCAGTCAAATACTGTGAGGATTTGAGAGAGCTAGTGTGTTTATCCCAGAGGGGACAGAAAACTAATGACGCGATATTTCAGAAATTTAATAGTTACTAGTACAACTCTATCTTTTGAAAAAGACAGTTGAATAGTGAGATCACCAGGTAATTGAATCCCAACAGGGAATTATTATAGTGATAACATTGAAATGGATAGACATTAAACAATAAAACAGTTTTAATGTCTCTATTGAGAACCCCTAAGGATGAACAATAATAAAGAGATAAATAAATGTCACAAATAATTGTACCCCTAAAGGGACAAACTTTTCTTCTCACTCTCTGAATATCCAGGCTAGGTAAGCGTGTGAATCGTTTTTCATTATTGTCTGAATTATCAGCAAAAACAATGATTAATATTAGCCATTTATCTGTAGGACCAAAGGAAAGTTCTTAAAGGGAATATGTCACCCCCCCTCCCCCGGGATGTACAGTTGTGCTCAAAAGTTTACAGAACCGTGCAGAATTTTTGCTTTCTTGGCCTTTTTTCAGAGAATATGAATCATAACACCAAAACTTTTTCTCTACTCATGGTTAGTGTTTGGGTGAAGCCATTTATTGTCAAACTACTGTGTATTCTCATATTGACAACCCAAAATATCCAAATAACCGTTATCAAAAGATTACATACCCCGGCAGAATTTTTGCTTTCTTAGCCTTTTTTCAGAGAATATGAAATTAAGGAAAGAGAACGCACATAGGGCGATAAAAGTGATATTTTGGGTGACAATACACGGTTAGTGCACTCACCTTTACAGGTTGTGAACAGTGGTTGCTGCAGACTCCCGTAGATACCAATGTCACAAAGGAGGAAAGAAAAAGACCGGGTTTTTCAATGTATCCGCACTGACCAAACAAGGACAGGATTATTCTTCAAAGCTTTATTGTGCCGACGCGTTTCTTGGCAAATCTGCCACTTCCTCAATTCTTTGGCCCTGAGGAAGTGGCAGATTTGCCACAACGCGTCAGCACAATAAAGCTTTTGAAGAATAATCCTGTCCTTGTGTGGTCAGGGCAGATACATTGAAAAACCTGGTCTTTTTCTTTCCTCCTTTGTGACATTCATAGAATATGAATCATAACACAAAAACTTTTTCTCCACTCATGGTTAGTGGTTTGGTGAAACCATTTATTGTCAAACTACTGTTTTATCTTTTTAAATCGTAACGACAACCCAAAACATCCAAATGACCCTGATCACATACCCCATTTCTTAATACCGTGTATTGCCCCTTCTAGCATCATTGACAGCTTGAAGTCTTTTGTGGTAGTTGCGGATGAGGTTCTTTATTTTCTCAGATGGTAAAGCTGCCCACTCTTTTTGGCAAAAACCCTCCAGTTCCTGTAAATTCTTGGGCTCTCTAGTATGAACTGTGCGCTCGAGATCTCCCCAGAGTGGCTCAATGATATTGAGGTGAGGAGACTGAGATGGCCACTCCAGAATCTTCACTTTGTTCTGCAGTAGCCAATGACAAGTCGATTTGGCCTTGTGTTTTGGATCATTGTTATATTGTAATGTCCAAGTATGTCCCATGCGCAGCTTTGGGGCTGAAGAGTGAAAATTTGCCTCCAGTATTTGTTGATCAGGTGCTGCATTCATCTTTCCTTCAACTTTGACCAAGATATCTGTGCCTTTGTAGCTCACACATCCCCAAAACATCAGGAATTCACCACTGTGCTTTGCAGTAGGAATGGTGTTCCTTTCATCGTAGGCCTTGTTGACCTCTCTCCACATGCAACGTATATGGTTGTGGCCAAACAGTTCCGTTTTGGTCTCATCAGTCCAAATTATCTTGTTCCAGAAATTTTGAGGCTTGTCTCTGTGCTGTTTTTGCTTATTGTAGGCGAGATGCGACGCGAGTCACTATAGTAATAATCAGGGCTGTGGAGTCGGTAAGCCAAACCTGCGACTCCAACTCCTCAATTTCCCTGACTCCGACTCCCACATATATTGCTTATATTTAAGTGAAACATTTATTGTAGTACAATGTGAACATCAGACATTTAATCATTTTTATGATACAATAATCAAGATATTTAGATAGAACATAATATATATTTATTGGAATACAACTTTAGAACACAAAAAACTGTAATAAATTGTAAATATGTAATACACTATGTAATATCGATTACATATACAGTATATATTATATATGTGTGTGTGTGTATGTATATATATATATATATATATATATATATATAAACACTATGTAATAAACTGTGTACAGTCATGGCCAAAAGTATTGACACCCCTGCAATTCTGTCAGATAATATTCAGTTTCTTCCTGAAAATGATTGCAAACACAAATTCTTTGGTATTATTATCTTCATTTAATTTGTCTTAAATGAAAAAACGCAAAAGAGAATGAAGCAAAAAGCAAAACATTGATCATTTCACACAAAACTCCAAAAATGGGCCCGACAAAAGTATTGGCACCCTCAGCCTAATACTTGGTTGCACAACCTTTAGCCAAAATAACTGCGACCAACCGCTTCCGGTAACCATCAATGAGTTTGTTACAATGCTCTGCTGGAATTTTAGACCATTCTTCTTTGGCAAACTACTCCAGGTCCCTGATATTTGAAGGGTGCCTTCTCCAAACTACCATTTTTAGATCTCTCCACAGGTGTTCTATGGGATTCAGGTCTGGACTCATTGCTGGCCACCTTAGAAGTCTCCAGTGCTTTCTCTCAAACCATTTTCTAGTGCTTTTTGAAGTGTGTTTTGGGTTATTGTCCTGCTGGAAGACCCATGACCTCTGAGGTAGACCCAGCTTTCTCACACTGGGCCCTAAATTATGCTGCAAAATTTGTTGGTAGTCTTCTGACTTCATAATGCCATGCACACGGTCAAGCAGTCCAGTG